>NC_062267.1:16258836-17637586 GCF_916048215.2 Malus sylvestris
TGGCTTGTCCCGTCGCTTTGCATGTGTATATATATATAAGTTGGCTGGCGGTTGTCCCATCGTACTGCCGGCATATATATATATATATGGAAGTTGGTTGTGATTGATGCACACATGTACATATATATGGGAATTGATTTGTCCCCTCACCAAACCGTGCACTTGTTTCATCACCATGCATATATGTGTAAATATAACATAATATAATGTTTTTTTTTTTTTTTGTTTTTTTTTATTTTATATATGCACGATGTGTGTGCTCCCACTGATGGATTTGTTTGCTATGATGCCAGGAATCTTTGATCTTGAGAAGGCAGAGCTTGACGCCAGGATCTTCACGAAGCTTTTAGAGCCGCGGTAGCAGGTCGTGGGTGTGCCAGATACTGCAACGAGGTTTCGCTGTGTAGTGCCTTTTGATCACAGTTTTCCCTCGGTGGTGTGCTGCCGTGTGGAGCTGTGCAAGAGACTGCAGCGGGGCTCCGTCGCGAGTTTGCGTAGCATTTTGGTTTCCTCTGCCACTGCAGCGTGCTTTGAAGGACCGCCCTGTAGCTGCCTTCTTTGCCGCCCTGCTCAAGTTTTGTGGCTGACTTTTTTGTTGCAGTCATGGTGTTTCTCAAGTGTTTTAAAAGCAACACTATCACCATTCTTGCAAAGGAAGGCGATTCACAGGATAGTGGAACGACGTTAAAGCTTTATGCGCCACTTACCGGCCCCAAGGCGCTTGCCCTTCCCGCAAAAGACAATTCCATGCATATTAAGTCGTGGTCTTCTGAAGTACCTTGGGATGTGGTAGACTCTGTTCGACTGAATGCAAAGAAAAAGGCATGCACATCGATGAGTCTTATCTTGAACCATTCGCACCATGTTCGTGACAATCATTCAGTTTCGTTTGAGCTTCTTGGCGATCGTATCCGTAGCGGAGCTATGGCTTGGAGTAGCACCTTGTCGACTACTGGAGGAGCCGCCTTTGTTGAGTTTTATTGGGAATGGCTTGAAGATGTCTTGAGCCGTTCCAAAGATATGCTTACCAACACGGGCCTTTATCATGCTGTATATGCATCTCTGTTCAGTTATGACCGATATCCTTCCGTCATTCGTGCATTCTTCGAGCATTGGTGTTCAGCGACCAACACACTTCATACGGCTCGAGGGGAGATGTCGATCTCGCTTTGGGATCTCCATAAAATAGGAGGCTTGCCAATCCAGGGACAATTTTACGATGAGGTTGTTCATAGTGTGGAAGAGTTTTCTTATCGCAACAGCCGAGGATTACCTGCAAGCTGCCGCTATTTGTTTGGGGCATACCATAAGCTTTTCCAAGAGGCCCCAGGTAAGTCAGGCGTGAAGATCTCTTCATGGATCCAATTTTGGTATTGGGATGCCATGAAGTACAAGAGGCCTTCGAAGAAAAGCGGTCGTAACAAGACAACCAGGCCTAAGGGGGACTCGGACCCGTCGGGTGTCATTGGTCCAGCTGTTCGTCGTACTTCTGCTGAGTTGAAGGCATTCGAGGATTGTGGCGTGGCGTCAGAGCACTTAGAAGAATCTTACTTAGCCGCTCTCTTAGCTTGTTGGCTCTGTAAGTTTGTTTTCCCCAAGGATGATGTCAACTTCATTCGTCCCGGAGTCTTCAAAGTTGCTAGCAAGATGGCTGTAGGCGAATCTTTTAGTCTTGCTATTCCAGTTTTAGCCAACATTTACGACGGCTTGAATGTTATTTCGAACTTGGCAAGCACTGAAGATCGTGCTGCGGTGCTCCCTTACCACTATGTGTATGGTTGGTTGGGTGAGTATTTTGGCACTCATTTTTCTTCGTCAACTTTAGACAAGTCAGGTCCTTCTTCTCTTACTTCAGTCAAGTTGGGGCCTTTAATGACGAAGTATTCTGGTGTGCTTTCTGCGAGGAGTCTTGATGATTCGCAGGCTCAAACACTATTTAGAAGTTGTGAAGGTTTAAAAATGGACCGCCTGGCGAGAGTTGGCTCAGTACGGCGAGGCATTATGGATGATTCGCATCTTCGCTCTTCAGATTTGTCTTATCTCATAAGTCTTCGCTCAGCGTATGTTTCTTTGCGGCAAGAAAACCGATGCGTCGTTCAGCCGTACAATCCTCACCGTTTTAGCAGGCAATTTGGTTTTGTCCAAAATGTGCCGGGTAGGCTGAAGGAAAAGGCCCAATCAGAATCCTTGCAAGCCGTGTATATGCATTGGGAGTCTTGTACCCGTGCATTTACGAATGCTTATATCACCCTGCCAGCCAAGGACGAGTTCAGGGGTAATCCAGTGACTCGTGTTTACGCGCATTGGTGGTCAAAGGTACATCATGAGGATTTGGGGATGGCAAGTGGTAATAATTCTTCCCATTCACGCCACGATGCGTTGAAAGAAGGCAGTTTTGCGACTCATATGCAGCTGGTACCTTTTGATTGTGTGAGTGCAACTCCCTTGCAAGACAGACCTGTGGCTTTAGTCCGTCAACGTTTGTGCTCATCTCCTCACCATTTGGATGCTTCTGAAGAGGCGGGTGACGAGGTTGATTCGTATGAAGATGGACTTGTTTTGCGCGGCGCCAACAAGTTTTAAACAAACGACCTCTTGAAGTTGCTCAGGTTGACAGCGATGTCAATTTTCGTCATAAAAAAAAAGAAGTGTTTAGGCCTCCCCAATCCGATGGTCGTGTGTCTTCAGAGAAAGATGTATGCATTTCTTTCTCTCTCATGACTTCTTATTCTTATTTCAGCTTTTGCTTCTAACACCTCTCTTCGTCTTCTTTAGGTTGGGCCTTCTTGTCCTTTTGATTTGGCGGCCGCGGGTGTTCACTCCTATATGGATATGCTACTTGGAGGCAATCTGCTTACAGACGGGGAGATTGGGGATCCGCCCGGTGAAGAGCTCGTTCAAAATTCGCCCAATCTTCCAAGCCTGCCGTGTGTAGGTGAAGGCGTACAAGAGTCCATCATACGTCCAGCACCTTTGCCAGCTAGTTCTGCGATCTCTTTGAGAGGGCCGAACCTTAATGGTACCGAGCAATTTATCCATCGCCTCAAACTTCGCGTTGCCTTGGATGTCAAAAGCCATATTGAGAGTAGGATTTCGAAGTGTTCGCTGGAAGACCTTTCATTGCTCGAAGAAGATTTGTCGAAGCTTGTTTCTACGATTGACAACCTTAATGTTGATTCTTCGTCTTTGAGGAACAAGATTGCCGAACTTATGGCCGCCTCCACTGAGTATTCTTCCTTGCGCGCTATTTCCTTGAAGAAATTGAGCCCAGATGATCGAGCTCAACAGCTTGCAGTGATAGACTTGTCCTTGGCCCGAGTCCGGTCTTCTCAGCAAGTTGCTTCGGGAGATTATCAAGTCACAGAGGCTTCTTTAGCTTCCGTCCAGGTGCGTCTGGATGCGTTGGTACGAGAGCGAGAGCAGTTGGGAACCCAAGCATCACAACTTGAAAAAGTTCTTGCAGAACAGAGGGCTACACTTTCTCAGCACCATGAGGAGATCTCACGTCTAGAACAAGAGAAAGGCCTGGCTATGGATTTGCCCACCTTGTCTCCGACCGAGGTGGAGACTTTGAAGACTTTGGAAGGCTTGCTTCAAGATAGCCTCCGTAGTTTTAGGGACATATCTTTCCAGTAATATTTTCTATTTTTTTTTTTTTTTTATTATTATTATTATTTTTTTTTTTAAAAGAAATGAAGTATTCGCCTTCTTGCATTTGCTCTTTATTCTTCAAAGTATTTGTGTTTTTGTTGATGATGTGACTGTACTTGAAGTTTTTGAAGTTTCAAGTTGCCTACGTACCCCCGGTTGATGAGGGATCAAGTCATAACGTAGTTCAAATGAGCGATGAATTTATTTATTTTTTTTTTTTTTTATAGTGATTTTGATGATGATTTTGCCGTACACAGTTTATGCTCTTGCGGGCCAGGAGCTTTGTGCCGTGTGCAGTTTAGGCTCATGCAGGCAAGGAGTCTGGTCGTCGCCTTTTTAGGGGTAGTAACGCTTCAAGAATCTGCCATTGATGGGACCGATCTTCAAGCCGTCTTCTGCCATGATTAAGTAGGCGCCGCTTGTGTAGACCTCTTGTATTACGTACGGTCCATCCCACTTTGATGTGAACTTGCTTTTTGTCTTGTGAGTTGTGATGATAGGCCTTCGTAATGCAAGGACGAGATCTCCAGTTCGGAAAGACCTTGGGCGGACCTTCTTGTTGAATGCCTTGGATAGCCGTGCTTGGTAGCATTCCAGGTGTTGTTGAGCTTCGAGCCTTCTTTCGTCAAGTGATTCCAACTCTTGAAGGCGCAACTTTGCATTCTCTTCATCAGTCAAGCCTTCTTGTATAGCCATCCTAAGTGAGGGGATTTGACTTTCTAGCGGTAAAACAGCTTCCACGCCATATACGAGAGAATAAGGGGTAGCTTGGGTAGGAGTCCTATGCGTCGTCCTATATGCCCAAAGTGCTTCGCTTATTCTTTCATGCCAGTCCCTCTTTGTTCGGCCGATCACCTTCTTTAAGAGGTTGCACAATGTTTTGTTGAATGCTTCCGCGAGACCGTTGGCCGGAGCATGATACATGGAAGACTTGTGCTGCTTGAACTTGTATTTCTCACAGAGCTCGTCTACAAGTCGGTTGGAGAACTGTTTTCCATTGTCCGTGATAATGTAGCGAGGCACACCATATCTGTGGATGATATGTTCTTTGATGAAACGGACAACAGTTTCCTTTTTTACTTCCCTTAGGGGTATGGCTTCAGCCCACTTGGAAAAGTAATCTGTTGCAGCTAGGATGTAGGCTTCTCCTGCAGATGACTTTGGAGTAATTGGTCCCACGACGTCCAGTCCCCATGCATCGAATGGCCATGAAGCAGTTGTAGGGTGTAATGGTTCAGGTGGTTGATGAATGAAGTTGGCGTGGAATTGGCAGGCTTGGCACCTTTTGGCATGTTCCAGGCAATCCTTCACCATGCTTGGCCAGTAGTAACCCATTCTTTTGAGCTGGAAATGTAGCTTTGGTCCAGATTGATGCGCCCCGCACACGCCTGAGTGCGCTTCTTCCATGGCTTGATTGGCTTCTTCCTCACGTAGGCATCTCAGAAGTACTCCTTCGAAAGAGCGCCGGTAGAGTGTTTCTTTGTAGTAGAGGAAGCGAGGTGCTCGTCGACGTATTTCAGAGCGGTGTCTCGGATCATTTGGAAGTTTTCCATACTCTAAGTAGTCAATCAATGGTTGTCTCCATTCTTCAACATCGACTGGAAGTACCGAGATGACATTTGTATCATCTAGTAGCATTTCGGTGGCGAGGGGGATGACCCATCTTTGGCAAACTGGCACGTCTGCCGCTTCGTCTTCTCCTAGTGTCATACTCGAGGCTAGGTTAGCGAGAGCATCTGCCATTTGATTTTCTTTCCTCGGCACATGTTCTAGTGTTACGGCCTCGAACTTTTGTAGCAGCTGAGTTGCCAGTCGGAAGTACGGGACGAGATCGTCTTTCCTCACCTCATATTCAGTCAAGAGTTGACTAATTATGAGCTTGGAGTCGCCATATACCTCAAGGGTTGTGATTTCCATGTTGATCGCCATTTGGAGCCCGATGATTAGTGCTTGGTACTCAGCGACGTTGTTGGAGCATAATTCGCTTAGTTGGAATGAATAAGGTAGTATTTGCCTTTGTGGCGACATGAATACTACTCCTGCCCCCGCTCCGTCTGTTCGTGCGGATCCGTCGAAGAACATCGTCCATCTCGGGAATATGTCAATGTAGAATACCTCCTCGTCAGGCAAGTCGTCTGAGATTTTCCAATCGGCTGGGATTGGATGATCGGCAAGGAAGTCCGCTAATGCTTGTCCCTTGACGGCTTTAGCTGGGACGTAAATGATCTCGTATTGATTGAGAATCAACGCCCATTTAGCTAGTCGCCCTGTCAAAACTGGCTTGGACATGACGTATTTAACCGGGTCAGCTTTAGCAACCAAGTGGATGGTGTAAGCATGCATGTAATGTCTGAGCTTCTGGATGGCAAACACCAAGGCAAGGCACATTTTTTCTATTGGGGAGTAGTTCAACTCAGCGCCGGTGAGTGTTCGACTCAGGTAGTAAAGCGCTCATTCTTTCTGGAATTCGTTTTCTTGTGCCAAGAGTGCTCCCACTGAACTTTCCTGAGCGGCGATGTACAATATGAGTGGTTTCCCGGGCACAGGCGCCCCCAGGACAGGTGGACTTGATAAATATTTTTTTATGCTTTCAAAAGCGTTGTGGCACGCTTCGTCCCATACGAACGGGACATCCTTTTTCATGAGTCGACTAAACGGTTGACAACGCCCTGCAAGGTTGGAGATGAAGCGTCTGATGAAGGCTAGTCGTCCTTGTAGACTTTTCAGCTCGTGCAGGTTTCTTGGCTCGGGCATGTTTTGAATGGCCTTGATCTTTGATTGGTCCACTTCAATGCCACGGTGCTTGACAACGAAGCCGAGAAACTTTCCAGAGGTGACGCCAAATGCACATTTTAACGGGTTCATCTTGAGGTTGTATTTTCGCAGCCTTTCGAACACTACTCGCAAATCCTTCAAGTGATCTGATCTTTTCTTTGTTTTGACCACCACGTCGTCTACATAACATTCTACGTTTTTGTGTAGCATGTCATTGAAGATTTTCTGCATTGCTCGCTGATATGTGGCTCCAGCGTTCTTTAGACCAAAGGGCATCACCTTGTAGCAGTAGATACCTTTTGGAGTGCGGAATGCTGTTAGTTCCTCATCTTCGAGAGCCATACGAATTTGATTGTATCCAGAAGAGCCGTCCATAAATGACAGTGCCTCATGGCCAGTGGTTGCGTCCACCATGATTTCGATGATCGGCAAGGGAAAGTCATCTTTTGGGCAAGCGTCATTGAGGTCCCGAAAGTCTACACAAACACGTATTTGTCCAGATTTCTTAAGGACGATGACGATGTTGGAGATCCACTTGGGGTATTGCACCTCTCGAATGAAGCCTGCTTCGATTAGCTTGTCAATCTCTACCTCGATTTGTGGAATGAGCTCGGATCGATAGCGCCTTTGAGTTTGCTTTATTGGTCTCGTTCCAGGCTTAACTGCAAGATGATGTACGGCGATGACAGGGTCAAGGCCGGGCATTTCCTTGTAAGTCCAAGCAAAGACGTCTTTGTACTCTGATAACAGTTGGTAATACTCGTCTACCTCGTCCGCACTTAGCAGCGCACTCACGAAGATAGGTCTCTGCTCCTCTTTTGTGCCTAAGTTGAGTTCCTTGAGATCATCGACCGTGGATTGCCCCCCATCCTCCAGTTGTGGTGGCGCAGCAGTGACATCTTCTTCGGGGATCTCATCTTCTTCGCTTTCTTGGATCGTGATGTGGAAGACATCTTGGAATTCCTCTTCGGTGTCGTCCTCTTGGGCTGGTCGGCATGAAGATTGTCCAGTGTGGATGATGGTGCGCCTTCTTACTTTTAGTGGTCCATTTGTGTCCACCTCCAAGATTGATTGGCGCTTCATCCTTGAAGGAATTGAGCTTCGAATATCACATTTTTTTGCTATCATGTCGAGCTTTTCTTCCTTTGACGTGGTCTTCCTATTTCTAGAAAACTTCTTGTTGTCTTCAAGTCTTTCCAAAGCTGACTGATGAGGAAGAGAGCTAGTCGCGTTGCTTTGCTTCTTAGGTTTCGACAACCTTTCAAAAACAGAGCTTTGGGATGCTGGCATGTTAAGTCTCTTGAAGATGGAGGTTCGGTTTTGACCACCAATGCGGTTAAGTGCTGACATTCTGGGTCTTGAACGATTCATCCTATCGAAGACTGACGTCCAAGGGGTGGATTTAGGCTCATCATGATCTTGTTCAATACTCACGCTGATGTGTTGAGTGCTAGCATTTTTCGCTTTGCTTGAAATCTTCACGGGTGCATTTGATGTGAAGCCTAGTCCAGCTTTGTTGTTATCAACTCCGTAACCGTGCTTCTTCAACTTCTTTTGAGTCTCGGTGAGGTCACGTTCCTTATTGTTAATGGTGTTTGAAACCTTCTTTCCATGATTCTAAGAAGAAGCGAAGTCGTAGCCAGCTTTCGACATGAGTTTATAGGCGTTTGGATCAAAACCTTCTTCGGTCCTCTGGGTTGGGAGAAAGCTTGGTTCCACCCCCTTTGGTAAAGCTTTTATGAAGCCTTGTGGTAGTCTTGCGACCTTAGTGCCGCCTAGCTGTGTCAGAGGTAAAACTGCATTCGTCTTGATCAACTTTACATTATCCATATGCCTCTGTGCATCGGCTTTGTTTGCTCCAGTTTCGAACGGAGATTGACCATTCTTTCTTCTCGACATCGGGATGTATCGGAAGACGGGTGTGTTTGGTCCATTTGAGGGCGTCCTACTCCCCTTTGTTGTTGCACGTTTAGCCAGCTCATTATCGTTCTTGCTTGGAGACGGCGTAACTTCTTCTTCTTGCTTCTTAGGCATGGCTTGTCGCTCCTGCTTTTTAGGTGTTGCTTTGCCCGTGGATTTGATCTCTTTTGGAAGAGCTTCGGGCACCATGTCTTCATCCATGTAGAACTTGGCGTCTGCGAAATGTGATTCGGCTTCAGTGAATGGTTTGGTGTCGCCATAGATCACCTTCACTCCTTCTCGGTAGAATTTTAAGCATTGGTGAAGGGTGGACGGTACTACTCCATTCGCATGGATCCAAGGCCTTCCTAAGAGTAAGCCGTAGGAAGTTCTTGCATCAATCACGTGGAATATCGTGCTCGACTTGAGTTCACCAATAGTCATCTCCACTCGGATCATGCCCATCGCTCTTTGCCCTCCTTGATTAAAGCCTTGGATTAGTAGACGACTTAGGGACAGTTCATCCGCCTTGATGCCGATTGTAGTCATTGTCGACTTTGGCATGATGTTTATGGCTGACCCACCATCCACAAGCATGCGGTTGACTTTGTGCCCCTTTACATACCCAGAGACGAAGAGAGGACGGTTGTGAGGCTTGGATCCTAGCAGCAAGTCTTCATCGGTGAAATGGATTGCGTCCTCGATGGCACAACATGTGGCACATTCATGTGGCCGAGGCTTCAAGCCTTCGTTCTTGCTTTCTTGCCCTTCGTGTTCATTGGGACTTTCCAAGACAGCTGCTAATGCTATTCGCACCTTCTTTGGTAATCGTAACGCTTCCTCAATGCTAAAGTGTGTTGGCAGACCTTCTTCGAGCGTGAAAGTTTTTTCTCCCTCAGTGGTTATATCTTTGCCTTTTGAAGGTTCTTCCATTTCTACTTCGACCATATGGCATGCAGCGATTGTGCACTGTTGGAAGAAGTCATTCGGGAAGTACTCGTACAAGGAGACAGGAATGCGTGGTTCCTGCTCCATAGGTTCCCCAGCATACGTTGGCTTATTGACTTTTACGTTTCTTTTAGGCTTCCTACTGTTGCGGCGACGGTATTTTCTCACTTGTTCCACCTTTGGTCTTGTGGCTTGTGGTTTTGGTTTCCTTGTTTTTTTGTAGGTCACCAATGTCCATCCTTCATCATCATCGGTATACGCATCTTGTTCGTTTGCCCCCGGCGATGGTTGTGTAGAAGGCGCCGTGTAGCTTGCACATTGATGGGAATGGTCGGGTGTCGTTTGGAGAGGCACGGGATCGAAGGATCCGAACGCCACCATAGTAGTATGTGTTGCGGCTGTGTCCTCAAGGTCTAGCTCGATTCTCCCTTGTTGCGCTAGCTTCATAATGAGTTCTTTGAGGACGAAGCACTTGCCCACGTGATGGCTTACGATACGATGGTACTTGCAGTACCTAGGATCGTTCGTTCGATTCATTTCTTCAGGGCGCTTGCACTCTGGTAACTCAATTACCTTCTTTTCCAGCAAGTCATCTAACATCGCATCCACGTCTGAGTCAGGAAAAGGGTACGTCTTTTGCTCCAACTCTCTCAGGGTGTTTTTATACTTGTCTTGGGTGCGAGGAGGCTCACTTCTCTTTGTCTCCTTGGTCTTGGAGGAAATCTTAATAGGCGCAGAGGTGGTCTTGATAGGCGCGGATGGGGTTTTGATGGGGGTAGTGTTGACAGTAAAAGTTTCCTTGGCAGGCTTTTTTCCAGTCTTGTCCACACTCGGGGCGAACACCTTATCCTTCTTGAAGTGGGTGATCGGCTCATTCTTTCCGTGATTGGCGATACTCAGCTCCATGTCATGGGAACGCGTTGCCAGCTCCTCAAACGTTCTTGGTTTTATGCCTTGGAGAATGTAATGTAACCCCCAGTGCATGCCTTGAACACACATCTCAATGGCAGAGGTTTCAGAAAGCCGATCTTTGCAATCCAGACTTAATGAACGCCATCTATTGATGTAGTCGACGACGGGTTCCTCCTTCCACTGTTTCGTACTGGTCAACTCCAGCATGCTTACGGTGCAGCGCGTGCTGTAGAAGCGGTTGAGGAATTCCTTTTCTAGCTGATCCCAACTGTTGATAGACTCGGGCTCGAGGTCGGTGTACCAGTCAAAGGCGTTACTTTTCAGCGAGCGCACGAACTGCTTGACGAGGTAGTCTCCTTCTGTTCCAGCATTGTTACAGGTTTCAATGAAGTGGGCGACATGTTGCTTCGGGTTCCCCTTTCCATCGAACTGCATAAACTTTGGTGGTTGATAACCCCTCGGCATCTTCAAAGCGTCAATCTTCTTGGAGTAGGGCTTTGAGTATAGTACGGAATCATGTGAGCTTCCTTCATACTGCGCTTTGATGGTGTTGGCGATCATCTCCTGCAGCTGCTGGATAGAGAGAGACCCCATGAGTGTCGCCGCTTGGTCTGGCTTCAGCGTCTCTTCGACGTTCTCCAATGGAGGTTCCTCATCCTCATCGTTTTCCTTCTTTACTGGATTATCCCCTTGCCTGACTTTTTCATCGGGCTTCGCATCTAGTTGGTTAACGAGTGCTGCGATTTGCAGGTCTTTTTCCTCCACAGTCCTTGTGAGCTTTGCGATTGCTTCATTCATCTGAGCCAGCTGCTCCTCAATTGAAGTTGTTCCAGTAACCATGACTTGCATAGCTATGCCGCTGCTCGGGTCGGCATCGGAAAGTAAGGATTCAGAATACTTCCTCTGGCTTTCCTCTCTTGGCGCCCTGAGCGAGGCCAGGGTGATCACCGTTTCGAACCTCGAGTGCTCTTGTGCCTTCGGCGGAGTTGATGAAGGGGCGAAAGAGGCGGCGGAAAGAGCTTTTGCCTTGCTTCGAGTTATGATGCCTGAAGTGATGCCCCCTGCCGTGATGACGCTTTTGTTTCTTACATCGGCAGCGGGAACAACTCGGGCCTTTTTTGACGCCATTTGTGCTTGTTGCGGATTCAAAGATAGAGATGAGAGGTAGAGACCTGTCCCACCGGGCGTGCCAAATTTGTAAACACGGGAATTCCTGCGATGAGTGAGACAAGAACACGTGTACAAAATAATATTTGTATTAATGATTTAGGGGTTACAATCTCTTCTACAAATTTATCCTCTGATTCTATCTTTGAAATGTGTAAATTTGTGGATCGTGTTGTTGATCCAAGGGCCGTCGAGGCTCGATCTTGGATGAACTGTTGGATGGATTGATGAACACCTTCTTCAAGGGCCGTCGGGGCTTGATCTTGAATTGGTGGAAGTTCTTCAAGGGGGGCGTTAGGGCTTGATCTTGAAGGAGGATTTCACGAAGAACGAAGAGGGCTTTCTTGATCCTTCGGGATTTGCTTGAGAGCTTCAGAGTTTCGAGGCTTCAAGGCTTTGGTGTGGTGTGAATTCTCTTCCAATTTGGGAGTAGAGAAAGTGTATGCCAAAATCCTCCCCTGATTCTTTGATGGAGGAGCCTATTTATAGGCCTTGGGAATGAATCACCACCATCCATTTGTTTTGGTGGATGTTGTAGGTGAATTTTTTTGGTGGGTGTTGTAGATGAATTTTGGTGGGTGTTGTAGGTGAAACTTGGGTGTATGTTGTAGGTGAAGTGAATGAAGGTTGTAATTTTAATACAATGGTCAACATTTATTACACTAAAATTTTAATGTTTTACAAATGTGATCTTAATGCAATGGCTAACATTTATGCCACCGAAATTTCAATGTCTACAACGATGAAAGATTGTTTTGGGCTTAAAGAAATGTTCGGGTTCTTTCGGACCCATTGAGCTTTTATTCAAGAATAGGATGGCTTAAAATGATACAAACTCAAATCACAAACCAACAATAAGAGGGTTGGCTGTTAGAGTGAGAAATAAAAAATGGTGAAAGTCAATTTGTTGCCTCACTTGTCTCGCCTTTGTGAAGGAGTTTTAGTGAAAAAGTTTCATTAGGGTTTCTATGTGAGTCTTTCTAGCCTAAAAAAGAAAACATCTCTCTCTCTCTCTCTCTCTCTCTCTCTCTCTCTCTCTCTCTTATCACACAAGGCCGGCCACCAAAGGGAGATTCTAACTAGTCATGTAATCCCCTTTTGGTCATCCACTTATCCATCTCACTACATTAGTGGGTGTGGATCTTTAGAGGTCTTCTACACTTGGAGGTTTAAGGAGAACCAAGGAGCTCTAAATCCTTAAGGTGGAGGAAGCAAGGAGGGAGGCTAGACTCAAGGAGTTCAAAGAACAAAGAGCTTGGAGGCGGTCCAACCTTGGTCTAAAGTCTAGATCAAGAGGTATAAAACTCAACCTTCTTGTTCTTCAATATTTTGTTTGATGCATCATATATGAACCTATGCTTCTTGTAGGGGATTTGCATGACTATACCTTTGATAACAGGTGTTAATATGCTTCCGTTGCTTATGTATATAAATTTAGAATTGTATATGCATGCTAGTCACTAGAAATCCCATATAAATCTCAATATTTTCCTTCATGGTTAAGAGTATGATGCACACACTTTCTAGGCAACCTTTTATTAAATGAAGAATAATTTACCAAATCTATACATGTCCATTCATAAATTTAAGCAATAACCTTAACATCTTATGTTTCCAAGTTCTTATTATTTCAAACAACATCTAACACCTAATCCTAAATTTTAATTTCTACCTCCTACCTTTAACACTAATACACAATTCACCACATAAAAATGCATAAATAAAAACATAGATGAAAAGATAGAAATTAGGCAGAGGATGTATATATGAAACAACCACAATGTTTCATAGACTCCAAATGTCCAAATTTTGTATATAAGTTGATAAAGTTCTTATATGGACAAGCTCCTATATCTTGGAATTCCAAATTCACAAGGATTTTACCTTCGTTTGGTTTCACTATCTCTCAATATAGCCCAGATATTATCATCTTACTCTTGTATGTTGACAATATTATTTTAACAGGTTCTAACACCTGTAAAGTTCAAATGATTATAACAGCTTGGTGAATTGTTTGATTTGAAGGATATAGGCAAGTTGACATATTTTCTAGGTTTACAAATTCAATATAAGGAAGATGGAAGTCTATTTATCAATCGGTCACAATATGCAAGGGATCTTATGATTAAGGCAGGAATGACTACTCATAATAGCTCCTACTCATTCTGAACCTCACACTCAATTCTTGGTTTCAGAAGGCAATCTCATGACTGATCGAACTTTGTACAGAAGTTTGGTAGGAGCATTGCAGTATTTGACTTTCACAAGACATGACAATGCTCATTCTTTTAATGTTGTGTGTCAATATATGACTAGGCTTGCTGATGCTCATTTATTTCTTATTAAAATGATCTTGAGATAGGCCCAAGGTACTTTGGATTTTGGACATACATACACTCCATCATCTGAATATATTTCAGCATTTTCTAATGCTCATTGGGTACCAAATATCAATACTCGAAGGTCTATAACTGGATATGTTGTGTTTGTTGGTGATACCCATGTGTCTTAGTAGTTAAAGAAGCATATTCTGTGTCTAGAAGTTCAGCTGAAGCAAAGTATAAGTCATTAGCACGATGTGCAGTTGATGTTTATTGGATTAGGTCTGTTCTAAAGGATCTGAATGAGTGTCTTCATTCTCCTCCTCCTTAGCATTGTGACAATCTTTCTGCATTGGCTTTGAGTTTAGTGTTCCATTCTCGAATAAAACATTTGGACACTGACTATCATTTTGTTAGAGAGCAGGTTCAAAAGAAGGATATTATAGTGCACTATGTTTCTACAATTTCTCAAGTGGATGATATTCTTACTAAAGGATTGCACAATCCAATTTTCATCAAGCATTGTGGCAATCTTAGACTTGGTTTCCCTAGCTGAGATTAAGAGGGAGTATTAACAGAATATTAGAGATCCAAGTGTCATTAGTTCAATGAGATGTAATTAGATAGGATAACCATTGTGTAATGAGTTGGATTAGATAGAGTTGCCACATAAGCTAGGCATTTATACTTTGTCCTTATATACTCGATTTTATTGTTTTGGAAACTTAATGAAAATATATTGAAGCTCATTCTCCTTCTCTTCTTTCTCGGTCATCTTCTTCTCTCTAGCTTTCTTCCACTGCAATCTTTTGTGGTCTTCTGATATCTTTGTAATCTTTCACAATATTATGATCTTTCTTCAGTTTTGTTATGAAGGGAGAGTAATTTATATGGAACGAGTTCATTATTATTGGTGTCCTGATCTAATAATATATTGGTATGTGGAGAAAAACTTGCACATGTTAATGCATTATTGGACAAAAAACATTAAGTGACGGTGAACTCATTACATGTAAGTCCTCACGATTAAGGCTTCATTTGAAATGTGCAAAGTATAAACTTATACAATAAGTGTTGACTTTGGTTTTTAGTAGTCACATAAGCACATCTAGTTGAATTTGTGTTTTTAGTCAAGCATCTAATAAATTTGATAAAAGAAATTTCTAGCTTGAAAATGTAGTGTACACGATGCATCTTCTATTCGAAAAAGTAAATTAGGATTGGATTATAGTGGGGTATTCAATTGAGATTTTGAGATATTTTATTCATTTTTTACAAATTCAGGGGTATTCAATCAGGATTTTAAGCGAATCTCTGAAAGTCTAGGTGTATTCAATCAAGATTTTAAAGAAGAGTTTATAATATTTCAGGTGTATTCAATTAAAAATTAATTTTAAAGGATTATAAAAAGTTGGGAAATTCGAGGGAATTAGAGATATTTCATAGTGTATTTTAAGCATTATAAAATCTCACATCTTTCTAGAAAATTCAAAGGATTTCACTCAAAATTTTATATAGAAACTCTATCAAATTCCATTAAAATCATCAAAATCTCAATTGAATACACATTTGAAGGCATATAAAAGTGAACTGAAGGAAATAGAAGGAGATAAAAAGAGGTTCAAAATATTACCCTTAAGTATTGAGTTTCATATAACCAAAATTACCATTAAATAAGCCAGAAGAATGTCTCAAAAGGTCAAAGAAATTCATGCACTCGAATTTCAGCCTGATTGTTCCATATACGCCGAAAAGCTTTTTAGAGCCGATCATATAAGTCATGTTTGAAACTGTTTAGAAATTAGGATGGTTAAAAGCGCTTTCAAATAATAAAAGAAAATTCTAAAAAGTTTTAGTTCAAAAAGATTATGGCTCATTTAGAAGTGCTTATAAAATTATTGAAAGCGTTTTTTATGAAAGTGTTTTTGAAACCGATTCTTAGTAAAAATGCAAGTGAATCTTGAAAAAGCATTTAAAGTTCTTGCAAAAAACACATCAATGGTGCTTCTTGCATTGAGCACTTGAAGTGCTTTTAGAACTCAAAAATAATTTCACCAAAAACACTTTCAATCATTTTAAAAGCACTTCCAAACGAGCTCTAAAAAGCACTTGACAATGCTTTTCATGAGAAGTACGAAAAACTTCCAAATGCTTTTCCACAAAGCACTTAATTTCCTAATGAAAAATTTGAGATGCTTTCTTACAAAAACACTTCCAACAAAATCAAGGGTCTAACAAACAAAATGCTTTTTAGAGAAGCATTTTCAAGCTATAAACGCAGCAAGCAAGGTGTAGAATGTACTTTGCCAAAACATAAACACAAAGAAAGATTCTTATCTAGGGTTTGGAAGAGAGAGATATGTATAGCTAAGCACATAAAGTTAGGTAAACACACACAAGTACATGTTGCACTGGAGCACACATAATAGTGATTTTCCCACAAACCGAGTTCATGCACGCCTTAATTATTACAAGGTTCACAACAAAGCCTCATAACGAAGCTAATTCCATTACAAACCATTGGAAATCTGACATAAACTTAAGAACTCCTTGACAGATGAAAAGAGAGAGAGAGGTGGAGAGATAATATAACTAGTTAGAAAGAGCATGCAAATGCAAGATATATCTAATTAGATTCTCTCCTGGAGATTTGGCTGAATAGGCTGCACGCGGAAGGCAAAAGGTATCTGCTGCTGGTTGTTGTTGTAGTTCCCCAGCTGCCTCTGATGATACCCATTTTCCATGTTTCTCACATTCTCTTCTATTTTCATCTCCTGTTGTTTTTGCTGCAAATCATGCCCACAACATCAGCTTCTCCTATCCAGCAAAAGTTTTTAGTATGCATATGAAACTTGTTGCAAGTATTTTACTTTTTTTTCTGTTTTTTTTTTTTTCTCAATAGAAAAATAAAAAATGTATATATAATCAAATGACACAAAACTGGGTTATAGTGTATATATATACATGTTTCAATATCACAGTCATTGATGACCTTGAAAATCTGTAGTCACCAAATTGATTCAGGTTAACATTCGATCAATTCAGTTCATATGTATCTTGATGATAAACCTAGCCTTCTAAAGTGTTTTTGACTTGAATTGAATTCTATTGCTAGATTAAAGAGTAATATTGTCAAATAGATCGCATTATACAATAATAAAGATGGACCGTATCCTACCTTCATAGGTGAGTTTCAACTTTATTAGTGAGATGCAGTCTACGTACATTGCGATTCCAATAGTTTAAAAATAAAAGAAATAATAAACACATAATTTTTAGCCTCTCACACATCTCTACTAAATTTACTCATTATTCTGTCTAATTTATTCAATCTAATAATAAAAAATAAAAAGAGTGAGAGACCAAAAAAAAAAAAAAAGTTAAGAATCAGTTCCCTTGCATTAATTAATTAAGCACACCGAGACTGTTTATAAAATGATAGAAATAGTTTTATATTGATTAATATAAAACCCACTTGTTACACGTATAGCTTCTCAAAGTACGACATCTAAATTGTGAACACAAACTCAACATATATATGCATGTTGTGTATACGTGTGCATGTATGCCTTCACTTATCAGTTTGAAAGGATGCGTTTACTTATTTACCAGCTCATAAGTGAGGCGCTTATTCTCATCTTCCAGTGCCTTTCCCTGATCATTCAGCAAAGAAAAACTAATTAGGCAAAATATGATATCATGAATTCATGCATATTTGTTTTAAAATTCAAATGAACTCAAGGTATTAATCAGACTCATCGTACATTGTCTCTCATCATGTCGACGAACTTGGACTGTGACAAAAATGGAACAAAACTATTTAGTATAATTAATTGAAAAATATAGCAAGATATCACATAACAAATTACCCTACAATTAAGTATACAACAACATATAACTATAAACATATATAATAAATTTAAAGGAAAACTAATGAAAAGGCTTGAAAACTTTGAATTTTAATGATAAACACAAAATAAAAGGTAAAGTGAATAGTACCATAATTGACTTTTTAGTGTAAAAATATGGTTTTTCGTTAAAGTTCCCTAAATTTAATTTACACACTCTGTTTGAAGCATGAATAATGGAAGAAACTTGCCTGCTTGTCCCGGATACTTGTAAGGCCATTTTCAAGTGCTTCCTCTAAGGCCATCAGCTCTACATGGTTCAATGATGTGATATCCTCTCCCTTCAGATGCCTGCAGCAACACACACACACATACATTTATATATGCTCAGTATATATAATATAAGGTATAAATTAATATGTTCTACCATAAGAGAGAGATGATGATAATTGAAATTAAACTACCTGAGCTCTACTTGCATGCTGTCATTGTCTTTCTTGACTCTATCCACTTCATTGCTGAGGTTCTGTCACAAGTTTATCATATTTGTTCCAAACCCTCAAAGTTAATTAAGCAAATTTATTATATATTAAGAAAACTTATAATTAAGGAAATGATTTCCACACACCCATTTTTTTTCATACACACACCCCGTTTATTTTGTAATTTAAATCTGATAACACGAAGGAGAATCAAGTAATAGTTTTAAACATGGATGTGAAGAAAGAGAACTGGGCATTCAAAAATCATTTTCCTGTAATTATAATATCCAAATTTACTATTAAAAGGAATATACAAACCTACTTAAAAGGGTCTAATTCATATGCAGATCTGCTAGCAGAAAAGTGCGTAAACCCATGTTTCTATGCCTTGTATCAATCAAGGGACCGAATGGTACATAGTGAGATTTTTATATATCAAGAAAAGACGTTTGTTTTATTTGCGTGCTTTATAAACTAGCATTCACAACTGAGGACTCAATTGTTTTAATTTTTTGCAAAGAAAAGGAAGTGAGAGAATAACATTTTATTACCAGATCTGTTAATAGATGTTACATTTCACATAGTTTCAGTTTTTTTTTGCAATAAAGAAGGATAGAAAAACCATCGGAGAGCAAGCAAGAGAACTACCAGTACATCCTATTTGTAGATCTGTTCTTACAAATCACACTTCATGTTTCTTAACATATTTTTGGCAAAAACAAAAGAAAAAAAATCATGTAAGACAAGCAAGAAACCAGCAGATCTTCCATGATAAATAAAATAAAAAATATATGAAAATATAGAGAGAATTTCTTAAACCTCATGCTTAGCATCCCACAACTTCTTCCCAGATTGTCCATGGTATTTGTCCAAGATTTCTGTCAGCCTTCACCACACCAAAAATAAATTAAATTCATAAAATATATATGAACAAAAAGTACGCTTATTTGTTTTTTTAATTTGAAACAGACCCAATAAATTAGAATAAAAGAACTCAAAAAACCTAAAGAATGTTTTTGAAAAGATCATAAAAAAACATGAACCAGGTCATTACGTAGTTGAAGGGCTGCAGTATTCAACCATCTTCCCAGAGCTAGAATAAATGATAAGAGATACTTTAGCATCACATAGAACAGTGATCTCCTTTGCTTTCTTGATAATCCCATTCCTCCTCTTGGAGTAGGTCACCTGCCTGTTACTTGAGTTCTCAATCCTCTTGATCTCAATCTTACCCCTTCCCATATCTCTCAGTATTCTTGTTCTCTCTATTTTCTCCTCCTTTCTTTGTGAAATGGTGAAGAGAGAGAGGGAGAGAGGAGGAGGTATATAGATATATAAAAGTAGAGAGAGAGAAAGAGAGAGAGTCATCAGAAGAGCAATTGAAGGGCATTTCTATTTAGGGTTTGGAAGTTAAACAACTTTCATGCGCCACAGAAGTGAAGGGCTCGTTTATGGGTTGGCGACAAAGCCAAGCCAACTGCTTTTCCTTTTCTTTTTCCTTTTCTTGTCTGTTTAATTTTAATCTCTGATGATATGTTTTATAATTGATTGATTTTTGATATTTGATTTGGCTTTTTTACTTTTATTACCCCTTGTTAACCACTGGTCTCTCTCTCTCTCTCTCTCTCTCTCTCTCTCTCACACACACACAAATTCTCAGCGACTGATTTTAACTCCAAGTCTTTTAGGGTTTCCTTAATATAGGCTTAATTAAGGGTGTCAAATGGGAAACCAAGACTCTAGGACTAGGCCATATGTGTGTTTTTATTAACTCATACGTAAATGTGTATTTTAGGTCTTGAAGTTTGTGATGGTCATGTCTAGGGTTCTAGTGATGGAGCTAAATATGGATAATAATCAAATCTTTAAATCTTAACCATCAAATCGATATAAGTATGTGTTTTTTTCTCAGCAAGTAATAATGGGTTTGTAGGTGGTAAAGTGAAGGAGCAAACTAGGAGACAAAGTAAGTTTTATGTGCCCTGAATACAAAGGAAGGAATTCTGAAACCTCAAAGTCAAAACAGTCAAGGTCATTAAACAAGACAACTGTGATTTCGTCTGTCTTATCTTTGTGGCCTTGCTGTGTAGCAGTAGTCCCTAAATCTATATAGCTAAATGGTTCTATGAAAAGGTTATTAGGAATTGTGATGTCTAAAACTGTTACGTTTACTTGAGTAAACATTACGAAAGTCCAAATTATTTACTACTTAAATTTATTTTGGATTACCAATCACATTGTTTTGTGGAAGGGGACTCCAAATTTATCAATGATGCTGTTTTTGGTAAGTTTAATGGTAGGGAGACCAAATTGCTAAACAAAATTTTGCAAACCAAATGATGTGGATGTTGATGATTAGGTTATTACTTAAGTGTTGATTATCATACTTATTTCATCTTTTAGAGGCTCAAGACAGTAATTGAAGATATTAGAGTTGTGGAGCAAGCCCTCGGTCTTCATAATTGTTGCATTGTGTCATATCTTTAGGTAAGCGAACTTTTGTTGCAGATGCAATTAGAAAATTTCAAAGATCTATTCTTGGAGCATATTATTGGTATATACTCTCAAAAATACTATTTGCCCAACGAAATTTTACCCAACGAAATATAAATTGGGTCGGCCAAAATCGGTCAACGTTTAGGGTTTTTTCTGAAGCTTTAGGCAACTACAAATATTCGACGGGAAAACAACTTTTCGCTGGGCAAAGTTTTCGCGCCAAGGGGAAAAGAGGCGCGTTTTTTAACAACTTTTCCCGACAAAAAAACAGTTCGTCAACGTAAGTGACTTTGTCCAATGAAATATATCATTGGGCAATATTTACTGGTCGTTGGGCAATGTTAATTAATTTAATTTTCACGTTAAAAATATTCTATAAAGACTTTGCCCGACGGAATGGGAAAACTACCATCTGGCAAAGGTTTATTTTATGACTTAGAGTTTAGGGTACATGATTTATAGTGTGTTGAGCAAAATGAATAATTTCGTTGGGCAAAGTGAATGACATTTTTGGATATTCAATTCATTTGATGGTTTTCGCAGTCTGCAAAACTAGTTTCAATGATCCAACAGTTAAACTTGTGTGAATTTAGAACGAGATCACATACACCAAGCATCACCAAAAACAAACTTTCAGGGATTAGGTAACAAGGACAAAATCCTCCGACGGTTAGAAATGTATTATCACAATTTAACGGTTATCTAAGCTTTGATTTTGATGATTTTGCAACTACACTCCTCGAACCTAGAAGAATATAATGAACGGACCCGCTCATCAATTTAAAATATTTACACTAGTGGTTATCACAAAATCTTACGTTGCAAATAATAGAAGTATAAAACAAACTCCAAGTGTTTGTTGAATCTATTGTTTTGACGGTCTATAAAACTAATTTAAACAATCCAACCGTCAAACTTGTTTGTATATGCTCTCAAAACGCATACGCTAAAATAAACAAAAACAAACTTTCGCAGGTTAGGTAATTGGACAAAATCATTCGTCGGCTAGAAATGTATCATCACAATTTAACGATTATTTTAGCTCTGCTTTTGATGATTTTTTGCAAGAGCACTAATTAAGAGTAAAACCACACACTCAATTGACCTGATCATCAAATTTGATGATCTTTTAACCATTTGAAAATAAATTAAAAAATGGGAAAATATAATTTTTTCTGTTTACGTGACGACATTGATATATTGGCCAACTTAACTATTTTATTAGGCAACAATTCTAAATTCGTTGTGCAAACTTTCAAATTTCCCCCACTTTTTTTTTTTTTTTTTTTGAAAAATCAAATTTCCCCCTAATTAAAATGTTGCCTGATGAAAACTTATAACATTCATCGAACAAATGTTTTTTCCCACCATTTTTTGGCAAAAATTTAATTGCGAGACATTTCTATGCAACCTTTGCCCAATCAACCACTTTAGTTTACCTGACTAATGTTTTAGGTCAAAATACATGTGGCGCAACTCTTGAGTGCTCTACCAACTGTTTGCCAACTGTCTAAGTCGTCAAAGCAGTGAAGTCAGAGGTGAGGCTAAGTGTGCTTTGTTCCATCAGTAGCATGGGTCTGAGCAATCTATGCAACATGGGTCAGACCACCATCACTTAGACTAATCAGATCAGCAGTTGGTATTTGGCAATTATGATATAAATGGGGACTGATAGGGTCTGAGTGGAGACTTGTTGGATATGATATTGGGGACCTACGTGAATGTTTTTCGGTAGGAACCTATGAGGTGGAGGACCACATAATCTCACTAGGACTCCGACCCTAACCTTTAGAAGCACGTGAAGAGCCAGCAAAGCATGCATTAATGGTAAACTTTCCATTCCTAGCTCACATAGAAAACCAACGCATGAAAGCCAGGAGACGCGTTACCAAAAGTAACTCATGTGGAAAATTGACCCGAGAAAGCAGCGCCCCAGGAAGAAGGCACAGTGCAGTCTTCAACGCAATCTTCACGTGAGCGGTTGCTTTTAGCTGTTTTACACCAAAAATGAGTGTTGCAGTTGAGTCAGGAGAAATGGGAGGGAAGACCAATCCAAATTAGAGATTCCTTAGGAACCCTAGAAATGAGTCATTCACCTACAAAAAAGGGAGTCAGAAGCCATCAAAGGGGATCTAAGAACTCGGCCTCTAATTGTTGGAAGTATGCCCACAAAGCCACTCATTTGATTTAATAGCTTTTGGAATACTTATTGTGTTAATCACTATTTATTGTATTATGTGTTTAAGCAATAAGGGAATCCAATTAATGTATTTAATCTAAGAGAGAAGTGATCTAAGTAAGTTAGATTAACGAGATCTTTCTCTTATGTTCATTCCTAAAATGTTCCTAGCCATAGGATTGCCAATTGGGCATTGACAATCCGCTAAGGTTAGTATGTGTTATGTTAACTCAAGCGTGAGTATGACTAGTCTCAAGTCATTTAGTGAGGGACACTGAGACAAACACATAGGTGCTCAAAATGGTAATCGAGTACATTGAACTGCGATCAAAAGAGAGTTCGAACATACGTGTCATGTAAGAACTCGTAAGTTGCAATATGCAAAGTAGTCATTTGACTTGAGGCATCATAGATGTCTAAGGGTTAGGTCCTTGATCTTTGATCATGTCAAAGGCATTCCATCAAGAGTGTCCACAACATTGTTAGGGTCAAGCTATCTAGTCATGTAGGCATATGAATGCACATCAAGGGATCTCTAACCTTCCATGGTGGAGAGGGAATACTTTGAGATATGATTCGGGAGTCCTTGGCTAAAGCATATGAATATGATTTAGGAAGTTTGTTCCAAATCATATTCAATTGAATCATATAGAGAAGTAACACATTGGATAGTAGACATGAAACAAACTATCACTCAAACAATGTGATTAAGATTATTGTCTAACAGAATGACCGTATTGCATTGTAATTGTAACTGGATAGGTTCTCCAACCACTTCTACTTAGCTTGGGTAGCCATGACATACTGCTAGGTGTCACTCATGCTTTGTGGAAGCCCTGAAGATTAGCAAACACTAATCTTCATCAAAAGGAGAATTGAAATTACATTTCAATTCACAATCGATCGTTAAGAGTAACAATCGCCCACTGCCTAGCTAATTGGAACCTAATGGATCATACACCGAGTAAGGATGAAAGTGAAGAAATATAAATGAGATGGATAAGCAATTAAATGGTTTAATTGAGAAAGGTCAAGATTAATTAATTAGTTAATTAATTATACGAAAGGTTCGTATTGGGCTTTCAAGTTAGTTTCGAGTCTCGGGGCCCAAAAGGGTTTTAGTCCACAAGGTCCATTATGTTCAAGTTGTATGACAACTAAAACAAAATGGGCAAATAGCCCAATACCTAAAAGATGGCTAGCCATAGGGTGAGTGGTAGTGAACTTGGCATAATTGCAAGTTTGCCACTCAAATGCGAGGTGCTATAAAAGGAACTTTATAACTTTACCATATCAAGGGTTTTCTTTGAGGCAAACGAGAAAAACTCTTTCTCTCTTTGTCTTCCAAAAAGGCCGGCCACACTTAGAGAAAAATAGTTAGCAATCTTCCTTCCTCTAAGTCATCCATTTCATCTTCAAACATCATCATTGGTGTGGAGACTTAGAGACACCAAACTTTTGGTGTTCTTGGAGTTCCTCTCCTCAAATCCTCAAGGAGCAAAGGAGGTGACTTGAAGGCCCTCCACTTGGGTGAATCCCTTGTGTAAACAAGGATGAGCTTCAAGGGGAATGAAACTCAAACTCTTTCTTCTCTTTAATTTGTTAAATAGTCTTTTGGTTCACCATTCACTAGGCTTTGAAAGTCATGGGTTTTAGAATTGTTTTTTAATGCATACCTACTTTACAGTGTTATTAGTTTGCTTATGTGTTCAAATGTTCTCACATGTTCTTAGCTAGGACAAATTTTTCTTTCATTAATAACATAGAGGTTCAAACGTTAGGGGAGAGAAACACATAACTATCTTTTTGTAAGCTTAGAGGTTTCCCCCAAACTTCCTTCAACCCTTTCAGTCAGGAAAGCCTCTTTAGAACCCTAAAAGCTCATAATATCCAACCTAGAACACCATGTAACCATACCAACTCTCTCTCTCTTAACATACTAAACTGATGAACTTCTAGCTTCCACACCATGCCTCACTTGAGCAAGCCATTATTTGCTTAATCATGCTATTTTCAAGTCATTGATCAAAACAAAATGTTTCCTAAGACGTGCTAATTATTTCGAGATACTTCGGGACTTGATACAAAACTGAACCAAGGGAGGCAAAATGACGTTCTTAAAGCACAAGACCACCTCGACCAAAAGGTC
The DNA here is from genome assembly GCF_916048215.2 of Malus sylvestris. NCBI lineage: Eukaryota > Viridiplantae > Streptophyta > Magnoliopsida > Rosales > Rosaceae > Malus > Malus sylvestris. The sequence continues at coordinate 16,283,664 of NC_062267.1, forward strand.
CCTTAACACCTTTAACATAGTCAAAGAATAAGGACCTAACCATAAGACAACTATGATGTCTTAAGTCAAAGGGCTAATTTTCATTATCCAAACTGTGAGTTCTCAGAACTCCTTTTTTATCTCATTCATTAAAATCACACTCTATTGAGCACCTACATACTAGTCTTGGTGTCATTGACACCAATGACTTGAGACCTGTTGCTCTCCTAAGGGAAGACATAGTATGTACAAATTTATCCAGATTATTTATGTCCAATTGGCAATCCTATGATTCCACTTACTAGAGCTAATTAGCCATGTGTTCAGTGATGATAACTCTTCAAATGTCATTTCAAAGATAGCTGAGTAATAGACCTAGATAGTGGATATCTATATGTTGTCCATAAAGCAACCTTGAGAATGGTGACTTCACCATTATACATAAGACCTTGATTCGAATCTTGATGAGACCTTGATTCCTTGACTTGAGCTATCACCCTATTAATGTCATAGTGTGGGTAGTGTGGGTGCACTAGTGATACTTTCTAGTTGGAACCAAATGGAGAGTCATTAATGAACATTCTAATCCAAACGACTTTGTTGTAAGCTTCTAATATTTTGCATTCATGGTGGAACACATTAGAGTCATTGCTTTTAGTGTTTTCTCCATCCAATTATCTCTTTAGTCATGATAAAGAGATACCCAATAATGGATATGATATTAGATTCATATCCAAATCATTTTACGCTTACATTCATTACTTTGAATTTTCCTCACTCTTGAGGAATCTATCCTTTAGCATTTCTTAAATGCTTAAGGACTTACTTGACTGTTGCCATGTTTCTGATCTTGGGCTTGCACTACTATCGTCATGTACCGTTCTTAGTACAACTCATATCAATGTTTTTCATACAATATGAAATATATAAATCACCTTTCTACGTATGCATATAGGATTCTATATACACATTATATTCCTTTGGGAGGTTTAGGGCACATTCCTTTTACAAAGAGCAACATCCTAGTCTCAGTAGAATTGTCTTCCTATTTGAAGTTAACTATTTGAGAAACTTCATAGAATCCTTGTCTGTTAACAAGGATTGAGATATCCAATTAACTGCCTGAAATCTATCATTATAGATTCCCTTCCCTGGTATATAGAGCATGTCTCCGATAGAGATCCTATCATAACAAAATGTTTAAAGTCATAACTTTATCGAAAAAGAATTCTATTTTTCATTTCAAAATTAATATATCACATATATGTACAAATTTAGGAATATGACTAACTCCCACTTTGTAAACCTAGAAATTCATTTATATCTTTATGAGCAACCAAACTATTTGACATTTTCTCATGAGATGCTTATAGCTCCCACTAGCTTGCTTAGATTCATGGTGGATGGATCTCTATAACTTATACATCTTGTGATTCCTAGTCTTAGACATAAATCATTGGGACTATCCTGATGATGGTTTCAAAAACTTATGTATGTCTAGACGTCAAACCACTATGTAGTTATAGCAAGCAATCTCCAAATGATTTTTAAACCAAGACTACATCAAATAAGGTTTCTTCCAAGTCACCTATATGTTTGATTGCAGTCACTTTAGGTAACTATTAGCTTTGTAGTTTTCTATATTTTGGGTTAAATGGTAATATACCTTTTTTTTTAAGTATATGTCATACGTACGCTCAATGTAGTCTTCTCTACAGTTCCTTTGAATTAAGAGATATGACTCAGTCATGAAGTTCAAACCATTCAACTAAGACGGCTCATAGATCCTTCTTAATTTTTCTTGGAGCTTGTGTTTTAGGAACTAGGTTGTTAAGTTTGTTGAGTATCATCTTGTTTCTTAAAGCACTTATTCCTTGAGTTTTATCTATCGTTTTATTGTTCTATCTAAGGTAAACCTATTTGGAGATTACAATGAACAACCCAACAAACAAATCATGTTACTTGGTCTATAGAAGTGATATCCAATAAGTGTACATTCACCAAATATTGCTCTTAGCACATGTGCAAGTCTATTGACATATGTTTGACAACTACATCTCATGGAGTTTTGAAATATTTTGAAAGGTACTCTAATTAACAATTATACTGTCTTCGAGATGCATATCTTTCATACATGTAATCGATAATATTTAATGAACTATATCTAATTCGAGTTTTTTTTTCTCATATTAGAGAAATCCATTATCGTATGATGCCACTTTCTTGATACCTTTCACGGAAACTCATTTAAAGTATTCTTGTCCTTTGATCAAATATGAGGATTGAAATACATTAGATATCTTACTTATCAACTTACATTCTTGAATTCTTTGAAACTTTTTGTGAAGTATTCAGACTTGTGTTTTGTTAGATACCCGATAGTCCACCCAAGAGTGATCTTCGGTAAAGGTCACACAACATGAGTAGTATTATGTATTGGACATATTCTACTAACATCAAAGTGAATTAATTGTGACTATTTCTTCTTTCTCAAAGAATTAAGATTCGAACATTTTTCCTTAATACAAGTTTAACAAGAAGGCATTGGATCCAAATCTAACAATCTCAAGCGTCCATATAAGGGCAATTTGTAATTTATGTTTCGAGGTGTCACATTTTAGTAGGGCTAATCACTTATTTGTAACCTTTTTTGTTTTATGCATCGTTCTGTTCTAAAGAGTTAACACTACCACATTACCTCTATTGATATAGAGACAGTCAATCGGAATCCAATCATTCATGGATAAACAAACAATGAATTTGTCAAACAAAAACAGTTTATCCATCTCTTAAAATTATAGAGATGGAATCAATCTCTTTACTCAAATTGGAATGTAAAGACAATCTTTTCATTTCCAATTTATTTGGTAGTCTAGATGAGGAAGTAAGTGTCATTTGCTTTCACAAATATCTTGATCTTTCTGCATATTTCAAATGTGAAGCACTTTCTCTTCTCGCATTAATCTTCCATTTCTTACTAGTTACTCTTTTATAGCGATCACAAACATAGTTACTAGTACATAATCAAACATTCAAGTACAAGAACCAACTATTTGGAAGTATTTCAAGAACAACTTATAACACCTTTCGTAGGGTGTGTACTTTACACTAGCAAGATAAGACTTGGACTTACCCCTTCCAACATCCATCCTTTCATAAAGAAAGTATGTTCCCCTTTGGAGTTATTTTGCCTTCTTCATTTGACTTCTCCTATGACTACAATAGTCATAGTCCCCAAACTCCTACTATCTCTATTGAAACAAATTTCAATTGTATTATACACATCAAACAATTTGGAGAAAGTGTGGTAACTGTTCACTATGTAGTTTACAATAAACTTAGTGAACAGTTATGGATAGGGACACAAGGGTGAAGTCAAGGTAGTTTCCATCTAGTGAAGTGGTCCAACACTTCAACACCTGATGGTTCAAAATCATTATTAGTCCATATTGTAGGACTAATGTCCCCAATAACCATCTTGATCTAAACAAGATTATAAACTCAAGAGTTGTTCAAAGCAACCATTCTTCCTTCATACAATCACTTGTAAGTGAAGAATCGTGTTACATAAAATGTCCATGTCCTTGTGCTAACTTCTTAAGTTCCTTGTTCATTGAACAAAGGAATAAGCACAAGTGTTTGTGTTATCCTCCTTTTGTTAGACGTATCTAACATGTGCTTCCATGGACACATTAACATTAGGAAGATGGTGAAGATGGGACTACTAGAGTACATATACAATCCTTTTAAGACAATTTATGGGATTGTGGTACCAAGTTATGAAACTTTGGCCGTCGGCTTTTTGTTCTCAAGTTTTGGATAACGTGTTTGCATGTTTGCAAATATATCGGTAAACAATGACATAACGAAAATAAATTGATTGATTTTAAGCCATTTAATCTAGGTCTTTAAACCAAATAGCATCGCCTCAATATTTGGCAAATTTCATAACCCTCAATTGAAATTCAAGAGTTTTGACTCTTAGAAGAATATGCACTTAGTTAAGTTGTTGCCACCATGCCAATTCGTGTTAGGGTTCAAGAATGACCTAAAAAGAATATCAAAATTGGCCATACTCGTTCCCTACCTTCACAACATCATGTATGTATATAAAACCCCTCGTAAGTGTAAGCACATACTTTGTGTTCCTTAGAATTGGTCAAAGTCGTTATATGAGTCACAAATGATTGGAGCCTACTATGGTGGAAGGCCACGAACAAGTGTTCAATTCACTTTAACGCTCTTTAACTTAATATTAGTTTTGTTGAGGGTTTTTGGTCTCATCAGATATTAATATGCATTTTAATCTCATTAAAACAATTTGGTCACATCACAACTATAGGTCCTTGTGACTGATTTAATAGCATATGATACTCCCACTATTAATGTAAAACGGTTTTTGAAGTGAGAGTATATGGTACTACTAATGAAAGCTTTTGCATTCTTGATGGACTTTATAGTTGCCTTAAGGCCTTAGGATGATTATGTACCTTCGATTTGATCCCACACGAGCCTAGTGTTGGATATTGGTCTGGGGAGGGTATTGATTTTAATTACATGATCAAATTAAAACGTATTTCCCTATTAGGCGTTGGACCCAACTACTCTAATTTGCATGCACATCAAATAAGACATAAAGGAGTACATAAAGTAAAGAAGGATTTATACCCTTCTACAACATATTTCATCTAATCAAATTGCAACCAAAATCAAATCTATGCATTCCCATGATTCAAACAAATTTGATAGACGGCCAATCACACAGTTCAATTATTGTAGGCTTAGATTTATAAACACCCTTTCTTTAATTCATTAATCACATAAATCAATTAAATTAGAATGCAGCAAATTAATTGGTTTTTGGACTGATGGATTTAATCTTGAATGGAACTAAGTATGAGAATAAAATTCTCATCAAAGGAGAAACAATTTGTTCTTTTACGCAGCAGGGGTTAAAGTGCAATTTTCACCACCGTTTGGTCAAAAAACAAATACAAAAACTTTCAGGTTCATATGCAAATACATAAATGTTCGTAACCTTACATAATCACAACAAGATCCCAAAGACATGTATGTCTTAAGCAATGTTCTAAAAATCAACCTAGGAGGCCGCCTAGGCTCGATAACCGACCGCTGTGATTTCCTCCTAATCGGTCACAAAATCAGAAATCGTATTAAACGGACGCCTAGGCTAGACTAAGCAGAGCTGGGTGGGGGCTAGACGAGCATATGTGAAGACGCCAAAATCTGTTAAAATAAAAAAAAATTAAAAAAGAAAGAAAGAAATTAGCAAAGCCACATCTCGCACAAGGAAGATGATGATCTAGTCCCAATTTTTTAATTGTCACACCTTTTTTAAGCTGGTCTTACAACTTCATTTTAACAATAATTAATAACACATTTTTTTAAGATGGTCCCACCACCTTCCTTTTTACTAATTTTTATATGCTTTTTTTGGTAAAAAGGAAAGCAAACATTTGCATAGGGAAACCCATCCTCACTTTTTATTCTTTTATCCTTTTTGGTAGAGTTTTATAATTATTTGTTTTTCAAACCACATCATATTATATTGTTATGTACCTAAAACTCTCACATTATATATATTTATATTAAAAAAATAACATAGATGTAATATTATTTATATATTATATAGTAAATTTAATTAATTGATATGATACATAGTAAATTTACTTAAATCCACCTAGGCCCTAGCCTAGCCGCCTGACTAGCACTTAGCGTCTTTTAGAACTTTGATCTTAAGTCTTATGAAAAGAACAAAACAATTTCTTTCTTTTAGTTAATGAGGACTTAAATGCAAATGCATAAACTTTAAGGGTCAAAATGCAAATACTTAGAAGTTCAAAACCTTTAAGTCATTATAACAAGGATCCAAAAATTCATGACCAAATAAAATTTCATTTAAAGGACTAAACTATTTGTCCCTTACTTAATGAGGGCCTAAATGTGAAAGCATAAACTTTTGGATAAAAAATGTAAATAAACAAAAGTACACAATTTCATGTAATTGCAAGAAAGGCCCAAAATACCCTTTCTTTAAAGGGTGGCCAGTTTTAGGGAGAAAGGGTGAGTGAAAATTTTGGTGAAATTTCAAATCTCAAAATTTAAATTTCAAAATTCTGTTGAGATCCACAAATATCACATGCAAGCCCAATCAAATCTCGAGGCTCGATTGTCATAAAAACACCAAGACAAGCCTTAGCACATGCAAAGGTGCAGAATTGAGGAAGGAAAATATTCACAATCATGTCGCGCATTAAAACAATGATAAACGGATCAGATGTTTGTATAATCACATCATGCCCATGCTATTTACCAAGCCAAGCTTTATCTTGCTAACTACGATACACGATAAAATAAGCTTATGCCATATGTCGGGGCTTGCCAAGTGAAACGTGGTGGGGATGGTTACGAAAGTTTATCGGGCCTACGCGAAATCAAGATTATGGAAGACTTTTGGCTGCTTGGGAGCCCAAGGATCCAAGGCCTTAATCTTTGAAGTCCACCTAGGTGAGTTTGAGAGAGAACAAACCTAGTTTCCCTTTTTCCCTAGTAAACCAACCAATCCAATTAGAAATGAACCAGACGCTAAGCCTCGAGTTCACGTGAAAACCCAATGTAGAGCCTGCATGTAATGAGAAGGGAGATGGACTTTCCCTTCCTAGCTCACATATGAGAACGATGAACGAAGGTAAAGAGGCGCGTGCCTAGAATTAATGCATGCGAAAACTAGTATGAAAAGAGACGTTATGGGAAGAGCACGCGATACTCATGTGTTTTACACCAAAAAGGATGGTCGCATTTGTGCTAGGAAAAAGAAGAAAAAAGACTCATCTTTAACCGGTGAAGGCAAATAACCCTAGAAATTCCCTAGGAAGCTTGAAAAGAGAAACCTTCACATATAAACAGGGAGGTTCAACTCAATGTAAAGAAGACAACAGAACATTAGAGAAAGAAGGAGTAGAATTCAAGGTTGTACAACACTAAGCAAGGGAAATCACTCTCCAAGTGTAAGCAACCTTGAATCTTAGAGAGAATAATCTTTCTACAATATTTGTGGTTCCCTCAAGCTTCCCTTGATATTCTTTAGTCAATAGAAGCATTTTTAGAACCCTAGGAAACCCAGATCACCCAACTTTGAACATCATGCAATCATGCAAAATTCTCCCACATGCTAAATTGACATGCTTCTAGCCTCCACACCATGCTTTGTTTAGACGAGTCATTATTTGTCTAATCGTGTTATCTTCGAGCCATTAATCGAACTGAGATTCCTAAGACATACTAATTTTTTTGAGGTATTGCGGGACTTGTATTCAAATGGACCAGAAGAGGCAAAAAGGTGTTCACCAAAGCTTAAGTCTTATTCGACCTAAAATCCCCCAACCTAAATTGCAACCTCACAAGGAGTCACGATCTTGATTCAATGGCTATAAGATTGAGAAGAAATGCTACTAGGAGTGGCAACTCCTCAGAAGAGGTAGGCGAGGTCACTTCTCAACTAAACAAATCCCAGCCTAAGGAGCAGCACCAAGAAAGCCAAAAAAAAATGGATGAGTACGCCATGCCAGATGTCATCACTGTCTTCCATGCTTTAGGTAAAGCAAAAAGAAATTGTTGTCTATGAATGAGTTGAAAAGCTTAATCCCAAAGCCAAGCGAGAAGATAAGTGTGAAGAACTATGTGCAGAGGAAAAAGACTTCCCAGGAAGAATCGATCATTGTTGCCAAGAAGGATTCCGAGAAGGGACTGTCTTTTGTCACTCAAGAAGAAGTTATCGCCATGTTAAAGAATGAGTTGCATAGAAGCTCTGAAGATTGGAAGTACATTCCTGAGTCACCATACCCAGTCAGCCTTCTCCACATGCTATGTCCTAAAAACTATGAAACTTCTAACTTTGTCCTCTTCAACGAAGGAAGGGTAGCACTAAGGAACATAAAAGTCGTTTCATCGATGCTTTAGGCCCTCATACTGGCGACTATAACCTTCATCGAGTTTTTGAAAAGCCTAATTGATCACACCTATACGTGATATGCTACCCTCGTGACAGGTTCCATTAAAACCTAGAATGAGTTAACAAGCAAGATATATAAGAAGTATTTTCAGCATGAATATATGGTTACCATAGCCTAGCTCAACAACACATGCCACAAGTACGAGAATGACCCTATGACTTTTGTCAAGCACTTCTGGAACCTTATCTTTGACTACTATGACATGAAGCACTTATGGAGATCTGAATCAACAATATTATCCTAGATTGTAGGGTGTACTTAGAGAACATGGGCATTAGCCAATTCTCGAGGCTCTTGGAAGTAGTAAAGAAGACCAGCATGCCAGTTAAGTCTTCCATATGGAGGTCTAAAAAAAGGATAAGAAATAAGCTCACCAAGCCCTAGTCGTGGATGACAGGTCTAACTACAACCCACGAAAAATGAAGGAAAGTGATAGAGATAGGGAAATCTATCCCCCATTATCATCCAGTGATGAGGAGTCCTTTGCTATCCTTGACACCATGTTGCGGTTATAAAACCACCCAAACCTTACGAAGCCCTGTTTAGGGAAGATAAGAAGGATCTTAGGTACTATCGTTACCATCCGTATATGGGACACCCTTCCATCGCTTGTCGAACTCTGAGAGAGAATCTCCATGCAAAAATTCAGGAAAGAACCATGTACCAAAACGCCAAAGAAAAAAATGGGTAGTTGTTGTGCCATGCTCCGACGACGACAACATGTGTCGCTCGTGAAGCAACGATCCTAAGCCGCCAGAGGTCATTTGGGAGCCTTTCGGTGAAATGGAAAAGGCTTAGTGGATATATTCCAAACCAAAAGTTATGACATGCAATGGCCCCAACTTGAGGGATAGGGGGATAAAGGTAAGGACATTATAGATTTCAACCTAGGTTTCAGTGACGAAGTCTTCGCTGTTGAAATGCCAAAAGAATATACTGTAAGAACCTCAAAAGGGCAACTAAATAGCTTGAAAATGTCAATTATAACCCTGCATAGCCTTTTCAACATGGAAACTGACGTAAACGAGTGTTAGCCAAAATGGCGGAGCGGTTGCCCTAGTTTAGTTGCATTGATTTTGCTTATTTCCAGATTGTTCTTACTTGGCTGACTATCTCTCCAATCAGATTTTTGCGACTCCGCAAAAGATTTGGTTGATATTTTGATTGGTTTACCAATCTTACAATACACCTCATCCCAGGCCACAATCTCCTTAGCCTCGTCAAAGCACTCTAACAAGTGATATACTTGTATTTCCGTTTATGAAGCTTTTTGCTAAGCTCAGAATCGATGGGAAGTCATTTCTTAAAAGCACTGGCGGCTATATGATCATCTGGTGTGTCCACCTTTATGATCTCCATGCAGAAACACTTGATGTACTCACGGAGGCTCTCCTCATTCTTCTACCAGATTAGTAACAATGTATCCATTCCTCACTTCACCTTTCGATATGTGGAAAAGGCCTTGACCCAAACAAAAGGCAGAAAGCAAACATACCACTTCATACCACTTCGCTTCAAAGTCGAGGGGAAAATTTTGCACATCATGAGGTCGTTGTTGTTGAACAGATCCATGATGTTTCTATACGACATGATGTGGCTAGAAGGATTGTAGTCTCTCTTGAAATACTTTACGTAAGGCTAAGTGAATTTGTCAGGAGAAGCTTCCCATACCAGGTTCACAAATAATAAGTCATCATCGACCTGCGGTTGGGGTCTACCATCAAATTAGAGGTGGCTCAAACCTAAGAGGTCAAAGTTAATTCGTGTGGAGTTTCTTGGGGTTCTTGTTGTTTGTACCCTCGTACCATGAGGTTGCACTGTTAGTGGCATCTCCACACTAGTTACTCTGTCCTGCGGATAAGTATTAGTAACAGTAAAAACAAACTCCTTCAGATTGTTCAAGAAGCCCATTCTGGTGACCAGAACTTCGATAGTGTCTCAACTCGAGAAAACTGGAAGCTAGGAGGTGCCTCGCAATATCATGAAAGACAACTTGATTCTTTGACCTGGTACCAGAGTGGTTCCCATACAAGTCTCTCATGGCATTGCTTAGTCCCTTGAGTATCTTTCTAATAGAATCCAAGAGCATGGACATGATTTGGGCAAATGAGTCATCCTTAGAATGAGGGTTGGAGCCATAAATATGACTAGAGTCGTTTGTGGGGGATATGAATATAGCCTCTCAATTAAAGTACCAAATTGTTGGACCAAATTCTGTGCAGGTTCCTAGAGTGAATATGTAAGAACAAAGAACCAAATGTCAGAGGGTGGTTCTACTTAGGTGCTCCGATGATCAAGTTAGTATTTGAAGGAAGGATCATCAAAGTGTTTTAAGTGAGATCATAATGTCTAACCTTTTGTGAGAAGTAGAATGGCCTTTTATAAACATCTTGATTTTAGCTTTTGAGTTCTCTGCCAACTGTTTGAGTCATCAGAGCAGTTTGAGTCAAAAGTGAGGCTCAATGCACTTTTCTACATCAACAGCATAGGCTAGAGCAATCTATACCCTGCACAACATGGGACAAAGTACCATCAGTTAGACAATTCAGATCGACAATTGGGATTTGGCAGTTATGACTTAACTAAGGATTAATAGGGTCTGAGTGGAAAGTTGTTGGATGTAACACTGGGGACCTATGTGCATGCACTCTGGTTGGAGCTTATGAGGTGATTGACCACATAATCTCATTAAGACTGTAGTTGTTGGGTCTATTTAGGACTACTTTAGGAACCATCCCATGTCGATATTTTGTTGTAGTACAACCCATAGTGACTTACTCACTCCAGAGTAGGTCATCAAAATGGTCAGGATCCAAGTTCAAATGGATGTCTTATCATAGCATGAATCATTATTATGAAGAGGTGGAAAATATGGTCCCACAATTATTACCCATGAGATTCCCATGCTTGTATACTTAATGGATATTGCATAGATTTATTGAAGGAAATTTTGTGAAAAACATGTTCATTTGAGCAACATCTATGGCATGCAATTAACATTTAAAGGTGGAATCATGCTTGTATGCACTAAAAAACAAAACATTACCCATGAAATTCAAAGCCTAGTAGAAAGGTGAACCAAGACTCAACTCAAGAACAAAGTGAGTTGAGAGATTTTATACCTTTGTTGATTCCTCTTTGCATAACCAAAGGCTAATCACCCAAGGAGAGGGCCTTCATTCCTTGCTCTTAGATCCATGGATTTCTTGGATGAGGATGGTTGAAAGGATTCTCCAAGTTCCCAAAGTTGAGAACCTCTAATTTTTCCACACCAAGGATGGACTTGAAGAAGAGATAAGTGACCTTGGAGGAGGAAAGATTGCTAGCTAATTTCCTCCAAGGGGCTGGCCTCCTAGAGAGAAAAGGAGAGACATGTGCTTTCCAATTTTCTCCAAAAGAAAACCCTAAGGATGAAATATCTATAAAGTTGCCTTTATACTACCTCACAATGGAGTGGCAAACTTGCAATTAAGCCAAGTTCACTACCCCTCTCTATATGGCTGGCCATTAAGGGTTCATTGGGCTTTCATGCCATTTGTGTTTTCAAGTTGTCATACAACTTGAGTTAATGGGCTTGACATTCAAATCCCATTGGGCCTTGCGGCCCAAAACTAACCCGAGGTCTTTAACGAACTTTATTCGTTTGATTAATTAACATATTAATTAATCCTTACCATAAATAATTAAACCATTTAATTATCCTTACTCATCTCCGTTGTTTCTTAAATATCTACCTTACACGGTGTACGATCCATTAGGTTCCTTTTAGTGAGGCAGTGGGCGATTAGAACTCTTTCAAATCGATTGTGAATTGAAACTTACTTTCAATTTTTCCTTTAGTGATTATACACGTTTAGGGCTTCCACAAACCATGAGTGACACCTAGCAGTATGTCATGGTTACCCAAGCTAATAAGAAGAGGTGGAGAACCTATTTAGTTTAGGATTACAATGCAATACGGTCTTTCTCTAATACAATACTCTTGACCACATTGTTTGGTTTGATAGTTTAATCATGTCTACTATCCAATGTGATTCATATACTTATATGATTACCTTGAATGTGATTTGGAACGACTTCCAAAATCTCATTCATACTCTGGCCAGAGATTCTTAATCATATCATAGAGTATTCTTCCTCAAACGGTTTGAAGGTTAAAGATCCCTTGTTGCGCATTCACTCGCCTCCATGGCTAAGTGGCTTAACCCCAACTATGCCGTGGACACCCTCTGGCAGAGTGACTTTGACGTAGTCAAAGATCAAGGACCTAACCACAAGAAAACTATGATGCCTCAGGTCAAATGACTACTTTGCATTATCCTAACCATGAGTTCTCATGTGACATGAGTATGAGAACTCCTCGTTGATCGTGTTTAGTGGACTCATTCTCTATTGAGCACCTACATGTTTGTCTTGGTGTCAATCACACCAATGACTCGAGACCAGTCACTCTCCCTGAGAGAAGACACAGCACGTACTGATCTTAACGGACTGTCAATGCTCAATTGGCAATCCTATGATCAGGAACGTTTAGGATATGTATACAAAAGAGAATGGTCTCATGAATCTAACTTCTTTAAATTACATTCTCCTAATTACATATTCCTTGGACTGATCGTTTAAGCATATAACATTTATATGAGACGGCTAAAAACAATAATCTTTGCCCTTGATATTAAACTAGATTAGTTTAACATGTGAAATGTCCGTAAAGTATCATCATATGATTGGTTTTAGGGCACATTTCCAACATTTATAGTTTCTACTAAATTGATGCTTTTAAATTCAGCTATTAATATATTTTACAAAATTTGTTTTGATAACTCAATGTTGATATGGCATGCATACTTTAAATGATTGTGAAAAAAGAAAAAGCTAGTGAATGACCAATAACTCAATGTTATAGGGAGATATGACATCAAACTCGTAACATGTGGATTCCATTGCGCAGGTCTAGAATATTTCTCCTATCTAGTTCCATTGAGTTGGGTTGGAACCAAATCCCTAGAATTTTTTGCGGTTCCTTTGAGTTGGTCCATAACCCCACCTCTTGGAAACCATTAAGTTGGTCCCGAATCCCATTTCGATTTGGTTCTGTTGAGTTGGTCTGGAATCCTATATTCTATTGGATTCCATTGTGTTGGTGTAGAATCCCATTCCCTATTCGGTTATGTTAAGTTTGTTTGAACCCTACATCTTATGGATTCCATTGAGTCGGTATGAAATCCCACCTCGTACTTCCTAGTTCTATTGAGTTAGTCTGGAACTAGATCCCTAGAAATCATCTCGTTCCTTGAGTTAGTCTAGAATGAGAAGTCCAAAGAATTGTAGGCTTTGGCCAGACAGTGTTGCTCTAGCCCTAGTTTTTAGTGTATTTGTAAAAGCAAGGATGAAAACCTATGTGGTTTAATATAGAAAAGCTGGTGGATGTTTCCATGATATTTTTACGATTTCCAGCGAGTTTTGATTATGACTTTACAATGAATGGTTCTATGAATGATGTTTCTAAATTGAGATCGATGGACTTGTTTTATGATTATGATATATGTTGGATTATTATCACTTACACGAGCTTCGTGGCTTATCTGGGTTTTAATTGCCCGGTGCACCATTCCCATGGTATAAAGAGCGGTTGTGCATGTGACACGATTTAGTGGATAAGAGGTGCTTCTTGGGTAGCAGTGCAGTGATCAGAGTGCTTGAAGTGACTAGGTTACACTTGTACCTTTCCTTATATTTCTTTTGGATTATCATTTTTAGGAGCCTACGGATATGGTACCTTGGTGAAGGTTATGTGTATTTTGTTGTACAGTTGTATATATGGGAGAGGCCACATTAACTTGCTTTACCTTGAATTTCAATTTTAGTATATCATGTTTGTATTCCTCACACACTCTACATCATAGTGTCACGTGTTTATCCTGGATGTATGTTGGGATCAGGGCGTACAACTTTTGGTGGTATTAGAGGTTAGGTATTAGGTTGTTATACCTTTACCTTAGAGTTAGGAAAGCCTTGGGTAGGTAATGGGTAGCTAGACCTTTAAGTAAGTGTGTGAGTTCGTTCTTGAGTCTTACTTATTTGCTGATGTTGAATTTTATTATTGACCATAAGTACTATGACAACTCCACACGGTGCCACCTAACCTATTGAGGATGATGTTCCCAACAATGTTGGAGCTCATACTTCTGATTATAAGGCTAGACACAATTATGATGGTCCCGATGGTAGTTTTTAGGTCATTAATGATTTAACTAAGCTTGTTTAGGCTCACGTTCTTGTGACTTCCTATAGGGAGAAATCTTTATATGGAGAGTTTCGTACTCATCGTCAGCCTATGATTGATGGTACTATCGACCCATAAACAGTTGAGTCTTGGATCACCCAGATTGCGAGTGAAAAACAGAATGAGAGGGCCCGGTCATAGGGCTAATCATCTGATGCACATTCTGGCGTGGCCCAAAAACGCTATAGGTTTTTATCTAGTAAGTCTTATGGCTCTTCTCATGGAGGATAGTATAGGCTTACACAAAGAGGCTCTTCGACTACTTCTAAGAGAGACTCCTAAAGTTCTTCCAAGGGAATCATCACAGTCATTTTTTAGAAGACTCTCAAAGTGCCTTCAGGCGCAGACCACATGGTTTTTTTATAGGGAAGGATCACATGTGCAGTCCCATAAGACCATACTACGAGTTTGCTCATATTGCAAACGTCGACACTTAGGCCCATATAGGTGATTTCAGTGTGGCCAGGTTGGCCACTTTATCAGGGAGTGCTCAGAGGTGGTAGCTATTTGTACGAGCGGATCAATGCACCTTTAGAACATAGTAGGTCATCTAGATTATCATTGGACCAAATTTAGCAAATGATTGGGCTGCATAATGGTAGATAGCCTAGATGAGGTCAGTTGAGAGGATTCCAAAGCCAAGGAACACTATATAGTAGTTCACAAGGTTGCTAGAGTTAATGCACTTTCCGCTTTAAAAACTGAGGTGAAGTGTTGCAAAACATTTATGTCAGTCCATTAATTGGTGCAATGGTTAAGCCATTCATTCCTTAATTTATTAGGCAATTGAATCTCGCTATTGAATTAGGGATAGTTGTTCAATTTACCAGGATAACCACACCACTATATAAGGCTATCTCTAACCCAAGGGTGTATAATTCCAAAATTTAGCCCCGTATCTACTATTCATCTATACGTATAAGGTTAGGCAATTTTTCTTCCAATGGTAAGAGTTATAATTCCCACCCCAACTTCCATAATAGTTAAACTTTTGTATTTGGTTTTTTTTTTTTTTTTTTTTTGATAATAATTTTGGAGTTAGTTTTTATATAATCTATCTTATTTTACTTTTATGAACATTTTCATGTAAAACTATTCAAATTCCAAAAATAAAAAATAAAAAATTTAGTAGTAAAATATGAGAAAATTGAATATTTTTTGGATTAGTGAACAAATGGATGATTATTTATGGAGTTTTGGTGTTGGATCCGATTTGATTCATTAATAATATTGACTGTTGGAATTAAAAGTGAGTTGTTGGATCTTTTTTATTACCATTGAAATTAATTAAAGTGAATGTGAGCCTTTAGATTAAAAGAGATGTAGCTGGGCACCCCACTTTGGATCAAAACCCTGAAAGCGTGACAACCATTGGATTCCATTGACATGCCCATCCGGGCTGTAGAAAAGTTCCTCTCCATGAACTCACGCGTAGACAATTCCTTTGCCCAGTTGGATCAGTCGCACGGGGCCGCATTGGCTAATTTCAAATGATGGAGCGGAGAAGCTGGGGCCCTCGACCCACTTTATACTTTATCCATCCGAGGGAGAGCTGACCCCAATTCTCAAAATTTCCACCCAAAAAATACATCTCTTGGAGAGGTTTTGGGCCCAAATTTTGGATTTT
This sequence comes from Malus sylvestris, assembly GCF_916048215.2. Taxonomy (NCBI): domain Eukaryota; kingdom Viridiplantae; phylum Streptophyta; class Magnoliopsida; order Rosales; family Rosaceae; genus Malus; species Malus sylvestris. The sequence goes on from NC_062267.1 coordinate 16,299,589, forward strand.
TTTTCCATCCTCCCCTTGAAGACAGCCTCAAGGTAGCTACGCCTCACATCATAATTTATGAAATTCTCTATTAAGAATTCCCTCATTGTCTCTCAAATTATTTTCTTTACAACATCATGTATTTTTATATACAAAAAGGAAAAGGAAAAAGAAAAAACCAACTAAAGTGAGTAAGCAATTCATACAAAATACTAACGGAAAATAAGGTAGAAACGAGAAAATGGCTAGTTTTCTTCATTCCCTACACGTAGTCATGGCTATTTCACAATTTTTTTTTTATTGGCTTGTGGTAACACTTTAATTTTGTGAGTTAATTTTCCTCGAATTTGATTTTCCTCGAAACTCAAACTTTGAACCATGCCATCAAAGTCTTTAACAAATATATTTTAACTATTTACGTGGCACAAATAGGACCCATTGTTGCTAATGTGTGCCATGTGCTACCCAAAAATTTATTAGAGTTTATTTTTCTTAAGTTAAAAAGAAAAATTTGAATTAAAACATATAATTTTTTATTAATTTTTCAAATATTTATGTGGCACACATTTTAAAAAAAAAGTGAGTGTCATTTGTGTCACTTCAACAATTTTAATAGATATGTTAACAAATTTTGATAGAAGTGAGACTCAAGGTAAATTACATTTTGCCCTCTCAAGTTTGAGTGTCATTGCAATCTCATACGACATCTTTAAAACACTTCAATCTCATACCTTAATTATTATTTCATTTTAATTTCATATAACTATGAAAAAATCTTTTCAGTTATCTATTAAGTGGCAAGTGAGGAGACATATTTATGCTGACGTGGCTGCCACACATGTGTCAAATGGTTAAGAACAATTTAAGAAAAGCTTACAAAAAGAAGAAAAAAAAAAAGATGACATTGTCTTCAACTTTGAGCTGTGGAAATCAACGATGATGAACCAAAACCCAAAACCCACATCCTCATCAAATTCAAAAACATCAATAACAGGAAACTCAAATTGAAACGCAACCTAGAACCAAGAACCCACATCCCAGCTCAGATTCACTCAAAACCATCTTGAAATCCCTTCCCTCACCTTTATTCCCCACAATCATCTTTGTTTAAAAATAAGAGTACCTAAGTCCCCACAAAGCTTTCACCGAAGCCGCTGCACTTATCCCAAATTTTGAAGCAAAGCCACTGCACTCACGAATGCAAAAATCCCAATCATCCAAAGCAAACACAAACGCCACATCCCCTTCTAGTGTTGAAACGTATCCTCATCAAACCACGAGTCGTCGCTTAATTGACTGTTGTGGAGACCTCGATATTCGCAATCCCAACACCCACAACCTCGTATTTAATCCAAAATCCTCCAGCTTACTTGACATCTTAGCCATGTCTACGACGTTGCTCAAAGCCATGACGCTAACGCAAGTCCAGAACCCATCCATTGAAGGACAAGAAGAGCAGAAGAACCCACCCACCCAGAGCTGCCGCCACAGCAGAGCTGCGACCATACCCTCATTCTCTATCCCATGTGTTTCCCTCTTTCAACCATGCCATATTTCAGCCACAATCGCTTTCAATTTCGACAAATTTGAGAAATTCCCAATTTCAAACCATTACCAGATTTGAATTGATGCAATTTGGTCGTGGGTGTAGGTATGGGTATGGGTATGGTTTCGAGGGTTGATAGAAGCATATTTATGCGACTTAGTTAGTTTGTTCTTGTGCATTTGTGTTGTTATTTCTTAGTTAATTATGTATTTTAAGCTATTTTCGTGTGTTCATAGGTCATAATAACAAAGTTGGCAAGAAAATGCATTTTAGAGCATTTTTTAGCCAAGATTGGATAGTGCAAGCATGGAGACATGAGGATGGACGTTTTTGAAGATTTGAGGACTAGAAATCAACATGTGTGTGTTCAAGTGTGTTGACCTACAACTCCAAACATCCATTCACTACACCCATTACATCCACTCATTACCAAACATCCACCCACTACACCCATTACATCCACTCATTACCAAACACTCATCCACTACACCCATTACATCCACTCATTACATCCACCCACTACACCCATTACATCCACTCATCACCAAACACTCATCCACTACACCCATTACATCCACTCATTACCAAACATTCATCCACTACACCCATTATATCCACTCATTACCACAACACTCACCCACTACACCCATTACATCCACTCATTACAAACATTCATCCACTACACCCATTACATCCACTCATTAACAAACATTCACCCACTACACCCATTACATCCACTCATTACAACTCTAAACACTCATTTCCCTAGCCTATAAATACATCCACCCTTCACCATAATTTGGGGGCCATCATCCAAGGACACCACATCATCTAGACAACTCTCCACCCTTCCCCATAACTCACCTATATCCATCCACCACCACAAGAGACCATCCATTCACCACTCACACCTTGGTGCCATATATTTGCAAGGAAGGAGGATTGCTTGGAGTTGTGCTAGTCATTCAAATTGGATTGCTGGAGCATTCTAAGTGTATTATACTTTGGTTTTCAATGTTTAATTTCAATTGTTTCTGTTTAATTGCAAGTATGAGGAACTAAACCTCTTTTGGGTAGAGGAGAATTCGAAACCATGAATATATTTGCCATATGAATTGATTTCTTCCAATTGTGACTTGATAAGTTGTGATTGCAATTCAATTATCTATTTTATTCATAACGGATTTGTGTATGTTTATTAAGGATGCATACTTAGTTTTCATGCATGAATTTGATGCTAGGATATAAATAAGTTTCACCTAATCGTTACAAGTTTATATTCATGAGTAGTGAAGGTTGCTTGTCACAATCGCGTTAATTGAATTCTTGGCAAACGTATTATGCATTCATAGTTACAATTGCCTCGTCAACGCTTATGATTTTCATGGAACTTAATGATCTTTAATTGTATCTCTATTATGCATTCATATAGGAGACTTTTAGAGAATGATTTGGGTTGTCGCATGCATTCATCCAATTCAATGAGTAAAGGAAATTCTAAGTGTTAATTTGTGCATCACGGTTAATCTGGGGTGTTGAGCATTATAGTTTATTGAAAAGCAATTGGAGATTGATTTGTATGCAAGTGTGTCATGTGTGGAGAAAGACCTTCTAGCTAGCCCATCATCCATCCAAAACAACCAATTTCGTGCAAATTTGTTTAGTTCTAGTTTCTGTTTTGTTTTACTTTATTTTCGTCCAAAACCCAATCCCCCTTTACTTTAGTGTGTCTAATTAGTTATAATCTGTTTTAGTTTGTGTTTTTAAGTGTTTTGAGTCTATAGAGTCTAGTTGAGTGTTTTTAAGTTTCTTTTTGTAAGTCAGTTTAGTTTAGATTAGCAATCCCTCCTAATCCTCGGTCCAGAACGATCCCTACTTATACATATACTACAATTGTCAAAAGAGAGTTTAATTTGAGTGCTTAACTTTCATCGCATCAAATTTTGGCGCCGTTGCCGGGGATTAGCAATTTTGTTAATCCCTTGTTATTTCTTTTTGTTTATTTTCATGTTTTTTGTTTTAGTTACTGACTTTTTTTCTATTTGTGTCTCTTATTTTTACTTATGATATTTGATTTAGTTTTGTTTCCTTGATTTCAAGTACTAGAAAAGTAAGACATGGATTTTGCTACTATTCAAGCTCAATTGGCGAAACTTACTTCTCAATTGTCACAATATGCCGAAAGGACCACAATGCAAAGTGTCCCTACAGATGGTGTGTCCTATGGGCAAGGATATCCAACTCATCAATGTTCTCAATTCGATGCGAATGAAGATGCTTGGGGTTATCAAGGTTATAGCCAATCAGGGGACAACATGTTTTCCAACGCTTACAATTCAGATTGGAGAGATTATTCAGATTACATGTGTGGAGAACCGTAAAAATTCCAACAAGATGGATATTGGCAGCAAGAAGGGGAGTTTTATCACTGGCCATATGAACCATCACAGCCACCACAACAATCTGCCCAATTCAATTTAGGTACATCTTTGAATAATGATATGTTTAATAAGTTACTCACCTCTTTGAACCAGGATGTAGAAAACCGAAACAAAGAGGTGCAAAATCAAGCCAAGAAGACGGGCGAATTGGAAAAGCAATTTGGGCAAATTATGGAGTTCACGGCACAAATTCAAGAGCAAAGTGAATTCTCCAACTCAACTGTTGAAAATTTGAAGGAAGATTTTGAAATCCATGATGCTATCACTTTGGGAAGTGCTATGGAGGTTGGAGGTGAACCGAAGACATCCAAACCAAGTCAAAACATGGATGAATAGCTGTTGCTCGAAGAAGAGGATAATAACAAGGCCACGGCAAGGGAAGAACCATCTTTGCCGCAACCCCATATGCCATCTATGTTGTCCACTACAACCAAGGTAAGCCTAAATCCAATTTGTCCTGACCCCGTTTCACAAAATGTCCTTATTCATTGCAGGATCATGCAATCCAAGGAAGAAGAGGGTGAGAAAGGCATCTTCGAAACCTTTCCAACGAATCAAGAGCAAAAAGTGGATGGGGAATGTCTAGAATTCATCAAAGAAGATACATTTGAGACGAAAATTCCCAAAGAAATTGGATTTTATGACATGGGACAAGTCATAACTCTCAAAACACCAAATCTGGCCAAGTCCCATATCCCTGCAACCTTCAAAGATGTGGTGTTCGTAATTGAGTTTGTGTTGGAGCAAGCAAGTCATCTTCTCCAACTTCGATTTTATTATATACTAACTTGCTGATTTTGATGATTCAGGCACCTACACTAGAATTTAAACCATTGCCGGATCACGTCAAGTATCACCTTCCATTCAAGGATCAATTCCATGATATGGGCCCTATCCAAGTTTAGAAGGAAGTTTCGTCCGGCTGGAAGACATTAAAGCAAGCGCTTCTTGGGAGGCAACCCATGTATTCAAATAAGGAAGATTTTTGAATTGCTCCACGATTGGTTTTGCATTCCTAAAAACCTTCCCTTTTCAGTAGTTTTATTTTGCCATGATTGTCATTTTTATTTGTAGCTGGTTTAATTGTTTTTGGTGTGGGTTTATTTTTAAAACATTGATAGTTATGCAAGGTATTTTCACATTCATTTTCATAAAAAAAAAAGAAAGGGAACATTAAGCAGAAAAAAGCTACAAGAGGGAGCCTTCACAAAGGCTGCTTAGGAGAAGTCTCAGTAGTCGGCGGAGCCCTAGAATGAGGAAGCATCGGAGGTTGATCATTTGGAGCTTTATTACGCGGTACAACCCCATAAGACGAAGGCAAATGCTGTTGGAACAAACCCACAAACCTCTGATGATCAAGTAAAATCTGACCATCAGATTCCTGCATCTGGTCAATCTTCCTCTTCATGTTTGTAGCATAGTTATGTGCGAGCCTGTGCAACTGTTTATTCTCATGCTTAAGCCCTCTAATCTCCTGCTTGAGACTCATCACTTTAGACGCCAATGATTCAACTTGACGGGTTCGGGCAAATAAGCATTGGGCCATATTGGACACGGAACCTGCGCACTGCACATTGAGAGCCAGAGAATCCTTAATAGCCAACTCATCAGACCGTTTGGCAAGTAGTCTGTTATCTTTGGGAGTGACAAGGTTCCTGGCTACCACCGCAGCTGTCATATCATTCTTCATCACCGAATCCCCAACGGTAAGGGGACCAGTAAGGGATATGAAGAATGGGCGCCATATGTTGTCTCGAGAAGGCGGGACTGCCTCTTTACCAAGGTTCAAGTCAAAACGACGATTGGAGGGGCCAGACATTTTCAGAGGTGTTAAAGAAAGAAGAGGTCGAACAAGTCAAGATTGTAAGAAGTGCAAGAAGGGAGTTTTTACAAGCAGAAATTCAAGTGTGCTTTGAACGTCCTGTGTACCTTTATAAAAATCAGCACGCGATGGGATTTCAGAGATCGAAGAGGCAAGCTCAGAAATCGAAGAGGCCAACTCAAAAATCAAAGAGGCGCTAGCTTTCTCAAAAGCTGGGCTTACTCAGACACCACGACTAATCTTCTTTTCCAGATTTGTCCGCACTTGCCACATGCAACCTCTGCACTCGATGAGATTTCAGAGATCGAAGAGGCAAGCTCAGAAATCAGAGAGGCATCTGCTTTTCCAGATGTGTCAGCATTTGTCACATGCAAAGTCAGCTTTGCAAAAATCACGGGCAGTTTGTCGAAGCGTCGATTCCAGATATCGGAGAAGCATCTGCTTTTCCAGACGTGTCAGCGCCTGTCACATGGAGAGTCAGCTTTGCGGAAATCACGAGCAGTTTTTCGAAGCGTCGATTCCAGAAATCGAAGAGGCACTTGCTTTTCTAGACGTGTCAGCGCCTGTCACATGCACACTCAGCCTTGCGAAAATCACGGGCAATCTGTCGAAGATCTCTTGTGAAGTAGAAAGCACGTGAAGTTCACTATTAAATCATCCAACGGTTGCTGACAAGAGTGAAAGAATAGTACCGGTTATTAATTCCTATAAATGTCACCCTTCACCCTCCATTGCAAGGCAAACATACATAACCCTTCTTCTTCTACGAGAATGCCTTTCCAACAAACCCTCTCGAGTCACTCAGTGTTCCTTATTCCTTGGGGTACCTTTGCAAACAACTCATCCAAAGAAAAAGTATTTCATATCATGAAGGTTGAAAGCCAGAGTATCTCATATCATGCTTTCTCCCTGTCCTTTTCCTTGTCGTTGTTTTGGGACAAGGAGAAAGAGAGCAATCAGCTAGAACTTGGTATCAATCTTCCGATTTGGAACCGACTGCTTGGAACCCCTTCCTGATTGCTTACCTAGCCTTGCTCTCGAGTACTCATCTTCATCATCTTATGCTTCCTCTTCGTCTACCACATCTGCCTGGGGAACAGATAAGGGAAGTGAAAATGATACCTCGAAGCATGTGGAGACAATTTGCCAATTCATCCTCAGCTAGGGACAAGGAGAAAGAAAGCAAGAGGTGGGCACTTAGAAAGATTGAAGAAAGAAACAGACCAACACCTCTACCTCTTACCTGACTGTTGTACAGAAGAAACAAGCAGAGAAGAATGCAGACTGCACAATCAAATCAACCCAGCAGAAGGAGTCTGATTTGAAACCAAGGAACTCTCATATTGCTCGCTCAGAATTCCAAACCAGTTCGAGATCAAAGCTGTGGAAAGACAACAAGATCATCTATCTCCAAAACCAGATTTGCATTTTTAAACTCTACTCTGTCTGGTTTTTACTTTGCCATACTTGTCATGTTTATTCGTTGTTTGTTTTTTTTTTTTTTTTGTGAGTTTATACTTGAAACATTGAGGACAATGTTTGATTTAAGTATGGGGGGGTAACCAAGTTGTTTTGCATGAAATTCATAGGAGTTTATCACCCATTACTTCTAGTGTTGTTCCTTACTATTTTTAAGTGTTTTTAAGCCGTTTTGGAGTGTTTTAGTGTGTGTTGACATAAAAATCCGAAAATCTGATAAAAATTTGAAACATTGTTTTGAAAAAAACCCAAAAAGAGTTGTTTTTGTGTGTTTATTTGTGTCTTAGGGTACCTTCCAACACAATGATGAGGATTTGGTTTTTAATTACATGACTATTAAAGAGAGTTATAAACATGGAAGAAAATTTGATTTACTCTTTGGTGTATGCTTGGTTGTGGTTATAATTTATGAATTCACATGCAATCATAAAAGGAAAAATCAGTTTTTTTAGTAACATGCTTGAAAGAAGGAACTCAAACTAACGTTACATCCTTGAGAGACTTGGGCCTAAACGTTTTTTTGGAGAGTTACTAATCTGTGCAATTTTTTTGTTTTCTAAAGTCGTTGCATGATCTCATTATTCTTTGCTTGGTTGCTACTTAGAAGGCGTTTCTTCATTTAGTTCCAAATGCTAGAACTCATGCCTATTTCATTCAAAGCATTTTATTGATTTGCATAACACATATTCAATATGAAGTTGTTTAGTGAGCCAAGAGCCAAAAAGCCTATCCCGTTCATTATGTGTTTAAGTTTAACCTGTTGAGCCTTGTGTTGCCTATGTTCTTTGTTACCCACACTATCCTCACCTAGCCTAGATTAGGACCATCCATACCCTTGTTCTTGAAGCATAGTAAAGTATAATTTAGAAGGAATTCCTTTTGTTGAACTCTTGCAGAAAAACAAGTGTGGGGGAAGTGATTCTTGTGTGTGTGTGTGCCAAAGTCCTTCATTAGGCACGGGTAGAAAAGGAAAAGAAAAAGAAAAATTTGTGGAAAATAGAATGAAAAGAAGAAAAGTTGTGAAAAGAGTTGAAAAATTTATGAGAAAAAGCTCTAAAGTGTTGTTTGTTGAAGAAAGGGCCCAAAGCATTGAATTCGACCCTAAGTGTTGCATGAATCTTAAAAGTTGATTTTTGCATTCTAAAGTAAATTCCAAGTGTCAATTCCATTACTTTGCTTGCTATCGCTTTAAGAACGTTTGTTATTCCTATCCTTTCTTTGTTAGCCATTACCCTCAAGCCCTGTTACAACCATTGACTTCAATCTTGAGTGTTGTGTGTTTCAATTTGTGGAGTTTGAAATTGATATGAGCATATGGTGTCACTGGTTCTCGCATCTAAGTAGTAGCATTCCATTCATGAAATCATATATATACATGAATTAATAATTCTAGAAATTGCTTCTTTGTTGAAAAACATATGTGAGTACTAGTTTTCATGTTCACATCAATCTTCTCACATATACCTAGTATAGAGAGTGTAGTCAGAAATTCTTGTGTAAAAATAAGAGTGTATCTAGTAAGGAATTGAGGAAATTTTGTAAGGCTTGTTACTATATTCAAAATGTTGTTTTAATTGATTAAATGTGAGCTAGTGAATGGTGACTACGATTAAGTATGCTCGAGGGTAAGGAATGCTTAAATCTATGTAAGTGGTGATCTTTGGCATGTCATGTTTCATTGAAAATCCCTGAGGCAAATGTTGGAAGGTTAGGTTGTGTTTTGTTTGTTTTGTTTGTTTTGTTTCGTTTTGTTTCGTTTTGTTTCTTTTGTTTTGCTCGAGGACTAGCAAAAGCTAAGTGTGGGGGAATTTGATAGGAGCATATTTATGCGACTTAGTTAGCTTGTTCTTGTGCATTTGTGTTGTTATTTCTGAGTTAATTATGTATTTTAAGCTATTTTCGTGTGTTTATAGGTCATAATAACAAAGTTGGCAAGAAAGTGCATTTTGGAGCATTTTTGAGCATTTTTTAGCCAAGATTGGATAGTGCAAACATGGAGACATGAGGATGGACGTTTTTGAAGATTTGAGGGCTAGAAATCATCATGTGTGTGTTCAAGTGTGTTGATCTACAACTCCAAACATCCATCCACTACACCCATTACATCCACTCATTACCAAACATCCACCCACTACACTCATTACATCCACTCATTACCAAACACTCATCCACTACACCCATTACATCCACTCATTACCAAACATTCATCCACTACACCCATTACATCTACTCATTACCAAACATCCACCCACTACACCCATTACATCCACTCATTACCACAACACTCACCCACTACACCCATTACATCCACTCATTACAAACATTCATCCACTATACCCATTACATCCACTCATTACCAAACATTCACCCACTACACCCATTACATCCACTCATTACAACTCCATACACTCCTCTCCCTAGCCTATAAATACATCCACCCTTCACCATAATTTAGGGGCCATCATCCAAGGACACCACATCATCTACACAACTCTCCACCCTTCACCATAACTCACCTATATCCATCCACCACCACAAGAGACCATCCATTCACCACTCACACCTTGGTGCCGCATATTTGCAAGGAAGGAAGATTGCTTGGAGTTGTGCTAGTCATTCAAATTGGATTGTTGGAGCATTCTAGGTGTATTCTACTTTGGTTTTCAATGTTTAATTTCAATTGTTTCTGTTTAATTGCAAGTATGAGGAACTAAACCTCTTTTGGCTAGAGGGGAATTCGAAACCATGAATATATTTGCAATGTGAATTGATTTCTTCCAATTGTGACTTGATAAGTTGTGATTGCAATTCAATTATCTATTTTATTCATAACGGATTTGTGTATGTTTATTAAGGATGCATACTTAGTTTTCATGCATGAATTTGATGTTAGGATATAAATAAGTTTCACCTAATCGTTACAAGTTTATATTCATGAGTAGTGAAGGTTGCTTGTCACAATCGCGTTAATTGAATTCTTGGCAAACGTATTATGCATTCATAGTTACAATTGCCTCGTCAACGCTTATGATTTTCATGGAACTTAATGATCTTTAATTGTATCTCTATTATGCATTCATATAGGAGACTTTTAGAGAATGATTTGGGTTGTCGCATGCATTCATCCAATTCAATGTGTAAAGGAAAATCTAAGGGTTAATTTGTGCATCACGGTTAATCTGGGGTATTGAGCATCATAGTTTATTGAAAAGCAATTGGAGATTGATTTGTATGAAAGTGTGTCATGTGTGGAGAAAGACCTTCTAGCTAGCCCATCATCCATCCAAAACAACCAATTTCGTGCAAATCTGTTTAGTTTTAGTTTCTGTTTTGTTTTACTTTATTTTCGTCCAAAACCCAATCCCCCTTTACTTTAGTGTGTCTAATTAGTTAGAATCTGTTTTAGTTTGTGTTTTTAAGTGTTTTGAGTCTATAGAGTCTAGTTAAGTGTTTTTAAGTTTCTTTTTGTAAGTCAGTTTAGGTTAGATTAGCAATCTCTCCTAATCTCCGGTCCAGAACGATCCCTACTTATACATATACTACAATTGTCAAAAAAGGGTTTAATTTGAGTGCTTAACTTTCATCACATCAAGGGTTAATGGTGACGAATGGGGCGTGTTGTTGGTGGTTTTGGACGATAGGGTTAGTCTGAGAGATAAGAGATGTGGGGATGTAAAGGGGATGAGAGGTGGAGTAGAGAGATGAGAGGTGTCGATTGGGGGTGGTGGTGGGATGGGGTTGATTAATTTTAATTTTTCGTATCCACATGGCACAAAGATGGCATCCACCTCATTAAAAATTGTGTTACATATCTGTTGACTTTTGTATTTTAGGTAGGATCCCTAATTGATATGTAATCTCGTGTATTCTTATAATTAGTTCTTTTTCCATTTATGTTAGAGTTTTACACAGTTAAATACCTTTTATTGAGAAGAACATATCACATTTCAAAACATTCTCTTCTTGGTACTAGAGCTAGGTTGAAAAAAAAAACAAAAACAAAAATCCCTAACTGGATAGCACTGTTGCAGCTCGGCCATGTTTGGTTCACCTTCTTTGATTAGCGAGTGATTATTGTCGTTGTTATCCCTCGATTAGCGAGCGACTGTTGTCACTGCTACCCTTTCTGAATTCGAAACGAACAGCGAGCAACACCGTCGTTGTTGACCCAAATCTACTTAATCGATTCACTCCGTTGTGTGATGAACCAGACTTGCTGCCCCGTATCATTGTAGCCCGACTTGATTTCGTACCAAACCACGAGCCCACCGTAACTTTTGTCCCATCGTGCCCAGAATCCCCGAACTCAGTACGAATTTGTCATTCTTACACCATATTTGACTTACCCGACTGCAACCCCAAGATTTGATTCGTACCCACATCAAACCATCTTGATTGGCTGACTTCTGTCAACCACGAAGGATCCACCATCACCGCTGCTACAACTCACTTTGAGCACTGCTGTTATTGTCCTTGTTGTCTTCTCTGTTTGAAGGCTTGAATCACCCACACCATCGTTGTTGTTTGAAGAAAGGAAGAAGAAAAAAAGAAAAAAGGAATCAAACGTCCACGGGAGATAAAATAATTGGCTGGTTATTAGGATTTTTTTTCCTTCTTCGGCCATCTTGATTGCAGCCGAGCTTGGGCGTGGTTTATTTAGGCTTGAGCTTTATTAATTACTTACTCACGTTACACCTAGAGCAATGGTAAGCCAAACTTGTGGGACCAATCGTGACCAGTTCAAGTCACTTGCATTGGTTGTCGAAGCTAAGGTGGATTATAACCATACAGGTAATGATGGTGAAGCTTTAAAAGTTTCTAGATCTGTTTTGAATAGTACATGGATAATTGATTCTGGTGCTACTGAACATATGACTTGTGATTCTAGACAGGTACGAACCTTAAAACCATCCACAAATACTATAGTTAGTGTTACCAATGGTAATGTTATCCCCATTATTGGGGAAGGCGATGTCTCCCTCTCTGATACCATGAATCTTGACTCCGTACTTGTTATTCATTCCTTTGACTATAATTTATTATCTGTTACTCAAATAACTGTCGCCCTACACTGCCTTGTTATTTTTTGGCCTTCCTTTTATGTTTTTAATGACATTCAGACTTGCAAGACAATTGGTTATGGTATTAAGAGGGGAAAGCTCTACTACTTGGAGCTGACATTGAACAGCTCTCGAAATTTGACTCAAGCTCTTACGGTGGAAGGATCTCATGGGGAGAGTGATAAAACTTCGGAAGTTTGGTTATGGCATCGTCGACTTGGACATGCTTTTTTCGGCCATTTACAAAGGTTGTTTCCTAGCCTATTTGTTAAGCATGACGTTTCTAGCTTTAAATGTGGTGTTTGTCAAATGGCTTAAAATCATCGTACTTCATTTCCGTCCAGTATGAATAAAAGTTCAGTTCCATTTATGATAATTCATTCTGATGTTTGGGGGCCATATAAAACTGCTACGTTTAGTGGTGCTCATTGGTTCATTACTTTTATTGATGATTGCACACGTATGACTTGGGTCTGTTTGATGAAGTCCAAAAGTGAAGTTCCTTTTTTATTTCAGCAATTTTAAAATGGTACAAGTACAATATAAGTCACACATACAAGTTTTCATGAATGATAATGGCAGTGAATATGTTAACTCTGACCTTCGTGCCTTTCTTGATCAACATGGCATTGTTCATCAAACTACATGCCCATATACTCCACAACAAAATAAGGTTGCAGAATGCAAGAACTGTAAGCTTTTAGAGGTTGTTCATGCTTCTTTGCTTGAGGCTTATGTTATCCTATTGGGGAAAAGCCCTCACCTCCGCTGTGTATCTCATTAATCGTGTTCCATCCCAATCCATTGATTTTCAAACACCACTTCAGGCTCTCTCTTCACACGTTGATGTTCATATGGTCCCTAATCTTCCACCTCATATGTTTGGCTGTGTGGCCTTCGTTCATCTCCATAAACAGTAGAGGAGTAACCTTGAACCTCAGGCCTTATGATGTATGTTTGTGGGGAATGCCTCAAATAAAAAAGGATATCGTTGTTATCACCATCCGACGAAAAAGTTGTTTATCACTATGGATGTTGTCTTTCATGAGAACAATATGTAATTTGCCAATCACGAGTCTTCACTTCAGGGGGAAAATCAAACAAAAGTTCAAACTTACTATTCCGAAGACAGATAATGTGAATGTTTTGGATTTAAGTGGTGATGTCTTTGAAATAAGTGGTGATCATTCACAAGAAAATAATAATGTGAATGAATTGGAAGTAAGTGGTAATGTCTTGGAAATAAGTGGTGATCATTCACATGGAAACAATGTTGAAAACTTTGAAAGTAATGAGTTGATTGCACCAGATAACTCGCAACCTTCATCTTCGCCTGACAGCTCACTTCCAGTTTCCTCACCAGCAAACAACCATATGTCATCAACTACCTCACAATCAATCTCGCTGCCTTTAAGCCCCAATAACCATAATCAATCGCCTTCGATCCCGGATGCACCACCGCCACGTCGCCTCCCTGACCCTATAAACCGAGGTATTCCTAAACCCACTTATAAAGCTGACCCTAAATGCTAAACTAGGTATCCAATAAATAAGCCCAACCCTAAGTCCAATGTGTTATACCCATTAACTAATTATGTGTCTACCAGTCACCCGTTAGAATCAAATAAGTCATCTATGTATCAATTATCTACTGTATCTACTGTATCTACTCCTAACAGTGTGCATGAGGCTTTAGCTGATCCATGTTGGCAAGCAGTAATGAATGAAGAGTTGAAGTCTTTGAAGAAGAATGTTACCTGGGAGATTATAGACTTACCAACTGATAAGAAACCTGTGGGATGTAAATAGGTTTATACTATAAAGTATAAAGATGATGGGACAGTGGATCGCTTAAAGGCAAGACTGGTAGCAAAATGATACATTCAAAAATATGAATTTGACTATACAGATACATTTGCTCCTGTGGCCATGATCAACACAGTTCGTGTTTTGTTGTATTTGGTCTGCAAATCTTGATTGGCCTTTACAGCAGTTTGATGTGAAGAATACCTTCTTGCATGGAGATTTGACAAAAGAGATTTATATAGACCTTCCACCTAGATGTAATGCTCTAGATAAATACAAAAGAAAGGTGTGCAGGTTAAAAAAATCCTTGTATGGCTTGAAGCAGTCCCCTCGAGCCTGGTTTGGAAGATTCACAAAATCTATGAGAACAGACAAAGTAACTCTAATTATACTTTGTTTCTAAAAGGACAGAATAGGAAGATTACTGCACTTATTATGTATGTAGATGATATGGTGGTAACAGGTAATGATCCAGAAGAACGTGTGGCCTTGCAATGATACATGTCTATAGAATTTGAAATGAAGGACCTTAGATCCCTGAAATATTTTTTAGGGATTAAGGTATTGAGAAGCAATTCTGGAATTTTCTTGTCTCAAAGGAAGTATATTATTGATTTGTTGCATGAAATTGGCATGTCAGCTTGTCAACCAGTAGCTACACCATTAGAAGAAGGATTGAAGCTTAGTGTTGATCCTAATCAAGTATTAGTTAACAAAGGAAAATACCAAAGGTTAGTAGGCCGTTTGATGTATTTGGCACACACAAGACCATACCTTGCGTATGTCTTAAGTGCAGTGAGTCAATACATGCATGATCCTAGATAACAACATATGAATGTCATGATGAGAATATTGCAATATTTGAATGGAAGTTCAGGCAAAGGAATTTTGTTTAAAAGGAATAATCACATTAATGTTGAAGGTTATACTGATGCAGACTGGGCAGGATCTATTGACGATAGACACTCAATGTCAGGTTAATTTACGTTTGTTAGGGGTAGCTTGGTTACATGGAGAAGTAAGAAACAGAATGTGGTTGCCCGTTCCAGTGCAGAAGCCGAATACAAAGGTATGGTTTTAGGGATTTGTGAAATTTTGTGGCTTAAGCTTCTACTGAGTGATTTAGGTATACAACATGATAAGCCCATGAAATTATTTTGTGATAATAAAGCTGCCCGTGACATTGCACATAATCTGGTACAACATGATAGAACAAAGCATGTTGAAGTTGATCGGTTCTTCATCAAAGAAAAATTGGAAGGAAAAATAATTGAAGTACAAGCAATAAGAACAAAAGATCAGTTGGCAGATATCCTCACAAAAGCTATTTCAAGTCACAAGTTTCAAGTTTCTTACACAAGTTGGGCATGAGCGACATATATGCACCAACTTGAGGGGGAGTGTTGACTTTTGTATTTTAGGTAGGATCCCTAATTGGAATGTAATCCCTTGTATTCTCATATAATCACTTGTAATCAGTTCTCTTTCCATTTATGTTAGGGTTGTACACCTTTAAATACCTCTTATTGAGAGGAATATATCACATTTCAAAGCATTCTCTTCTATATCTACCACATCATCACTTAACAGCCAATCTAACAGATTATGTAACGGCATGTATGAAATTGCAACTAAATCATATTTGATGTATCAAATTGTAATGTTTTAAAGATGAAGTATAAGGTTGCAATTGCACCCAAATTTGAGGGTGGAAAATGTAATTTACCCAAATTTTAGAGAGTTGGTGATAGAATCTGACGTGGATGTAATTAAGTCTTTGTTTTCATTTACCTATCCACAAAAAAATATTGTGGATTACATGACATAAGAAGGGGAATCAATCAAATCACAAACGGTGCAGAAGGGGAATTAAGAGTAAATAGCCTTCCCTACATATAAAAAAAAATTGTTAGGGAGACTTTTTTTTTATATCATATTTTGTAAACCACATGATATGGCGGTTGATGGTTGAATTATTTTCTTAATAATTTAAATAAGAAATTCAACCATCAATCACCATATCATATAACCTATATGGTCTAAAAAGATGTATCTAGCTTTACTATACCAGAAATAAGGGTTCCAACTAAAGGTAGCAAATCAACTCATTGCATTGTTAATGGATACCCATTGAGACCCATTTAGTTTGATTTCACCTTACACTATCATAACCACTACTAATCTCACCTATATATTATGGTAATATCAAACTACACAGCTCTTAATGAGTACCCGTTGACAATCCAATAAGTTGATTTGTCACCTCTGGTCCAACTTCCAAGTTCCAACAAGGAGCTACGTACTTATTGGCCATTCATGTTACATTGGTACAAAAAAAAAAGGATAAAAGAGCAAATGTTAAGATCAACAAAGTAGAGATGATCTTTTCCACTGTTTATTTACAAGAGTTGAGGTGACCCTACTCAATAATTTTTTCAAATTTTTTTTTTTGAACAAATGATATTATCTACATTAAGGAAAAAGGGGTGGGCTAAACCTCGTAATGGGATAGCAATAATTTGTTTTTGTAAGAGCTTCCTTTGGATGGATCATGGATTGCTAGGGTTTCTCTTACATCCTTTACTCCTTGCTAAGAACACTATTAATGAAATTTAACACTAAATTGTTTTATTTGTTCTTTGTCAGGGTATTAAGGCTAAAAAAAATTAAAATAATTGATGGTGCCCTAATTTTTAAAAGCATGGACCACTTATGGGCTTCGCATGCATGGATTGGAGAGATATTATTGTGTCACCAATCTATCATATGTCAAGCGTCTATTGGACAAGTTGTTTACTTTTTAAACATGTGACTAGCATCTATTAGAAAAATGACATCACTAAAACTATCTCCAACGAAGGTTATAAGCCACTTTTAGCCTGAACATGTTGTGGAGCCCACATAAGCATCCTACATTTTCTTCCTCTTTTTCTCTCCAAATACAATAAAAATAGAACCATTTTGCACTAAAATGACTAAAAGAGACAATAAATCACGTTTTAGTGTTACATTATTGTTCATTCAAACCATCTCCAACCCTTGAGTTAAAACCTAAAATTTTTAACCTAGAAAATTTAGGTTTTCACCTAGAAACAATTTTTAGCCAAGAATATTAAATAATGAATTAAGCTAACTTTTTTTTGAAGGGAAATTTATGAGATTTCAAGTGGGATTTCTAGTGACTAGCATGCATATACAATTCAAGATTTATATACGAAATCAACGGAAGCATGTTATCAAATAATATCAAAGCTCTAGTCATGCAAATCCCCTTCAAGATGCATAGGTTTATGTAAGATGCATCAAAAACAAATTCATATAAAAGAACAAAGTTTAGGAGTAGTTTTATACCTCTTGATCTAGATCTTAGACCAAGGATGGACCACCTCCAAGACCTTTGCTCCTTGAACTCCTTGAGCCTAGCCTCCTTCCTTGCCTCATCCACTTTGTTTAGAATGAGTGCTCCTAGGTTCTCTTCAAGTTTCCAAAATTGAAAACCTCTAAAGATCCTCACCCACTAGTGTAGTGAGAAGGATGAAGGAATAACCAAAAGGGTGAGAAAATGATTAGCTAAATCACCCTTACGGTGGCCAGCCTTTTGTGAGTTTTGAGAGAGAGATATGGTTTCTTCTTTTTGTGAAAAAAACAACACACAAAACCCTCATAAACTTTTTCACTATAAAGTTCCTTTTATAACACAAAGAAACCTAGCCAACAACTTGACTTCCTATCTCTCCTTTTCACTCTATATGGCCGGCCCCCTTAGTGTTGTTTGGGCTTTTGGGCTTTTATTTATTTCAAGTCATCCAATGCTTAAATAAAAGCCCAATGGGTTTAGGCCCAATGGGCCCAATTAAACCCGAACGTTTCTTTAAGCCCAAAACGATCTTATATCGCTTTTATGATTTCTTTAGACTTTCTAATTAATCACAACACTTAATTAATCCAATTCATTATTTCCATCATCCATTAGTTACTCACTACAAGAGTGTATTGGTGAACAATCGTTTTAGGTTCTAATTAGCAAGGCAGTGAGGTGATTGGCACCAATCCAATTGATTATATTTAATCCAATCACTTAGTGAATTAAAACTTACTTTTAATTCACCTTCTTCTTTGATGACTACATTTAATCATCTAGAAGAACTCACAAGCCATGAGTGACATCTAACCATATATCATGGCTACCCAAGCTAATGTAGAAGTTGTTCGGAGAACCTATTCAGTTGGAATTACAATGCAATTCGATCCTTCTCTAAAACAATACTCTCAATCACATCACTAGGGTATGGATATAGTATGTCAAACCCCTAATGTGATTATTCCATGTTATATGATTCAATTGAGTCGTATATGAACACTTTCCTTTATTACGCTCGATACTTCGGCCGAAGATTCCCGAATCATATCTTAGAGTATTCATCATCTCATAACGAGGATTAGAGATTCCTTGTTGAACATTCACTTGCCTTCATGACTAAGTGGCTTAACCCCGACTATGCCGTGGACACCCGCGGATGGAGTGACTTTGACATAATCAAAGATCAAGTACTTAACCATAAGACAACGATGATGCCTCAGGTCAAAGGACTATTTACACTATTCCAACCATTAGAGTTACTTGCTTGACATGTGAGTAGACCTCCATGCAAGTACTCTCGTTCGATTGTGTTCAGTGAACTCATTCCCTTACTGAGCACCTACATACTTGTCTTAGTGTCACTACACGAATGGGATGAGACTTTCCATCCTTCTAATTGAAGCAGACATAGTATGTACTGGTCTATGCATTGTCAGTATCCTTCCGACAATCTTATGACCAGGAACCTTTTTGGACATGATGGTTATGTGAAGAATGAAGGGAAATCTATGAGATTCATGTGGGATTTCTTAATGACTAGCATGCATATACAATTCAAAATTCATATACATGAGCAACGGAAGCATGTTATCATATAATATCAAAGATCTAGTCATGCAAATCCCCTTCAAGGTTCATAGGTTTATATATAATGCATCAAAACATTTTATAGAATCAAGAACAAAGTGAAGGTTTGTCTTATACCTCTTGATCTTGATTTTAGACCAAGGATGGACCACCTCCAAGCTCTTTGCTCCTTGAAATCCTTGATGCTAGCTTCCCTCCTTGCCTCCTCCACTTTGTTAGAATGAGTGCTCCTAGGTTCTCTTCAAGTTTCCAAAGTAGGAAACCTCTAAAGATCCTCACCCACAAATGTAGTGAGAAGGATGAAGGAATAACCAAAAGAGTGAAAGATTGTTAGCTAAATCACTCCCTTTGGTAGCCGGCCCTTTTGTGGAGTTTTTGAGATATTCTTTTTCTTCTTTGTTGTTCTAAAACACCAAATAAAAACTTAAGGAAAATATCATTATAAAGTTCCTTATATATCAAAGAAAACCTAGCCAACAAATTGACTAAATATCTCACCCATTTCACACCTATATGGCCGGCCTCTTTGTTGTTTGTTTGGGCTTTGGGCTTTTACAATTTCAAGTCATCCAATGCTTGAATAAAAGCCCAATGGGTTTAGGCCCAATGGGCCCAATTAAACCCGAACGTTTCTTTAAGCCCAAAACGATCTTTATCGCTTTTATAATTTATTTAGACTTTCTAAATTAATCACAACAATTAATTAATCCAATTAATCATTTCCATCATCCATTGGTTACTCACTACAATAGTGTATTGGTGAACAATCTTTTAGGTTCTAATTAGCAAGGCAGTGAGGTGATTGGAACCAATCCAATTAATTCTATCACTTATTGAATTGAAACTTCATTTCAATTCACCATTCTTCTTTGATGACTACATTTAATCATCTAGAAGAACTCACAAGCTATGAGTGACATCTAACCATATGTCATAGCTACCCAAGCTAATGTAGAAGTTTATTCGAAGAACCTATTCAGTTGGAATTACAATGTAATTCGATCCTTCTCTAATACAATACTCTCAATCACATCATTAGGGTATGGATATTATGTCAAACCCCTAATGTGATTATTCCTTCATATATGATTCGTTTGAGTCGTATAGGAACGCTTTCCTTTTAATACGCTCGATACTTCGGCCGAAGATTCTTGAATCATATCTTAGAGTATTCTTCCTCTCTTATCGAGGATTAGAGATTCCTTGTTGCGCATACACTTGCCTTCATGACTAAGTGGCTTAACCCCAATCATGCCGTGGACACCCTCGAATGGGGAGACTTTGACATAATCAAAGATTAAGTACTTAACCATAAGACAACGACGATGCCTCAGGTCTAAGGATTACTTACATTATTCCAACCATTAGAGTTACTTGCTTGACATGTGAGTAGACCTCCATGCAAGTACTCTCGTTCGATTGTGTTCAGTGAACTCATTCCCCTAATGAGCACCTACATACTTGTCTTAGTGTCACAACACAAATGGGATGAGACTTTCCATCCTTCCATTTGAAGCAGACATAGTATGTACTGGTCTAAGCATTGTCAGTATCCCTCCGACAATCCAATGACCAGGAACCTTTTGGACATCTGGTTATGTGAAGAAGGTCTCTGTAGTCTAACATCATTAGATTACTTCTTCAATCGATCCATTGTCCATGGATACATTATTAAGGACATATTTCGTTTATTGAGATAGTCCTAATTCATGTCTTTGCCTTTGATGTATAAGATTCATCCATACATTCATTTATTTGTCCTGAAATATTTCTTCCAAAGATTGACTTTCAGGGCATATTTCCAACAATCTCCCACTTGCACTAAAGTCAATCACTAGTGTATCTTATACATCTTGTCGAGAGAGTTTATGCTCGTAGGTTAACTTGGTTATGTATTAATCTCTTTTCATTTAAAAGGGATTTACTCATCAAATGTTTCCAAAACATTTGATGATGTCTCTTTGTTGTGTTCGAATACTTTGATGAGACCTTGATTCCATGGCTTGAGCTATCGCCCCATTTTGTCGTAGTACACTACTAACGACCTTATGGTTTGGATTCAATCATTGGTTCTAAAAGAACCCCTTCCATTCAAAACACCTTTTTGAAGCAGTTTCTAAAACTATATATCATTATATATTTCGTTTGTATACTTTATACAAATTTCGCTCCAAGCTTGAGACCATTGTAGTACAATACTAACAATTCATTTATATGATTAGTACTTCATCCATTATGAAGTTCCATTTGTTAAAATGGCTTATTTTTCACTTTGGTTAACAACCTAAGTGAATGCACGCTTCCAGAGTCCCACTCTGATGTTTCTTTCTTAAAGGCAATAATACTCTTATCAGTTGCTTTGGTTCTGATCCTGGGACATAGTAATATCTTAAAGTGACAACCCATGTGGTTCTTCACCTTTGGATATCTACTTCACAAGTCAATACATGTGTCCCTTTTGTGATTTTATGACACATCCATTATAAGGGTTATGAAAGTGATTTCCTATCACATAGGAAAATGCTTTCTTAACTCTACAACTTTTGAGATTTAATTCCCATATAACATTATTGAGATAGCCTTGCTATATCAATAAGTCCAATTTCAAGTCCATACTTCAAAATTGACCGTGTCATGTATTGTCATTTTTCGAGTAACATCTATGTTTTATTAAGTCTATCAAATAGACTTTATTCACATCTTGTTGCTCAAATTATAACATCACTCCCACTGGCCTTGTTGTAACTTAGCATTCATTCAAAGAATAACAATTATATTTTCTTGATTTGAATGCATATTGCTCCCACTAACTTAAATGAATCATACACAAAAGAATTCCTTCTCAAGTAATTCCATGAAATGTGTATGACTTGCTTTATCAAGTCAATCCATTTAAATTATATGGTGTCATACAGCATACTTCAAGTTTTAGTCATACTAAGACCTTTAATGTAGTCATATAAGAATTATCCAAGTCTTTAGTGAAGCATGGCTCCTACTAAGGATATAGAAACTCAACCATTCCTCCTAGGTGGTTGATATAATTCTCTATCAAAACTACATAGAGCAATATCGTTACATGAGATGTGGATTTTGGATTGTCTTGTTGTTAAACCATATGTTGTGACTCATTTTGAAACTTATTCCCTTTTGTTTCATCAATTTGTCCATATGCTTTGTTATTAGCTTGTTCTCATAAAAGAGAATGATGGACAACTCCCAACATATAACTATTTTATGCTAGGTTGACGAAACCAACATTCAAAGACTATTCCTTAAATGTCACACAACATAGAATTTTAACGTTTGAAGAGCTTGAGTCCTTTTAACAATTAAAATTACAAACTCTTAATAATAGTCAAGTACTATTATTCTTTAGACAACTATAAACCAATCATATTCAAGTTTATATCCATTTTACACCTCCCACTATTTCTCATGACTTTAATGAGAAATTACTTCATACATTCAAAATGTATAAAATTGGAATATATTGGAAGAAGACATTGTGTAGTAGCTTTAAAACATTTCAAGCTTATTTGTTTCAATCTTCACTAAGTTTATGTCTTGTTATTTAAGTGCCTAAAGTCTTTAAACCTTTTATAGATTTAGACACTTCTTTCTTGGTTTAGTCACAAACACAATTGACATTTTAAAACAATTTTAAGAATGCCCAATTAATTGTTCAAAAAACTACTAATTGAATCAAGAGTGATCTTGATCATTGTGTTTCAAGTGATAACCATATAAGAAACATTTTTCTTATTACTTATATCATTATAATGTGATCTTCCTTTTCTTCAAGAAAGGATTCTCTAGACTTTTGTCAATTCATATAGAACTCATAAGTAGACAAATGGAACCGAATCTAAAGATTCATTGTATCCTTTTATGTCCTACATGTGAGATCTATCCATAATTGATAAATCTAAAGATTGGTTATCACATTACAATAAGTGATATAACTCTTGTATCTCATCTAGGATATAACAAGACAATTTTCAATTCATAACACTACTTTGAGGAAATAGTATATTAAAAAGGCATACTTCACATTACATTAATATGATAGTTCAAACATTCATAATGTTTAATACAAAAAGTATTAGCTCTATACATTTAGAGACTAATTTAAATACCTTTATACATTTAGACATTAATAGTGGTCTTCCATCATATGAAGCCACATAATAAGTTCTTATCAAAATAAGAAAGTTTAAAGACAATCTTTAATGTCTAACAAACTTCCTAAGTAGTGAGCAAAAACATAGTGGCCGAACACTTCACCACTTTCTTTGTTTGTTCTTCTTCTACTTGGCTTCTCCACCTATATACAATTATACAAGTGATTAGCTCTTTATATCAAATATAAATATTTAGAAGATCTAACATTTAGAATTGAAGATAAGGATATAAACCATACCTTGTGGCTTGTCCTTAAGACTTGCAAGGTATAACCTGCAATTCCTTCTCCAATGCCCTTCCTTTCCACAGTGGTGGCAAGTCCCCTTGGGCTCTTTTGCCTTCTTTTTCTTCACTCCTCCTTTCGGCTTAAGAGTGGGTGACTTCTTCTCCTTCCCTTTGCCTTTGCCTTGCGGCACGGCCTTGGAAGAGGATGGCTTGTTGTAGGCTACTGCAAGAGTCCCTACACCGCTCTCTTTCTTCATAGTCTTCTCAGCAGTTACTAACATGTTTAGTAACTCAGAGAGAGTACTATCCATCTTATTCATATTGTAGTTCATTACGAACTGCGCAAATGAATCAGAAAGAGAAGCCAATATGAAGTCCTGGGCCAATTCCCCGTCAAGTGGAGTACCAAGGTTCTCCAATTGTTCAATGAATCCTATCATCTTCATTACATGTTGGTGTACTGGAGCCCCCTTTACCATCTTGGTCTTTACAAGTTCACAAACAGTGCTAAAGCGACGGTTGCGCGTCCCTTCGCCATATAACTCCGTAAGATGGAGTATTATGGAAAATGCACTATCCATGCCCTCGTGCTGTCTCTGTAGCTCCTCATTCATGGAAGCCAATAGATAGCACTTGGCTTGTATATCATCCTCAACGTGCTTGTCATACTTAGCACGTTCATCCTCAGTAGCCTCAGGGCTAAGAGGTATGTTAGGTGAAGGCTTATCTAGTACGTAAACAATCTTCTCCAATGTTAGGAGAATCTTGACATTACGATACCATGATGGGAAATTGTGCCCCTCTAGGCAATGTTTGTCGAGTATTTTCGCGAGTGTGCTTCCAACCATATCTATATACATAAACAAATAAAACAATTAGATTGATTGTTGTTTAAGTCAAACGATTCGGGTCTTTAAACCGAATGACACCACCCACCATTTTTGGCAAATTCCATATCCCCCATAATGGAATCTGGGAGATTTCAAAGAAAGCTCCTAGCGGGTTATGGGAGGCTCACTATTACCAAGCCCACCTCACGATTATACGATGTCGGCTAGTAACAATAATAATGAGAGAGTACGCTTACTCATTTGCAACAACCTCTTGCAAG
Source organism: Malus sylvestris (assembly GCF_916048215.2). Taxonomy (NCBI): domain Eukaryota; kingdom Viridiplantae; phylum Streptophyta; class Magnoliopsida; order Rosales; family Rosaceae; genus Malus; species Malus sylvestris. The sequence continues at coordinate 16,324,191 of NC_062267.1, forward strand.
TACCCATCTTTTTGGCCTCTAGAGAACAATACCTCACGATTATACGATGTTGGCACCATTTCTCTTAGTTAAGTTCTTTCCCACCATGCTGGTTTAGATAGGGGTTCAAGCATGACCTCACGATTATACGATGTTGGCCACACTCGTTGCCTACCTTAACCTCATCAAATGTTTTAAATAAACTCCTCCTGAATATAAGCATGCACTTTGTCACTTCCCCATTATAGGGTGAAGGCGGTGTACAAGTCATAAACGCTTGGAGCCTACCACGGTGGAAGGCCACGAAAAAGTGTTCAAAGCACTCTTACGTTTTCAACTTAATATTGAGTGGTTGAGGGATTTTAAGGTCTCATCAATTTTATTTATTTAATCACAATCAAATAAATAATGTCCTATTTACAACTACTAGTCCAAAGTTAATGAAATTAGTAGCATATGATATCCCCACTATTCGTTTTCATAAAACAAATCAATATCAAAACATTTTTCAAAATATTGGAGATATATGTAACTACTAATTGTATTCATTATAGTTTAGTAGCGTATGATACTCCCACTATTTGTTTTGAGAAAAACAAATCAATATCAAAACATTTTTCAAAATATTGGAAGTAACTACTACTACTAAGGTTTTTGCATTCCTTTGAAATTGGACTTTATAGTTATCTTAGGCTCTTGGATGACCATGGACTTATAAGGTTATTGCAACAACGAGCCATCATTGTTGAATATAAACTCGGGGAGGTTGTGTCAATTTAATTACGTGCTTATCAATCCAATTAAAACCATTTTCATTGATCCATTAGAAATGAAAGACAATCATTCATTGCTAATTGGGGCATTGGACCCTTTTAATCTTTAATCTCATGTCAAAACCCTCTTTTAGTTATGTCTCCTTACCAATAGTTAAAGAAACTCTAGTCTAACACTAGAGGGAATCAACTAACGAATAGAGATTAAGAAGTAATAAGAATTACAAACCGATTTGTACAAATTCCTACAAATTACATATACTAAAAGGGGAGAGATAGATTAACGTCAAACGTGACAAGGTCCAATTAAATAGTAATTAAAACACATTCCCAAGGTTCAAACAATTTGATTTTAGCGCCTTATCTCATAGCTCAATTATCGTTTAAGGCATAAGTCCAAAGTCATCCATTTTACAATTACTTAAACACATTTAAATAATCATAATGGAATGCAACATAAACATTTAGATTTAGTGCATATGGGCATAATATAATTATGAGTTTAAACAACTAACAAAATTAAAATCAAATATTTTAACTTTCTAATTAGTAGGGGCCTTTTTGCAAATATGAAAAAGTTAGGGGTCAAACCGTAAATACTCAAAGTATAAAATATCTTTTCCAAATTACAAAATACCCCACAAGTGGGTATACCACTAGGGGAGGCCGGCCCTTGAATTGGGGAGAAGGTAAGTCTTCACTTATCTTCCCTTAAATCATGCAAAGTAGAATAAAATCATAATTTTGTTTGTCACTTGGTTTTGGTTTAAATGATTTTATTTCAAAAGGTGATGGAAATCTCTTAGATAAGCTTATGGTTTTATAAGTTTTAATATGATTATGGATGGTAAGAACATCATCCAAAACCATAAAACTTTGCATGAAAACCAAATAAAAACACTTTCACCCAAAACCAAACCATGAACATCAAGAACAAAACCATGAACATATTTTCAAGATTTGTGTATTCTTGATGATTTTTCAAACCCAAAAACAAAAGTGACAAGGTTTCTACTTTCTAGCTTTGAAATGATGTGTGAGTGTCTTACAATAAAACACAAACACATGATCAAAAATTTCCCCAAAACCATGCCAACCACAAAGAACAAAACCCCTAAATTTGTTCATGACTTATTCTTCATTTCATGCATACAAAACAACTTTTACATGCATATCTTTTTCAACTCTTGATTTACATTTTTCAACCATTGAAAAACAAAAGATAAACATACTTTTAAATGAAGAAATCATATGTCTAAACTCATCTTTCATTCATGCATACAAAACAACTTTTGCATACATATCTTTCTCAACTTTTGATTAACATTTTTCAACTTTTGAAAAACAAAAGATAAACATACTTTGAATGAAACAATTATATGTCATACATAAAATTAATACCCATATGCATGAAATCCAAAAGGACACATTATACATAAACCTTTGGCTCTGATACCAATTGAAGGGAAATCTATGAGATTCATGTGGGATTTCTTAATGACTAGCATGCATATACAATTCAAAATTCATATACATGAGCAACGGAAGCATGTTATCATATAATATCAAAGATCTAGTCATGCAAATCCCCTTCAAGGTTCATAGGTTTATATATAATGCATCAAAACATTTTATAGAATCAAGAACAAAGTGAAGGTTAGTCTTATACCTCTTGATCTTGATTTTAGACCAAGGATGGACCACCTCCAAGCTCTTTGCTCCTTGAAATCCTTGATGCTAGCTTCCCTCCTTGCCTCCTCCACTTTGTTAGAATGAGTGCTCCTAGGTTCTCTTCAAGTTTCCAAAGTAGGAAACCTCTAAAGATCCTCACCCACAAATGTAGTGAGAAGGATGAAGGAATAACCAAAAGAGTGAAAGATTGTTAGCTAAATCACTCCCTTTGGTAGCCGGCCCTTTTGTGGAGTTTTTGAGATATTCTTTTTCTTCTTTGTTGTTCTAAAACACCAAATAAAAACTTAAGGAAAATATCATTATAAAGTTCCTTATATATCAAAGAAAACCTAGCCAACAAATTGACTAAATATCTCACCCATTTCACACCTATATGGCCGGCCTCTTTGTTGTTTGTTTGGGCTTTGGGCTTTTACAATTTCAAGTCATCCAATGCTTGAATAAAAGCCCAATGGGTTTAGGCCCAATGGGCCCAATTAAACCCGAACGTTTCTTTAAGCCCAAAACGATCTTTATCGCTTTTATAATTTATTTAGACTTTCTAAATTAATCACAACAATTAATTAATCCAATTAATCATTTCCATCATCCATTGGTTACTCACTACAATAGTGTATTGGTGAACAATCTTTTAGGTTCTAATTAGCAAGGCAGTGAGGTGATTGGAACCAATCCAATTAATTCAATCACTTATTGAATTGAAACTTCATTTCAATTCACCATTCTTCTTTGATGACTACATTTAATCATCTAGAAGAACTCACAAGCTATGAGTGACATCTAACCATATGTCATAGCTACCCAAGCTAATGTAGAAGTTTATTCGAAGAACCTATTCAGTTGGAATTACAATGTAATTCGATCCTTCTCTAATACAATACTCTCAATCACATCATTAGGGTATGGATATTATGTCAAACCCCTAATGTGATTATTCCTTCATATATGATTCGTTTGAGTCGTATAGGAACGCTTTCCTTTTAATACGCTCGATACTTCGGCCGAAGATTCTTGAATCATATCTTAGAGTATTCTTCCTCTCTTATCGAGGATTAGAGATTCCTTGTTGCGCATACACTTGCCTTCATGACTAAGTGGCTTAACCCCAATCATGCCGTGGACACCCTCGAATGGGGAGACTTTGACATAATCAAAGATTAAGTACTTAACCACAAGACAACGACGATGCCTCAGGTCTAAGGATTACTTACATTATTCCAACCATTAGAGTTACTTGCTTGACATGTGAGTAGACCTCCATGCAAGTACTCTCGTTCGATTGTGTTCAGTGAACTCATTCCCCTAATGAGCACCTACATACTTGTCTTAGTGTCACAACACAAATGGGATGAGACTTTCCATCCTTCCATTTGAAGCAGACATAGTATGTACTGGTCTAAGCATTGTCAGTATCCCTCCGACAATCCAATGACCAGGAACCTTTTGGACATCTGGTTATGTGAAGAAGGTCTCTGTAGTCTAACATCATTAGATTACTTCTTCAATCGATCCATTGTCCATGGATACATTATTAAGGACATATTTCGTTTATTGAGATAGTCCTAATTCATGTCTTTGCCTTTGATGTATAAGATTCATCCATACATTCATTTATTTGTCCTGAAATATTTCTTCCAAAGATTGACTTTCAGGGCATATTTCCAACAAAGAAGGTCTCTGTAGTCTAACTTCATTAGATTACTTCTTCCATCAATCCATTGTCCATGGATTCACTATTTATGACATATATCGTTTATAGAGATAGTCCTAATTAGTATCTTTGCCATTTGATGTATAAGAATCATCCATACATCCATTCATTGTCCTGAAAGGTTTCTTCCAAAGATTGACTTTCCGGGCATATCTCCAACAATCTCCCACTTGCACTAAAGTCAATCACTAGTATATCTTATATATGCTAGTTGAGTGAGCTTATGCTTGTAGGTTAACTTGGTTATGCATTAATCCTTTTATTTTATAAAAGGGATTTACTTATCAAATGTTTCTAAAACATTTGATGATGCCTCTTTCTTGTGTTCGAATACTTTGATGAGACCTTGATTCCATGGCTTGAGCTATCACCCCATTACGTCGTAGTATCCTACTAACGACCTTATGGTTTGGATTCAATCATTGGTTCTAAAACAATATATCGTCATATATTTCGTTTGTATACTTTATACAAACTTTGCTCCAACCTTGAGACCATTGTAGTACAATACTTACAATACATTCATATGATTAGTACTTCATCCATTATGAAGTTCCATTTGTTAAAATGGGTTATTTTCACTTTGGTTAATAACCTAAGTGAATGCACGCTTCCAGAGTCCCACTCTGATGTTCCTTTCTTAAAGGCAACAATACTCTATCAGTTGCTTTGGTTCTGATCCTGGGATATAGTAATATCTTAAAGTGACAACCCATGTGGTTTTTCACCTTTGGATATCATCTCACAAGTCCATACATGTGTCCCTTTTGTGATTTTATGACACATATCGTTATAAGGGTTATGAAAGTGATTTTCTATCATATAAGAAAATACTTTCTCAAATCTTCAACATTTGAGATTTAATTTCCCTATTAAACATTCTTGAGATAGCCTTGCTATATCAATAAGTCCAATTTCAAGTCTATACTTTCAAATTGACCGTGTCATGTTTTGTCAATTTTCGAGTAACATCTATGTTCTATCAAGTCTATCAAATAGACTTTATTCATATCTTGTTGCCCAAATTATGACATCACTCCCACTGGCCTTGTTGTAACTTAGCATTCATTCAAAAACTTAACGATTATATTTTCTTGATTTGAATGCATATTGCTCCCACTAACTTGTCTTGGATCTATTGACAATCATTGGGATCCATTAGCTTATTGATGATGTCTCAACAATTTTGAGACTATCAACAACGCTAGCTAACACAAGTTATTTAAACGAACATACACAAAAGAATTCCTTCTAAAGTAACTCCATTTGAAATGTGTGACTTGCTTTATCAAGCTCATTCATTTAAATTATATGGTGTCATACACCATATTACAAGTTTTAGTCATACTAAGACCTTTAATGTAGTCATATAAGAATTATCCAAGTCTTTAGTAGAAGCATGGCTCCTACTAAGGATATAGAAACTCAACCATTCCTTCTAGGTGGTTGATATAATTCTTTATCAAAACTACATAGAGCGTTATAGTTACAAAAGATGTTGAATTTGGATTGTCTTGTTGTTAAACTATATGTTGTGACTCATTTTGAAACTATTGCCTTTTGTTTCATCAACTTGTCCAAATGCTTTGTTACTAGCTTGTTCTCATAAAAGAGAATGATGGACAACTCCCAACATATAACCATTTTATGCTAGGTTGACGAAACCAACATTCATAGACTATTCTATAGAATGTTACACAACATAGAATTTTAACGTTTTGAAGAGCTTGTGTCTTTTAACAATTAAAATTACAAACTCTTAATAATAGTGAAATACTATTATTCTTTAGACAACTATAAACCAATCATATTTAAGTTTATATCCATTTTCATACCTCCCACTATTTCTCATGACTTTAATGAGAAATCACTTCATACATTCAAAATGTATAAACATGGAGTATACGGGTAGAGGACATTGTGTAGTAGCTTTAAAACCTTTCAAGCTCGTTTGTTTCAATCTTCACTAAGTTAATGTCTCGCTATTAAGTGACTAAAGTCTTTAAACATTTTATAGATTTAGACACTTCTTTCTTGGTTTAATCACTAACACAATTGACATTTTAAAACAATTTAAAGAATGCCCAATTAGTTGTTCAAAACTACTAATTGAATCAAGAGTGATCTTGATTATTGTGGTTAAAGTGATAACCATATAAGAAACGTTTTTCTTATTACTTATATCATTATAATGTGATCTTCCTTTTCTTTAAGAAAGGAATCTCTAGACCTTTGTCAATTCATATAGAACTCATAGGTAGACAATTGGAACTAAATCTAAAGATTTATTGTATCCTTTTATGTCCTACATGTGAGATCTATCCATAATTGATAAGTCTAAAGTTTGGTTATCACATTACAATAAGTGATATAAATCTTGTATCTCAACTAGGATACAACAAGACAATATTCAATTCATAACACTACTTTAAGGAAATAATATATTAGAAGGCATTCATCACATTACATTGATATGATAATTCAAACATTCATAATGTTTAATACAAAAAGAATTAGCTCTATACATTTAGAGACTAATTATATACCTTCATGTAGGCACTAATAGTGGTCTTCCATCATATGAAGCCACATTATAAGTTCTTAACAAAATAAGAAAGTTTAAAGACTATCTTTAAATGCCTAACAAACTTCCTAAGTAGTAAGCAAAAAAAAAAACATAGTGGCCGAACCCTTCTCCACATTTTTCCTTGCTTGTTCCTCTTCTACTTGGCTCCTCCACCTATATACAATTATACAAGTGATTAGCCCTTTATATCAAATATAAATTTTAGAAGATCTAACAATTAGAATTGACAATAAGAACATAAACCATACCTTGTGGCTTGTCCTTAAGAGTTGCAAGGTATAACTTGCAATTCCTCTTCCAATGCCCCTCCTTTCCACAGTGGTGGCAAGTCCCCTTGGGCTCCTTTGCCTTCTTTTTCTTCACTCCTCCTTGCGGCTTAGGAGTGGGAGACTTCTTCTCCTTCCCTTTTCCTTTGCCTTGCTGCTTGGCCTTGGAAGATGATGGCTTGTTGTATGCTACTGCAGCAGTCCCTACAACGTTCTCTTTCTTTATAGTCTTCTTGGCAGTTACTAACATGTTTAGTAACTCAGAAAGAGTACTATCCATCTTATTCATATTGTAGTTCATTACGAACTGCGAGAATGAATCAGAAAGAGAAGCCAATATGAAGTCCTGGGCCGATTCCCCGTCAAGTGGAGTACCTAGGTTCTCCAATTGTTCAATGAGTCATATCATCTTCAGTACATGTTGATGCACTGAAGCCCCCTTGACCATCTTGGTCTTCACAAGTTCACTGACAGTGCTAAAGCAACGGTTGCGCATCCCTTCACCATATAACTCCGTAAGATGGAGTATGATGGAAGATGCACTGTCCATGCCCTCGTGCTGTCTCTGTAGCTCCTCATTCATGGAAGGCAACAGATAGCACTTGGCTTCTGTATCATCCTCAACGTGCTTGTCATACTTACCACATTCATCCTCAGTGGCCTCGGGGCCAAGAGGTATGTGAGGTGGGGCCTTGTCTAGCACGTAATCAATCTTCTCCAATGTTAGGAGAATCTTGACATTACGATACCATGATGGGAAATTGTGCCCCTCTAGGCAATGTTTGTCGAGTATTTTCGCGAGTGTGCTTCCAACCATATCTAAATACATAAACAATAAAATAATTAGTTTGATTGTTGATTAAGTCAAACGATTCGGGTCTTTAAACCGAATGACACCACTCACCATTTTTGGCAAATTCCATATCCCTCAAGATGGAATCCGGGAGATTTCAAAGAAAGCTCCTAGCGGGTTACGGGAGGCTCACTATTACCAAGCCCACCTCACGATGATACGATGTCGGCTAGCAAAAATAATAATGAGAAGGTACAAGTACCCATTCACAACAACCTCTTGTGATTACCTATCTTTTTGGCCTCTAGAGAAAAATGCCTCACGATGATACGATGTTGGCACCTTTTCTCTTAGTTAAGTTTTGACCCACCATGCCGGTTTAGATAGGGGTTCAAGTATGACCTCACGATGATACGATGTTGGCCACACTCGTTGCCTACCTTCACCTCATCAAATGTTTTAAATAAACTCCTCCTGAGTATAAGCATGCACTTTGCACTCCCCCATGATAGGGTGAAGGCGGTGTACAAGTCATAAACGATTGGAGCCTACCATGGTGGAAGGCCACGAAAAAGTGTTCAAAGCAATCTTACGCTTTCAACTTAATATTGTATGTTGGCTGAGGGATTTTAAGGTCTCATCAATTTTTATTTATTTAATCATATTCAAATAAATTGTCCTATTATAACTATTAGTCCAAAGTTAATGAAATTAGTAGCATATGATATCCCCACTATTTGTTTTCATAAAACAAATCAATATCAAAACATTTTTCAAAATATTGGAGATATATATAACTACTAATTGTATTCATTATAGTTTAGTAGCGTATGATACTCCCACTATTTGTTTTAAGAAAAACAAATCAATATCAAAAACGAATTTTTCAAATATTGGAAGTAACTACTACTACTACGGTTTTTGTATTCCTTTGAAATTGGACTTTATAGTTGTCTTAGGCTCTTGGATGACCATGGACTTATTGGGTTATTGCAACAACGAGCCAACATTGTTGAATAAGAACTCGGAGAGGTTGTGTCAATTTAATTACGTGCTTTTCAATCCAATTAAAACATTTTCATTGAGCCATTAGAAATGAAAGACAATCATTCATTGCTAATTAGGGCGTTGGACCCATTTAATCTTTAATCTCATTTCAAAACCCTCTTTTAGTTATGTCTCCTTACCAATAGTTAAAGAAGCTCTAGTCTAGCACTAGAGGGAATCAACTAACTAAAAGAGATTAAGAAGTAATAAGAATTACAAACCGATTTGCATAAATTCCTACAAATTACACATACTAAGAGGGAGAGATAGATTAATGTCCTAGGTGACAAGGTCCAATTGAAACAGTAATTAAAACACATTCCCAAGGTTCAAACAATTTGAGTTTAGCGCCTTATCTCATAGCTCAATTATCGTTTAAGGCATAAGTCCATAGTCATCCATTTTTCTAACTACTTAATCACATTAAATAATCATATGGAATGCAACATAAACAATTAGATTTAGTGCATATGGGCATAATAATATTATGAGTTTAAACAACCAATAAAATTAAAATCAAATATTTTAACTTTTTATAAGGATGGGGCCTATTATGCAAATATGAAAAGTTAGGGGTCAAACCGTGAATACTTGAAAGTAAATATCAACTTTTCAAAGATTACAAAATAGCCCCACAAGTGGATAAATCCACTAGGGAGGCCGGCCACTTAATGGGGATGGGAGGTTTCTTACACAACATGCATTAATTCAACATTATGAAGAAAAAATTAAATTTTGCTTGTCACTTGGTTTCGCTTTAAGGACTTTAAGAAAAGGGTGATGGAAATTCACCTAGTCAAGTCTAGGATTGAATTAAATTTTTGGGAAGGCTATGGATGGTATGTGCATCATCCAAAACCTCAAAACAATGTATGAACACAAAACAAAAGCATTTTCACCAAAACCAAAACCATGAACACTAAGAACAAAACCATGAACACAATTTCAAGATTTGTACATTCTTGATGATTTTTCAAACCCAAAAACAAAAGTGACAAGAACTCTTCTTTCTAGCTTTAAAAGGATGTGAGAGTGGTTTACAATAAAACACAAACACAACCCAAAACCACCCCCAAAACCGTGCCCTCCCATTTGGAATAAAAACCCCAAATTTTAGTTCTAAACTCAATCTTCATTCATGCATCCAAAACACTTTTGCATGCATATCTTTTCAACTATTGATTTACATTTTTCAACCATTGAAAAACAAAAGATAAACATACTTTGAATGAAGCAATAATATGTCATACATAAAATTAAAACCCATATGCATAAAATCCAAAAGGACATATCTTACATAAACCTTTGGCTCTGATACCACTTGAAGGGAAATTTATGAGATTTCAAGTGGGATTTCTAGTGACTAGCATGCATATACAATTCAAGATTTATTTACGAAAGCAACGGAAGCATGTTATCAAATAATATCAAAGCTCTAGTCATGCAAATCCCCTTCAAGATGCATAGGTTTATGTAAGATGCATAAAAAACAAATTCATATAAAAGAACAAAGTTTAGGAGTAGTTTTATACCTCTTGATCTAGATCTTAGACCAAGGATGGACCACCTCCAAGACCTTTGCTCCTTGAACTCCTTGAGCCTAGCCTCCTTCCTTGCCTCCTCCACTTTGTTTAGAATGAGTGCTCCTAGGTTCTCTTCAAGTTTCCAAAATTGAAAACCTCTAAAGATCCTCACCCACTAGTGTAGTGAGAAGGATGAAGGAATAACCAAAAGGGTGAGAAAATGATTAGCTAAATCACCCTTATGGTGACCGGCCTTGTGTGAGTTTTGAGAGAGAGAGATGGTTTCTTCTTTTTGTGAAAACCAACACACAAAACCCTAATGAACTTTTTCACTATAAAGTTCCTTTTATAACACAAAGAAACCTAGCCAACAACTTGACTTCCTATCTCTCCTTTTCACTCTATATGGCCGGCCCCCTTAGTGTTGTTTGGGCTTTTGGGCTTTTATTTATTTCAAGTCATCCAATGCTTGAATAAAAGCCCAATGGGTTTAGGCCCAATGGGCCCAATTAAACCCGAACGTTTCTTTAAGCCCAAAACGATCTTATATCGCTTTTATGATTTCTTTAGACTTTCTAATTAATCACAACACTTAATTAATCCAATTCATTATTTCCATCATCCATTAGTTACTCACTACAAGAGTGTATTGGTGAACAATCGTTTTAGGTTCTAATTAGCAAGGCAGTGAGGTGATTGGCACCAATCCAATTGATTATATTTAATCCAATCACTTAGTGAATTAAAACTTACTTTTAATTCACCTTCTTCTTTGATGACTACATTTAATCATCTAGAAGAACTCACAAGCCATGAGTGACATCTAACCATATATCATGGCTACCCAAGCTAATGTAGAAGTTGTTCGGAGAACCTATTCAGTTGGAATTACAATGCAATTCGATCCTTCTCTAAAACAATACTCTCAATCACATCACTAGGGTATGGATATAATATGTCAAACCCCTAATGTGATTATTCCATGTTATATGATTCAATTGAGTCGTATAGGAACGCTTTCCTTTATTACGCTCGATACTTCGGCCGAAGATTCCCAAATCATATCTTAGAGTATTCATCCTCTCATAACGAGGATTAGAGATTCCTTGTTGAACATTCACTTGCCTTCATGACTAAGTGGCTTAACCCCGACTATGCCGTGGACACCCACGGATGGAGTGACTTTGACACAATCAAAGATCAAGTACTTAACCACAAGACAACGATGATGCCTCATGTCAAAGAACTACTTACATTATTCCAACCATTAGAGTTACTTGCTTGACATGTGAGTAGACCTCCATGCAAGTACTCTCGTTCGATTGTGTTCAGTGAACTCATTCCCTTAATGAGCACCTACATACTGTTGGAAATGTGCCCTAAAGCCAATCATATGATGATACTTTACGGACATTTCACATGTTAAACTAATCTAGTTTAAATATAAAGGGCAAATATTATTGTTTAAGCCGTCTCATATAAATGTTATATGCTTAAACGATAAGTCCAAGGAATATGTGATTGGGAGAATGCGATCTAAAGAAGTTAGATTCATGAGACCATTCTTTCGAAGACACATCCTAAACGTTCCTGATCATAGGATTGCCAATTGGGCATTGACAGTCCGTTAAGATCAGTACGTGCTGTGTCTTCTCTCAGGGAGAGTGACTAGTCTCGAGTCATTGGTGTGTGTGACATCAAGACAAGTACGTAGGTGCTCAATAGAGAATGAGTTCACTGAGCACCATCAACGAAGAGTTCTCATATTCATGTCACATGAGAACTCATGGTTGGGATAATGCAAAGTAGTCCTTTGACCTGAGGCATCATGTTTGTCTTGTGGTTAAGTCCTTGATCTTTGATTATGTCAAAGTCACCCCATCCGCGGGTGTCCACGGCATCGTTGGGGTTAAGCCACTTAGCTATGGAGGCAAGTGAATGCGCAACAAGGGATCTCTAACCTTCAAACCGTTTGGGGGAGAATACTCTATGATATGATTTAGAATCTCTGGCCAGAGTATGAATGAGATTTAGGAAAGTCGTTCCAAATCACATTCAAGGTAATCATATAAGCACAGGAATCACATTGGATAGTAGACATGAATAAACTATCAAACCAAACAATGTGGTCAAGAGTATTGTATTAGAGAAATACCGTATTGCATTTGTAATCCTAAACTGAATAGGTTCTCTACCTCTTCTTATTAGCTTGGGTAACCATGATATGCTGCTAGGTGTCACTCTTGGTTTGTGGAAGCCCTAAACGTGTATTAACACTAAAGGGAGAATTGAAAGTAAGTTTCAATTCACAATCGATTTGAAAGAGTTCTAATCGCCCACTGCCTCGCTAAAAGGAACCTAATGGATCGTACACCGTGTAAGGTGGAGATTGAAGAAACAATGGAGATGAGTAAGAATAATTAAATGGTTTAATTATTTATGGCAAGGATTAATTAATATGTTAATTAATCAAACGAATAAGTTCGTTAAAGACCTCGGGATAGTTTTGGACCTTAAGGCCCAATGGGCTTCGAACGTCAAGCCCATTGACTTAAGTTGTATGACAACTTAATTCACAAAGGCCCAAAAAGCCCAAACAAAACCCTATGGCCGGCCATTTAGAGGAGGGCAGTGAACTTGCTTTAATTACAAGTTTGCCACTCCAATGAATAAAGGTATAAATATGACTTTATAGCCAAAATTCATTTAGGGTTTTCTTTTAGGAAATTGGAGAGAACACAATGCTCTCCTTTCTCTCTAAAGAGGCCGGCCCCCTTGGAGGGTGTATCTAGCAATCCTACTCCTCCAAGGTCACTCATTTCTACTTAAATCTAACCTTGGTGTGGAGACTTAGAGGTTCTCAATTTTGGGAACTTGGAGAACCATATTCTTCCATCCAAATCCATGGATCTAAGAAGCAAGGAATGAAGGCCCTCTCCTTGGGTGATTAGCCTTTGCTTATGCAAAGAGGAATCTACAAAGGTATAAATTTCTCAACTCACTTTGATTTGAGTTGAGTCTTGGTTCACCAATCTACTAGGCTTTGAATTTCATGGGTAATGTTTTGTTTTTGAATGCATGCAAGCATGATTCCTCCTTTTAATTGTTAAATGCATGCTATAGATGTTATTCAAATGAACATGTTTTCACAAAATCATCCTTCACATACTTGTCTTAGTGTCACTACACGAATGGGATGAGACTTTCCATCCTTCTAATTGAAGCGGACATAGTATGTACCGGTCTATGCATTGTCAGTATCCCTCCGACAATCTTATGACCAGGAACCTTTTTGGACATGATGGTTATGTGAAGAAGGTCTCTGTAGTCTAACATCATTAGATTACTTCTTCCATCAATCCATTGTCCATGGATTCACTATTTATGACATATATCGTTTATAGAGATAGTCCTAATTAGTATCTTTGCCATTTGATGTATAAGAATCATCCATACATCCATTCATTGTCCTGAAAGGTTTCTTCCAAAGATTAACTTTCAGGGCATATCTCCAACATTTAGATCTCAGCCGTTGGATTCAATTAATTTCTAGATATAAAACTAAAAAATTGAATCTGACCCATTAGATCAACATACGGTCTAATTAATCACAATCATTGGATGAACTAAAAAGTCGTTGGGCTCAATTCGATGGCCGACAGACCGACGTGCATGGGACCCCCTGCCGCATTAAGCGCTTGGCACGTTGAAGGCGTTCGGAACTCAAATCCTAGATGGAATTTGAGCAAAATTTGAGTTTTAACCCAAAACTAAAATTTGGCCCAAGAGTTAGAATGAGTTGGGGTGGGTTTAGAAATTAAATTTGATTTTTACTCCCAATAAGTGAATCCAAGTAAACAACTATATCTTTATTTAAAAGGAAAACTAATGAAAATGGCTTGAAAGCTTTGAGTTTTAACTAGGGCTGGAAAAAAAGACCAAAATTCCCAAACCGAATCGAAAAATTCCCAAAACCAAACCGAAAATCCTGAAAATTTTGGTACCCAATACTGAACCAATCCCGAAATTTTGGTACTGGAATCGGTCTCAAGTTTTCAAGATTTCGGTATTCTCAAACCGAACCGAAATAAAAAATTTATATTAGTTAATTTTTAAATATATATTTATGAATTTTAATAGTCGTCGAATTCGGTTGAGATTTAATCTCAACCGTTGAATACAACGCAAGGATTAAACCCTTAGAGAACTCACAACTCAGTCACTCTCTCTCTCCGTCTCTCGACTTCTACTCAACCTCATCTTGCTCAGACAACCTCACCACCCTCCTCGACCTCACCTCGCTCAGACAACCTCCTCACCTCAGAATCTGGCCACACCTACATCACACAGACCCTCTGATCTTTCTCTATCTCTCGACTTCTCATCCCTCAGACCCTGACCATGTGGAAGGGCCTTCCTTCACGGCACAGAGGCAGAGATGCGGCCACCGGCACCGCTCACCTCTAATCTCTCTCCCACGACTTCTTCATCCAGATTTCAGTGTCCAGTGCACCAATTCTCCCCCAAATTAGGTAAATTTTGGAATTAATTTAGGGTTTGTGAAATAAAGATTAGGATTTGTGAAATCTAGATTAGGGTTTGTGAAATCTAGTCTTGATTAGGCATTGTTCTTGATTTTATTAAAATTTGCATTGTTCTAGATTAGGCATTGTTCTTGATTTTATTAAAAGTGTTGGTTGATTTTTAGTTTAGATGTCTGAAGTAATTCAATTCCTGTATTGATTTTTAGTTTAGGTGTACTATCATATATGAAGTGTTAATCTTCGAAGTAATTCAATTATCTGCATAATTTGCAATTTTGCATAATGGAAAAGGAAAGTGTTGGTTGATTTGCATAAGTAATTCAATTTGCATAATGGAAAACGAAAGTGTTGGTTGATCTTTAGTTTAATCCATTAAATTTAGATTTTTTGGAAATGTAGTCTCATCTTTGAAGTGTTAATCTTTGGCAAATTTTCACAACCTGCAGTTGCACCAAAATATACAGAACATTAACGTGTGTAAAATATTCCACCTGCAATATAATTTGTGAATTGATTATCTGTATTTGTTTCAGCATGAACTCTTTTCGTATGAATTATTTGTCAAGCTTTACAATTGGAACAAGATGGAATTGCGCCCTTATGGCCTTATAAATTGTGGTAACAGGTAACATCATATGGTACCTTTTCGTGTGGTCGTGTTTGGAAAATAATAATAATAATAATAATTGCATAGAACCCAGTAGTGATGTGAACTTGGATTAGATCTTTAGGTCTTCAGAAAGTCTTGTATCCAACTATGTTATAAACTTATAAATTCATACAATTCTTTACGTTTTCTTCTCCAGCAATCCTGCTACTTATCTCTTTCAATCTTGCTTTTTTAATAGGATTTAGATAAAGCTTGCAAATTCATACGCTAACTCTATTAAGAAAATTCAGCCCAATAGCCCAAAAACCCAAAACTATTTCGGGATTCCCTAAAATTTGGTTTGGGATCCAAATTATTGGTCAACATTTATTTCATCGAAATTTCGATGTCCACAAATGCCCCCACTTCAAGACGTGCCGTATACATGTGTTTGTCACATGTAGAAAATGTGTTTTGAAGTCCCTGAATGTAGATGTCAATCCAAGGGCCGTCAAAGCTTGATCTTGAATTGGGCTGGTAATTTCTTCAAGGGCCGTTGGGGTTTGATCTTGAATTCGGCTGGAAGATTTTCTGGTTTCCTCTAATTGTTGATTTTCCACAGGCTTAATCTTGAACTGGGCTTGAGGGTTTTCGAGTTTCCTCCAAAGGTCTAAACTTACTCATTTTATCTGGAGCTGAATTTGATTCAAGGGTGGATGACACTTGATTTCGAATCGGACTTGTGATTTCTTCAAGGGCCGTTGGGGCTTGATCTTGAATTTAAATAGGACCCCGAGCAGTTTCGGGATTTGGACACATGTTATGCAGGCACGAGGTGGAGGTGATGGTCTGTTTCTTTGTTCAATCTTTCCAATTCATACTGAAGAGGGTCACAGGATAAGGTCAGATGCTGCAAAAAAAAATTGTTCTAAAAGATCAAGGAAGTTCGCCGCATTCTCATATGAACCTCTAGCAATTTGGTTAACAATATAATCTTCAAGAGTAGTGGACACTTGATCTTGAATCGGACTTGTGATTTCTTCAAGGGTCGTCGAGGCTTTGCTTTTCTGCAACAGTGCCAACAAACGACTATTGAAACTTCTCGAGCTCTTTAATTATAGCAATGACAGCGGGCTAGGATTTGACTTAGACTCCTCCGTCTAGATTGTACAATTCTCCAGGGAATGGCATCGTGCTACAGTGATTTATTCCAGCTCATCGTGCTACATTCTTCTCTACTTGTTTCTTTTGCATAGCAGAAGTGGTGCGCCACCTTTTACTTTTAAATGGTCCTTCAGAGTATCACCTCTCAATAACTCATCCATACTTGGCAACTTCAGTATAAAAAGCCGACATCATATCAATTGTCCTGAAGTATTCACTGAGGAAATTCGAGACCTATCAACAGTTGAAGACGAGCACTCGAGAACAATGCTAGGTAAGTAACCAGGCAAAGGTTTCGGGCAATCAATTCTAGATCGGAAGTTTGATTTCAGGTCATGACTGATTGCTTTCTTTCTCCTTGTCCTGCAAGCAAGAGCAAGGGCAAAGGAAAAATGAAATTCACACATTTTCAACTCTGTCAGAAATCTTTGACAAAGTTACACGTACTATCCGACAAGCTGAGGTTATTGGCAGCTGTTATTACTAAAGAGCAAGACCTTTTAGATCGAGTGAATGAGCTAAAAGATGTTGTTACTGCCATTTTAGAGGAAAATATGACGAGATGCAGCTGTGCCATGCAGAGGAGAAGGCAAAGCAGCTACAATCTGAGAATAAGCAGAAGCAAGAGGAGAAAATGCCACCGTCCGCCTGCAAAGCCATCAATTTCTCGGCCCTCATCGAGTTATCATCCAACCGACACTGACAGAAGATCGATTTGTACCATAAAACATAGCCACAAGCTTAAAGGAGGGACTCGAATGGTTTAAGCAAAGTACGGTGAGTGTCGTGGAGTTTCTGATACGGTGGACGTCTTTATTGACTGAAATTTGACGGAGGATGGTGGATTTGAAATAATCTAGGAGCGGGATTCTAAGAGCACAAAGTTTTCGAAGGTCTATGAGTGTGCAAGCAGCCGGTGACGGAGACGTCGAATGAGAAGCAGATGGTGTTCAGATGGAAGATTTCGATGAGCTTGATCGAGTCATGGATGAAGATGAGAGCAGACGAGAGAAGACAAGAGCATATCTACCATTTTCTCTGAAGGCTTTGCGGAGCTCTGACCGAGAGAAGATCCCCAGCAAATCCTTATCGCCATTGGCTGGCTGTACAGCTTTATTCACATATGTCGCAGCTATCACCTCACCCGTTAACTACCTTGGCAGCCTCATTGCTCCGTTGAGCATCCTCGAAGCCATGTCCACGCTCCTTGTCAGCGACAGTTTCTCGATGATGAGGTGGAGAAGTCCACGTCGCAGCAAGTTATGTTGAAGGAGATGGGGACGATGGACCTGATCAAATTATAGGAGAGGAAGAGGTTTTGGGAGAAGAACCTAATCTTGGAGAAGTTTTGATCGGAGAAGAAAGATGCCCAGGGGATTGCTGAGAGTGGGTTTCTTCATTCGATGCTATCTGGAGGTCTTCTTTTCGGTGAAGACGTTGACGAAGAACGTGGGCTGGAAGAATAGGCTATGACCTGTGTTTTGGAGGGTAAGCCTGAGGTGTGTGGTAAGCTGCAAGTCAAAGGCACGGATAGAGGAGAAAACACAGATTGGGCTATGAGAGGTTGGCCTAGGCCTGGAGGGAGAAGAAGCAAAGCTCCTTGCACAGCAAGCTCAAAACGATTGTGTGTTTGAGAATGGATGGGTCTGGCATTTGGGCTTCTTTTTTTTCTGTTTTCTTTGATTTGGCACAGGTCTTAAGTTAGAAAGACCCCTCTAACATGTATACATTTTTTTTTATATAATTTTTTAATACATAATAACATATGTACTTCTCATTTTTTTTTTTTTTGGTAATGAAATTGACTTTCATTAGTCGAGCCCTTAATAAAGCCTTAATTTTTTATTTTAATATGACTGAACACAAAGTTGAATGTTCGAGTTGCCTATGTATTCTTCCAAATAAGAGATCAAGTCATAACGTAGTTCA
Source organism: Malus sylvestris (assembly GCF_916048215.2). NCBI lineage: Eukaryota > Viridiplantae > Streptophyta > Magnoliopsida > Rosales > Rosaceae > Malus > Malus sylvestris. The sequence goes on from NC_062267.1 coordinate 16,342,788, forward strand.
AAGGCATTTTTTTTGCGCCATACGCAGTTTATGCTCTTGCGGGCTAGGAGCATGGTGCATTTGTTTTAAGGGTAGTAGCAATTTAAGAATTTGCCATTGATGGGGCCAATCTTCAAGCTGTCTTTTGCCATGATTAAGTAGGCGCCATTGGTGTAAACTTCTTGTATTACGTAAGGCCCATCCCACTTTGATGTGAACTTGCTTTTCGTTTTATGAGTTGTGATGATAGGCCTACGCAATGCAAGGACGAGATCTCCAATTTGAAAAGAACGAGGGCGAACTTTCTTGTTGAAAGCCTTGGAGAGTCGTGCTTGATAACACTTCAAGTGCTGCTGAGCTTCGAGCCTTCTCTCATCCAATGTTTCCAACTCTTGAAGGCACAACTTTGCATTCTCTTCATTAGTCAAGCCTTCTTGTATAGCCATCCTTAGTGAGGGGATTTGACTTTCGAGATGTAGAACAGCTTCCATGCCATATATGAGAGAATAAGGTGTAGCTTGGGTAGGAGTCCTATATGTCGTCCTATATGCCCAAAATGCTTCGCTAATTCTTTCGTGCCAGTCTCTCTTTGTTCGACTGATCACCTTCTTTAAGAGGCTGCACAATGTTTTGTTGAATGCTTCTACAAGACTGTTGGTCGGAACATGATACATGGAAGACTTGTGCTGCTTGAACTTGTATTTCTCACAGAGCTCGTCCACAAGTCGGTGGAGAACTGTTTTTCGTTGTCAATGATAATGTAGCGAGGCACACCATATCGATGGATGATATGCTCCCTGATGAAACGGATGATAGTTTCCTTCTTAACTTCCTTAAAGGTGTTGCTTCAGCCCACTTGGAAAAGTAATATGTTGTAGCTAAGATGTAAGCTTCTCCTGCATATGACTTTGGCGTAATTGGTCATACGACGTCCAATCCTCATTCATCGAATAGCCATGAAGCAGTTGTAAGGTGTAATGGTTCAAGCAGTTGATATATGAAGTTGGCGTGGAATTGGCAAGCTTGGCACATTTTGACATGTTCTAGGCAATCCTTCACCATGCTTGGCCAGTAATAACCCATTCTTTTGAGCTGGAAATGTAGATTTGGTCCAGACTAATAAGCCCCGTATACGCCAGAGTATGCTTCTTCCATGGCTTAATTAGCTTCTTTCTTACCTAGGCATCTCAGAAGTACTCTTTTAAAAGAGCATTGATAGAGTGTTCCTTTGTAATAGAGGAAGTGAGGCGCTCGTCGACGTATTTCAGAATGGTGTTTAGAATCATATGGAAGCTTTCCATGCTCTAAGTAGTCGATCAGCGGCTGTCTCCACTCTTCAGCGTTGACCAGAAGTACTGAGATGACGTTTGTATCATCCAGTAGCATTTCAGTGACAACCAGGATCACCCATCTTTGGCAAACTGGCACATCTATAGCTTCCTCTTCTCCTAATATCATACTCGAGGCTAGGTTAGCGAGAGTGTTAGCCATTTGATTTTCTTTTCTTGGCACATGTTCTAGTGTCACGACCTCGAACTTTTGTAGCAGTTGAGTTACCAGCCGGAAGTATGGGACAACATCATCTTTCCTCACCTTATATTCAGTTAAGTGTTGATTGATTATGAGCTTGGAGTCGTCATAGACCTCAAGGGCTATGATTTCTATGTTGATTGCCATTTGGAGCCCTATGATTAGTGCTTGGTACTCAACGACGTTGTTGGAGCATAGTTCACTTAGTTAGAAGGAATAAGGTAGTATTTACCATTGGGGCGACATGAATACTACTCTTGCCCCTGCTTAGTCTGCTTGTGCGGATCTGTCAAAGAACATCGTTTATGTCAGAAAGATGTCGATGTAAAACACCTCTTCATCAGGCAAGTCGTCTAAGATTTTCCAATCAGCTGGGATTAGGTGATCGGCAAGGAAGTCTGCTAGCGATTGTCCCTTAACGACTTTAGTTGGAATATAGATGATCTCATACTAATTAAGAAGCAACGCCCATTAGCGAGTCGCCCTATCAAAACTGGTTTGGATATGACATATTTGACCGGGTTAGCTTTAGCAACCAGGTGGATGGTGTAAGCATGCATGTAATGCCTGAGATTCTGGATGGCTAACACCAGGGCAAGGCACATCTTTTCTATTGAGGAGTAGTTCAACTCAGCACCAGTGAGAGTTTGACTGAGGTAGTAAAGTGCCCCTTCTTTCTGGGATTCATTTTCTTGCGCCAAGAGTGCTCCAACTGAACTTTCCTGAACGGCGATGTACAATATGAGAGGCTTCCCGGACACAGGCACCCCTAGGACAGGTGGACTTGATAAATATTTTTTTATGCTTTCAGTAGCATTATGGAATGCTTCGTCCCATACGAACGGAACATCCTTCTTCATGAGTCGGCTGAACTGTTAACAACGCCCTGAAAGGTTGGAGATAAAGCATCTGATGAAGGCTAGCCGTCCTTGTAGATTTTTCAGTTCGTTCAAGTTTCTTGGCTCAAGCATGCTTTGAATGGCCTTAATCTTTGATTAGTCCACTTCAATGCCATGGTGCTTGACAATGAAGCCGCGTAACTTTCCAGAGGTGACGCCAAATGCACACTTTAACAGGATCATCTTGAGGTTGTATTTTCACAGCCTTTCGAACACTATCCGCAAATCCTTCAAGTGATCTAATCTTTTCTTTGTCTTGGCCACCACCTCGTCTACGTAACATTCTACATTTTTGTGTAGCATGTCATTGAAGATTTTCTACATTACGCGTTGATATGTAGCTCCAGCATTCTTCAAACCAAAGGGCATCACCTTGTAGCAGTAGATACCTTTTGGAGTGCGGAAGGCTGTTAGTTTTTTGTCTTCAAGAGCCATGCGAATTTGATTGTATCCCGAAGAGTCGTCCATGAATGACAATGCCTCGTTACCAGTGGTTGCATCCACCATGATTTCAATGATTGGCAAGGGGAAGTCGTCATTCGGACAAGCATCATTAAGGTCTCAGAAGTCTACGCAAACATTATTTGTCCAGATTTCTTAAAGGTAATGACGATGTTGGAGATCCACTTGGGGTATTGCACCTCTCGAATGAACCCTGCTTCGATTAGCTTGTCAATTTCGACTTCAATTTGCGGGATGAGCTCGGATCGATAACGCCTTTAAGTTTGTTTTATCGGTCACATTATGGGCTTGACTGCAAAATGATGCACAGCGATGATAGGTTCAAGGTCAAGCATTTCTTTGTAGGTCCAAGCAAAGACGTCTTTGTACTCTAATAGCAGCTGGTAATACTCTTTTATCTCGCCCGCACTTAATAGTGCACTTACAAAGATTGGCTTCGGTTTCTCGCTTGTGCCTAAGTTGAGTTCTTTGAGATCATTAACCATGGCTTGCCTCCTATCTTCGAGCTATGGTGGCACAGCAGTGACATCTTCCTCAGGGATTTCGTCTTCTTTGCCTTCTTGGATTGTGATGTGGAAGACAACTTGGACCTCCTCTTCAGTGCTGTCCTCTCGAGCTTGTTGGCATAAAGATCTTCTAGTGTGGATGATGGTGCACCTTCTTACTTTTCGTGATCCATTTGTGTCAACCTCCAAGATTGCTTGGTGTTTCATCCTTGAAGGATTCGAGCTTCAAATGTCACCTTTTTCTGCTTGCCCGTCGAGCTTTTCTTCCTTTGGCATTGTCTCCCTCTTTCTAAGAGGCTTCTTATTGTCTTCAAGTCTTTCAAAAGCTGACCGGCGCGGAGGAGAGCTAGCCGAGTTGCTTTGTTTCTTAGGTTTTAACAACCTTTCAAAAACAGAGCTTTGGGATGTTGGCGTGTTAAGCCTCTTAAAGACGAAGGTTCGGTCTTGACCACCAATGCTATTAAATGCCAAAATTTAGGGCCTTGAACGATTCATTATATTGAAGACTAACGTCTGAAGGCAGACTTAAGCTCCTTTTGATCTTGTTCAATGTTCACGTTGATGTGTTGAATGTTAGCGTTTTTCGCTTTGCTTGAAATCTTCACAGGTGCATTGGGTGGGAAGCCGAGTCCAGCTTTGTTGTTGTCATCAAAACCTTCTTCGGTCCTCTTAGTTGGAAGAAAGCTTGGTTCCACCCCTTTTGGCAAAGCTTTTATGAAGCCTTGAGGTGGTCTTGCAACCTTAGCGTTGCCTAGCTATGTCAAAGGCAAAACTGTATTCGTCTTGAGCAATTTTACATTATCATTCTACAGCTGTGTGTCGGTTTTACTTACTCTCATTTCGAACGAAGATTGACCATTCTTTCTTCTCGACATCACGATGTATCAGAAGACGGGAGTGTTCAGTCCTTTTGAAGGCGTCCTACCCCCTTTGCTTGTTGCAAGTTTAGCAGATTTGTCATTGTTTTTACTTGAACATGGCACGGCTTGCCCTTCTTGCTTATTGGGCATGGCTTGCCACTCCTGCTTTTTAGGTGTTGCTTTGCTCGTAGAATTGATTTTTTTTTTTTAAAGCTTTAGGCACCATGTCTTCATCCATGTAGAACTTGGCGTCTACGAAGTATGATTCGGCTTCGGTGAATGGCTTGGTATCACCATGGATCACCTTTACTCTTTCCCGGTAGAATTTTAAGCATTGGTGGATGGTGGATGGCACTACTCTATTCCTGTGGATCCAAGGCCTTCCTAGGAGCAAGCTGTAAGAAGTTTTTGCATTAATCACGTGGAATATCGTGCTTAATTTGAGTTCACCAATGGTCATCTCCACTCAGATCATGCCCATCGCTCTTTGTCCTCCTTGATTAAAACCTTGGATTAGTAGACAGCTTAGGGATAGTTCATCCACTTTGATGTCGATTGTGGTCATTGTTGACTTTAGAATGATGTTTATGGCCGATCCACCATCCACAAGCAAGCAATTGACTTTATGCTCCCTTACGTACTCAGAGACGAAGAGATGACGGTTGTGAGGCTTGGACCCTAGCAGCAAGTTTTTGTCGGTGAAGTAGATTGCGTCTTAGGCAACACAACAAGTGGCATACTCATGTGGTCGAAGTTTCAAGTCTTTGTCCTTGCTTTCTTGCACTTCGTGGTCGTCGGGACTTGCAAGACCACTGCTAGTGCTCTTCGCATCTTATTTGACAATCGTAACGTTTCCTCGATGCTAAAGTGTGTCGGTAGGTTTTCTTTGGGTGTGAAGCTTTCTTCCTTAAATGCGATGGCTTTACCTTTTGAAGGTTCTTCCATTTCTACTTCGACCATATGACATGCAGCGGTAGGGCACTGTTGGAAGAAGTCCTTTGGGAAGTACTTGTGCAAAGAGATAGGAATGCGTGGCTCTTGCTCCATAGGTTCCCCAGCGTACATTGGCTTAGCAACTTTTACGTTTCTTTTGTGCTTCTTACTATTGCGGTGACGGTGCTTTCTCCCTTGTTCCACCTTTGACCTTGTGGCTTGTGGTTTTGGTTTCCTTGTCTTTTTGTAGGTCACCAATGTCCATCATTCTTCATCGTCGGTAACTGCATTTTGGTCACTTGCCCCCAGGGATGGTTGTGCGGAAGGTGCCGTGTGGTTTAAACATTGATGGGAGTGGTCATGCATCATTTCGAGAGGAACAGGATCAAATGATCCAAACATGATCGTAGTAGTGTGCGTTGCAGCCGTGTCTTCTATGTCGAGTTCAATGCGTCCTTGTTGTGCCAGCTTCATGATGAGCTCTTTAAGGATGAAGCATTTGCCAACAAGATGGCTCATGATACAATGGTACTTGCAGTACTTATAATCGTTTACACTATTCATCTCTTCAAGACGCTTGCATTCGGGTAGCTCGATCACCTTCTTTTCCTGCAAGTCGTCTAACATTGCAACCATATCTGAGTCAGGAAAAGGGTACATCTTTTGCTTAAGCTCCCTCAAGGTGTTTTTGTACCTGTCTTGGGTGCAAGAAGGCTCATCTCTCTTTATCTCCTTCGCTTTGCTCTTAGATGAGATCTTGATGGGCGCATATAAGGTTTTAATGAGGGTAGTGTTGATAGTGACAGCTTCATTGGCGGGCTTCTTCCCAGTCTTGTCTACATTCGAGGCAAACACCTTATCATTCTTGAAGGATGTAATGTAACCCCCAGTGCATGCCTTCAACGCACATCTCAATGGTGAAGGTTTCAGAAAGCCGATCTTTGCAATCCAGACTTAATGAATGCCATCGACGACAGGTTCATCCTTCCACTGTTTCGTACTGGTCAACTCCAGCATGCTTACCATGTGGCGCGTACTATAGAAGCGGTTGAGGAATTCCTTTTCTAGCTGATCCCAACTATTGATAGATTCAGGCTCAAGGTCAGTGTACCAATCAAATGTGTTACCTTTCAGTGAGCGCACGAACTACTTGACAAGGTAGTCTCCCTCAGTCCCAGCATTATTGCAGGTTTCAATGAAATGTGCGACATGTTGCTTTAGGTTTCCCTTTCCATCGAACTACATGAATTTTGGCGACTGATAACCCCTCGACATCTTCAAAGCATCAATCTTCTTGGAGTAAGGCTTTGAGTACAGCCCGGAGTTATGTGAGTTCCCTTCGTACTGCGCCTTGATAGTGTTGGCGATCATCTCATGCAGCTGCTGGATAAAGAGAGATCCCATGAGCGCCGCTGCTTGGTCCAACTCTGGCTTTTCTCTAACTTTCTCCACCGGAAGCTCCCTCTTCTTCGTTGGCTTTTTTCTTTAGTGGATCAACCTTTAGGTTGACTTTCACGTCGTGATGAGCCTCCAATTGGTTGGCAAGTGCGGCGATTTTCAAGTCTTTCTCCTTCACAGTCTGTGTGAGTTTTGTGATCGCTTCATTCATTTGAGCTAACCGCTCCTCAATTGATATTACCCATGTGGTCATGACTTGCATGGCTGAGCTGCTGCTTGAGTCAGCATCAGAAAGTAAGGACTCTGAGTGCTTCCTTGGGCTTTCCTCTCTTGGCGCCCTTAGGAAGGCCAAGGTGATCACTGGCTTGTGCCTTAGGTGCTCTTGTTCCTTTGGCAGAGTTAATGCAAGGGTGGAAGCCACGGCAGAGAGAGCTCTTACCTTTCTTCGGGTTGTGATGCCCAACGTGTCACCGCTTGTGACAAGGATGTTCTTATTCTTCGCTTTGGTTGCAAAAACAGCTTGATTCTTTCTTGATGCCATTTGTGTTTTTTTTTTTTTTTTTTTTTACGGATTTGAAGATAGAGATGAGAGGTAGAGATGTCCCACCGGGTGTGCCAAATTTGTAAACACGAATATTCCTGCAATGAAACGAGACAAGAACACGTGTACAAAATAATATTTGTATTAATGCTTTGGGTGTTACAATCTCTTCTACAAATTTAGTCTCTGATTCGATCTTCGTAATGTGTAGATTTGTGGATTGTGTTGTTGATCCAAAGGCCTTCGAGGCTTGATCTTAGGATGAACGGGTGATGAACAATGAAAGCTTTCTTCAAGGGGCCGTCGGGGCTTGATCTTGAATTGGTGGAAGTTCTTCAAGGGTCGTTGGGGCTTGATCTTGAAGGAGGATTTGGTGGAAGTTCTTCAAGGGCCGTTGGGGCTTGATCTTGAAGGAGGATTTGACGAAAAACGAAGAGAGCTTTCTTGATCCTTCAGGATTTGCTGGGGAGCTTTAGAGTTTCAAAGCTTCAAGGTTTTGGTGTGATGTGAGTTGGTGAATGAAAATGAATGCCTTGGCTTCCTATTTATAGAATTCCAAAACTTGATTTTTGGATTTAAATAATCAGATGAAATAAATCATTGGCGGTTGTTTTCAATTTTTGGCCGAACTTACCTACTAGAGGGAGACCAGCTGTTTGACTAAACACATGTTTTTTGTAATAATGATTTTACATGTTTTTAACTGCACTTTTTTAAGCAGTATGAGAAGCGTCGGAAGAATTGAAGAGAACATATTAGTGATTCTCACATTTTAACTTAGTGGTTAGCTTGATATACCTGCAGTACCTACCCATTTTTCAACTCCACTCAATATATTATTCATATCTAAGAGGAAAACATTTTTAGATTACCCTGAAATATAGCTACAAAAACATTGCTTATTTTTTTTGTTACGATAGGCATTTAGCGCTTATCATACCCTGAAATATATTATTTATTTCTGCTAAAAAAAAGGTATGATTTTTTTCATACCTGAGTTCAAATATGAATTCAAACCTAAGTTCAAATCCTATTTTTGAGCTTCTGTTTTGTCGTTAATCAACTAAAGCTCAAATATTTCCTAGATGTCTTAAATTTGGATTAGTCTGTATATCGAGACACATACATTGAACAAATATTCACTGCTCCTTTACAATGATGATCAATTAGTTTAGTTCATGGATATAATCGGTATATTGACAAAGGCTCAAACTGTATTTAAATGGTAACTTTTCTGTTAGATAAGCGAATTAACATTTTATTCTTATTTTTAAATAAATTCGTCTTTTCTTTTGCAGTTGTTTTCAAATTTGTCTTATGATGATTCTTAACTTTGTAAAATTTATATTCTCTTTCACCAGCTTAAATGGAAACTGTGAAGCCTACTCCTATTGCTGAATTACGTCCGTACACTAAAGCAGAGAAAAGAAAGATTAGTGTGTGTAGGATATGGAAATCAAGCATTCCTACAAGTGATAAAAAATATGTGACATTCCACTGTATCTTAGTTGATGCAAACAGTACGTGATCATTGTCTTATAATTTTAATTAAGAATTTTAACATCAATATTTATGTCATTGGTTTTCTTTTCGTTCATTTATTTGTTGATTTATATTTATGTTTTTATGATTTTTCTTTTTTGTTTCATTCTTATCTATTTATAAATAGTTTTTAAATGTTTTTTTTAGATGATTTACTTATTTTAAATGAATCTATTTACTGATTCTATCCATTTAATCTCTTTCTATCAAATTGCAGTGTGTGTATATATATATAATTTTTTCTTTTTAATAACATTTTTAATTCTGTTTTTTGTGTTTTTTTCCTAGATGCGACCAAATGTGAAGAACAATGCAGTTGAAGCTTATGCGTCAAATATTGATTATGAGGTTGTTGCCTCAAAGATTCAAGCTGGTGATTGCTATGAAATCATGAATTTTCGAACGATCAAGATCAGAGGGCAGTATAAAGTTGTGCCACATGATACACAGCTTATATTCACCAATAAAACAGTTTTGTAAAACTATCTGCCGTCTTTCCACCAATTCGACGACATCGATTTTTTCTTCAAGATTTTAACATGCTTTATATGCGTTTGAACAGAGATGATATTCTCACAGGTAATACTATAACGTATATATCTATTTGTCAACATGTGTATCTATGTGCCCATGAATTGAAAACATTTATGTTCTTATTATTTTTTTTTAATCAAATAAGTTCTAATATAGTTTTTGTCTGAACTTTTTAAATTGTAAGATGTAATTGGTGATCTTATTGTGGTTCAGCACTTGGAACCAAAACAAATTAATCAAAGAATAGTCCAAAAGTGTGATGCACTCATTGAGAATATTTGGTTATTCTTTTGTCTCAATACTCCACTTCTACATTGTTAACAACATTTCATTTATTACAATCAACAAAAAAAAAATCATCTTTGTTTTTCATTTCTTTTCTGTACAGAAAAGAAGTGTTTGTTACATTGTGGGAAGATGTTGCAAAGGTTTTTGCTTCTTTATTGGTGCACACAATGTTCTTGCCCATTATCATTGTATTTACAAGTTTAAAAGTGAAGGTTTATCTAGGTAATTGATTTAATTGAAACCCATTTTTTTTAATTTTTGTTATATTGTCTTATTACAATATTCCAATATTCTATCATTATATAATTTTAGTGTATTATGTTCCTATCCTTTATGATAAAGCATTGGTTTTATATCTTATATGTCAGCTATCAAGCATTTGAATATATTAACTATGATTTGTGTTTCGTTTTTAGCCATCCATGTTCAAATTATTTTTACGCTCTAGAAGCTATTGATTATAATTTTTTTGGCATTTTTAAACATCTATTATTAAATTGAAAATATTTGCTCATCTCTGATATTTACTGATGTTTGTTTTATAATGTGTTATTCTTTTTGGGATGTACAAATAAAGTCTTTTTGAGTAGTACCAGTTCCTCAATTTTTTTCATTGACCCGAACATCCCAAAGGTTAACTCATACAAATCAACGTGAGTGAACATCAATGATTATGTTTCCTATTTCTATCTAGAAAGAAACTTATTTTTTAAAATTGGTTAGTCTTTTTAAACTTGCAACTTCTCAGCCTTTAAGGGTCCTGTACAATTGTTGCCACCTTCTTCAAGACAAATGAATAAAGCTGAAGTTTTATGTACTGGAAGAAGAGTGACAATAGATGAGCTGGCTTTTCTAGATCCTGATCTATATAAGGTATAAAAAACAATTTATGTGCTGCTTTTTTTTTCTTTTCTTTTCTTTTTTAACAAGAACCATTTATATTATTACATATTTAACAAAAACTAAGTTTCTTCTTACTTTTTTTGGTTAATATGTGTTACAAAACATTTTACAGAATGATACATTCCTGTGTAACGCATCAATCAAACGTTTTGACACACGATATAATTGGTGGTATAGTGTCTACCCCAATTGTGTCAAACAAATGCAAAAAGATCCAACAACTAGACAACTCATTTGTCAGAAACACCCCAACCAGATACCAACACCTTGGTAATACTTAATATTCAAACGTGTTGCATTTTTGCCGTTGTGTCCTTCCTTTACAAATAAAAAAATTGGTCAAGATATCTAATCTCTATTGTTTCAAATTTATTATTCTATTTGTCACTCATAACTTATAAAGCATGAAAAACTGATGCAATTCAATTTTTAAATGCAGGTATAAAGTTAATTTAATTCTTGAAGATAGCACTAACGAAATTAGTGCTTTGATTATTGGCAAGTCTGGAGAAAAGTTGTTTGGCATGTCTAGCAAAGATTTAGTCATGAACCAAACACTAATTGACCAAAAATAGTTGCCAATTGAGTTTTTGAAATTGATTGGTCAAAAGAAGATCTTTCACTTGCGATTTACACTTTTAACTCAAGTGATCTCCTAATTTTTAAAGTCTCTAATGATGAAGCTATTCAACCAATAACTTCGCAAGTGTTACAAACAGAAAGCACAATATCCTCGACCACTGTATCATCTTCAACCTCACCAACTCAAACAATCAATCAATCACATAAACAAAAGAGGGAATCTATGAGAAGAGCACTCTTTACTGGCACTGGACAAAGGTTTGCATTCAACCTGCATGTTATCATCAAATCTGATGTTTTTGTTTTTCTTCTTTGTATTCAAAAATTGATATCTTATACTTATCTTGCTTTGCTTAAAAAAAACATGTTAGACATTTTTTTTTTAACATAAATTTTCCAAATGAACAATGTAATTATTTATGTTTATGCAACATTTTCTCTTTTTTCTTCAATCGAATGTACTCATTTAGTATACACATTTAAAGCAGTGAAGTAGAAGAGGTTTCAGAAATTGACCCAAAAGAATTGGATGAAATCCCTCTCAAATCACTCAAAAAAAAAATTGCCTCCTACTCTCACAAAAACAAATACCATCTTTTCAAGAAAAGACTAAGTAAGTATGTTTTCATTTTTTTGTCAATTTTTTTATACACATGTCTTTCACTTTGACTGTAACCACTATTTAAATGTTTTTCTTTCTTTTTCTGGTTGTACAGGTTCGTTTGTCAATGTTAACAATCATGAAACTGCTGCAACAACACTTTTCATGCTTTGTTGAAGAATATTTTTCATTTTTTGGTTGTCATATCTTCAACAACATCTAACATATTCAGCAATTTATAAATATTTGTTTGTACTTAAAATTTGACAATATTTCCTCAACCTCCATGTACCAGCATTTGTCATTTTTTTGTGTACAGAAGCTGTGCCACACCTCGACCCGAAATGTCCACTAGGACTCCGAATTGAGCTGTGCTGGCCAACACCTAGAAGTTGACAAAGCCATAAAGCGTGATAATGCATAAACTATGAATAAATTTAAACCTTAAAGTGCCTCAATATACGAGTGCGTTGTAAGCTGGTATGGACCCATTCACACGTGATACCGAGCATAAGTAAAGTATAGCAAGGTAAGATAATGATTATACCCTCATAAGAAGCCACATGTACTGAGAAGTGCCACAAATCCTCGTCGATACAGAAACTTTACTACTAGAACCTGGAGGGGTGCAAAACAGAAAAATGTGAGTGGGCGAAAATAAGCTCTTACAAACCATTTCATTTATCAAAGTAATAACCCTTCACCATAAAACCGGAATAATTTCTCAAAAAAAAAAATATTACATATCGATATCGAAACCATACCTGGAATAGCAGAATCCACATGTATGCCATGCCCACTATCTCAACATAATGAAATAAGTAACCCAAGTGCAATAAATCCATGAAAAGTAATATGTCAGCCGGATCCACCTATTGTGGTCTGTACGACTGAACCTAGTTCATCCAATGTTCAAGTAATAGGTCAGCCAGATCCACCTTTTGTGGCCTGTACGGCTAAACCCATAACTCATCACATATCCAAGTAATATGACAGTCGGATCCACCTATTGTGGCCTGTACGGCTGAACCCATAACTCATCACATATCCCTACACATGAGTCGGAACCACCTCTAATGGTCTGTACGACAAGACTGAGTGTAAATAAGTCCACTCAAGTGCTACGATCACGTGAAGACTGCGAATAATCGCAGGTCACCTACGAGTCGAAACCACCTATAGTGGTCTGTACGACAAGACTATGCACCTACCTTGGATCCAAGGTGAGCGTAAGGTGAGGGAGGTGAACATTACATGAAGGATTGTGTCCTGGCCACGGGCAAGAGCACCAACACCAGGGTGCAAGTTTATAAGCTCTAACTGTATTTAATATAACATATACGACTCATGGGTAACCTGTACGATAGTGTCGGAGTTGCCTATTATTGCAACCTATATGACAAGGTCGGAGTTGCCTATTATTGCAACATGTACGACAATGTCGGAGTTGCTTAAAACATATATGTAGTCATACGATAACTCAATCATTTCAACTAATACCATAAACTTACCTGAACTTACCTGTGCGTCCTGCCATCACCTTCGCACTTCAATGCATTCACAATGATTATGTGTAGGTAATGTGCATATGGATATGCCATGATGCAATCTAAAACTCAACCATATCATAGTATTTCCAAATATATACATATATATAATATGGAATAAAATGCATAAGTTGTAACGCCTTACTCGCAAGTTATTTATTTTCAGTGATAAGCCCAATTAGACATTAGTTTAATTAACTATCATTACTTACATTTCCTTACTTCAATTTCTTGATTCTTCACACATTGATTTATGACCAACATTTAACCACCAAATCATAAGGTTAAATCTCACATTTTCCACCAATGTCCCTCACATTGCTCAATTCCCCAAACAAGGCTATTGTCTCAATTATTGTATGGCTACATCTAACATCTCGTTAGACTGCCTACGTACCATAAACATGGATCAAGCATTCACAGTAATTATATGTAGGTAATATGCATAAATCAACTTAAACACGTTTGTGGAATTATCAATCATATGTATATATATATACGATAGAAAGGAAAAGACCTACTCACTGATATGTAGAAGGGTCATAGCCCCCGAGTCTCGCTTGACTACGCTCGTCCTCTGGAAACGTCTCACCTATGCGAAACAACTATTTTAACGTTATTTTAAGCACATACTCAAAACTAGGTAATAAATTCTCATACATTGCTCAATTGGAGTGTTTGAATATACCAACGTGATCTATTCAACCCCACGAACATCCCCATATTTTTAGAAAAATTTTCCGATGACCCACGTGCCCTCATGCGCCGGCCAAGGCAAGGCCACACGCAAGCACGTGCCTAGCACACCATACGGAATCCTTAACGGCATTAGGAAATATTCCGTTAAATAATAGAATATGCCGTTAAATATACCTGACGCCATTAGCATATTGCATCAATTTTGAAGGAATATTTCCTTCCTTCAACCTCAGCTCGCTGGAGTCCGACGCCGGTGACCTCTACAATTGCCAGTTTCTGGAAAAACCTCTAATCGTCATATCTCACTCATTTCAACACCAAACTTCACGAAATTTAGACCAAAATGAAGCTTAGGATGAAAGGAACACATCCTTACCACTTTTATGCCCTAAAACTCACGAACTCTCACCGGAAAAATCTTGATAATCCGGCCACCTCTGCAACTCACCAAAACTGAGCCTCCTGACGTCCAAAACCTTTCAAAATCCTTCCCTAAGCTTCGTGAAGCAGTCCTAAGGCTCACTAGAACCTTAAAAATCAACGAAACCTCCGCGATCACAACAGAGTCATTATACACCACATTGGGGTTTCCTGGTTCCCGAGTTTTCGAAGTCTTCACGTCCAACTAAAGGTATAAATGAGTTCCTGTGCTCGCAATGAACATGAATATCACCTTCACAGCCTCGATCCGTGCATGAAATGGTTGGTTCACCAGTTGACCATACAATTGTACGGAAAATGAAGAAAAACCGAGAGGGAGGAGAGAGAGAGTCAACAGGAGTGGTGTGTGTGTGTGGCCCTAGTTGGTCACCAAACAAAACAAAAGAAAAATAAAACCTAAGTTCTAATTGGGTCCAAGAATTTAGGAAAAAATCGAATTGGTCCACAATCTAAATTCATCACACCACACAACGTCCAAGGGTAAGATAGGAATTTCACACTATCGAGGATATATTTCGGGACAGACTGTCACAAGCTAGGTTAGTTTTTAGGACATGTGGAGCTCTTACAGCAGCATATATAGCTGTTATATTTTTTGTATCTCTAACTAAAAGTAGCTGCTCATTTTTGTATGTAATTATGATGGTGCTGATCCAAACATAGTTGTAACTACTATAATGCAGTTAAAAACTCTCATGTTTAACCCTAATTTCACAAAATTCAAGCTTTTATCTGTAAACATTTTCAAACTTATTTGTTATCAATGTTGTTTCTATTTTTGAAAACCATTTTTTAAGTCTGCTTAAATAAGGACTTATCAAATCAAGGCAGCTACAACGGAATTTGAGCCTTGATCTCTACAGATATAATTTTACAAGGAAGCTAGGTATGTTCTACACTTATTTGATGTTAAAATTTCTTTCCCCTATATAATTTTGAATGCTATTTATAAATTTTCATCATAAATTTTTCTATTATCTTGCAAAGAAGTTCATTTTTCACACTTATATAAACTCTAACAACACCTAACTACATAATTTAATTTTAATTACAGAAAGAGGCACAAAGGAACAAGATTCATATCCAAACATTTGGTATCACTTAGTCTGAAAAAATTACTGAGAAAAGAACAGTTCAGCAATGAATATTTTGAGCTACGTGATTCTATGTATTAGTTAAATTCTGAATTTTTAATTAATTTTACACAATATATTCACATTCCCTCATGCTTTTGTTTTCCCCAGTTTTCTCCCCTGTAGCCTCTACTCATGTAGTTCCAATTTTTCTACAAGCTCGATACTCTGAAATCAACCTTTCTGGTCAATAAAAAGGTACAATGTTTTCCAACTTTTGTGTATATTAGTGCTTTTCGTCTTTATTTCGTAGATTAAACTAAGAAATTTGAAAGGAAAAAAAAAAAAACCCTATTTGAGAATTTGCTTAAAATCGTGGTTTGGGATTAAATAGCAGGGTCAAATCCAGTACTCCGACAAGTACTTCGATGATATCTACGAGTTCAGGTATGCTCCTTTCTGGTTCGTTTTCTTTCAATTTTTCTTCATTTTTTTTATAAACTTTTTGTTTGTTTTCAATGTTGGTACAGACATGTGACTAAACTGCTCCCAAAAAACGGGCTTCTCTGCAGGGTAATTTATTCTCTAACGTAATCTATTAGGGTTTTCACTTTCTTTGATTGTAATATATCCTTTTGAGAAATGCTTTGAGATTTGTTTGTGTTATTTTGGATTTGCATTAAGGGTTTTTTTGATCTGATATTATTGATAAAATACTAGAAAACCCACATGAACTTAAGCACTTTTAGCGCTTTGTTCTGCTTTTGGTTCACTTAATATTCATACTTGTTTATGTTTTTTTCAGATGGTACAGGCCTGTTTTATATAAATACATTTTTTTCACTTGCAGAAGCTTTTTTCTCTCAGTGGGCATATAAACACCACCTGTGGTTAATTGTTTTGCAATCTTTGTGGTCATTTTTAGTCTTTCCATGGTTTCCTGTAATGCTGGGCAAAGTTTTGAGATTTAATCTCTACAATGTGGGAACCAAGGAACTCACTTCCCCTTCATGCTCTGAATTCACACTCAATCTACAGATTATATAATTATTTGGGCATCGTGTTTTCATTTTTTTCTTCCTAGCTATCAATTTGGTTTTGCACATGATGCCAAAAAGAACTAGGAATAGCAAAAGAAATCAGATGGTATAAGATGATACTTCTAAAAGTCCCCGCAGCGGAGCGTAGGTTTTTTTTGCTAGTTCAATGATTAAATTTGAAAATACTCAACAGTAGTTTAATTAAATTAACAAATAATTTAAAGTACAAACCTAAAACTAATAAATTATTGAGTTGATTATATTTAACCCATTCAGTTAGAGATGGTATATAAGTATGACCTGACACTGTTCATTCAAAAATAATTTTTTGCAGGGCCTATAATTATGGACGGGGTTATAATTAGCCCTTACGGTTGGAGATGGCGTTGGTTTACAAAACCAAGATAGGAAATCACCATCCTAAACAAACCATTTCCTTAACTCTTTTTTAAAGAATAAACATCATGTTGGTCTTACCATTTCCTTAACTCTTTTTTAAAGAGTAAACATCATGTTGGTCTTAGGTTCGATATCGCCTAATGCGAATTTGAACCACATTATTACTAGCTCATTGTGAGACTAAATCCAACCCCACCTCCCCCGTTTGTTCAAAAAAATAAAAAATTGAAAACATCATGTTGGTCTGTGTTTTGCTCGAAATTTAATTTCGATCATGTGTTTTGAATTTGATTAATTTGGCGTTGTATTTAACCCCGTTAACAATCTTAATCAACTCTACGTGAGTCTTTACATGTGCCGCGTGTGCACATTAACGGCTAACTTAAAAGTTAAACATATATGACCATATCAAAATGCCACCAAATTGGCCAAATTGAAAACACGGTGACTAAAATGAGAATCGGAGCAAAGGCTTGGGATCAAAAAGTATTCTACCGTTACAAAAATTTCAACATTCTACAAACTAGAGATCAAGCTCCTAAGTTCCTACACATATTTGGCAAAATGGAAGCTGAACACAAAGTGCCTTACCCACATAACCATCAAGGAACTTCGATATTCAATATCAGCTCAATACTTCGCAAAAACGAAAGCACAATATGCTCGCTAAAACATCAGCAACGAGGACCTTCTGATATTGAGCATTGACTCGACTTAAGCTAATCCAGATAGCTAGTGTATCTTGAAAGTCGAACTCTGATGTATTCGCACATAGTGACACAATGGGAGTCTGAGTTTTGTTGCATATGTGCCTTCATGATGTTATCTGCAAACTTGTATGAAGAACTAGAACCAATTGGAAACATTGAAATCTCGTAGCTTGCTAAGATGCCTCTCCATGTCCTGTCTGGTCTTATTCCACTCTTCCCTCTCTATCACTGTTGTGGGATCATCTTTTTCACTCTGAAAGGATACAAGAGAAGAGCGAATCAGATAATGAATAACAAATATAAATTTAAAGAAAGCAATTTGGATCAGACTGAGTTGGTTACCCCGTGAACTATTCTGAAGGAGTTTCCATTATCACGTATTACAAGCAGATCATGTCTTCTATCTCTGCTTCTTCCCCCCAGAACACTGACCTGTACAAGGCATTCCCCCAAAATAAATAGAAAAACTTCATAAATTAGCAACACTTTATACTGAATATCGAGTGGTTGGATTGACACACACATATATAACTATGGCAGTCCTACTTATGTTGTAAAGAGCAATGCTCCCTTTCTAAATGTGGTTCCATTGTCTTCTACTTTGGTTCATCTCTGATCATACGTCGATGAAAATGGGGAAGGATATAGTGGAATTCATGGAAATATTCCAGATATAAAAGATTCCGTTGAATTTTTACTCATTCTATGTCTTACCAATGATGTCAGAATGACCGCAAGCATAACAATACATGGACAAGTGATGTCAACTCCACGTCTGACACTTAACATTCAAGATTATGCAACCATATCATGCCACAAAGCAGATAGACACCTCTACGTGCAAACGCATCGTATAGAAATCAGATTCTATCATGATATTATTACTGATTCATCATACTACACAAAAGCCAGTGTCATACAGACCTTAAAGAGCAAATTACATAATCCAGATGTTGGTACCAAATACAGTCAAAACTTTCAAAGAGACATTGATAACTCATATATTTCATGCATTTATACCATCCATTTCTAGTTTCTTTGTGATTTTTTTGAGTTAAACTGGTTGCATTTTACCTTATTTTGTGTTAATGTGCAGTTACATTTACTTTATGATCAATCTGAGGGCAAAAGAAGTGAAAACATGCCATTTTTGTAGCTGACCCTATTCAAACGTGGAGAGAAGTTTAGTGGCCTATTTTGAAGCCCAAATCCAAGACGAATCTGGCTTGTTAGAAGACCAGGAGCAGAATGGGAAAGGAATTGAAATATCTAGCCTGATTTGGAGGAGCCAAATAAGGAAAAACGTTCAAAACTTTGGCTTAATGGTTGGGATCACCTTGCAATCAGCTACAGCCCCATTTAGCATATAAATACAAGGGTTTCAGATCACTTTTACACAAGCCCCCCTTGGGGGTCACCCAGAGCTCTCTCTCCTCTTTTTTTGGGCTTTCTTCCAAAAACAAAACCGTATTTCCCTTCGCCATCCACTGCCAATGAATAAACCACGCAGCCGCATTGTTCTTGGAGAAGTTCAACATCAGAATTGCTTCAAGGGGGTTTCTTCTATGAATTTAATTTCACTGATGTTGTTCTTGATATTTATATATTCTGTAATTATATTGTGTAATTAAGTTCATAGCTGGGGATTTCGATGTAGCCTTGCAAAACTATTATATGTTATTAAGTTAAAGTATTCGATTCATCAATCTGTTTTCTTGTTTCATTCACTGATTTTATAGTTTAATTTGTTTGTTTATCTTAATGTTTGATCACCATTAGGGTTTCTTACAGATTATTTGATCAAGATTATAGTACACATCATGCTTAATCTTGGTAGACATGTGAATGAATGAAGAAACTGCTATGCATACATCCTGCCATATGATTTCTTTGGTTCTTTGAAGTTTTCTTGTTCTTAATGGATTCTTACTTGCTAATCTAATTTGAACATCACAACTAGATTGTAGATTAGGAGTACTTGATCACAACTACACATCAAATGGATGATTACGAACATATAGGGTGATATCGGTATCCCTAGTTCCATTCCTATTGTTTCTTAATCATTCTATTATTCATATTTACATTCTCTTGCATTTTAAGTTACTTTACTTCTCAAATCAAAATCAAAACTCAATTTGTTACATTGTTTAGTTAGGATTCGCATAAAGCTAGTAATTTGTAGAGATCTAATCAGTCCTTGTGGTTCGACACCCTTACTTGTACCACTATACTATCCTTATTTTTGCACTTGAAAGGAACACAACAGACATTCGCATAATATTACTTTCTATCTTAATGATACATCCCACTTAGTTTAGTCGAGGTCAAGACACAGAACGTGAGAAATGGGATTCAAAAACTAATACTGTGTAATCGTGTTCCCCAGAAATCCACAGCGGGTTAAATTTTGGCCAGTATTCTTTAATAAGTTAACTCCCGTTAAGGAAATACACATAACTAGCACAAGCATTATTGGCTATTGCTGTCAATTTCTTAGCAAACTCACATAGAGAGTGTCAATGCTATATGATTCATCTGAGCTAAAAAGGCTTTCTAAAAATATACAAGGCAGGAACAGACAGTGATACCATATGCATTATACAGTATAAGAAGAATCTCAAGGACGCATTAGGAAAGCGAAACAGAAAAAGTAAAACTCTCACCAAAACTTTAGCTCTGCTAATGGACTTTGTTTTGGAGTCAATTACATAAATCTCCTCAAAATCCAGCAAAAAATCAGGGTCCCCCAACCTCCGGTTCCTGTAGTGCTTTGTCAAGTAAACCTGAAACAGAAGCAGCCTCATGAATAATGCTATTTCTAAAACGAGACATTCATACATAAAAAAGGACGAAATATACGAACACCATCCATTCGCATAAAGAACTGCCAACGATAAAGAAGAACGGTACATATGGTTGTAATGCTAATTGCTAATGCTATATCTTGAACCATTTTCACCCAATCAAATTGCAATTGTCTCCATCGCCGCAATCCTACCCATTACATAATTGCTCAAAATGAAACCAAATTCATAGCTCAAAATCGATCATACCTTCAACACGTCCCGTTCAGACTTGTACAATGGATCTCTAGGAGCATCAATGGGTGGTTCAGTTACATTGTAGCAGCTAAAGTCACTCTTCGCACATCGAATGTACTACGATATCCAAAACAAGCAATGAATTATCAAACAAATGTCGAATTAGCTTTAACAAATCAAAATTCAGTGTAGATTGTGGATTACCTTCTGAGGCATTGGAGCAAGAACCCTGGGAATCGCATAAACATCTGTGTCCGGAGGAGTAACATACATCTACACAACATTTAAATATATAAATTAAGTTTTCTAATTAAATTTAAATTTCCTAACTAAAATATGTAAAAATAGATCAAATGCATACCTCTCTGAAGTCATAGACGTCATTATCGGGATCGGGAGGTTTTCTGATGAAGAAATCGCAGTCCAGCAAGCTAATCTTGTGAAATTCGTCTTCGTTAATCCGATAATCCACCACCATCTCCGAGTCCCAACCTTGCGTGAACACGAAGCTCTTGCTCTGCACCATGGCGATGTCCTCTTCGCCATTGGCGGCGGCGGCGGCGGCAGCTGCAGCGGCAGCTAGGGTATCGTACTGAATGTCGAAGTCCTTCTTGTTGTCGACTTCCTCGAGCTCTTCGTCGTCCATGTCGTAGTCGTCGGGGCCTGCGCTGTCGCCGTCGCCGTCGTCGGCGCGGACGAGGAAGGAGGGGGTGGTTGGGGAGGGGGATAGCGTAAGGGGGTGTTTGCGGAGGGGATTGGGTTTGAGGGAGCGGAAGGGGAGTGGGTGCAGTGAGTGGAGGAGGAGGAGAGGGGTAGGTGTGGAGAGTAGTGGTGGTGGGGAGAGGAAGAGAGCGGTTGCTCTCATGGCTGTTGGCGTTTTCAGGTTTTGCAGGTTCGGAGGTTTATCAGGTTTTGGATGAGGAAATGAAGCGTGAGAGATAGACAGCGCGCGCTATTCTCTTTACTCTTTAGTTTAAGTTACTACAGTAACACTATGTTTGCACGAGGAAAATAAGCTTGAATTTTGGTAAAAGTTTGAATTTATAAATTAACATGCATCAATTCTCTTGTTTAGATTTATAAATATAAAAATTTAGAATTTCTGCATGGAAAAAAAACTTGGAATTTGGGACCTCCAATTCCCAAGTTCAAATTCCATGTAAATAGATGTCATTTCCCAATTTCTATGATTTAGAGTTTAAAAATAACAAATTCAATATTCAATTCCATTGTTCTTTTAGATTAACCAAACAAGAAAATTTACATATTCTTGAAAATAAAATCTTTTCATTTCAATTTCCCTCATTTTAAAATTCCTTAGTAATCTTAAGTTTCTTTATCCAAACATAGTGTAAGAGCACTATTCCAGTACCCCAATTGCAACGGCAATTGGGTTGAATTGTCCCCGACCCAAAAAAATATCATCTCCACCATTTTGAAAATGAGAGTGGAGGAAGACCTCGTAAGGATAAGAGACATAAGGCTAATGAGAGAGCCAAAAAAATATCTTTTGTGTATAATCCTACATAATCTCGAATGTTATCATTTCCGATACGTAGACCAAATGCTAGAAAGCAAGCAAAAGTTTCTAAATTCATGGCGAGATATAAAACAGATGCTTGCTTATCCACCATTTGAGTCTCCAATAATTACATATCCAATTGCTATATGGACGAATAAGCAAGCATACATTTCATGCTTGTGTGAGTAATAGCAATGAGATTCCCCAATATCATGCTAGAATAGCTAGGGTTTCCAGAAGAAGATTAGGTTATAAATTATTGGACGAATTCTTTACGGAAGAAGAACAAATTCTTTCTTTAATCTTCCTAAGAGCTTTTTATACTTCGAAAAACAAATTAGGTTATAAATTATTCGACGAATTCTGTGGATGCAAATTTCCGTCATCTTCTCCTTTAACAAAATACACCTGCAAAATAATACCACCTAAGATTAAGGCCAAACCCCTCACGCGCCCATGATGAATAGGGGGCTTTGGCCGAAGAATATCTTATGCCAAAGTTAGAATTCTGAAAAGAATGTGTTTAGGAGTTTGTGGGTAGCAAATGGCTTAGCTTTTTAGTGGGATAATAGGGCTATTTATAGGGAAGTGGCCAGCCCTACTTGGAGAATAGTGGTCGGCCATATATGGTGTAATTGGAGAATAATTGCAAGATATTATGTGAAATAATATCTTGCATTTAACATGGTAATTAATCCCAAATTAAATAGGATTTTGGGAGTTACCTTTTGAAAAAGGATTTGATGAGGAGTGATTAGAGAGATTTGAATAAATACCATTTTGATCACCTTTGACTCTTCCTTAATCGAGCCGTTATTATCCGTTGCATAAGTGTGGGAATCTTGGTGTGTCTCAAGGGTCATTTTGTCTTTTTAACCCAAAAGTCTACGTGTCACTTCCATTAACTTTTTGATTATTTTTAGCTCCACAAATGCCCCCACACATGCTGGGCTGCTCATAGGAAATGATAGCAGGTGTAGAGATCTCCAACTTTGATGCAAATTCCCACTTGGACTTGGAATTATATTCTTCTAGGAAAGGGGAATAAATCGCCTCCAAAGCCTATTTAAGCCTACCTTAAGTAAGGGATTAAATCAACTTCGGAGGGCAATTATTTATCCCTACAAGAAAGAGAGAAAGCTAGAGGATATTTGTTCCCCTCTCATAGCATTCTTCTTCTCTTGCTCGTGCAAAGAACCATTTTCCGTTGATTTCTTTGTCTTCTCTATGCCACACCAATGTAAGAAAAACTTAATTTTCTTTGTCTTCTTCTTAGGTGGTGCTGCTGTGGGGCAGCCATCAAGGTGGTGTGATATGTTGGTTGGCAGGGGCCAGAACTCGACTCGGCATGGGCCGAGGAGGTGGTGTGGTAAGGGCCACAGCTTGTGCTACTCGACTTGACTGGAATCAAGGGCTAGCTTGGCATAGGTCGTGGAAGTGGCGTGGCATGAGCCACGGCTACCTCATCTGTGTTGCTTGCAAAAATTGAGGAAACTGCTTGAGTTTGATTTCTCAGCTATCGTAAATGGAGTAATCGAGGACAGAGCTGCCAAGATCGGAGCTGCTAAAGATGAAGTGTTGGATGAGCAAACTATTAAGTGCGAAATGGCTGGTGCCCCCTGACCATTTGTTGCTTAGTTGGTCTTTGAGTATTTGATATTTTGAGCTGTGTGGCTTGCATCACAATTTGATAAAGCTCTGTGGAGTATAAAAATCGTTAACGAATCACATCAAAATAAGTAGTTGTGTGGAAATTCATTGGCAGTTTTCCCCCTTCCTTGAAGAGTAGACCCAGATGGGAGTGGGAGAATTAGTTTACCCTATCACACTGGAGAGCATATCCAAATGGGTGTCAAGGAATTAGTTTACCCTATCACTTTGAAAAACAATTAGTTTATCCTCTCGCACTGGAGAGCAGACCCAAATGGGTGTTGAGGAATTAGTTTACCATCTCGCATTGGAGAGCAATTAGTTTATCCTCTCGTATTTGAGAGCAGACCCAGATGGTTGTCGAAGAATTAATTTACCCTCTCGCACTAGAGAACATTAGTTTATCCTCTCGTATTGGAGAGCAGATCCAGATAGGTGTCGGGGAATTAGTTTACCCTTTCACACTGAAGAACAATTAGTTTATCATCTCCCACTGAAGAGTAGACCCAGATAGATGTTGGAGAATTAGTTTACCCTTTCACACTAAGAGCATGGAAGTTGTTGTCGTGAATGCAGCTGAGGAAAGCTGGACAACTGAAATAATCCTTAGCCTGTGAGGTTTTGTTCGGCGATCTGCTTGAGACTTTGAACTACTTGTGGAACCCACGTAAGGGTGTAAGTGAGAAGCACAGTAAGTTGTTCCCGAACCTTCTCCAAGTATTGCGTCATCCTTAGATGTTTCATCGTGTGTTCTTCTGAGGCTTGGTTAGTGGTCAGCTGAGAATCTAAATGGATTAAAAGCTTCTCCACCGCTAAGTTTTTCCCTTGTAGAAGCTGCTAGTTAGGTCTCGTATTCTGCTCCATTGTTGGATGCTTTTGAAGTTTGAAGTGTCGTGGGCTTGGTCAGTGCAGATAGGAGCCACAAGGTGGCACAATTGGGAGTCGTGATGCAAGATCGGCACGGTTGGGGGCCATGGTGACAGATCAAAAAGCCACAAGGTCGCAACAACTTTAAGCGCGGAGTTGTGATGAAAATAAGACATGACCCTGGTTCTTGGTGGTTGGGTCAATGTGTCATTCTGGTACTTGTCTGCCCTCAGCACCGATTAGGCTAAGTTGTTGCGTTTGTCAGAACATAAGTAATAATTATATCCTCATGTGTATGTGGGATGGTTCCGTTTACTCAATCATGTCAATGAAATGTGACCTGTTTATGTTGATTATGTCCCGTCGTAGTGCCTTATCAGTGACCTTGTTACATTGGAAATTGCACAATCGCTCGTTCATAAGCTTTTCTACTTCTTCTTGAATTTTCCTTTATCGGGGTAGCGGAGCTCTCGGCTACCTCCAATCATAACCTGCTGGTCTAGGTTGTTCTTCTATGTGTTCGACTTGTCTATGTCGCAGTTGTGGTGCATGTGGTACGTTCCTAGCAAGTGAGCAAATTACTCGCAGGCTGTCGGTTGAACTTGAGACGGATTGAGTGATTGCTTATCTTCGTCCATCGTGTTGCCTACTCCGATGTCAGGTGGATGATGCTCCTTGCAAGCCTAACTGCAAATGAACATTTCACCTAGAAGGTTGCTCATGTTGATTATTGGAGTGTGGCCCCAACCATGAATGTATGATCGTCTGTAGGCCTAACTGAAAATGCATGCTGATTCGCACATTAAGACCGAGCGTTCTGGCAGTGTACACTCCTGATTGGGCCTTTGAGATAGGCCCACGGACAAACATACATTCACTATTGAGGCCATACTCCGATAATTAACATGAGCAACTTTCCAGACGAAGTGTTCATTCGCAGTTAGGCCTGCAAGAAACATCATCCACCTCATAATGGAGTAGGCAACACGATGGACGGAGAGAAGCAGTCACTCAATCTGGCTCAAGTTCAACCAGCAGTTTGGGAGTAATTCACTCGCCTACTAGGAATGTACCACATGCACCGCAGTCGGGACATAGACAAGTCGAACACATGAAAGAGCAACCTAGACCAGCAGGTCATGACTAGGGGTAGCCGAGAGCTCCGCTACCCCTAACAAAAGCAAATTCAAGAAGAAATAGAGAGGTTTTTGACCTATCGATTGCATGATTTCCAATGCAACAAGGTCATTAATGAGGCACTACGACATGACATGACCAACATAAACAAGTCACCTTTCATTGACAAGATCGAGAAGAAGGAACATCACACATACACTGGAAAATACAATGATTACTTTAGTTTTGACAGACGCAACACATTTTCGCACTCTAAGACGAAAGTATACGCTATCTTGGAGGCCTAGTTGAGAGTGTACACTGCTAGAACGCTCGGTTCATGACTGGTTAAATGGCTGCTTGCCTGGACGCTGCTGGAAAGGTTTGTCATCTGCCATTGTCCTACTTTAGGATACCTCATCTGGGGCACGCTGTATCTCGGTAAGTTGCAAGAGCTAATTCACCAAGGTTATCTGATGCGCGAGGGTGCTTGTCAACTCTATGACTTGTCAAGACAAGTGTTGTTCGCCATTTGGGTTGGAAAAGCTTAGACGATATATGTCTCCTTGAGTAGTGGAAGTGTAATAAACTATGGGTGTGAGATTTGAGTTGGGATATGTCAAATTTGCAGAGAAATGAGGTGAAAATGCCCCTGGTTCAATCGTCGATCCAGAAATCTGAAGTTAGGACTGTTAAGCGGGTTTGGTCGTAGTAGGGGGTCGGACCGCTAACGTGGGCTAGGTCACGAAAGCACGTGTGTGCTAGGCCTTCTCTCTCCTCGACAAGGGCTTGGCTTGGCGCTACTCTGTGGCATGGGGCTGGGCATGCAAGGCTGTTGTTGCTGGCGTCTGGGTTCAAGCTGCTGAAGTGGCAGCAAGCTAGGCTGCCTCCAAGGCTTGCGTCTCTTGGGTTGTGGCCTGATGGTACCACTGCCATGGAGTTAGCCCACTCCTCACTACCACGATGGTGGTGCTCCGTGGTGGCAAAATTGATCATTTTGCCATTGCGTTGAGCCTCGTGGATCATCGTGGTAGGGCTACGTCTCGTCTTCCATCATTTGATCCGGATCTTTGAACGTAAAAAGTTTCGTTCATCGTGGTTTCTGAATTTTCTGTCATTGTATTTTTCCTTTACCTTTATTCAAATAATAACACCTAAGATTAAAGCAAGAAGCCTTACGTGCCCATGATGAATGGGGGGCTTTGGCCGAAGAATCTCCAATGCTAAATTTAGAATTCTAAAAAGAATGTGTTTAGGAGTTTTTGGGTAGCAAATGGTTTAGCGTTTTAGTGGGATAATAAGACTATTTATAAGGGAGTGGCCAGCTCTATTTGGAGAATAATGGCCGGCCATATATGGTGTAATTGGAGAATAATTGCAAGATATTATGTGAAATAATATCTTGCGATTAACATGGTAATTAATCCCAAATTAAATAGGATTTTGAGAGTTACCTTTTGAATTAGGATTTGATGAGGAGTGATTAGAGAGATTTGAATAAATATCATTTTGATCACCTTTGACTCTTCCTTTATTGAGCCATTATTGTCCGTTGCATGAGCATGGGAATCCTGGTGTGCCTCGAGGGTAATTTTGTCTTTTTCACCCAAAAGTCTAAGTGTTACCTTCATAATTTTCTTGATTATTTTTTGCTCCACAAATTTTTTTAGGAAGAAGAACAGATTCTTTCTTTAATCTTCCTAAGAGCTTCTTATACTTTGAAGAAGTTTTATAGAGGTCGAATTTCATATTTAGATATTTTTTGCATCAATGATCTAGCCAATCATGAATAATTGGTCATGCGATCGTAAAAATGGAAATTATATATATATAATCAAGAGATAACAAAAAAATCATTTATTTCTATTATGAGATGTTCATCCAATAAAATTAAGGGTAGATCAACCTAGTATTCAACTTTTTTTTCTTAGAGTCATGTATGGGGAAGGAACAAAATTTTAGATGCATACATACATTAAAAAAATTAAAAATATTAGATTGGGCCACTGGGCACAAACTGGTGCATCTGATTTAAAAAAAAAAAAAATTGGAAATCAACGATCGTAATTAATCCAAAAGTAAAAAAAAAAATTTTTTTTTTCAAACACACTAAATTTAAACAAATTAATTAATTTTTTTAATTAATTATGCTTATTTGTAATGTTATGCTTGCTTTGTATTTAAAATTAAATTGTCGGAGTTAAATAGAGACTTTTATTTTCAAAGAATAAATTTACTAAGTACACACTTACGAGGCATACAAAATAAAAAATATTTGTGAATAGTAATCGCTATTGTCCTTACCCGTCCTTCCTCTTCTCAAACGGGTGGACTTGCACAACTATTTAGAGTGAATAGTAGGAGCAATTTCACTGCCATTGCCTTACCATTGCCCTCTTAAAGCGGATGGAGATGCTCTAACGTATATGAATACAATTATCGAGAAAGACTTATATGTTTATATGTAATGACTTTGCTGTCACGTGGCTTTTTTTTTTCTTCTAATAATATATTGTTATGTAGAAGTTTTTTCTACGTGACAATATATTACCGAATTGAGACCTCACGTGACAATCAATCGGTTCCACGTAAATTGCTTTCTTTGTTTTCCCACAGTCTAAGAAAATTGTGATTGCTAACCATTGATCTAATTGTTGTGAAAGAGAATAACTTCTTCTTGGTATTGAATTAGGGATGTGGGGAATATATGTTATTGGTCATTACGGGTGATTGGCCTAATACTCGTTCGTTGTTTCTCTCTCTCTCTCACGTACTAGCTCCTTAGCACAGACCTACGCGTGTGCTACTTGGCTTTTTATTTATTATGTTTATGCATTAGTATTAATTCTATCAAGTAACTACCCACGTAGTGGGTGCTTTGTTTGTAATCTTCAAAATGATGTAGTTTACCATTTTACCCTTATTAATTAAATTGTTTTGTTTTGAAATTCTTAATTAGGGAGGGGCATTTCTTGCCATTTTGAATGTTTCATCTTATTTGCCTTCTCACTTTATATATACTAGCATATGGGCACACACAAAGTGTGAAAAAAAATTTTATTTTTGGTTTTTAAATAGGAGTGAGGAAGGGAGTGATAGAGAATGTGGGAGTGGGTAGTTTTTTTTTTTTTTTTAAATTAGAGATATGTTAGGATTACATGTAGATGAGGCTTTGAAAAAAAAATAGCAAAATTTGGTTGTGTGAAAATTACATTTCTGCCTCATATTTCTTATTCATGTTCTGTTTTAATTAGAGGGTTAAACTGGTAATTTCATAAGGTTTTGGTTGACAATGAGTGTTTTATTAATTAGTAGAGATTAGTAGATATATATATATATATATTAAGGCTGGGTTCGGTTCGAAAAGGTTCAGTTTTTTGCCAAAACTGAAACCGAACCGAAATTTCGGTTCTATTTTTTTTTTGCTTTGGTTTTTTTCAATTTTGGTTTTTTTTTCAGTTCAGTTTCGATTCGGTTCGGTTTTTTCCATGGTTTTTTTTTATTTTTAATATATGGAGTTTGAAACATGTTGATGCACAAAACCGGAGGGGTCTTGGAACAACGTAAATCAGACTGTGAATCTGCAAGAAAGTAAAGAACACAAGATGTATCGTGGTTCACCCCAATGTTTGGGCTACGTCCACACTGATATTGTATTTCTCTGTTTGTGAGAGGATTGTGAGGGAGAAAGCTTCTGTATGTTAGGATCAGAGCTTCGTGAGGGTGAGAGGGCCCTTCGATTGTAAGGGTAAGGAGTCATTTTTATAGACTAAGAGCTTCTCACTTATTACATATTTGCTCCTTCATTTATTACATAATTATACTTGAGTCCCTCGAGTATTTATACGAGGTCTAAATACGGATGCACTAAGTATGGTACAAACAGTAGTCCTCCAAGTCTTTAGTCAAGAGAGTCTTTTGCCTGGAGACTTGAAATTCAGTCCACGTGTGGGCCAAAGTAACTAGATGTCGTCTAGAACTGATACTTGATATGAAGCGATGCCCAATCTGAAATGATGATCAACTAGAAGTAGCACATGTTGCGAGGCTGCTCTGTTTGTGGCTTATGTTGCCTTAGTTGGCTCGGCTTGTGGCGTTGAAGGTGAGGGAGTCCTTTTTATAGAATAAGGGTTCGCTCCTCAATACATGAATGATAGGCTAGAGTTGATGCTCTCTAATGATGGTGAGGGAGTCCCTTTTGTAAAATAAGGGCTCGCTCCTCAATACATAAGTGATGGGTTGGGAGTGATGCTCGCAGCGATGCGGTTTGCTCAGCTGGCGGCGATGCTCTCTAATGAAAGTGAGGGAGTCCCTTTTATAAAATAAGAGTTCGCTCCTCAATACATGAATAATGGGTGCTCTCTAATGAAAGTGAAAGAGTCCCTTTTATAAAATAAAGGTTCGCTCCTCAGTACATAAGTGATGGGCTAAGTCCCCTAAGTATTTTTCATGAGGCCTAGTTGCGAAAGCCCAATATATGGTACATAGTGTAGTCCCCCAAGTCTAGAGTCTATTAGCTGGAGACTTCAAATTGAATCCATGTATGGGCCGAAGTGGCGGTTGTTCGGATGCGGTATTTATTTACCCTGCACTGAAGCTTTGTAGGTGAAGCTTTGCAAGTGAAACTTTTGAAGCTGGAGCTTTGTAAATAAAGCTTTTAAAGCTGGAGCTCTCGAAGATGGAGCTCTGTAAATGAAGCTTTCGAAGCTGATTGACATGACTGATGCTCATGAATGTTTTATGTTGATTGACATGAGTGATGCTCATGGATGTTGACATGAGTGATGCTCATGAATGTTGACATGAGTGATGATCATGAATGTATATGTATAATTGACATGAGTGAACTCATGAATGTTTATGTATGATTGACATGAGTGATGCTCATGTATAATTTTGGAGTACTAAACGTACTTTTAATCACCTAGTTAGTGATAATAGCAGCAGGCTGCCGAATAATTTTGGAGTACTGGGCGTACTTTTGGTCACCTAGTTGGTGATAATAGTGGTAGGGTGCCGAATAATTTTGGTGTATTGGGCGTACTTTTGATCACCTGGTTGGTGGTAATAGCGACAAGCTGCCGAATAATTTTGGAGTACTGGGCGTACTTTTAATCACCTGGTTGGTGATAATAGCGGCAAGCTGCCAAATAATTTTAGAGTAATGGGCGTACTTTTGATCACCTGATTGGTGGTAATAACGACAGGTTGCCGAATAATTTTGGAGTACTGGGCGTACTTTTAATCACCTGGTTGGTGATAATAGCAGCAGGCTACTGAATAATTTTGGAGTACTGGGCGTACTTTTAATCACCTAGTTGGTGATAATAGCAGCAGGCTACTGAATAATTTTGGAGTAATGGTCATACTTTTGATCACCTGTTGGTGGTAATAGCGGTAGGCTGCCGAATAATTTTTTGTAGTACTTGACGTACTTTTGATCACTTGGTTGGTGATAATAGAAGGTCTAGCTCTTTTGGGCATATAGGCATTCGCCCTCCCCATAATATTCCAACCCATTATTTTAGGCTTGCCTTTTTTTTTTTTTTTTTTTTTTTTTTTATAATTACCCTCTGATTAGGTTATACATATATCTACGAAAGATAAGAAAAATAAATTACATCTGTTGATGCACAAAACCGGAGGGGTCTTGGAACAACCTAAATCCGACTATGAATCTGCAAGAAAGTAAATAACACAAGATGTATCGTGGTTCACCCCAAGGTTTGGGCTATGTCTACACTGATATTGTATTTCTGAGGGAGAGAGCTCTGAATATGAGAGTGAGAGCTTTGAGGGGATGATAGGGCTTAAGAAATGGCCTCCTCTTTGTGAGGGTGAGGAGACCCTTTTATAGAATAAGGGCTCCTCACTTATTACATATTTGCCCCTTCCTTTATTACATAATTACATTTAAGTCCCCCGAGTATTTATACGAGATCTAAAGACGGGGGCCCTAAGTACGGTACAAACAGTAGTTCCCCAAGTCTTCAGTCAAGAGTCTTTTGGCTGGAGACTTGAAATTCAGTCCATGTGCGGGCCGAAGTAACTAGATGTCATCTTGAACTGATACTTGATGTGAGGCGGTGCTCAAAGTGAAATGATGTTCAACTAGAAGTAGCACATGTTGCGAGGCTGCTCTGCTTGTGGCTTATGTTGCCTTGTTTGGCTCGGCTTATGTCGTTAATGGTGAGGGAATCCCTTTTATAGAATAAGGGCTCGCTCCTCAATACATAAATGATGGGCTAGAGTTGATGCTCTCTAATGATGGTGAGGGAGTCCCTTTTATAGAATAAGGGCTCGCTCTTCAGTACATAAATAATGGGTTAGGAGTGATACTCGCAGCGAGGCGGTTGCTCAACAAGCGGCGATGCTCTCTAATGATGATAAGAGAGTCCCTTTTATAAAATAAGGGTTCGCTCCTCAGTACATGAATAATGGGTGCTCTATAATGAAAGTGAGGAAGTCTCTTTTATAGAATAAGGGTTCGCTCCTCAGTACATAAATAATGGGCTAAGTCCCCCAAGTATTTTTCATGAGGCCCAGTTGAGGCCCAATATATGGTGTATAATGTAGTCCCCTAAGTCTTCGGTCAATAGAGTCTGTTGGCTAGAGACTTCAAATTGAATCCATGTATAGGCCGAAGTGACGGTTGTTCGGAAGTGGTATTTGTATACCCTGCACTGAAGCTTTGTAGGTGAAGCTTTGTAAGTGAAGCTTTGAAGCGAAGCTTTGAAGCTGAAGCTCTGTAAATGAAGCTTTTGAAGCTAAAACTTTTGCAAGTGAAGCTTTGAAGCTGGAGCTCTGTAAATGAAGCTTTTGAAGTTAGAGCTTTTGTAAATGAAGCTTTCGAAGCTAAAGCTCTGTAAATGAAGCTTTTGAAGCTAGAGCTCTGTAAATGAAGCTTTTGAAGCTGATTGACATGAGTGATGATCATGAATGTTTATGTTGATTGACATGAGTGATGCTTATGAATGTTGACATGAGTGATGCTCATGAATGTTGACATGAGTGATGCTTATGGATATTGACATGAGTGATACTCATGAATGTTGACATGAGTGATGCTCATGAATGTTTATGTATGATTAATATGAGTAAAGCTCATGAATGTTTATGTATGATTGACATAAGTAATGCTTATGTATAATTTGAAGTACTAGGCGTACTTTGGATCATCTGGTTGGTGATAATAGCGGCAGGCTGCCGAATAATTTTGGAGTACTGGGCGTACTTTTGATCACCTGGTTGGTGATAATAGCAGCAGGCTGTCGAATAATTTTGGAGTACTGGACGTACTTTTGATCACCTGGTTGGTGATAATAGCGGCAAGCTGTCGAATAATTTTTGGAGTACTAGGCGTACTTTTGATCACCTGGTTGGTGATAATAGCGGCAGGCTACCGAATAATTTTTGGAGTATTGGGCGTGCTTTTGATCACTTGGTTGGTGGTAATAGCAGTAGGCTGTCGAATAAATTTGGAAGTACTGGGCATACTTTTGATCACCTGGTTGGTGGTAATAGCAGCAGGCTGCCGAATAATTTTTTGTAGTACTGGCATACTTTTGGTCACCTGGTTGGTCATAATAGTGGCAGGATGCCGAATAATTTTTTGTAGTACTGGACGTACTTCTGATCACCTAGTGGGTGATAATAGAGGGTCTGGCTCTTTTGGGTATATGGGCTTTTGCCCTTCACATAACATTCCAGCTTGTTATTTTGGGCTTGCCGTGTTTTTTTTTTATTGATTACCCTCTGATGGGGTTTATACATATGTCTCCGAAAGATAAGAAAAATAAATTACATCATTTAAAGTAAAGGTTTCGACAGTTGCAGATCATTGGTGCGTACTGCACTTACTGCGTACAGGGTTGTTGCAAATCTTTTTCCATGTGCGTATTCCAATGGCTTCTTTAGAAAAGTGGGAACATACAGGATGAAAGTTTTTTTTTCCAAAAATTGATGGAATCTTCTACTTTGGTGGTCGACAAAGCAAAAGTATAATCCTAGCTTTTTCCTTTTTGTATTCATTTTCTTCATTTTTTCTTTTTTTGCTGTCTGAACACCAGCTGTAAAACGTAACAGCTGCTTGGACAGCCTTGACACCACCCACTTGCTTTTCTTGCTTTTCTCTATAGTAACAGCTGCCTGGATAAACAAAAGAGATAGTAAGCGACTCTGGAATTCGCTTGCAATCCAGGTATTATCTGTATTGCTGAAAAAGCCAACTGACGGGATTATAGCAGCGTGCTTTCAACTAAAACAGTTTATCCAGTGCACATTCTATGTATTCAATTCCTATTGTGCTAGGATCAACTAGCTTATAAAAATTAACATCAAGAAGAAAAAAGTACTGCTGATGAACCCAAAACTCCATAGCACAAAGAACTTATCTTTTTAGTTAGTAGAGCGGTAGAGATGGCAAGTTGTACTGTTGTTGTGATCGAACCACTTTTCTAAACAACTTTTGTGGAAAAAGTTCTTGCATGACAACTCGCTCATTTCTTGCTCTGCTTCGAACCCGCAGAGACAGACGCAGCACTCTGTTTTTCCGTTGTTCATGCAGAACGATTTGAATTGGGTTATTGAGATTCTTCTCCCTCTAGACATTTCCTCAGGACACCCATCATCAGGGTTCTCGTCGAAAGTGTGGGAATTGATATTGACACCCATCACTTGGAGCACAGATTTTGCCATGTTCTTTAGCAGAGCCACTAACAAAACTATGTTCATTACTAGCAATGGCAACAGCGAAACGACGAAGAATAGACCTGACCCGACCCTTGATGTAAAACACATCCATAAGGGGAACGACTAGCAGCGAAACGACGAAAAGGCCGAAGCCTACATTGATCCGAACATAGGCTTTGGACTTGTGGGAGTAGAAGATAATCAGGAGGAGGCAGAAGAGGCCCACCGCCAAGTACACGATAGAGAATATACGGTCGACACTGGCACCAGGGTAGAGGTAGGCGAAGTAATCGACGGCTGTGATGAAAAAACTTAGTGAAAAGCCGAGACCCAATGTACTGAGGAAATGCTCTCAAATGGGAGGAGGTAGCCGAGACCCATTGTACTGAGGAAATGCTCTCAAATGCTCTCACCTTCAGGAAAAGCCGATACTCCAAGATTTCCTCCACTCATCATGAGAGACATCAACTCCTTCTGAAAGCCTTTGAGAAACGGAGGTGGTGTCGACGGGGATGGAAGAAGCATGAGGCTTTTTCTGACTAGTTGTTGCTGTATGGCGCTGACGCTGCTGGTGCGCGGTTGACGAGTTATCGGCTATATGATTGGGTCAGACTTCTATGCGTCACGATGATCAATCGCCTCCTGATCGACGGTTGCTATTCAATGTCTAATTTAACGATTTCTGGTAGCGGTGGTAGCGATGAGGCTGTCTTTTTATTTTTTGCAATGGCAGGGGCATAGGAAGATTAGAGAAAGCAGAATGGAGAAAACCACCGCAAGCCTCAGCGTGAGAATTCTTTTTTTGCTAAAAGATTCTTTGAATTTCTGCCACACAGTAGAGAGAGAGAAAGAGCTGAGGAATGTTTGAGATTTGGATCTTTTCTGTTTCTGGGTTTTTGCAGATTCACGGTGGAGGTGAAAAAACGAAAGAGAACCGACATAATTTTTCGTGTCGATTCCCACAGACGGCACCAAATGTTGATGCACAAAACCGAAGGGGTCTTGGAACAACGTAAATCCAACCGTGAATCTGCAAGAAAGTAAATAATACAAGATGTATCGTGGTTCACCTCGAGGTTTGGGCTACGTCCACACTATTATTGTATTTCTAAGGGAGAGAGAGCTTTGAATATGAGAGTGAGAGCTTTGAGGGGATGAGAGGGCTTAAGAAATGACCTCCTCATTGTAAGGGTAAGGAGACCCTTTTATAGAATAAGGGCTCGTCACTTATTACATATTTGCCCCTTCCTTTATTACATAATTACATTTAAGTCCTTCAAGTATTTATACGAGATCTAAATACGGAGGCCCTAAGTATGGTACAAACAACATCATTCAAAACAAAGGTTTCCACACAAAAGCTTCGACAGTTGCAGATCGTTGGTGCATACTGGGTTGTTGCAGATCTTTTTCCATGTGCGTATTGCGCTTACTGAACGTTTTACCTTTTCCTTTCTCTTTATTTTTCTTTCTTTTGGCAAATGACAGACAATAGAATAATGCCATCACCAAAAACCGAACCAAGGATGCTTTGCAAGCCTGAGGAACAGCATAAGCATATTTGCTTTTGCTTTTTCTTCTCACTTTCCTCTCTTTCTGTCTCTGAGCTGTCATGCATGTGCATCCTGTACTAAAATAGGTATTGGAAAAGAACACCGACATCCATGGGGAACGCCGGACCGAGACGCTATTATCGCCGAGCTATCATCCATGGCTTCTTTAACTTCAAGATGGAATGCAGAGCTCGAAGACCTTTCGCTGCTGGAAGGCAGAGAGCTCGCAGCGAGGAAGCTTGTTGCCTGCTCTTGCATTTCTATCTCGGTGATAAACCAGCTGATGACCAAAGAGCACATTGATAGGAGCATATTTATGCGCCTTAGTTAGCTAGTTCTTATGCATTTTCGTTATGTTTTCTTAGTTTAAAGTAGTCTTTTAAGCTAGTTTTATGTGTTTTTAGGTTTTAAGGGCATATTATACAAAAAGATGCAAATTGGAGCTTTTTGGAGCAAAAGTGAGCTTGTATTGAATGGCACATGCTTGGAACAAAAGGTTTGGACGAAATTGAAGATTTGAAGATTTGAGGATTCCTAGTCCAAGAAGGATTCCTAATCAACGAGGGATTCCTAGTTGAAGATGGATTCTTAGAAGAATGAAGATTCCTACTCAAACAAGGTTTCCTACTTGAAGTAGGAAAGTTAAGCCTAAAAGTTTCTACTTTGGGTTGATCTTTCCTAAACTTAGTTGGCTTTATGTTTCAGCAACATTAGAAGGTTCCTAAGCGTTGGAAGACACAAAGAAGGGTTTTAGAATATTTTCTCATCCTTGCCGTGGGTTAGGGCCTATTTCCTCTTGGTTTTGGGCTTTCTAGAAGCCCTATCCTTATTTCCCAAAACCTGCCGCACCTAGCCCTTGTTAGAATCTGTTTTTCTTGCCTTGCAAGGCTTTCTAGAAGCCTTATCTTGAATTCCCTAATCCAGCCGCACCTTTTAACCTGTTTCCTATTGGATTTCTATTTTCTAGGCCTTTTTCCTTGTGGATTTGGGTTATTCAAGTCCATATATGATTTACCTAGGGTTTTAAGTGCCTATATATACTCATAAACCCCTTTGGCCGAATTCACCACTTCTCATACACATCAATTCACGCCAGAAATCTGCCCTCTTCTTTGTTGCAGCCTTCCACCACCATTCTCCTAAATTTCTGCCAAAAACAAACCTTTGCCGCACCCACCACCCATCCTAAACACTCTCATACCATTCCATATCCATTCCCCCATACAAATACCACCCAAAAGCTGTCCAAAATCTCTGTGCCGCAGCAAGGAGGAAGGAGGAATCGTGGATGCACCTGCTGCGAAGTTAGAGCGTTTTAGGTGTTCTCTTTCTTTGGATTTCAATGTTTAAACTTATTTATCTTTGCTTTGTGCGTATGAGGAACTAAACCCCCATTGGCTAGGGGGGATTCGAAACCATGTTTATGCTTGCTATACAATTTGATTACTTCTAATTGCGTTTCATAAGTTGTGAATTCAATTTGCTTATCTACATGAATTAAAACTGATTTGTGTGTGTTGGTTGAGAGTGCACGCTTAATTTTCATGCATAAGTTTGATGCTAGGATATAAGGGAATTTCATCTAATCGTTACGAACTTATATTCAAAAGTAGTAAAGGTTGTTGATCACAATCGTGTTAAGTAAATTCTTGGCATAAGTTTCATGCAATTCATAGTAACGAGTGCCTCGCCAATGCTTATGATTTTCATAGAACTTAATGATCTTTGCTTGTATCTTTGTTATGCAATTCATGCAGGGAACTTGTGAGGAATGCTTTGGGTTGTTGTATGCAATTCATCCAATTCGATAACTTTAGAAAAATCTGAGGGTTAATTAGTGCAATTCACGATTAATCTGGGGCGTTGGGAATTCATGGTTTATTGAAAAGCAATTGGAAATCGTTTTGTATGCAAGTGTGACATGTGTGGAAAAGAACCCTTTAGCTAGCTTTCCATCCATTCACTTTAACCAAATTCGTTTTAGAATCTGTTCAATTTACAAAGTTTTGTTTTTGTTTTCAATTTTCGTCAAAACTCAATCCCCATTTATTTTGAAGTGTTAGATTAGTTAGAAATCAATTTATTTTGTGTTTTTAAGTGTCTTGAGTCAAGTTATAACCTATTTTCGTCCAAATTGTGTTTTGTGTTCAAAACTGCCCAGATTGTGTTTTTAAGGCAGTTTTGAGTGTTTTTGGGCTGTTTTGAGTCTTTTGGTTTGTTTTAGTGTTTTAGAGTTTAGTTTTGCATTCTTTGAGTCTATGTTAGTGTTTTAAACTTTGTTTTTACGTTTTGAGTTAGTTTTCAAGTGATTTAGCAATCCCTCCTAATCCCCGGCCTAGAACGATCCCTACTTACATACTTTGTTACAATTGATAAAAAGAGGGTTTAATTTGTGTGCTTGTATATTTCGCATCACACATTAGCATATGACTCCGAGTCTCAGGAAAACTCTACAGAATTCCCCATGTCAGATACAATCTTGAATCAATTTGCGGCAGTGTTGCTGTTACTCAAGATCTCACCAAACCCACTAGCCTATGAACAATCTCTAAAACGACAGCAGATTGGCGAGAAGAAGAGGGCGTTCGACGACATTGTAAACATGTTGATGACCGGATTCACTGAGAGTCTTGAGAGCAAGATGCAGTACCTGAAACCAT
The DNA here is from genome assembly GCF_916048215.2 of Malus sylvestris. Taxonomy (NCBI): domain Eukaryota; kingdom Viridiplantae; phylum Streptophyta; class Magnoliopsida; order Rosales; family Rosaceae; genus Malus; species Malus sylvestris. The sequence goes on from NC_062267.1 coordinate 16,381,358, forward strand.
CCGAGAAAGACAGTCTAGTTATAGAGGGAGAGGTATAGGCGCCTGAAAGCGGATAATAGTCCAGTCATTGATGGTGTGTTTACAGCAGGTGGATTGGAGGAGGGAGGTGGCTGGATCTGTTTCTGAAATGGGTTGAGTGAATTGGGTTCTAGTATTCTCCATTTCATGTGCTCTACTCTTGCTGTTGAGCTTTCACTCCGAGACGGAGATGAGGAAGAGGTGAAGAACCTGGAGCGAAAAGGCGAGCTGGAGTGGGAGTCGGAGCCGGAGAAGAAGCGGGAACGTGAGCGAGAACGGGAGGATGAGCTGGATGCGGAGCCTGACAGTGAGCAACGGGCTCGGGTTAGCTTCGCCATGGCAGACAAAGACGGAAATGGCAGGGAAGGTCTCCCACCAACGTCTCCCTCGCCAAAACCGCCACCGACTGCAGGATCCACCATTTTTCTTTTGAATAAGAAACAGGGTATTTTGCAAGTCTGGAAAAATGGTGTTTAGTGAAAAATTGCAGAGATTTATAATGGAAACAGAGAAAATGATGTACCAAAAGGCAGAGATTTCTGTTTAATTTGGGTTTTTCTTGCAGATTCACGTTGGAGGTGAAAAAATGAAAAGGAACCAACAAAACTTTTTATATCGTTTCCCACAGACGGCGCCAAATGCTGATGCACAAAACCAGAGGGGTCTTGGAACAACGTAAATTCGACTGTGAATCTGCAAAAAAGTAAAGAACACAAGATGTATCGTGGTTCACCCCAATGTTTGGGCTAGGTGCACACTGATATTGTATTTCTCTGTTTGTGAGAAGATTGTGTGAGAGAGAGCTTCTGTATGTCAGGATCAGAGCTTTGTGAGGGTGAGAGGGCCCTTTGATTGTGAGGGTGAGAAGTCCTTTTTATAGACTAAGGGCTCCTCACTTATTACATATTTGCCCCTTCATTTATTACATAATTACACTTGAGTCCCCTGAGTATTTATACGAGGTCTAATTACGGAGGCCCTAAGTATGGTACAAACAAAGCACATGCTTCTCTACCTTGAGCATCCTTATTCCTCAATGAGAAATCAACATGCAACATGCCTTAATCAACATATTTGAACTTTAACTAAGAAGTCAACTTAACTCATGCTTTTCAGTTTTCATCTCTTCATTACACAATATTATACAAAAGCTTAATACTCACCAAATTAAAATCAACCGAAACAAAAAAAAAATCAACCAAAACAAATTCAGAAACCAACAGTAGTAAACACGATTGGAGCATTTGAGCTGAAACAAGAAAATCCCAATAGTAGAAAAATTAATTCATTAACAAAAAATAGAAAACTCAACCTAATTTACCAAATTAAAATCAACCAAAATGGAAAAATTCAATCTTTTTTTTAAATTAATAGTTAAAATAAGGAAGAGATCGAAATCCTTTTGCGCTAGTTCTAGGCCATTGCATGGCCAAGTTGAAGTAATCGAACTCCATCTACCCTCCTCCTCTACTTCCAATTTGAAAGGGGCGAGGGAAAATTATGGTTTGGAAGAAGGAATCTGTGAGGAGGACAGGAGAAGATTGGAGAGAGAGTGAATTGGAGGAAGAGAGGAAGGAGAGAGAGAGAGAGAGAGAAAGACTGAGGAAACTGAGAGAGAGGAAGAAAGCAGCGAAGGGGAAAGAGAGTTTGAGAAAACATGAAAATTGAAATGGGAGTGAGTGACGGCTAGGGTTTGTAAACTTAAGAAATTTTATAAAGCATTTCATATTAGAAATCTATAAATATTCTATAACAACATAAAGCTTACAGTTAAGTTGGCTTGATGCAACTATATACTTAACTTGGAGGGTAGGGGTTCAAACCCTCATGCCAGCGTTTTTGAGAATTTATATATGATTTTTTTTTTCGGTTTGGTCCAGTTCGATTTTTTTTCTATTCATTTTTTTCGGGCTCGGTTCAGTTCGGTTTTCGATTTTTTGAACCCACCCATTATATATAGATTCACAACTCCCCCCAATTTATTACTTTTCCTACTCCAAAATTCCAAATAAGTACACATACATATATATCATTACAACACATCTGGGATTTAACGGATGCGATTTGTCTTTTGATAACCGAACGAAACCGATCCAACGGATCAGATGCTGCAAAAATAAATGTAAAACTTGGCAATCTACAGACGCAGATCAGAGTTCATAGTATGTCCGAGCCGGGTTCGGATCCGGTGTACAGCATCACACCCGTCGGATCCTCTTCCCTCCCTCTTTCTTTCCTTTTCTCGCAACGAAAAAAAGCTAACCCAGAAAAATTTCCCAAGATCCAGTAGAGAAAATTCAGTTAAAATCCGACCCCAAAAAGATTTCCTCTCTTTCTCTATCCCGCCCAATTCCCGTCTCTTTCTCTCTCTAGAGTCAATTTTCTCTCTCTAGGGCTTACCTAGTCCCCAATGTTTCTCCCATCTTAATTTCTCCAAATTCTCGATCCCAATTCTGCCCTAGAATTCTCGACCGGCTTTCGCCACCCCAATGGAGGAAGAGAAGGGCGGCGGCGGCGGCGAATCCTCCAGGCCTTCGTCCAAGTTTGTGAAAGCCGGTGACCGGCAAATGTTCACGGTGGATCTCCGGCCCGGCGAGACCACCATAGTCTCGTGGAGGAAGCTCATGAAGGACACGAACAAGGTCAATGGTGGGCCCTCGACCTCGGCGCCGGAACCTCCTCCTGTCAACGCTCATCCTGCTCTCGAGTCTCGGATAGCTCCGGTGAGGCGCCCTAATTGAAAAGACAGTAACTTTTGTCAATTGCACATTGTGTTTGCTTTGCTGGGTGATTGGGTTTTGTGTTAATTTTCTGTTTGTTAATTGTGATTTGCTCGTTACATGCAGTTTATGTAACCTGATCGTTTGGCAATTGTGAAAATTGTTTGAGGATTATTGCATGAACGACTTACTCGTTCTAGTTTTGTTTTTAGGAGTTGTAACTTCTGTTCCGTTGTTTTGTGGATGCTTAGTTGCTGCTTTAGTCACTGAGAAACTTGTAGCTTGTTTTCGAAGTCTATGAGATTATGACTAGTCTAATATGGGTTGGGAATGTAGGTTCCGTTGTTGCATTCCATGAATGCATTTTTACGAAACTAAGATGCTTACTTTCACTGCATCTTATTTCGATGGATTTAAGTTCGTATCATGAATATCTATCAGATTTTAATGGGACGGTGGAGTGTTGATAGCGATTTGGTTTATAAAAGATATGCACAATCTGCATTTGTACCCCTGAACATGCCGTTTCTTGGACAAGGAGGTGCTTTGGACCACATAGTATGATGGTTTCTTTTTCTTAATTGTGCTTCACAGTTGTTTCAGGTCCAACAACCATCTGGAGATGAAGCAAAAGATGAAGGGAAAGATGAAGCTGCGCCAAATCGTTTTAGCGCTGTTATTGAGAAGATTGAACGCCTATATATGGTATTGTTATTTGTTTATTCATAAATAATGTCAATTTTTGGTTCTTGCTATCAAACATTTCTTCTTGTGTTACATAAAAATGTGTTGTTACAATTCCATTTAAATATATCTCAGGGTAAAGATAGTAGTGATGATGAAGGTCCAAATGATGTTCCTGATGACGATCAGTATGATACCGAAGACTCTTTTATTGATGATGCTGAGTTGGTTGGTATCTCTATCCAATTAATCTTTTGTTTTTTCCTTTTCAATATGTGTTGGCCATCGTGCGGATTTAATTGGTGCCATTTTACTTGTTGAACTAACATTATTTTTATATTTATTTCTTTGATAATGTTCCTTCATTATGTGTTGTGCAGGATGAATATTTTGAAGTTGATAATTCAGCCATAAAACATGATGGATTCTTTGTAAACAGGGGAACGCTGGAGCGCATGTGAATTTCTTTTAATCCTCACCTGATTATGTTTGTGTGTACTTAGCTATATACGTAATTTTATTTATCTTAGTTGCGTGGTCTATACATACAAGACCTTAAATATTATTCACCCATTTCGTTGCATAATTTATGGCCTATTGCAGTCTGGAATACAACAAGCCTTATGTTTAGTAGCTCATAAACGTGATGGTAAAATGATACATAGATACTATTTGAGGAAACTGATCTACTTGTAATTACAGGCTATAGTTATCCTATAGGTACTATTCTGTCCGTTCCCTGGCTGAACAGTGTATCAGCAGTTTCTATTTGTCCTGTGTTAAAAAAAAGTGGACATGGGAAGATATTTTTTGGGTTCACTTACATCAATAGAGGAATTGAGTTTGCCTAAGGAATGAAATTATTTTGAGTTTCATACATAGGTTTTTGACATTGTTGTGTTTTAATTAATTAATTTTTGACATTTTTTTCCTTTTATTAGTAATGTACCTGCTGCATTACCTAACCAACAACCAAAAAAAAGGCGAAGAAAAGAGGCTAAAGGACCTGGGGAAAATGATGACATTCATGTGCCAAATAAACACACAAAAGTTGGTAAGACAGCACCAGCAAAGATTACACCAACACTTGTGAAGAATTCATCTACTCCTACTCAAACCATTACTGGAACCACTGAACACCGTGCAGATGTGAAATTTCAGAATCAGTTGCATGTTTCTGGACCTTCATCAACAAGGAAGTCTACTGAATCCAAAACAGTAATGGACCCTTCTTTTATGAAAGTGTCAGACGGAGATGCTCTTGTACTGCAAGCGGATGTGAAGGATATAGATAAGCAGAAGGCAGGAGTCCTGTTGTCCAAGGACTCAAGTAACAAATTTAAAGATGCTGGTGGATCATGTGATGGTTCATATCAGAGATACCATGACAAAAGTGCTTATGCACAAACCAAACACCAATCTGGGAGAGCATCAAGTAATGTTGATGAGCTGGAATCATCGGTTCGGGCCAGACATAAAAATGGGATTCGTGAGATTCCGGACCTTAATCTCTCAGATGGAAAGTACTCTCTTCCAACAATTGTGAGTATTATTATGCACTAATGTTTTTCTTGTTATTGTATTGGTAATTTGGTATACATCATAAAATGTGCTAGAAGATGTCAAGGGGTGGGTGTCATATGAGTACACAAGTAGACGTAGAGAAAGACAAAAATCTAAGAGGAGCTAAAGGAAACTGGAGTGGAGTCTAGGCACTTGGATGAGTGTGTCCGTGCAAAGAAGGTTAAGGGTGTTTGTTTAGTGCTTTTGTTGTTGATTACTTGTTATGAACCTCCTTTGGAGTGAATATTCATTAAACCAAGTAACAATAAGGTTAATTGCCGTTATTGTCTTTTGCAAATCGCAAAAGTCTTCGAAAAGGTGTACTTGTGAAGTGGCAAATGGTTGGGATGCTAATTGTCCGAGTCGAGGCTCGAGCAGGTGTCCCTGGACTGACATCTCGGATGGTTACCCTCCCTTTCTTCACTCATGCAAATTCGTGGTTGGTAACGGAGAGAGGCTGAGATTCTGGGAGGATGGTTGGTTGGAGGGCGGTCCGTTGAAGGAGCAATTCCCTAGAATATTTTCTTTATCAAGGACAAAAAACCAAAGTATTTCCAATTTGATAGCTTCTTCTTTACAGCCGGTCAGCTGGAATTTAGAGTTTAGGAGAAACCTAAGAGAGTCGGAGATTGAAGAGGTGGCTGGTTTACTGCAGAAGGTGGAGTCCGTACGGCTGTGCCATTCTAGAGAAGACAGGAGAAGATGGAATTTAGAAGGTTCTGGCCAGTTCACTTGCAAATCTTATAACTCTTTCCTTTGCAACAATGATGTTATGCATCAATTTCCCCCTTTCGCTCAGATATGGAAAGCAAAAGTGCCTCCAAAAGTCAAAATCCTTGTGTGGCTAGTGGCGCTCGGGAAGGTTAATACTTGTGATCAAATCCAAAGACGAATGCCTTTTGCTTGCTTCTCCCCCCATTGGTGCACTTTGTGCAAATCTGGGGAGGAAAGCGTCAACCATATTTTCCTCCATTGTCCGTATAGCATTCAACTCTGGTGGAAATTGCTTAAGGAAGCCGGAGCAAGATGGGTCACCCCAAAGGGATGTTTTGAGCTTCTAAGCATTAAGTTCGAAGGCCTAGGGAAAGGGAGGAAAGCCAAAACTTTGTGGGGATCTCTGTTGATGGCCCTCTTCTGGAACATTTGGTTGGAGCGTAATAAAAGAGTCTTTGAGGATTACAAGGGAGTGGGGGTGGAGGACCTTTGGGATAGAGTAAAACACTGGGCAGCCCTTTGGGCTTCGGTTTCAGTGGAGTTTAGAGATTACAATTTCTCTTCTATTTTTAGGGATTTGTTAGCAACAGTTATTTGATTTGGTCTAGCTTTTCCTCTGTTCAATTAGTTTTCTTTAGGGGTCCTTGCTAGTTCTCTTCTAGCTCCAGGTGGATATCTTTTCCACGTGGTTTATTTTTTCTTTTTTGTAATTCTTTCGTTTTATAAAATTCTTTCGTTTCTTTTCAAAAAAAAAAAAAAATACTCCAATCATTCTTTAAGATTTGAGTTTGTTTCCAATCAGGCATGGCATGGACTTTCTGGTTTATTAGCTTCTTTAGACAGTGTAGATGTGTTAGGTAAAAAATTGCTTGTACTAGCCTCATGTTGGCTTGCTTGTACTCAAGGCTTCATCATCTTCCATGTACCCCCAGTCCAGTTCTTGTTTGTACTCATATGTATACAAACACTGAACATTATAGTCTTGTTTGTTGAAGGTATCAGAAATTTGAGAATATCCTTAAAGGTCGTCTTTGTTCCTAATGGATCATCATGTGCATATATCTTAATTTGTACTTTTGTTCTCAATGATGGTAATTTTGATTTCAAACATTAACATTCTGCAGAAACCTTCACATGTGCACAAAAAGGATGGCTCTAGTATAAAGTCAAAAAGTTCAATGCTTGAAAAGGCTATTAGGGAGCTAGAGAAGATGGTAGCTGAATGTAAGTTTTATTATTTCTCTGACATTTTTGTCTGATTATTTGTTCTAAGTGATACATTGGATTTGTTCCAGTTCTCTCTCTCTATTCTTTTTTGATGATGATTTGAGGAAGCTGCTTCAGTAATCTTTTATTCTGTGTGCACTTGCAGCTAGGCCACCTGCTGCGGATAATCAAGAGGGAGATAATTCATCCCAAGCAATTAAAAGGAGATTACCTAGAGAACTAAAGATGAAACTTGCTAAAGTTGCTAGACTAGCGGTATTCAAACTAGCTATTTTGACTGTAACTGTTTAACTCTGTGGTGTTGTGCTTTATTTGAATTGTTGTATTCATAATATTCAATACATACATGCATCTCAACTTGAAACCTGTAATAAATTTAATTATAAATGCTCTTTTTGTTGCAGCAGGCTAGCCATGGGAAAATAACAAAAGAGTTACTTAACCGGCTTATGAGTATTCTTGGTCACTTAATACAGCTCAGAACATTAAAGGTATTACAGTTTGTTTTGAAGAAAACATTGGCTCTCCAATACTTGTTCGTTAATTTTCCCATTGTCAACTATAGGTCATTTCACGTGCAGGACCTGAACTCAAAAGTTATGTTTGCATATTGTTCTGGAACTTAGTGAGAAAAACGCTGTAGTTTGATAAACATATGAACCATCCATACCTAGTTATTACTTTAGTGATGATTCCAGAAGCCAGCATCACTATCATGAATTCTAGGTTATGTGTAGTTCCATTATCGTTGAGCATTGGCTCTTTTATCATTTGAGGATTTGGATAATTTATAAGGTCGCCATAAATTAGTTTCTGTTACAAAAGGAAATCTAACGACAATAACAGTAAAAATAAAAAATAAAAAAATGGATAATTTTTTAGTAACTGTTTAAGAGGTAATTGTTTCTTTTTATATAAGTGATGTTCTTGTGCTCGCTATGGATGAATAATCTGAACAAGATATGACATATACACAGTAATGCTGCTCTTAATGAGTGTGCAGTTGTTTTTATTTCTTTTAGCTATTAAGTATCTTGGCTTCTTGTTTATGAAGAAAATTGATTTGCTATTTATGCTTGTGCAATGTGTTTTTCCTGCAGAGAAACTTAAAGGTCATGATTAGTATGGGTATTTCAGCAAAAAAGGAGAAAGATGAGAGGTTTCAACATGTAAAGAAGGAAGTTATAGATATGATTAAGATAAAGGCCCCATCCTTGGAATCCAAGGTATGTGTTGCAGGTCCTTGCTGCGGTATGGTGTTTAATACGCTGTGTTCTTTTCCTGGGTAAAAGTATTGGAATAACCTATTGACTATGATCATTGTTAAAAGATATATTGGTGTCTGGATGGTATGAAGTCATGTCTGGAATTTTTTTCTTGCTAAAAGTGGTCATCATGTCTTTCACTCAGTGTTCTAAAAAAAGAGCCTTGAGGCGCGCCTAGGCGGCTGTGGAGGCGGGGCGGTATGAAAATGCCTCTGCCCAGCGGCAGTAGGCTTAAACTTGCCTAGACATGGTCGAGGCGCGCCTGAGGCGTGCAGCTTAGGCTTTTTTTTTTTTTTTTTAAGGTTAGGGTTTCTCACCTACGGTTAAGAAATTTTTTATTTGATTGTTGATTATTCTTGTATAATGTTTGATTTCAACTCTGTTGTTGATTATATTTTATATGTATAATATATATTAATAATTTTAGGTCCCATGAGGCTATTTCCTCACCCCTCAAGGCTTTCGCCCAGGTGGGGCTATCCCTGAAATGCCTTGGCTTAGCCTTCGCCTTTTAAAACATTATGGACATTGGTTCAGTTAGTGTTCCCCTTGTTCAGGGGGGCATTTGTTGTGCTAGTTCAGATGACATTCTGTCTTGCTGCTCAATTCTCTTCTCTACATTCGTTGTGTTTAACCTGCATTCCCCAGCTTACTTTCATTGGCTCGTTGCTCATTTGTCTTTATTGCTTTTGACCAAAGTCATCCTACATTACTTGCTCTCATCCTTTCTTCATTGGTACTTAACTAACTTAGTGAAAAATGAAAGTGGATTTTCAGTAACTCGTGTTTTAAGTACTGCCTTATGTGGAAGGTATTTCCTATTTGTTTCGCTGTGAGAAGATGCTGAATAAAGTGTTTTTAATTCGCCTCTCCCCCACCCTCTTATCATAATGGTATCACATCACAGTAATAAGAATAACCTTTTTTGTATGTCAAATAAGTAATTAGAATAACCTTTGTGCATGGATCTAATGCAAAATGCAAACTGTGTTTTTCTCAGGCATTGGAACAACAAGCTGGAGCATCAGATGATTTTCAAGAAACTGCTTCTGGAACAAAAGAGCTTTCAAAAAGAAAATTTAGCATGGATGCTGCATTGGAGGACAAGATTTGTGACCTCTATGACCTTTATGTTGACGTACTAACTCAAGCTTTCAAATTCGTATTGGAAATTTTGTTCCTTGATATTGCAGATAACTTCATTTTTTGTCGTCTTATTCCTTGGTATATATTTCTTGGTTCTAGGGGCTGGATGAAGATGCAGGTCCGCAAATAAGAAAGCTGTATGCCGAGGTACTTCACCTTTTCTGGTTTTATCCCCCTGTTTTGTGATATGTGACATGATGAGAAATACTAGGACTAGGATTTGATGCTTCTTAATGGTGTGTTTTGGCGTTTCCACTTGGATCATATATGCCTTCAATGAGTCCTTCAAAGGAACCTTTAACCAGTGATGGCATGTTTCTCAAAATCTACTTTTATGAAGATTTTGTAATCACTTAAATTCATAGGAAAACTAATGAAAAGGGCTTGAAAACTTTGAGTTTTAATGATAAGGACAAAATAAAGAGTAAAGTGAATAGTACCATGATTGACTTTTTAGTGTAAAAATGTGGTTTTTCGTTAAAGTAAACAGTAACAGGTGCTTTTCGTTAAAGTTCCCTAAATTCATTTAGTTTTATTGATTGTATTCTATTGTTGTTGCTTGGACGTCAGTTGTTTTGTGGATATTTCCTGACTTATTTAGTCTTATGTGATTCAGTTAGCGGCATTGTGGCCTAATGGTTTCATGGACAATCATGGGATCAAACGCGCAATTTGTAGGTCAAAAGAGAGACGGAGGGAGCGATACAGCCGAAATAAAGTGCGTAAAGTTGCACACTCTCTCAACTTATGGTCCAGATTTTTTATGAGCCAATTTTGGAATTAACATCAGTCTGCTGGGTTATATTCTTTATTGTAATGTATCTTGCATATGGGTTTCAATTCCATGCATCAACTGATATAACTTTGATGGAATTAGGTATTTATCTCGACCATTTGTTTGCCAAATTTTTTTCTTCAGGAGCAGGAGAAAATTAGGAGGAAAAAGATGTTGACACCACGAACAGAAGAGACTATTCGAGTTGAGAGGTCAATTACCCAGCAACTATTAATGCAAGAGAGGATGGCAACTGAACAAAACAGTCAGAGCCCGACAAACAAGCCGATATCTGGTACAACAGCAGCCTTGGGGGTACCTGGTCCAATAAACGGTCCTAGCTTTGACAGACTTAAACAAGAGAAGCTCAAGGGAAGTTCAAGCAGTTCCGCAGACGACACACGGGTTGGAGACGGTGCATTGACGAAGAAGAAGACGAAGAGGAAGCCAGAACAAGAATTGGATGAAAGTCGTATCCGCCCGGAGAAATTACCTTCTCAGTCGGGGGAGGAAAGGCACAAGTCCTTAAAGCCGGCGGCCGGGCCGCCCCATAAATCGAACCTCCAGTCCACAGTTGTTCCAAGTGTGGAGCAGTCTAGCTGACATAATATATAGCAGACTAATTAGAAAATTTACTGCATGGTTGGTGCCCTATGATATGATATGATGGATCTGAGATTTGCCTTTTGAATAGAGTGCAAAAAGCTGTGTTTTTAATTTTAATTTTGCAATCTAGTTTTCCACTGTTCTTTCTTTTTCCAATCTTTGGTCCCATCGTTCGGTAAATATAAATTCAAATCGGTAATTTTCGTTTTAATTAGCTAACCATTTGTAGGATTTACTTTGCCTACCTTGGATGGAAATGAAAATGATTCTAATTCTCAACTTTTCACGCATTCACTAAAAGGGGTGTGCTATCCACATCCTATTTTATTTCCCACACACCCTCTTAATTTGCAATCGTCGGATTGATTGAATTAAAAAATATCAAATGACAGAAATTAACAAAGCGTGTGTAAGAAGTAAAAAGGGGTGTGTGGATAACACTCCCCTACTTTGTTTCCAACAGTCCTAGCATTTCGGGCCCAAGACCAAGTTCACACCTAACACGGTCCATTAGACCCTATCTGAACGGCAGAAGACAAATCAATTATAACAAGTTTAGAGTGAAACCGAGTCATAAATGACCCGTCTTTAATCCAAAATAAGACCCAAAAAAAAAAAGTTAATTCTTTTCATCTTAAACTCTCATTCTCCCCAACAACCGCTCGACATTTGAAACTCACTGGACTCCCCACAGCATGTTAAAAACTCAGGCGAAGTTGGTTCAAATTTTTCCAGTCGGTATGACAGAAAATATGTGGTCCTTGCTTCCTTTGGGTCATGTTCAGAGTCCTTGCACAATACTCGACGTCATACTTCATTCCCCAAAGTCATTTTCAAATTTGGTGAGTTTGGAAAATGGAGCTTTAGAAAGGGTGCATTTTTGCTTACCCACATTAAATGTAGTGTATGCTCTCACTACACTTTCTAGGCTGCCATGTGTCATCCCACTCAACTATAGTTAACTTTTGTAATTTATTTTTAAAAAAATTCAAAAATTAAAAACTAAACATAAATAAAAAAAACTCAACAGTCACCAAAGCAACCGCCTATCCCCTAGGCGTCGACCAACCCTTCATCTCTCTTGCTCCCTTTTTTCAGTGTCCCCTCTTTCTTCTCCATTGTTGTTTATTGCATCTTCACCAACGACGGCTCTGCTTGGAGCCATCATGATCAAGTTGTACAGAGAGAAGGAAATTAAAGGCCCTGGAAGCGACGGCTCCACATATAGCACATCGTCTGGTGGGTGGGCCCACACACCACTTACCATCTCCTCTGTCATCATGTTCGAGAACCGCCACGAATCATGCCTCTCTCCCACCTCCACGACATTATTTGGGGCTTGGTGGGCAAACCTTCCCTCAATTTTGTTTTTTTTTTATTCTTTGTTTTGGGGCTGAGGGAAGGTGGAACAATGTCGATGTGGCGGAGGGACAACGAGGGATGGGAGGAAGGAGGATGATAGGGATGAAACTGTTGAGATAAAAATATTAATTAAAAATTAAAAGGTAAATGCTAAAATGACGATTACATAATTATAATAATAAAATATTAATAATAAATGAAAATTTTAATCATGGTCAAGTAAGAGGACACATGGCTGTCTTAGAGGTGTGTGGTGAGCATACATCACAGTTAATGTGGGTGAGAAAAAATGCACCCTAAAATATTAATAATAAATGAAAATTTTAATCAGGGTCAAGTAAGAGGACACATGGCAGTCTTAGAGATGTGTGGTGAGTATACACCATAGTTAATGTGGGTGAGCAAAAATGCACCCACTCTAGAAATAGTGTTTAAGGTTAATTATGCATGTTCATTGATGAAATTAGTTTAAATTGGTGGACATATGTGGATTTTTTGGGAAATTTGGCTGCGGTATTGGGTTTTGAAGTGTTGTTAACGGGTTGTGTATAGGGGCTAAGTCGTTCAGTTTTGTTTTGTTGTTATATTGTTAAGTTGAGATTGATTTGTGTTGATGAAAATCTTCATTCCCCAGAGTCAATTTCAAATTGGTGAGTTTGGAAATTTGAAACGCTAGAATAAATGCTATTTCCGTTAAATTTGATTAATTAATTTAGTGTTTAAGGTTAATAATGCATGTTTGTTGATGAAATTATTTGAAATTGGTGGATATATGTGAAAATTTTATGAAATTTGGGTGGATGTGGGTTTATGAAGTGTTGTTAACAGGATGTGTATAAGCGTTATGTCGTTCATTTTTGTTTTATTTGAGTTATATGTTGAGTTGAGATTGATTTGTCTTGATGAAAAATTCTTTAATCTTATGAATTAACTGGATATTACTTAAGCCATGATGCTTTGTTCACGGTAGATGTATAGTTATGAAAACTTGTTGACAGGTTGTTTAAGGGTATATTTTGTTAACTTTGGTTGTGTAAGGGTAAATTTTGTTGAATTTGGTTATGTTGAATGTTTGTATTGTTATATGTACACGAGCTGGCAACTCATGGGGTTCAACTAGCAACAAAAGAAGAGTATTTGTATATGGGAAGTATTAACAACCTATCCCAAGCCTCCTATGTGCTAGGAGCACTGTTCTAAAAATGCAGCCCTAGGCGGCTGACCACCGCCCCGATTAATGCGTAGGCGTTTGAAAATTAAGAAATGGTGCCTAGACCTGTTGAGGTGTTTGCCTAGCCCGCCCAAACTCGCCTAGGTTGCGACTTACTTAGACAGAAAATAGATAATTTTTATTTTGCATTTTATTTTTTTTAATAAATTGTAAGAGACTTGTTGAATACTTAAGTTAGCGTACATTATATGCTTGTTCCCCATGTTTTCATTATGTTCCAATACTTCATAATATATATATATATATATATATATATGTGTGTGTGTGTGTGTGTGTGTGTGTGTGTGTGTGATTCTATTTTGTAGTTTATGATTGAGTTATATATATTTTAAGTATAAACAGACATTTATTTACACGAAATATAATAGATTTACTTAAATCCACATAGTCTGCCTAGGCGCCCACCTAGGTCCCGCTTAGCCGCCTAGCCGCCTAGGCGCTAGGCCTCAGCCCACCACCTGACTAGCGCTTAGTGTCTTTTAGAACCTTGACTAGGAGTAATGAGTGAGAAGTTTAATGAGGCACAAACATCCTGCTTTGGCCATTTAGAGCATGTTGATGAATTGGCCTTCAGTGGCGAATTGGTGCACGAGTTATCGCTTCGAAGAGTCGTTAATGAAGAAGTCAAAGACCTAGAGGAACTAACCTATTTAATAGAGTGTGAATTTAATCGGTTCACAAAAGACTTTTGCCTCATTATTGAGATTCGATGTGATAAATCCTATGATGTAGAGGTTAAGCCATAATGCATTAGCTTGTGAGGGGGTATTTTCTTGAGAAATTTGGGTTTGTAAGAGAGAGTAGCAAGGGTAAGAGAGAGAAGGACAGAGGTAAAGCCAAGACCGCCTTCAAGAAAGTCAGCAAAAGATATATATGACTTGCAGGGAGATTGAAAATGCATTTAAAGAATGCAAGAACGAGAAGGATGTGTTGAAGTTGTGTTTGGTATACTTTGTTGAGGCTGTGTTAGGGGCAAAGAGTAATGTTGTTGTGAATCTAGACTACCTCCATCTCATGGAAGATATGGATAGGCTCAACAATTTTGTATGAATGCCATTTTCTTTGAATAACTTCAAGACAACCTCTCTTTCGCTACTTCTAGGATAGGTAGAGAAAGAGTTGATGGTGAGGGTGAGGGAGATGAGGAGGAGGAAGACGAAGGGAGGGGAAGCAAGATGGATGGGGCAACAATTTGGGTGGGGCTGTAAAGGGTTTACCTATGCTTTTCATGAAATATGTGTTGCTTTTGTTGCTACTATTGGTTTTATTACTGTGATTGAGTACTAATCGAGCAATACGTGCAGGTGTGGGCGTACAAAAAAATTCCCCAACCGGAGAAGTCATTACGTTACTGTTAAATAAATATTTGGTAGCCACCCCGCAGCTTTTTCGGTGGAAGATAAAAAAGAAGCAACTGAAGTTATATATAATTGAGAGCTGAGAGGTATCACTGTCTATGAATTTTTTAAATGTTGTAAATATTTGTGAATATTTTAGTATGAATATGTGTGAGAAATGTAATTTTGATAAATGGTGTTAATTTGCAAATTGTTAGGATTCGAGAGGTTGTCCTAACGGAAGTGGAGAGGAACCAAGTATACTGGACATGGACTAATGATGATTATGTTTTGATGCTGGACAACTTCACTCTGACATGTATGATGTCAATGAGTTGAAAATGCAGATAGAGGAGTTGAAGGTATATGTGGTGTGATTAGCCCATGAGAATGACATTTCTGAGACGACAACATTCAAGAAGTTGGAAGAGTTAACCAAGTTGGTCGAGTATTTAAGGATGGAAGTTAAGACAAAACCTGTAGAGGAAGAAGAAGAGGTTGTACATGAGAATGAAGATGTAGAAGATGATGGTGAAAAAGATGGTGATAAAAAAGATGATGTGGAAGAAAGGGAGGAACAAGCAGAGGGTGAGGATGAGAATGAAGAGGAGCAAGAAATGAAGGAAAAGGGAGGAACCCGAGGGATCGTGAGGGAAGAGATTATGAAAGTTGTGGGGGAAGAGGCCTTGAAGGTGGTTCGAGGGATTGTTGATTGGGACAATCCCTTAAGTGTATGTGCCAATCTATTTGTTTTGGCTGGAGAACCAGTACCGGATTGCAAAAGAAGATGTCAATGGTTCCTATACCGATGATGAGGTGGTTATATTCACACTTGTGGGCGAGCATTTGGGAACCAAAATAAGGTTAGGTACACAAAGGCAACGACGAAGAAAGGTCATAAATAGAATAGGAAAGTGGTAGATCATACTACGGTGATCTTTAATGTGACCAAGTGCCCAAACTCCATGTTGGTGAGCCATTGGAGGATGTTGTGCAGAGAATTGCCTTACTTAAAGCCATAGACAAAAAGTGCTTGCTTGATGCTGTGGAACATTTCTTTCACTTCAAGATGGTGAAGGAGAATGACAAGGAGTAAATTACTCTTAAAAGTTTAGTTTTTATTTATGCATGAAAGTTTTTGAGTAATTGAATACAATGATGAACCTTTATGATTTTGTTACTTTGTTAGTCTGGTTGCCCCGTTGGATATTAGGACGGATGGAGACACTGATTTTTGGAGGCAACTCCTTGAGCTGCAAGGCGGGCTATCCACCAATGTAAGTAACTAAACCATATTTGTTTTGGAGTGATTGTATTAAGTTGGGATTGTATTGTTGTGAATGTGTAATTTAAAATTTCCTTATGACAACACATCCACTTGCAGCTGTTTCTTCTGAGGAAGCATCAACACGAGCTTCACATCGTACGACCAGTGTTGATTACCAGCACCAATGACTATTTTCTGGTAATGTATCAAACTAAATTTCTCTCCTATTATTGAAAGCTTTTGCACTTTTGATATTGAGTGTGTTATCGTATCGATGAATAATGCTATATGTTGTTTGATTTATTGTTGATGAGGGCAACTATATGTTTTACAATTGTGAATGGCCTTATTATATATGTTGCCATGCGTCGATGGCAACTGCAAGAGAATAAAGAGGTAGGAAAGGCTATGTTTTTAAAGGATTTGAGCTGGTGTTGTTAAACAGTGAAGGGGGAGAGGTTGGAAGACCCGGTTTTACGCACGCGCTTGTCAGCTCACAATTATTGGATTCTGTTCGCATGAAAGGTCTATACGCCTTAGAAATGTCCCTTTTTAGGTTGGGCCTTGTGCCTATAGGCCCACTAGTGTACCAAAAAGAGAAAAAAAAAACTGAAAATTGACTAATGCAAAATTAAATGTTAACAACATACAAATTAAATTTGTTATAAATAGGCAAAAGTTAGAGAGATAACCTTTCTAAGGACATGAGCGAAGCAGGTGCAAAATATCACATTATAAGTTTAGTAGCTATAACACAAAAGTATTGTAGAGGAAGTGAGAGATACTGATATTATTTCTCTTGCTTTCTTTTGCAGTGTTTTCGTAATGTACATCTCAATAGCATACGGAGTGCTCTATTTATAGAGCAACTCCCGTGATATACAAATGAGAGAATCATTGCTTCTTTTGACAATATCATACCTCCACTACTAATTCACTATTCTAAGGTCTTCATTCCTTTGAATGGGTATTCACCACTAATTTCTACAACACTTCCCCTTGGATGCCCACATATCAACATCAGTTGCCTCGTTAAAACCTTGCTCAGAAAAACCCAGTGGGAAAAAACCAAAGCAAAGGAAAAAGAGTACAACTTTATCTGGATTGTTGATATAGTGTTAAGCAGTGAAGAAAATATCGATAATATCGGCGAAATATCGCCGATATTATCGTTTTTTTTGGACCCCGATATTTTATTAACTATCCAACTTGTTTTCGGCAGAATATCGCGATATTATCGATATTATCGATAATATCGCGATATTTTCGAAACTATCGCGATATTTGGTATGGACTCATCGGAGAACACAGCCGGAGCAAATAATCCGAACCCCTAAATCCCCAAATTCTAATTCAAAGCAAATGAACTGAATCTACAATACAGGAATCCCTAAAATCGATTTCAGTACAAAAATCAACATGCAGAAAAATCGCAATCTGTACAAAAATTGTAATTTACAAGCCGAGAAGAACGCCGGAGCAAATTAACCGAATCCCTAAATCCCCAAATTCGAATTCAAAGCAAATGAACTAAATCCCTAATTCCTAAATCCTTAAAATCGATTTCAGTACAAAAATCAAGCAACATGCAGAAAAATCGCAATCTGTACAAAAATAGAAACCCTAATTCCTAAATCCCTAAAATCGATTTCAGTACAACAAAGGTGCAACATGCAGAAAAATTGAAATCTGTACAAAAATTTAAAGTAAAAGCCGAGAAGAAGAGAAGTAGGAGCCTGGGAACATCGTCTTCCTCACGAATCCAAGACGGCTGGGACAACGTCGTGCTCCTCAGTGGTGTTGACGGCTGGGACTACGATGATTTCCGGTCGATCTCCATGGATCAAGGTGGTTTAGAAGGCGGTTATCGAGTGGTGTCGACGGCTGGGTTGAGGGCGGGTGAGATGGGAGGAGCAGAGGGAGACACGGAGACACGGACGAGGAGGATCGAGATATGGATCGAGATTCGAGAGATGATGTCTCTGTGTGTGTGTGGAAGAACTGGAGAAGGGGGAAGGGAGGGAGAAGACTGAGAAGTTCTCAGTGAGAACGAAGGCTCAGACCTCAGAGAGAGAGAAGAGAGAAGAGAGAGATTGAGAGGATTCGAGAATATGGTAGTGGGAAATGAATGATCGAGAGAGAGACTGAGCTCCGTGTGTGGTGTACGTGTGTGGTGTGCGTGTGTGGTGTGGTGTGGGGGGTCTCGAAGTGTGTGTGTGGTGGAGTGTGAGTTCTTCACTCTTTTTTACTGTCTGAGTGGTGGCGTGTAAGAAAAAAAAAGCATCCGATGCTCCAAATTATTCAAAACCAAATCATTCCAAGCCTATGTCTAGCTCTCTGATCCAATGATCCAAATAACTTTTTGCAATTTCAGAACATGGACAACAAATAATACTGCTTTCATAATGAAATCGTGTGACAGTCAGTAAGAGTCTTTCACATGCAAAACAGTGTCAATGTCTGTTATATACTTACATTCTTTCACCCAGTGGAGTATCAGAAGCATTCACAGAAATTTCGTTTCTTCTTCTTCCCATACCATTTTCAAAACCATTCCAGATTCTTTCCAAAACTTGAACACAAAGGCTTCCATATTTAAGGTAAGTTTACAAACTTAAATTTATATTATTGTAATTTATACAACAACAAATAAATTTGTGTGGACTCGTATGTTAATTTTTTTAAGTAATTAATACTTGCATGTTAATTTTTGTAAGTAATTAAGTAATGTTAATGTTAATTGTTTTAAGTAATTAAGTAATGTTGTATAATTATTCCCTAGGATAATTTTAATATGTTTAATGTTATTTATTATTTTATTTTCCTTACCATTTTCAAAGTCATTCTAGATCCATTCCAAAGCTTGAACACAAAGGCTTCCATATTTAAGGTAAGTTTACAAACTTAAATTTATATTATTGTAATTTATACAACAACAAATAAATTTGTGTGGACTCGTATGTTAATCTTTTTAAGTAATTAATACTTGCATGTTAATTTTTGTAAGTAATTAAGTAATGTTAATGTTAATTGTTTTAAGTAATTAAGTAATGTTGTATAATTATTCCCTAGGATAATTTTAATATGTTTAATATTATTTATTATTTTATTTCCCTTACCATTTTCATTATCAAATTGGATTATTATTCATTAATATTAGGTTTTTTTTATTATCAAATTGGATTATTATTCTTTAATATTAGATTTTTTTATTATCAAATTGGATTATTATTCATTAATATTAGGTTTTTTTTATTATCAAATTGGATTATTATTCTTTAATATTAGATTTTTTATTATCAAATTGGATTATTATTCATTAATATTAGGTTTTTTTATTATCAAATTGGATTATTATTCTTTTATATTAGGAAATTTTTTTATCAAATTGGTGGATTATTCATTAAATTGGATTATTATCAAATTGGATTATTATTCATTAAATTGGATTATTATTAATCACCATGTTTTATATTAGGATTATTTTTTTTATCAAATTGGTGGATTATTCATTAAATTGGATTATTATCAAATTGGATTATTATTATCAAATTGGATTATTATTCATCACCATGTTTTATATTAGGATTATTTTTTTATCAAATTGGTGGATTATTCATTAAATTGGATTATTATCAAATTGGATTATTATTATCAAATTGGATTATTATTCATCACCATGTTTTATATTAGGATTTTTTTTTATCAAATTGGTGGATTATTCATTAAATTGGATTATTATTCATCACCATGTTTTATATTAGGATTTTTTTTTTTATCAAATTGGTGGATTATTCATTAAATTGGATTATTATTCATCACCATGTTTTATATTAGGATTATTTTTTTTATCAAATTGGTGGATTATTCATTAAATTGGATTATTATCAAATTAGATTATTATTCATTAAATTGGATTATTATTCATCACCATGTTTTATATTAGGATTTTTTTTTTATCAAATTGGTGGATTATTCATTAAATTGGATTATTATCAAATTGGATTATTATCAAATTGGATTATTATTATCAAATTGGATTATTATTCATCACCATGTTTTATATTAGGATTATTTTTTTTATCAAATTGGTGGATTATTCATTAAATTGGATTATTATCAAATTGGATTATTATTCATCACCATGTTTTATATTAGGATTTTTTTTTTATCAAATTGGATTATTATTCATTAAATTGAATTATTATCAAATTGGATTATTATTCATTAATATTAGGTTTTATTATTCCATATTATTTGTATAATTACTTAAATTTTTACAATCATTTTCTTTACTTTGTATTTAATTCTTCTGTAGAATAACTTTATTATTTAGGTTCTCTTATTTTTATCAAAAAATAATTGTCTAATTTTCATGAAAAATAAATATAGGTACGTTTAAGATGTCCAGTAAACGTGATCCAGCTTGGGAACATGGAGACCCAATAGACGGAAACAAACATGGCACAATTTGCAAATATTGTGGTCGGGTAATGAAGAGTGGTGGAGTGACACGACTGAAGTATCATCTTAGTGGATTAGATCCATAAAAAAATGTCCAACGATGCGATAATGTCCCCCCAGAAGTGAAGGCATTCATCAGCACATTATTAAAAAATAAAAAACAGCAGAAGGAAAAGATAACACAGGGAATGGAAAATATTCGAGCTGGGCTACGGGGAGAAGTCTATGGCCAAGCGGTTGACAGTGATGATGATGACGATGAGGACGAATGTGATGATGACATGGGACCTGAAGAACGACGCAGTTTGAAACAAGCATTACGTGCCTCCAAACAGTCAGCATGGGAAAGAGAACACCTTCATAAAATTCCTAATAGGGGACAAGGTTCCGGGACAAGTGGTGGTGCACAAATGAGACGGGGAGGCAGTCTTAGAGAATCACAACCAACACCACCAATAGCCCCAAGTTTATATAAGTCATCCAACGCACGTCAAAAGAGTGTTTGAAGTTATTTCAAAGGAGGTGATGTGAAGGAGGGAATGGGGCGTCTAATTAGCAAGTTCTTTATCTATGAAAATGTCCCTGCTGCGAAGGCATCATCACATCATTTCAAAAATATGGTAGTGGGATGTCAACATGCCGGTGTTGGAGTACAACCTCCCACTCCCTATGAGATAAGAAACAAATATTTGGATATGGAGTATAAAGACATTGGCGATTATGTTAACAAGTTGAGGTCAAAGTGGGAAACTAATGGTTGCACAATCATGTGTGACGGATGGACCGGCCCGACCAGATTATCTATCATCAACTTCATGGTATACTCCAAGGGAAAGATAATTTTTTTGAAGTCTGTTGATGCTTCAGACCATATAAAGAATTACAAGTATATTTACAAATTATTGAGGGATGTAATCATGGAGGTGGGAGAGCATAATGTTGTCCAAGTCGTGACCGACAACGGTTCTGCATTTGTCAAAGCTGAAAAAAAGTTAATGAAGCATCATAATGTGTTTTGGACATCATGTGCAGCACATTGTATTGATCTCATGTTTGAGGCAATGGGGAAGAGAGAGAATGTTGCTACTGTGGTCAAAAGAGCTAGAACGATCACAAATTATATTTACAATCACGGTTGGTTGTTGGCAAAGATGCGTGAATTTTACAGAGGAGAAATTATTCGTCCAGCTACCACTCAATTCGCCACCAACTATATTGCATTAAACAGCCTACTCAAGAAGAAAGCAGGGTTGAAGCAACTATTCACTAGTGACGATTGGGCCAACCACAATTTCAGCCGCTCAAATACAGGTCGTATGGTGGAAAGTATAGTGCTTGATCATGCTTTTTGGACTCAAACAGAACATGTGTGTCAAGTGTTTGAACCTCTTTACAAAGTTTTACGGATCGTTGACACAGAAGTGTATCCTACTATGGGGGCAGTATATGAGTTGATGCGTGTAGTGAAGGATGAATTGGAAAGAAAACATGGTGCAAGGTGGGTCATAAAAATAATTGAAGACCGATGGTATAAAACATTATACCACGATTTGAATGCAGCAGGTATAAATTATGTCATAATTTGCAATTCATTTCTTTAGTTGCATAAGTATTATTTCTCTTATTAGAGTATGTGTTTCTTTGAACAGCATATTATTTGAATCCCCGATACCAATACAGACCCGGTGTTGGAGATGATGGTGACCTTATACGTGCTGTACATAATGTATACTCTAAATTAGACCCTGCATCACCAGCAGTTGGCCAATTTGGAAATGAGGTACACAATTACTTAATTTATAATAATTACTTTGTTGGATTAAACTAACAAATTATAAATTTGTTGGATTAAACTAACACAATTTATTGTATTCAGCTAACATGGTTTAAAGATGCAAGAAGAACATTTGGAGAACCAACATCAGTTGCTGCTCGAACAAATATGTCTCCTAGTGAGTATAAACATATTTCACTATAAGTTTATAATAGAATTTGTTGGAGTTATTAGGCTTATCAACATTATTTTTCATTGCAGCTGAATGGTGGATCATGTATGGGACCGATGCACCAACTGTGAGAAAGTTAGCAATAAAAGTATTATCACAAACAGCTTCCTCATCTGCTTGTGAAAGAAATTGGAGCACATTTGCACTCATACACACAAAGCAAAGAAATAAGTTGGCTCATAGTAGCTTGGAAAAATTAGTTTATTGCTACTACAACATGAAGCTTCAAATTCGAGATAAGGAAGCAGAAATCGATCATGTCGACCGTGGTGACCCACTAGATGTGTTTGATATTGTTGGTGAAGATGATGATACAGAGGGTAACCAACTTTTTCAATGAATTAGACCTCTTCATTTAGATGATGATGAAGGCAACCCAGCTCCCAGAGTTGCTGAAGAAGCACGTAATGAAGGGATAAATGTAGAAAGAGTATTAGAGGAGGAGGTGGGATCTAGCAGCTCTGACTCTTTCGAAGAACTTTTGCACCCAAGACCAAGAAACACTGGAATTCCACCTTCTTCCAATCCTACACAACCACAACATCGTGCTCATACTAATGATAGCTCTAGTACAAGATCAGGAGACTCACCTACCACCGGAGGTGGGAATGATGAAGGACATAGTGGAGCTGGAGGTAGTGGAGTTGGAGGTAGTGGTGGTGGATATGGAAACTATTATGGACCACCACCTCCCGGATATATGAGCCCCTTCACTGGTGAGGCAAACTTCACGCATGCAACACAGGATGATGACCATGGCAGTAGGCGGGCAGGACCAGGAATTGGTGCCATAGGGAAGGACTATACTCGCAGAGAAAGAGGCAAGGGGATTTTGTCAAGTCAAGAAGATGACTCGTTATCTAGAACTTCAGACTCTGTTGGATTGGGAAGTAGTAACTATGGTTATACTCATAACCAACCATTTCCCTACCCTTCATATCCCATTCCTGTTGGGATGGAATCGAGCGACTCATGGAAACAATCCCAGCCTCAATCTTCAAATGATTTTTCTTATGGACAACCTCAACCAATCTCGGATCCATATGGGTGGCATATTAACAATTACATGCAAAACTATTTTGGGGATTTATCATTTGATAACTACTCTTCACAATACACTCATTCTACACATAAAGATGATGAAGATAGTGAAAAATTTGAACCTCATAGGAACTCTATGTGGTACTAAAGTGTAAAATATTGTACTAATTCATTATATATAAATGATTATGGTGTGTTTAGACTTCTTTCATTAATTACTACATATTTTCTACACTCACAATATTTGTCAGATCGCTATATAATCAACTTGATAATGTTAAATCCATCATGCAATGCATTTCCTTCCAATTTTTTGTGATAAACTAATAGATAATTGACTAAATAAACATCCTACAAAGTGTCAATAAAAATTTCCAAGTTTTTCTTACAATTTCCGTGGTTTCCATGTAATTTTTATCGATATCGATATTTTACCGATATTTCCGTCGATATTTCCGTGTTTTCGGACTACCGATATTTCCGATATTACCGATATTTTCTTCCTTGGTGTTAAGTATGCTTATGTTGCCTCGTTAAAACCTTGATAGGAAAAACCCACTGGGAAAAATCCTAGTCGAAGGAAAAAGAGTACAACAAGCATGTATCATGAATGCTCCCCCTGATATTTATCTCCCCTTGATTCCGCATTCTTCAAATTTAGCTGATAGGTAAGTCGACGTAATCCGATACTCTGCACTAACTTTTGAAATGTGCACTTTGGTAGAGACTTGGTGATCAGGTCTGCCAGATTTTCATTGGAACGGATTTGTCTGACTTCAATAACTTTAGCCTTCTCAAGTTCATATGCATTGAAAAACTTTGGAGATATGTGTTTAGTCTTATCGCCATTAATGAATCCTTCCTTCATTTGGGCAACACAGGCTGCATTATCTTCATGGATGACAATTAGATTGTCTATCTTCGAAGGTAGACCACATGAATTCTGGATATGATGGATCATTGATCTTAACCATTCACGACTTACTTCATGTAAAACAAGTATTTTTGAGTGATTTGAAGATGTAGCAACTAATGTTTGCTTTGTTGAGCGCCATGAGATTGCTGTAACTCCATTCTTGAACACATATCCAGTTTGTGAGCGAACTTTATGCAGATCAGAGAGGAAACCAGCATCTGCATATCCAACAAGGATTTGGTCATTTGTGGATTTCTCTAAGTATAAGAGACCCATGTCTGCTGTCCCACGAAGGTATCGCAAAACATCTTTGACTCTTTTCTAATGACTAATTGTTGGAGCAGAGCTATATCTTGCTAACAAATTAACTGAAAAAGCTATATCTGGTCTAGTGCATTGTGCTAAATACAATAAAGCACCTATTGCACTCATATATGGTACTTATGGACCAAGGGCTGTTTCATCATCTTCTTTTGGACGGAATGGATCTTTCTTAATGTCCAAAGAATGAACGACCATTGGTATGCTGAGTGGATAAGCCTTGTCCATGCCAAATTGCTTCAGAATTTTTTCAATGTAAGCTGATTGGTGGACCAAAATTCCATTAACACAGTGCTCGATCTGCAGGTTGAGACAATATTTTGTTTTCCCAAGGTCTTTCATTTCGAATTCGCTTTTCAGATATTCAATAGTTTTATTGAGCTCTTTAGGAGTTCCAACTAGGTTCATATCATCAACATATACTGCCACTATAGCAAATCCATAATTGGATTTCTTAATGAACACACAAGGGCAAATGACATTGTTGATATATCCTTCTTTGATCAAATATTCACTAAGACAATTATACCACATTCGTCTAGATTGTTTCAGCCCATACAATGATCGCCTTAATTTGATCGAGAGCATACCTTGTGGTTTGTTAGTTGCTTCAGGCAACTTAAGTCCTTCTGGGACCTTCATGTATATGTCAGTATCTAATTTTCCATATAGATACGCAATGATGACATCCATAAGTCGCATGTCAAGCTTTTCTGAAACCACTAAACTTATTAAGTAACGGAACGTAATTGCGTCCATTACAGGAGAATATGTCTCCTCATAATCAATTCTAGGTCTTTGTGAAAAGCCTTGTGCAACGAGTCGAGCTTTGTATCTTGCAATCTCATTTTTCTCATTGCGTTTTTTTTGTGAATACCCATTTGTAACCCATGGGATTTACATCAGGCGGTGTTTGGACTGCCGGTCCAAAAACATTTCGCCTTTCCAAGGAATTTAATTCTGCCTGGATTGCATCTTTCCACTTAGGCCAATCTTGTCTCTGTTTGCATTCATCAACGGAGCGGGGCTCAATATCATCACTTAATATGATTTCAGTGGCAACGAATGCAAATGTTGGAAATGTGCCCTAAAACCAATCATATGATGATACTTTACGGACATTTCACATGTTAAACTAATCTAGTTTAATGTCAAGGGCAAATATTATTGTTTTAAGCCGTCTCATATAAATGTTATATGCTTAAACGATAAGTCCAAGAAATATGTAATTAGGAGAATGTAATTTAAACAAGTTAGATTAATGAGACCATTCTCTTTCGTATACATATCCTAAACGTTCCTGATCATAGGATTGCCAATTGGGCATTGGCAGTCCATTAAGATCAGTCCATTAAGAGTGACTAGTCTCGAGTCATTGGTGTGA
Source organism: Malus sylvestris (assembly GCF_916048215.2). Classification (NCBI taxonomy): domain Eukaryota; kingdom Viridiplantae; phylum Streptophyta; class Magnoliopsida; order Rosales; family Rosaceae; genus Malus; species Malus sylvestris. The sequence goes on from NC_062267.1 coordinate 16,407,405, forward strand.
TTGACACCAAGACAAGCATGTAGGTGCTCAATAACGAATGAGTCCACTGAACACGATCAACGAGGAGTTCTCATACTCATGTCACATGAGAACTCATGGTTGGGATAATGCAAAGTAGTCCTTTGACCTGAGGCATCATAGTTGTCTTGTGGTTAGGTACTTGATCTTTGATTATGTCAAAGTCACCCCATCCGCGGGTGTCCACGGCATCGTTGGGGTTAAGCCACTTAGCCATGGAGGCAAGTGAATGCGCAACAAGGGATCTCTAACCTTCAAACCGTTTGGGGGAGAATACTCTATGATATGATTAAGAATCTCTAGCCAGAGTATGAATGAGATTTAGGAAGTCGTTCCAAATCACATTCAAGGTAATCATATAAGCACACGAATCACATTGGATAGTAGACATGAATAAACTATCAAACCAAACAATGTGGTCAAGAGTATTGTATTAGAGAAAGACCGTATTGCATTTGTAATCCTAAACTGAATAGGTTCTCCACCTCTTCTGATTAGCTTGGGTAACCATGATATGCTGCTAGGTGTCACTCATGGTTTGTCGAAGCCCTAAACGTGTATATTCACTAAAGGGAGAATTGAAAGTAAGTTTCAATTCACAATCGATTTGAAATGGTTTTAATCACCCATTGCCTCGCTAAAAGGAACCTAGTGGATTGTACACCATGTAAGGTGGAGATTGAAGAAACAATGGAGATGAGTAAGAATAATTAAATGGTTTAATTATTTATGGCAAGGATTAATTAATATGTTAATTAATCAAACGAATAAGTTCGTTAAAGACCTCGGGATAGTTTTGGACCTTAAGGCCCAATGGGCTTCGAACGTCAAGCCCATTAACTTAAGTTGTATGACAACTTAATGAATAATGATTCACAAAGGCCCAATTAGCCCAATAATACCCTAAGGCCAGCCATTTAGAGATGGAGTGTGTTTTGGACTTATTTACAAGTTTGCCACTCCAATGAATTAAGGTATAAATATGACTTTATAGCCAAAATTCATTTAGGGGGTTTTTCTTTTGGGGAAAGGATGAGAACATAATCTCTCCTTTCTCTTTAAAGTGGCCGGCCTCCTTGGAGGGTTTAGCTAGCAATCCTACTACTCCAAGGTCACTCATTTCTTCTCCAATCTAACCTTGGAGAACCATTTCATCCATCCAAATCCATTTCATCCATCCAAATCCATATATCTAAGATGCAAGGAATGAAGGCCCTCTCTTTGGGTGATTAGCCTTTGTTTATGCAAAGAGGAATCTACAAAGGTATAATTTCTCAACTAACAAATGTTGTTTTAAGTTGAGTCAAGGTTCACCAATCTACTAGGCTTTGAATTTCATGGTTAATGTTTTGTTTTTAAGTGCATACAAGCATGATTCCGCCTTTTAATTGTTAATTGCATGCTATAGATGTTGCTTAAATGAACATGTTTTTCACATAATTTCCTTCAAGTGGTATCAGAGCCTAGGTCTAGTAGTTGGTGAATCCTTTTGGGTTTTGTAGTTCATAGTTTTGATTTAACTGTTGTAATATGTTACAAGCTTTATGCTTGTTTCTTTGAATGTAAATTTTGTTGGAAAATTTGCCATCTCAAATGTTGTAGATGTAGTTCATATGAGCATGAATATTGGAGCTAAAATTTGGTGCCATGTTTTTGGGAAAATTCAGTCAAATCCAAAGGGTGGATTTTTGGGTTCATGTTTGACTTGTTAAAAGTGTTTTCAAGTAACTTTTGGAACCCCTATGTACCCTAGTTTGGTTATATGTTATTTCCCTTAAGTTTGAGTGGTTTTGGGATGGCTTTGGGTGAAAAATGTTCATGGAAATTTTTTGAGTTTTTCATGAGTGTTCTTCATTGTTCTTGACATTTTTGCCAAGAACAAAAAGTTTGGTGTTTTGATTCAAAGTTTTGATTTATTTCATAAAGTTTATGTTTTATGTTTTTCATATGCTTAAATGTATTAGATATTTGTTTAGAAAGGTGATGGAATTATTGGTGGGTGTGTAAGGATTAATTCCCTTTCACACACGCCACTTGCACCACTTGCTTGCTTTATGTCAAACTTACCAATCAACACACACATCACTCCTTTCACCTCTCCAAAACTGGCCACTCCCTCAATGGGAGTACTTTTGGGGCTTTTATGCAATTACATAAAGTTTTGATACTTTTGTGTATTTGTACTTTGGCCCAAAAGTTTACGTTTTTACGTTTAGGTCCAAAAACGCTAAAGGACAAATTGTTTTGCTCCTTTAATGAAGTTTTTGTATTTGTTGAAATTTTTGGGTTCTAGTTGTAATTACATGAAGTAGTGGACTTTTGTGTTTTTACAAAGTGACCCCAAAAGTTTATGTTTTTGCAATATAGCCCAAAAGTTGAGGTTATTGCATTTTGGCCCAAATTAAGTTGAGAACAAAATTGTTTTGTCTCTTTAAATGAGAATTGGATTTTCATTTCATTTAGCTCCATTTAAATCAATTCTATGGATACAAAAACCAAATGAAAATGTTGCATTCAAGTTTAATTAGTTAAAGCGTTAATTAATTAAAGGGTGATTATGAACCTAAGCCTACGATAATTGAGCTATGTGAGAGGCCGTTTCAAATTTGTTTGAACCATGGGAATGTGTAGATTAGATTTTGGTTGTAATTTGTATTATTCAAATGTTGTAAAAGAGCATAAACTCTTCTTTACTTTAAAGTACTCCTTTTCTTGTTTTATTTGATATGCATGAAATGGAGTAGCGGGTCCAACGCCCAATAAGACAACACGCCTTAATGTGATTAAACGCGTAACTAAAATCAATCACCATCCCTAGACCGAGATTCAACACTAGGCTCGTGTTGGATCTAATCAAAGGTTCATAATCATCCTAAGGCCCTAAGGCAACTATATAGTCCATCAATGAATGCAAACCTTATGTTAGTAGTATCATATACTTTTGCTTTAAAAACCGTTTTATAAGCATAGTGGGAGTATTATATACAACTAAAAATAATCAAATGGACCAATAGTTGTAATAGGACCAAATTGTTTTAATAAGATTAAAATGTATGTTTATATGTGATGAGACCTAAAACCCTCAACCAAACGAATATTAAGTTGATAAGCGAGAGATGTTCTGAACATCTCTTCGTAGGCCTTCCACCGTGGTGGGCTCCAATCGTTTGTGACTCCTACACCGGCTTCACCCTATCATGGGGAAGTTCAAAGTATGTGCTTACATCCAGGAGGAATCCATAAACATATGATGAGGTGAGTGTAGGCAACAAGGATGGCCGATATCATATCATTGTGAGGCTATTCTTGAACCCCTTCACGAACTAAGCATGGTGGGAATGACTTAACTAAGTGCAATGGTGCCGATATCGTATCATCGTGAGGCATCATTCTCTAGAGGCCAAACAAGATGGGAAATTACAAAAGTTGTAAATGAATAAAGCGTTATTTTCTCATCATTATTTTTGCTAACCAATATCGTATCATCGTGAGGTGGGCTTGGTAATGGTGAGCCTCCTATATCCCGCTAAGAGTTCAATATGACTCTCGAATTCCATTGAGGGATATGAAATTTGCCAAAAATAGTGGGTGGTGCTATTTGATTTAAAGACCCAAATCAAATGGCTTAAAATCAATCAATCTATATTCGTTATGTATTTGTTTACCAATATATTTGCAAACGCTATCCAAAACTTGACAAAGAAAAGTCGAATGCTTTAGTTTCCGGACTTGGTACAACAATCCCAAAGAATGTCTTAAATGGATTGTATATGTACCTAAGTAGTCTAATCCTCACAATCTTCCTATTGATAATGTATCATTGGAAGAACATGTTAGATAAGTCTATCATAAAGAGGACAACCCTTTTAATGTCATAATTCCTCAATTACAAATTGTTGTATGAAGAAATAAGAGTTGCATTGAACAACCCTTAGCTAATGCAAACACAAGTGCTTGTTTCTTTGTTAAATGAACAAAGAACTTGAGAAGAAAGCACAAGGGCATGGACACTTTATGTGCCATGATTCTTCACTTACAAATTGTTGTATGAAGAAATGAGAGTTGCCTTGAACAACTCTTGAAAGTTTGTAATTATGTTTAGAACATAATGGTTGGTTGACAAAAATAGTCCATCAACATGGACTTATGATGATTTTGAATAATTGAGTGTTGAAGTGTTAAACCACTTCTAGAACGGAAACTAGGCAAGGACTTCACCTTTGTGTCCCTATCCAAATGGTTCACTAAGTTTATTGTAAACTATATAGTGAACAATAACCACACACTCTCCAAATCGTTTGATGTGTATAACACAATTGAAATAAGTTTCAAGAGAGATAGTGGGAGTTTAGGGACCATGACTATTGTAGTCAAAAGGAGAAGTCAAATGAAGAAAGCGAAATAAACTCCATGGGAACAAACTTTCTTTATGAAAGGATGGACATTGGAAGGGGTATTTGCAAGAAATGTCTTGCAAGTGTCAAGAACACACATTTCGAAGGTGTTGTAAATTGTTCTTGAAAAGTTCAAAACAGTTGGTTCTTCTACTTGAATGCTTGATTCCGTATTAGTAACTATATTTTACAATCGTTGTAAAAGTGTGGCTAATAAGAAGTAGAAGATTAATGAGAGAAGAGAAAGTACTTCACATTCGGAACGTGAATCAAATGTAGATCTCTGCGAAAGCAGATGGTACTTACTTCCTCATATGAACTACCAAAGAAATTTGAAAAACTAAAGATTGTCTTTACATTCCAATTTTAAGGAACTTAATTCCGTCACTATAAGAGATGGATGAATGTTTTGTTTGACAAAACATTGTTCTTTATTAATGAATGATTAGATTATTGTAATCTAATTGATTGTCTCTATAGTAGAGATGATTTGGTAGTGTTAACTGTTTAGAAAATAACGATGCTTAAAACCCAAAAGGTTGCAAGGTAGTGACTAATCCCAACTGAGTTGTGATACCTCAAAAACATAAAATACGAGGTGGTCATAGATGGATGCTTTGGATCGTTAGATCCGGATCCAATACCTTCTTATTAAAATTGTATAGAGGCGAAATGTTCGAATCTTTATTCTTTTGGAAAGAAGAAAGAATCACAAAGTTGTTGAGGTTAATTCACTTAGATGTTAGTGGCACTTGTCCACAACATAATACTACTCATGTTGTATGACATTCACCGAAGATCACTCTCGGTTGGACTATAGTTTATTTTGAATAAACACAAGTCCGAATACTTTGCAAAAGGTTTCAAAGAATTCAAGAAATGTAAGTTGATGAGTAAGACGTCTAAAGTATTTGCCTCCTTAGATTTGATCCAAGGAAAGTTAACACTTTAGAACAGTTTCCTTGAAAAATATCAAGGAAAGAAGCATCAAAAGATAATGGATTTCTCCATTAGGAGAAGAACGAACTTGAATAAGATTTAGTTCGTTGGATGTTATCAATTACCCATATATAGGATATATGCTTCTAAGACAATATGATTGTCAATTAGAAGATCTTCCAAAATTTTCATGACTCCATAAGATGTAGTTGGAAAGAAAGACAAATCTTAATCATGTCATAGTGAGATAGGCATTGCATCATCACTAAAAAATCTGGTGGAAGTAAAACAAAGGGAAGGCCACGGCATTGATGAATTTTATGGGGTATGCATGGTTTTGAGTGAAGTTTTGGCCAATCCTTCTAGAAATTTATCCCTTCTTGCAACTTGTATTTGTTTCACCAGATTTTTAGCATGTTCTTAGCCTCTTTTGTCTTCAAATTCGTCCATCCATCTTGCTCATATCATAAGTAATCCATTCCAAGCTCAAAACTGCTCCAAAATGCACTTTCTTGCTACCTTAACCCTTTGGACCTACAAACACACGAAAATGGCTTAAAGTACTAAAATAACTAAGAACTAATAACGTAAATGCAAGAAAACTAGTTAACTAAGTCGCATAAATATGCGTCTATCACGCAACAAGGGATCTCTAACCTTCAAACCGTTTGGGGGAGAATACTCTATGATATGATTAAGAATCTCTGGCCAGAGTATGAATGAGATTTAGGAAGTCGTTCCAAATCACATTCAAGGTAATCATATAAGCATACGAATCACATTGGATAGTAGACATGAATAAACTATCAAACCAAACAATGTGGTCAAGAGTATTGTATTAGAGAAAGACCGTATTGCATTTGTAATCCTAAACTGAATAGGTTCTCCACCTCTTCTGATTAGCTGGGTAACCATGATATGCTGCTAGGTGTTACTCATGGTTTGTGGAAGCCCTAAAAGTGTATAATCACTAAAGGGAGAATTGAAAGTAAGTTTCAATTCACAATCGATTTGAAATGGTTTTAATCGCCCACTGCCTCTCTAAAAGGAACCTAATGGATCGTACACCGTGTAAGGTGGAGATTGAAGAAACAATGGAGATGAGTAAGAATAATTAAATGGTTTAATTATTTATGGCAAGGATTAATTAATATGTTAATTAATCAAACGAATAAGTTCGTTAAAGACCTCGGGATAGTTTTGGACCTTAAGGCCCAATGGGCTTCGAACGTCAAGCCCATTAACTTAAGTTGTATGACAACTTAATGAATAATGATTCACAAAGGCCCAATTAGCCCAATAATACCCTAAGGCCGGCCATTTAGAGATGGAGTGAGTTTTGGACTTATTTACAAGTTTGCCACTCCAATGAATTAAGGTATAAATATGACTTTATAGCCAAAATTCATTTAGGGGGTTTTTCTTTTGGGGAAAGGATGAGAACATAATCTCTCCTTTCCCTCTAAAGTGGCCGGCCTCCTTGGAGGGTTTAGCTAGCAATCCTACTACTCCAAGGTCACTCATTTCTTCTCTAATCTAACCTTGGTGAAGAGACTTAGAGGTTCTCAATTTTGGGAACTTAGAGAACCATTTCATCCATCCAAATCCATAGATCTAAGATGCAAGGAATGAAGGCCCTCTCTTTGGGTGATTAGCCTTTGCTTATGCAAAGAGGAATCTACAAAGGTATAATTTCTCAACTAACAAATGTTGTTTTAAGTTGAGTCAAGGTTCACCAATCTACTAGGCTTTGAATTTCATGGTTAATGTTTTGTTTTTAAGTGCATACAAGCATGATTCCGCCTTTTAATTGTTAATTGCATGCTATATATGTTGCTTAAATGAACATGTTTTTCACATAATTTCCTTCAGCAAACATATCATCGATGATTATTTCATTCTGATCCCATAATTCATTAGAACATGCATAATTTATGGAGATTTCTTTGCTTTCATGTACTGCTGTCTCTTCAGGGACATGTGTCTCATCAAGGACATTTTTTTTTCTGGAAGTCCAAAATCATGAACTGTGGATTTGTCATTCATTTTATCTTCTTGAATGATTTCATTTGGATTCAGCTGTGCCCTTGTCTTTCTCTTTCGAGGGGCTGAATCTTTTGAACTTGGGGGTCTACCACGCTTCAGGCATGCACCAGATGAATCATTCGCTGCCACTTTATTTTGTTCAACAGGGACATCAATTCTTGCAAGTGCATTTACAGTTGATATATGTGATTTTGTCAATTTCATAGCATTATTAAATGCATCTGGCATTTGATTGGCAATACTTTAAAGATGAACGATCCTTTTCACTTCATTTTCACATTGAGTTCTACGTGGATCAAAATGAGACAAGGTGGGTACAACCTATGTCAGCTCTTGCCATTCTTCTGGAACAGTCTTTTCTCCCCCTAATAATGGGAAGACTGTCTCATCAAAGTGACAATCAGCAAAACGAGTTGTAAACATATCACCTGTCAGGGGTTCCAAATATCCAATGATAGATGGTGAATCAAAACCCACATAAATTCCCAGTCTATGCTGAGGTCCCATTTTAGTGCGTTGTGGCGGTGCAATAGGCACAAAAACTCGTAAATGTAAAATGTTTGGCTGATGCCTAAACACGAGTTGTACTGAGGAGTATTGGTGGTTGGCTATAGGTCTCAATCGAACTAATGATGCAGCATGTAAGATGGCATGTCTCCATGTAAAAACTGGCAATTTTGTTTTCATGAGCAAAGTGTGAGCTATTAACTGAAGCCGCTTGATCAATGATTCTACTAAACCATTTTGAGTATGGACATGAGGAACATGGTGTTCAACATCAATGCCTAATGTCATGCAATAATCATCAAAGGTTTAAGATGTAAATTAACCAGCGTTATCCAGTCAGATTGACTTAATGGAATAATCTAGGAATTGTGTTCGTAACTTAATTATCTGAGTAAGAAGTTTAGCAAAAGCTACATTTCGAGTAGACAAGAGACAAACATGTGACCATCTGGTAGATGCATCAACCAAAACCACAAAATATCGAAATGGTCCACAAGATGGTTGAATAGGTCCACAAATATCCCCTTGAATTCTTTGCAAAAATGATGGGGATTCAACATCAACCTTTAGTTGTGATGGTCTAATTACCAACTTCCCTTGAGAACAAGCTTTGCAAGGGTTATCATTTGAGATAGCAATGTCTCTGCTCAATAATGGATGTCCATTAGAATTGGTAATGATCCTACGCATCATGGTGGATTGTGGATGACCCAGACAGTCATGCCAAAGCATGTAAACTTTTGAATCAATGAACTTCTGGTTCATGACAGTATATGATTCAATTGTCCTTATGTATGTATAATACAATCCACTCGACAAACCACGCAACTTCTCCAATATACACTTCTGGGTATCATTGGAGATAATGCATAGATACTCCATATTTTCTGCACTTTTCGTTTCAATGTGGTATCCATTTAAACGTATGTCTTTGAAACTCAACAAATTTCGAGTAGATCGAGTATTATACAGTGCATTCTGTATGGATAATATTGTTCCATTTGGTAGCATAATTTGAGCTTTCCCCGAGCCTTCAATTACATCTGATTGGCCTGATATTATTGTTACCTTTACTCTAGTAAGCATTAAGCTTAAGAAATACTTTCGATCATGAAGTATTGTATGTGTGGTTGCGCTGTCTGTAAGACAAATATCTTTGCCATTTCTCATGTTCTGAGAATAACCATAGTTTTTATCCATGCTTTTTGAGTAAAGTGGATCACGGTTAAAAACAACTTATAACAGGAAATTTAAATACCACTTTTATTGAATTGAAATACTAGTTTTAAACTACAAGTTCAGAATAATAAAAGTACATCAAACATAAATGATTCAGTTGGACCGATACACTTCATTCCCCATTTCCATAATGAAGTCTGAGACATCTAGGTGGGTTGTGTTCAACTGTCCAGATAAGTCGCACACTGGATCAAGTATATCCATTGGTCTAGCCTGGTCGAGGAAATTAGTCTCGACACCCTTCTCTTTGAGGGAGGCTTGGTATAGATCCACCAAATGTTTTGGGGTACGACAGGTATGCGCCTAGTGCCCATCGCCACCACACCTATAGCAGGCTCCATAAAAGTTTCTAGGAGTATTATTCTTACGAGCTTTACTTTTGTGGCGATTTCCATTTTTAAAGCTTGGGCCTGAATTTTTCCTTGGAACCTGGTTGTGAGACTGACCACCATGGTTCTTTCCTTTCCTGTTCCACCGACCTCGCTTGTGGCCACGTCTTTGTTTATGATTATCGCCACCAAAGGATGTGGCGTTCACTTCGAGGGAAGCATCATTCACTTCTAGGAATGGTGAAAATCTAGTGGGTCGAGACTGATGATTTTTCATCAGTAGCTCATTGTTTTGTTCAACTACCAAGAGCACATATATCAGCTGGTTGTATTCAGTGAAGCCTCGCGCTCTATACTGCTGCTGCAGGAGCACGTTAGAGGCATGAAACGTGCTGAAAGTCTTTTCCAGCATATCTTCCTCAGTAATAGTATCCTTACAAAGCTTCATCTAAGAGGTAATTTTGAACAACGTAGAATTGTACTAAGACATTGACTTGAAATCCTGGATCCTTAGGTGAGTTCACTTATAGCGAGCTCTTGGAAGAATCACCGTTGTTTGGTGATTGTATCTGTTTTTCAAGGCCTTCTAGAGAGATAACAGATCTTCAACCGTTAAGTATTCGCTCTTTAGTCCCTCATCAAGATGACGATGAATAAAGATTGGGCCTTCGCCTGATCTTGAGAGGATGAGATGTTCTCTTCCCTAATGGTATCTCCAAGATTCCCTGCTTCCAGATGGATCTTGGTATCCAGTACCTAGGTAAGGTAATTCTTCCCAGTAATGTCCAGGGCAGCAAAATCAAGCTTGGCCAAGTTCGCCATTTTCTTTTTTGAAAGAAAAATGAGATGTGTAAGAACTTGCAATAATATGTATTCTTGGAAGAATATAGTGTTAGAACTCCTGGTTTTTACAAATTTTTCATTTTGATCATCGGGCCAAAAAATGATAAGCACTCTAAACTTCAGGCTCGAGATTTTTATGATTAATGAGAAGGGCGATTGTACCACACTATTCTCATCGAAACAAGTATAAGATGGGTGATTATTCCGCACCACTTAAACAACAGGAAAATTTAAATACGCAGAGCAGGGTGGGCAATTATACTGCATCACCTAAAATTGCAATGAAATTAAACAGCAGACAAATTTAAATATGCTGGGTAGGGTGGGTGATTATACCACTCCACCTAAAATTTGCAGTAAAATTAGATCTACAATCCAAGATAGGCGATGATACCACACCATCTTTGATCGTAGTGAAAATTAAATTTGCAGTTCAAGATGGGCGATTGTACCGTACCATCTTTGATTACAGTAAAATTAACATAAATAAACACTTGGTTAGAAACCAGGAATTGCACCAAACAAGAAATCAAAGATATAAGTAACTGTTAAATTTAGAACGAGAAGCAGGCATGGTGCTAGTAGTTCATCGTGAGGATGCATCACGCAGATGAAGCAGAAGAAGAAGAAAAACAGGAAAAACCTTAAAGGAAGCATTTTTTTTTGTTTCGGTGAAGGGAGATGTGAACTATTTAAGGTTAGAGAGTCGTGCAAATAACGTGTTATAAATAGGCAAAAGTTAGAGAGATAACCTTTTTAAGGATATGAGTGAAGCAGGTGCAAAATATCACACTATAAGTTTAGTAGCTATAACACAAAAGTAGTGTAGAGGATGTGAGAGATACTGATATTATTTATCTTGCTTTCTTTCGCAGTGTTTTCGTAGTGTACATCTCAATAGCATACGGAGTGCTCTATTTGTAGAGCAATTCCCGTGATATACAAATGAGAGAATCATTGCTTCTTTTGACAATATCATACGTCCACTAGTAATTCACTATTCTAAGATCTACATTCCTTTGAGTGGGCATTCACCCACTAATTTCTACAACAAAATTCTAATTATCGAACTAACCAAAACTAAATATTATAGGCATATAAATCAAATATTAACGGCACAACAATAAAATATGCTCGACATACTAAGAAACCGATAATTTCAGGAATTGAAATTTGAAAATAACCATTTTGTCAAATGGCCTGAAAAAGAGGGAGAAAAGGCGATTGCAATCCGTACTACCCAACGGTAACGGCGACGTCTGCACTAGGCAATTCCCGCCTTTTAAATTTCTCTTTCCCTCTTTTTTTTGTTTTTTTCCTTCTCTCTTTATCCCCAAATTCAAAGCCTCACGGCGGAGCTCTCCAAAACTGAAAAACCTAATTCACTGATTCCACTCAGCTCTCTCTCTCTCTCTCTCTCTCTCTCTCTCTCTCTCTCTCTCTCTCTCCAGAGCTCCATCTTCGACATCTCCGGCATCCCCCAAGATGCGGAAAACGGCGGCGTTTCAGGGGGCCAACGTCTTCATGTCGCGGAACCTGGTCCCGCCCGAGATGTTCGACGCTCTTCACGACGCGCTTAAGCACAACGGCGCCAATGTCTTCCTCTGCTGCGACCCTTCTCGCACCGCCCCCAACGACTACCACGTCATCGAGTCCTCCGATCACGTTTGTGTCGTCTCAACTCCCCTCAAATCTCAGCTTTTTTTATATTCGCTTCGTTCAACTTCTGGTTTCTGATTTTTTTTTTCTCGATTTTCAGGTGAAGTTTGAGGATCTTAGAGCCAAAGGTTGCAATTTGCTAGGTATGCTTTGTTGTGCGAATTCGGATTCAGTATTTGCTTTTCGATTATGTGAATTAGGAATCAGGGTTTATAATTTTGTTGTTTTTAGTGAAGTGAACTGAGGAATTGAGTCTTGATTGTTGATATGATAGAGAAGATAATGGTTATCTAATTACAGAATGTTTCTTAGTGATATACAAAGCAAGTCTGCACGAAATGTTTCCCTTTTTCTGTTTAAATTTTTTGTAATACAGTTCTGTAGTTAATTAAGTAGACTACAGATAGCTAATGGCCTTACCCAATTGAACCATTAAGTCAAGGCACAATTGGGTATCTGTTAAATTGTAAACCATGCGAACTTAAGAAGTTTTTGATGTGGGATGAATGGTTGTTCTTTTGAATTTCTAATTCAATTCCTTTCTTGGGAAGTGGTGATGACTTGGATATGTGTTTCCGATGTTGAGCAGGTCCTCAATGCGTGTTTGCTTGTGCGAGTGAGCATAGGGCTCTGCCTAAACAAGGGTTTACTTGTTGCCTTGCAATGGATGGTTCCAAAGTACTTGCGTCGGGTTTTCAGGGGGATGAAAAGGTATTGTGCCTGCAGCTTATGTGCGTAATATTTCAAATTGGAGCAAAATTCTAACAGTAGCTTACTAAGTATTACAATGGGAGCAAACATCTGTCATCTATCTCTGAATATCACTTATTTGAGTTTTTCCTGATTGTTCTTTCTGAGTTCAGTGGAAAAATCTTTCAATCTTTGTTACTTCCATTTGATAAAGTTTATTATCCATGTTTTTCAATTGTCTTCTACTGTTACTATTTAGAAACATGCATTCTTATATTCAATTTTGTTCATCTCCACTCCTATCTATTACATTTACAAGCAGCGTAGCAACCCCCTCTCTCTCATCATTGGTATTCCATTGCTTATCATTGTGTTGCAGATTAAGATAGAGAAGTTAGTAACAGCAATGGGGGGAGTTTTGCAAACGCAAACATCATCGGATGTTAACTTTGTCATTGTGAAGAATGTATTGGCTGGAAAATACAAGGTTAGTAACTTAACTTTTCTGTTTCTTCAAGGTTTCATACAATTTGATTCATTTCTCCATCAAGGTATTGGAATTTGAAATTTCTATACATGTCAGTTAATAACAAAACTTGAAAAACTTATTTACAAACTCTCATGTGCAATTTCATATAATTTGACTATGTTTGTAAATTCTAAATGGAACTCAATGATGGGGTTATCGCTTTAAAGAAGAAGGATTTTTATATTTGGGGTCTGACAATAAATCAGACACTATCTGAGAAGGTATTTTGGGAAAAGGGATTATAGCAGATATTTTATGGTAAAAGATGTAGTTACTGAGTTGTTACTCTTTATGCAGTGGGCTTTAAATACTTTGAAGAAGCCAATTGTCACGGTTAATTGGTTATATCAGTGCTGGAAAGAGCATCGCACTGTGTCTCAAGATTCATTTAGGGTTCTTCCTTTTTCTGGGCTGACAATCTCTGTAACCAGAATTCCAGCAGGTTCTCAAGTAGCTACCTATTTTCTGTGTGAGAATTATTTATATTTTTGTTATTCTTAAATGTGTTGCTAAATGTGCTTTTCTCTTCAGATGAGCGAAAGAAGATTGAAAAGCTTATCATAGAAAATGGTGGAAAATATTCTGCTGAACTAACAAAGAAGTGCACGCATTTAATTTCTGATATATCCTTTTGGGGTTCGAAGATGAAGACAACTGTTTTGCATTGTATGTGTTATTTTATTTCTTCATATCCTCATATATAGAAGTACAAGTCTCAACTTTATGAAGCAAACCTTCAAATTTTAATGTGTGGTATTTTATCTTCAATATGCTATAAACCCAGATTTAGATTTATTCGTAGCTGCATTTTTTTTCTGAATCACTACTTCAACCCCACCTTCGACTTCTTATAGTGTACAACACCTTTTCTAATTTTCTGCAACCTCAAATTATTCAGCAATTCTTAATTACTTGATTGATTTTCATAAAGAGAGGATTATGAGAAACATATTCTACACAATCCTAAGTTTTCTTTGTAAATTAATTTGATTTTATGAGTAAAAGCATTATTTTTGCATGCATTGTTGCTTTTTCTTTCGCTTCCTTGATGCGAAAACAATTAGGTTGCATGAACACTTTGTTTTGACTGTTATTTTTCAATCTCTGTTCGGGTTAGTGGTCAGTTATTTGCGTGTGTTCTTTTTGCTTGAAGTGCATTCACGAATATCTTCCTTCTAATCCTGCATCATCAATCAGCACTGAGTTTCGAGATTGCATGTTATTCAATTCTATGTGTCGGTTTTCTTGACTATTTGTAAGCTCCAGAAGGTGACAAATACAAGGTTGCACGAAGATGGGGCCACATTCAGATTGTAACTCAAACATGGTTTGATCAATCTATTTCTAAAAGAGGTAAGGATTCACTACAGCTTATGGCAATCTTTGAATTTATGGGATTTTACTTTATATTCTCTTCCATCTCATGGGTTTTTATGCTACATGTCAGCCCTTGCAATCATCTCTCTCACTATCTTCCCCTTTTTTTGGATGAATAGCTTGTCTTCATGAGGAGTCCTATCCTGTTCAAGGTGGTTCTATATCTTCAAATAAAAGTGTAAGGGGTTGCTTTACTTTGCAGAATAGCCAAAGCAGTGCTAGTGGGAACTTGCAATTTGTGCCACCATCAGTGGTTGCAGATTCAAACTTGACAGCTGCCCCTTGTTCTGGAACTGTGGATTCTGATTTAGAAGCTACTGTCTCACAAAAGATGACCACTATATTTTCTTATGCTCCTTTTGTTGTGAAAAATGAGGATAGTAAGGCACCTACCTTTGATCCCTTGGAGTCCAAAAGTGAAGTGAACCTTGATGGTTGTGTTGCCGATGATTCTCAGTCTGAAGGTGATGACCTGTACTTGTCAGAATGTAGAATATCTCTTATTGGCTTTGAAGCTTCCGAATTGCGTAGACTGGTTAATATGGTTCGCAGAGGTGGGGGCTCCCGATATATGTCGTTCAATGATAAATTGACGCACATAGTAGTTGGAACTCCTTCAGAAATGTAAGTTGTTCTTTTCGGATGGTAAAGACATAATTATTGCTTTGTTGTTTGAATATCTGACTTTCTTTTATAATTTCACAGCGAAAAGAAAGAGGTAAGGGGTCTTGCAGCTTTAGGGGTCATTCATGTTGTTAGAACTGCCTGGCTTGAAGATTGTGATCATGAGAAAAAAGAGATCCCTGTTCTCCAAAGGCACATCGCCCACGATCTACTTCTTCCTGAAGGTTTTTAATAAGTTAAACATGCATTTTTGTTAATTAGTTCTATATTTGTTCCCAAGCACATGCAAATTTTTATGTTGTTGGATTGAAATTGTAGCTTTATCTGTCTTCGTATCTTTCAGATATATATGTAATTTTGTTTATCCAGTTCCTGAGCAGACTTTGTTATTGACTTTGATCCTCCCTTTTTTACCAGGAGCACTAACAAGTATGACTAACAAGGTTAAAGGTGGAATCTTGATGGCTCATCTAAGCATGCCTGCTGATCAATTACAAAGGAACACAAGTGCTGCAACTGGAATGGGAATGTTGGAGAAGAACAGAGAAGAGAAACCAGAAATTAACATGAAAGGTGACGGATCCATGGAAGCAGCTGTTGGACTATCCAAACGAAGTAAGCTAACTGTCCTAAATGGCAAAAGTAAGGTTCAATTAAATGATAAAACAAATGGTCTACAGAAGGTGCAACATGATTTCAATGTTCAGAACGGCAAGCCATCATCTGTCTTTAAGGGGAGAATATTTTGCTTTTCAAATTCCTTTCCTGAAGATAAGGTAATTTCTTTAAATGCAGATTTTACTAGCAGTCCTCATAACTTTAACATTTGATTTCATTTTGTTGTTATGTGTAATATTTTTTATTTTAACTGCCAGAGAGGTCAAATCATTGAATGGGTAATTCAAGGGGGAGGAGAGTTAGTTGATGGCCATATAAAACAGAAAGTGCACTTCACTATTGAATGTCATGGTGTGAGACCTATATCCCTGGATGCTACTGAAAGTACATATGTATCAAGTCACTGGATCAGGTCGTGTTTGGAGGTATATTCTGTAATTCATAAATGCATTGTCTCGATCAATGTCTACGAGGCCTTTCCTTCTGTTCCATTACTATATGCTGACACATGTTTGGATAACTAATTCTTCCACATGCTGTGACATGACTTGACATTTATGCATGCATATCTGAATACGTCGTAAAAAATTATATGCATGTATCTTCAACCTGGTATTGTGTTTCCACTTGATGGAGAGGAGAGAAGAAAATAGAAACTGTTATTTCTTTTCTTCTCTCTCTTAAGATCAGAATATTGAGTTTTAACTGAGAAAACAAGAATATTGAGTTGTGGGTGGTGTGAGGTAAAGCCTACTTTCTTTGAGGCTGCAAAAATCTTCATCTCACAAGCGTGATGATTTTAAGGGAGAGGGAACTTAGATTGGATTTCTGATATGGAATGCCAACATGACTTAAAAGTGTTTCACAAAATTTGGACCCATCATTGGTCTTTCTTTACTCTCCACTTTCTGTATGAAATAAAAAAAAGGATCACTTAATGGAGACTGAGAGATGTATCCTTTTTTATATTATTTAAATAATTTTCTCATCACTATTATGTTTTCCTCAGTCCTCGTATTATCTTTGGAAACACTTTAAAACTCATTTGTTAAAGCAGATTTTGTTGTTATATATTATGTTATATTTTTATATGATGGGTATGATTTTAAACTAAGACCTCTGTATATCTCACCCACACCTCACCATATATTCCAAGACCTAGATGCATAAAGTTGAATTAATTTTACTGTTCTAACATTTGTTTCTGTTATTGTCGTTTATTATTGCCTTTTATATCTGTATGTCATCATTTGATTAGCTCCTGACTTATTGAATTCCCATTAAAATAAATATGTACTCTGCTCATTCCAAATGCTGATGAGATTAAAACAATTTTGAAGGACGGATGCTTGGTGGATGTTACTAGTCACATTCTATATGCTCCACTTCCCTGCCTGATTCCTTTGCCTGGATATGAAAACTTCCGGTTTTGTGTTTCTCAATATAATGAGAAAGATAGAGTTTTACTAAGAAATTTATGTTATACACTTGGAGCTAAATTGGTGGAAAAGTTTACGAGGAAGGTTACCCATTTGCTGTGCAAGTTTACCAATGGACCAAAGTATGAGGCTGCTCTTAAATATGGTATACACACAATTACGTCCGACTGGATATATGAATGTGTGAAGCAGGTATGCCTTTGTTATCATCGTTTGACAGTGAGTTTGCACACATTTGCATAAAAAGCCTACTTGCATGTGGGAATTTATTTAGACCATTTATGCTTAACTCCTCACTGTTTGGCAGAATAAAGTCGTTGCTCTTGACCAATTTTGTCCAAAAGAAGTCACTGCTGAAGATCGGGAGGCAGGGCTGTGCACCACAAGTCAGTATCCTACACAAGCTTTTCAAACAATATTTGGAGGCAATTCGTCTGAGTGTCCAAGTCAGTTACAAGACCCGAGAAACTCATCAGCTGAATTTATTGGCAATAGAAATGACAGCCTCAGAGAAGAGGCCAAAGAATCAAGCTTTTCCAATAAGAAGGCAAGGGTTTCAAAAGTAGACTCTTCTGGGGTGCATTTAAGTATTCCTGTCTGTACCACTGGAGTCAGCAAGAAAGTTCCGGGTGAAGTTTCTTCAGTTGTTCCTGATGTAGCTTCTGCTATTGAGGACTTACTGGAGCAGACAAGTAAGGTAAATATGTTGGATATCTTACAATCTTTAGGTTGCCTTTCAAGTTTATCTGTTTTGTAAGTTTTATCTGTTTTTCTCTGTAGATTCATGATCAGCAATCGCCAGGGAGAAGTTTGTGCGATGGCAATGTATCCTTTTACCCTTGGACACTAAATTTCATTGTTTCACTATCAACTTTTGTATGACTACATTGCTTGATTGTTAAACAGATTTTTTCACCGGATTGTTCAATTCTTCGTGAAGAGCGCTCGGATTCTCACTCCGTCATTGGATTATCGAGATCTAACTGGTTAAACAGGTGACATTATATCTTTTTACTCGTATAACTTATTTCATATATTTCCTTTCACACCAAAGTTCCAGTGAATCATTGCATGTGTTTGATTAATGAAACTAAATGTTTTCTTTACTTTCGTGAACAGATGATGAGCTTTCCCTTGCCCTTAGGATATTATTAGGGATTGTTAACATTAAGCATGTATATGATTTACTTTTTTATTTTTGTCTTGATATTGGTTGAATGTTAAGAGGTCGCACTTGGTGTGATGGCAAGTGCCTTCGCCCATGAGCGGTAGGTCTCGGGTTCGAGACTTGGGAGCAGCCTCTCCATAAATGGGGGTAAGGCTAGCCGACATTCACCTCTCCCAGACCCTGCGTAAAGCGGGAGCCTTGTGCACTGGGTACGACCTTTTTTTTTTTTATATTGGTTGAATGTTAGTATACGGTATCTTTCTTATGCTTTATGAATCAGAAATATGAGTTTGATTTCATGTATGTGGATTTCAATGTATGATTCCATCCCTGATCTATGATTGACCAAATTGTCGGGCGACTCGTCGCATGGTTTTGGTGTGACATAGATTCCTTTTGGTGTAAAAACAAGGCAATCATGTCGTGCGAAAATTCCGTTAAAAGAATTCCTTTGCTACTAGGCTTCTGTATAAAGAATTTGCTGATCCTGCTTCAAAAGATGATGGTTCTCCATTTTGTTTCTGTTCTCATTTGACTCTGATATTGAACTTATTTTCTTTTTCAGTGCTGGGAAAAAAGATGACATGCACAATCCTTCCGGAGAACAGAAGGCTGGCTTTTATGATGGTTTTAGCGAAACACAGACCGAGTCTCAGGTTCAGCTGATACTCAACTGCATTGCTCTATCTAAATCTGAATGCTTATCTGATGCCTATCAAGTTGTTATTATAATTTTTTGTTATTAGTATATTAACATTAGGATTTAGGAAACATAATTTTGTCAATTTCGGTGAAAAAAACGTCTATGGCTCTAGCCAAATTCCTTCCAATTTTACATCCTTGTGCTCAAATTTTACAACGCAGGTTGTTGGTTACGAGGAAGATTTGTCAGGCCGGCAAATGCTTATAGATAGAGTACGAACCCGAAGCAGCCTGTCTTGAATTGAAATACTAGTGCAGTCCCCCATCTATATTGTCAAACCACTTGCTAACTCGAAGGCTTCTTGCTAAATGCCGTATGATGAAATATATATTCGGACCACTGGGGGTAGCAGACCAATTGCTTGTTCGAGTGGTGGTTTCAGGTAAACCTTGTTTGCTGAAAGTTTCAGCAAAGGCGGTAATGGCAATTATTCAGCAGGCTTTGTGCAAGTTTTGAAGATTGAGGGTTTGATGGCAAACTATATCTCTTGTGCGGGCCTGGATGTGTTTACACATAATTTTTAAAATTTTTGTATTACAACAATGCTTGCTTTCCGTCAAGCGGTAATCGAGCTGCTTATTGCCTTTGTATTTCAATGGTTGCAAGGCTGTTGCCCTCTTACAATAGTAAGAAGGGCATTGGGACTGATCAATAAGCATAAGTTGAGGTACTTCATCAACAACACCAGAATTAAGTAGCCACATAGTGCTATGGTCTGGTGGTATTTCTCTTCACTTGCAAGTGAGAGGTCTTAGGTTTGATTCTCGTTAAATGCGAATTTGAACCACATTATTGTTAGCCCATTGGAATGCTTAACTAACTCTCTTTCTTTTTATAGATAATATCGTTTTTAAAAAAAATAAAAAAGGTAAACGTGGAGCGTGCAATGTAGTGAAACATCAAACAATGTCGAAGATAGCTCTGCCATATCTGATTAAAATTTTTGAATCTAAACAGCTTCATCCAAACTGCAAACACTGTCCAGAACCAGAATTCCCTTCATGTCAGCTCCAGCCATTAATATTAATTCTTTGTTAATTATTAATTAAATAATAAGAGTATGTTTTCACACGGTTTCAAGTCCTTTGATAGAAATAAATTTTTTTTGGATAGAAATTAATTAATCAAATAATCAAGATTTTGGATCAATTCAACTAAAAGATAATTTTGAAGATTCTTGTCAAAAGTGAAATTGAACCATATTATTATGGCAGACTCATTGTAAAACTTAGCACACTTTCCACTCTCTTAGTGTAGATACTATTGTTTTTTTCCAAAAAGAAGAAGAAGATAATTTTGAAAGAAGAAAAAGAAAAACTAGAAAAGAAATCAACTCATGTTGTAGGTGTATTTTAAGGGGAGAGAGAGAGAGAGAGAGAGAGAGAGTTTGGAAATTTTATGGTGTCATTTTTCATCCTATTGTGTCTTTATTTGTAGTAATAATGGAGAGAGAATCTTGATCTCCAAGTAATACAAGTACAACATAAAAACTATTTAAAAGATCTCATAGAAGCCTACAAATAATCTATTAGGAGTGGGATTTACATGATCACACTCCTAATGAAATTAGGATTGCATCAGTCCCCTTGAGTGTGTAAATACTCAAACAAATGACTCATTACATCTTCATTGGATGATGTAAAAGCAATTGATGAAGTCGTCAATACAATGAGCAAATGTAAGTCTCAAAACAAACGAAAAAAATGCATAAGTAGTAAAACTCTCAAAACCTGGCTATGGAACAACTCAAGGTAGGATAAAAACCATAGTCTATGGAGAAAAGTGAGAAGTTGCATTAAGTCAAAACTAAATGCTTTTAAGATGCAAGTAAAATACACATAAGGGTATGACTAGCCTAAGATAGGTGTCTAGTTAAAACCTCGTCAGGTTGAAAAAAATCCAATGGAAAAAATGCTTATAATCGTAGAGAAAAAGAGTACATTAAGTTCAAGTGAGTGTACTTCTAGATACTCCCCTGAGTTTGACAAAACTTCCAAATGAGAACTACAAACATTGCAAATCAGATAATTAACGGATATTAATCCTTGAACAAGCTTCTAGAAGGTATACTTTGGCAATGGCTTTGTGAAGAGATTGGTGAGGTTGGCGAGGTTGTCCTCTAATCAGATTTGATTAACTTCAATTTTCTGATGTTTTTTGTTGCTAATGTGAAAAAAAAAATTCGAAGCAATATGCTTTCTGTTGTCTCATTTGATGTATCCTATCTTGATATGATCGATACATGCAAAGCCATCTTCATTAATCGTTGTAGGATAATGTCAACGACAGAAGAAAGTCCGCAAATGTTTCCAATATGCTTAGAAATCGCTCTCAACCAGAAGCATTCACACGTAACTTCATGAAGAAGAGAATTTCAACATGGTATGAAAAAGTTGCAACTAAGGCTTGTTTGGTTGACAAGTGTTTGCAATGGTAAAAGCATAACCCGTTTGAGAACAGGCATTGTGTAGGTTAGATATATAACTTGTGTCAGCATAACAACAAGGCGATAATCAACTCGAGGGCTAATGGGGATAACGGCTCCATGATAGAAGCATATTTATATGACTTTGTTATCTTATTTCTCTGCATTTACTTAGTTAATTTCCATTTATTTTGGTAATTTAAGTTATTTTCGTATTATTATAGGTCCAGTTGGTAAAGATGACAATAAATAACTAAATGGAGCAATTTGAAGCAGTTTTGAACTTGGATTGGATAACATGCATTGATAGCATATGGGCTGGACCTTTTTGGTGTTTAAATGGTGCTAGACATGTGCTAAAATATGGAGAAATTAAAGTTGAGGCTTGGAAAACAAGGAATTACACAAGAAAGATGAATCCTAGTTGGAGAGGAACATTATCTTATCCTATCTTATCTTATCTTATCTTATCCAACATTATCTTATTTTATCTCCAACTACAAGGAGGAATCCTAATCACATTCAAACACTGTCTACTTGATTCTTAGAGTTCTAAAATAATTCAAAATGCCTAATCCCTTTCCTGCTTGGATTCAGCTGTTCCCCCCCCCCCCCACACACACACATATATATATATATATATATGAAATTCCTGCAATGATTTAGGGGGTGCCATGTCTACCATTTATCCATTGAAGTTGCTGGAATTTTCAGAGTTCTTTCTATCTTTGTTTTAAGTTTCAATGTTTATTTTAGATTGCTTTTCAGTTAGGATGAACATGTGTAACTAAGTTTCTTTTTAGCTAGAGGTGAATTCGAAGCCATGATCATTTGTTTTATATAAATTGATTGCATCCAGTTATTGTTTCATAAAACATGAGTGCGATTTACTTATCTGCTTTATAGAAAACTTATTATTGTATGTTTATTAAGGATGCATACTTAGTTTGCATGCAGGGATTTGATGCTAGAATATAAGGGAAATTCACTTAATCGTTATGAACTTATATTTGTAAGTAGTAAAAGTCACTAGTCATGATTGAGTTAAGTAAATCCTTGGTAGGAGTATCATGCTTTTCATAGTTATGAATGCTTTGTCAATGCTTATGATTTTCACAGAACTTAATGATCTTTGAGATGTATCTCTATCATGCTTTTCATAGTTAGGGAACTTGAGAAGAATAATTTGGTTGCGTCTCTGAGTCCAATTCAATGAACTTAGGAAAATCTGAGAGTTAATTAGTGATGTTCATAGTTAATTTGGGGCGTTGTCATTCATGGTTTATAGGAAAAATAACTGGAAATCGATTTGTATCCATATGTTTCATGTGTGGAGAAGAATCTTTTAGCTATCCTTTCATCCATATTTCATTCACAACTTAATTTACTTGCTGCCGTTTAATTTTGTTTTAGTTAAATTCGTCCAAAGTCCCCCAGTCATTGTTGTGATGTTAGTTTAACTTAGTTTTCAGTTTTATAAGTTTAATTTGTGTTGATTAGCATCCCCTCTAATCCCCGAAATAGAACGATCCATACTTACTCGTACTACGATTGCATAATTTATAGGGTTTAATTTGTGTGTTAGTTTCTACCACATCACTCCACTCAAGAATGCAAAGGGATAGAATAAGCCCAAATCTATAGTACCTTTGAGGTAACAAAGGATGTCTTTAGCACTAGTCAAGTGTCTGCATGTAGGCAAGTTGCTATATCTTGCCAAAAGATTAACAATGAATGAGATGTCTTGTCTAGTCTAGTGCATCGTGCTAAGTCAACAAAGCTCCAATTGCACTCAAGTATGGAACTTCAGGCTCCAAAACCTCTTCCTCACTGTCTTTAGAAAAAAAAGGGTCTCATTTTGCATCTAGCGTTCGGACGACCATAGGAGTACTCGAAAGGTTCACTCTATCCTCACTAAAGCGTCTTAACACCTTATGGGTGTAATTCGATTGATGTACCAAAATACCATCTAAACAATGTCTGAACTCCAACCCCATACAATATCGAGTTTTTCCTAAATCTTTCATCTCAAATTTCGACTTCAGGTGTAAGACAGCTTTCTTAAGCTTTTCAGGAGTACCAATGAGATTCATGCATTGACATAAATTGAAACTATCGCAAATCCAGAATGTGATATCCTGGTAAACATGCATGGGCATAGTTCATTATTCACATATCCCTGACTAATCAAATACTCAATCAGACGACTATACCATATATGCCCAAATTGTTTCAATTAGTGGAGCGAACGCCTCAATCTAATTGAGAGGCTGTTCAGTGGTCTAGAACTATTTGATCAATTCAATATAAGTCATTCTACGTGGCTACTACGTCTATAAGTTGTATATCTAGTTTTTTGGAAGCTACCAAACTAATAAGGTAGCGGCACGTATGACTTCCTTACGGGGGAGTACACCTTTTAGTAATCAATCCTAGGAAGTTTAGAGAAACCTTGCGCCACAAGGCATGCCTTATATCACACTATTTTACTCTTGGCATTACGCTTTCTCACAAAATCCCACTTATAGCCAATGGACTTCATATGTGGAGTTCTAAGAACTACAGGTCCAAACACATTAAGTTTCGCAAGTGAATCAAATTCGACATAGATTGCTTGTTTCCAATTTGACCAATCAGTTTTACATCGACATTCATCAAGGGAATGTTGTTCAATGTCACTGCTTTAGCATGATTTTAGTTGCTATTGTGCATGAAAATGCATCTTCTACTATCATCTTATTCCGATTCTAAACCTTATCCAAGCTACCATAATGCACCGAAATCTCACAATTTTTCCTTTCCTTTTTCTTTTTTATAGTATATGGAAAACGCCAAGACACTACGTATTACACTGCTTTGACAACTATGCAAAAGTGCAAGTCTAAAAAAATTCAAAGTATTAAAGTTAGAGAAGTCTTCTACAGCCCATTACGTGGTATTTATGTTAACTGCTTAAGAGGCCCGATGCGTGTTAAGCAAGTGAGGGATGTGACATAGAGAAGAGATTAAATAAAAAAATTCCGCCATAAGGTAAACCAAATCCACCTCGATCTGACTGAAAGGCGAAAAACAAACAACTATAGGGGAATGAAGGTAGTTCGTTCACTTCGTTCTCAGATTCTGCCTATACAGACAACATAGTTGTTGCTTGGTGAGTCCCTATGTTTGCTAGATATGATTAGGTGGGCAATGAACATTAGGACGTGGTCCTTCTTTCGGCAACTTCTAGTGTACCATTCAAGTTCTGGAAAGTTCATGCAACCTAAGGGTTGTGGGTTACACACTCAAACTTGGGCTCTAGCCATTCACGGTAATAAGTAGAAGGGCCACACATAAATCATCCTAGTAGTGGCTCCGAACTCCGACTCCGGAGTACGGTTATGGTAGGAACATATTTATGCGACTTAGTTAGCTTGTTCTTGTGAATTTATGTTGTTATTTCTTAGTTGATTTAGTATTTCAAGCCATTTTTGTGTGGTTGTAGGTACAAAGGGTTAAAGAGGCAAATAAGTGCATTTTGGTGCCTTTTGGAGCAGTTTTGGGCATGGAATGGATATCACATGCATGGAGAAAAGTGGTTGGATGAAATTAAAGATCTAAAGAAGCTAGGAATGTGCCAAGGAAAGGAAGAAAATAAATTGAGGACCAAGGAAGACAAGGAAACCATTAAGAATGAGGAAAGACTAGTCAAACTTGCCTTATCTTGTCGTTACCTTTCCTAATCCTAAATTACCAAAGATTTAGTCACACGAAGGGTTCCTAAATACTTTGGGACATTTCATTACATATTCTACAAGTCCTAAACCTGCCCTAAAAGTCCAAGCCATACCATCCTTCACCATTTCTCTTCATTGCCGTGCAAGGGAGCCATTCCTTCCCTATTTTCTGCCATAAATCACTCCATGCCGTGCACATTCATCCATGTTCCCTTCTTGCACTCATTTGCTGCACCATTCCACTTCCTTTCCTTTGTCTACCATGTGCACAATATCCTTTCACCTCCTTGCACTCATTGATTCACCACTTACTCACCTTTCCACCCATGCCATGCATAATTACCCTTGTCCCCTTCATGCACCAGATTTCTTGAACTCATTTCATGCACCATTACACTCATTATCCACCCATGCCGTGCACCACCCTTGTCTCTTTCATTATTTCTGATTTCATGCATCAAAACATTGAATCATTGCACTCAATTGCTGCACATTTCTTGTCCCTTTCACCCATCAGATTTCATACAACTTTTACCTCCACTACATGCACTCATTGATGCACCATCCACCACATTTGGAATCCCATGCCGTGCATCATGAGTCTTGCTGCACCTTTGACTTATTTCTGCACCATTCCACCTCCCTTTCCTTTCTCTACCATGTGCACAATCATTCATGTTCCCTACTTGCATTCATAGCTGCAACACCACTCCATTTTACCCCCATGCTTTGCATCATCACTTCACTTTCACCTTTGAATCATTTCAAACACCACTCAATGCACTCATTGCTGCAACACCAATCCATTTTACCCCTCATGGTTTGCATCCTTACTTCATTTTCACCCTTGAATCATTGCACACACCACCAATTTCCCTCAATTGCCATGCACTTCCTTTATAAAAGGAAGTGTGTGTGGCAGCCATATAGTTTAGTTTTTGCTTGATCATTCATCCCCATTTCAATACAACCTTCATCCAAACACATCCATTCATTTTTACATCCATTCCTCCACACAAACAAACCTTCAAACACTCACCAACACCTTGTGCCATAGCGAAGGAAGGGAAGGAAAGTGCTTGGACGTGCTTGCTGTCCTTGGAGTGTTTAGGTGTTTTCTTTCTTTTGTTTCCAATGTTTAAATTCATTTTCTGTCGTTTTGTTGTGAATATGAGTGGCTAAACCCCTCTTAGCTAGGGGTGATTTCAAAGCCATGATTATGTGTGTAATATGATTTGATAAATTCCAGTTATGAACTCTTGAATCGTGAATACAATTGGCTTAACTATTTGATTGATAACTTATTTGTATTTGTTAATTAAGGGTCGACACTTAATTAGCATGCATAAATCTGTTGCTAGAATATAAGGAAGTTTCACATAGTCGTTACAAACTTATATTCACATGTAGTGAAGGTCGTTTATAAACGATCGCGTTAAGTTCAATTCCTAGCATGAGTGACATGATGTCATAGTTGCAAGTGCTTTGTTAGTGCTTATGATTTTCATTAAACGTAATGATCATTGATTGTATCTCTATTATGATGTCATGTAGGGAACTTTTGAAGAATGTTTTGGGTTGTCGAATGATGTCATCCAATCTAATAAAACAAGGAAAATTTGAGAGTTAACTAGTGATGTCACGGTTAATTTGGAGCATTGTCATTCATAATTCAATGAAGTAGTAACTGGAAATCGAGTTATTTGCATATATGTCATGTGTGGAGAAAAGCCTCTAGCTATCCCATCCATCATCTTATTTCTCACATTTGTTTTACAATTTGTCTAGTTTTTCATACTTGTTTGTTTGTTTGTTTCAACTTCATCCAAATCAAAACCCCCCTTTTAGTTTCTTGTTTCAAAGTGTTTCAAATCTGTTTTAGTTTGTGTTCTTAAGTGTTTTGATTCGAGTAAAAGTCAATTTTCTTCCAAAGTCATTCCTAGTGTCTAGTTTAAGTTTATTTGGTTGTTTTAAGCTGTTTTGAGTATTTTAAGTTTGCTTTGAGTCTTGTGAGTCTTGTTAAGTGTTTTTAAATTTAGTTTTATATTTTTGAGTTAGTTTAGAGGTTATTAGCAAGCCTTCCTAATCCCCGATCCAGAACGATCCCTACTTATACTTGTACTACAATTGTCAAAAGAGGGTTAAATTTGTGTGTTAAGATAATTTTCGCATCAAGTTTTTGGCGCCGTTGCCGGTGATTAGCAACTTTGCTAATCCCTTGTTATTTCTTTTTGTTTATTTTCTTGTGTTTTTGTTCCTAGTTGCTGATTTTACTTGTCTTCTTGTTTTAGGTGGTTTATAACTCGAAGTTCTCAACCTGTTCATAAGCACATCCTTGACTTTGACGACGATTTTGAACAAACTTTGAGACGAGCAAGGAATCAACAAGAACCCCAACCATCTCAACTTGCACCAGATCTTGAAGAAGACAAAGTAGAAGAGCAAAAGGAGGCCACGGTAAGGACTTTTGAAGAAGTCTAAGATATGGCAGTAGACAATCAAACAATCAAGGAGCTTTCCGCTTCGAGATTGGACAATGCTTTGCCTTTATGCATTCAATATCCAAGGGCGGCCCAAAACAAGACCGACGAGTTCGAATTAAAGTCCAGTTTATTGCATCATATTCCTCAGTTCCATGGGTTGTTGGAAATGTGCCTTAAAACCAATCATGTGATGATACTTTACGGACATTTCACATGTTAAACTAATCTAGTTTAATATAAAGGGCAAAGATTATTGTTTGAGCCGTCTCATATAAATGTTATATGCTTAAACGATAAAGTCCAAGGAATATGTGATTGGGAGAATGTAATCTAATGAAGTTAGTTTCATGAGACCATTCTTTCGTTGACACATCCTAAATGTTCCTGATCATAGGATTGCCAATTGGGCATTGACAGTCCGTCAAGATCGGTACGTGCTATGTCTTCTCTCAGGGAGAGTGACTAGTCTCGAGTCATTGGTGTGTGTGACATCAAGACTGTTGGAAATGTGCCCTAAAGCCAATCATATGATGATACTTTACGGACATTTCACATGTTAAACTAATCTAGTTTAAATATAAAGGGCAAATATTATTGTTTGAGCCGTCTCATGTAAATGTTATATGCTTAAACGATAAAGTCCAAGGAATATGTGATTGGGAGAATGCAATCTAATGAAGTTAGATTCATGAGACAATTCTTTCGTAGACACATCCTAAATGTTCTTGATCATAGGATTGTCAATTGGGCATTGACAGTCCGTCAAGATCGGTACGTGCTATGTCTTCTCTCAGGGAGAATGACTAGTCTCGAGTCATTGGTGTGTGTGACATCAAGACAAGTACGTAGGTGCTCAGTAGAGAATGAGTTCACTGAACGCGATCAACGAAGAGTTCTCATACTCATGTCACATGAGAACTCATGGTTGGGATAATGCAAAGTAGTCCTTTGACCTGAGGCATCACAGTTGTCTTGTGGTTAAGTCCTTGATATTTGATTATGTCAAACGTCATTCCATTGGAGTGTCCACGGCATCGTTGGGGTTAAGCCACTTAGCCATGGAGGCAAGTGAATACGCAACAAGGGATCTCTAACCTTCAAACCGTTGGGGGAGAATACTCTATGATATGATTTAGAATCTCTGGCCAGAGTATGAATGAGATTTAGGAATGCGTTCCAAATCACATTCAAGGTAATCATATAAGCACACGAATCACATTGGATAGTAGACATGAATAAATAAACTATTAAACCAAACAATGTGGTCAAGAGTATTGTATTAGAGAAAGACTGTATTGCATTTGTAATCCCAAACTGAATAGGTTTTCTCTACCTTTTCTGATTAGCTTGGGTAACCATGATATGCTGCAAGGTGTCACTCATGGTTTGTGGAAGCCCTAAACGTGTGTAATCACTAAAGGGAGAATTGAAAGTAAGTTTCAATTCACAATCGATGTAAAATGGTTTTAATCGCCCACTGCCTCGCTAAAAGGAACCTAATGGATCGCACACCGTGTAAGGTGGAGATTGAAGAAACAATGGAGATGAGTAAGAATGATTAAATGGTTTAATCATTTATTTATGGCAAGGATTAATTAATATGTTAATTAATCAAACGAATAAGTTCGTTAAAGACCTCGGGATAGTTTTGGACGTTTAGGCCCAATGGGCTTCGAACGTCAAGCCCATTGACTTAAGTTGTATGACAACTTAATTCACAAAAGCCCAAAAGCCCAAACAACACCCTAAGGCTGGCCATATGGTTAAGGGTAGTGAACTTGGACTTATTTACAAGTTTGCCACTCAAATGAATAAATGTATAAATATGACTTTATAGCCAAAATTCATTAAGGGTTTTGTTTTGGAGAAAATTGGTGAGAACTTGTCTCTTTATTAATCAATAATTGGATTATAGTAATCTAATTGATTGTCTCTATAGTAGAGATGATATGGTAGTGTTAACTGTTTAGAATAGAATGATGCTTAAAACCCAAAAGGTTGCAAGGTAGTGACTAATCCCAACTAAGTTGTGATACCTCTAAAACATAAATTACGAGTTGGTCATAAATGGATGCATTGGATCGTAAGATCCGGATCCAATACCTTCTTGTTAAAATTGTATAGAGGCGAAATGTTTGAATCTTTATTCTTTTGGAAAGAAGAAAGAATCACAAAGTTGTTGAGGTTAATTCACTTAGATGTTAGTGGCACTTATCCACAACATAATACTACTCATGTTGTATGACATTCACCGAAGATCACCCTCGGTTGGACTATAGTTTATTTTAAATAAACACAAGTCCGAATACTTTGCAAAAGGTTTCAAAGAATTCAAGAAATGTAAATTGATGAGTAAGACGTCTAAAGTATTTACATCCTTAGATTTGATCCAAGGATTGGTAACACTTTAGAATAGTTTTCTTGAAAGATATCAAGGAAAATAGCATCATAAGATAATGAATTTCTCCTTTAGGAGAAGAACGAACTCGAATAAGATTTAGTTCGTTAGATGTTATCTGTTACCCATATATAGGATATATACTTCTAAAACAATATGATTGTAAATTAGAAGATCTTCCAATATTTTCATGACTCCATAAGATGTAGTTGGAAAGAAAGACAAATCTTAAGCATGTTAAGATTTGGGGTTGTGTGCTAAAAGCAATATTTGTTTGATAACAATCTTGTGGGATATCCTTAAATTAACTTTTGGATATCACTTCTATAAACCAACTAACAAATGTTGTTTTGTTGGGTAGTTCATTGTAATCCTACAATGTGATTTGCCTAAGAGCAAATGAATGAAAGATAGAACTCAAAAGAATAGGTTCTTTGTGAGACAAGAAAGTAATCAACAAATATAACAACCTAGTTCCTATACCAAAAGCTCCAAGGTAGTCGAGAAGGATTTATAAACCGTCTCAGTTGAATGGTTTGAACTTTATGACTATGTCATAGAGTTGCACCTCTTAATTCGAAAGAAATAAGAATGAAAATCCTTATGACTACATTGAGTGCATATATGATATATACTCAAGGAAATGGTAAAGTACCATTTGACCCGAAATAATGAAACCTTCATAAGCTAATTGGTAGCTTAAGGTAACTACAATCAAAAGGATGGTTGACTTTGAAGAAACCATTTTTGACGTAGTCTTGGTTTCAATTAATTCGAAGATAGCTAGCTACAACTAAATGATGATTCAATGTTTGGACATAATATGGGTTTTCGAAACCATTATTAAGATAGTCTGGATAATATATGTCTAAAAACTATGAATCACAAGACATGTAAGTTGTAGAGATCCATCCATCATGGATCTTAGCAAGCTAGTGGGAGCTATAAGTGTCTTATGAGAGAAAGGTCAAATCGTTTGATTTCTCATAAAGATGTAATTGAATCTTTTGTTTACTAGGTTTACAAAAGATTAGTGGGAGTTAATCATATTCCTAAATTTGTATATATATATAAATATATATATGATATATATGAATATATATATGATATATTAATTTTGGAAATGAAAAGAATACTTCTTCGTTAAAGTTATGACTTTAAGCATTCTATAACGATAGAATGTATATGGGAGACATAGTCTATAAACATGGGATGGAAATCTATAATGATAGATTTTAGGATATAATTGGATTATATCAAGCCCTAAATAATAGACAAGAGATGCTAGGAAGTTTCTCATATGATGATAAACTTCAATCAAATGGACAACTCTAGTAAGACTAAGAAGTTGCTCTTCTCAAAGAGAACGTACTCTTTGACTCCCAAAGAAATAATGCGCAAATAGAATCCTTTATGCATACGCACAAAGGTGATTTATGTATTTCATATTGTATGAAAAACATTGATATGAGTTGTACCTAGAACAGGTATAAGACGATATCAGTGCAAGCCCAGGATCAGAACCATGGCAACTGTCAAGTGAATCCTTAAGTATTTAAGAAATACTAAAGGATAGATTCCTCAAAGAACGAGGAAGAATTAGAGTAACGTAAAGGAAGCGTAAATGTATTAGATTATGAATCTAATCCATCATTGGATGTTTCTTCATTATGAATGAAGAGATAAACGAATATCTCTTTATTATGACTAAAGAGATATTTGGATGGAAACATTAAAGTAATGACTTTAGTATGTTCCATTATGAATGCAAAATATATTGCCATAAAGAAGCTTACAACAATGTTGTTTGGATGTGAAAGTTCATTCATGAACTCTCTATTCGGTTCCAACCAGAAAGTGTATCTAGTGTATCGACACTATGACACTAATGGGGCGATAGCTCAAGCCAGGGAATCAAAGTCTCATCAAGGTCCGAACTCATATGAGAGACTGAACCATATGATTGAGAATCATGTATAATGGTGACGTCGTTATTCTCAAGGTTGCTTCTATGGATAACATATAGATATCCATTGTCTAGGCCTACTATTCAGCCATTTATGAAATGACTACAGAAGAGGTATCATCACTGATGAACAAGCTGATTGGCTCTAGTGCAAGTGGGAGATTGTTGGAAATGTGCCCTAAAGCCAATCATATGATGATACTTTACGGACATTTCACATGTTAAACTAATCTAGTTTAAATATAAAGGGCAAATATTATTGTTTGAGCCGTCTCATGTAAATGTTATATGCTTAAACGATAAAGTCCAAGGAATATGTGATTGGGAAAATGCAATCTAATGAAGTTAGATTCATGAGACCATTCTTTCGTAGACACATCCTAAATGTTCCTGATCATAGGATTGTCAATTGGGCATTGACAGTCCGTCAAGATCGGTACGTGCTATGTCTTCTCTCAGGGAGAGTGACTAGTCTCGAGTCATTGGTGTGTGTGACATCAAGACAAGTACGTAGGTGCTCAGTAGAGAATGAGTTCACTGAACGCGATCAACGAAGAGTTCTCATACTCATGTCACATGAGAACTCATGGTTGGGATAATGCAAAGTAGTCCTTTGACCTGAGGCACATGGTATAAAAAATCGATAATATCGGCGATATTTCGCCGATATTATCGTTTTTTTGGGAGTCCGATATTTCTACACATATCCGATTGGTTTTCGTCAAAATATCGCGATATTATCGATATTATCGATAATATCGCGATATTTTGGATAATATCGCGATATCGACGGATGGAGCTAATACGTTTTTGGTCAAAAACGGCGTCGGAAGCGATCTTTGCGAATCTCCTCCGCCTCCACTGCTTCCAGTAGGCGCCGAGTCGCCGTTCTGCTCGGCCGGCAATGAGGACATGGTTTTTTGGCCTTTGGCTTCTCGGATCTGAGCTCTAATAGCAACTGATATACCAAAAATCCGTTCAACAAACAAATAAATAAAAAACGTTATTTTATTTAATTAAAATGATTTAACGCTCCGTTTGGTTGCCGAGAAACCGCGGAGGATTAGAAAACAAAAATTTCTAGAGATATGAAATTTTACTTCCTATTATTTTTTGTGTAATTAGATTTCTAGGTATTGGAAATGGAAAATTCAATAAAAAAAAATGGAATTAAATCAAGGAGCCGGCGTGTATTACCTTGAAAGCGTGGATTTAAAGGTTTGGGGATGAACAGAGAGTAGGGATTTTCCCACCAACCAAACAGAAAAGTTGGATTGGACATGAAAGCAGACGAGATCTCCCACCAACCAAACAGAAAAGTTGGATTGGAGACGAAAGCCAACTCGATCGATCACGTCTGCTGCTGGTCTTGCTGCAGCAGGCAGTACCGGAAGCAGCAGCTCAGAGAGAGGGAGAGACGAGAGAGGAGAGGGTGAGGATTTCGATTTTGTTGTTTCTAAAAGGTTCTGGAGGAGGAGTTAACGGTAGGACTGTAGGAGGGAGATGGAAAAAGGGTGTATTTGTGGGTTCGAGAAGGTAAGGGACAGAAAATAATAAAAAATAGATTTTTTTTAAATTTTAGGATAAATTTGCTCAGGAATCCGATAGAACGAAAAACACAAACAAATCATACACCAAAACAACAGATCTAACAATATAAAGAAAATACCCACAATCAGATTAAAAAAAATTGATCCATAAATCACCACAACATGGCAAACTACCAGCAAAATACTAAAACACAATTAATAAAAAACTTAATAACTCACAAACTGGAGCTAACAAATCCACTCTCACGAAATTGAAAACCCAATCCAGTCGGAACCGATCGAGAAGTTTTAAAGGCCAAAAAATTTCCAGAGGTAATTAATTCTAGTAGGGGTTTTTAACGGAACCAATTTCCACAGGTGATTTGGATAAGAAATGAAACAGTAAATGAGGCATGGGAGAAAGTGAGAGAGCGATTAGTGGGGTGTAACGATGAGTCTGATGGATTAGTTGGGTGACGGAAACCGAAGGAGAATTCTAGAGATCCACCCGAGAGAAGCAGAAAGAGTGCCACATGTCCCCTTCCTTTCTACGATGGCGGACACGCGTAGATAAGGGTTTAAAAAATTAAGAAAAAACTAAAAGAAACTCCACAGATGCACGCACGGGTGAATAGAAAGGGCAAATTCAATATTTTACTGTACAAAAAAGACAAAGAGTAACGGCTGATGACTAACTTGAGGGG
This sequence comes from Malus sylvestris, assembly GCF_916048215.2. Lineage (NCBI taxonomy): Eukaryota > Viridiplantae > Streptophyta > Magnoliopsida > Rosales > Rosaceae > Malus > Malus sylvestris. Next base: position 16,441,748 of record NC_062267.1, read on the forward strand.
TATTTTGGTCCGCACACTGCCCTAGAACAGTAACCATCGGTTTGGGTTTTAGTATATATAAAATTTCTATATTTAAAAAGGGATTCAAACCCCTCCCATTTTACTCCTTCAACACTTTGACCACCATATCACTTATGTTTTTATGAAAATATGCTAAAATACACTCACTCTACACATAGAGATGATAAAGATAGTTAAAATTTTGAACCTCATAGGAACTCTATGTGGTACTAAGTCACTTATGTATTTTATCATGCAATGTATAAAGTGTAAAATATTGTACTAATTCATTATATATAAATGATTATGGTGTGTTTAAACTTCTTTCATTAATTACTACATATTTTCTACACTCACAATGTTTGCCAGCTCGCTATATAATCAACTTGATAATGTTAAATCCATCATGCAATGCATTTCCTTCCAATTTTTTGTGATAAACTAATAGATAATTGACTAAATAAACATCCTTGCAAAGTTTCAATAAAAATTTCCAAGTTTTTCTTACAATTTCCGTGGTTTCCATGTAATTTTTATCGATATCGATATTTTACCGATATTTCCGTCGATATTTCCGTGTTTTCGGACTACCGATATTTCCGATATTACCGATATTTAATACCTTGCTGAGGCATCACAGTTGTCTTGTGGTTAAGTCCTTGATATTTGATTATGTCAAACGTCATTCCATTGGAGTGTCCACGGCATCGTTGGGGTTAAGCCACTTAGCCATGGAGGCAAGTGAATGCGCAACAAGGGATCTCTAACCTTCAAACCGTTGGGGGAGAATACTCTATGATATGATTTAGAATCTCTGGCCAGAGTATGAATGAGATTTAGGAATGCGTTCCAAATCACATTCAAGGTAATCATATAAGCACACGAATCACATTGGATAGTAGACATGAATAAATAAACTATCAAACCAAACAATGTGGTCAAGAGTATTGTATTAGAGAAAGACTGTATTGCATTTGTAATCCCAAACTGAATAGGTTTTCTCTACCTCTTCTGATTAGCTTGGGTAACCATGATATGCTGCAAGGTGTCACTCATGGTTTGTGGAAGCCCTAAACGTGTGTAATCACTAAAGGGAGAATTGAAAGTAAGTTTCAATTCACAATCGATGTAAAATGGTTTTAATCGCCCACTGCCTCGCTAAAAGGAACCTAATGGATCGCACACCGTGTAAGGTGGAGATTGAAGAAACAATGGAGATGAGTAAGAATGATTAAATGGTTTAATCATTTATTTATGGCAAGGATTAATTAATATGTTAATTAATCAAACGAATAAGTTCGTTAAAGACCTCGGGATAGTTTTGGACGTTTAGGCCCAATGGGCTTCGAACGTCAAGCCCATTGACTTAAGTTGTATGACAACTTAATTCACAAAAGCCCAAAAGCCCAAACAACACCCTAAGGCTGGCCATATGGTTAAGGGTAGTGAACTTGGACTTATTTACAAGTTTGCCACTCAAATGAATAAAGGTATAAATATGACTTTATAGCCAAAATTCATTAAGGGTTTTGTTTTGGAGAAAATTGGTGAGAACTTGTCTCTCCATTTCTCTCTAAAGAGGCCGGCCACCTTGGGGGGTGCATCTTGCAATCCCACTACTCCAAGGTCACTCATTTCTTCTCCAATCTCTCCTTGGTGAAGAGACTTAGAGGTTCTCAATTTTGGGAACTTGGAGAAACCTATTCTTCCATCCAAATCCATAGATTTAAGATGCAAGGAATGAAGGCCCTCTCTTTGGGTGATTAGCCTTTGCTTATGCAAAGAGGAATCTACAAAGGTATAAATTTCAACTCACTTTGTTTTGAGTTGAGTTTTGGTTCACCAATCTACTAGGCTTTGAATTTCTTGGTTAATGTTTTGTTTTTAAGTGCATGCTAGCATGATTCCGCCTTTAATTGTTAATTGCATGCTTATTGATGTTGCTTAAATGAACATGTTTTCACAAAATCTTCCTTCAAAGACAAGTACGTAGGTGCTCAGTAGAGAATGAGTTCACTGAACGCGATCAACGAAGAGTTCTCATACTCATGTCACATGAGAACTCATGGTTGGGATAATGCAAAGTAGTCCTTTGACCTGAGTCATCACAGTTGTCTTGTGGTTAAGTCCTTCATCTTTGATTATGTCAAACGTCATTCCATTGGAGTGTCCACGGCATCGTTGGGGTTAAGCCACTTAGCCATGGAGGCAAGTGAATGCGCAACAAGGGATCTCTAACCTTCAAACTGTTTGAGGGAGAATACTCTATGATATGATTTAGAATCTCTGGCCAGAGTATGAATGAGATTTAGAAAAGTCGTTCTAAATCACATTCAAGGTAATCATATAAGCACACGAATCACATTGGATAGTAGACATGAATAAATAAACTATCAAACCAAACAATGTGGTCAAGAGTATTGTATTAGAGAAAGACCGTATTGCATTTGTAATCCCAAACTGAATAGGTTTTCTCTACCTCTTCTGATTAGCTTGGGTAACCATGATATGCTGCAAGGTGTCACTCATGGTTTGTGGAAGCCCTAAACGTGTGTAATCACTAAAGGGAGAATTGAAAGTAAGTTTCAATTCACAATCGATATAAAATGGTTTTAATCGCCCACTGCCTCGCTAAAAGGAACCTAATGGATCGCACACCGTGTAAGGTGGAGATTGAAGAAACAATGGAGATGAGTAAGAATGATTAAATGGTTTAATCATTTATTTATGGCAAGGATTAATTAATATGTTAATTAATCAAACGAATAAGTTCGTTAAAGACCTCGGGATAGTTTTGGACCTTAAGGCCCAATGGGCTTCGAACGTCAAGCCCATTAACTTAAGTTGTATGACAACTTAATGAATAATGATTCACAAAGGCCCAATTAGTCCAAAATATCCTAATGGCCGGCCATATTGTTTAGGGTAGTGAACTTGGACTTATTTACAAGTTTGTCACTCAAATGAATAAAGGTATAAATATGACTTTATAGCCAAAATTCATTAAGGGTTTGTTTTGGAGAAAATTGGAGAGAACATGTCTCTCCATTTCTCTCTAAAGAGGCCGGCCACCTTGTGGGGTGCATCTTGCAATCCCACTACTCCAAGGTCACTCATTTCTTCTCCAATCTCTCCTTGGTGAAGAGACTTAGAGGTTCTCAATTTTGGGAACTTGGAGAAACCTATTCATCCATCCAAATCCATAGATTTAAGATGCAAGGAATGAAGGCCCTCTCTTTGGGTGATTAGCCTTTGCTTATGCAAAGAGGAATCTACAAAGGTATAATTTCAACTCACTTTGTTTTGAGTTGAGTTTTGGTTCACCAATCTACTAGGCTTTGAATTTCATGGTTAATGTTTTGTTTTTAAGTGCATGCAAGCATGATTCCGCCTTTAATTGTTAATTGCATGCTTATTGATGTTGCTTAAATGAACATGTTTTCACAAAATCTTCCTTCATGGGTTGTCTATGGAAGATCCTAATAAACATTTGAAGGAGTTTGAGGTTGTTTGTTCGAGCATGACCCCTGTGATTGTTGATGGGAGCATTCTGAAAATGAAGGCTTTTCCTTTTTCTCTCTTGGAAAAGGCTAAAGATTGGTTGTATGAACTAGCCCTCGGAACTGTCACATCATGAGAGAGTATGAAACATGCATTTTTGGAGAAGTTTTTCCCAACTTCTCGAGTCATTCTACTACGTAAAAGGATTAGTGGCATTCAGCAAAACCAAGGTGAATCCTTTCCCACTTACTATGAGCGTTTTAAAACCTTTATTGCTTCATGTCCACAGCACCAGATGAAGGAAAAGCGTCTTCTTCAATATTTCTACGAAGGGCTTCTACTAATTGAACGCTAAATGCTAGACGCCTCAGCAGGAGGAGCTTTGGTGGACAAAACGACTATGGCTGCCAAGACCTTAATTGCTAACCGAGCATTGAATACTCAACAATATGAAGGCGTTGGTCAAAGAGACAACCCACGGTAGCAACAAGTTAATGAGGTAAGTGCTATTTCTGAACTTCAAAATCAAATGGCTAATCTTACTACTCTTCTTTCACAGGTGGTTGAAAAACCAAAAGAACAAAGTGTAGCTGCTTGTGGCGTGTGCTCAATGAATGGACATCTCACGGATAAGTGCCCTCAATTGATCGAGAATGAAGGGTGGGAATCTGCCAACGATGTGGATTTTGGGAGTCAAAACCAACCAAGGAATGATCCATTCTCGAATACATATAATCCAGGCTGGAAAGATCATCCAAATTTCAAATGGAGGGAGCCCTAACAAACCTAACAACAAAGTGCATTCAGACAGTAACCTCCGGGCTTCTATCAAAGGCCGTATGCACCCGCACAACCCTAAACACAACCTGCCCAAAATAACTTAGGTTTGTCTTTTGATAATGCTCAAGTTATTCAGTTACTAACTACGTTGGCGAAGGGTCAGGAAAATCAAGCCAAAGATATGCACAATTACGCCAAGGAAGTGCAAAATCAAGCTCGAGAGGTGACTGAATTGAAGAGACAAATGGGACAAATGGGACAAATGACTGAGTTCATGGGGTAATTTAGTAGAGAACAAGGTAAGTTACCTAGTTCGACGAATATGAATCCAAATGGAGGCTTCGAATCTGCCAAAGCCATCACCTTGCGAAGTGGAAAAGAAGTTGGATCTGATCCTAACCCATCTAAATCCAATCAAAATGAGGACGAAAATATGTAATCTGAGGAGAAGGAACAAGGCCTGCCCTCGGCAAGGATGGAGCAATCTTTGCCGCAACCACCTACACATCCTAATTCGACCACCAAAGGTAAGTTGGGTTCAAATTCCATGACTTCTAATTCCATTCCACCCAATGCACCATTTCCTCGCAGATTTATGCAATCAAAGAACGATGAGAGTGACAAAGACATCCTTGACATATTCAGAAAGGTGCAAGTCAACATTTCACTTCTAGATGCAATTAAACAAGTCCCCAAGTATGCTAAGTTCCTGAAGGAGCTGTGCACTACAAGGAAGAGGGTTTCGAACAAAGAGATGGTAAAGGTAAGTGAGAATGTCTCAGCTGTGTTGCAACGAAAATTACCTCCTAAGTGCAAAGATCCCGGCAGTTTTACAATTCCTTGTGTTATAGGAAATACTCGCGTTGAATCTGCCATGTTAGATCTAGGTGCATCAATAAATGTCATGCCTTATTCAATATATGCATCTATGAACTTGGGAGAATTAAAAAATGATGGAGTGATCATTCAACTGGCCGATAGATCTAATGCGTATCCAAAAGGTGTTTTGGAGGATGTTTTAGTGCAGGTGAATCACCTAGTCTTTTAGGCGGACTTCTACGTGCTTGAAATGGAAGACTCGAACCATTCCCCTCAATTACCAATCTTACTTGGCCGACCATTCATGAAGACTGCCCGTACAAAGATAGATGTATTTAAGGGAACATTGACCATGGAATTTGATGGGGAAGTTATTGATTTCAATATTTTTGATGCTATGAGATATCCTCACGATGGTCACTCTTGTTTCTCTATTGATGTGATTGATTCTTGTGCGCAAGAATTCCTTGATTTGAGTGAGGATGCACTTGAAAAGACTCTCACGCAAAGCATTGGACTAAAAAACGAAAGGTTAGCATTTAGGCATGCATACGGCAACAACAAGGAACATCTTGCTGTGCCTATTCAAGAAGAATTGGTGGAGATGGTTGCTGCCCTAGAGTCAATTCCAAGGCATATTGGTAAGTCTCTTAACCTAATTTCAATTCCCATTTTGACTAACAAGTTGCTTCCTTCTGTAATCCAGCCCCCTTCCCTAGAGCTTAAACCATTGCCTAGCCACTTGAAATATGTGTTTTTGGGAGAACAAAAGACGCTGCTCGTCATCATCTCTTCTTCACTCACTGCATAAGAGGAGGACAAGTTGGTGAGGATGTTTCAGGAATACAAAACTGCCATTGGGTGGACATTGGCCGATATCAAGGGAATTAGCCCTACCACTTGCATGCATCAAATACTCTTGGAAGAAGGAGCCAAACCATCTAGAGAAGCACATCGCCGACTCAATCCACCCATGATGGATGTTGTGAAGAAGGAAATCATCAAGTTATTAGATTGTGGAATGATTTACCTAATTTCTGATAACCATTGGGTCTCGCTGGTCCAAGTTGTTCATAAGAAGTCCGGAGTCACTGTGGTAAAAAATGAAGATAATGAACTTATGCCCACCCGAATCCAAACCAGTTGGAGAGTTTGTATTGACTATCGGAAGCTCAACGCTACGACAAGAAAAGATCATTTCCTGCTGCCCTTTATTGATGAAATGCTGAAAAGGTTAGTCGGTCATTCATTTTATTGTTTTCTTGATGGCTATTCGGGTTATAATCAGATTGTGATAGCTTCCGATGACCAAGAAAATACTACCTTCATATGTCCCTTTGGTACCTTTGCTTATCGACGCATGCCATTTGGGCTATGCAACGCACCAACCATATTCCAAAGGTGTATGGTAAGTATTTTCTCAGAATTTGTGGAAAAGATCATTGAAGTGTTTATGGATGACTTTAGTGTTTTTGGTGACTCATTTGATGCATGCTTGAATAATCTTACTTTGATCTTACAACGATGCATCGAAACTAATCTTGTCTTGAATTGGGAAAAGTGTCATTTTATGGTAAAACAAGGTATAGTTTTGGGGCATATCATATCAGAAAAAGGGATCGAGGTTGATAAATCTAAAATAGATCTTGTACGTCACTTACCCTCTCCCACTTCGGTGAGGGAGGTTCGTTCTTTTCTTGGCCATGCAGGATTTTATAGGAGATTCATCAAGGATTTCTAAAAAATCACCCAACCCCTTTGCCGTTTACTCCAAAAGGAAGTAGCCTTCAAGTTCAACAAGGAGTGTGAGACCGCTTTCAAAACCCTCAAGGACATGTTGGCTTCGGCCCCCATCATCATGCCACCAGATTGGAGCCTTCCATTTGAGTTAATGTGTGATGCATCCGATTATGCCATTGGTGCTGTTTTAGGCCAAAGGAGGAACAAACAGCCCCACGTCATCCACTATGCTTCCCGACCCTAAATGATGCTCAATTGAATTATTCTACCACTGAGAAAGAACTTCTTGCAGTTGTATTTGCTTTAGATAAATTTCGTTCATACTTACTTGGCACTAAAGTGATTGTATATTCTGACCATGCAGCATTGAAGTATCTTATCACCAAGAAGGAGGCCAAACCAAGGCTGATTCGTTGGATGCTCATACTTCAAGAGTTCAACATTGAAATAAGAGACAAAAAGGGGAGTGAAAACGTGATGGCTGACCACCTCAACTGTTTAGTGCACGAGGAGGACTCTTTACCCATTTTAGAGACATTCCATGACGAGCAATTGCTGTCCCTAGAGGTAAGTGAGCCCTGGTATGCTGATTTGGTCAATTATTTGGTCACAAAACAAGTTCCTAGCACTTTAGATAAATACAAGCAAGATAAACTCAGAAATGATGCACGATTTTATGTGTGGGATGATCCATATTTGTGGAAGTATTGTCCTGACCATATTATTCGTAGATGTGTGCACAATTCCGAGTTTAATTCAATTCTTGCATTTTGCCATAGTTATGCATGTGGGGGTCATTTTGGCACCCAAATGACAGCCTTTAAGGTTTAGAGAGTGGTTTCTATTGGCCTACATTGTTTAAGGATGCCAGAACATTTTGCATAACTTGTGATAGATGCCAAATAACAGGTACAATAGGTGCCAAGGACCAAATTCCACAAACCCCCATCTTTAATGTGGAGATCTTTGATGTATGGGGTATGGATTTCATAGGACCCTTTCCGCCCTCATATGGTTTTACTTATATTTTGCTAGCCGTTGATTATGTGTCAAAATGGGTGGAAGCCAAAGCCACCCGTACTAACGATTCTAGAATGGTGGCAGATTTTATCAAGGCTAACATCTTTTCCAGATTTGGCATGCCGAGGGTGGTCATAAGCGATGGAGGCTCCCACTTTTGCAATCGCACCATTGAGGCGCTGTTTAAAAAGTACAATGTGAAGCATCGGGTTTCCACGCCATACCACCCTCAAACAAGTGGCCAAGCCGAAGTCTCGAATAGAGAAATCAAGCAAATCTTGGAGAAGACTGTTGGGCTAAACCGGAAGGATTAGAGCTTACGTTTAGATGATGCACTATGGGCATATCGCACTGCCTACAAAACACCTCTAGGGATGTCTCCATTTTGACTAATCTACGGCAAGCCGTGTCACCTACCTGTGGAACTGGAGCACAAAGCGCATTAGGCTGTGAAAACATTCAATTTGGACTTAGATGCTGCTGGAATGAATAGGAAGCTCTAACTGAATGAACTTGAGAAGATACGGAATGAAGCCTATGAGAATGCACGAATTTACAAGGAGAAAACAAAGGCATTTCATGACAAAATGATTCGGGGAAAAACATTCTCAATTGGACAGAAAGTGCTACTATTCAATTCCCGTCTACGATTGTTCCCTGGTAAGTTATGGTCTAAGTGGATTGGGCCATTTGTTGTCACTAATGTTTTTCCCCATGGTGCAGTCCAAGTTAGAAGCTTAAGGAATGGCGACGAATTTAAAGTGAACGGGCATCGTCTGAAGCTATACTATGAGAGTGATGTGGGGCAGATTGTGGAAGAAATCCCACTCAGTGCCGTGGGCCCGGCCCTATACAAGCTTAGAAGGAAGTTTCGTCCGGCTGCAAGACGTTAAAGTAAGCGCTTCTTGGGAGGCAACCCATGTTTTGCGTTCCTAAAAACCTTCATTTTTCTGCAGTTTTATTTTGCCATGATTGTCATTTTTATTTATTGCTTGTTTAATTGTTTTTGGTGTGGGTTTATTTTTGAAACATTGACAGATATGCAAGGTATTTTTTCATTAAAATTCGTTGAAAATGAACAGGAGACAAAAAAATACAAGAGAAAGCCTTCACAAAGGCTGCTTAAGAGAAGTCTCAGTAGTCGGCGGAGCCCCAGAAGGAGGAGGTATCAGAGGTTGATCATTTGGAGCTTCATTACGTGGTCCAGCCCCAGAAGACGAAGGCAAATGCTGTTGGAACAAACCCACAAACCTTTGATGATCAAGTAAAATCTGACCATCAGATTCCTGCATCTGGTCAATCTTCCTCTTCATGTTTGTAGCATAGTTATGTGTGAGCTTGTGCAACTATTTATTCTCATGCTTAAGCCATTTAATCTCCTGTTTGAGACTCATCACTTCAGTCGCCAATGATTTAACTTCACGGGTTCGAGCAAATAGACGTTAGGCCATATTAGACACAGAACCTGCACACTGCACACTGAGAGCCAAAGAATCCTTAACAGCCAACTTATCAGACCATTTGGAAAGTAGTCTGTTATCTTTGGGAGTGACAAGGTTCCGGGCCACCACCGCAGTAGTCATATCATTCTTCATCACCGAATCCCCAACGGTAAGAGAACCAGTAGGGGATATGAAGGATGGGCGCCATATGTTCTGGAGAAGGCATGGCTGCCTCTTCACCAAGGTTCAAGTCAAAACGACGGTCGGAGGGGCTAGACATTTTCAAAGGTGTTGAAGAAAGAAGAGGTTGAACAAATCAAGATCTTAGAAGTGCAAGAAAGGAGTTTCTACAGGCAAAAATTCAAGTGTGCTTTGAAACGAACTGCGTGCCTCTATAAAAATTAGCACTCGACGGGATTTCAGAGATCGAAGAGGCGAGCTCAGAAATTAAAGAGGCCAATTCAAAAATCGAAGAGGCGCTATCTTTCTCAAAAGCTGGGCTTGCTCAGAAACCACAGGCCATCTTATTTTTTAGATTTGTCCGCACTTGTCACATGCGACCTCTGCTCTCGATGGAGCTTAGAAATCAGAGAGGCATTTTCTTTTCCAGACATGTTAGCATCTGTCACATGCACACTCAGCTTTGCGGAAATCACGGGCAATTTGTCGAAGCGCCGATTCCAGATATCGAAGAGGCACCTGCTTTTCTAGACGTGTCAGCACCTGTCATATGGACACTCAGCAATGCAAAAATTACGGGCAATCTGTCGAAGATTTCTAGTGACGTAGAAAGCACGTGAAGTTCAATGTTCAATCATCCAACGGTTACCGACAAGGGTGAAAGAATAGTACCGGTTATTAATTCATATAAATGTTGACCTTCACCCTCCATTGCAAGACAAACATACATAACCCTTCTTCATTTCCGAGAATACCTTCCCAGCAAAGCCTCTCGAGTCACTCCATGTTCCTTATTCCTTGGGGTACCTTTGTAACTCATCAAAAGCAAAAGTATTTCATATCATGAAGGTTGAAAGCAAGAGTATCCCATATCATGTTTTCTCCCTGTCCTTCTCCTTGTCGTTGTTTTCACCTGCGGGACAAGGAGAAAAAGAGCAATCAGCCGGCACTTGGTATCAATCTTCCAATCTGGAATCGAATGCCTGGAACCTCTTCCTGATTGCTTACCTAGCCTTGCTCTCGAGTACTCATCTTCAACATTTTATGCTTCCTTAAAAGCTACCACATCTGCCTGGAGAATAGATAAGGGAAGTGAAAATGATACCTCAAAGCATGTGGAGACAATGTGTTAATTCATCCTCAGCTAGGGACAAGGAGAAAGAAAGCAAATGGTCGGCACTTGGAAAGATTGAAAAAGGAAACAGACCATCACCTCTACCTCGTGCCTGCCTGCCGTGCAGGAGAAACAAGCAGAGAAGAATGCAGATTGCGCAATCAAATCAACCCAGTAGAAGGAGTCTGATTTGAAACCAAGGAACTCTCATATTCCTCGCTCAGAATTCCAAACCAGTTCAAGATCAAAGCTGTGGAAAGTCAACAAGATCATCTAACTCCAAAACCAGATTTGCGTTCTTAAACTCTACTCTGTCTGGTTTTTACTTTGCCATACTTGTCATGTTTATTCGTGTTTGTTTGTTTGCTTGTTTTTGTGTGAGTTTATGCTTAAAACATTGAGGACAATGTTTGATTTAAGTGTGGGGGGGGGGTAACTGATAGGAGCATATTTATCCGACTTAGTTAGCTTGTTTTCTTGCATTTTCATAGTTTGTTTTTGTTTATTATAGTGTTTTAAGCTATTTTCGTGTGTTTGTAGGTCCATATGACAAAGTTGGCAAGAAAGTGCAATTTGGAGCATTTTGAGGCAGTTTTGGGCACCAAATGGATAGCTTATGAATGGACCAAGATGGATGGACGAATTTGAAGTTCAAGAGGCTTGGAATGTGTTGAAAAGAGTGAAGAAATAAATCTAAGTCAAGGAAGATAAGAAATCAACTCAAAAGAAGGAACATTATCCAAAATCTTATCCAACCTTATCTTATCCTATCCTAATCCTATCCTAACTTAATACCAGTTGCAAAGGGGATTTATTTTCAGATTAAAACACATTAAAATAGGTTTCTAGAAGCCCTTATCCACTCCTACAAAGGTGTTGCACCTTATCCTTTGTTTTTCTAGGAAATCAGCCACAAAACAAGTTTTCTAGAAGGCCTTATCTCATCTCCTAAAAATCTGGCGCCCTAAACCTTTCTAGAAGTTCTAGAAACCTGATTCTATTCTCCCTATTTCATTTGGATTTCTGACTTTTAGAAGAACCTTTTCCTTCAAGGATTGTGTATTAATTTCCTATACAAATTAGGCCTTCGAAATCCTTTTCCTTTGCTACCTTGTGCCGTGGGTTTTAGCCCTATAAATACACATATATGCCGCACCATTCAGACCACCACCCTCTACCACAAATCACCTACATCCATCCACCACACCATCCACCACAATCCTCTTATGCCGTAGCTAAGGAAGGAGAAGAATGAGCCATCTGGAGTGTTTCTAGGTGTATTCTATCTTTGTTTTTAATGTTTAATTCAATTTTTCTTTGTTTATTTGCGAACATGAGGAACTAATTTCTTTATAGTTGGAGGTGAATTCAAAGCCATGATTATATGTTTTATATGAATTGATTACATCTAGTTATTGTTTCTTGAGTCTTGAATGTGATTTGCTTATCTGGGTTATTAAAACTTGTTTGTGTATGTTAATTGAGGGTCGACACTTAATTTGCATGCATGAATTTGATGCTAGAGTATAAGGGAGTTTCACCTAATCGTTATGAACTTATATTCACAAGTAGTAAAGGTTACTAGTCACAATCGTGTTAAGTAAATTCTTGGCATAAGTTTCATGCAATTCATAGTAACAAGTGCCTCGTCAATGCTTATGATTTTCATAGAACTTAATGATCTTTGCTTGTATCTCTATTATGCAATTCATGTGGGGAACTTGTGGGGAATACTTTGGGTTGTCGTATGCAATCATCCAATTCAATAACTTTAGGAAAATCTGAGGGTTAATTAGTGCAATTCAAGGTTAACTTGGGGTGTTGTCATTCATGGTTTAAAGGAACAATACTGGAAATTGGTTTATGTTGCATATGTTATGTTTGGAGAAGGACCCTCTAACTAGCCTTTCACCATCTTAATTCACCCAATTTCATGTCTTTTGAGTTTGTTTTACAAGTTTCTATTTTAAAGTTTAAATTCGTCAAAGCAAAAATCCCTTTTCCTTAAGTCTTGTTTTTAGAGTCAAAACTTGTATTCTTTTAGTCTTTTGAGTCAAGTGAAGTTCTATTTTCGTCAAAATCACTTGTTAGGTCTAGAATTGAGTCTTTTTTATTGTTTGTTGCTGTTTTGAGTGTTTGAAGTTAATTTTGAGTCTATAGAGTCTAGTTTAGTGTTTTTGAGTCTTATTTGTGTTGATTAGCATCCCTTCTAATCCCCGGCTAGAACGATCCCTACTTACATATACTACAATTATAGGGTTTTAATTTGTGTGTTAGAATATTTCGCATCAAATTTTGGCGCCGTTGCCAGGGATTAGCAAATTTGCTAATCCCCCTTGTTTCTTTTTCGGGTCTTAAATTTTTATTTCTGATTTTGTTTTGTTTTTCTTCATTTTAGGATGTTTTGTTTAATTTACTTTCGATATTTGATTTAGTTTTGTTTCTTTGATTTTAGGTACTAGAGAAGTAAGACATGGATTTTGCTAACATTCAAGCTCAATTGGCGAATCTTACTTCTCAATTGTCACAGATTGCCAGAAGGACCACGATGCAAAGTGTCCCTACATTTGGTGTGTCATATGGGCACAAATATCAAACTCATCAACATCCTCAATTCACTGTGAACGAAGATGCGTGGGGTTATCAAGGCTATGATCAACCAAGCAACAACATGTTTTCCAACACTTACAATTCGGCTTGGAGAGATCATTCAAATTATATGTGGGGGGAACCTCAACAATTCCAACAAGATGGATATTGGCAGCAAAAGGAAGAGTTCTATTCAAGACCTATGCAATATGCTCAATCAAACTCAGGTTCATCAATAGATTATAATCAGATTCTTAATGAATTAAATTGTTTGGTGCAGGGCTCACAAAATCAAGCCAAGGAGGCTCAACAAGATGCATATTGGTAGCCATATGAGGAGTTCTACACCACGCCTATGCAGCCACCACTGCATACCCCACAACAATTCCAATCAAATTCAAGTATGTCCATGGATAGTGATCAAATTCTTCAATTACTAACCTTTTTGATGCAGGACCAACAAAATCAAGACAAGAAGTTGGATAAATTGAAGAGTCAAATGGGAGAGATTATGGAATTCATGGTACAAATTCAAGAGCAAAGTGAACTCTCCAACTCAACTGTTAAAAAGTCGAAGGAAGATTTTGAAATCCATGATGCTATCACTTTGGGAAGTGCTATGGAGGTTGGAGCTGACCTAAAAACGTCCAAACATAGCCTAGAAGTGGATGATGAGCTGCTGATTGAGGAGGAGGAAGAAGACATACACACAGCAAGGGTAGAACAACCCTTGTCGCAAGCCCTTAAGCCCTCTAACCCACCCACCACAAGTAAGGACGTCCCAATTTCATTTCATTCTAATGTTATTCCTCCGAATGTCCATTTTCCTTGCAGATTTTTGATTCCCAAGAAAGAAGAGAGTGAAAAAGACATCGTGGAAGCCTTCCCAAAGGTGCAAAATGATATTCCAATTCTTGGTGCAACAAATCAAGTTCCAGATTGTGTTGAAATGTTCAAAGGACTTTGTACACCAAGAAGAATGATTCAAGAGAAAGAAGTAGCTGGAGAATGTCAAGAATTCATCAAAGAGGATGTATTTGACACACCAAAGCCCAAAGAAGTTGAGTTTGATGACACGGGACAAATCACAACCATCGTAGTAAATCTGGCCAAATTCAAAGTCCCTGAAACTTTCAAAGAAGTGGTATTTGTCATTGAGTTCATGTCGGAGCACACAGGTAAGCCACTTCCCTGAATTTCAATTTTGTTCTATACTAATATGTTGTTAATGATTCAGGCATCCACTCTTGAATTTAAACCATTGCCGGATCATTTTAGGTATCATCTCCCATTTAAAGATCAATTCCATGCCATGGGACCTAGGAGAGTTTGAATAGAAGTATCGTCCGGCTGGAAGACGTTAAAGGAAGCGCTTCTTGGGAGGCAACCCATGCAAATAAAGAAGACCTAGGAAGCTCCGGCATCACAGCCAGATTTGCGTTCCTAAACCTTACTCTTTATTGCTTTGACTTTGCCATATTTGTCATGTTTGCTAGTTGTGTTATTTGCTTGCTTTTGTGTGAGTCTATATGTTTGAAACATTGAGGACAATGTTTGGTTTAAGTGTGGGGGGGGGGGGTAAACAAAGTGTTTTTGTTGAAAAATTCGTAGGATTTTACCACCTAACATTTCAAAGGTTGTTTTTCACTATTTTTGAGTGTTTTTAGTATGTTTTGATGTGTCTTTATGTGGCTTTAAAAGGAAATACGAAAATTCAAGAAAAAAAATTCGAAAAAGTTTGGAAAAAACCCAAAAAAGAGTCATTTTAGAGTTGTTTTTGTGTGTTTGTTTGTGTCTTAGGGTACCTTCCAACACAATGATGAGGATTTGGTTTTTAATTGCATGACTATTAAAGAAAGTTACAAACATGGGTGGAAGTTTGATATGCTCTTTGGTATATGCTTGGTTATAGTGGAGCATGACTTAGAGGGAATTCCTTTTGATCAACATATTGCAGAAAACAAGTGTGGGGGAAGAGATTTGTGTGTGTGTGTGTGTGCCAAAGTCTTAAATGAGGCACGGGTAGAAAAGAAAAAGAAAAAAAATTCGTGGAAAATAGAAAGAAAAAAAGAAAAGTTGTGAAAAGAATGAAGAAGATTTGAAGAATATGTGAAAAAGAGCTCTAAAGTGTTGGTTGTTGAAGAAAGGGTCCAAAAAGCTTGAATTTGACCCTAAGTGTTGCATGAACTTTCCCTTTGTGTTTAAAGTGGATTTTTTCATTCAAAAGTGAATTCTAAGTGTCAAAATCATTACTTTGCTCACTATTGCTTTAAGAACGTTTGTTTACCCTTACCTTTCTTTGTAAGCCAATACCCTTAGCCCCATTACAACCCTGTGATTTCTATCTTGGGTGTTATGTGTTTCAATATGTGGAGTTTGGGATTGGTATGAGCATATGGTATCCCTGGTTCTCGCGTCTAAGTAGTGGCATTCCATTCATGAGATCATATCTAAGCATGCTTAATAACTCCAGAAAATGCTTTCTTTGTTATACATATATGTGAGTGTTTGTCTACATGTTTACATCAATCTTCTCACATATAACTAGTGTAAGGTGTGTAGTCAGAAAATCTGAGTGAAAATTGAGTGCCTATCTAGTAAGGAATTGAGGGAATTCTCTAAGGCATGTTACTACATTCAAAATGTTGTTTTAATTGATTATATGTGAGCTAGTGAATGGTGACTATGATTAAGTATGAGCTCAAGGGTAAGGATAACTAAAATTTATGTAAGTAGTGATTTTTAATGTGTCATGTTTCATTGGAAATCCCTGAGACAAACGTTGGAAGGTTTAGGTTTTGTTTTGTTTGTTTTGTTTCCTTTGTTTTGCTCAAGGACTAGCAAAAGCTAAGTGTGGGGGAATTTGATAGGAGCATATTTATGCGACTTAGTTAGCTTGTTTTCTTGCATTTTCATAGTTTGTTTGTGTTTATTATAGTGTTTTAAGCTATTTTCGTGTGTTTGTAGGTCCATATGACAAAGTTGGCAAGAAAGTGCAATTTGGAGCATTTTGAGGCAGTTTTGTGTGAGTTTATGCTTAAAACATTGAGGACAATGTTTGATTTAAGTGTGGGGGGGGGGGGGGGGGTAACCAAGTTGTTTTGCATAAAATTCGTAGGAGTTTATCACCCATTACTTCTAGTGTTGTTCCTTGCTATTTTTAAGTGTTTTTAAGCTGTTTTGGAGTGTTTTAGTGTGTTTTGACATAAAAATCCTAAAATCTCATAAAAATTTGAAAAATTGTTTTGAAAACCCCAAAAAGAGTTGTTTTTGAGTGTTTATTTGTGTCTTAGGGTACCTTCCAACACAATGATAAGGATTTGGTTTTTAATTACATGACTGTTAAAGAGAGTTATAAACATGGATGAAAATTTGATTTACTCTTTGGTGTATGCTTGGTTGTGGTTATAATTTATGAATTCACATGCAATCATAAAGGAAAAATCAGTTTTTGTAACATGCTTGAAGGAAGGAACTCAAATGAACGCTACAACCTTATGAGACTTGAGCCTAAATGTTTATTTGGAGAGTTAATAATCTGTGTATCATTGTTTTCTAAAGTCGTTGCATGATCTCATTATTCTTTGCTTGGTTGCTACTTAGAAGGCGTTTCATCATTTAGTTCCAAATGCTAGAACTCAGGCCTATTTCATTCAAAGCATGCTATTGATTTGTATAACACATATTCAAGATGAAGTTGTGTAGTGACCACCAAAGCCAAATTGTCGTGCCCCTATTTCATTATGTGTTTAAGTTTAACCCCGTTGAGCCTTGTTAAGCCTATGTTCTTTGTTAATCCACACTATCCTTACCTAGCCTAGTTTTAGGACCATCCATACCCTTGTTCTTGAAGCATAGTAAAGCATGACTTAAAATGAACTCCTTTTTTATCAATGTATTGCAAAAAGCAAGTGTGGGGGAAGTGATTCTTGTGTGTGTGTGTGTACCAAAGTTCTTAATAAGGCACGGGTAGAAAAAAAAAAGAGTGAAAAGAAAAAAGAATTGAAAAGAGTATGAAAAAGAGCTCTAAAGTGTTGTTTGTTAAAAAAGGGTCTAAAACATTGAATTCGGCCCTAAGTGTTGCATGAATCTTCCCTTTGTATTTAAAAGTTGATTCTGCATTCTAAAGTGAATTGCAAGTGTCTATTTCATTGCTTTGCTTGCTATCGCTTTAAGAACGTTTGTTATTCCTATCCTTTCTTTATTAGCCATTACCCCCAAGCCTTGTTACAACCCTTGACTTCAATCTTGAGTGTTGTGTGTTTCAATTTGTGGAGTTCAAAATTGGTATGAGCATATGGTGTCACTGGTTCTCGCATCTAAGTAGTAGCATTCCATTCATGAGATCATATCTAAACATGCTTAATAACTCCAGAAAATTGCTTTCTTTGTTATAACATATGTGAGTCCTAGTCTTTCGTGTTTACATTAATCTTCTCACATATACTAGTGTAGGGTATGTAGTCAGAAAATGTGTGTGAAAATAGAGAGTATTTTGTAAGAAATTGAGCAAATTCTCTAAGGCATGTTACTACATTCAAAACATCGTTTTAATTGGTTAATTGTGAACTAGTAAGTGGTGACTGTGATTAAGTATGTGCTCAAGTGTAAAGATGACCAAAATATGTGGGAATGATGATTTTTAACATGTCATGTTTCATTAAAAATCCCTGAGGCAAATGTTGGAAGGTCTAGGTTGTGTTTTGTTTGTTTTGTTTCTTTTGTTTCTTTTGTTTTGCTCGAGGACTAGCAAAAGCTAAGTGTGGGGGAATTTGATAGGAGCATATTTATGCGACTTAGTTAGCTTGTTCTTGTGCCTTTATGTTGTTATTTCTTAGTTGATTTAGTATTTCAAGCCATTTTTTTTGTGGTTGTAGGTACAAAGGGTTAAAGAGGCAAACAAGTGCATTTTGGTACCTTTTGGAGCAGTTTTGGGCATGGAATGGATATCACATGCATGGAGCAAAGTGGTTGGATGAAACTAAAGATCTAAAGAAGCTAGGAATGTGCCAAGGAAAGGAAGAAAATAAATTGAGGACCAAGGAAGATAAGGAAACCATTAAGAATGAGGAAAGACTAGTCAAACTTGCCTTATCTTGTCGTTACCTTTCCTAATCCTAAATTACCAAAGATTTAGTCACACGAAGGGTTCCTAAATACTTTGGGACATTTCATTACATATTCTACAAGTCCTAAACCTGCCCTAAAAGTCCAAGCCATACCATCCTTCACCATTTCTCTTCCTTGCCGTCCAAGGGAGCCATTCCTTTCCTATTTTATGCCATAAATCACTCCATGCCGTGCACATTCCACCATGTTCCCTCCTTGCACTCATTTGCTGCACCATTCCACTTCCTTTCCTTTGTTTACCATGTGCACAATATCCTTTCACCTCCTTGCACTCATTGATTCACCACTTACTCACCTTTCCACCCATGCCATGCATAATCACCCTTGTCCCCTTCATGCACCAGATTTCTTGAACTCATTTCATGCACCATTACACTCATTATCCACCCATGCCGTGCACCGCCCTGTTGGAAATATGCCCTGAAAGTCAATCTTTGGAAGAAATCTTTCAGGACAAATGAATCGATGTATGGATGATTTTTATACATCAAATGGCAAAGACACGAATTAGGACTATCTCAATTAACGATATATGTCCTAAATAGTGTATCCATGGACAATGGATCGATTGAAGAAGTAATCTAATGATGTTAGACTACAGAGACCTTCTTCACATAACCATTGTGTCCAAAAGGTTCCTGGTTGTTGGATTGTCGGAGGGATACTGACAATGCGTAGACCGGTACATACTATGCGTGCTTCAATTGGAAGGATGGAAAGTCTCATCCCATTCGTGTTGTGACACTGAGACAAGTATGTAGGTGCTCATTAGGGGAATGAGTTCACTGAACACAATCGAACGAGAGTACTTGCATGGAGGTCTACTCACATGTCAAGCAAGTAACTCTAATGGTTGGAAAGATGTAAGTAATCCTTAGACCTGAGGCATCGTCATTGTCTTGTGGTTAAGTACTTAATCTTTGATTATGTCAAAGTCTCCCCATTCGAGGGTGTCCACGGCATAATTGGGGTTAAGCCACTTAGTCATGAAGGCAAGTGTATGCGCAACAAGGAATCTCTAATCCTCGGTAAGAGAGGAAGAATGCTCTAAGATATGATTCGGGAATCTTCGGCCAAAGTATCGAGCGTATTGAATGGAATGCGTTCCTATACGACTCAAATGAATCATATATGAAGGAATAATCACATTAGGGGTTTGACATGATATATCCATACCCTAATGATGTGATTGAGAGTATTGTATTAGAGAAGGATTGAATTACATTGTAATTCCAACTGACTAGGCTCTTCGAATAAACTTCTACATTAGCTTGGGTAGCTATGACATATGGTTAGATGTCACTCATAGCTTGTGAGTTCTTCTAGATGATTAAATGTAGTCGTCAAAGAAGAAAGGTGAATTAAAATGAAGTTTTAATTCACTAAGTGATTGAATTAAATATAAGCAATTGGATTGATGCCAATCACCTCACTGCCTTGCTAATTAGAACCTAAAAGATTGTTCACCAAAACACTATTGTGGTGAGTAACTAATGGATGATGGAAACAATTAATTGGATTAATTATGTGTTGTGATTAATTTAGAAAAGTCTAAAGAAATCATAAAAGCGATAAAGATCGTTTTGGGCTTAAAGAAACGTTCAGGTTTAATTGGGCCCATTGGGCTTTTATTCAAGCATTGGATGACTTCAAATAAATGAAAGCCCAAAGCCCAAACAACACAAATAGGGCCGGCCATATTATGTGGGGAAGGAGAGATATTTAGTCAAGTGTTGACTAGGTTTTCTTTTGTCTATATAAGGAACTTTATAGTGATAAAGTTCATTAGGGTTTTTTGAAGTGTTTAAAACAACAAAGAGGCAAAAGAAAAAAGCTCTCTAACACATCAAAGGGCCGGCCACCATTGGGGTGTTTTAGCTAACAATCTTTCACCCTTTTGGTTATTCCTTCATCCTTCTCACTACACTAGTGGGTGAGGATCTTTAGAGGTTTCCTACTTTGGAAACTTGAAGAGAACCTAGGAGCACTCATTCTTTCAAAGTGGAGGAGGCAAGGAGGGAAGCTAGGCTCAAGGATTTCAAGGAGCAAAGGGCTTGGAGGTGGTCCATCCTTGGTCTCAAGTCTAGATCAAGAGGTATAAGACTAACCTTCACTTTGTTCTTGATTCTATAAATTGTTTTGATGCATTATATATAAACCTATGAACCTTGAAGGGGATTTGCATGACTATAGCTTTGATAATTTGTTATAAATGCTTCCGCTGCTTTCGTATATTAAATTTGATTTGGATATGCATGATAGTCATTATGAAATCCCATGCTAGAATCTCATATTTTTCCCTTCACGCCCTGGTCTCCTTCATTATTTCTGATTTCATGCATCAAAACATTGAATCATTGCACTCAATTGCTGCACATTTCTTGTCCCCTTAACCCATCAGATTTCATACAACTTTTACCTCCACTACATGCACTTATTGATTCACCATCCACCACATTTGGAATCCCATGCCGTGCATCATGAGTCTTGCTGCACCTTTGACTTATTTCTGCACCATTCCACCTCCCTTTCCTTTCTCTACAATGTGCACCATCATTCATGTTCCCTACTTGCATTCATAGCTGCAACACCACTCCATTTTACCCCCCATGCTTTGCATCATCACTTCACTTTCACCTTTGAATCATTTCAAACACCACTCAATGCACTCATTGCTACAACACCACTCCATTTTACCCCCCATGGTTTGCATAATTACTTCATTTTTCACCCTTGAATCATTGCACACACCACCAATTTCCCTCCATTGCCGTGCACTTCCTCTATAAAAGGAAGTGTGTGTGGCAGCCATATAGTTTAGTTTTTGCTTGATCATTCATCCCCATTTCAATACAACCTTCATCCAAACACATCCATTCATATTTACATCCATTCCTCCATATAAAGAAACCTTCAAACACTCACCAACACCTTGTGCCGTAGCAAAGGAAGGGAAGGAAAGTGCTTGGACGTTTAGGTGTTTTCTTTCTTTTGTTTAGGTGTTTTCTTTCTTTTGTTTCCAATGTTTAAATTCATTTTCTTTCGTTTTGTTGTGAATATGAGTGGCTAAACCCCTCTTAGCTAGGGGTGATTTCAAAGCCATGATTATGTATGTAATATGATTTGATAAATTCCATTTATGAACTCTTGAATTGTGAATGCAATTGGCTTAACTATTCGATTGATAACTTATTTGTATTTGTTAATTAAGGGTCGACACTTAATTGGCATGCATAAATCTGTTGCTAGAATATAAGGAAGTTTCACATAATCGTTACAAACTTATATTCACATGTAGTGAATGTCGGTTATAAATGATCGCGTTAAGTTCAATTCCTAGCATGAGTGACATGATGTCATAGTTGCAAGTGCTTTGTCAATGCTTATGATTTTCATTAAACGTAATGATCTTTGATTGTATCTCTATTATGATGTCATATAGGGAACTTTTGAAGAATGTTTTGGGTTGTCGAATGATGTCATCCAATCCAATAAAACAAGGAAAATCTGAGAGTTAACTAGTGATGTCACGGTTAATTTGGAGCATTGTCATTCATAATTCAATGAAGTAGTAACTGGAAATCGAGTTATTTGCATACATGTCGTGTGTGGAGAAAAAGCCTCTAGCTATCCCATCCATCATCTTATTTCTCACATTTGTTTTACAATCTGTCTAGTTTTTCATACTTGTTTGTTTGTTTCAACTTCATCCAAATCAAAACCCCCCTTTTAGTTTCTTGTTTCAAAGTGTTTCAAATTTGTTTTAGTTTGTGTTCTTAAGTGTTTTGATTCGAGTAAAAGTCAATTTTCGTCCAAAGTCATTCCTAGTGTCTAGTTTAAGTTTATTTGGTTGTTTTAAGTTGTTTTGAGTATTTTAAGTTTGCTTTGAGTCTTGTGAGTCTTGTTAAGTGTTTTTAAATTTAGTTTTATGTTTTTGAGTCAGTTTAGAGGTTATTAGCAAGCCCTCATAATCCCCGGTCCAGAACGATCCCTACTTATACTTGTACTACAATTGTCAAAAGAAAGTTAAATTTGTGTGTTAAGATAATTTTCGCATCAGATTACTTCTATCTTAAACTAACATATTATGACAAGTACGTTCTGCGGCGATCTCGTGCCTAATGCAGGTTTGAATGAGGCATCCAGACTAGGAAATCCTGAAGGGAAATTTTATTCCAACGAAGCTCTAATTTGAGGAAGTAACTTAGCAAAGCCAGTTACGTGTCATCCGATAAGAAACAGTAAGGTTTGATGCATATAGGGTCTATCAAAAGGATTCAAAAATTGTTTTTGATCCCACGTGCCAGCGACCAAGTCCCTATCGAACGTTTTGTTTAATGTTCACTAGGAACAAACATGCAATTTGGACTACGAAGGAAACCCTTTCTTGGTTACACGTTACGATGGAATATTAGGCTGACAATAAGATCTGGAGGACATTCTAGACAAGATTAATTGTTTTCTTATCCTTAATCCAATCCATGCATTAAAGCAAGTCTTGGAGAATGAGTTTTTTCTTGGGTTTTAGACCTAGTGTTGGAGAATGGTAGTACTCTACTTATAGCGGAAATGTTTATAAACACTAAGTTTTGGGAATAACATTTTTGTGCAATGTTATCAAGGTGGTCGAAACCCAACCTAAGCCTGCAAAGTTATTCATATTTAAGTTTGTCACTTAGTACCCAAAGTTAAGTCTACTTTGGAAAGATGTGCAAATATTCATTGCATAGTCAAAGTCCCATGAATAGGGCAAAAAAGTACAACATCGGGGGAGATAAGCCTTCACCCTTAGCGAAAATTGTTCTAGCACCTAAGGGAAAATACACTTAGCGAACATAAGCAAAGAAAGAAACCCTAAAAAGAGGTGACTCAAGGTGTATGGAACTGTGACTTTATGCTTCTACAACTCCATCACTTCACCAAGGAGTTAGCAAAAAGATGCCATGAAAATCCACGAAGGAGGTGGATCTCAATATGAGGATGCTCAAGAAAAGGAGAATCTAGTAGAATACTAGGTATGTCTTCATCGAATTTTGAAGTCGCCCACTGATAGGAGCATATTTATGCGACTTAGTTAGCTTGTTCTTGTGCATTTGTGTTGTTATTTCTTAGTTAATTATGTATTTTAAGCTATTTTCGTGTGTTTGTAGGTCATAATAACAAAGTTGGCAAGAAAGTGCATTTTGGAGCATTTTAGAGCATTTTTTAGCCAAGAATGGATAATGCAAGCATGGAGACATGAGGATGGACGTTTTTTAAGATTTGAAGGCTAGAAATCAGCATGTGTGTGTGCAAGTGTGTTGACCTACAACTCCAAACATCCATCCACTACACCCATTACATCCACTTATTACCAAACACTCATCCACTACACCCATTACATCCACTCATTACCAAACATCCACCCACTACACCCATTACATCCACTCATTACCAAACACTACTCATTACCATGTTGGAAGTATGCCCACAAAGGCACTCATTTGATGTAATAGCTTTTTGGAATACTTATTGTGTTAAACTTTTATATGTTTAATGGAGGGCAAATCTTATTGTTAATCACTATTTATTGTATCATGTGTTTAAGCAATAAGGGAATCCAAGGAATGTATTTGTTCTAAGAGATAAGTGATCTAATGAGTTAGATTATCGAGACCTTTCTCTTATGTTCATTCCTAAAACGTTCCTAGCCATAGGATTGCTAATTGGGCATTGACAATCCGCTAAGGCTAGTATGTGTTATGTTGACTCAATCGTGAGTATAACTAGTCTCAAGTCATTTGGTGTTGGACACTAAGACAAACACATAGGTGCTCGAAAGTATACTCGAGTACACTGAACTACGATCAAAAGAGAGTTCGAACATACATGTCATGTATGAACTCTAAGGTTGCAATATGCAAAGTAGTCCTTTGACCTGAGGCATCATCGATGTCTAATGGTTAGGTCCTTGATCTTTGATCATGTCAACGGCATTCCTTTGGAGTGTCCACGACATTGTTGGGGTCAAGCTATCTAGTCATGTAGGCATATGAATGCACAACAAGGGATCTCTAACCTTCCATGGTGGAGGGAGAATACTCTAAGATATGATTCTAAAGTCTTTGGCCAAAGCAAATGAATATGACTTAGGAAGTTTGTTCCAAATCATATTCAAGGGAATCATATAGGAAAGTATCACATTGGATAGTAGACATGAAACAAACTATCACTTAAACAATGTGATTAAGAGTATTGTATTAGAGAAGGACCGTATTGCATTGTAATTGTAACTGGATAGGTTCTACAATCAATTCTACTTAGCTTGGGTAACCATGATATGCTGCTAGGCGTCACTCATGGTTTGTGGAAGCCCTAATGGTTAGCAAACACTAATCAACAAAAAGGGAGAATTGAAATGTGGTTTCAATTCACAATCGATCGTTAAGAGTAACATCGCCCACTGCCTCGCTAATTGGAACCTAATGGATCGTACACCGAGTAAGGATGTATGTGAAGAAATCAAATGAAATGGATAAGCAATTAAATGGTTTAATTGAAGAATGGTCAAGATTAATTAATTAGTTAATTAATTATACGAAAGGTTCGTATTGAGCTTATATGTTGCTTTTGGGTTTCGGGGCCCAAAAGCGTTTTGGTCCACAAGGCCCATTATGTTTAAGTTGTATGACAACTAAAACAAAATGGGCAAATTAGCCCAATAACAAAGGATGGCCGGCCATTAGGGTGGATGGGCAAAGTTTGCTTAATTACAAGTTTGCCACTCACCAAAGAAAAGGTTATAAAAGCAACTTTATAGCTATTTTCTCATTAGGGTTTTTCTTGTTGAAATTGGGTGAAACATTTTCTCCATTTTATTCTAAGGAGGCCGGCCACTAAGGGAAGGGACATCTAGCAATCTCTTATTCCCTTAGTCATCCATTTCATCTTCACAAGATACAACCTTGGTGAAGAGACTTAGAGACATCAAGCTTTTGGTGTTTTGGAGAACAAATCCTTATTTCCTCAAATCTTCAAAGGAGCACTAAAGGGAGGAAAACACAAGGAGGATTCAAGGAGCTTGGAGGTGACTTGAAGGCCCTCCACTTGGGTGAATCCCTTGTGTAATCAAGGATGAGCTTCAAGAGTAAAGAATCACTAAATCTTTACTTATCTTTAATGTTGTTAAAGAGTTTATTTTGGTTCACCATATACTAGGCTTTGAAAGTCATGGGTTTTATGAATTGTTTTTGGATGCATGCCTACTTTAAAGTGTTAATAGCTTGCATGTGTATTCAAATGTTCATACTTGTTCTTAGCTAGGACAATATTTTTCCTTCATACCAAATACTCATACACTACACCCATTACATCCACTCATTACCAAACATTCACCCACTACACCCATTCCATCCACTCATTACCACAACACTCACCCACTACACCCATTACATCCACTCATTACAACTCCATACACTCCTCTCCCTAGCCTATAAATACATCCACCTTTCACCATAATTTGGGGGACAATCTTGATCCATCCAAAGACACTACATTCACATCTCACAACTCCATACACTTACACTTTCATTCCTTGGGAGAGAACACAATCCACCCATCCACCCTTCACCATAACTCACCTATATCCATCCACCACCATAATTTACCACTCATCCATCAAACCGCACCTTGTGCCGCAACAAAGAGAAGAATGAGGACCCTTAGACGTGTTTGCCATTCAAGTTGGATTGTTGGAGCGTTTTTAGGTGTTTTCATTCTTTTGTTTTCAATGTCTAAATTTGTTTATCTTTGCTTTGTGAGTATGAAGAACTAAACCCCCCTTAGCTAGGGGGAATTTGAAACCATGTTCATGCTTGCAATATGATTTGATTACTTTCAGTTGTGATTCATAAGTTGTGAATTCAATTTACTTATCCATTTGAATTAAAACTGATTTGTGTATGTTGGTTGAGAGTGCACGCTTAATTTCTATGCATAAATATGATGCTAGGATATAAGGGTGTTTCACCTAATCGTTATGAACTTATTTTCACAAGTAGTAAAGGTTGTTCGTCACAACCGTGTTAAGTAAATTCTTGGCATAAGTTTCATGCAATTCATAGTTACAAGTGTTTCGTCAATGCTTATGATTTTCATAGAACTTAATGATTCTTGCTTGTATCTCTATTATGCAATTCATGTAGGGAACTTGTGGGGAATGCTTTGGGTTGTTGTATGCAATTATCCAATTCAATGAAATTAGGAAAATCTGAGGATTAATTTAAGCGTACCTAATTAATCTGGGGTGTTGAGGTTCATGGTTTATTGAAAAGCAACTGGAAATCGTTTTATATGCAAGTGTGTCATGTGTGGAGAAGAACCCTCTAGCTAGCCCATTATCCATAGTTTAACCCATTACCCATCAATTCACCTAAATTTGTCTAAGAATCTGTTTAAATTATTCTTGCTTTGTTTTCCTTATTTTCGTCCAAAACCAAAGTCCCCTTATTTTATTAAAGTCATATTAGTTAGTACTTGTTTTAGATTGTGTTTTTAAGTGTTTTAAGTCAAGATAAAATCAATTTTCGTCCAAACTTAGTGTTAGTGGCAGAACTGCCTTAGAGTTGTTTTTAGGCAATTTTGAGTCTCTATAATCTGTTTTGAGTCTTGTATGAGTAAGACATGGATTTTTCTACCATTCAAGCTCAATTGACGAAACTTACTTCTCAATTGTCACAATATGCCGAAGGGACCACAATGCAAAGTGTCCATACATATGGTGTGTCCTATGGGCAAGGATATCCAACTCATCAATGTTCTCAATTCGCTGCGAATGAAGATGCTTGGGGTTATCAAGGCCATAGCCAATAAGGGGACAACATGTTTTCCAACGCTTACAATTCGGATTGGAGAGATTATTCAAATTACATGTGTGGAGAACCGCAACAATTTCAACAAGATGGATATTGGCAGCAAGAAGAGGAGTTTTATCATTGGCCATATGAGCCATCACAGCCTCCACAACAATCTGCCTAATTCAATTCAGGTACATCTTTGGATAATGATATGTTTAATAAGTTACTCACCTCTTTGAACCAGGATGCAGAAAACCGAAACAAAGAGGTGCAAAATTAAGCCAAGAAGACGGGCGAATTGGAAAAGCAATTTGGGCAAATTATGAAGTTCATGGCACAAATTCAAGAGCAAAGTGAACTCCCCAACTCAACTATTGAAAATTCGAAGGAAGATTTTGAAATCTATGATGCTATCACTTTGGGAAGTGCTATGGAGGTTGGAGCTAACCTAAAAACATCTAAACATAGCCTAGAAGTGGATGAGGAGCTGCTGATTAAGGAGGAGGAAGAAGACATACACACGGAAAGGGTAGAACAACCCTTGCCGCAGCCCCCTAAGCCCTCTAAACCACCCACCATAAGTAAGGACGTCCCAATTTCATTTCATTCTAATGTTATTCCTCCGAACGTCCATTTTCCTCGCAGGTTTTTGATTCCCAAGAAAGAAGAGAGTAAAAAAAACATCGTGGAAGCCTTCCTAAAGGTGCAAAATGATATTCCAATTCTTAGTGCAACAAATCAAGTTCCAAATTGTGTTGAAATGTTCAACGGACTTTGTACACCAAGAAGAATGATTCAAGAGAAAGTAGTGGCTGGAGAAGATGTAGAATGCATAAAAAAAGATGTGATTGAGACAACCATTCCTAAAGAAGTTGAATTTTATGACACGGGACAAGTCCCAACCATCACATTCAATCTGGCCAAGTCCTATATCCCTGAAACTTTCAAAGAAGTGGTGTTTGTCATTGAGTTCTTGTCTGACAAAGCAAGTAAGTCATCTTCTCCAATTTTACATACGTTTTCCACTAACTTGCTGATTTTGATGATTCAGGCACCCACACTAGAATTTACACCATTGCCCGATCACTTCAAGTATCACCTTCCATTCGAAGATCACTTCCATGCCATGGGACCTAAAGGAGTGTGACTGGAGGTATCGTTTGGCTGGAAGACGTTAAAGCAAGCGCTTTTTGGGAGGCAACCCATATATTCAAATAAGGAAGATTTTTGAATTGCTCAATAATCAGTTTTGCGTTTCTAAAAACCTTCCCTTTTCTGTAGTTTTATTTTGCCATGACTGTCATTTTTATTTGTTGCTTGTTTAATTGTTTTTGGTGTGGGTTTATTTTTGAAACACTGACAGTTATGCAAGGTATTTTTACATTCATAAAAAAGAAAGGAACATTAAGCAGATAAATACAAGAGGGAGCCTTCACAAAGGCTGCTTAGGAGAAGTCTCAGTAGTCGGTGGAGCCTCAGCAGTTGGCGGGGCCACAGAAGGAGGAGGTATCAGAGGTTGATCATTTGGAGCTTCACTACGTGGTACAGCCCTAGAAGACGAAGACAAATGTTGTTGGAACAAACCCACAAACCTTCGATGATCAAGTAAAATCTAACCATCAGATTCCTGCATCTAGTCAATTTTCCTCTTCATGTTTGTGGCATAGTTGTGTGCGAGCTTGTGCAACTGTTTATTCTCATGCTTGAGCCCTCTAATCTCCTGTTTGAGACTCATCACTTCAGCCGCCAACGATTCAACTTGACGAGTTCGAGCAAATAGGCGTTGGGCTATGTTGGACACAGAACCCGCACACTGCACACTAACAGCCAGAGACTCCTTAACAACCAACTCATCAGACCGTTTTGAAAGCAGTCTGTTATCTTTAGGAGTGACAAGGTTCCTGGCCACCACCGCAGCTGTCATATCATTCTTCATCACTGAATCCCCAACTGTAAGGGGACCAGTAAGGGATATGAAGGATGGGCGCCATATGTTGTCTGGAGAAGGCGGGACTGCCTCTTCACCAAGGTACAAGTCAAAACGACGGTTGGAGGGGCCATACATTTTCAGATGTGTTAAAGAAAGAAGAGGTCGGACAAGTCAATATCGTAGAAGTGCAAGAAGGGAGTTTTTACAGGCAGAAATTCAAGTGTGCTTTGAACGTCCTACGTACCTCTATAAAAAACAGCACGCGATGGGATTTCAGAGATCGAAGAGGCGAGCTCAGAAATCGAAGAGGCCAACTCAAAAATCAAAGAGGCTCTAGCTTTCTCAAAAGCTGGGATTGCTTAGAAACCACGACCAATCTTTTTTTCCAGATTTGTCCGCACTTGTCACATGCAACCTCTGCACTCGACCGGATTTCAGAGATTGAAGAGGCAATTCCAGATATAGAAGAGGCATCTGCTTTTCCAGACGTGTCAGCATCTGTCACATGCAGAGTAAGCTTTGCGGAAATCACGGGCAGTTTGTCGAAGCGCCGATTCCAACCATTTGCTTTTCCAGACGTGTCTTTGGATAACTATCCATCCTCAAGCTAAACACCCTTTCAAATGCATAGTTAGGGGCAATAGTGGGACCATGATTTTTCTGGACCAAAATAAGGTCGGAAGGCTCGTTCCATAGAAGTCCGATCACAGATTCAACAGATCTGATTGGATTGAGTTGCTCAAATGGACCAATGAACCACCATTAACCATTCTTGTCCACAAGATAGAGAAACTTGATCCGATTAGGGATCAGACGAGCTTCCTATATTCTTGGAGATTCCTACAATTTTTTTAAGATTAGTGTGCATCGCAAGTAACACTCCTAAGAGGAAACAATATCTAATCCTATATATCCTCTTGATTCTCCTGGTTTAATACGAATTTCATATCCTAAAAAGTCTATCTCTTGACTAGTATAAATACCCTCATCTAGGGAAAACCTTCGGTAATGCTTCCTTAACACATATTATCTTGCCCATTGCTTGAGTCTTAATATTGCTTATAACTTGATCGTCAGAAAGCCTTTGGCCAGTACCCGACTAGTTCAAGGTTTGGCTTTAGTTGTTTGCTTTCTTATAGGTAGCCAGACTTGCTCACCTCTTCTATCCGCTATGGTGTGCGAACTTAGTTCCAACATCAATGTTTTTAGTTTTAGTTTTCTAATTGTTAGATCCCTTTAAAGAGTCATTTACTTTAGCAGATGCATTGAACTTAAAAGAGTTCTTAGATGACTTACAATTCTTACCAGAGTAACTAGAAGATACATTGAACCCCTTCTTCCCTTGGCCAAATTCCACAAAATTCATAACTGGACATATTTGCCTTTTTTTCTTGCTTTTTGTCGAGTCTCCTCTTGAAAGAACTCCTCCTGAGTGTAAGCACGCACTTTGTACTCCCCCATGATAGGGTGAAGTCGGTGTACGAGTCACAAAAGATCGGAGCCTACCACGGTGGAAGGCCACGAAAGAGTGTTCAAAGCACTCTCACGCTTATCAACTTAATAATGATTTGGTTGAGGGTTTTAGGTCTCATCACATATAAACATACATTTTAATCTTATTAAAATAATTTGGTCCTATTACAACTATTGGTCCATATGATTGATTTAGTAGTATATGATACTCCCACTATGCTTGTAAAACGGTTTTTAAAGCAAGAGTATATGGTACTACTAACATAAGGTTTGCATTCATTGATGGACTATATAGTTGCCTTAGGGCCTTAGGATGACTATGAACCTTTGATTAGATTGAAGGAAAAATTTTGTCCTAGGTAAGAACAAGTAAGAACATTTGAATACATATGCAAACTATTAACACATTAAAGTAGGCATGCATTAAAAAACAATTCATAAAACCCATGACTTTCAAAGCCTAATATATGGTGAACCAATAAACTCTTTAACAACATTTAAAGAGAAGGTAAGATTTAGAGTTTCTTTACCCTTGAAGCTCATCCTTGTTTACACAAGGGATTCACCCAAGTGGAGGGCCTTCAAGTCACCTCCTTGCTCCTTAGATCTTCCTTGTGATTTTCCTCCTTTTAGTGCTCCTTTGCTTATTTGAGGATTTGAGGATTTGTTCTCCAAAAACACCAAAAGTTTGATGTCTCTAAGTCTCTTCACCAAGGATGTGATTGTGAAGATGAAATGGATGACTTAGAGAAGAATAGATTGCTAGCTAAAACTCCTCTAAGTGGCCGGCCTCTTTAGAGAAAATGAGAGAAAGTGTTTCACCTCATTTCACCAAGAAAAACCCTAAATGAAAATAAAGCTATAAAGTTGAATTTATACTTCATCACATGTGAGTGGCAAACTTGTAATTAATCCAAATTTGCAACCCCTCACCCTATGGCCGGCCTTACCTTGTTATTGGGCTAATTTGTGTTGGAAATGTGCCCTAAAACCAATCATACGATGATACTTTACGGACATTTCACAAAGTTAAACTAATGTAGTTTAAATATAAAGGGCAAAGATTATTGTTTGAGCCGTCTCATATAAATGTTATATCCTTAAACGATAAGTCCAAGGAATATGTGATTGGGAGAATGCAATCTAAAGAAGTTAGATTCATGAGACCATTCTTTCGTAGACACATCCTAAACGTTCCTGATCATAGGATTGCCAATTGGGCATTGACAGTCTGTTAAGATCAGTACGTGCTATGTCTTCTCTCAGGGAGAGTGACTAGTCTCGAGTCATTGGTGTGTGTGACATCATGACAAGTACGTAGGTGCTCAATAGAGAATGAGTTCACTGAACACGATCAACGAAGAGTTCTCATATTCATGTCACATGAGAACTCATGGTTGGGATAATGCAAAGTAGTCATTTGACCTGAGGCATCACAGTTGTCTTGTGGTTAAGTCCTTGATCTTTGATTATGTCAAAGTCACCCCATCCGCGAGTGTCCACGACATCGTTGGGGTTAAGCCACTTAGCCATGGAGGCAATTGAATGCGCAACAAGGGATCTCTAACCTTCAAACCGTTTGGGGGAGAATACTCTATGATATGATTGAAAATCTCTTATCAGAGTATGAATGAGATTTAGGAAGGCATTCCAAATCACATTCAAGGTAATCATATAAGTAAACGAATCACATTAGATAGTAAACATGAATAAACTATCAAACCAAACAATGTGGTCAAGAGTATTGTATTAGAGAAAGATCGTATTGCATTTGTAATCCTAAACTGAATAGGTTCTCCACCTCTTCTGATTAGCTTGGGTAACCATGATATGCTGCTAGGTGTCACTCTTGGTTTGTGGAAGCCCTAAACGTGTATAAACACTAAAGGGAGAATTGAAAGTAAGTTTCAATTCACAATCGGTTTGAAAGAGTTCTAATCGCCCACTGCCTCGCTAAAAGGAACCTAATGGATCGTACACCGTGTAAGGTAAAGATTGAAGAAGCAACGGAGATGAGTAAGAATAATTAAATGGTTTAATTATTTATGGCAAGGATTAATTAATATGTTAATTAATCAAACATCGTACACCGTGTAAGGTAAAGATTGAAGAAGCAACAGAGATGAGTAAGAATAATTAAATGGTTTAATTATTTATGGCAAGGATTAATTAATATGTTAATTAATCAAACGAATAAGTTCGTTAAAAGACTACGGGTTAGGTTTGGGCCTCAAGGCTCAATGGGCTTCGAACGTCAAGCCCATTGACTTAAGTTGTATGACAACTTAATGACTAATAATTCACAAAGGCCCTAAAAGCCCAATGAAACCCAATGGCTGACCATTTAGAGATGAAGTGGGTTTTGGACTTATTTACAAGTTTGCCACTCCAATGAATTAAGGTATAAATGTGACTTTATAGCCAAATTCATTTAGGGTTTCTTTTTGAGAAAAAGATGAGAACACAAAGCTCTCTTTTCTCTCTAAAGAGGCCGGCCACCCTAGAGGAAATTAACTAGCAATCTTGCTTCCTCTAGGTCACTCATTTCTTCATCAATCCATCCTTGGTGTGGAAACTTAGAGGTTCTCAATTTTGGGAACTTGGAGAATCTATTCTTCCATCCAAATCTATAGATCTTAGATGCAAGGAATGAAGGCCCTCTCTTTGGGTGATTAGCCTTTGCTTATGCAAAGAGGAATCTACAAAGGTATAAATTTCTCAACTCACTTTGATTTGAGTTGAGTCTTGGTTCACCAATCTACTAGGCTTTGAATTTCATGGTTAATGTTTTGTTTTTTAAGTGCATGCAAGCATGATTCCGCCTTTTAATTGTTAATAGCATGCTATAGATGTTGCTTAAATGAACATGTTTTCACAAAATCTTCTTACAAGTGGGATCAGAGCCTAGGTCTAGTAGTTGGTGAATCCTTTTGGGTTTTGTAGTTCATAGTTTTGATTTAAAAAGTTGTAATATGTTACAAGCTTTATTCTTGTTTCTTTGAATGTAAATTTTGTTAGAAAATTTGTCATCTCAAATGTTGTAGATGTAGTTCATATGAGCATGAATATTGGAGCTAAAAATTTGGTGCCATGTTTTTTGGGAAAATTCGGCCAAATCCAAAGGGTGGATTTTTGGGTTCTTGTTTGACTTGTTAAAAGTGTTTTCAAGTGACTTTTGGATCCCCTATGTACCCTAGTTTGGTTATATGTTATTTCCCTAAAGTTTGAGTGGTTTTGGGATGTTTTTTGGGTGAAAAATGTTCATGGAAATTTTTGAGTTTTTCATGAGTGTTCTTCATTGTTCTTGACATTTTTGCCAAGAACAAAAAGTTTGGTGTTTTGATTCAAAGTTTTGATTTATTTCATAAAGTTTTTGTTTTATGATTTATCATATATTTAAATGTATTAGATATTTATTTAAAAGGTGTAAGAAATATTGGTGGGTGTGAAAGGATTAATTTCCTTTCACACACACCACTTGCATGACATTTATGTCATGCACCACTTGCATGCTTTATGTCTAAAACTACAAATCAACACACACATCACTCCCTTTGCTTCCTATAACCGGCCACTCCCTCAAAGGAAGTACTTTTGGGGCTTTTATGCAATTACATAAAGTTTTGATACTTTTGTGTATTTGCACTTTGGCCCAAAAGTTTACGTTTTTACGTTTAGGTCCAAAAACGCTAAAGGACAAATTGTTTTGCTCCTTTAATGAAGTTTTTGCATTGTTTAAATTTTGGGTTCTAGTTGTAATTACATGAAGTAGTGGACTTTTGTGTTTTTACAAAGTGACCCCAAAAGTTTATGTTTTTGCAATATGGCCCAAAAGTTGTGGTAATTGCATTTTGGCCCAAATTAGGTTGAGAACAAAATTGTTTTGTCTCTTTAAATGAGAATTGGATTTTCATTTCATTTAGCTCCATTTAAATCAATTTTATGGATACAAAAACCAAATGAAAATGTTGCATTCAATTTAATTAGTTAAAGTGTTAATTAATTAAAGGGTGATTATGAACCTAAGCCTATGATAATTGAGCTATGTGATAGGCCGTTTCAAATTTGTTTGAACCATGGGAATGTGTAGATTAGATTTTGGTTGTAATTTGATTTGATCAAATGTTGTAAAAGAGCATAAGCTCTTCTTTACTTTAAAGTAATTTGAATTATTCAAATGTTGTAATGAGCATAAGCTCACCTTTACTTTGAAGTACTTCTTTCTTGCTTTATTTGATATGCATGAAAATGAAGTAGTTGGGTCCAACGCCCCTAAGACAAAACGCCTTAATGTGATTAAACGCGTAACTAAAATCAATCACCATCCCTAGACCGAGATTCAACACAAGGCTCGTGTTGAATCTAATCAAAGGTTCATAGTCATCCTAAGGCCCTAAGGCAACTATATAGTCCATCAAATGAATGCAAAAGTTTATGTTAGTAGTATCATATACTCTTGCTTTAAAAAACCGTTTTATAAGCATAGTGGGAGTATTATATACAACTAAAACAATCATATGGACCAATAGTTGTAATAGGACCAAAATTGTTTTAATAAGATTAAAATGTATGTTTATATATGATGAGACCTAAAACCCTCAACCAAACCATTATTAAGTTTGATAAGCGTGAGAGTGCTTTGAACACTCTTTCGTGGCCTTCCACCATGGTAGACTCCAATCGTTTATGACTTGTACACCGCCTTCACCCTATCATGGGGGAGTGCAAAGTGCATGCTTATACTCAAGAGGAGTTTATTTAAAACATTTGATGAGGTTAAGGTAGGCAACGAGTGTGGCCAACATCGTATCATCGTGAGGTCATACTTGAACCCCTATCTAAACCGGCATGGTGGGAAAGAACTTAACTAAGAGAAATGGTGCCAACATCGTATCATCGTGAGGCATTGTTTTCTAGAGGCCAAAAAGATGGGTACTTGCAAGAGATGCAAATGAGTAAGCGTACTCTCTCATTATTATTAATGCTAGCCAACATCATATCATTGTGAGGTGGGCTTGGTAGTAGTGAGTCTCCCATACCCTGCTAAGAGTTTCCTCCAAAACTCTCGAATTCCAATGAGGGATATGGAATTTGCCAAAAATAGTGGGTGGTGCTATTTGATTTAAAGACCCGGATCAAATGGCTTAAAAATCAATCAATTTATATTCGTTATGTATTTGTTTACCAATATATTTGCAAACGCTATCCAAAACTTGACAAAGAAAAGCCGAATGCTTTAGTTTCCGGACTTGGTACCACAATCCCAAAGATTGTCTTAAAAGGATTGCATATGTACCTAAGTAGTCTTATCCTCACAATCTTCCTATTGATAATGTATCATTGAAAGAACATGTTAGATAAGTCTATCATAAAGAGGACAACACTTTTAATGTCATAATTCTTCCATTACAAATTGTTGTATGAAGAAATAAGAGTTGCTTTGAACAACCCTTAGTCAATGCAAACACTAGTGCTTGTTTCTTTGTTAAATGAACAAAGAACTTGAGAAGAAAGCACAATGGCATGGACACTTTATGTGCCATGATTCTTCACTTACAAATTGTTGTATGAAGAAATAAGAGTTGCTTTGAACAACTCTTAGTTAAATGCAAACATTAGTGCTTGTTTCTTTGTTACATGACAAGGAACTTTAGAAGTAAGCACAATGGCATGGACACTTTATGTGCCATAATTCTTCACTTACAAATTGTTGTATGAAGAAATGAGAGTTGCCTTGAACAACTCTTGAAAGTTTGTAATTATGTTTAGAACATAATGGTTGGTTGACAAAAATAGTCCATCAACATGGACTTATGATGATTTTGAATCATTGAGTGTTGAAGTGTTAAACCACTTCTAGAGACGGAAAAATAGGCTAGGACTTCACCTTTATGTCCCTATCCTAATGGTTCACTAAGTTTATTGTAAAATATATAATGAACAATAACCACACACTCTCCAAATCGTTTGATGTGTATAACACAATTGAAATAAGTTTCAAGAGAGATAGTGGGAGTTTAGGGACCATGACTATTGTAGTCAAAGGAGAAGTCAAATGAAGAAGATAAAATTAACTCCAAGGGAACAAACTTTCTTTATGAAAGGATGGACATTGGAAGGGGTATTTGCAAGAAATGTCTTGCAAGTGTCAAGAAAACACCTTTCGAAGGTGTTGTAAATTGTTCTTGAATAGTTCAAAATAGTTGGTTCTTCTACTTGAATGCTTGATTCCATATTAGTAACTATGTTTTACAATCGTTGTAAAAGAGTGACTAATAAGAAGTAGAAGAAATATGAGAGAAGAAAAGGTGCTTCACATTCGGAACGTGAATAAAATATAGATCTTTGCGAAAACAGATAGTACTAACTTCCTCATATGAACTACCAAAGAAATTGGAAAAACCAAAGATTGTCTTTACATTCCAATTTTAAGGAACGTAATTCCGTCACTATAGTAGAGATGGATGAATGTTTTGTTTGACAAAACATTGTTCTTTATTAATTAATGATTGGATTATTGTAATCTAATTGATTGTCTCTATAGTAGAGATGATATGGTAGTGTTAACTGTTTAGAACATAATGATGCTTAAAACCCAAAAGGTTGCAAGGTAGTGACAAATCCCAACTGAGTTGTGATACCTCTAAAACATAA
Source organism: Malus sylvestris (assembly GCF_916048215.2). Lineage (NCBI taxonomy): Eukaryota > Viridiplantae > Streptophyta > Magnoliopsida > Rosales > Rosaceae > Malus > Malus sylvestris. The sequence goes on from NC_062267.1 coordinate 16,478,954, forward strand.
ATTACGAGTTGGTCATAGATGGATGCTTTGGATCGTTAGATCCGGATCCAATACCTTCTTGTCAAAATTGTATAGAGGCAAAATGTTTGAATCTTTATTCTTTTGGAAAGAATAAAGAATCACAAAGTTGTTGAGGTTAATTCACTTAGATGTTAGTGGCACTTGTCCACAACATAATACTACTCATGTTGTATGACATTCACCGAAGATCACCCTCGGTTGGATTATAGTTTATTTTAAATAAACACATGTCCGAATACTTTGCAAAAGGTTTCAAAGAATTCAAGAAATGTAAGTTGATGAGTAAGACGTCTAAAGTATTTACATCCTTAGATTTGATCCAAGGAATGGTAACACTTTAGAATAGTTTTCTTGAAAGATATCAAGGAAAGAAGCATCATAAGATAATGAATTTCTCCATTAGGAGAAGAACGAACTTGAATAAGATTTAGTTCGTTGGATGTTATCTATTACCCATATATATGATATATATACTTCTAAAACAATATGATTGTCAATTAGAAGATCTTCCAAAATTTTCATAACTCCATAAGATGTAGTTGGAAAGAAAGACAAATCTTAAGCATGTTAAGATTTGGGGTTGTGTGCTAATAAGCAATATTTGTTTGATAACAATCTTGTGGGATATCCTTAAATTAACTTTGGGATATCACTTCTATAAACAAACTAACAAATGTTGTTTTGTTGGGTAGTTCATTGTAATCCTACAATGTGATTTGCCTAAGAGCAAATGAACGAGAGATAGAACTCAAAGAATGGGTTCTTTGAGAGACAAGATCATAATCAACAAATATAACAACCTAGTTCCTATACCAAAAGCTCCAAGGTAGTCAAGAAGGATTTATAAACCGTCTCAGTTGAATGGTTTGAACTTTATGACTATGTCATAGAGTTGCACCTCTTAATTCGAAAGAAATAAGAATGAAAATCCTTATGACTACATTGAGTGTATATACGATATATACTCAAGGAAATGGTAAAGTACCATTTGACCCGAAATAATGAAACCTTCATAAGCTAATTGGTAGCTTAAGGTAACTACAATCAAAAGAATGGTTGACTTTGAAGAAACCATGTTTGACGTAGTCTTGGTTTCAATTAATTCGAAGATAGCTAGCTACAACTAAATGGTGATTCAATGTTTAAACATAATATGGGTTTCCGAAACCATTATTAAGATAGTCTTAATAATATATGTCTAAAACTATGAATCACAAGACATGTAATTTGTAGAGATCCATCCATCATGAATCTAAGCAAGCTAGTGGGAGCTATGAGCATTTTATGAGAAAAAGGATCAAATCGTTTGATTTCTCATAAAGATGTAAATGAATCTTTTGTTTACTAGGTTTACTAAAGATTAGTGGGAGTTAATCATGTTCCTAAAATTTAAATATATATTTGATATATTAATTTTGGAAATGAAAAGAATTCTTCTTCGTTAAAGTTATGACCTTAAAACATTATATGAAGATAGAATGTATATGGGAGATATAGTCTATATACATGGGATGGAAATCTATAATGATATATTTCATGATATAATTGGATTATATCAATCCCTAATAATAGACAATAGATGCTAGGAAGTTTCTCATATGATGATAAACTTCAATTAGAAGGACAACTCTAGTGAGACTAAGAAGTTGCTCTTCTCAAAGAGAACGTAGTCTTTGACTCCCAAAGAAATAATGCGTAAATAGAATCCTTTATGCATACGCATAAAGGTGATTTATGTATTTCATATTGTATGAAAAACATTGATATGAGTTGTACCTAGAACGGTACAAGACGATATCAGTGCAAGCCTAGGATCAGAACCATGGCAACTGTCAAGGTAAGTCCTTAAGTATTTAAGAAATACTAAAGGATAGATTCCTCAAAGAATGAGGAAGAATTAGAGTAACGTAAAGGAAGCGTAAATGTATTAGATTATGAATCTAATCCATCATTGGATGTTTCTTCATTATGAATGAAGAGATAAACAGATATCTCTTTATTATGACTAAAGAGATATTTGGATGGAAACATTAAAGTAATGACTTTAGTGTGTTCCATTATGAATGCAAAATATATTGCCATATAGAAGCTTACAACAATGTTGTTTGGATGGGAAAGTTCATTTATGAACTCTCTATTCGGTTCCAACCAGAAAGTGTATCTAGTGTATCGACACTATGACACTAATGGGGCGATAGCTCAAGGCAGGGAATCAAGGTCTCATCAAGATCCGAACTCATATGAGATACTGAACCACATGATTGAGAATCATGTATAATGGTGACGTCGTTATTCTCAAGGTTGCTTCTATGGATAACATATAGATATCCATTGTCTGGGCCTACTACTTAGCCATTTATGAAATGACTACAGAAGAGGTATCATCACTGATGACCAAGCTGATTGGCTCTAGTGCAAGTGGGAGATTGTTGGAAATGTGCCCTAAAACCAATCATATGATGATACTTTACGGACATTTCACAAAGTTAAACTAATGTAGTTTAAATATAAAGGGCAAAGATTATTGTTTGAGCCGTCTCAGATAAATGTTATATGCTTAAACGATAAGTCCAAGGAATATGTGATTGGGAGAATGCAATCTAAAGAAGTTAGATTCATGAGACCATTCTTTCGTAGACACATCCTAAACGTTCCTGATCATAGGATTGCCAATTGGGCATTGACAGTCCGTTAAGATCAATACGTGCTATGTCTTCTCTCAGGGAGAGTGACTAGTCTCGAGTCATTGGTGTGTGTGACATCAAGACAAGTACGTAGGTGCTCAATAGAGAATGAGTTCACTGAACACGATTAACGAAGAGTTCTCATATTCATGTCACATGAGAACTCATGGTTGGGATAATGCAAAGTAGTCATTTGACCTGAGGCATCACAGTTGTCTTGTGGTTAAGTCCTTGATCTTTGATTATGTCAAAGTCACCCCATCCGCGGGTGTCCATGGCATCGTTGGGGTTAAGCCACTTAGCCATGGAGGCAATTGAATGCGCAACAAGGGATCCCTAACCTTCAAACCGTTTGGGGGAGAATACTCTATGATATGATTGAAAATCTCTGATCAAAGTTTGAATGAGATTTAGGAAGGCGTTTATGAATGAGATTTAGGAAGGCGTTCCAAATCACATTCAAGGTAATCATATAAGTAAACGAATCACATTGGATAGTAGACATGAATAAACTATCAAACCAAACAATGTGGTCAAGAGTATTGTATTAGAGAAAGACCGTATTGCATTTGTAATCCTAAACTGAATAGGTTCTCCACCTCTTCTGATTAGCTAGGTGTCACTCTTGGTTTGTGAAAGCCCTAAACGTGTATAAACACTAAAGGGAGAATTGAAAGTAAGTTTCAATTCACAATCGGTTTGAAAGAGTTCTAATCGCCCACTGCCTCGCTAAAAGGAACCTAATAGATCGTACACCGTGTAAGGTAAAGATTGAAGAAACAACGGAGATGAGTAAGAATAATTAAATTGTTTAATTATTTATGGCAAGGATTAATTAATATGTTAATTAATCAAACAAATAAGTTCGTTAAAAGACCACGGGTTAGTTTTGGGCCTCAAGGCCCAATGGGCTTCGAACGTCAAGCCCATTGACTTAAGCTGTATGACAACTTAATGACTAATAATTCACAAAGGCCCTAAAAGCCCAATGAAACCCAATGGCCGGCCATTTAGAGATGGAGTGGGTTTTGGACTTATTTACAAGTTTGCCACTCTAATGAATTAAGGTATAAATGTGACTTTATAGCCAAAATTCATTTAGGGTTTCTTTTTGAGAAAAGATGAGAACACAAAGCTCTCTTTTCTCTCTAAAGAGGCCGGCCACCCTAGAGGAAATTAACTAGCAATCTTGCTTCCTCTAGGTCACTCATTTCTTCATCAATCCATCATTGGTGTGGAAACTTAGAGGTTCTCAATTTTGGGAACTTGGAGAATCTATTCTTCCATCCAAATCTATAGATCTTAGATGCAAGGAATGAAGGCCCTCTCTTTTGGTGATTAGCCTTTGCTTATGCAAAGAGGAATCTACAAAGGTATAAATTTCTCAACTCACTTTGATTTGAGTTGAGTCTTGGTTCACCAATCTACTAGGCTTTGAATTTCATGGTTAATGTTTTGTTTTTTAAGTGCATGCAAGCATGATTCCGCCTTTTAATTGTTAATAGCATGCTATAGATGTTGCTTAAATGAACATGTTTTCACAAAATCTTCTTACAATTTGCCCATTTTGTTTTAGTTGTCATACAACTTAAACATAATGGGCCTTGTGGACCAAAACGCTTTTGGGCCCCGAAACCCAAAACCAACATATAAGCCCAATACGAACATTTCGTATAATTAATTAACTAATTAATTAATCTTGACCATTCTTCAATTAAACCATTTAATTGCATATCCATTTCATTTAATTTCTTCACCAACATCCTTATTCGGTGTACGATCCATTAGGTTCCATTTAGCAAGGTAGTGGCCGATTGTTACTCTTAACGATCGATTGCGAATTGTAACCACATTTCAATTCTCCCTTAAAATTAGTGTTTGCTAATCTTTAGGGCTTCCACAAACCATGAGTGACACCTAGCAGCATATCATGGTTACCCAAGCTAAGTAGAAGTGGTTGGAGAACCTATCCAGTTACAACTACAATGCAATATGGTCATTCTCTAATACAATACTCTTAATCACATTGTTTGAGTGATAGTTTGTTTCATGTCTACTATCTAATGTGATATTTATCTATATGATTCAATTGAATATGATTTGGAACAAACTTCCTAAGTCATATTCATATGTTTTGGCCAAAGACTTTCGAATCATATCTTAGAGTATTCTCCTTCCACCATGGAAGGTTAGAGATCCCTTGTTGTACATTCATATGCCTACACGACTAGATAGCTTGACCCCAACAATGCCATGGACATTGCAATGGAATGCCTTTAACATGATCAAAGATCAAGGACCTAACCATTAGACATCTATGATGCCTTAGGTCAAATGACTACTTTGCATATTGCAACTCTCGAGTTCTTACATGACATGTATGTTCGAACTCTCTTTTGATTGTTGTTCAGTGTACTTGATCACTCTTTCGAGCACCTATGTGTTTGCCTTAGTGTCCAACACTAAATGACTTGAGACTTGTCATACTCGCGCTTGAGTCGACATAACACATACTAACCTTAGCGGATTATCAATGCCCAATTGGCAATCCTATGGCTAGGAACGTTTTAGGAATGAACATAAGAGAAAGGTCTCGTTAATCTAACTTACTTAAATCACTTATCTCTTAGATCAAATGCATTCCTTGGATTCCCTTATTGCTTAAACATAAGATACAATAAATAGTGATTAACAATAAGCTTTGCCCTTCATTAAACATATAAAAGTTTAATAAAATAAGTATTCCAAAAGCTATTACATCAAATGAGTGGCTTTGTGGGCATACTTCCTGTTGGAAATGTGCCCTAAAGCCAATCATGTGATGATACTTTACGGACATTTCACATGTTAAACTAATCTAGTTTAACATATAAAGGGCATACATTATTGTTTGAGCCGTCTCATATAAATGTTATATGCTTAAACGATAAAGTCCAAGGAATATGTGATTGGGAGAATGTAATCTAATGAAGTTAGATTCATGAGACCATTCTTTCGTAGACACATCCTAAATGTTCCTGATCATAGGATTGCCAATTGGGCGTTGACAGTCCGTTAAGATCAGTACGTACTATGTCTTCTCTCAGGGAGAGTGATTAGTCTCGAATCATTGGTGTGTGTGACATCAAGACAAGTGCGGTAGGTGCTCAATAGAGAATGAGTTCACTGAACGCGATCAACGAAGAGTTCTCATATTCCATGTCACATGAGAACTCATGGTTGGGATAATGCAAATTAGTCCTTTGACCTGAGGCATCATAGTTGTCTTGTGGTTAAGACCTTGATCTTTGATTATGTCAAAGTCATCCCACCAGGAGGGTGTCCACGGCATCGTTGGGGTCAAGCCGCTTAGCTATGGAGACAAGTGAATGCGCAACAAGGGATCTCTAACCTTCAAACCGTTTGAAGGAGAATACTCTCTGATATGATTTGAATCTCTGGCCAGAGTATGAATGAGATTAGGGAATGCGTTCCTAATCACATTCAAGGTAATCATATAAGCACAAGACACACATTGGATAGTAGACATGAGAAAATAAACTATCAAACCAAACAATGTGGTCAAGAGTATTAGATTAGAGAAGGACCGTATTGCATTTGTAATCTCGAACTGAATAGGTTCTCTAACCTCTTCTGATTAGCTTGGGTAACCATGATATGCTGCTAGGTGTCACTCATGGTTTGTGGAAGCCCTAAACGTGTCTAATCACTAAAGGGAGAATTGAAAATAGTTTCAATTCACAATCGATGTAAAATGGTTTTAATCGCCCACTACCTCGCTAAAAGGAACCTAATGGATCGCACACCGTGAAAGGTGGAGATTGGAGATTAAACGGAAATGAGTAAGAATGATTAAATGGTTTAATCATTTATTTATGGCAAGGATTAATTAATATGTTAATTAATCAAACGAATAAGTTCGTTAAAGACTTCGGGATAGTTTTGGACCTTAAGGCCCAATGGGCTTCGAACGTCAAGCCCATTAACTTAAGTTGTATGACAATTTAATGAATAAAGATTCATTAAAGCCCAAAAGCCCAAATCCCATAAGGTGGCCGGCCATATTAGATGAATTAGGGTTGTTTGGTTATTTAGGTCACTTAAAGAAGTGACTATATAAATGACTTTATAACTAAATATTCATTAAGTGAAAAATGGGTTTATTTTTGGGGAAAATGGGTGAGAATTGTCTCTCCATTTTCTCTTTAAAGAAGCCAACACCTTGGAGGGTACATCTAGCAATCCTACTACTCCAAGGTCACTTATTTCTTCTACAATCGAACCTTGGTGTCGAGAATTAGAGGTTCTCAATTTTGGGAACTTGGAGAACCTATTCTTCTATCCAAATCCATGGTGATAAGAAGCAAGGAATGAAGGCCCTATCTCTTTGGGTGATTAGCCTTTGCTTATGCAAAGAGGAATCTACAAAGGTATTAATTTCAACTCACTTTGTTTTTGAGTTGATTATTGGTTCACCAATCTACTAGGCTTTGAATTTCATGGGTAAATGTTTTGTATTTGAGTGCATGTAAGCATGATTCCGCCTTTAATTGTTAATTGCATGCTATATGATGTTGCTCAAATGAACATGTTTTTCAAAATAATTCCTTCACTTCCAACATAGATCCAACACGAGCCTAGTGTTGAATCTCGGTCTAGGGATGGTGATTGATTTTAGTTACACGTTTAATCATATTAAGGCGTGTTTCTCCTATTGGGCGTTGGACCCAACTACTCCAATTTCATGCATATCAAATAAAACAAGAAAATGAGTACTTCAAAGTAAAGAAGAGCTTATGCTCTTTTACAACATTTGATCAAAACAAAATACTTTAAAGTAAAGAAGAGCTTATGCTCTTTTACAACATTTGATCATATCAAATTACAACCAAAATCTAATCTACACATTCCCATGGTTCAAACAAATTTGAGACGGCCTTTCACATAGCTCAATTATCATAGGCTTAGGTTCATAATCACCCTTTCTTTAATTAATTAACGCTTTAACTAATTAAACTTGAATGCAACATTTTCATTTGGTTTTTCTTTCCATAGAATTGATTTAAATGGAGTTAAATGAAATAACATCCAATTCTCATTTAAAGATACAAAACTATTTTATTCTCAACTAATTTGGGCCAAATGCAATAACCACAACTTTTTGGGCTATGTTGCAAAACACAAACTTTTGAGGTCACTTTGTAAGAACACAAAAGTCCACTACTTCATGTAATTACAACTAGAACCCAAAAATTTCATCAAATACAAAAACTTCATTAAAGGAGCAAAACAATTTGTCCTTTAGTGTTTTTGGGCCTTTATGTAAAAATCTAAACTTTTAGGTTAAAGTACAAATACACAAAAGTATCAAAACTTTATGTAATTGCATAAAAGCCCCAAAAGTACCGTATTTTAATAGGGTGGCCGGTTGGTGAGAGTGAAAAAGGAAGGGGGAAAAGGTTTTGGTGAAAAATTCAAAATTTGAAAGTGTTTTGTGCAAGTGGATAGGTAGGTGAGGAAAAGTTGATTGGGATGGGTTGTAAGAAAAATGTTTTGTCAAACAATAAAGGCATAAATCATCCATCACCAATCAATAATAAACCAAAACTTTATTCGAAGCAACAAACATATTGAATCAAAACACCAAAACTTTGTCCTTTCCCTTCCTCACATGGCTTCCTTTATATATTACTTGTTGTGGATTATGTATCGAAATGGGTGGAAGCAAAAGCCACCCGAACTAATGATTATCGAGTGGTTGTAGATTTCATTAGAACTAACCTATTTGCAAGGTTTGGAATGCCAAGAGTAATCATAAGTGATGGAGGTTCTCACTTTTGCAATCGAACCATTGAGGCGCTATTGAGGGAGTACAATGTCAAACATAAGGTTTCAACACCTTATCATCCTCAAACCAATGGGCAAGCCAAGATGTCTAATAGGGAGATCAAGCAGATTCTAGAAAAGACCATTGGGCCAACAAGAAAAGATTGGAGCTTGCGTTCGGAGGATGCGTTGTGGGCATATCGCACAGCATATAAAACACCCCTTGGCATGTCCCCATTTCGGCTCATCTATGACAAACCATGCCATCTTCCTGTAGAATTGGAGCATAAGGCGCATTGGGCTGTCAAAACATTCAACATGGACCTTGACGCCGCTGGAATTCATAGAAAGCTCCAATTAAATGAACTTGAAGAAATTAGGCGTGAGGTTTATGAAAACGCCCGAATTTACAAGGAGAAGATGAAGGCTTTCCATGACAAGATGATTCAAGGCAAATCATTCTCCATTGGGCAGAAAGTACTCTTTAATTCCCGCCTTCGCTTGTTTCTTGGTAAGTTGCGTTCCAAATGGATTGGACCTTTTGTGGTTACTAATGTTTTTCCTCATGGTGCTGTCCAAATACAAAGTTTGAAGACGCAACAAGAATTCAAGGTAAATGGGCATCGTTTGAAGCCCTATTATGAGGCCTTTGAGGAGCATGTCGTGGAGAATGTACCCCTCCATGCCGTGGGTCCTGTTCAAGCTTAAATGGAGGTATCGTCCAGCTTGAAGACGTTAAAGCAAGCGCTTCTTGGGAGGCAACCCATGTATTCAAATCATCGTCAAAGTCCAAGATATGCTCACGAATCAGATGAGAACTCCGAGTCATAAACTAGTACCTAAAACAAGAAAACAAACAAGGTCAGTAACTAACATGAAAACACACGAAAATAACAAAAAAAGAAATAACAAGGGATTAGCAATGTTGCTAATCCCCGGCAACGGCGCCAAAAATTTGATGCGAAAATTAACTTAACACACAAATTAAACCCTCTTTTGACAATTGTAGTATAAGTATAAGTAGGGATCGTTTTGGACCGGGGATTAGGAGGGCTTGCTAATAAACTCTAAACTGACTTAAAAACATACAAAACAAAGTTAAAAACACTAAACTAGACTCAAAGAATTCAAAACAAACTCAAAGAACTCAAAACAAGCTAAAAACACTCAAATCTGCCTAAAAACACAAACTGGGCAGATTTAGACTCTAAACACACTTTTGGACAAATTTTGGTTTTAACTTGGTTTGAAATACTTAAAAACACAAACTAAATCAATTTCTAACTAATATGACTCAACAAGGTAAAGGGGGTTTTGGTTTTGATGAATTTGAAAACAAAACAAATAAATTAAAGAACTAATGAAATCTGCACGAATTTGAGTAAATTGAATGGATGGAAGGCTATCTAGGAGGTTCTTCTCCACACATGACACACTTGCAAACAAAACGATTTCCAGTTGCTTTTCAATAAACTACGAATTCCCAACGCCCCAAATTAATTGTGAATTGCACTAATTAACCCTCAGATTTTCCTAATTTCATTGAATTGGATGATTGCATACAACAACCCAAAGCATTCCCCACAAGTTCCCTACATGAATTGCATAATAGAGATACAAGCAAGAATCATTAAGTTCTATGAAAATCATAAGCATTGATGAAACACTTGTAACTATGAATTGCATGAAACTTATGCCAAGAATTTACTTAACACGGTTATGACGAACAACCTTTACTACTTGTGAATATAAGTTCATAACGATTAGGTGAAACTCCCTTATATCCTAGCATCAGATTTATGCATGAAAATTAAGCGTGCACTCTCAACCAACATACACAAATCAGTTTTAATTCAAATGGATAAGTAAATTGAATTCACAACTTATGAATCACAACTGAAAGTAATCAAATCATATTGCAAGCATGAACATGGTTTCGAATCCCCCCCCCTAGCTAAGGGGGGTTTAGTTCATCATACTCACAAAGCAAAGATAAACAAATTTAAACATTGAAAATAAAAGAATGAAAACACCTAAAAATGCTCCAACAGTCCAACTTGAATGGCAAGCACGTCCAAGGCTCCTCCTTCTTCTCTTTGGATATATGGAAAGGTTAGGAATGTATTTAGGATTGGTGAATGTCTCGGCCAAGGGAAGGAAAATGTATTTGTGTTTGTGAAATGTGGGATTTATGGATGTATGGATGGAATGGATCTCATAGCATGGAAAATGGAAGTGTATGGAGATGTGTTTGAATGTATGGATGAAATGGAATGGAGCTCACGGCAAGGGACTTGTGTTTATGAATGAAGCTCTTTTCTTTATGGATCAAGATTCATTTTAGGAAGGGGAATGGTGGATGTATTTATAGGCTAAGGAGAGGACCACTTCAATTCCTTGCATGTGCAGTTTGTATGGGTGTGTGTTATCCATGTTTCCCTTTACATTTGCACACACATGACCTTCATCATTTCAGCCACAAAACCACCTATTTTCTACCCATGTGCCATGCTGTCCATGTGATGTGTATTATTTGCTTTCCCATGTGTGTGTGCTGCCATGTAATCATCATTTCCACATTGTACTAGTTGTTACACTTGCACACACATGTTCTTCATCATTTCAACCATAAAACAAACACATTTTCTGCCCATGCCAAGCTGTCCATGGTATGCCTTTCTCTTTGCCCATGTGTGTGTGTTTCCTTTTACTTTTGCACACCCATGTTCTTCATCATTTCAGCCACTAATCCACCAATTTTCTGCCCATGCCAAGCTGTCCATTGTGTGTCTTTCTCTTTGCCCATGTGTGTGCGTTTCCTTTTACTTTTGCACACCTATGTTCTTCATCATTTCAGCCACTAATCCACCCATTTTCTACCCATGCCAAGCTGTCCATTGTGTGTCTTTCTCTTTGCCCATGTGCACACACATGCTCTTCACCATTTCAGCCCAAAATCAACACATTTGCACACACACATGCTGATTTCTAGCCTTCTAATCTTCAAAAACATCCATCCTCATGTCTCCATGCTTGCACTATCCAATCTTGGCTAAAAAATGCTCCAACATGCACCAAAATGCACTTTCTTGCCAACTTTGTTATTAGGACCTACAAACACATGAAAATAGCTTAAAAATACATAATTGATGAAGAAATAGCAACATAAATGCACAAGAACATGCTAACTAAGCTGCATAAATATGCTCCTATAAGATTGGGCCAAGCTTTTGTCGCAAAACCCTAGCCTATAAATAGATGTTTTCAGCCACAAATTCGTGAACCACCCTATTACCATTCAGAAACACATCATGTCGCAACACATACACCATTCTACAACCCTTTTCTACAGCTTTGGAGAAGAATGAGCCCTTGTCGTGCCTTCCATTGATGAAGGAGGTCCTTGTGCACAAGCCACCTGCAACCATTGGAGTTCTAAGAGTTCTTTCTTCCCTCATTTTAGTTTCAATGTTTATTTCAATTTGCTTTTCAATTGCTGTGAACATGTGTAACTAAGTTTTTCTTAGTTAGAGGTGAATTCAAAGCCATGGACATATGTTTAATATGAATTGATTCCTTTCAGTTATTGTTTAGTAAAACATGAATGTGATTTACTTATCTATTTGATTGATAACTTATTCTTGTGTGTTGATTAAGGATGCAGTTCATAGTTATAATTGCCTTGTTAATGCTTATGATTTCCATGGAATTTAATGATCTTTGAACGTATCTCTATCATGTTGTTCATATAGGGAACTTGAGAAGAATAATTTGGTTGCGATGCGTTATCCATTCAATTCAATGAATTTAGGGAAATCTGAGAGTTAATTTGTGCATTCACGATTAATTTAGGGCATTGTCATTCATAGTTTTAAGAAACAATACTGGAAATCAATTTATGTTGCATATGTTTCATGTGTGGAGAAAGACCCTCTAACTAGCCTATTTCACCATTCAATTCACCCAATTTCATATCTAGTTTACTTTGTTTTGCAATCTGTTTAGTTTTACTTCAATTTCGTCAAAACCAAACCCCCTTTTCTATTTGGTGTTTATAGGTCAGAATCTGTCCAAACTAGGTTCTTTAGAGTGTTTTGAGTTAATATAAGTTAGAATTAATCCATAAACGTTGTTTGAGTCTCAATTTAGTTTAAATTCGTCCAATTCACTCCCTGGAGTCTGTTTTAAGTCTAATTGTAGTATTGTGCTGTTTTGAGTTATTAAGTCATAATATGTTTTCTTATAGTTTTTTTAGTCAAATTAAGTTTTATTTTCGTCCAAATCACTTGTTAGGTCTAGAATTAAGTCTTTTTAACTTAGTTTTGCTGATTTGACTGTTTTAGGTCTGTTTATAGTCTATAGAGTCTAGTCTTGTGTTTTTAAGTCTAGTTTAGTGTTTTAGAGTTTAATTTATGTAGGTTAGCAGCCCTAGTTAATCCCCAGTTTAGAACGATCCTTACTTGCTTAATACTACAATTACATATTCAATAGGGTTTAATTTGAGTGTTAGTTAAATTTCACATCAATACGTAACTATACCGTTACAACCTGGACTCACAAACGACTTTCGCCTATGCGTTCGTAGCATCAAAATCTATTCGGAAACATTAATTGTGACTTCGAACGGTCAACGGAAGTCAAACATCCTCGCCTCTAAAGGCATTTTCGTAAAATCACTATTTAGAAAATTTATAAAACTTAAAATTAGGGACAGGTTGTCACATTTTTAGTGTAAACATGTATTTATTTAGGCTTATTATATTAACATCCCACATATTGTTGAATGCACCTCACATATTTAATACAACCCACATTTGCTTTTTCAATTAAAATTTATCTTAATACACTCCACATACTTCCCCATAATACGCTCACACCCCACACTCTCAACATATACTTTATATTTTCTACACCCCACATTTTCTATACACACTTCACACTCTTCACATCTTACATGTTAGGTGCAAGTGAAAAATCATGGAAGTATCCTTCTTCTATTTATTTTAAGTAAAGAAATAACATGGAATTGAAAAAAAATCAAGGAATTATCCTTTTTCTTGTTTTAAGATCATTATGTGTGCGTAGAGACATATGGAGAGAGCCATAAGGGATGTCTAGTTCTTGGGTGTCAAACAATTATTGCAGTTTTTGTTTATGCATTTAAATTCAACCACAAAAACAAAACCCAAGAATAAAAAACAGATTGTACAAAACTTTCAACATGTTCTTATATCTGCATTGCTTTAATAAATAGCTCACAAGAAACCAACGGAGCATTGATAGGTGTTGCTTATGTTTTGTAACAGGTTAGGACTTCCTTCCCTGTTCCTGGAGATGCATTGATATCGCTACTTCATGATAGTTTTCTTTGCCTAATAAGAAAGAGAAAGCTTTATCAACAAAAACCAACGCCTTCATCTAAGGGTCATCAAGAACATTCACTTTGTCTAAGAGTTGAACAAGATAAACAATTTAAAATGATTTGGGGTGTATTTAGAAATTTTTTAATTCTTTTAAGGTTGAAATTGTCATTGTATAGTAGGTTAAATAAGTTATTTAATATTAAATTTAATGTGGGGTGCATTCAACATAATATGGGGTGTTAAAAAAAACCATTTATTTATATAATATAATAAATTTATTCAAAAAAAAAAATATTCACCTAGTCCGCCTAGGAGCTGGAGCTCAGCCCGCTGCCCGATTGGCATCTAGCATTTTTTAGAACCATGTGGATTGGTATTAGGGATAACATTATGAAGATGACTGATACTACTAAAAATTTTAATTTCATGGACTTCAACATTGGAGAAAAGTTGTTGATGTTCATGATTCTTCAAGCACTTCATAGCAAGTACAGCCAGTTGAAGGTATCCTACAATACACATGACAAGAACTAGGATGTTGATGAACTCTCGAATTTCGATGAGGGATATGGAATTTGCCAAAAATAGTGGGTGGTGCTATTTGATTTAAAGACTCGGATCAAATGGCTTAAAATCAATTTATATTCGTTATGTATTTGTTTACCATTATATTTGCAAACGCTATCCAAAAACTTCACAAAGAAAAACCGAAAGCTTTAGTTTCTGGACTTGGTACTACAATCCCATAGATTGTCTATAATGGCTTGTATATGTACCTAAGTAATCTCATCCTCACAATCTTCCCATTGATAATGTATCATTGGAAGAACATGTTAGATAAGTCTATTATAAAGAGGACAACACTATTAATGTCATAAATCTTCAATTACAAATTGTTGCATGAAGAAATAAGAGTTGCTTTGAACAACCCTTAGCTAACGCAAACATTAGTGCTCGTTTCTTTGTTACATGAACAAGGAACTTAAGAAGTAAGCACAAGGACATAGACACTTTGTGTGCCATGATTCTTCACTTACAAATTGTTGTATGAAGAAATGATAGTTGCCTTGAACAACTCTTGAAAGTTTGTAATTATGTTTAGAACATAATGGTTGGTTGACAAAAATAGTCCATCAACATGGACTTATGATGATTTTGAATCATTGAGTGTTGAAGTGTTAAACCACTTCTAGAGACGGAAACTAGGCAAGGACTTCACATTTGTGTCCCTATCCGAATGGTTCACTAAGTTTATTGTAAACTATATAGTGAACAATAACCACACGCTCTTCAAATCGTTTGATGTGTATAACGCAATTGAAATAAGTTTCAAGAGAGATAGTGGGAGTTTAGGGACCATGACTATTGTAGTCAAAGAAGAAGTCAAATAAAGAAGGGGAAATAACTCCAAGGGAACAAACTTTCTTTATGAAAGGATGGACATTGGAAGGGGTATTTGCAAGAAATGTCTTGCAAATGTCAAGAACACACCTTTCGAAAGTGTTGTAAAATGTTCTTGAAAAGTTCAAAACAATTGGTTCTTCTACTTGAATGCTTGATTCCGTATTAGTAACTATGTTTTACAATCGTTGTAAAAGTATGGCTAATAAGAAGTAGAAGATTAATGGGAGAAGAGAAAGTACTTCACATTCGGAACCTGAATCAAATGTAGATCTCTATGAAAGCAGATCGTACTTACTTCCTCATATGAACTACCAAAGAAATTGGAAAAACCAAAGATTGTCTTTACATTCCAATTTTAAGGAACTTAATTCCGTCACTATTAGAGATGGATGAATGTTTTGTTTGACAAAACATTGTTCTTTATTAATGAATGATTAGATTATTGTAATCTAATTATTATCTCTATAGTAGAGATGATATGGTAGTGTTAACTGTTTAGAATATAACGATGCTTAAAACCCAAAAGGTTGCAAGGTAGTGACTAATCCCAACTGAGTTGTGATACCTCTAAAACATAAATTACGAGTTGGTCATAGATGGATGCTTTGGATCGTTAGATCCGGATCCAATGCCTTCTTGTTAAAATTGTATAGAGGCAAAATGTTTGAATCTTTATTCTTTTGGAAAGGAAGAAAGAATCACAAAGTTGTTGAGGTTAATTCACTTAGATGTTAGTGGCACTTGTCCACAACATAATACTACTCATGTTGTATGACATTCACCGAAGATCGCTCTCGGTTGGACTATCATTTATTTTGAATAAACACAAGTCCGAAGACTTTGCAAAAGGTTTCAAAGAATTCAAGAAATGTAAGTTGATAAGTAAGATGTCTGAAGTATTTACCTCCTTAGATTTGATCTAAGGAAAGGTAACACTTTAGAACAGTTTCCTTGAAAGATATCAAGGAAAGAAGCATCATATGATAATGGATTTCTCCATTAAGAGAAGAACGAACTCGAGTAAGATTTAGTTCGTTGGATGTTATCAATTACCCGTATATATAGGATATATACTTCTAAGACAATATGATTGTCAATTAGAAGATCTTCCAAAATTTTCATGACTCCATAGGATGTAGTGGAAAAGAAAGACAAATCTTAATCATGTTAAGATTTGGGGTTGTGTGCTAATAAGCAATATTTGTTTAAAGAATTATCTTGTGGGTATCCTTAAATTAACATTTGGATATCACTTCTATAAACCAACTAACAAATGTTATTTTTTGGGTAGTTCATTGTAATCTTACACCAGGATTTGCCTAAGATAGAGCAAATGAACGAGGGATAGAACTCAAAGAATGGGTTCTTTGAGAGACAAGATAGTGATCAACAAATATAACAACCTAGTTCCTATACCACAAGCTCCAAGGTAGTCGAGAAGGATTTATAAACTGTCTCAGTTGAATGGTTTGAAATTTATGATTATGTCATAGAGTTACACCTCTTAATTCGAAAGAAATAAGAATGAAAATCCATATGACTACATTGAGTGTATATATGACATATACTCAAGGAAATGGTAAAATACCATTTGACCTGAAATAATGAAACCTTTATAGCTAATTGCTAGCTTAAGGTGACTACAGTCAAAGAGATTGGTTGACTTTGAAGAAACCATCTTTGACGTAGTGTTGGTTTCAATTAATTCGAAGATTGCTAGCCACAACTAAATGGTGATTCAATGTTTGGATATAATATGGGTTTCCGAAACCATTATTAAGATAGTCTTGATAATATATGTCTAAAACTATGAATCACAAGACATGTAAGTTGTAGAGATCCATCCATCATGAATCTTAGCAAGCTAGTGGGAGCTATAAGCGTCTTATGAGAGAAAGATCAAATCGTTTGATTTCTCATAAAGATATAAATGAATCTTTTGTTTACCAGGTTTACAAAAGATTAGTGGGAGTTAATCATGTTCCTAAATTTGAATATATATACACACACACATGTATGATATATTAATTTTGGAAATGAAAAGAATACTTCTTCGTTAAAGTTATGACTTTAAACATTCTATAACGATAAAATGTATATGGGAGACATAGTCTATAAATATGGGATGGAAATCTATAATGATAGATTTGAGGATATAATTGGGTTATATCAAGCCCTAATGATAGACAGAACATGCTAGGAAGTTTCTCATATAATGATAAACTTCAATCAGAAGAACAACTCTAGTAAGACTAGGAGGTAGCTCTTCTCAAAGGGAACGTACCCTTTGACTCCCAAAGAAATAATGTGTAAATAGAATCCTTTATTTATACGCAAAAAGGTGATTTATGTATTTCATATTGTATGAAAAACGTTGATATGAGTTGTACCAAGATCGGTACAAAACGATATCAATGCAAGCCCAGGATCAGAACCATGGCAACTGTCAAGTGAATCCTTAAGTATTTGAGAAATAATAAATGATGGATTCCTCAAGAATGAAGAAGAATTAGAGTAACGTAATGGAAGCGTAAATGTATTAGATTATGAATCTAATCCATTATTGGATGTTTCTTCATTATGAATGAAGAGATAATCAGATATCTCTTTATTATGACTAAAGAGATATTTGGATGGAAACATTAAAAGTAATGACTTTAGTGTGTTCCATTATGAATGCAAAATATATTGCCATATAGAAGCTTACAACAATGTTGTTTGGATGGAAAAGTTCATTTATGAACTCTTTATTCGGTTCCAACCAGAAAGTGTCTCCAGTGTACTGACACTACGACACTAATGGGGCGATAGCTCAAGCCAGGGAATCACGGTCTCATCAAGATCCGAACTCAAATGAGAGACTGAACCACATGATTGAGAATCATGTATAATGGTGACGTCATTATTCTCAAGGTTGCTTTTATGGATAACATATCGATATCCATTGCCTAGCCTACTACTTAGCCATTTTTGAAATGACTACAGAAGAGGTATCATCATTGATGACCAAGCTGATTGGCTCTAGTGCAAGTGGGAGATTGTTGGAAATGTGCCCTAAAACCAATCATATGATGATACTTTACGGACATTTCATATGTTAAACTAATCTAGTTTAATATCAAGGGCAAAGATTATTGTTTTAAGTCGTCTCATATAAATGTTATATGCTTAAACGATAAGTCCAAGGAATATGTAATTAGGAGAATGTAATTTAAAGAAGTTAGATTCATGAGACCATTCTCTTTCGTATTCATATCCTAAACGTTCCTGATCATAGGATTGCCAATTGGGCATTGACAGTCCGTTAAGATCAGTACGTGCTGTGTCTTTTCTCAGGGAGAGTGACTGGTTTCGAGTCATTGGTGTGATTGACACCAAGACAAGCATGTAGTTGCTCAATAGAGAATAAGTCCACTGAACACGATCAACAAGGAGTTCTTATACTCATGTCACATGAGAACTCATGGTTGGGATAATGCAAAGTAGTCCTTTGACCTGAGGCATCACAGTTGTCTTGTGGTTAGGTCCTTGATCTTTGACTATGTCAAAGTCACTCTGTCAGAGGGTGTCCACGACATAGTTAGGGTTAAGTCGCTTAGCCATGGAGGCAAGTGAATGCGCAATAAGGGATCTCTAACCTTCAAACCGTTTGAGGGAGAATACTCTATGATATGATTAAGAATCTCTGGCCATAGTATGAATGAGATTTAGGAAGTCGTTCCAAATCACATTCAAGGTAATCATATAAGTAAATGAATCACATTGGATAGTAGACATGATTAAACTATCAAACCAAACAACGTGGTCAAGAGTATTGTATTAGAGAAAAACCGTATTGCATTGTAATCCTAAACTGAATAGGTTATCCACCTCTTCTGATTAGCTTGGATAACCATGACATACTGCTAGGTGTCACTCATGGTTTGTGGAAGCCCTAAACGTGTATAATCACTAAGGGGAGAATTGAAAGGAAGTTTCAATTCACAATCGATTTGAAAGAGTTCTAATCACCCACTGCCTCACTAAAAGGAACCTAATGGATCGTACACCGTGTATGGTAGAGATTGAAGAAACAACGGAGATGAGTAAGGATAATTGAATGGTTTAATTATTTATGGCAAGGATTAATTAATATGTTAATTAATCAAACGAATAAAGTTCGTTAAAGATCTCGGGTTAGTTTTGGGCCGCAAGGCCCAATGGGTTTTGAATGTCAAGCCCATTAACTCAAGTTGTATGACAACTTGAATAAACAAAGGGCTTGAAAGCCCAATAAACTCTTAAGGCCGGCCAAATAGAGGAGGGTAGTGAACTTGCTTTAATTGCAAGTTTGCCACTCCATTGTGAGGTGGTATAAAGGCAACTTTATAGCCATTTCATCCTTAGGGTTTTCTTTTGGGGAAAGGATGAGAACACAATGTTCTCCTTTTTCTCTAAGAGGCCGACCCTCTTGGAGGAGATTAGCTAGCAATCTCTCATCCTCCAAGGTCACTCATCTCTTCTTCAAGTCCCTCCTTGGTGTGGAAAATTAGAGGTTCTCAATTTTGGGAACTTGGAGAATCCTTTCTACCATCCTCCTCCACGAAATCGATGGAACTAAGAAGCAAGGAATTAAGGCCCTCTCCTTGGGTGATTAGCCTTTGCTTATGCAAAGAGGAATCAACAAAGGTATAAAATATCTCAACTCACTTTATTCTTGAGTTGAGTCTTGGTTCACCTTTCTACTAGGCTTTGAATTTCATGGGTAATGTTTTGTTTTTGAGTGCATACAAGCATGATTTTTCCTTTAAATGTTAATTGCATGCTATAGATGTTGCTCAAATGAACATGTTTTTCACAAAATTTCCTTCAAGTATCTAGTAAGGAATTGAGGGAATTCTCTAAGGCATGTTACTACCTTCAAAATGTTGTTTTAATTGATTACATGTGAACTAGTGAAAGGTGATTATGATTAAGTATGCTCGAGGGTAAGGATTGCTTAAATCTATGTAAGTGATGATCTTGGCATGTCATGTTTCATTAAAAATCCCTGAGGCAAATGTTGGAAGGTTTAATTTGTTCTGTCATTTCGTTTATGTTGTTTTGCTCGAGGACTAGCAAAAGCTAAGTGTGGGGGAATTTGATAGGAGCATATTTATGCAGCTTAGTTAGCATGTTCTTGTGCATTTATGTTGTTATTTCTTAGTCAATTATGTATTTTTAAGCTATTTTCATGCGTTTGTAGGTCCTAATAACAAAGTTGGCAAGAAAGTGCATTTTGGTGCATGTTGGAGCATTTTTTAGCCAAGATTGGATAATGCAAGCATGGAGACATGAGGATGGACGTTTTTTAAGATTAGAAGGCTAGAAATCAGCATGTGTGTTTGCAAATGTGTTGATTTTGGGCTGAAATGGTGAAAAGCATGTGTGTGCATATGGGCAAAGAGAAAGACACACCATGGACAGCTTGGCATGGGCAAAAAATGGGTGGATTAGTGGCTGAAATGATGAAGAACATGGGTGTGCAAAAGTAAAAGGAAACACACGCACATGGGCAAAGAGAAAGACACACCATGGACAGCTTGGCATGGGCAGAAAATAGGTGGATTAGTGGCTGAAATGATGAAGAACATGGGTGTGCAAAAGTAAAAGGAAACACACACACATGGGCAAAGAGAAAGGCACACCATGGACAGCTTGGCATAGGCAGAAAATCTGTTTGTTTTATGGTTGAAATGATGAAGAACATGTGTGTGCAAGTGTAACAACTAGTACAATGTGGAAATGATGATTACATGGCAGCACACACACATGGGAAAGCAAAGAATACACATCGCATGGACAACACGGCACATGGGCAAAAAAGAGGTGGTTTTGTGGCTGAAATGATGGAGGTCATGTGTGTGCAAATGTAAAGGGAAACATGGATAACACACATCCATACAAACTGCACATGCAAGGAATTGAAGTGGTCATCTCCTTAGCCTATAAATACATCCACCATTCCCCTTCCTAAAATGAATCTTGATCCGTAAAAAAAAAAGCTTCATTCACAAACACAAGTCCCTTGCCGTGAGCTCCATTCCATTTCATCCATACATTCAAACACATCTCCATACACTTCCATTTTCCATGCCATGAGATCCATTCCATCCATACATCCATAAATCCCACATTTCACAAACACAAATACATTTTCCTTCCCTTGGCCGAGACATTCACCAATCCTAAATACATTCCTAACCTTTCCATATATCCATACACATCCTAGACGCTTGTGTCGCAACAAAGAGAAGAATGAGGAGCCTTGGACTTGCTTGCCATTCAAGTTGGATTGTTGGAGCGTTTTTAGGTGTTTTCATTCTTTTATTTTCAATGTCTAAATTTGTTTATCTTTGCTTTGTGAGTATGAGGAACTAAACCCCCCTTAGCTAGGGGGGAATTCGAAACCATGTTCATGCTTGCAATATGATTTGATTACTTTCAGTTGTGATTCATAAGTTGTGAATTCAATTTACTTATCCATTTGAATTAAAACTGATTTGTGTATGTTGGTTGAGAGTGCACGCTTAATTTTCATGGATAAATCTGATGCTAGGATATAAGGGAGTTTCACCTAATCATTATGAACTTATATTCATAAGTAGTAAAGGTTGCTCGTCACAACCGTGTTAAGTAAATTCTTGGCATAAGTTTCATGCAATGCATAGCTACAAGTGTTTCGTCAATGCTTATGATTTTCATAGAACTTAATGATTCTTGCTTGTATCTCTATTATGCAATTCATGTAGGGAACTTGTGGGGAATGCTTTGGGTTGTTGTATGCAATCATCCAATTCAATGAAATTAGGAAAATCTGAGGGTTAATTAGTGCAATTCACAGTTAATCTGGGGCGTTGGGAATCCGTAGTTTATTGAAAAGCAACTGGAAATCGTTTTGTTTGCAAGTGTGTCATGTATGGAGAAGAACCTCCTAGCTAGCCTTCCATCCATTCAATTTACTCAAATTTGTGCAAATTTCATTAGTTCTTTAATTTACTTGTTTTGTTTTCAAATTCATCAAAACCAAAACCCCCTTTACCTTGTTGAGTCATATTAGTTAGAAACTGATTTAGTTTGTGTTTTTAAGTATTTCGAACCAAGTTGAAACCAAAATTCATCCAAAAGTGTGTTTAGAGTCCAAATCTGCCCAATTTGTGTTTCTAGGCAGATTTGAGTGTTTTTAGCTTGTTTTGAGTTCTTTGAGTTTGTTTTGAATTCTTTGAGTTTGTTTTGAATTCTTTGAGTCTAGTTTAGTGTTTTTAACTTTGTTTTGTATGTTTTTAAGTCAGTTTAGAGGTTATTAGCAAGCCCTCCTAATCCCCGGTCCAGAACGATCCCTACTTATACTTATACTACAATTGTCAAAAGAGGGTTTAATTTGTGTGTTAAGTTAATTTTCACATCACAATCCAAGGTGGAAAAGAACTTAGGTTTGTGGCAGATTTTTAGGCTTCTAGAAAGGGAATAGGAGCCACTTTTTTAGGCTTCTAGAAAGAACACGTTTTGTGGCAGAAATTGGGACTTCTAGAAGGGTTTAGGGCGCCACCTTTCTAGGGCTTCTAGAAAGGGTGGTGCGGCACATGTATAAGAGAAGGGATAGGCCTTCTACAAGGGTTTTAGGTGCCCTTGCAGCTAATTATTCATCTTCCAAGTCTTGAATTGATTCTCCATCTCTTTAGCACGTTCCTAGCTTCACTTGATCTTCAAAAACATCCATCCACCTTGGCCCATACATGTGTTATCCATTTAGTGCCCAAAACTGCTCCAAAATGCACTTTCTTGCCAACTTTGTCATTTGAACCTACAAACACACAAAAATAGCTTAAATCACTATAATAAACACAAACTAACTACGAAAACACAAGAAAACAAGTTAACTAAGTCGCATAAATATGCTCATATCACGGACATTTGAAGTTGTTTAACTAAACTATAGATTTAAAGGAAAATAAACTCCCACCATGTGGGAATTGTAACCAATTAGAAATTAGGGAGGAAGGAGTGGACCAATCAGACAAAGGGCAAGGGACCAATTAGATGAATAGGAGGGCAGCCAATCAAGAGGGAGGATATCTCTCTTCCCGTCAACCACACCCACGATAAAGCCAGTTTTGACCCGGGTCTAATTTTGGCCAATTTCCACCAATTAATCCGATGAAATTCACCAATTCTTCACCTGGAAATCATCCATTGACCTCTTCTCTTCCATTTCCATCCATTAATTGGTGGATTTTAGGCCTAGATTTCGTGAGCTGCACCAACGACTTCGAGGAAATGCACGGTGACAATCCACCATTTCTAAAGTCATCACCGTTGATCACCACCACCAAAACACTTCCCTTGAGGATAGGAGCAATGCACAATAAGTGGTTCGAACGTTGGATTTGATTTGAGGAGGAATCAAGAACACCCAAATTTTAGGGTTCCGGCGGGTTAGTGGTGATTTGAGGCTTTTCCCGGCCAAATTGAACATGGCCATAGGCATAAAATAGTTGGATTTTTTGGTGAGTCGGGTGGCCGACCACCACGTATGGCATCACATAAGCCGAGTCATCCCCTGCCCTTTCTAAGCTATGTTTGACACCCCAATTCCATAGGTGAAGTCCGATTGATAAAATCTCATTGTTTTAACATAGTTTTGATAAAGACCACTACTTGAACATTATGTGAATTGACGATCTAATGGTCGGATCGTCACCAAACTTTAATACAATATAGTATGTAATATTTAAGGGCATTAGAAACTTACGGATTGGAAATCTGATGTACGGATCTTCTTGAATTAGATTTGTAAGTTCGTAAAATAAAACGTTGACCGCCAATTGAATTGGTAATTGACTAAGATCCAACCGTTGGATCGTAATGAAACTTTAGTATGATGTTTTAGAAGCACAATGTGGATCTTTGAAAGTTACAGAATGGAAATCTGAAATGTGGATCTTCCGGATTGAGTTACATAGGGTTGTGGACCCTACCGTTGATCTTTGACCGATGGTTAACTTTTGGTCAATGGGTTTCAAATCATTTTAGAACGTCCTTGGGATGTATTTTATGTAAGTTATGTGTTCTATTGATAAGAGTTTTGAGACGTGACTGAATAATTGATATAGGTGATGATCGTTCGTGATGTCTCGATATTCGTGCTAAGGAGTCGTAGCGCGGACCTCAGGTGAGTGGGCATTTTCTTTTTTATCATATATATATGATTGATAAGTCCACAAACGCTTTTAAATTGATTTGTGCATTTTATGCCATGTCGTATATATATTTATATAATCTAAAATACTATAATATGGTTGAGTTTAGATTGCATTATGGCATATCCATATGCGTATTACCTACATATAAGTGTTGTGAATGCTTTGAAGTGCTAAGGTGAACGCAGGACGCATAGGTAAGTTCAGGTGAGTTATGGTGTTATTTGAAATGATTGAGTGATGGCCTGACTATATTTGTGTTTTAGGCAACTTCGACATTGTCATACGTGTTGCAATTGGCAACTCCGACACTATCATACAGGTTGCATTGATAGGCAACTCTTTCATTGTCGTACAGGTTGCAATGGACAATTCCAACACTGCCGTACAAGTTGCGTATGAGTCGTATAGGTTGCATTAGACAACTCCGACTCTTGTGTTATCATAGATTGATTTATAAGTCGTACAAGTTGCATTAGGCAACTCTGACTCATGTGTTATCATAGATTGATTTATGAGTCGTATAGGTTGCATTTGGCAACTCCGACTCGTGGGTTATCATAGATTGATGAGCACCTGATTTTATTATGTTGTTGCCGATATGTAGTGATTTTGGATTATTCTTGTATTTAATGTGGATTGACATTTGACTTCATACTCATATGTAGTATGATTTCGTGGAAACTATACAGGTAGTACAGCGAGGGGTTATATCATTTAGAAGGTCTTTATTAAAACTTTATATTCAGGCCCACTCACTCTTGTTTTTATCCCTCCAAATTCTAGTAGTAGAGTTTTCGTATCGACTAGGATTCATGGCAAATCTTGATATTGGAGATTACCTTCGATGGTATGATTTTCAATCCACTTTACTGTACTTTACTTATGCTCTGGCGTCACGTGTGAAATGGGTTCATTCCCGCTCACAGCGCACTCTCGTATTTAGGCACTTTTAGGTTTAAATTTATTCACATATTCCAGATTGCTACACTTTATGGCTTCGTCACCTTCCAGGTGTTGGCCAGCACAACTTGATTCGGAGTCCTAGTGGACAATCCGGGTCAGGATGTGTAGTTTGGTATCAGAGCATAAGTTGGGCAGTAATGCATTCATCACACGTGTGATGTAAGCATTCTTGATTCTTGAACCTAATTTCCAAATCTTGTCACCTCGTCGAATACGAAAAATATGTTAGTTTTGCCTAAGTTTGGGTAGTTTTGTCGACGTTTTAGAAGATCGTTTGGGGGAATGCCTCTAAATTATGAGGGAAGAATTTCCCTGCCAAGGAAAGATGTAGATTTGGGATAAGTTGATGACCTTGAAGCAGGGCTACTATATTGATAGTTGTGTATCTCAGGGGCAGAATTTCCTATTAATTCCACTATTATCTAGTCATTTCTTCCAATCTTTTAGAGTTAGGAAACCATTGATAGTTTTGATTCCTTGGCAATACCCGTTAATGTTTCACTACCAGAATCCTTACGAAGTTTTAGTTTCGTCAAAATTTCAAGAAATGTCTCGAGTGACAATGTAGTGCTACATGGGTAGCACTCGACGAAAGAACATCTTGGGATAATCACTTTTAGTCCCTGATAGCACAAATTTTTCCAAACACGCTTATGATCATTCCAGATCTTCAAGGGGAAGATCAATTTCTGTTTAGGTCTGTTCTATAGTAGATTACTAGAAAATTCTAATTTTTGTTTTCCAATTTTAGAACACTCCAATCAATAGAAATCCCCAAAGTAGTAAGTATTTTCCTTAGAATTATGGCACCAGTTCCTGAAGGATTTATTTTGAAAAACATGTTCATTTGAGCAACATCATATGGCATGCAATTAACAATTAAAGGCGGAATCATGCTTGCATGTACTCAAAAAACAAAACATTACCATGAAATTCAAAGCCTAGTAGATTGGTGAACCAATAATCAACTCAAAACAAAGTGAGTTGAAATTATTACCTTTGTAGATTCCTCTTTGCATAAGCAAAGGCTAATCACCCAAAGAGATAGGGCCTTCATTCCTTGCTTCTTAGATCCATGGATTTGGATGGAAAAATAGGTTTCTCCAAGTTCCCAAAATAGGGAACCTCTAAGTCTCTTCACCAAGGTTTGATTGTAGAAGAAATGAGTGACCTTGGAGTAGTAGGATTGCTAGATGTACCCTCCAAGGTGTTGGCCTCTTTAGAGAGAAAATGGAGAGACAATTCTCACCAATTTTCCCCCAAAATAAACCCTTAATCACTTAATGAATATTTTGTTATAAAGTCATTTATATAGTCACTTCTTTAAGTGACCTAAATAACCAAAACCCTAATTCATCACACTATGGCTTGCCATTTAGGGGATTTTGGGCTTTTGGGCTTTAATGAATCTTCATTCATTAAATTGTCATACAACTTAAGTTAATGGGCTTGACGTTCGAAGCCCATTGGGCCTTAAGGTCCAAAACTATCCCGAAGTCTTTAACGAACTTATTCGTTTGATTAATTAACATATTAATTAATCCTTGCCATAAATAAATGATTAAACCATTTAATCATTCTTACTCATTTCCGTTTAATCTTCAATCTCCACCTTTTATGGTGTGCGATCCATTAGGTTCCTTTTAGCGAGGTAGTGGGCGATTAAAACCATTTTACATCGATTGTGAATTGAAACTATTTTCAATTCTCCCTTTAGTGATTACACACGTTTAGGGCTTCCACAAACCATGAGTGACACCTAGCAGCATATCATGGTTACCCAAGCTAATCAGAAGAGGATAGAGAACCTATTCAGTTTGGGATTACAAATGCAATACGGTCCTTCTCTAATCTAATACTCTTGTCCACATTGTTTGGTATGATAGTTTATTTATTCATGTCTACTATCCAATGTGATTCGTGTGCTTATATGATTTCCTTGAATGTGATTTGGAACGCATTCCCTAATCTCATTCATACTCTGGCCAGAGATTTCAAATCATATCATAGAGTATTCTCCCTCAACTGTTTGAAGGTTAGAGATCCCTTGTTGCGCATTCACTTGTCTCCATAGCTAAGTGGCTTAACCCCAACGATGCCGTGGACACCCCGAGGGGGTGACTTTGACATAATCAAAGATCAAGGACTTAACCACAAGACAACTGTGATGCCTCAGGTCAAAGGACTACTTTGCATTATCCCAACCATGAGTTCTCATGTGACATGGAATATAAGAACTCTTCGTTGATCACGTTCAGTGAACTCATTCTCTATTGAGCACCTACGTACTTGTCTTGATGTCACACACACCAATGACTCGAGACTAATCACTCTCCCTGAGAGAAGACATAGTACGTACTGATCTTAACGGACTGTCAACGTCCAATTGGCAATCCTATGATCAGGAACATTTAGGATGTGTCTACGAAAGAATGGTCTCATGAATCTAACTTCATTAGATTACATTCTCCCAATCACATATTCCTTGGACTTTATCGTTTAAGCATATAACATTTATATGAGACGGCTCAAACAATAATTTATGCCCTTTATATGTAAAACTAGATTAGTTTAACATGTGAAATGTCCGTAAAGTATCATCACATGATTGGCTTTAGGGCACATTTCCAACAGTTCCTAGTACCAGTTCTTTACCAAAAGATTGACTAACAGTTACTGCTGGAGTCTAAGA
Organism: Malus sylvestris; assembly: GCF_916048215.2. Taxonomy (NCBI): domain Eukaryota; kingdom Viridiplantae; phylum Streptophyta; class Magnoliopsida; order Rosales; family Rosaceae; genus Malus; species Malus sylvestris. Next base: position 16,507,128 of record NC_062267.1, read on the forward strand.
AACTAAATCTCGGAAAGTTAAGGTCAAACTTTGTATTAAGATAGTAAACTCACAGTTATGTTAACCATATTACCTATTTAGGTAATCAAAACTTCTTTGCCTAGCCACCTCTCAATCACTCCACAGATAGACATTAGAATCGAAAGACGAGATGATATCTCTCTGTTGGAGTGATTTGAGTGTCGAGAAAACTATGAAGACCTTTTAGTACGTGTAGTAGAGATGGTTAGTAGTATAGTACGTTTTGAGGATGTTTACCTTTCTCATCAATTCTCAAATTTTTACTTGGGATTCTACCAAATGCGAGAAGTAGAATACACCATTGACCCACCTTGTTAACATTATATTTATTCTTCCTATTTCTTATCAAACAACTCCTATATCAGTTTTCCTTATGACTTTTCGAATAAGTCCTACTTCATTGGAAGAACTTAGTTATTCAACTCTTTATCTTGGAAATCTCAAACCTATATGTGAAGGTGAAAGACTAAGCTTCAGGATCATACCTAGATTTTAGCAACTTCCTCAGATGACGATTAAAAACTGCTATCCCCTACTTTGAATTGATGGTCTAATCGACCAACCTTTGTAACTCGAGTTTCCTTTGGTAGTTGACGAATTCATAATAGTCTTGTAGATGACTATCTCACCTATTCTAGTAACGAGATTAAATTCTCCAATTATTAACAGTCAGCTTCACATCAATTCCTCAAATATTACCTTTGTGTAAATCCGTACTTCTTCTGGGAGATGTGATTTTCATAAATGATATTCTTTTCTTTTCTCCAAAGGTAATAGTGGAAGAAAGTTGGAATTCACACAAAGTGTTGTGAAATTCGAGATAATCTTTGGTCTTGTTGAACTTATTGACAAATTGTTATCGATTTTTTTTACTATAGTGTTTTTCTTCACTTATCGACCAAGGAAAATTAGTTTGGTTTGGGAGGTTTATTACGAATAAAGTTTTGACAAATGAACTGTGGTTTGACTTTACCTTTTCTTTACACCTTTCAATGACATTAATCATTTGGAAATCCATAATGATGTGTTCTCTAAATGTTTCGACTGAGTTGGGTCAGCATGATAGAGAATCGCTTATACTCCGATTCATGCCTAGAGTCAAGTGTTATTATCTTCGTTTGAAACATCGGATAACACTTCTCGGTGAGAACGTGTCTAGAACCTTTACTAACCTTAGCTTTATCAAATACATCTTCATTTGAGATAAGTTAAGATTTCTGATAGTTGATAGGAGCATATTTATGCGACTTAATTGGCTTGTTCTTGTGCGTTTACGTTGTGTTTCTTTAGTTATTTTAGTGTTTAAAGCCATTTTCATTTGTTTGTAGGTCTTAATAACAACCTTGGCAAAAAAAGTGCATTTTGGTGCATGTTGGATCAATATTGGGCTCAAATGGATTGCATGCATGAGGATGGACGTTTTGGGCATATGTGTGTGCAAGTGTGTGTGTGTAATTGCAAGGATAAACAATGACAAATCATACACATGCAAAGAAGCCCACATGCAAAGTGAAAGACTCTAAGTACAAAGTATGCAAGAAGATGCATTTTGGAGGCCTTTGGAGCATGTTTCGGGCTTGGAATGGATAGCAAATGCATGGGCCAAAGTGGATGGACGAATTTGAGAACTAAAGAGGCCAAGAATGTGAAGAATTAGTGTCCAAAAGATAAAGAATTCAGCCCAAAAATTTGTCACTCCAAGTTGCACACTCCTTGCCATGCAAAACACATAGAATTCCCTTTGGATTCCCATGCCATGCTTGATCACTCTTGTCCCCTACATAATTTCTGATTTCATGCTTTAATTCATTTAATTATTTCACTCAATTGCTTGATACCTCTTGTTCCCTTCACCCATTAGATTTTAGACAACCTTTACATCCATTACATGCACCAATTGATGCTCCATCATTCACATTTGGAATCCAAGGGCATGTGTCACACATGTTGTTGCACCTTTGACCCATTTGTTGACACATTTCACCTCCCTTTCCATCTCTATGCAATGTACACAATCATTCATGCTCCCTATCTGCAACACCACTCCATTTTACCCTTCACACTTTGCATCATCACTTCATTTTCACCCTTGGACCATTGCACACCACACACACCAACTTGCCATGCATTTCATCCCTAGCCTAACCTGATTTTCTAAGGTTTTTGGGGCCTATAAATACATGTTTACACCCCTTGGCCAAAGAAAAATCCCCCATATTCATCATTTTATCACAGAAATTCGTCCATACACACCCTAGGAAGCAAAACACCCTAAAAACACCATTCTAGTGCCTAGAAAACATAACAGCCACTCCACCTTCTTCCACCCTCTTTGCCTAGTTCTCCACCACCTTCCAACCATCAAACACTCTTCCACACTCACCCTAAACCCCTCCATATCATTCCCCATCCATTCTACACCATAAATCCACCCAAAAATCTGTCCACAAGCTTCATGCCGCAACAAGGAGGAAGGGAGATCCATTGATGCACTTGCTTTCCAAGTTGGAGCATTTTAGGTGTTTTCTTTCCTTTGATTTTAATGTCTAATTTTATGTATCTTTGTATTGCAAGAATGAGGAACTAAACCCCCTTAGTTGGGGGGTGATTCGAAACCATGTACATGCTTGCAATATGATTTGATTACATTCAGTTGTTATTTCATAAGTTGCGGATTCAATTCGTTCATCTACTTGATTGATAACTTATTTGTGTATGTTGATTGAGAGTGCACGCTTAGTTTTCATGCATGAATATGATGCTAGATTATGAGGGAGTTTCACTTAATAGTTACAATCTTATAATCACAAGTAGTGAAGGTCGCTTGAAAACGATCGCGTTGAATGAATTCTTGGCACTAGTTTCATGCTCATCATAGTAACGAATGCCTCGTCAACACTTATAGTTCTCATTGTGCTTCATGATTCTTGATTGTATCTTTATTGTGCTCATCACGTAAGGAACCTTTGAGGAATGCTTTGAATTGTTGTATGCGCTTTTCCATCCAATTCATTAACTTAAGGAGAACTTGAAGGTTAATTTAAGCGTATCTAATTAACTTGGGGTGTTGAGTTTCATAATTTATTGAAAGAACAACTGAAAATCATTTTGTTTGCAAGTGTGTCATGTGTGGAGAAGAACCTCCTAACTAGCCTTTTATCCATCCTTTTCATCCAAAAACGTTTTACAATCTGTTTTGTTTTAAAGTTTCTGTTTTGTTTTCAATTTTCGTCCAAAACAAATCCCCCTTTATTTTGAAGTCTTAGATTAGTTAGAAAGTGTTTTGATTTGTGTTTCTAAGTGTTTTGATTCAAGTTTTCATCCAACTTCGTCCAAGTTCTTGTTAGGTTCTCAAAACTGCCCAGAAAGTGGTTTTTAGGCAGTTTTGAGTCATTAGGTTGCTGTTTTGAGTTTTATGTTTGTTTAAGTATTTTAAAGTATAGTTTTGCATTCTTTGAGTCTAGTTTAGTGTTTTAAATTTTGTTTTTATGTTTTTAAGTCAGTTTTCAAGTGTTTAGCAATCCCTCCTAATCCCCGGCCTAGAACGATCCCTACTTACATACTTTACTACATTTGATAAAAAGAGGGTTTAATTTTGTGTGTTAACTTATTTTTCACATCAATAGTGATGATGGAAGAACTAAATCAACTTCTATGATTGCACTATCGTGTATTATCCTAATTGTGCAAATGTAATTACTATTTAATGCAGCAAAAGACATATGTATACTTGAACACTTTCGGCTTGTAATTACAGGTATTGTTTTGACGTTACTTGCAAGATATCAAGAAATGGTTTGAATAGTTGTAATCACTTTTTTTATATGAAGGGAGTTGGGAAGTATCATCATACACTTTCAATACGAGGTATCTTGTACATGTGGAAATGATGATGATGCTTCGATGTTTATAGATAGACTTGACATGTCAATCCATTTTTTTTTTTTGTCTAGAGGGACTACATTTTAGACCACTTAGTAAAATTCCTCATTCATGAGATTATCAGATTTCTCGGGCGTTTAGACTAGCGTCTATTCTGATGGGGATTCCATATTTATCTCTTTGTGCTAGAAAGTATTGTAGTCAATTTTAGGTCCATGTTTACCCTACTACACTTTGTATTATTTTGAAAACAAGCAAATCGTCTAGAGGAGTTGCTAGGACATTGACATTTAGTCGTGAACATTAATTTCTTAATCACCCAACAAATACTCTGCTAAATGAATCTTAACCGTTGGTGATTGAATGTTCCAGAAGCTACCGTTGTAGTGAGATGTCATATATTAATTTCAATTACCTTGTATTCTACATTTGTTGGACTTGTTTGACCTTCAAACTCTTGATTGTTCTTATTGGTGTAGTTTTGAGAAACTCGAGGGAAAATTCAATATGAACCTGCTCACTATAGTGTTATGAACTACATTGTTGGGTTATGTGGTGTGTGTGTGTTGTAATAAATTGCTATCTTTATTTTGGTTGGTTGTAACTACGGTTACAATTTTTGGTTTTGAGTATGGCATTGTTGAGGCATATTGTGAAAATGTTATCCATAGCACATGATCGATAGAAAAATATTGTGAATAGGTAGTTGAATGATCAAGATTATGATGTAGCAAATTGTGTTTTATTGCTGTGGTTGCCTAGGAGGGCAGTACGTGAGCGTGAGTAAGGCGCTCATTGGATGATTTATGCGTATTTTCCCAATGGGGGGCATGATGGTAATACTGCACCCTCGAGAATTGGTTACTTATTTATCATGACAATAATGAGTTGTTGGTATTACGGGCTGCAGACCGTAATATTGAAAACTTAATTGTTGAACTTGTTAAGCAAGTGGACATCTAGGTCCGTCTACGTTTAGTTATTTAATTATTGTTTGGGCTTAACCCAAAGATAGCACACACTCATCTTTGAGGCACGTGACACCTATGGGTGTGTAGGTGAAGTTTTCTATTTGGGTGTTGTTTTCAGTACAACTATTTTAACTTCACTTTATTATATACGTACTTCGACATTATGTTGTTATACATCTATTTTTCTACTTTATGTTTTATAAAGGACTGTATATTTTAGTATTGTACTAAAGGAGAAGCAAAATTTTGGGTTTGGAGGCATGAAAGAGGAATCACTACACTCTGATCGTGACGGAATGACATTCTCTTTTATGCAAACGCTCTAGCTTGAATTCCTCCTTCTATATAAGTATATATATACTTTTTCCTATCTTCTAGAGTACCTTATGTTTAACAAGTGTTTTCAAATTTTAGAGACGAAATTTTTTCAAGGAGGGTAGATTGTGACAATCCGTCCCAAATTTTAAGTTTCATAAATTTTCTAAATAGTGATTTTACGAAAATGCCCTTAGAGGTGAGGATGTTTGACTTCCGTTGACCGTTCGAAGTCACAATTAATGTTTTTGAATAGATTTTGAAGCTACGAACGCATAGGCGAAAGTCATTTGCGAGTCCGGATTATAACGGTATAGTTACAGACATTTGAAGTTGTTTCACTAAACTATAGATTTAAAGGAAAATAAACTCCCACCATGTGGGAATTGTAACCAATTAGAAATTAAGGAGGAAGGAGTGGACCAATCAGACAAAGGGCAAGGGACCAATTAGATGAATAGGAGGGTAGCCAATCAAGAGGGAGGATCTCCCTTTTCCTATCAACCACACCCACGACAAAATCGGTTTCGACCCGGTTCTAATTCCTGCCAATTTCCACCAATTAATCCAAGGAAATTCACCCATTCTTCACTTTAAAATCATCCCTTGACTTCCTCTCTTCAATTTCCATCCATTAATTGGTGGATTTTAGGCCTAGATTTCGTGAGCTGCACCGACGACTTCGAGGACATGCACAGCGGCAATCCACCATTTCTGAAGTCATCATTGTTGATCACCACCACCAAAACACTTCCCTTGAGGTCAAGAGCAATGCCTAATAAGTGGTTGTAACGTTGGAGTTGATTTGAGGACGAATCAAGAACACCCAAATTTTAGGGTTCTAGCGGGTTAGTGGCGATATGAGGCTTTTCCCGACCAAATTGAACTTGGCTACATGTATAAAACTTGCTCTAATCATTGAGATCTTCATTTCTGTGAAGTATGAGAATTTTTAGAAATAGTTGGATTTTCCAGCGAGTCGGGGCGGCCGACCGCCGTGTACGGCAGCGCGTAAGCCGAGTCATCCCCTGACCCTTCTAAGCTATGTTGGACACCCCCAATTCCATAGGTGAAGTCTGATTGATGAAATCTCATCGTTTGAACATAGTTTTGATAAAGACCGCTACTTGAACATTATGTGAATTGACAATCCAACCGTTGGATCGTCACCAAACTTTAATACAATATAGTATGTAATATTTAAGGATATTAGAAACTTACAGATTAGAAATCTGAGATACGGATCTTCTCGAATTAGATGTGTAAGTTCGTAAAATAAAACGTTGACCGCCACTTGAATTGTCAATTGGCGGAGATCTAACCGTTGGATTGTAATGAAACTTTAGTATGATGTTTTAGAAGCACAATGTGGATCTTTGTAAGTTGCAGAATGAAAATCAGAGATGTAGATCTTTCAGATTGAGTTACATAAGATTGTGGACCCTATCGTTGATCTTTGACCGACGGTTAACTTTTGGTCAATGGGTTTCAAATTATTGTAGAACGTCCTTGGGATGTATTTTATGTAAGTTATGTGTTCTATTGATAAGAGTTCTGAGACGTGACTAAATAATAGATATAGGTGAGGATCGTTCATGATGTCTCGATATTTGTGCTAGGGAGTCGTATCATGGACCTCAGGTGAGTGGGCATTTTCCTTTTTATCATATATATATGATTGATAAGTCCACAAACGCTTTTAAATTGATTTGTGCATTTTATGCCATGTTGTATATATATTTATATAATCTGAAATACTATGATATGGTTGAGCTTTAGATTGCAATATGGCATATCCATATGCATATTACCTACATATAAGTGTTGTGAATGCTTTGAAGTGCTAAGGTGAATGCGGGACGCACAGGTAAGTTCAGGTGAGTTATTGAGTGATGGCATGACTATATTTGTGTTTTAGGCAACTCCAACATTGTCGTACAGGTTGCAATAGGCAACTCCGACACTGTCGTATAGGTTGCAATGATAGGCAACTCTGACATTGTCGTACAGGTTGCAACGGACAACTTCGACACTATCGTACAAGTTGTGTATGAGTCGTACAGGTTCCATTAGGCAACTCCGACTCATGTGTTGTCATAGATTGATTTATGAGTTGTACAAGTTGCATTAGGCAACTCCGACTCATGTGTTATCACAGATTGAGTTATGAGTCGTACAGGTTGTGTTAGGCAACTCCGACTTGTGGGTTATCATAGATTAATGAGCACCTGATTTGATTATGTTGTTGTCGATATGTAGTGATTTTGGATTATTCTTGGATTTAATGTGGATTTACATTTGACTTCATACTTATATGTAGTATGATTTCCTGGAAACTATTTAGGTAGTACAACGAGGGGTTATATCATTTAGAACGTCTTTATTAATGCTTTATATTCAGGCCCACTCACTCTTGGTTTTATCCCTCCAGGTTCTAGTAGCAGAGTTTTCGTATTGACGAGGATTCGTGGCAAATCTTGGTATTAGAGATTACCTTCGATGGTATGATTTTCAATCCACTCTATTCTACTTTACTTATGCTCTGACGTCACGTGTGAAATGAGTTCATTACAGCTCACAGCGAGAGTATTTAGGCACTTTTAGGTTTAAATTTATTCACATATTCCACATCACTAAACTTTATGACTTCATCACCTTCTAGGTGTTGGCCAGCACAACTCGATTCGGAGTCCTAGTGGACAATTCGGATCAGGATGTATAAAAAAAAAAATACATCTTAAAAAAAAAATACAAACCATACAAATATATATATATATATATATATATATATATATATATGTGTGTGTGTGTGTGTATGTATTAAGACCATAACTTTATTATTGTATAAAGCTTTAGAGTTTATGTTAAGACCATAACTTTAAATTATTATTGGGTCCATGTTTTCTTAAAAAAAATTGAAGTTGGGTTTGCTGAAAATCTTTAAAAAATTGCCCAAACTTTTAACTAATAAACTTAACTAACCCTAGCAGAGTTAGCCGCACCCACCAACTTTTCTCTTCAGATGAGATTGCCGTTTCTCTCCTGTCTCCTCTTTGCACAGACCAACAATCTATCTCTTCCTCCCCCTTCATCCCTCTCTGCAGCAGATCGTTTTATCTCACCCTTCCTCTCTCTCGCCCCCCTTTCTCTTTCTCCCCCTCTCTCTCTTTCACTTAGATTTCATAACAAATATGAGGTCGTGACTCGTGCAAAAGGCGGCGGGAGGACGGCAATTGGGAGAGAAGGCAAGAAAAAAAAGGAACGCCTAGCACCACCGCCTAGGCCGCCTAGGAGTGCCCAGGCGGGCGCCTAACACCTCCTCACTTTTGTCTGTCGATTGCACCTAGTCGGAATGGCATGTCATCGACCAGTTCCTAGGCAGCCACCTAAGCCGATTTTTAGAACACTGCCAATCCAAATGCTGATCGACAGCGAGGATTCCTACACCCATTTCAAAAGCACATCAAGTGCGTTTTAGAAAAAGCACCATGTATGTGCTTCTTGCATGAAGCACTTCAAGTGTTTTTCTATGATCTACTTGAATGGGTTAATTTTATAAATATTTTCACCATATACACTTTCAATTATTTTAAAAATATTTCCAAACGAGCTTTTGAACCAATTAAGGCGGAAAAGATTGCCGATGTTTATTGTGTGGGCATGATTTGCATTTTCTTGATAACTGAGATATGGTAAAACGCAGCTCTCATGCGTTCAACAAGGCTCCAAAAAGAATAGCACTTGATCCAATAAAATTTCCAAATAATCCAATCAATTTCTTCCAATTACATGATTTGACTCAAAATAAAATTATTATCCAACAAGAACCAATCTCCACCAAGAAAATAAATAACCACAAAACAATAAGATTTTAGATAATTTCTCAATAAGTATATAATAAATTTTCAATTTCTCCACAACACATTTCATTTTCTCGTCATCCAAACAAGTTTTTACAACCGAAAAAAAAAGGGAGAGAGAGAGAGAGAGAGAAAATGCAAATTGGGCAGTGAAAAATTCACACAAGGTGGCATGCAGCCTTATGTGCCAGCTGGCCATCGTCGTCGTCGACATGAATCGGTGCGCTTCATCGCCTCCCCCTCTCTGCGTCTTTACGCCGTGCCAGTTCTCCGGCAGCAGCACCACCGCCGTCAAGTTCTTCAGGTTCGAGTTCGAGTTCCAGAGGAAAGAGCGATTCAGGCGGCGGCTTAAGTTCGTTGTCAGTGCAGAGCTTTCGAAGCCATTCGCTCTCAGCTTCGGCTTGGACTCTCAGGTCAGACTACTCACTCTAGTATTAATTCCCTCCCATGTTTCTGACATTTGAGTGGCGGTGGAGTTGTTGAATTGGTAACAGAAAGACTGAGATTATGCTAAAACTGCAAATGGGTTTCATTGATTGGCCAAAACAAAGAAATGGGTTTGATTGGGATTTGTTTGATAATCTACTCTCAGAGTTATGTTAGATTTTGTGTATAAAATCAATTTTGTCTAAATTTATTTGCTTTCGAATTGTTTCGATCATTAGTGCTCGCACTTTTATTGGTGATTTTTGTTGCTATTTACTAGTTGAAAATCTCTCAACTGGGTTTTGGAATTTGGAATCAACACAAACCAATCGAACCGTGTTTATGTCATTCGTAATCCGGCAGCAAGAAATACTTGTTGTCATGGAATAAATTTCATTCCTTTCAGTTTGTTAGTTTACCCTTTGTTTTTGTATACAGCATGCATGTCTGTGTTGGTTTCAAAACGTGTGCTTAATTCGCGAACCTTGTGTATATAACCTTATTTTGATGATATTAATCATATAAAGAAGTGTATGATTTATAGTGGAAACTTAATAACTTGATGACCTCTTGTAAGTTTTGTATAGTAGACTGACACTGCTTCTGAATTTGAAGACCTTTCGGCCTCATGATCCTTCGCAATTACCTAGAATTGGTCCTATTCCTGGAGATATTGCAGAAATTGAGGCATACTGTAGAATCTTTAGATGTGCTGAACGGCTTCATAGTGCATTGATGGACACATTATGCAATCCAGTAACGGGTGAATGTAGTGTTTATTATGATTACCCATCAGAGGAAAAACCACTTTTGGAGGATAAAATTGTCTCTGTGATTGGGTGTATGGTATCCCTGTTGAACAAAGGAAGGGAGGATGTGCTTTCTGGTAGATCGTCCATTCGCCTCGCAGATTTAAGTGTAATGGAGGATGAGCTTCCTCCACTCGCCATTTTCAGGAGTGAGGTGAAAAGGTGTTGCGAGAGCTTGCATGTTGCTCTTGAAAACTGGTTGGTTCCTGGGGATGATCGAAGCTTGGATGTATGGAGGAAACTTCAGAGACTGAAGAATGTCTGTTATGATTCTGGTTTTCCCCGCAGGGAGGATTATCCTTGCCATACACTTTTTGCGAATTGGGCTCCTGTTTACTTATCCTCTTCTAAAGAGGACATTAGGTCCGTAGATTCAGAGATAGCTTTTTGGAGGGGTGGCCAGGTAACAGAAGAAGGTCTGAAGTGGTTACTAGAGAAAGGATATAAAACTATTGTTGACCTTAGGGCAGAGACTGTAAAAGACAAAGCTTATCATTCAGCCATAGATGATTCTATTGCATCCGGGAAAGTTGAATTGGTCAAAATTCCAGTTGAAGTTGGGACTGCACCTTCAATGGAGCAGGTTGAGAAATTTGCATCTTTGGTTTCAGATTGCAGCAAGAAGCCGATCTATCTTCATAGTAAGGAAGGAGCGTTGAGAACTTCTGCCATGGTTTCTAGATGGAGGCAATACTCGACGCGTTATAATGTGCAGTTTGTCTCCAAGCGGTCAAGTGCTATCAACGATGTGTTACTACGAAATACAAATGGGGCAGGCGAAGTGCTGGAGCCTTCCACTTCTAAGAAAAGGTCTATCCCGGGAAAGAACAAGCCACTGCAAGGGGAACTGGACAAAACTTATGGTTTAAATGGCGTATTTCAAAAGGATGTGTCTCCAGATAGGGATGAAACAAATCAGAGCTCAAATGGGACATATAACAGCCTTATGTCTGTCCAAGGCATGACATCAGTAGAACCAGATGAAAATGGGGAAGGAAATATGATGAACTTTTGCAGGGAAGTTGAACCCCTGAATGCCCAAGTTCCTCCTTGTAATGTTTTCTCTAGAAAAGAAATGTCTAGGTTTCTGGGGAGAAAAAGCATCTCACCTCACTCTTATTTTAATCATCAGTTAAAAAGGTTGGCTACATTACCAATTTCCAGAGGTATCAATATTAAGACAATGCAGAGAGGAGGTACCAATTCGGCACCTCAGCTTGTGGTGGTACAAAATTCATATGGGCCACCTTACAGAAAGGATCTATCTCCAGAAGTCCAGACCTCTACTTCTGGAAATGGGAAGTATTTAACTAGTGTTAGTTCTGGTTCTGTTCGTCCAGTTGTGAACGGATTTGGTGAAGTGAATGAAATTGCAAGTAATGTGTCTACTACTCCGAGTAGTAGTTATGATGAGAGTGTCTTACCTAAAGCAGTAAATGAGGATAGGAAGAGTAATGGTGGAGCCACCTTAGCTTCAGGAGACGATGACCTGGGGTCAATTGAAGGAAATATGTGTGCTTCTGCAACTGGTGTTGTAAGGGTGCAGTCAAGAAAGAAAGCTGAGATGTTTTTAGTTCGAACAGATGGATTCTCTTGTAGCCGAGAAAAGGTGACAGAATCCTCCTTGGCCTTCACTCATCCAAGTACCCAGCAGCAAATGCTTATGTGGAAATCCTCACCAAAGACAGTATTAGTGTTGAAGAAGCTAGGGCAAGAACTCATGCAACAAGCTAAAGAGGTACCATCTGAGAATCTAGTATCTGCAAATATTCTATTCATATTTAAAACCTACTATCTGTTTTTAGATGATGCTTTGCATTTTGTACTTGCAATGTGGTCTAATGATAGAACTGGTGTCAGTCAGAGTTTCTAAACTCTGTTATTTAGTTGGAAGTCTTGTCCATATTGTTTTGCATCTCTTTTTTTTTTTTTTTTATAATTTTTTTCTCTTAAAAAAATACAGAGTTTGTATAAACGATTAATGTGTATGAATATAAGAGTGTAAACCGGAAAGATCATGCTCATTACAAAATTTTCTACCTCCACTACAATGAGAATGAACAACTTAGGCAATGGGGTTAGTTCATTAAGCATTAAAGATTGCTTGCTTTGCTAGTACATGAACTTGAACAAACTAAAGGCTAAAATAAGGGGAACATGTTCTTACTACAGCTCCTCCACACATGTATTTCAAACAATTTGGTATTCAGTAGCATACATATAGTGGGATCCCAGGTGGGCTTTCTTCTCTTGCAGTTCAATGTTCCGAACTGACCATCTTTTTCATTCTACATCCACAATTCATCCTTGTAAAAAACCAGTCAAACCCTTTGATTATCATCAAGGATTCATGATCATGCAAGTGTTTACCAGAAACATTGTGTTTGTCTATTTAGTTAACATAGTCAGATATCTTAATGATTTCTGATTGGGATTATTATCATAAGCAAGGATGATCATTTAGAAAGACTTAAAACGGTTTAGATCGTTAAGCAACAATGCCCTATGGTCCCCACAAAAGGATTCCCAGTTTTGCAAATGTGGGGATCCCTCTGTGAAGGGGCCTTGTATGCACCATACAGTATATATGGATGCATTTTTATTTTCTGCTGGTATATTGGAAGATATCTTACTATGTCAGCAGTTATTTTTCAATATACGATTATTTTAATTTGTGAGTTTGTTCGCTGGATATTCTTAACGCTTTTTCCATGTCTTTGTGTAGGTTGTCTCTTTCTTGTATTACCAAGAGAAAATGAATGTTCTGGTGGAACCAGATGTGCATGATGTGTTTGCTAGAATCCCAGGGTTTGGATTTGTTCAGACCTTCTATAGTCAAGATACCAGGTACCAAACTTGTACCTAAAGTTGGACAGCAGTTTGTATATTTCACGACCTTATTGGAAATTTTCTATACTTGATTGATAAATTCAGTGATCTGCATGAGAGGGTTGATTTTGTGGCATGCCTGGGAGGAGATGGAGTTATACTCCATGCTTCAAATCTGTTTAAAGGTGCTGTTCCCCCAATTGTATCATTTAATCTTGGATCTCTTGGATTTTTGACTTCCCATACGGTGAGTTGTTTGATTGTCTTTTGTAGGCTTGTAGGTGATTTATGTACTCTCATAGATTGTCATTTGTCTAACCCATCTTATACTTTTGTATCAGTTTGATGACTATATGCAGGACTTAAGGCAAGTGATCCATGGAAATAACACAAGTGATGGTGTTTATATAACTCTGAGAATGCGGCTCAGGTGTGAGATTTTTCGAAAGGGTAAAGCAATGCCTGGGAAAGTATTTGATGTCTTGAATGAAATAGTTGTTGATCGAGGTTCTAATCCATACCTTTCTAAGATTGAATGTTATGAACAAGACCGGCTTATAACCAAGGTGAGATTTGTATTGCATATCTTATAAAATGATTATTGTAATAGGCTCTAATAATGTCCTAAACTTTTCACGAGTAAATGAGTTGTACTTTGTTCTCCACAGTCATAGAAGGCCATTTCTTTTTCTTTTCCTAGCTATCAAATCTGTGAGAGTAATTACTATGTGGATGGCATCTGATGTGAAGAAACTCATATAACATGGAGAGATTCCGTAACAATTATTTTGTCATGCTGTCTATTGAAAAATACCACATCTTTTAGGTCCAAGGTGATGGGGTCATTATTGCTACACCTACAGGAAGTACTGCATACTCTACAGCTGCAGGAGGTTCCATGGTAAGCAAAGTCCTCTTCAGTGTCGTAGTGACCATCTTTCAATATTTGGTACCTGGCACTTGTGCAAATTGAAGGGCTTGGGTGGTTCAGTTTGCGTTAGGTGTGATATTTCCTAATGAAAGAGAAATTCTCTTCCATATACTTATTTATATGATTTGTTTAAAAATGCTAGTTCCTACTATAAGGATTATGGAAATTCGTATGGCAGACGTCTATTTTAATGTGCTTAAAAGTTGTGCTCAAAGTCTACATTAGTACATATGTGTGTGTGCACGTATTCCTAATTTATGCTAGACATTTAGTTGCTTTTTGCCTGAACGTAGGATTGATGAGGTGTTTGCTCAGAAAATTGCTAGTTTGTGTTCAAGCACACATAGGAGTCCTTATTTATTTGACTAATTCAAACTAGTGTGGGGCAAGTTTATAAACAAGTTGCCGACTTTCAATTTGAAGATATTATACATATTGACCAATCAAAGTAGAAATTCATGCCGAAACCACAATTTTTATTATTTGTCTCTCATTGTTGCGGTTGATTTTTAACAAAGTCATTGTGCTTCTAACACTAGATAATATGAAATGCAGGTGCATCCAAATGTCCCGTGCATGTTGTTTACCCCAATCTGCCCACACTCCCTCTCATTTAGACCAGTTATACTTCCAGATTCTGCAAAGCTTGAATTGAAGGTGAATTTTGTTTTCCCCCACGCTTCCAGCATTATTTATTGTTATATCTGGAGGACTAGGAGAGGATTTTTATAATTATAGCGAGCTGTTGTATTCATGAGATAACTCATTTACTTGTACAGATTCCAAGCGATGCTCGAAGCAATGCCTGGGTTTCTTTTGACGGAAAGAGAAGGCAGCAACTCTCAAGAGGAGACTCTGTCCGAATATCTATGAGCCAACACCCACTTCCAACTGTTAACAAACGTGACCAAACAGGTGATTGGTTTCGAAGCTTGATTCGTTGCCTAAACTGGAACGAAAGACTAGATCAAAAGGCCCTTTAAGCATCCGAAACGAAAAAAAAGGAAACCTACTCCACTCTTCATTCTTGGTTAATGATTCTGTATATTATTGTACATATTACAGATTAGAGGAAATAAAACTGAGAGTAAGTATATTCATTCTCAGTATAAAGCAATAGAAATTATACTTACTCTTTCATGGATGTTATTGAGTGATCCTCTTTTCATTTTTTAAGCGCTATTAATTTTCCAACACATCTTATTTTTTTCATGAGAGAGATTAGAATTGAAAATCTTACTATAGAAAGTAGGACTAATTTTTTTTTTCTTTCTAACGATATTATTTACTGGAAAGGGTGGAGGAGTGAGTTAAGTCTCAGAATGTACTAGTAATAATGTGGTTTAAATTTGCTTTTAGCGAGAATCGAACTAAGACCTCTCACTTACCAGAGACGAGGAATACACTAAATTATAGGATTAGGTAGCATGACTAATTCCTTATGGTCAAGAAGTTTTTACGGCAATTGGTGGCTTGCTTCCTTTTGGATTTTGTGAATTTTGTCATTAGGCTGTTCCTTGTGGATATACTTGGGACTTGCTAAACATATAGGGAACCATCAAAGACGTATGTAAAGAACCGTTAAACATAAAAAAATACGTAAAAGGCTTGTAGCTGAAGCAATTAAGAATAATCTAAGGTCCAACGCTAGATTCTTCCCTCGCAACATCGTTAGTATAAAAAAAAAAAAACCAAGGAAAGTAGATTTAATTTCTAGTTAAGTTGATTATATGCATTGCTAAAACGTGTAAAGAACTGTTAAACATAAAAAAAAAGGAATTTTAACGAAAAGTTCCCGGTACTGTTCATTTTAACGAAAAACCACATTTTTACACTAAAAAGTCAATCCTGGTACTATTCACTTTACCCTTTATTTTGTCCTTATCATTAAAACTCAAAGTTTTCAAGCCCTTTTCATTAATTTTCCTTAAAAAAAATACGTAAAAGGCTTATAGATGAAGCGAGTAACTTGAGGTCCAGTGCTAGATTCTTCCCTCTCAACTTCGCTAGTATAAAACAAAAACAAAAACAAAACAAAAAAAAGAAAAAAAAAAACCAAGAAAAATAGATTTTAATTTCTAGTTAAGTTGAATCTATGCATTGCTAAAATGCATCTAGCTACTTATGAGAAGTCTATTAACTAAAAAGTGACCATCAAAGTCCATTGATACATGCAAATTGGTTAGATCAGTTGGTAAGAGCAGTGTATCCGTCTCCTTACACTCAAAATTCAAATCTTCCTAACAATATTACGTACATGATATTGTCTTGTCAAAAAAAAAAAAAAGTTTCATTGCTACACAAGGAAAGAAGAAGTGCATAACCAACAACAAAATTTAAGATTGCAATCCATAATATTTTACTATTTTACATAGCAAATCTGAAATGGAGCTTTTAAGCATCCTCATCATTACACACCAATACGTAGACAGAAAAAAGCAACAACAAGCACATAACACGCAGACTGACTTACACCCACTTCAGCTTTCTCCTCCCACACAGAAGTTTTTCAGTTGAGAGAGAGACGAGCGAGTATGTAATAATAGTACGTACTTAACCACCCAAGTGATAAAAAGTGAAGTAAATTTATCCCCATTTAATTTGGATCTTATGTTTTTCACACGGCCCTCACAGACTGGAACCTTGGTTCCTTGGGGAGGAACTTCTGCTCAGCATATACAGAGAGGTAGTCACCAAACACAAACTTGGGATAAGTCTGACCCACTTCTTGGTTCTCCTTTTCGACCAATTCCGGCGCAGGAGCTATTGTGGCCTTCATTGATGGGTTATAAAACGAAGCAATTGACCTCCGATTCCCAGTTGGGGTAGCCAAAACCCTGTGCCAAACACTCTTGTAGCGGCCATTGCTCAGGACCTCAATCTGGTCCCCAGTGTTGATGACAATCGAGTTGCGCAATGGTTGCACTTCTATCCACTGCCCATCTTTCAGGATTTGGAGGCCTCCAACTTTGTCATCTTGGAAGAGCAATATTACACCGCCTGCATCAGTGTGAGCTCGGAGACCAGTCACCAGCTCTGGCTTAGGGCATGGTGGGTAGTGGCTCACCTTGGTGCCGAAAAAGGCATTGTCTTCTTCGCCACCGTTGAAGGCTTTCTTCATGTATCCCTTTGGCAACCCTAAGTTCTCATCCATCACTTCCATGACCCTCTCAGCAAGTTTCTTCAATTCTCTTCTGTATTCTTCCATGGTTTCCCTAGCAATATGAAAAATAATTATCAGATTCCATATAATTGAACACTGCGATATAATATATCACATATTTACAAATTCTACTCCCCTTAAAATGTGACATTGTCATACAGTCTAATATGTTATGTTGCCAAACTGTTAATCTGAATAACTGATTAGGAATTTAGGAGGATTGCTTGAAGCGTGCTGCTTACTAGTTCTACATATTATGTTAGGAATTTGAGAGCATTGCTTGAAGTGTGCTGCTTACTAGTTCTACATATTACTTACTTGAATCCAGGGGTTTTCGAGGGCCATTCGTTGTCATCCAAGAGGGTGAAGACATCCTCCCAGTCCACATTCTCCAATTTTTTGTTTTCATTTACCGCCTTCATTAGTGTGGAATTCTTAAAGTTCTCCTCTCTTTCCATCCTAAAGAAGTCACCGGTCACCTTCTTCACCCTCTCGAGAAGCTCCTCCGATATTCCATGGTTCACCAGCTGTGAAAAACACAAACATCCAAAATTAAACACTTTTGTTAACAAAGAGAAAAACAAAGCACAACAAAGTAATGAGAAGCACAAATTGTTCCCCACCAAATATATAAGCTAAATCAAAGATGGATAATAATTAGTACCTGGAAGAATCCCCAGTCCTCACATCCATTAGCAACTTCAGCCAATGTTTTGGCCCTTTCTTCACCATCAAGTTTTGAGAAATCAATAACTGGGATTGCCATTGATCTGATTAAAACAAAAAAAATTAAGCTTCACAAATAGAGAGAGAGAGAGAGAGAGAGAGAGAGAGTTGGTGGATGTGGTGAGGAAGAAAGGGTGGTGATCAGCCTATTTATGGCAAAATTTCCCGCCATCTGTTGGACGTTAACTTTTTATTCTTTTAATATTTTTCCCCCTTGTTGTTACTTCCAATGTAGCCGTTAGGGTAAAAGGTATGGGACGGTGACCCTTCGCATTTTAAAATTAGATACAAGGTCAATGCTTTGTGAGGTAGCATTGGCAACCCACAACATAAGCATACTCTTCCTGCAGGTGATTCACCTCGTTGAGTTTCCGTTATTCTTTTTAATTACTATATCAATTGCATGAACCATATCATCATGTCCAAATTAATTAGCTTCCATTGGATAGATATCTTGATGGCCACTAATAATTTGCTACTACAACAAAATAAAATATGGAAGAAATGTGACAAGGTATCGTTACAAAAATTTTTTTTTTTACTTTAGGGTGTGAAAATCATTGTTATCTTATCTATATCAAGTTATACTTTTTTTTTAATGTAGGTTTGTTAGATTAGAGAGTTGGCGAGGTTTGAATTCATGTCATGGTAGAGGCAACACTCCTCACCAGTGTGGTAGAGGACCACTTGCGTATCAAGTTATACTTTGACTTCTAACTTATTACAATGTGAAGTTTATTTCTATATTTAACTGGACTATTTGTGATCAATTTTTTTTTATAATATTTCTAATAACCTAAATGGATTATTTTTTTCGGTTATCATTTCCCTTGAATTATTAACGTCAAAATTTTATTGTTTTTCGACAATATTGTGTTTGTCAATTTATTAGGTCACATATAAATATCTAAATAATTTTTTTTTTTATTTCAATGAATATTCATAAAGATGATCTATGAATAGCGACCTACAAATGGTTCGGATTATAAGGTAAGATTACTTTATGGAGCGAGTTTGACATATGTCACATCCCGGCCTAGGCCCCCACCACATTTCGGGCTCGACTCCGCCGTAGCACGATATTGTTCACTTTAGGCCCCGACCACGCGCTCATGGTTTTGGTTCAGGGAATTCACATGAGAACTTCCCAGTGGATCACCCATAATGGGATTGCTCTCATGCGAACTCGCTTAACTTCGGAGTTCCGATGGAACCCGAAGCCAATGAGCTCTCAAAAGGCCTCGTGCTAGGTAGAGATGAGAAAATACATATAAGGCTTACATGATCCACTCCCTTGAACGATGTGCGATGTTACAACATATGTGTGTTTTTTTTAATATACATTTCAAAGTCATAAGTAAGATCAAGTTGATTTTTACCATGATGGGCGGATAGATATGAGAAAAAGAATTCTTCAAATGAAATGGTTCTAGTTCATTCATCTGCCAGATAATAGATTCCAATGATCTCATGGCAACATACATAGTATGTCCTTGATCTTGTGCATTATTATTCCTTTTCGTTTCTGGTGTTTCTTCCCCATATATTACTAATCCATTAATATTATTATTTTAAGCTTATTTTACTTACAGCATAAATCTCTGCCGACGATGCTTCACCATGTTGACAGTGACCAGCAATACCTTGTGGCCCCTATCGGCCTTTCACACACATGGAAATCAAATGCTTTCTGTGACAAGTGGTTACTTGTTTAAACTTATAATACACTGATTTGCAGGCATAGTTTGAGGGTTAAGGAAGGCAAGGGCGAAGACCTTTATAAACAAAGCAATCATCATCAAACAATAATTAATTTAATTGTTATACATTGTCAACTCCATTACTATATGATTATGAGATTAATAATTTTATAGTTAACATATGGTATTTTTTTATTTTTCTTGTTATGTTGGAGAGGATCGAAGATTCAAATTCTAAACCTAACCAAATTCTAACAAAACAAGAAAAAACAAAAAGTTTAAGTACATACTCTTTTAGTGTCAAAAAACTTACTGTATAGTTGAGGGATGTGAATGACACCACTGTTGTTTTGCCGATGTATTGAGAATTCACATCCCGCAACTCAGTGGCGGACCCATATGGAGGCCAGGTATGGCCTAGGCCCATCCTGAGATTTATTAAATATATATGTATGGCTTGCTAACATTTAGAGCTTGTAGGGCATTGTTTAGTGGAGTTTGATGGTTCCAAGTTGTCCTGAGTTCGAGTTTCATTGACGTAAAACAACTTGTTTTTTGTTTTTACTAAAACCCCTTTTGTTTTACCATAGAAAAACAAAATCTAATTCCTTTTTTATTCAGTTTATATAAAATAAGTCTATAAACCTTGTAATTAGCCTTCGTTTTTCAAACTGAACCCCTTTTGTGTAACCATAGAAAAACTAATTCATTTTTCATTCAGTTTATATAGATATAAGGTCTATAAATCTTGTAATTAGCCTTCGTTTTTCAAACTGAACCGCTTTTATTTAACCATAGAAAAACTAATTCCTTTCTCATGGTAATAGTTTTGAGAATCTGAACTTAAATTTTTGTTCGAATCTTCCCCTTTTATTAAAGCTCGTAAACAAGTTATGCTTTTATGCTATAATCATTTCAATAGTAACTTTTTCATAAAAAGTTTAACACCCATCACTCTTGTTTGATAAATTTTCCATTCCAATAAAAAAAAAACATTAAATATTCTCCAATTAATTATGCTTGTACCATACTTGACCAATCCCGAAATTACTGAGCACCGGTCAACGTTATACCATCAAGGACCCAGAAGAGTTTCCCTCCAACGAGGAGGCCAACCAGGAGGCCAATCATAGCACGACATGTGTCAACATCAGAAGCCAATCACAACACGACACGTGTCAATGTCAAAATAAAGCTAGAAACTCTCTTCTATAAAAGGAGATCATTCTCCCACAATATTTCCTAATGTCATTTGTACTACATCAGTCACTTGTACTCACTAAATGAGAGCTTGAACCTATGTACTTGTGTAAACCCTTCACAATTAATGAGAACTCCTCTACTCCGTGGATGTAGCCAATCTGGGTTAACCACGTAGATCTTGTGTTTGCTTCCTTGCCTTTATCCATTTACATACTTATCCACATTAGTGACCGGAGCAATCTAGCGAAGGTCACAAACTTAACATTTTCTGTCGTACCAAAGTTCTCATTGATTTTGTGCATCAACATTTGGCGCTGTTTGTGGGAACGACACTTATTCCCACTCTTTTCAGCTTTGTTAAGCTGGTTTCCACCATTTATACCCTCTCATTTGACCAGGCATCCCTTTCCAACATGGGGAGCGAAGGAAGCCACAACACACAGAATGACACCCCTCTTGCACTTGGTGCGAAGCAACGAAAGAATGAACAAAAGAAGTTTGATCTTCAGGCTAAAGTCAATGAACTTGAGGCTCAGAATAACAAGATAGCAATGAAGAATGAGATCCTCCAAGAGCAGTATGAGAAGGTCTTCGAGATGCTCCACGAGGCTAGATATACTAAAACACACGAGCTCATTACCCCTGTGGAAGTTAACCATCAACTGGGTGCCCCCCAACACGGAGGGTCATTTGCTCTCGACCTGGGTATTCTTGTTGAGGAGCAAGCTACTCATTGAAATGGCGACCAATATGAGACTTCTCTCAACCCAGCTGCTTCGACCCGAAGCAGGAGGAGTGGAAGAAGGCACCTCCTTACAGAATGAGTGGAAGGATCGAAAGCTGTCTTTCACGACTGTCAAGGCTTTCTAAAGCAACGTCGAGACAATCCTATCCATGTAAGCTCGAAGATCAATGACCCAAGGGTCTCTGAAAAACTCGGTCTCATCCCATGTCCCAGACCGGCTACCAATTTGGGGAAGGGGCAATAAGTCCTAGAGAAACACGAAGGTATAGAGGACTCAAAGATGTTTCGACAAACATACCTTGGAAGTCAATACGACGAGTCTAGGGAAAAATCACATGCTCTTGATCAAACCTTCCTACTTCCAAGAGGAGATGGAGATTTATGAAAGAAAGCTCCAGTGGTACATGACTCCACTCAAGACCCTCTTATCCTACAGCTTCTTAAGGAAGTAAACAAGTTGAAGGCTGAATGACAATTTGAGATACTTGATTGGAACCAACCTAGGCTTGGCCTTCTTACAAGGAGGATCCTCGACACCCCCTCTAAGCAAAGACAAAGCAGAAGCTTGGCTTGCAACTCTATATTGGAAATAAGGATCCAATTGAACACCTTAATATCTTTCAGTCCACTATGGCATACCGAATGCACACCGACGAAGAGCGATGTCTTCTCTTCCCCTTCACCCTCTCTGGCAAAGCTCTAAACTGGTATTGTCGTCTTCCACCTGAGACGGTAGACTCATTTGAGGAATTGAGGAAACTGTTTGTTTCTCAACACATTTTCCAGACCGATCACTTGCACTCTGCGGATGACTTATACACTATTGGCCAGAAGCCAGACAAGTCATTACGTATGTATGCTGGTCGCTTCAGCCATGAGTATTCCCGTTGTGCCGAGGCAGACGACAAGACTGCCCTCAAAACCTTTACGGCAGGCCTACGTGACTGTTTCTTTAAGTACATGATCAATGCCAACGCTTGGAAGACTTACTCTAAGGTTATGGCGCATGCTTATAACCATGCCTCCACCGAGGCAATGGCATACCAAGAGAAACCCCCAACAACCATCCCCTATCAGCAAGTGGGGAGTGGAAGCCAGACCCACCCAAATGAGAAGACCTCAACCTTCTAAACGACAGCGGTTCCTCCCCTTACCTTACTTAATACTTTGCCAAGTCAATAGACATATCAATCTCAGGGCAAAAGGAAAGATTTTCATCATCACCAGTCTCATTTTAGTAAAAGGAGTAAGGGACACTATCGCGATAACTAAGGGTATTGCCACAATAATGCCGGTCCCCAGGTAGTCAACACAGTGGGCCAAGAACGTGTCAAGACAAGCCCTGCCCTGAGGTATGAGACATACACGCCTTTGAATGCCACATGCGTGGCCATTTACCCTAACATAGCACACTTGATACTTATGTGAAAATTACTTGACACACAAATTAAACCCTATTGATGACAATTGTAGCAAAGATGTAAGTAGGGATCGTTCTAAACCGGGGATTAACTAGGGCTGCTAATCTACTGAAATTAAACTCTAAAACACTAAACTAGACTTAAAAACACAAGAATAGACTCTATAGACTCTAAACTGACCTAAGACACTCAAATCTGCAAAACTAAGTGAAATTGACTCAATTCTAAACCTAACAAGTGATTTGGACGAAATTAAAACTTACTTTGACTCAAAAGATTAAAAGAAAACAGATTGTAACTTAACTCAGAAAACACTTAAAAGACTCAAAACAGCACAATACTAACAATTAGACTCAAAACAGATTCTAGAGATGAAATTGGACGAATTTAAGACTAAACTAAGACCCAAACAATGTTTATGGACAGATTCTAACCTATATTGACTCAAAACACTCTAAAGAACCTAATTAGGACAGATTCTGACCTACAAACATAAAACAGAAAAGGGGGTTTGATTTCTGACGAAATTGAATTAAAACTAAACAAATTGCAAATCAAAGTAAACTAAAACGAAATTAAGATGAATTCAAGGGTGAAAAGCTAGTTAGAGGATCCTTCTCCACACATGAACATATGCAACATAAATCAATTTCCAGTATTGTTTCTTTAAACCATGAATGACAATGCCCCAAATTAATCGTGAATGCACAAATTAACTCTCAGATTTCCCTAAATTCATTGAATTGGATGAATGCATGCAACAACCCAAATTATTCTTCTCAAGTTCCCTATATGAACAGCATGATAGAGATACATTCAAAGATCATTAAATTCCATGGAAATCATAAGCATTGACAAGGCAATTATAACTATGAACTGCATGATACTTTTGCCAAGAATCTACTTAACACGATTGTGACTAACAATCTCCACTACTTGTAATTATAAGTTTCTAACGATTAGGTGAAAGTCCCTTATAATTTAGCATCAGATTCAAGCATGCAAACTAAGTAGGCCTCCTTAATCAACACACAAGAATAAGTTATCAATCAAATAGATAAGTAAATCGCATTCATGTTTTACGAAACAATAACTGAAAGGAATCAATTCATATTAACATATGTCCATGGCTTCAAATTCACCACTAACTAATAAGAGTTTAGTTCCACGTGTTCATAGCAATTGAAAAGCAAATTAAAATAAACATCGAAACTAAAACGAGGGAAGAAAGAACTCTTAAAACTCCCAAGGATGCAGATGGCTTGCGCACAAGGCCCTCCTTCATCAATGGAATGCACGACAAGGCTCTCCTTCTTCTCCAAAAGGTGCGGCAGAGATGTATATGGATGGAGGATGGTATTTCGTGATGTAGAATGGTGATTAGGGTTGCGGCAAGGTGTTTCTGAATGGTGTGAAGGGTGGTGACGAATTTAGGCTTTAAAACATCTATTTATAGGCATGGCAAAGCTAGGGTTTTCACAAAATCTGATGGGAAAAGGTTAGGGTTTTGGAGATAAAAGGCTTGGCCCATCCAAGGGAGAAAAGAATTGGGGTTTTATGCAGATTTTTAGGCTTCTAGAACACTAGGTGCGGCACAACCCTAGGGTGGATGGATTAGGGTTTAAACTTAGCAGAAAATAAAGGATTAAGGCCCTAGGGTGCGGCATGGGCTTAGAACAAAGCTGAAAAAGGATTAGGAAACTTCCAATTCAAGAATAGAAACTTTCAAGAATGGAAACCTTCAAGAATAGCAACTTCCAACTTTAGAAACTTTGGTTTCCAATTCTGAACTCTTTGTTCTTCATGTTCATTTCTTCATTTCTTGCCTCCTTTGATCTTCAATTTCGTCCATCCATTTGACTCCAAGCATGTGATATCCATTTTATGCTCAAAACTGCTCCAAAAGGCTCCAAATTGCACCTTCTCGCCAACTTTGTCATTTGGACCTACAAACACACGAAAATAGCTTAAAACACTATAATAACCACAAACTAACTATAAAAGTGCAAGAAAACAAGCTAACTAAGTTGCATAAATATGCTCCTATCAGATACCGAAGCCAATGCCGAAGCAGTCGGGTTACAAGCCCACGAAGAAGACGGGCACGTTTTGCTGCTACCACGAGCATAATGGCCATGATGGCGAGAAGTGTATCACCCTTCGTGATCATATTGAAGCTTTGGCGTGTGAAGGAAAAATTGATCAATTCCTCCTTCACCCTTCAAGGGATAACCGTAACCAACGCCAAGTGAATGTGATATATTCCATAGGTGGTGGCATACCATATCTGAATCTTCCAACAGAGCCATGAAAAACAACGAACGCGTTTAAGGCCTGGTCACCAAGTGTTTCATGTGGAAGACATCAGGGGAGGCAAGTGTTAAAAGCCTAACTGGGATCCAATATGTTTCTACCTTGAGGAAAAAAGAGGTATCATCTACCCTCACAATGACCCACTGATCGTGGAAGCTCGCATAGCCAACTTTGAAGTACGACGAATCCTGGTAGACATGGGGGCTTCAGTCAATATCATGTTTGGCAAAGCTTTTATAGCACTTAATGTAGCTGAACACTTGCTCGATCGCTCGATTTCTCCTTTGATAAGCTTCTCCGGTGATATCGTGCAACCTTTAGGGAGCATACACTTACCTTTCACCGTTGGTATAGGCCCTTACATAGCTACCATTACCACTAACTTCCTGGTGGTTGATTACCCAACGGCATACAATGTCATCTTTGGACACACAAGCATCAATGATCTCAAGGCCATGGTATCCACACATATGTTATTGATGAAATTTCCAACCCCCTATGGCAATGGTTACATAAGAGGAGATCAACTTAATGCACGTTCATGTTACAACATTTCGGTCAAGCAACAACACCTGCCTGTGCCCAAGGAAACCTTTTGTATACATGACCAAGTCATAAAGACCAGCCCAGACGAAGCCAACTTGGATCTTCACGGTGGCAACAGTCAACCTGATGATCCTCGAGATGACTTTTTCACCCAGCAAACACAACCTGCTGAAAAGTTGGAGAAGGTTCTATCTTAAAAGATTATCCATATCGCATGGTGGCATTGATCTCTTTTTTGCAAGAGAACACTGAGGTCTTCGCCTGGTCATAGGAGGACATGCCAGGCATCTCTCCCGATATCACATGTCATCGCTTGAGTATTGACCCTAAGACCAAGTCGGTGAGACAGAAGCGAAGATCTTATGACGCTGAACGATACAAAGCAATGAAGGCAGAAGTTGAAAAACTCAAAGGCATAGGCTTTGTCCGCGAAGTCAATTACCTAACATGGGTAGTAAATGTGGTCCTTGTTAACAAAAATCCAACCAAAGAAAGTCTCTTGCTCCAAAAGGTCTTGTGGAGAATAGCTTTCCTCTTCCCTTCATTAACAGACTTATAAACTCTATGGCAGGGTGTAAACTCCCGAGCTTCATGGATGCTTACTTAGGATACAACAAAATCCTCATGAACCTTCCGGACCAAGAACACATAACCTTCACTACTGACAGGGGACTATATTGTTATAAGTCATGCCCTTCGGCCTAAAGAATGCAGGAGCGACTTATCAGAGACTAGTAAATTCAATGTTCGCCGAACAGATTGGGAAGAGCATGGAAGTTTACATTGATGATATGCTAGTTAAGAGCAAACATGCTGACCAACACATCACCAACCTATCTGAAACTTTCACCATTCTGAAGAGGTATCGAATGAGGTTGAACCCTAACAAATGTGCCTTCGGCGTAAACTCTGGTAAATTCTTAGGCTTCATGATAAGCAAACGAGGCATTGAGGCTAATCTCGAGAAGATCAAAGCAATCCTCGACATGAAGGAACCGGTAACTTCAAAAGACATCCAGAGTCTTACTGGCAAGGTGGCAGCCTTAATTAGGTTCATCTCAAAGGCCACAGACAGATGTGCTCCTTTCTTTAAAGCACTTAAGGGAAGTAAGAAGTATATTACATGGACTGATAAATGTGTCGAGGCATTCAAGAACCTCAAGGACTACATGAGTAAAGCCCATCTGCTCTCCAAACCTGAGGTTGGTGACACTCTCATTATCTATCTATCGGTATCGGCTTCAGTAGTAAGTTTCATTCTCATTCGAAAGGATGGTAATGTTGAATGGCCTGTCTACTACGCTGGCGAGGCCTTACAAGATGCGGAAACACGATACTCCAACATTGAGAAACTGGCTATAGCATTGGTCATGTCTGCTTGAAAACTTCGCCCTTACTTCTAAGCACACTCCATCATCGTGCTTACCAATCATCTTCTTCGACAGATACTCCAAAGTCCTGACACTTAGGGGTGAATGATCAAATGGGCGATAACATTGGGTGAGTTTGACATCTCATACCAACCAAAGCCAGCTAAGAAAGGCCAAGCAGTGGCAGACTTCATCGTTGACTTCACATATCATGTTGATATTGTTTCTACGCCTAAAGAAATGGTTTCATTACCCTCGAAAGCTCAGAAAATAGAACCAACACCGCCAACATGGAGTTTATATGTTAATGGCTTGTCCAATCAACAGGGTTGTGGAGCAGGACTAGTCCTTACGACCCCTGACAAAGTGGCGATGGAGTATGCTCTTCATTTCAAATTCAAGGTGTTGAACAATGAGGCTGAACATGAAGCCCTCATAGCAGACTTACGTTTGGCTAAACACCTTGAGGTTAAACAAATTGATATCTTCAGTGACTCCCAATTAGTGGTTAACTAGGTCACCAACAACTTTGACGCTAAGGATAGCTCCATGGCAGCATATCTGGAACAAACACAATTGTTGCTCAAGTACTTCCACTACCAGATCACCTAAATTCCTCGAGCGGTAAATAGTCATGTAGACGCTTTGGCTCGCCTCGCCTCAGCAGTAGATGGCAAAGTTGGGAGAAAAATTCAGGTCGAATTGTTGGCAGCACCAAGCACCATGGTCGCGGAAGTGTGCAACTTACAACAGAGGGATAGTTGGATTACCCCGATTTATAAATTCCTTACGCATGGTACCCTCTTAAACGATAAAGTCCAAGCTAAGCAGATTCGATACAAGGCTACCCGTTACTTGATCATTAATGACCAACTCTACAAACGGGGTTTTAACCTACCATACCTAAGATGCCTTACGCCCGCGGAGGTGGAAATTGTCCTTCGGGAAATACATGAAGGAGTCTTCGAAGATCATGCTAGATCTCGATCCCTAGCACACAAGGCTTTTCGCCAAGGATATTACTGGCCAACACTCCACCAAGATGCCATCAGAATATATCGCTCATGTGATAAGTGTCAACGCTACGCAACTATTCCTCACTCCCTTCCCGAGCCGGCCACTCCTATGATCAGCCCTTGGCCCTTCACCCAATAAGGACTTGATTTGATTGGCCCAATGCCTGCAGGGAAGGGCAAGGTCCGCTATGTAATCGTTGCAGTTGACTACTTCACAAAGTGGGCTGAAGTAGAACCCTTGGCAACCATTACTGAGGAAAAAATAGAAGACTTCGTATGGAAGAATATCCTTTGCAGATTCGGCATTCTCAATGCGATAGTCACTAACAACGGGCGACAGTTAGACAACAATAAGTTCTGGATGTTCTGCTCTAAGTTCAACATCACATTATGTTTTGCCTCCCCAACCATCCTCAGTCTAATGGACAAGTTGAAGCCATCAACAAAATAATCAAGTGAACTTTGAAGACCAGCTTGGACAAGGCTAAAGGTTGTTGGCCATAATTTGTACCCTAAGTTCTTTGGTCATATTGCACTTCATATCGGACATCAACAGGAGAAACCCCATTCTCACTTGCCTTTAGTACATAGGCAATTGTCCCAGTTGAGCTTGATAAGCAACATTCCAAGTCTAGAACTACGTGCAAAGCGAAAATGACAAACAACTTACCCTCAACTTAGATCTAGTCGAGGAACACAGAAACCAAGCTCACTTGAGGAATGTCGCCTACAAGCAGCGCATCTCCAACTACTATGACTCAAGGGTCAAACCTCGTTCTTTCAAAGTGGGGGACTGGGTATTGAAGAAAAGATTACTTTGCGATAGAGTCTCGAGTGAAGGAACACTTAGTCCAAACTGGGATGAACCGTTTGAAGTTGTTGGCATCGGTCACCCTAGCTCTTACAAGCTTAGAAGCTTCGATGGCAAGACCCTTGGCCATCCATGAAATGCTGATCACTTGAAGTACTATTACAAGTAAACTCACATTGTACAAATGTTAAG
Source organism: Malus sylvestris (assembly GCF_916048215.2). NCBI lineage: Eukaryota > Viridiplantae > Streptophyta > Magnoliopsida > Rosales > Rosaceae > Malus > Malus sylvestris. Next base: position 16,536,378 of record NC_062267.1, read on the forward strand.
CTTTACCCGTTCGACATCTTATGTAACGAAGACTATTTGGCATGAATTCAATAAAGAGGTGATTTAGACAACTCGGTCCTAATCCTCTTACATTCCTAGCAATGAAACACTCGGGTTCAAAGCTTCAACATGAATGCTTCCAACATGAAACAAAGTCTAAGTATATGTCAACAAGACTATACAAATAAACGAACAGCTTCACAATATATTCGTTCAATCATACATTCCAACATAGTCATACATAAGCCAACTGTGCTTCAAAAGGGTTCAACATACTTTGTGTAATTCGACACTTGCTACAATATGCCTTAACACATTGCCCTTATTCTCACAAACCAGGTGATGAAATGTGAAAAAGGAACTCATCTTCATGCCACCAACCAATGTACAACCCGTACTCTCCTTCATGCCATCAACCAGGTGATGAAATGTACAACCCGTACTTTAATATCATTTGGTAACTTGCCACTCATGCCACCAACCAGGTGAAGAAGGAACTCATCTTCATGCCACCAACCAGGTGATGAAATGTACAACACATACTCTAATATCATTTGGCAACTTGCCATTCATGCCACTAACCAGGTGAAGAAGGAACTCATCCTCGTGCCACCAACCAGGTGATGAAATGTGATGAAAGGTAATGAAGGAACTCACCTTCGTACCACCAACCAAGTGATGAAAGCAACTCACCATTTATTCCACCTACCAGAAGACGAGTGATACAACTTGTACATGTGAACTCCTAGCATTCATAAATAATAAAAAACCCTCAAGCTTGACAACTCAACTAGGGGAGCACTTATGCCCAACAAGAGTTATAGTCACCAACAAAGTCTTATTGCAAGCCAACAACAACTTTAGTGCATGGCAGCCGAAGATTAAGCTATTCAGCTCTCTTGCATCTGCTTTCGACATTTCTCCTCTGTAACAATGCAAACACTACAATTCGTAGAAAGCTTCACACACTCTTGATCAAGACAGTGTGAAGCAAAACCAATTTATGGTGCCAATAAGAGCTTCATCAAATGAGTTCAACTACAATTCTCAAAAGCTTCACATACTCTTGATCAAGACAGTGAAGCAAAACCAATTTATGGTGCCAACAAAAGCTTCATCAATGAAGGGCAACTACAACTCGTAGAAAGCTTCACACTCTTGATCAAGACTGTACGAAGCAAATTCAATTTATATGGTTCATCCAAACCTTCAACTACTACAAGGTGTGGCTTGCATCACAATCTCTTGCTCAACAGTGTGGAAGCAAAATTTGTATATGTTGTCTCTCCCACATTTTCAAATTTCTAGTTTCCAAAAAAAATAAAGAAAAGAAAAAAAAAAGGAAATTCAACAAAGCTTCATCAATGGAGGACAACTACAAATTCTCAAAAGCTTCACACTATCTTGATCAAGATAGTGTGAAGCAAAACCAATTCATGCTACCCAACAAAGCTTCACCACAAAAGCTTCACCAACAAAAGCTTGATTGATAGGAGCGTATTTGTGCGACTTAGTTAGCTTGTTTTCTTGCATTTTCATAGTTTGTTTGTGTTTATTATAGTGTTTTAAGCTATTTTCGTGTGTTTGTAGGTCCAATTGACAAAGTTGGCAGGAAAGTGCAATTTGGAGCATTTTGAGGCAGTTTTGGGCATCAAATGGATAGCTTATGAATGGAGCAAGATGGATGGACGAATTTGAAGTTCAAAAGGCTAGGAATGTGCTGAAAAGATGAAGAAAATAAATCCAAGACAAAGAAGATAAGGAATCAGCTCAAAAGAAGGAACATTATCCAAAACCTTATCCAACCTTCTCTTATCTAAACTAATCTTATCTTATCTTATCCTATCCCAATCTTATCATGCCTTAAACAACTGCAAAAGGGACTCCTTATCACATTAGAATGCCTAATATCTGATTCTAGAAGCCCTGAAATAATGCAAATAACTTGATTCTTCTTCCCCCTAGAAATCTAACGAATTTCCTACTCCTTTTCATCCCTGGAATCTGATGAGAATTGTCCCTGTTCTTTGCTGATTTGGAGTCCTAATTCAACCCTTTTTGTTGTGCTTTTTCTTCCTATAAATACATATTTTTTGCCACAATTCAAACCACCACCCTCTAGCATCAGATCACCACACCATCCACCTTTCACCACAAATTCGTCCCCTTCAACCACACCACACATACAAGAGCCAAAACATCAGAAAATACATACTTGTGTGCAGATTTGTAAGGAAGGAAGGAGAGGAGACCCTTGGAGTCGTGCCCTGCCATTCAAGCTTGGATTGTTGGACGTTTCTAGGTGTATTCTATCCTTAGTTTTAGTTCAATGTTTGTTTTAATTTGGTTTTATGTTTTCAAAGACATGAGGAACTAATTTCTTTTTAGTTAGAGGTGAATTCAAAGCCATGGACATATGTTTAATATGAATTGATTCTTTTCAGTTTTTGTTTCGCAAAACATGAATGTGATTTACTTATCTGTTTGATCGATAACTTATTCTTGTATGTTGGTTGAGGGTCGACACTTAATTCACATGCCTGAATCTGATGCTAAATTGTAAGGGACTTTCACCTAATCGTTAGGAACTTAAAATTAAAAGTAGTAAAGATTGCTAGTCACAATCGTGTTAAGTAGATTCTTGGTTGGAGTATCATGCAGTTCATAGTTACAATAACCCTGCCAATGCTTATGATTTCCATGGAACTTAACAATCTTTGAATGTATCTTTATCATGCTGTTCATATAGGGAACTTGATGAGGATAATTTGGTTGCGATGCGTTGTCCATTCAATTAAATGAATTTAGGAAAATCTAAGAGTTAAATAATGCATTCACGATTAATTTGGGGCATTGTCGTTCATGGTTTAAAGAAACAATACTGGAAATCGATTTATGTTGCATATGTTCATGTGTGGAGAAGGTCCCTCTAACTAGCCATTCACCCATTTAATTCACCAATTTTGTCCAAAGTATTTAGAGTCTTTAATTCTGTTTAGTTTTACTTTAAATTCGTCAAAAACCCAATCCCCTTTACTTTGTTGAGTCAAGTTAGTTAGAATATGTCCAATTTGTGTTTTTAAGTATTTTGAGTCAGGTTAAAATTAATTTTCGTCCAATTCACATTCTAGTGTCTAGTTTGAGTCTATTTGATTGTTATGTGCTGTTTTGAGTCTTTTTAGTTTGCTTTGAGTTCTTTGAGTCTAGTTAAGTGTTTTTAAGCCTAGTTTTGTGTTTTTAAGTCATATTTGTGTAGATTAGCAGCCCTAGTTAATTCCCAGCCTAGAACGATCCCTACTTTCATATACTACAACTATCTTAATAGGGTTTAATTTGTGTGTTAAGTTAATTTTCACATCATTCATCAATGGAGGACAACTACGAATTCTCAAAAGCTTCACACTATCTTGATCAAGATAGTGTGAAGCAAAATCAATTCATGGTACCCAACAAAAGCTTCAACTCCAAAGCTTTACCTACAAAAGCTTCAACACAAAAGCTTCACCTACAAAGCTTCAACTCCAAAGCTTCACCTACAAAGCTTCAACACAAAAGCTTCACCCGCAAAAGCTTCACCTACAAAAGCTTCACCCACTACAAAAGCTTCACCCACAAAAGCTACACTCACAAAAGCTTCACCCACAAAAGCTACACTCACAAAAGCTTCACTCACCACAAAAGCTTCACCCACCACAAAAGCTTCACCTACAAAAGCTTCACCCATAAAAGCTTCACCGACAAAAGCTTCACCTACAAAAGCTTCACCCACAAAAGCTTCACCCATAAAAGCTTCACCAACAAAAGTTTCACCCACCACAAAAGCTTCACCAACAAAGCTTCAACACAAAAGCTTCACCTACAAAAGCTTCACACTATCTTGATCAAGATAGTGTGAAGCAAAATCAATTCATGGTACCCAACAAAGCTTCCCCTATAAAGCTTAAAATATATATATTTTCTGAAATTCGAAAATTCGAAAATTCAGAAATTCGAAAATTCGAAAATTCAAAAAAAAAATTGCCTTACTCGGAGAGGGCACTTAAAAATTGCCTGCAAATAAAAAAAATGCTCAACTTTTCTTCACATCTGAGAGGGCACTCTCAGCAGAGTCTCTCAAAATACTCAGCTTATTTTCCCCCCGATAATACCCTGCAAACAAGCCACACCAGAGCAAGAGTATCTCATATCATCAGGGTTAAAAGCAAGAGTATCCCATATCATGCTTTTTCCCTGTCTTTTCCTTTGGCCTTGTTCTTACCTGCAAGACAAGGAGAAAGAGAGCAATCAGTCAGCACTTGGAATCAAGCTTCCAGTCAGGAACTGACTGCCTGGAACCCCTTGCCTAATTACTTACCTGGCATTTGCTCTCGAGTACTCATCTTCAACATCTTATGCTTCCAGAGAAGATACCATATCTGCCTGAGGAACAGATAGGGCAAGTGAGAAGGATACAATGAAGCATATGGAGACAAACGTAACAAAACACGTGCTGATACATCCACTACTTTGTCAACAGCAAAAGTATCCCATATCATCAGGGTTGAACATACTCTAGATTTGATGGACTTGTTTTGACCCTCAAATTCTTGAGTCGGCCTTATACTATGGAGGAAACCAGAAAACCTTCCAGCCCAGTTCAAGAATAAGCATGTGGAAAGTTACTTCTTCAAAAGCAAAAGTATCTCATATCATCTCTTCTCCATTTGCTTCTCCTTATCCTTGTTGCTGTTTACGACACAAGGAGATAGAGAACAATCAACCTGAAGCCGAAGTTGAACCTCTGATCCAGGTTGCTTGCTTGGAAGTCTGATTGCTTACCTTGTCTGTTACCTCATTCGGTAAATCTCCTAGCTTGGCGACTTGGGGGACTCCTACTATAGGGTTTGTATCGCACTTGACCAAGCATGAAACTACAAGTAAGCTTCAAGTGAAATTGATGTATTACCTTGTGTATCTCCACCGGTTAAAGATACCACCCTTGGATGGAGGAAAAGTACTTCTAGAGAAGATGCCACATCTACTTATGAGACAGATAAGGCAAGTGAAAACGATACCACACTTTGGTACTTAGAAGTTTCGTGATTACTCTGCGGCTTGGATCTTGCAAGTCCCCAATCGAGGAGATTCCCTCACTCGGGAACTTAGGGGAGCATTGTTTGTACCATACTTGACCAATCCTGAAACTAATGAGCACTGGTTAACGTTATACCATCAAGGACCCAGAAGTGTGTTGGAAATGTGCCCTAAAACCAATCATATGATGATACTTTACGAACATTTCACATGTTAAACTAATATAGTTTAATTTAAAGGGCAAAGATTATTGTTTGAAGTCGTCTCATATAAATGTTATACGCTTAAACGATAAGTCCAAGGAATATGTAATTAGGAGAATGCGATCTAAAGAAGTTAGATTCATGAGACCATTCTCTTTCGTATACATATCCTAAACGTTCCTGATCATAGGATTGCCAATTGGGCATTGACAGACAATTAAGATCAGTACGTGCTATGTCTTCTCTTAGGGAGAGTGACTGGTCTCAAGTCATTGGTGTGACTGACACCAAGACAAGTACGTAGGTGCTCAATAGAGAATGAGTTCACTGAACGTGATTAACAAGGAGTTCTCATACTCATGTCACATGAGAACTCATGGTTGGGATAATGCAAAGTAGTCATTTAACCTGAGGCATCATAGTTGTCTTATGGTTAGGTCCTTGATCTTTGACTATGTCATAGTCACTCCATCCGAGGGTGTCCACGACATAGTTGGGGTTAAGCCACTTAGCCATAGAGGCAAGTGAATGCGCAACAAGGGATCTCTAACCTTCAAACTGTTTGAGGGAGAATACTCTATGATATGATTAAGAATCTCTGGCCAGAGTATGAATGAGATTTAGGAAGTCGTTCCAAATCACATTCAAGGTAATCATATAAGTAAATTAATCACATTGGATAGTAGACATGAATAAACTATCAAACTAAACAATGTGGTCAAGAGTATTGTATTAGAGAAAGATTGTATTGCATTGTAATCCTAAACTGAATAGGTTCTCCACCTCTTCTGATTAGCTTAGGTAACCATGACATACTGCTAGGTGTCACTCATGGTTTGTGGAAACCCTAAACGTGTATAATCACTAAAGGGAGAATTGAAAGTAAGTTTCAATTCACAATCGATTTGAAAGAGTTCTAATCGTCCACTGCCTTGCTAAAAGGAACCTAATGGATCGCACACCGTGTAAGGTAATGCTTGAAGGAATTGACGTTGATAAGTAAGGACAATTAAATGGTTTAATTGTTTATGGCAATAATCAATTAATATGTTAATTAATCAAACGAATAAGTTCGTTTTCAACCTTGAGTTAGTTTTGGGCCTTAAAGCCCAAATTGGGCTTCGAATCGTCAAGCCCATTAGCTTAAGTTGTATGACAACTTAACAAACAAAATTCAAGAAGCCCAAAACAGCCCAAAGGCTTGGGAAAACCGGCCATATCGAGAGGGGTAGTGAACTTGGCTTAATTGCAAGTTTGCCACTCCATTGTGAGGTGGTATACAGGCAACTTTATAGTTATTTCATCCTTAGGGTTTCTTTTGGAGAAAAGATGGGAACACAAGCTCCCTTTTCTCTCTAAGAGGCCGGCCACCCTAGAGGATTTTAGCTAGCAATCTTACTTCCTCTAGGTCACTCATCTCTTCTTCAAGTCCTACCTTAGTGTGAAGACTTAGAGGTTCTCAACTTTGGGAACTTGGAGAATCCTTTCAACCATCCTCATCCAAGAAATCCATGGAGCTAAGAAGGAAAGAATGAAGGCCCTTGGTGCGAGAATTAACTTGACACACAAATTAAACCCTCTTTTTGACAATTGTAGTATAGATGTAAGTAGGGTATCGTTCTAGGCCGGGGATTAGGAGGGATTGCTAATCTATTCTAAATTAATTTAAAAATATTAAATAAGACTCAAGGACACAAAATTAGGCTAAAAACTCTAATAACTCGAAACACACTTAAAATGACTCAAAATAATGAAAACAATTAAATTAAACACTAGGAACTGAAATGGATGGAAATTAAATTAAAAGACTAACAATAAAGAAAACTAAATAAATAATATAATTTAATAATGGATGGGTGTTTGGTTTTACGAGAAGTAAATTAAACTTAAATAAATTACAGAATTGACAAAAACATAAAATTAAGGTAAAATGATAAATGACGGACTAGCTAGAGGGTTCTTCTCCACACATGACACATAAGCAACCTAAATTGATTTTCAGTTGTTCTTTCAATAAATTGTGAATCTCAATACTCCAGATTAACCGTGAACAGCACTTTTTTAATCTTCAAGTTTTCCTTAAGTTATTGAATTGGACGGAAAAACGCATACAACAATTCAAAACATTCTTCAAAAGTCCCCTACGTGAAAAGCACAATAGCGATACAATCAAAGATCATTAAACTTTGTGAAAACTATAAGCATTGACGAGGCATTCGTAACTATGAAAAGCATGATACTCTTGCCAAGAATTTACTTAACGTGATTGTGACTAGCAACCTTTACTACTTGTGAAAATAAGTTCATAACGATTAGGTGAAATTCACTTATATTCTAGCATCAAATTCATGCATGTAAATTAAGCGTGCACTCTCAACCAACATACACAAATCAGTTTTTATACGAACGGATAAGTAAATTGAATTCACAACTTATAACTCACAACTGAAGGTAATCAATTCATATTACAAATATATTCATGGTTTCGAATTAACCTCTAACCAACATAAATTTAATTACACATTATTAAAAACAGAAATAAAAGAGAAGTTTGGAAAAATTAAACCGAAGAAAGATTTAACCGAGAGAAAAGAAGAGTGCTGCGTTATGTCTGTTCTTCCTGCGCCTTATCTCAGCTGCCCACATGGCAGCTCTCCCTCCGGTTTTCTCTAGGCTGTCCTGCGAGCTCTCCCCACGTGGACTCTCATTCACAGCTGCATGGGCAGCTCAGTTCTATCTCTCCCCACGTCCTCCTTCGTCTTGCTATCCTCACGTGGACTCTCCTTTCCTGCCCACCGTCTCTGCACAGCAGCAAGTGCTGCTTATTTCCTTTCGAGCTGCCCAAAGGGCAGCTCCCCCTTTTCCGTTTTTCCCTGTCCTCCCTTCTTTTTCTTTTCTTTCTTTTTCTTTTCTTCTTTGCCGTTCCTTTCTTCTTCTACAAAACATGAATCATGATGATGTTTCAAACATCATCATGACTTGTTATTATTATTATATATATATTTTTTTTTTAATTTTATTTAAAAGCTGATCTACACAGACAGTTTTGACGAATTTATTACATAAAATTCACTTGTTCTATTTTTATTTTCTTTGCATAACAAATCCTATAAACACAAAAATAACGTAAATAGCTCAAAAATATAAGGAACTAACTAAGAAAAGACGAGTGAATTCGAAGTAAAAATATATATAAATATCATCCGATCAAATACCCCCACACTTAACTTTTGCTAGTCCTCGAGCAAAACAAAGAAAACAAGAACAAGAAGTAACAAGAAAAACATTAGTTTCTCCCTATCTGACCCTCATAGAATTTCATTTAAGAAAACAAATCATCAAGAACCATAGCTAGCATCAAGGAACTAATCCAAGTTCATCTTCCTTATTCAAATATTAGCAGTAGTCTTCAAATCATCCTTGAAGTGTAGTGTGTGAGATAGCCATGCTAATGCAATTTCAAGTTTTTATTTTTAAAATCATCATATGCAAACTAGCGACCTTCTCACTGAATATTCACTCAATCACACATGTGTTTAGTTTTAATGTGTTTCGCTCAAAGAAACAAATGTGAAATTTCTACCATAAGCTTGCATAAAGATCACTTCTCCACAGTCATAATTGCAAAACTTAAATCAAGAGGACTTTTATTGGATGTAATGAGGCTTAGGGATAGGGTTATTGAAATGAAAGAATAGGAAAACACAAGTTCCAAGCTATATTGCAAGCAATTCTTTTGTTTAGATTTATAAGAACTCAATTTTTTCAGCGATTCTTCTAGCACCTCCAACCATACCCTTAAACTGAAACTTTTTAAAAAAAACTTTTTATTTTCTTTTTTTTTTTTCTTCTTTTTTTTTTCTTCGTATACAATCTTTCTTTTTCTTTTTCTTTTCTCTCTTTTTTTTTTTTTTTTTTTTTTTTTTTTTAATACAAACATGAAATACCCCCACACTTAATCTTTTGCTAAACATCTTCACAGTACTTCACAAACGTTTCTCATAAAACAATTTCACATTGCTCACTAGCTTGCTTGGAAAGGGTAAGGAAAAATGTTTCAGGTATAAGGGTAGACATATCTGGTGATAAGAAATAAAAGGCTCAACATACATGGCTCAAATTGGCAATCTAATGATATCATTTTTCTTTGGGAAACATGGTTATTTGGGCCATAGTGGTAAACCTAATGCCTCTATCATTTCCAAGTTCATGCAATCAATGACAAACATTTCGAAAGATCGTTACGCAAGTTCTAGAGATGTATCTCACATAAGTTCATCACACATGAAAGAATAGGAGTGTATGAAAAATGCACACACTTTCAATAGGCTCAAAAACTCACATAGGAATTATATATGGTCACTAAATTCACATATGAAGCTTTAATTCATACTTTAGTTTCACATCAACAAGGCTATGTGCATTTGGTTTTTCAAAGATGGTCAAACATGTACAAAACTAACAAGAGAATTAGGAATTTCACAAAATACATGTTAACTAAGTTCTTGATCCAATTATATCATTGGGTCGGGAAACTAACAAAAATCTAATTCAAAACAATAAGGGAAACAAGACAATATTTTTGGATTTTTTAAATTTTCCGATTTTTTTTTTTTTTTTTTAAGAAAACAAAAACTAACAACACAGAAACAAATGAAATTCTAGAGATTTCTACCCCCACACTTAAACTTGACATTGTCCCCAATGTCAGAAAACACTATAATGCAAATAAAAAAAATAAAATAAAATAAATAAATAATAAGAAACAAAATAACGCAATTGGACTGAAAACTTCCCTAATTTGCAGTAAAATCAAGCGATGACCCCCAAGCTAAAATTCTGCAATCAACTTCAAGGGTGGAAATAACCAAAAGTTCCTGCAAAGAAAAGAAATAATTCAGTTAAGTATGCAAGAAAATTAATTTAAAAAAAAAATAAAAAATTGCAAACGAAAAATTGAAAATTACGATAAAAGATAATGAATAAAACTAATAAGTAATCATTGGTCGTGCTTGTTGACTTTCCACAGCTTTCCTCTTGAACAGGGTGACACTTAGCTTTTCACTTGCAAGTGATGATTTTATGCTATTGTACTGCAAGGCTTTGCTCTTTGGGAATGTTGCAGTTCCTTATTTGTTCTCCAAGCAGATGTGGCAGCTTCTCTTGTTCTTCATCTCAGACTCCTTCCGCTGGGATGATTGCGCAAGCTGCATTCTTCTCTGCTTGTTTCCTCTGCATGGCGGGCAGGCACGAGGTAGAGGTATTGGTCTGTTTCTTTCTTCAATCTTTCCAAGTGCCCACCTCTTGCTCTCTTTCTCCTTGTCCTTAGTTGAGGATGAATCAGCACGTTGTCTCCACATGCTTCGAGGTATCATCTTCACTTCCCTTATAAGTGAGAAACAAAGCGAAAGCACAAGATGATGAGTACTCGAGAGCAGGTGCTGGCTGGAGAAAGGACATGGAGAAAGCATGATATGAGATACTCTTGCTTTCAACCTTCATGATATGAAATACTTTTGCTTTGAATGGGTTGTTCGCAGGAGTATCCCAAGGAATGAGGAATACAGAGTGACTCGAGAGGGTTCTTTGGGAATGCATTTTCGGAGATGAAGAAGTGTTGAGAGGGTGTGCTGAGAGAGTGTGCTTTTGCTGTGGAAGGCGAAGGTAGAAACTTATAGGACTTGTCTTCACAACCGGAACTGTTCTCTCACTTAGTGTCGGCAGCCGGTGGATGGGTGAAGAATACAAATTACGCGCTTTCTGACAAAGCTGCCCGTAATTTCCGCAAAGCAGATTCCTCATTGATATCTGGAATCGGCGCTTCGAGCTCTGAGCATCGTCGATTGTAGAGGTAGCATGTGACACGTGCGGATAAATCTGGAAAAGAAGATTTGCCCGTGGGTTGAAGCCCAGCTTTTGAGAAAGCTAGCGTGTCTTTGACTGTTGAATTTCCCTCTTCGATTTCTGAATTGGTGCTTCGACAAACTGCCCGAGAATTTCGCAAAGCAATTTGCGTGTGACAAGTGACGACACGTCTGGACAAATTGATCTTTTGAAATCCGGGGTTCGGCTCATTGTTTCTGAGCAAGCCCAGCCTTTAAGAAATGAAACGCCTCTTTTGAGAAAAGAATCCGGCTTTTGAGAAAGGAGCCCCGACTCTTCGATTTGCGAGAGGACGCTTCTTCAATTTCTGAGGAGCGCCTCTTTGATTTCTTCCTTTTTATAGAGGCGTTAATCTTGCTCCACAACACACTTATCCCTCCAGTAAACACTCCCTTCTTGCACTTCCGAAATCTTGATCAGTCCGACACTTCTTTCTCAACATCTTCAGAAAATGGCAGGCCCTTCTGATCGACGTTTTGACTTGAACATTGGTGAAGAGGCAGCTCCGCCTTCACCAGACAATATATGGCGCCCATCCTTCATATCCCCTACCGGTCCTCTTACCGTGGGGGATTCGGTGATAAAAAATGACATGACCGCTGCGGTGGTGGCCCGAAACCTTGTCACTCCCAGAGATAACAGACTGCTCGCTAGACGGTCTGATGAATTGGCGGTTAAGGAGTCTCTGGCTCTCAGTGTGCAGTGTGCCGGTTCCGTGTCCAACATGGCCCAACGCCTATTTGCCCGAACCCGTCATGTTGAATCGTTGGTGGCTGAAATACAGAGTCTCAAAGAGGAGATTAAAGGACTCAAGCATGAAAATAAACAATTGCACAAGCTTGCACACAATTATGCCACCAGCATGAAGAGAAAGATTGACCAGATGCAGGACACCGATGGTCAAATTTTACTTGATCATCGGAGGTTTGTGGGTTTGTTCCAACCGCATCTGCCTTCGTCTTCTGGAGCGGCACCGCGTAGTGAAGCTCCAACTGATCAACCTCTGCCGCCTCCTCCTTCTGTGGCCCCGCCGACTGCTGAAGCCCCGCCGACTACCGAAGCACCACCCGACCAATGAATACTATTAGTTTACATTATTGTAAAATATTTGTACTTTTTTTTTTTTTTTTTTTTTTTTTTTTTTTTTTTTTTTTTTTTTTTTTTTTTTTTTTTAATGTGTAAATTAATGTAAAGAGACTTTGGTTAACCTTCCCCCACACTTAAACTAAATAACACAAACTCACAGAAATCAACCAATTAACACAACTAACTAAACAAAACAAAATGAAAGCAGTAAAGATAAGGGTGGAAGAATGCAAAGCTGATTGGGTTAGTGATTCCAAAGTCTCCCTTCGTTGAATGCTTGGGTTGCCTCCCAAGAAGCGCTTGATTTAACGTCTTTAGCCGGACGCATCTTTCCTTTAAATTTCCCTCGGCTCCATTTGAACCTAAAATCAAAGAAAGAAAAATAAATCAAAAATCAAAAGTAAAATACACAAACACCAATATAAACATAAACAAAAACAAAAATAAAAGGATTAGCAAAGTTGCTAATCCCCGGCAACGGCGCCAAAATTTGGTGCGAGAATTAACTTGACACACAAATTAAACCCTCTTTTTGACAATTGTAGTATAGATGTAAGTAGGGTATCGTTCTAGGCCGGGGATTAGGAGGGATTGCTAATCTATTCTAAATTAATTTAAAAATATTAAATAAGACTCAAGGACACAAAATTAGGCTAAAAACTCTAATAACTCGAAACACACTTAAAATGACTCAAAATAATGAAAACAATTAAATTAAACACTAGGAACTGAAATGGATGGAAATTAAATTAAAAGACTAACAATAAAGAAAACTAAATAAATAATATAATTTAATAATGGATGGGTGTTTGGTTTTACGAGAAGTAAATTAAACTTAAATAAATTACAGAATTGACAAAAACATAAAATTAAGGTAAAATGATAAATGACGGACTAGCTAGAGGGTTCTTCTCCACACATGACACATAAGCAACCTAAATTGATTTTCAGTTGTTCTTTCAATAAATTGTGAATCTCAATACTCCAGATTAACCGTGAACAGCACTTTTTTAATCTTCAAGTTTTCCTTAAGTTATTGAATTGGACGGAAAAACGCATACAACAATTCAAAACATTCTTCAAAAGTCCCCTACGTGAAAAGCACAATAGCGATACAATCAAAGATCATTAAACTTTGTGAAAACTATAAGCATTGACGAGGCATTCGTAACTATGAAAAGCATGATACTCTTGCCAAGAATTTACTTAACGTGATTGTGACTAGCAACCTTTACTACTTGTGAAAATAAGTTCATAACGATTAGGTGAAATTCACTTATATTCTAGCATCAAATTCATGCATGTAAATTAAGCGTGCACTCTCAACCAACATACACAAATCAGTTTTTATACGAACGGATAAGTAAATTGAATTCACAACTTATAACTCACAACTGAAGGTAATCAATTCATATTACAAATATATTCATGGTTTCGAATTAACCTCTAACCAACATAAATTTAATTACACATTATTAAAAACAGAAATAAAAGAGAAGTTTGGAAAAATTAAACCGAAGAAAGATTTAACCGAGAGAAAAGAAGAGTGCTGCGTTATGTCTGTTCTTCCTGCGCCTTATCTCAGCTGCCCACATGGCAGCTCTCCCTCCGGTTTTCTCTAGGCTGTCCTGCGAGCTCTCCCCACGTGGACTCTCATTCACAGCTGCATGGGCAGCTCAGTTCTATCTCTCCCCACGTCCTCCTTCGTCTTGCTATCCTCACGTGGACTCTCCTTTCCTGCCCACCGTCTCTGCACAGCAGCAAGTGCTGCTTATTTCCTTTCGAGCTGCCCAAAGGGCAGCTCCCCCTTTTCCGTTTTTCCCTGTCCTCCCTTCTTTTTCTTTTCTTTCTTTTTCTTTTCTTCTTTGCCGTTCCTTTCTTCTTCTACAAAACATGAATCATGATGATGTTTCAAACATCATCATGACTTGTTATTATTATTATATATATATTTTTTTTTAATTTTATTTAAAAGCTGATCTACACAGACAGTTTTGACGAATTTATTACATAAAATTCACTTGTTCTATTTTTATTTTCTTTGCATAACAAATCCTATAAACACAAAAATAACGTAAATAGCTCAAAAATATAAGGAACTAACTAAGAAAAGACGAGTGAATTCGAAGTAAAAATATATATAAATATCATCCGATCAGCCCTCTCCTTGGGTGATTAGCCTTTGCTTATGCAAAGAGGAATCAACAAAGGTATAAAATTCCTCAACTCACTTTGTTCTTGATTTGAGTCTCGGTTCACATAACTACTAGGCTTTGAATTTCATGGGTAATGTTTTGTTTTGAGTGCATACAAGCATGATTCTGCCTTTAATTGTTAATTGCATGCCATAGATGTTACTCAAATGAACATGTTTTTCATAAAATTTCCTTCAAAGAGTTTCCCTCCAACTAGGAGGCCAATCACAGCGTGACACGTGTCAACATCAAAAGTCAATCATAGCGCGACACGTGTCAACATCAGAAGCCAATCACAACACGACATGTGTCAATGTCAAAACAAAGCTAGAAACTCTCTTCTATAAAAGGAGATCATTCTCCCACAATATTTTCTAATGTCATTTGTACTAAATGATTCACTTGTACTCACTAAAAGAGAGCTTGAACCTATGTACTTGTGTAAACCCTTCACAATTAATGAGAACTCCTCTACTCCGTAGACGTAGCCAATATGTGCAAACTACGTACATCTTGTGTTTGCTTCCCTGTCTCTATCCATTTCCATACTTATTCACACTAGTGACCGGAGCAATCTAGTGAAGGTCACAAACTTAACACTTTCTATTATACCAAAGTCCTCACTGATTTTGTGCATCAACAAATTATATTGATATGATTGGTTTAGTTTCTTTTGTATGTTTTAAGGGACCCTTCCTAAGCCATTGCCGCAACTAACCAGCATCGATCATGGAATTAGCAAAACCTCCACAGATAAATACACGCATAGGCCTGGCAAACGGGTCGTGTCAGTCGTGTTCGTGTCGTTTTCGTGTAACACCTATTATCTTAACGGGTCGTGTCGTGTCACACCTGTTATCTTAATGGGTCCTTAACAGGTCGTGTCACTTTACCCAACGGGTAAAGTGACCCGACCCGTTATGACCCGTTAAGAAAAATATATATTTTTTCTTAAATTTGCACATACCACACATTGCCACATAAATATTACTTCAAAACATTAAAACACATTTGTCGTTTAAGTACTACATTTACACTCGAAAATAAGAGCCTAATAAAAAAATAATACATACACTACTAATCTATTACAAATTTTAAATGTGCAAGGATATGCAAAATGAAACAGTTTTTGTTTTCAAGGTTGTGAAATCTTTCTCAAAAGTTTAAACCTCAATTTACAAAATCCTCGATTTACATCGATCATCATGAAATTGCATTGGAACTTTGGCTTGATCTATTGCCTTCAAGAGTTATGTTGATGATGTTTTCAGTAAGGTTTTCCACGTCATAACTATCTTCTGCATAAACTAAGCATAGAAAAACCAAACATTAAAAATCATTCAAATTATGAGAAGTTTACCAAAATAATTATGAAAAAAAATAAAACAATAGTACTATACCATACTTTTATTAAGTATAAACATAAGATTTTGTGGTATCCACTAGTTAAAATATTTTAAATTGAAGATCGAATTCAATCATTGTATTCATATAAGGTCAAGGAGTGTAGTTGTAAAAAATCATCAAAATCGGAGTTAAATTAACCGTTAAATCGTGATTTTTCGTTTATAACCATCGAAAAGTTTTGTCCCGTTACGTGCTCTCTGAATGTTTGTTTTTTGCAATTTTTGGCGTATGCGATCTCGAAATATATACAAACATGTTTGACGGTTGGATCATTGAAACTAGTTTCGTAGAATGAGTATCCCATCAAAACAATAGATTCACTAATACTTAAAAGTTTATTCATACTTTTATTAAGTATAACATAAGATTTTGTGGTTTCCACTAGTGTAAATATTTTAAATTGAAGATCGAATTCAATCATTGTATTCATATAGGGTCAAGGAGTGTAGTTGTAAAAAATCATCAAAATCGGAGTTAAAATGACCGTTAAATCGTGATTTTTCGTTTATAACCGTCGAAAAGTTTTGTCCCTTTACTTGATCTCTGAATGTTTGTTTTTTGCAATTTTTGGCGTATGCAATCTCGAAGTATATATAAACATGTTTGACGGTTGGATCACTGAAACTAGTTTCGTAGAATGAGTATCCCATCAAAACAATAGATTCACTAATACTTAATAGTTTATTCATACTTTTATTAAGTATAGTATAAGATTTTGTGGTATCCACTAGTGTAAATATTTTAAATTGAAGATCAAATTCAATCATTGTATTCATATAGGGTCAAGGAGTGTGGTTGTAAAAAAACATCAAAATCGGAGTTAAAATAACCGTTAAATCGTGATTTTTCGTTTATAACCGTCGAAAAGTTTTGTCCCGTTACTTGATCTCTGAATGTTTGTTTTTTGTAATTTTTGACGTATGCGATCTTGAAGTTTATACAAACATGTTTGACGGTTGGATCTTTGAAACTAGTTTTTTAGAATGAGTATCCCATCAAAACAATAGATTCACTAATACGTAATAGTTTATTCATACTTTTATTAAGTATAATATAAGATTTTGTGGTTTCCACTGGTGTAAATATTTTAAATTGAAGATCGAATTCAATCATTGTATTCATATAAGGTCAAGGAGTGTAGTTGCAAAAAATCATCAAAATCAGAGTTAAAATGACCGTTAAATCGTGATTTTTCTTTTTATAACCGTCGAAAAGTTTTGTCCCGTTACTTGATCTCTGAATGTTTGTTTTTTGTAATTTTTGACGTATGCGATCTTGAAGTATATACAAACATGTTTGACGGTTGGATCTTTGAAACTAGTTTTGTAGAATGAGTATCCCATCAAAACAATAGATTCACTAATACGTAATAGTTTATTCATACTTTTATTAAGTATAATATAAGATTTTGTGGTTTCCACTGGTGTAAATATTTTAAATTAAAGATCGAATTCAATCATTGTATTCATATAAGGTCAAGGAGTGTAGTTGCAAAAAATCATCAAAATCAGAGTTAAAATGACCGTTAAATCGTGATTTTTCTTTTTATAACCGTCGAAAAGTTTTGTCCCGTTACTTGATCTCTGAATGTTTGTTTTTTGTAATTTTTGACGTATGCGATCTCGAAGTATATACAAACATGTTTGACGGTTGGATCTTTGAAACTAGTTTCATAGAATGAGTATCCCATCAAAACAATAGATTCACTAATACTTAATAGTTTATTCATACTTTTATTAAGTATAACATAAGATTTTGTGGTATCCACTAGTGTAAATATTTTAAATTGAAGATCGAATTCAATCATTGTATTCATATAAGGTCAAGGAGTGTAGTTGTAAAAAATCATCAAAATCGGAGTTAAATTAACGGTTAAATCGTGATTTTTCGTTTATAACCGTCGAAAAGTTTTGTCCCGTTACTTGCTCTCTGAATGTTTTTTTTTTGCAATTTTTGGTGTATGCGATCTCGAAATATATACAAACATGTTTGACGGTTGGATCATTAAAACTAGTTTCGTAGAATGAGTATCCCATTAAAACAATAGATTCACTAATACTTAAGAGTTTATTCATACTTTTATTAAGTATAACATAAGATTTTATGGTATCCACTAGTGTAAATATTTTAAATTGAAGATCGAATTCAATCATTGTATTCATATAAGGTCAAGGAGTGTAGTTGTAAAAAATCATCAAAATCGGAGTTAAATTAGCCGTTAAATCGTGATTTTTCGTTTATAACCGTTGAAAAGTTTTGTCCCGTTACTTACTCTCTAAATGTTTGTTTTTTGCAATTTTTGGCGTATGCGATCTCGAAATATATAAAAACATGTTTGACGGTTGGATCATTGAAACTAGTTTCGTAGAATGAGTATCCCATCAAAACAATAGATTCACTAATACTTAAGAGTTTATTTATACTTTTATTAAGTATAACATAAGATTTTGTGGTATCCACTAGTGTAAATATTTTAAATTGAAGATCGAATTCAATCATTGTATTCATATAGGATCAAGGAGTGTACTTGTAAAAAATCATCAAAATCGGAGTTAAAATGACCGTTAAATCGTGATTTTTCGTTTATAACCGTCGAAATGTTTTGTCCCGTTACTTGATCTCTGAATGTTTGTTTTTTGCAATTTTTGGCGTATGCGATCTCGAAGTATATACAAACATGTTTGACGGTTGGATCATTGAAACTAGTTTTGTAGAATGAGTATCCCATCAAAACAATAGATTCACTAATACTTAAGAGTTTATTCATACTTTTATTAAGTATAACATAAGATTTTGTGGTATCCACTAGTGTAAATATTTTAAATTGAATATCGAATTCAATCATTGTATTCATATAGGGTCAAGGAGTGTGGTTGTAAACAATCATCAAAATCGGAGTTAAAATGACCGTTAAATTGTGATTTTTCGTTTATAACCGTCAAAAAGTGTTGTCCCGTTACTTGCTCTCTGAATGTTTGTTTTTTGCAATTTTTGGTGTATGCGATCTCGAAGTATATACAAACATGTTTGACGGTTGGATCGTTGAAATTAGTTTCGTATAATTCGTATCCCATGAAGTTCAATGGTGTGTGTCACGTGTGTGTGTATATATATATATATTTATTAAGTAGATTTAAATCTATTTATTTTGTATGTATAATTATTATAGTTTTTAGGGGTATAAAATTTCATATATATATATATATAATTATTATAGTTAATATTTTGGGTATAATTATTATAGTATATATAATTATTATAATTATTATAGTTAATTTAATATATATATATATAATTATTATAGTTTTTAGGGGTATAAAATTGTTAAATTAATATATATATATAATTATTATAGTATTTATTTAGGGTTATAAATTATTAAATTAATATTCTGCTTATCGTGTATCGTGTTACCCACGTGTATACCCGAACAAACCCGTTATCTTAACAGGTGCTTATCGGGTTACCCGATAATGACCCGTTTCGTTATCGTGTCGACCCGAACACCTGTTAATTTCGTGTCGTGTCGTGTCGGGTTATCGGGTCGTGTCAGGAATTGCTAGGCCTATACACGCAGGGTGAATTAATTAACATGAATTGTTTTTAGTAGGGCTAGTGATCTGGAATTCAACTATATGTGCTGTATGATAGAGGTACTAGGGCACATCATACACCCTTCTGACTTGATTCCAGTTGTCCGAATTTAAGGGTACAATTCAGAGGACAGAGATGATCATGGCCGTCTGATCAAGAACTCAGGCTTAGAAAACAAATAAATGCATTGCTGTACTTGTGGTACTTCAAAACCGTTGTCAAATTTGCAAGGATCTAACGGTTGACTGCTTGTAGGCATATGGTTTTCGAGATACAGATTTAGCCACGTTGCATGTTTTGGCTCATATGTTTATGTTTATGAAAAATGTGCTAGCTGGAACCGAAGGTTGAATCACTTAGATTTAATTAATTAGGTTAGTTAGGATAATGCTATATATAATATGTGTAATTTGATTGGTTGACAAGCTTAAAACCAAAAAAGCGTATCTTTATTAATTTATGCATTTGTAGAGGACTTAGCAATAATTAGTATGCTACCCTGACATCCTAGATGAATAACGAAATACTTAATTTAACTTTTTCATATAATATTATATTATTAATTCGAGATGTTATGCATGATGTTGTATTGAGGGTGTAAAGTTTTTGTTTTGTGTATGTATGTATGGTTCAAGAAGAACAACTTGCATAACACAATTATACTATCATGTACTCATGCCAGACAAAAACTTACACGTTTTTATGTCATTGACATGAAATTCTATCGGGATTGTGTATTGCCATATAAAATCTTCGGTTTGAAAGGTCCGAGTACAAGGTCTTACTCTCTAGCTGGCTTAATTATTAGGTCCACAAACAGGACCTGGATAATGTTATGTGGCATGCTAGCTAGCTTAGACTACCAAATCGTTTTCTGTATATGGCATGCTGGCATGTCATGTTGTGGAGTGACCATATCATGTGGTATATATGTGGATTATCTTTAGTACCATTTTCCTTGTCCATGGTACGTACGCTGAGGCAAGGTCAACATAATTATCATTAGGTTTGATATAATTTGATATATCAATAATTACTGGAGCCAATCGATCTCTTCTCTCCTCTCTCCTAACGGGGAAAAACCCTAAAAATGTAGAATATAGATGTGAACAGCAATGCGTATATGTACGTGTATGGACCATATGGTCTCTCTGTACCTACTAAAAATGATTAGGGCATGTCCAATAAAAAATGCAAATTTGAGATGCAAAAATTATATTTGCATCCCCATACATTTTCGGCAGATGTTAGTAAAAGTTCTATTTTAATGGAAGAAATGTAAATTTGAGATTTCATGTAATTTTCACTCTTTGATTAGTGGGACGCATCACCAAAAAATGTAAATGTAGGTTTTTATTTACATATTCCGGAGGTGGATAATTTTCGTTCCGTTACCCGACCCAACAACTCTATATTACTCCACAGGGTTTATGCTGTTGGTCCCAATATATACCCAAATAAGAACTTCCAATAATTAAGTTCAGTTGTTCACCAAGAAAAAAAAATTACGTTCAGTTTAAGTTTTAGGTTCAATTTAAGTTTATATCTGCATGTGCAGACATGTAAATTTCGTTGCATACAAATTATGCATCGCCAAACTTCATGTGACATATGACTCATCACAAATGGATAAGTTATCAATGATATGTGGCACGAATCAAGGAAAGGAATCTTAAAACTTCCCAAAAAACTTGACAAACAAGGGAGAATCCCTCTTAAATTCGGCAAGGGCTCAAAATACTCTCAAAACCGGAAAAATAGTTAAGGCATCTTCATAAAACAAGCAAGAATTGAAGATTGCTCACAAAATAGGCAACAAGGCCTCATAATTTCGGCCAAGGGAGTAAAGTGGCTGAAATTAAGAAACAAAATATGCCTAAATTCTCCCATGGACAAATTAGGACATAAATCAAAGCCAAATCCACCCAAAGGCAAGCTTTGAGAAACTTATAAATACAAGGTCCTCCCACAAGCATGAGGGTCAGAAAAATCTCTACACAGAAGAACCTCTGCCAAACCTTTAAAGACTAATACGCTGCCAAAGCTCTCTTCGAAGAACATTCAACCAAAGCCGAAGTTTTCTCTCGACCAAAGCCAAAACACTCCCTTGAAGAATCAACAAGCACTTGTGTCGATTCCTTCAAGACTTTGTTGCAAGCTTATAAACTAGTAGCAATGTTTCAATATCAAGTCGCCAAGACCCTTGAAGCAACGAAATCCTGCATCAAACACTACATTTGTTGCACCTTTGAGGTGAAGATCATCCACGCGTTGTTTTCAAGCTCAAAACTTGAAGCAATCGTTCAATCGTTTGTCCGAGATCAAGTCATCACGACCCTTGGATCAACAACCTACGCATCTACATCAAATTTGAAGATTAAATCAAAGGAAAAGTTGTAAACAGAGATTGTAACCTACAAATTCAAATCAATACAAATCTACTTTGTACACGTGTTCTCGTTTCATTCGTTACAAGATTTTTGTGTTTACAGCATGCTTTTGGTTTTCATTATTTATGAAAACACTACAATATTTCCTAGTGAGTTCAATCAATTGAAAGGATTGATCAATAATCTTTCACAAAAGTTGGTGTATTTTCTTTCGGCATTCAAATGAAAGGTGGTGGCTCCTTAAGTGGAAAAATATAACATTATACAGTTAAGGTACTATATGGTTATAACTTGTTTGTTTAGGTCGTTATGAATAATGATGACACTATAGATAATGATCTCGTACAATGCCGAGTTCAAATTTTAAGAACCAGTCATGAAGTATATATCTAAGTCACAAAATGTTACCACGTTTACTTCTTCAATTATCATGACCTCAGTGAATTCAAATCCTACCTCCTCTAACCCATCTCCCTGTAACCCTAATTGCATATAGAGGGAGTTTTTTTTTTTTTTTTTTTTTGAGTGCATTGATATTTTTACATTAAGAAAAGAGAGAATTCGACTAAACCACATAATAAACAGCTTAATTTGATATAGAAGGAGTTGTCTAGTTCAAACTAAAGTAGTGGTTGTAATAAGGGTGTCGTAATTAAGGGTCAAGAGTCAAGCGAGTTTACTAAAGTTAAAATATTGTGAAATTTTTTGAACAGAACATGGGCACGAAGGTCAAAGGCCAACTCAACTTGAACTTTTAATTAATTAAGAGTTGCGTAAAAAGGTTATTAAAAAATTAATTAATAATATGGAGAGTAATACATATTTATAAGTAAATCTAATGTTTTTTATTTTTTGGATGTGAGATTAATACTATCATCACGCTTTCTTATGTGTGGTGATTTTCAAGCCTGACCGTTGAGTTTCACACATGACACAATCTGCTCTAATGCCATAAAGAAATTAAGATTATACCATAAAACCAAATGACTATATATACTAGAGAATAATCCAATTATTTACAAACACATGCAAGATAAAGAAATTAGAATTTTACCATAAAACCAGTTAGCTATATATACTAGAGAATAATCCAATTATTACAAGCAAGGATCATTTCTTTCTTTGATGTGAAATTAATATTCTCAAGAGTAAACTTCTCATTATCCATGATTTACTAGAGTTGGCAAATCTGACCCTCAAGACAAATAAAATCGAAAAGAACTAGGAGGGTGAGACACGATTATAATGGCCAGGCTGACTTTAGTTTGATTTTAGGATGTTTTCTAACTTCATAATAACTTTTTTTTAAAGGAATTGTTATACACAGTTCAAAAATCTCAGTTTACACTTCAAACTTTCTATAATTAATTAGAAAATTAAACTTATGAGAAGTGTATAATGAAATATTTGGATTGCTAACATCAGTTCATTTAAAAAATAAAAAAAGATATAATAAATTGGCAAAGACTAGAAGATAACAAGACTAAATATGGATAAACAATTTTTGGTGACCAATCTTAAAGATACAAGACTAAATATTGATAAACAATTTTTAGCGACCAATCTTAACATGAGAGCTGATATTATTTAGAGAAGATAACGCACAACGAACGTAAATTTTAATGAATACTTAACACATATAGATGTATAATGAGAGCATATTTGAGAACTCAACCTCTCCTAAAACGAGACTAGCTACTTAACACAGACAACGTAATATGATCTTCTAGACTTGTTACAAGACAAAACAACAAATAACCTTGTCCTAAAGCCAAGAAAATCACTTGCTACCATGAGGCGCTGCCAAAACTAAAGGTGAACCACCATAGCATACAACTTACCTCGAACAGGCAAAATGGATGACGAACCACCCCAAACAACCATCACCATATAACTTCACCTTGAAGATAAGAATAATGTAGAATTATTAGAGAAATGGGCCGAAGACCCACTATCAACAACATCGATATTGTTTCCAACTTGGTAATTACCACATGCACAATCTATTAGGTGTGAGGTTTTATCACAAAAGGTTCGGTATTAGTTAAAATGGGGTTATGATATTTAAACTCTTATTTTCTTAAAAATACAATCAATGTGGAATATTTCAACAGTATCGACCAATAAATTAGTTGAAGCATCGTCGACTAGTAGGAAGGTGAAAGTAAAAATTAAAAAAACTAAAATTTATTTGTTTTTTGAGATAGTCTGAATAAGATTTCTCCTCTTCCTATTTTTTAAAAACTATACTCAACTTTTAGACAATGCGGCATCACCAACAAACACATGCCTAATGCAACTAGTTTGAATGCCGAAAGGTAAACAGATTGAAATTGGTGTATTTTAATTCAACATTTCTGACTCTACTTAATTTATTTTTTTTATTTTTTTTACAGTGACTCTACTTAATTAGAGGCTTAAACTTCTCTCCAGCAAAAGGGTGAAACCCAAGATTAGCTGCAACTGAATTTCCCGAGCTACTAATTAAAGCCTAGCCACGCAGGTGGTCCTAACTACTCTCGATGATCTCCTGAATTTTAGCACAATTAATCATTGAAACGGTAATAACGGTTTGGAGGATCAGCCTATGTCAACGGTTAGTGAAGCAATATACAACAATAGTTCTAATCCTAGACCTAGCTCTAGTTCCAACAATTTCTCCGAAGATTGATGTAAAACTGTGAATTTATATTGTTAAATTGTGAATTTAGACCACTTATTATTGCAAAAATCAGCATATCCATGGTTCAATAAGTTATTACTAAATAGAAGACTTGAATTGACATAGACATTCATTCAAGAATACATGAAAGATTGTTAATCGTTAATGTATGTATCCTTTATTGTATGTATGCATGTATTAAAGATTGAAAATGACTTTTTCTTTGAAAGTAACTTTCAAATGAGTTGGTGATATCGTTTAACCCATGAAAAAATTTACCACTGTCGACCCTTATGTACCCTTGGTTTTGGGGTCAGTTGCAATCTCTTTTGGTCTATTCACCTCCATGTTTCTCACATCCTCTAACAATCTACAACTCATGTTTGTGGTCACTCTTTCAGTATGTGGTTATGGTAACTCGCTCTGTCGATGAGAGCCTGTTGTGTAGCGATTATAGCTTATTGTTCAACGTTGGATCTTAGAGCAGTGATTATAATTTAGATATAAAAATGTGGTTTATGTGTTTGGCAAAGGACTATGAGGAGGAAACTTGGCATTTATTGGAGGTGACTCATCACTGTTGTTCTTTGTTGATGTTAGTTTTTTGCCATGCAAGATTTAGTCCTTGTGAGTGTTATCTTTCATATTGGTTGAATGTAAGTCCTCCGTGGTGAGAAATTGTATTGTATTTATAATGAGTTTGTAATTGTGGTGTTGTGCTATTTCTTTTGCCCTCTTATATGGATCTCAAATAATTTTCCATGTGGTTTTTGTATGCTGTGTGGTTCGCATCTAACATCCATACCCTATGTAAATTCTTGATCCTTTTTAATGAAGTTTCATTTCTTAAAATGTGACGGGTCTTCCATGATCCAAGTGACTGACTCAATACATTCCCCCAAAACATTTTCTAACAGAGTATAGCTTAGAAGTGCCTCGAGAGAATCGAGTCTGCGTAGTTAATATTCATGCACAGTGTTTTAAATAACTAATCAAATTCACTGTGACTTGCCTTTCTTTCCAAGACGTCTCAGTAGTATTCTCTCATCTGTGTCTACTCTCACATGGTGCTGAGTAATGATGTCTCTCACAAGGCACCCATTGGGGGTGGCAAAGATGGAAAAAATGAGTCTAGGGTGCCTGAACCCTATACATAGATTTGCCTAATAATGCTGTTTGGCGTTCCCTTCCTTTTAAATCAACCTCTGCGTCTCATCAGTCATCGCAGAGATTAATACTTTGCTAATTAATTAAGAAAATTATTATTTAATTGTATAATTAATTGGGTTAGAAAGTCATTGGCGTGGTCGGCAGTCACTCAGTTTCCAGATATTTTAAGCTTAATGATATAATATTTCATTGGGAAAGCAGACTAAGCAGCTGGGTTGATTAACAATAGGGCATATTCTTGTGGATAATATTATAAAACTATGTTAATTATACTTAAGAATTTAAAATATCACAAATGGAAGGCTTCAAGAGCCTGGTTGTGTGTCAGCCATGACCAACTGTGCAATTCAAGCTCTTTGATTAATTTATCAACGATTAGTTATAACTACCTTACATAACCGTATTATAGGGTTACATAAACTGTCCTGGGGTTTATTTGTTAACAATTTCAAAGCCTTTACAATTAGTTTTTTTGTTGTGGTCTATATTTATCTGACAGAGAGACTAGGGCCGGCGGCAGAGAGAGAGGAGAGAGATGTGTGTTTGTAGAATTGTAGGGGAATGTGTGTGTTGTTATCCCTCCTACATTGTGCCTTTATTTATAGTAGTAAAGGGAGAGAAGATATTCATTCTCCTCCAAGTAATACAAGTTGTAATAGGAAAGGATAACTAGAATCAAATCTAATCTAGGATTTACACAATCATACTTATTCTAGGAATGTTTACAACACTCCCCCTTGAGTGTGCAAATACTTAAGGTAGATTCAGCATCATGCAGAAGTTGAGGAAGTCGACTCGTCGGCACTGATTCCAAGGAACAACGCTTATTCTCAATAAGGTAGGAACTTGCATAAGTAGTAAGTCTCACAAAAAAAAAACCCTAAGGCTATGGCAAAAAAACCCAAGTAGGGACAAAATCCATAGTCTAAGGAAAAATGCGTGAGAAATGCAAAGTCAAAAGAAAAGTCTACAGGACGTCATCAGGGATATGACCAGCCCAAGGTGGGTGCCTCGTTAAAACCTAGTTAGGTAGCAAAAACCCAGTGGGAAAAATGCTCCTAATCGTAGGGAAAAAGAGTACATTAAGATCAAGCAAGTATCCAGAAGATACTCCCCCTGAGTTTGACATAATTCCAAAGAGAAATAGCAAAGTTACAACTCAGAAAGTTTACGCATACCAATTCCATGAACAAGCTTCTGAAACGTCGCCTTCGGTAGTGATTTGGTGAAGAGGTCGGCCAGATTGTCTTGTGATTGGATTTGCGTGACTTCAGTCTTCTGATGCTTTTGTTGTTGATGTGTAAAGAAGAACTTTGGCGCAATATGCTTGGTGTTGTCTCCTTTGATGTAACCCTTCTTGAGCTATTCGATGCAAGCTGCGTTGTCTTAAAAAATCGTCGTCGGGGCATTAACGACAGGATGAAGATCATAGGAGCTTCGAATATGGCCCATTACTGCTCTCAACCAAAAGCATTCCCGAGTTGCTTCATGTAAGGCGAGAATTTCAGCATGGTTAGACGAAGTGGCAACTAAGGTCTGTTTAGTTGACCTCCAAGATATTGCGGTGCCTCTAACGGTAAAGACATAACCCGTTTGAGAACGCGCCTTGTGCGGATCAGATAAGTATCCAGCGTCGGCATAACCAACAAGGCGAGAATCAACCCGATGAGCATAGGGTGCGGCATCACTCGAGGATACCCTTAAGGTAACGGAAGATGTCTTTCATGCTAGTCCAGTGTCTGCATGTTGGTGCATTGCTGTATCTTGCCAAAAGATTAACAGCGAAGGAGATGTCGGGTCTAGTGCATTGAGCTAAGTACAATAAAGCGCCTATCGCACTTAGATAAGGAACTTCAGGCTCCCAAATCTCTTCATCATCCTCATTCGGACGGAAGGGATCTCGTTTTGCATCTAGCGTACGAACGACCATAGAAGTACTCGAAGACTTCGCTTTATCCTCATTAAAACGGCGCAACACCTTCTGGGTGTAGTTCGATTGATGTACTAAGATTCCATCCGAACAATGCTCTATCTCGAGACCGAGACAGTATCGAGTCTTTCCTAGATCTTTCATCTCAAATTTTGACTTTAGGTGCGAAACAGTTCTCGCGAGCTCTTCAGGAGTTCCGATGAGATTCATGTCATCGACATATACTGCAACAATCGCAAATCCGGAATGTGACTTCTTAATGAACACACAAGGGCATAGTTCGTTGTTCACATATCCCTGACTAGTCAAATACTCACTCAGACGATTATACCACATTCTTCCGGATTGTTTCAAATCGTATAGTGAACGCCTCAGCCGAATTGAGAGCGTGTTCCGGGGTTTGGAAATATTTGAACCAGTCAATGTAAGTCCTTCGGGAACTTTCATATAAATTTCCGTATCAAGATCCCCATAGAGATACGCGGTTACTACGTCCATCAGCAGCATATCCAGTTTTTCAGAAACTACCAAACTAATAAAGTATCGAAAAGTAATCACATCCATAACGGGTGAGTAAGTTTCGTCATAGTCAATCCCGGGGTGTTGTGAGAAACCTTGTGCTACAAGACGAGCTTTGTAACGCACAATTTCGTTCTTCTCATTACGCTTCCGAACGAAAACCTACTTGTAGCCAACGGGCTTCACATGTGGAGGAGTAGGAACTACAGGTCCAAACACCTTACGTTTCGCAAGTGAATGAAGTTCGACTTGGATTGCTTGTTTCCAGTTTGACCAATCAGCTCTACGTCGACATTCATCAACGGAACGCGGTTCAATGTCATCGCTCAACATGATCTCAGTAGCTACTGCAAATGCTAATGCATCGTCGACAATCATCTCATTTCTACGCCACACATCATCTAAGCTAGCATAATAGACCGAAATCTCACGATTCTCGGGAGGAGGATTCGTCTCTTCAAGGACGCTTCCATAATCTAGAATTTCCTCATGAGTTGGGTAAAATGAGTAAGCGATAGTCGGATTCACAGTAGGCTCTTCAGGACCTTGTGCCGTGGTTTTCCTCTTCCGGGGGTGTGAATCCTTTGAACCAAGGGGTCTGCCACGCTTTTGTGTAGGGGCAGATGATTGGCTAGCCGCTAATGTACGTGGATCACCATAATTGGCGTCTTGGGCTTCCAGGAGGGTAGTCCGTCGTACATTTGGTACATCTATCTTTGCAGGCGCATTCGCAGCTGGAATATGTGATCTTCTCACGCACGCTAGATCGGTGAAAGCATCTGGCATGCTCTAAGCTATGCTCTGGAGATCTAATATGCGCTGCACTTTAGCTTCAGACTAAGCGGTGCGGGGATCTAAATGAGACAAAGTGGGAGTCGTCCACGATAATTCGCGTCATTCATTTGGAACGTTGACGTTCTTATCTCCCCCTAACGGCGGGAAGACTGTCTCATAAAAGTGAAAATCCGTGAAACGAGCGGTAAACAGATCGCCTGTCAAAGGTTCTAAGTAACGAATAATCGAAGGAGAATCATATCCGACATAGATTCCCATCCTTCGCTGAGGCCCCATTTTTGTACGTAAGGGTGGCGAAATCGGCACATAGACCGCACAACCAAAAACGCGCAGATGCGATATGTCGGGTTCGCATCCGGTGACCAACTGAAGGGCACTAAATGGTTGTGTCGCAACAGGCTTCAGGCGGACCAACTTTGCTGCGTGCAATATTGCATAGCCCCAAGCAGCGATCGGGAGCTTGGTACGTATGACCAATGATCGAGCAATCATTTGTAAACGCTTAAGGAAAGCCTCTGCCAGGCTGTTCTGGGTGTGAACATGGGGTACATGATGTTCAACTTCAACCCCAACCGACATGCAATAGTCATCAAAAGTTTTAGATGTGAATTCTCCAGCATTATCCAATCGAATAGATTTGATCGGATAATCAGGGTGGTGAGCCCTGAGCTTGATAACCTGAGCCAACAGTTTGGAGAATGCAGCGTTCTTGTGGACAACAAGCACATGTGTGACCAACGTGTAGAAGTGTCAACCAAAACCATAAAATATCTAAATGGTCCGCAGGGAGGTTGAATCGGTCCACAAATGTCCCCCTGAATCCGTTGTAGAAAAATGGGAGTTATCGAACGAATCTTGTCATAAGAAGGCTTAGTAATAAGCTTTCCCATAGAATATGTTTGACATGCAATTTCATGGATCGAACCTAAGCTTCGGGTTAGTGGATGCCCGTGTGAAGTTTTGAGGATACGGCGCATCGCTATTCGTCCAGGATGTCCCAAACGATCATGCCAAAGTGTAATTTCGTGCGCGGTCCCTGTGGTAGGGCCGGCCACATAGTGGCATTCGATGGGGCGTATGGTCGTAGTATACAGACCACTCGGGTTACGTTCCATCTTCTCTAGAATACGCTTCTGGCCATATTCGTAGGAAGTTACGCACAGAAATTTAACTCCGTTTTCTACGTGGGTTTCAGCGTGGTAATTGTTATCTCTAATGTCCTTGAAACTTAGTAACGTTCTGCCGGAACGTGGAGAATAGAGTGCCTCAGCAATGGTCAAGATTGTACCATTGGACAACATTATACGTGCCTTACCGTATCCTTCTATTAGGTTGGATGGGCCTGAGAGGGTTGTCAGAGGTGCATTCTTAGGTACGAAGTTAGTGAAATAGATGCGTTCACACAAAACAGTATGCATGGTTGCACTATCTGCCAGACAACTAACTTTCCCACTAGTCATACCGAGAATGAAAAATTAATTTGAATTGGTCACATGCATAAAAGTTTATAAAAACAAGTATCAATTCAAAATAATTTCATTTATTCAAGGATTAAAAACTTAATATCCAAAATAAATCGCCAACTAATAATCCAAAACATAAAGGAAAATTGTTCAAAATTAACCAAAAAAACAAGGTGGGGTTCAGCCACTTGGTGGAATTCGGCCCCAATTGTCTTATTTTAACTGAAAAATAAGTCTATGTCTAAGATTCTAATCTTCCATAGGAGTGGTATCCTCCTGAAAGTCAGAAACCTCCATCATTGTAGTCTCCGGTTCGTCCACTTGCATGAAGTTTGATTCAAACTTCTTACGACGAGAATGATATTCATCTACAACCTTCTTGGGAGCACGGAAAATACGGGACCAATGGTCCTTGGAACCACAACGATAGCACATATCGTCATTCATTGTGGCAGGTGCTTTGCCCTTATTCTTGAAGTTCGGGGCCTTGGGAGCGAGGTTTGGGCGCTTCTGGGCTTTGTTTCCTCCCTTGGATGGGCCTTGGCTCTATTGACCTTGGTGGGATGGCTTCTGGCCGCCCTTACCACGCCTCTTTTGGCGTTTTGGGTGCTGATGAGTGCTATAATGTGCTTCAGGCACATCAGTAGCCCCAGTAGGTCGAGCTTGATGATTCTTCATCAACAGCTGATTCTGCTTTTCAGCAAGAAGTAAAACAGAGATCAAATATGAGAACTTAGTGAACTTCTGAGCTCTATATTGTTGCTGCAGGACAATATTAGAAGCAGAGAAGGTCGAGTAGGTCTTCTCCAGGAGATCCTCTTCAGTCAAAGTTTCATTGCAAAACTTGAGAAGTGATCGGATTTGACAAACTTCAGAATTATATTCATTCATAGACTTAAAGTCTTGGAAGCGCAAGTGCTGCCAGTCGTGTCTTGCTTCAGGCAAGAATATGTCCTTTTGGTGATTGAAACGATCAGCCAAAGCGACCCATAATGCACGTGGATCCTCCTCAGCAAGGTACTCAGTTTGCAGAGCGTCATGAATATGTCTTCGGATGAAGATCATAGCAGTGGCTTTTTCAGCTTCGCCAACAGGTTCAGTTGTTGCTTCTTCAATAGCAGGACGCAAGTTCTTGGCAGTGAGATGAAGCTTCACATCTTGAACCCACTTGAGGTAGTTCCTTCCAGAGACCTCCAAAGCGGTGAAGTCGAGTTTGTTCAAATTCGACATGTTCCTATCACAAATAGATGGACAAGATGTGGTTAGTGTAATGGAGAAAAATCAATCCATTCACATAGGAGTAGAACATACAGGTTCTAATTAGACATGTATTGGTTTAATTTTGCATGAAAAACTTCGGGTTTTCATGGGTGATATGTTTAAGAGAAAACTTCAGGTTTTCAAACAAGGCATGTTTATAAAAAACTTCGGGTTTCAAAGTGAAGGAAAAATTTTGTCCTAGCTAAGAACAAGTATGAACATTTGAATACACATGCAAGCTATTAACACTTTAAAGTAGGCATGCATCCAAAAACCAATTCATAAAACCCATGACTTTCAAAGCCTAGTATATGGTGAACCAAAATAAACTCTTTAACAACATTAAAGAGAAGTAAAGATTTAGTGATTCTTTACCCTTGAAGCTCATCCTTGTTTACACAAGGGATTCACCCAAGTGGAGGGCCTTCAAGTCACCTCCAAGCTCCTTGAATCCTCCTTGTGTTTTCCTCCCTTTAGTGCTCCTTTGATGATTTGAGAAAAAAAGGATTTGTTCTCCAAAACACCAAAAGCTTGATGTCTCTAAGTCTCTTCACCAAGGTTGTATCTTGTGAAGATGATATGGATGACTAAGGAAAGAAGAGATTGCTAGATGTCCCTCCCCTTAGTGGCCGGCCTCCTTAGAAGAAAATGGAGAAAATATTTCACCCAATTTCAACAAGAAGAACCCTAATGAGAAAATAGTTATAAAGTTGCTTTTATAACCTTTTCTTTGGTGAGTGGCAAACTTGTAATTAAGCAAACTTTGCCAATCCACCCTTATGGCCGGCCATCCTTTGTTATTGGGCTAATTTGCCCAT
This sequence comes from Malus sylvestris, assembly GCF_916048215.2. Classification (NCBI taxonomy): domain Eukaryota; kingdom Viridiplantae; phylum Streptophyta; class Magnoliopsida; order Rosales; family Rosaceae; genus Malus; species Malus sylvestris. The sequence goes on from NC_062267.1 coordinate 16,568,826, forward strand.
TTTGTTTTAGTTGTCATACAACTTGAACATAATGGGCCTTTTGGACCAAAACGCTTTTGGGCCCCGAAACCCAAAACCAACATATAAGCCCAATACGAACCTTTCGTAAAATTAATTAACTAATTAATTAATCTTGACCATTCTTCAATTAAACCATTTAATTGCTTATCCATTTCATATAATTTCTTCACATACATCCTTACTCGGTGTACGATCCATTAGGTTCTATTTAGCGAGGCAGTGGGCGATGTTACTCTTAACGATCGATTGTGAATTGAAACCACATTTCAATTCTCCCTTTTTGTTGATTAGTGTTTGCTAACCATTAGGGCTTCCACAAACCATGAGTGACGCCTAGCAGCATATCATGATTACCCAAGCTAAGTAGAATTGGTTGGAGAACCTATCCAGTTACAACTACAATGCAATACGATCCTTCTCTAATACAATACTCTTAATCACATTGTTTAAGTGATAGTTTGTTTCATGTCTACTATCCAATGTGATACTTTCCTATATGATTCCCTTGAATATGATTTGGAACAAACTTCCTAAGTCATATTCATTTGCTTTGGCCAAAGACTTTAGAATCATATCTTAGAGTATTCTCCCTCCACCATGGAAGGTTAGAGATCCCTTGTTGTGCATTCATATGCCTACATGACTAGATAGCTTGACCCCAACAATGCCGTGGACACTCCAAAGGAATGCCGTTGACAGGATCAAAGATCAAAGACCTAATCATTAGACATCGATGATGCCTCAGGTCAAAGGACTACTTTGCATATTGCAACCTTAGAGTTCATACATGACATGTATGTTCGAACTCTCTTTTGATCGTCGTTCAGTGAACTCGAGTACTCTTTCGAGCACCTATGTGTTTGTCTTAGTGTCCAACACCAAATGACTTGAGACTAGTTATACTCACGATTGAGTCAACATAACACATACTAGCCTTAGCGGATTGTCAATGCCCAATTAGCAATCCTATGGCTAGGAACGTTTTAGGAATGAACATAAGAGAAAGGTCTCGATAATCTAACTCATTAGATCACTTATCTCTTAGAACAAATACATTCCTTGGATTCCCTTATTGCTTAAACACATGATACAATAAATAGTGATTAACAATAAGATTTGCCCTTCATTAAACATATAAAAGTTTAATACAATAAGTATTCCAAAAAGCTATTACATCAAATGAGTGGCTTTGTGGGCATACTTCCAACAATCTCCCACTTGCACTCAAAGCCACCTTCCCATGTATCTAATACCCATCTTTTCCATATGACGGTCAAGCTGGATCTGAGACATTGGCTTTGTCAGTGGATCTGCTACGTTATCGGCTGAAGCAACTTTGAGGATGTTGATTTTCCCCTCGGCAGCATATCTTCTAATGATATTGAAGCGTCTGTCAATATGCTTGTTCTTTTGATGTGCCCTGGTTTCCTTGGCTTGAGCTATCGCCCCACTATTATCACAGTACAAAGTTACTGGTGATGTAATGGTTGGAACCACCCCAAGTTCAGTGATGAACTTCTTCATCCAGAATGCTTCTTTGCCGGCTTCAGCTGCAGCGACATATTCAGCCTCTGTCGTGGAATCAGCAATTACACTTTGCTTCTTGCTTTTCCAACTGACAGCCCCACCATTCAGAGTGAATACATATCCGGAGTTGGAACTTCTATCATCGACGTCAGATTGGAAATCTGCGTCTGTATAGCCTTCCACTCGCAACTCTGATGCTCCTCCATACACGAGGAACATGTCCTTAGTTCTTCTTAAGTACTTAAGGACCGTCTTGACAGCTCCCCAGTGTTATGATCCTGGGTTAGATTGATATCGACTAGTAATGCTCACAGCATATGCAATATCTGGCCTTGTGCATATCATGGCATACATGAGACTTCCTATGGCTGAAGCATAAGGAATACAACTCATTTGCCGTATCTCTTCAGGAGTTTTAGGTTCCATGGATTTAGAAAGGTGAATTCCATGTCCAACAGGAAGAAAACCTTTCTTAGATTGTTCCATCTGGAACCTACTTAGCACCTTATCAATGTACATAGATTGGGATAATCCAATTAATTTTCTGGATCTATCACGATAGAGCTTTATCCCAAGTACATAAGATGCATCTCCCAAATCTTTCATGTGGAAGGTTTTGGACAACCACACTTTTACAGAAGAAAGTACTGCAGTGTCATTCCCGAATAGTAATATGTCATCTACATATAACATTAGGAATACAACTGCATCCCCAACGACCTTTTGATAAACACAATTGTCGTCTTCGTTTTGAGTAAAACCAAACGTTTTGATCTCATTGTCGAAACGAATGTTCCAGCTCCTGGAGGCTTGCTTAAGTCTATAAATGGACCTTTGAAGCTTGCATACCTTAGTCTTTTCAGACTTGGACACGAAACCCTCGGGTTGAGTCATATAGAGCTCTTCCTCTAGGTAGCCGTTCAGAAAGGCCGTCTTCACGTCCATTTGCCATATCTCATAATCATGGTACGCAGCTATCGCAAGCAAAATCCGAATGGACTTAATCATGGCTACAGGAGAGAAAGTTTCTTCATAGTCAATCCCTTCTCTTTGCCTGTAACCCTTGGCTACTAGTCTAGCTTTATAAGTCTCCACGTTCCCATCAACGCCTATCTTCCTCTTGAAGACCCATTTGTTTCCAACAGGTACAATACCTTCTGGAGGGTCTACAAGAGTCCAGACCTGATTTTGATACATGGAATCCATCTCGGATTTCATGGCCTCTTGCCATCTCTTTGAATCAATGTCGTACATTGCTTCAGTGTAGTCTCTAGGGTCCTCCTTTGTTTCATTTTCACCTAGAAGGTACAATTCATCAAAGTCATTGTCTAAGCCATACCTCTTAGGTGGCTTACTAACCCGTTCAGATCTACGTGGAGCTAGGGGTTCAGGAACAGGGTTGTCAATATGTCGAGTGCTTGTTTGTGGTTCATTATTAATCTCATTAATTTCCATCTGTTTGCTTACAGTTCCTTTGAGAACAAATTGTTCTTCAAGAAACATAGCATTTCTGGCGACAAAGACTTTCTGGTCGTCAGGATGGTAGAACTCATATCCCATAGTTTCTTTAGGATATCCCACAAAATAACATCTTACTGACCTCGCTTCAAGCTTAGTAGCTTCAAGCTTCTTGACATATGCTTCACAACCCCAAATCTTAACATGTTTAAGACTTGGCTTTCTTCCATGCCATATCTCATAGGGCGTTTGTGGAACTGACTTGGAAGGTACTCTATTAAGCAAGTAAGCTGCTGTATATAGAGCGTATCCCCAGAATGTTACTGGTAGATCAGCAGAACTCATCATAGAACGAACCATGTTCATCAAGGTTCGATTTCTCCTTTCAGAAACTCCATTGAGTTGTGGAGTTCCCGGTGGAGTCCACTGTGATATTATTCCACACTCTTTGAGGTAATCTAGGAACTCGTTACTCAGATATTCACCCCCTCGATCCGATCTTAGGATCTTTATTTGTTTCCCAGTTTGCTTCTCAACTTCATTCTTGAATTCTTTGAACCTTTCAAAGGATTCTGACTTGTACTTCATAAGATACACATAGCCAAACCGAGAGTGATCGTCGGTGAATGTGATATAGTAGGAGAAGCCTCCTCTCGACGTAGTAGACATAGGTCCACATACATCAGTGTGGATTAACCCTAGAATTTCAGTGGCACGCTCTCCTTTTCCAGTAAATGGAGATTTGGTCATTTTCCCTTTCAAGCAACATTCACAAGTACCCATCCGGTCATCACCTAATGGGCGGAAATATCCGTCTTTCGACATCTTGCGAATCTTATCAAGGTTCACATGTCCAAGTTTAAGATGCCACATCTTTTCTTGGTTAACTTCTTCTCTAGCCCTTTTGGGCTTTGAGGTATTCCCGCTTTCAATACAGTGCAACCCACTATTCGTCTCTAGGTGAAAAAGTCCCTCTATCATATTACCATGAGAGATAATACGACCGTTCAAGTATAAAGTGCAACTCATTTTGTCAAACAATACTGAGTGCCCATCTCGTAAAAGCTTAGAGATGGAAATCAAATTCTTTATACATGAAGGAAAATATAACTAAAAATTTGTTTATTTTTTTCGGTCTGGGCCGCTGCAGGCGCGCCCAGGAAATCAAAAAATTTTCTTTTCTTTGCGGGCTGGGCCGCTGCAAGCGAGCCCAACAAAAATTTGTTTATTTTTTTTCTTGTCACATGGGCCGAGAGGCGGGAGCCCGTTAGGGCTTCGGGGTGTAGGACAAAACAAACCCAGCGGTGCTGGGTGTGCGTGGCCGAGGAAGAAGGCCGGAAAATTTGGGACGGCGCCACTGCAAGTGGTTGTCCATGGTTCAAAAATCACGGCGAAGGCCGTGGGGGTCATTGCTAACCATAAATTTGGACGGAGAGTGAGGAATTTTCAACGTAGTAAAACCCTAGACTCGTCGATTGAAATTTCAAAGAAAAAATCGATTGTCAATAAAAAAAAAACTCGTCGGCGACGACTGCAGGTCGTCGGGGGTATCAGGGCATGGCTGCAGGCCATATTGTTTGACGGTTTCATGGGTGGCGACGCCTTCTGGGCGTCGGGTCTGGGTGTTGAGCCTGGAGTCGAGGCTCTAGGATTGGTTCTCGGCTCGGGAAAGATGGGGGATTGGTTGGGCCATCGCAGGCTGCGGGCCTGGTGGCTTGCGGCTTGCATGGTGCAAGTGCACAGGTTCGTACAGAACCCTAATTCCCCAATTCCAAATTTTTTCAATTCAATTATATTATATGCATGTATAATTTTAATGAATCACATATTTACGTTGATGCATATGCAAATAATAGTTTCAATGCATGTACATATGTAAGATTCAATTCATGGTAAATATCAAATTCACATAATTGTAGCAATTTTGGTTATGAAGCATACACAATTTATGTAGAATCTAAAATACGTAAAACGTAAAGTTGGGTCATGCATCATGGTGAATGTTCATGCTATCAGGGCTTGCAAAATATTGAGTTAAAAGCCGTTGTTTGGAAAAGAACCTGATTGCGTGATGATATGCATGAACTGGTTTGATGCAGAAAAAATCTCCAACGTCAGATTCCTAAGCGTAGCGGTAGGAGCGTGCTGATAACGTGTTGTGGTCTATATTTATCTGACAGAGAGACTAGGGCCGGCGGCAGAGAGAGAGAGGAGAGAGATGTGTGTTTGTAGAATTGTAGGGGAATGTGTGTGTTGTTATCCCTCCTACATTGTGCCTTTATTTATAGTAGTAAAGGGAGAGAAGATATTCCTTCTCCTCCAAGTAATACAAGTTGTAATAGGAAAGGATAACTAGAATCAAATCTAATCTAGGATTTACACAATCATACTTATTCTAGGAATGTTTACAACATTTTTCTCATTTTTGTTGGTGTTATTATAAACTCTTTCAGGTTTCGTTTAGTATTTAAAATTGGAATTAAATTGAAACTCACGATAATTAAAATGTGTTGACGAAGTAAATGAAAATAAGTATTAGGTCAATTACATTTTACACCCTTCATGTTTGAGGTGAGTCTCACAATGCACCATGAGGTTTTGAAATTGGATCAATTTATATCTTTTGTCTCTTTGAACATCTAATCTTTCTTTAAATTGATGATTTTATTTTTTATTTTTTATTTTTTATTTTTATCAATATGGTGTAAATGTGGCTTATACGTTACCCTAGAAATGGTTTCATGGTCACCATGTCATCAATTTAATGAAGAACAAAAGAACCAATATGATCAAAGGCATAAATTGATACAATCTCAATACTTTATGGTGTGTTGACGAAAAAAATACTTTATGGTGTAAAATGAGAAAATTGAAACTTCATTGCATTTTAAATGTTATCCCAAACTTTAAGGGTGTAAAATGTAGTTAGCCCTAAATATTATGTCAAACTTGAAGGTAGTAAAAGATGATTAATCATTAAAATTACTTAACCATTATGGTCATAACTATTATGGTAGAATTAGAAGGGTCGATTTCCTTCATATATCTAATTGTCTACAATTGAAAAATTATTCATCTCTACCTTCAATATACCTTGAAAATAGTTGGAATTTCAATTAATTAAATTCTAAACGAGGCCTAGAGTTTGTTTGATGATCATTTTGTAGAGTCTGTTTGATAATCATTTTGGTTTTTTTAGTTTCATTTTGCATTATAGATAGGGAGTAAAGTATGTGGGAAAAAAGATGCATAAATGACACACCCTGTGAAGGAAATTGTGTGAAAAACATGTTCATTTGAGCAACATCTATGGCATGCAATTAACATTTAAAGGCGAAATCATGCTTGTATGCACTCAAAAACAAAACATTACCCATGAAATTCAAAGCCTAGTAGAAAAGTGAACCAAGACTCAACTCAAGAACATAGTGAGTTGAGATATTTTATACCTTTGTTGATTCCTCTTTGCATAAGCAAAGGCTAATCACCCAAGGAGAGGGCCTTCATTCCTTGCTTCTTAGTTCCATCGATTTCTTGGAGGAGAATGCTAGAAAGGATTCTCCAAGTTCCCAAAATTGAGAACCTCTAATTTTCCACACCAAGGAGGGACTTAAAGAAGAGATGAGTGACCTTGGAGGATGAGAGATTGCTAGCTAATCTCCTCCAAGGGGGACCGGCCTCTTAGAGAGAAAGGGAGAGACATGTTCTCTCCAATTTTCTCTAAAAGAAACCCTAATGAAGAAAAGGCTATAAAGTCATATTTATACCTACCTTCATTGGAGTGGCAAACTTGTAATAAGTCCAAAACCCACTATTTTATCAATATGGCCAGCCATAGGGTGTTATTGGGCTGTTTGGGCCTTTGTGAATATTTAGTCATTAAGTTGTCATACAACTTAAGTCAATGGGCTTGACGTTCGAAGCCCATTGGGCCTTAAGGCCCAAAACTAACCCCAGGTCTTTAAGGAACTTTATTCGTTTGATTAATTAACATATTAATTAATCCTTGCCATAAATAATTAAACTATTTAATTATCCTTACTCATCTCCGTTGTTTCTTCAATCTCTACCTTACACGGTGTACAATCCATTAGGTTCCTTTTAGCGAGGCAGTGAACGATTAGAACTCTTTCAAATCGATTGTGAATTGAAACTTACTTTCAATTCTCCCTTTAGTGATTATACACGTTTAGGGCTTCCACAAACCATGAGTGACACCTAGCAGTATGTCATGGTTACCCAAGCTAATCAGAAGAGGTGGAGAACCTATTCAGTTTAGGATTACAATGCAGTACAGTCTTTCTCTAATACAATACTTTTGACCACATTGTTTGGTTTGATAGTTTATTCATGTCTACTATCCAATGTGATTCTCTTACTTATATGATTACCTTGAATGTGATTTGGAACGATTTCCTAAATCTCATTCATACTCTGGCCAGAGATTCTTAATCATATCATAGAGTATTCTCCTTCAAACGGTTTGAAGGTTAGAGATCCCTTGTTGCGCATTCACTTGCCTCCATGGTTAAGTGGCTTAATCCCAACTTTGCCTTGGACACCCTCTGATGGAGTGACTTTGACGTAGTCAAAGATCAAGGACCTAACCACAAGACAACTATGATGCCTCAGGTCAAATGACTACTTTGCATTATCCTAACCATGAGTTCTCATGTGACACGAGTATGAGAACTCATCGTTGATCGTGTTCAGTGGACTCATTCTCTATTGAGCACCTACATGCTTGTCTTGGTGTCAATCACACCAATGACTCGAGACCAGTCACTCCCCCTGAGAGAAGACACAGCACGTACTAATCTTAACGGACTGTCAATGCCTAAGTGGCAATCCTATGATCAGGAACTTTTAGGATATGTATACGAAAGAGAATAGTCTTATGAATCTAACTTGTTTAAATTACATTCTCCTAATTACATATTCCTTGGACTTATCGTTTAAGCATATAACATTTATATGAGACAACTTCAAACAATAATCTTCGCCCTTGACATTAAACTAGATTAGTTTAACATGTGAAATGTCCGTAAAGTATCATCATATGATTAGTTTTAGGGCACATTTCCAACACCCTGACCAGAGTCAAGGCATGCTGGCAGCCACCCGAAGGTGACATAACCAAACGTGTAAGTGATGCAAAAATGTGGATAAAAACTAGAACTAATTTAAACAGGGATATATCAGAATCGCCCGCTAATCCTCGTACGCCACAAAGTAATTAAGCTATCTAGGACCTGGAGGAGCGAAAAACAGAAGTGTGAGTGGGCAAAAATAAAAGTTTATAAAATCCATTTATTTTCTGAACATACTAACCCCTCGCTGTAAAACATGTATAGTTTCCAGAAAATCATGCTACGTATAGATATGAAATCAAATGCAAATCAACAGTAAATCCAGAAGTATGCCCCATCACAATATGTCAACAGTAATATAAATAAAATCAGGTGTTCAATTAATCTAGACTAGCACACAAGTTGGAGTCACCTAATGCGACCTGTACGACTAGTCCTGATGCTCATCAATTTATCCTAGCACACGAGTCAGAGTCGTCTAATGCGACTTGTACGACAAGACTGGGTGTAATCATAATTTATGCTTTAGTGCTACAATCATGTGAAGACTGGTGCTAATCGCTGTCACCTACGAGTCGAAGTTGCCTAAAGCAACCTATACAACAACACTGGCACCTACTTGGATCCAAGGCGAGTGTACGATGCGGAAGTGAACATGTTAGAAACCAATCAAATGTCACTGACACAATATATATTTTGCACAGTTTATTTCGAATGCGAAATTCAACAACAAATACTATAAATATCAAAATACAAACACTTAAGTAAATTGCATATAAAATCACAAATCACTGACTTGTTCTTGAAGATAGAGGCTTGCAAATGCAATCACCTAAGACAGAAATTCACCCCTACACCCGTGCAGTAGTTCAACGGACATCTATCTTATAGGATACAACTATCTAATCCAAGTTCTTGCACTCGAACTTGGATTCTTGGCAAATTGGTTGTGCGTTTCTCTGTGTAAAATCAAAAGGAAGCGTTGGAAATTCTATGTTAAGTTTCTGATCTTATTGCTATATATATAATGGCATAAATTGAACAGACATAACTGTTCATTCTTATCAGTTATAAAACTGACATAACTGTTCAATCATTTTTATCATTTCAGAAAAAACGAATTCAAAAAAATCAAAAACGTAACTTGTGTTTTCGTCCATCCGAGCCTAAGAACCCCCAAGGCCCAAGGCCCTTCTTTGACATTTAATATATACACCCAAACCCTCCAAGTCTAAGGCCTAAGGTACATGGCCTTGGCCCAATTCTTTTCAAACCATAAGTGTGAAGACACACTTATAAAGATTACTGTAAAATGGGAAATGGGCGATGTGGGACTCCTAGTCCCACATATGCACAAAAGTTCTAACAATACCCCACATTTTCTATTCAAACTCTAGCAATACCCCACATTTGAATAGAAAATAGGATACTAAGTAAATTAGTAACGTCTTTCTAGAGAACTTAGATATGATGTGCATCGGGATATGTGTCTTTTGGACTTGAACCTTCTTTAGTTAGTACTTATCGGATTTACCCAATGAAGCAGTGAATTTAATCTCTTGAACTGATCATTGTTAGTAGTAAATAGAAACAAGAAGTATCACACATATCATATATGGACACACTTCAATTCATACAGTTGTGTTCATTTTGGTCTTGAACATATCCTGATTTCATGAGACCTATAAAGAATTGTAGCCATATTAATTCTCAAAGATGCGACCCCACATCAATCTCATATAGGTAATGCTAATTGAGAATAGCCTATTCTATTCATCTTAAACATAAGATATTAGAATTATTAAGAATAGTAATTCACCCCTTACGTCTTATAGGTAACACACTGTGTTCCATCATAGGAATGAGTAAGGATTGTGTGTTCTTACTTTGAGTTTTCCTCAACTAGTTTGCCTATTGAACCTAGACCATGGGATCTCCAATTAGCTAGGTTAGGTTTCCATCAAGTTATAATTCATTGAGTTGGCTTTAAACCCATTCCCCTCGATGTAAATGCCACTTGATCCTTGGATAGGCCTTTTGTCAAAGGATCGGCAATATTCTCCTTAGATTTAATATAGTCAATGGAGATAGTTCCATTCTTAAGTAGTTGTCTAATTGTTTTATGTCGTCGCCTTATATGTTTCGACTTCCCATTATATTCAGCGTTTTTGGCCCGACCTTGTGCAGCCATGATGTCACAATGTATACATACTGCAGTCATAGGCTTTGGCCATAATGGAATATCTTCCAGAAATTTTTTAAGCCATTCAGCTTCATCAGCAGCTGCATCTAAAGCTATAAACTCTGATTCCTTTGTTGAACGTGCTATACACGTTTGCTTAGATGATTTCCATGACATAGCTGCTCCACCAAGTGTAAATACATATCCACTTGTGGATTTACTGTTTGTGCTCCCTGAAATCCAATTTGCATCACTATATCCTTCTAATACTGGGGGATATTGAGTGTAATGCAAACCATAGTTCATTGTATGCTTTAAGTATTGTAATACCCTTATTAAAGAATTCCAATGATCTCTTCTAGGATTACTTGAATACCTACTTAGTCAGCTTATTGAATAAGCAAGATCAGGTCTTGTACAATTCATAATGTACATCAAGCAACCTATAACTTGGGTATACTCTAATTGAGATACACTCTCTTCTTCGTTTTTAGTAAGTTTATGAATAGGATCAAAATGAGTTACTACAGGTTTACAATCATAATATCCAAACCTTCTTAGAACATTTTCAACATAATGTGATTGAGTTAGAACATATCAATCTGAATTCCTTAGAATTCGAACTCCAAGAATCACATCAGCTATTCCCATATCTTTCATATCAAAACTAGAATTTAGCATTTTCTTTGTGGAGTTAATCACATCTTTGTTTGTTCCCAGTATAAGCATGTCATCAACATATAGACATACAATAACACAAGCAATTTTTGTTTGCTTAACATAAATGCACTTATCACTTTCATTGATCACAAATCCATTTGTGATCATATTATGATCGAATTTTTCATGCCATTGCTTAGGCGCTTGTTTAAGTCCATATAATGACTTAATCAATTTGCAAACTTTCTTTTCTTGACCTTTGACAATGAAACCTTCAGGTTGTCCCATATATATTTCTTCGTCTAATTAACCATTTAGAAATGCAGTTTTGACATCCATTTGATGTATCTCAAGATTGTACACAAATGCTATGGCCATTAATAACTTTATAGAAGTTATTCTAGCTACGGGTGAATAAGTGTCAAAATAGTCAATTCCTTCTTTTTGACGATACCCTTTGGCAACTAGACGAGCTTTATACTTCTCTATGGTACCATCCGGTCTCAATTTCCTTTTAAAAATCCATTTGTGTCCTATTCGTTTATTTCCAGGAGGTCAATTAACCAATTCCCATGTATTATTTTGCATGATGGATTCTATTTCACTTTGAATAGCTTCTTTCCAATAAGGCGCTTCAGATGATTCTAATGCAGCCTTATAAGTTTGAGGCTCTTCTTCAGTTACAAAACTGAGGAAATTAGGACCAAAATCCTTTGCAATTTTTGCTCTTTTACTCTTCCGTGGTTCCAAATCTTGGCTTTGAACTCTAGAAGTTGAGGCATGATTTTCGTCATCATTTCTTGTAGTATCATCATGTACTCTTTTGTTCAAAACATATGACCTATCTTTATAAGGAAAAATTTCCTCAAAGAACTCAGCTTCGGTAGATTCAAGTATTGTATTTACATGAATATCTGCAATTTCAGATTTATGAACCAAAAATCTATATGTCGAACTATTATTGGCATGACCAATAAATATACAATCCACTGTTTTTTGTCCAAGTTTTTGTCTCTCTGGAAGAGGCACTTGAGCTTTCGCAAGACCACCCCACACTTTCAAGGTTTTGTATGTAGGTAACCTACCTTTCCAAATTTCATAAGAAGATTGTTTAGTCTTCTTATGTGGAATTTGGTTCAAAATTGTGTTTGCAACAAAGTGCGCTTCACCCCATAGATTATGTGGTGCACTAGAACTGTTCAACATGGAATTAATCATATCCTCGGTACGCAGACGGGACGGAATTGGACGGGATGGGACGGGATGGAACAGGACGGAACAGATGATGTAAATATTGAAAAAGATAAGGAGAAATTTTGTCATAAAATGTTATAAATTTGTGTTACATGGATATGGAATGGGTCGTTCCAGGAGGAAGAGGTGGAACGAAAAATCAGCCAAATTTCGTCCCATGGGACAACCTGTTCCACAGTTTTTAGGCGCACCAAACGTGGGAGGGAACGGCTCGTCCCGTTCCATCCCATCCCATCCCACGTACCAAACGGTACCTTAATGTACGATTTTTTCGTTCAGCCACTCCATTTTTTTTAGGAGTATATGGTGCTGTCGTTTGATGTATTATTCCATGTGTTGAACAAAATTCTGCAAAGTCATTAGATTCGTATTCACCACTTCTATCCGATCTTAAGACTTTTATTCTCTTGTCTAGTTGATTTTCGACTTCGGCTTGAAATGTCTTAAACATGTTTAAAGCTTCATCTTTACTTTGAATCAAATAGACATAACAGTACTTGCTACAATCATCAATGAAAGAAATATAGTAGTTCTTTCCTCCACGAGTTGGTGTGGATTTGAAATCACAAAGATCACTATGGATTAAACCAAGTATTTCGTTGGATTTTTCCACTGATTTATATGAGTGTCTTGCATATTTAGATTCTGTGCATATCTCACATTTAGATACTTTTTTCATGGAACATTTGGGCAATAGGCCTAAGTTAACCATTCTTTGAAGAGAACGAAAATTAACATGACCTAATCTTGCATGCCATAATGTAGATGACTCAATCAAGTAAGCAAACGAAGCACTAGGCTTGTTATTCTTATCAATAGCATCAACAAAAAGTACATTAAGTTTGAAGAGCCCCTCAGCCAGGTAGCCTTTTCCCACAACCCTACCCTTGGTGATTACAAACTTATCAGATTCAAACATAATTTTGAAACCTTTGTTACTCAGAAGTGATCCAGAAATTAGGTTCTTGGGAATATCAAGAACATGCAGAACATTGGTGAGTGAAAGCTCTTTTCCAGAAATGAGTTTGAGCGTCACTTTTCCCTTCCCTGCAACAGCAGATGCAGTTACATTTCCCATGTACAAATTTTCTCCACCATCAACAGATTAGTAAGTAACAAACAAATTCTGATCAGCACACACATGCCTTGTTGCTCCTGTATCAATCCACCAGTCATTGGAATTAGTCAATAAATTGACTTCAGATACAACTGCAACAAACTTGTCTTTTGCAACGTTTACTTGATTGGAATTCTCAGAATTCTGATCTTTCTTGTGGTGGCAATTCTTTGCCCTATGACGAGTCTTTCCACAAACCCAGCAACCTTCTTTGATTTTCTTGAAGGTTTTCCCTTTCACAGCCGTGAGTACTTTCTTTGCAACATCCTTGCCTTTGTTTTTTAGATTATGCCTTTCCTTGTGTGAGTCACCTCCTTCCACAACATTGGCTTTTGCCTCCAGCGATGAGACATCATAATTCTCATTTCTGTGATGATCCTCTTCCATACGCAGTTTGAGAATCAATTGATCCATACTCATGTCCTCAGTTAGATGCTTCAGATAAATCTTAAAGTCCTTCCAATTTGAAGGAAGTTTCTCTATTATAGAGCCAACCACAAAACCTTCTATCAGACCAAGATTTTCTTCATCTAACTCATGAACAATCACTTGGAGTTCTTCAACTTGTTTGACAACAGACTTTGCATCACTCATCTTGTAATTCAGAAATTTTCCAATTACAAACTTCTTAGAACATGCCACTTCAGACTTCTTGTCCAGAGACTCCCACAGTTCTTTGGCTGTCTTATATGATGAATAATCATCATACAGAGAGTCATCTAAAGCATTCAAAATGTAGTTCTTGCATAGAAATTCACTGTGAGTCCAGGCTTCTATAGCCTGTAGAATTTTGACAAGAATATCTCCCTCTTATGGCGCTTTGGGGCCTCAGAAGTAATCATATGACTCAAGTTCAGAGTTGTCAAATAGAACAACATTTTCTGTTGCTGATGTGAAATATATAAGCACTCAAATTAAACCCTCTTTTTATCAATTGTAGCAATGTATGTAAGTAGGGATCGTTCTAGACCGGGGATTAGGAGGGATTGCAAAATCACTTGGAATTGACTCAAATACGTAAAAACAAGTTTAAAAATACTAAACTAGACTCAAAGAATGCAAAACTAAACCTTAAAACACCAAAACAAACCAAAAGACTCAAAACAGCCCCAAAACACTCAAAACTGCCTTAAAAACACAATCTGGGCAGTTTTGGACACTAAGCACCAAATTGGACGAATTTGGGTTTTAACTTGAATCAAAACACTTAAAAACACAAAGTAAAACACTTACTAACTAATTTGACACTTTAAAACAAAGGGGGATTGGTTTTGGACGAATTTAAAAACAAAACAAACTTTGTAAATTAGAACAGATTGTAAAAACGAAATTGATTTAAATGGGTGGATGGAAGGCTAGCTAAGGGGTTCATCTCCACACATATTATACTTGCACATAAAACGATTTCCAATTGCTTTTCAATAAACCATGAACTCTCAACGCCCCAAGTTAATTAGGTCCGCTTAAATTAACCTTCAGATTTTCCTAACGTTATTGAATTGGATGATTGCATACGACAACCCAAAACATTCCCCACAAGTCCCCTACATGATTGCATAATAGAGATACAAGCAAGAATCATTAAGTTCTATGAAAACCATAAGCATTGACGAAGCACTTGTTACTATGAGGTGCATGAAACTTATGCCAAGAATTTACTTAACGCGATTGAGATCATCAACCTTTACTACTTGTGAATATAAGTCCATAACGATTAGGTGAAATTTCCTTATATCCTAGCATTCAATTTATGCATGATAATTAAGCGTGCACTCTCAACCAACACACACAAATCAATGTAATTTACGTAGATAAGTAAATTGAATTCACAACTTATGAAACGCAATTAGACGTAATCAAATCATAACGCAAGCATAAACATGTATTTCGAATCCCCCCCTAGCCAAGGGGGGGTTTAGTTCCTCATACGCACAAAACAAAGAGTAATAAGTTTAAACATTGAAATTAAAGGAAAGGAAACACCTAGAAATTCCAACGGCGTGAACTTGAATTGCATGAACTTCCAAGCTTCTTTCTCCTCCTCCTTGGTGCGGCAAAGGACATTGGACAGGTTCTTTGGGGTTATGGATGGTGGAGAAGGGTTATGGATGGATGTAGTAGTGTTTAGGGGAAGGGGATGGTGCGGCAAAGGTGTGGAGAAGTATTTGGACGAATTTGTAGAGTGAATGAATTTGTATGAGAGGTCGTTCCTTAAAGGGTGCAGCAATGAGTTGTATATATAGGCAGAAAATCCCTCTCCTAGGTAGCAAAGGACAAGGTTTAAAAGACCTAAACTGCATAGGATAATAACATACAATCCTACTAGGAAAACAAGTCAAAAACCCAAAAGGAATGGGAGATAAGGTGCAGCACAAAGAGTGTGAAATGATAAGGCTTCTAGAAACCAAAATCCCAAGGGAAATAGGGTAGAAAATTCGGCACAAAGGCTAGGGTTCTAGAAGATAATGCAAGGCAGATTTTTAGGGGCTTCTAGAAAGGTTCTAGGCGCCATTTATGTAGGATAAGATTAGGTCTTCTAGAAATCCCATTTTAAGCATCTTAATCTAGTTAGAAACCCTCCTAAGTGGCTGGAATGTGGATAGTTTAGGATTAGGATAAGATAGGATAGGATAAGGTTGGTTTGGATAAGATAAGCTAAGATAAGGTTATGGATGAGGTTTTGGATAAGGTTCCTTATCTTGAGCTGATTTTTGACTTTAACTCTTCTTCTTCACATAGGAACCCTTGCTTGAGTAGGAAACTTCATTCGTCTAGGAATCCATCTTCAATTAGGACTCCTACATTGATTAGGAATCCTTCTTCATTTAGGAATCCTTCGTTTAAGCCCTTTCCTACTTCAACTAGGAAACTTTGTATCTTCAATTCTTCAACTTTGAAATGCCTTCCTAGCTTCATCAATCCTTCAAATTCGTCCACCCCTTGTGCTTCGTATGCATGAACTCCATTTTAGCCCACTTTTGCTCCAAAAGGCTCCAAAATGCATCCTTTGTCCTTAGAACCTGAAAACACATAAAACTAGCTTAAAAGACTACTTTACTAAGGAAAAACACTATAAATGCACAAGAACAAGATAAACTAAGGCGCATAAATATGCTCCTATCAAATTCCCCCACACTTAGCTTTTGCTAGTCCTCGAGCAAAACAAAACAAAACAAAGTAAACAAAACGAAATAAAACAAGTAAAACACAACCTAAACCTTCCAACAATCGCCTCAGGGATTTCCAATGCACATGACATGTTAAAAATCATCTTTCCCACAGATTTTAGCCATCCTTACACTTAAGCACATATTTAATCATAGTCACTACTCATTAGTTCACAAATAACCAATTAAAACATGATTTTGAATGTAGTAACATGCCTTAGAGAATCCCTCAATTCCTTACTAGATATGCACTCTATTTTCACACAGATTTTCTGACTACACACCCTATACTAGTCATATGTGAGAAGATAGATGTGAATATGAAAACGAATGCTCACATATATGTATAACAAAGAAGCACGTTTCGGAGTTAATAACATATTTATAAATATGATCTCATGAATGGAATGCTACTACTTAGATGCGAGAATCAATGACACCATAGGCTCAAACCAATTTCAAACTCCACAAATTGAAATACACAACACTCAAGATTAAAGTCAAGGGTTGTAAAGGGGCTTAAGGTATTGGCTAACAAAAACGGATATGGAAAACAAACGTTCTTTAAAACAATAGTAAAGCAAAGTATGGAAATCGAAACTTAGAATTCACTTTAGTATGCCGAAATCAATTTCACAACAGAAGGGGAGACTCAAACAATCAATTAGGGCCGAATGCAACTCTTTGGACCCTTTCTTCAACAAACAACACTTTGGACTCTTTTTCACATGCCTTTCAACTATTGTGCATGTTTTTCACAACTTTTTCTTTTTCACGAAATTTTTTTTCTTTTTCTTTTTCGTGCCTCATTCAAGACTTTGGCACACCCACAACAAAACTCACTTCCCCCACACTTGTTTTCTGCCTACTATGATCAAAAGGAATTCATTTTGAGTCATTCTTACTACGTTTTAAGAACAAGGGTGTGGATGGTCCTAATCTAGGCTTGGTGAGGATAATGTGGTTAACAAAGAAGATAGGCTAAACAAGGCTCAACGGGGTTAAAACCTACAAAACATAATGGAATAGGGATACACGGCTTTTGGGCTATGGTGGACACTACACAACTTAATCTTGAATATGTGTTATGCAAATCAATGACATGTTTTGAATGACATGGGCATGAGTTCTAGTGTTTGGTTCTAAGTGATGAAACGCCTTCTAGGTAGCAACCAAGCAAAGAATAATGAGATCATGCAACGACTTTAGAAAACAAAGAATGCACAGATTTTAACTCTCCAAATAAACGTTTAGGCCCAAGTCTCACAAGGTTGTAGCGTTAGTTTGAGTTACTTCCTTCAAGCATGTTACAAAAACGGATTTTTACTTTATGATTACATGTGAATTCATACGTTATAACCACAACCAAGCATAAACCAAAGAGTAAATCAAACTTTTATCCATGTTTATAACTCTCTTTAACCGTCATGCAATTACAAACCGAATCCTCATCATTGTGTTGGAAGATACCCTAAGACACAAACAAATACACAAAAACGACTCTTTTTGGGTTTTTTAAAACAAATTTTTCAAATTTTTATGGGATTTTCGGATTGTTGACTCAAAACACATTAAAACACACCAAAACAGCTTAAAAAGGCTTAAAAACAGCAAGAAACAACATTTGAAATTATGAGTGATAAACCCTACGAATTTGCATGAAAACACTTTGACACTTTGGTTACCCCCCCACACTTAAATCAAACATTGTCCTCAATGTTTCAAGCATAAACTAACACAAATAACAAATAAACAAGCAAACAGCAACTAACACACTAATCATGGCAGAAACGAAATAAACAACAAAGAGAAAAGTTGAGGAACGCAAATCTGGAATTGGAGTGCTTTCTCGGTCTTCCTTTGTTGAATGCATGGGTTGCCTCCCAAGTAGCGCTTTCTTTAACGTCTTGCAGCCGGACGATGCTCCATTGAAGGTTTATGGAACCCCACGGCATGGAGGGGTTTTTCCACCACCTGTCCTACGAAATACTTCATTCTTTGGGTCCTTGAATGGGATGGGATAATGATCCTTTCTTATTGTCATGTTTTGCTTCTCTAAATCAACACGAACTCTCCCACCACGTTGTCTTCGATTAGGTACCTGCACCATACAAGGTAACAACCTATTAGTCGAAATGGGAATCGAAATTGGAATAGGTGGCTTACCTTTGTACGGCAAAGAAGTGGTAGCACTATGGATAGATGCACAAGGGGTGCACTCGGCCAGATTTGGTGATTTCAAGGTTGGGGCCGTGCACTCTTTGTTGTTCACTCCAATTCCTTCCTCGATGGTGGGTTGTGGTACATTCTTCTTGACTAGTGTTGAACATTCCTGCCCTATATTTTCAATTACATTAATAGCACAACAAGAACGAACATCATTAGTACTCTCTACCGATTCAGAAACCTTAAAGTTAATCATATCACCACCAAAGGCCATAGTTACTGCTCCCTTGGCCACGTCAATCTTGGTTTGAGCCGTTTTCATGAATGGTCGTCCAAGCAAGAGTGGTGATGGTGGAGAGTGGGTTGAGTCCTCCATATCAAGCACATAGAAATCTGCAGGAAAAATCAAATGGTCTACCTGCACCAAAACATCTTCCAACACTCCTTTGGGATATGCATTAGATCGATCGGCTAATTGAATAATAACACCATCATTTTTAAGCTTTCCTAGATTCATAGATGCATAAACAGAATATGGCATGACATTTATAGATGCACCTAAATCTAACATAGCATGATCAAACCTCGTATTGCCAATAACACAAGGGATAGTGAAACTACCTGGATCTTTGCATTTAGGTGGTAACTTTCTTTGCAACAATGCCGATACATTCTCACTTACGTGTACCACCTCTTTCTCCCGAATCCGTTTCCTTGTCGTACAAAGCTTCTTCAAAAACTTGGCATACTTCGGGATTTGCTTTATAGCATCGAGGAGAGGGATATTGACATGCACTTTTCTAAACGTCTCAAGAACGTCTTTTTCCTCTTCTTCGTTCTTGGCTTGCAAAAATCTGCTAGGAAAGGGTACATCCGGAGGAATAACATTAGAATTAACTTGAATTATACCTTCCTTACCCTTATTGGCCGAATTGGATGGCATGGGTGGTTGCGGCAAGGATTGCTCAATCCTTGCCGTGGCTTTTGCTTGCTCCTCATCTTCTATTTGCAACTTCTGGTCCTCCTTGAGAGCAGATTTGGATGGTTTTGGCTCGGTTCTTACTTCTTTTCCGCTCCTTAGCATGATGGCCTTGGCAGTTTCGACTTCTCCCCTCGGATTGACAACAGTTGAACTTGGCAACTTGCCTTGCTCTCGAAATTGGCCCATGAACTCCGTAATCTGCCCTACTTGCTTCTCTAACTCATCCATCCTTTTGTCTCTATTTTGCATACCCTGCGCCATAGAAGTTAGTAATTGAAAAATCTGATCATTATCAATGGACGAACCTGAATTGGTTTGGGTGGGTTGTGCTTGAGGTTGTGTGGTTGCAAACGGCTTTTGATAGAAACCCGGGGGTTGTTGCCTAAATGTGCTTTGTTGTTGGCCTTGTTGGGGTTCTTGCCATTTGAAATTTGGATGATCTCTCCAACCGGGATTGTAGGTATTAGAGAAGGGGTCATTCCTCGGTTGGTATTGGTTGCCAAATCCCACGGCATTGAGGGTCTCCCACCCTCCATTTTCTATCAATTGTGGGCACTTGTCCGTAAGGTGTCCGTGCGTGGAGCATATGCCACAAACTGCCACGTTTTGCACTTTTGGACCTTCCACCACCTGAGAAAGCAAAGTAGTAAGGTTAGCCATTTGATTTTGAAGTTCGGTTATGGCACTTACCTCATTGATTTGGTGTTGCCGTGGGTTGCTCCTTTGTCCAACGCCTTCGTATTGTTGGGCATTCAACGCACGATTGGCAATCAGTATCTTTGCAGCCGTAGGGGTCTTGTCCACCAATGCTCCTCCCGCTGAGGCATCTAGCATTTGACGTTCAATTGGTAGAAGCCCCTCGTAGAAGTATTGTAGAAGTAGTTCCTCCTTCATTTGATGCTGTGGACATGAAGCAACAAGAGATTTAAAACGTTCATAATATGTAGGAAACGACTCACCTTCATCTTGTTGAATTCCACTTATCCTTTTTCGTAGGAGGATGACTCGAGAAGTTGGGAAAAACTTCTCCAAGTACGCTCGTTTCATGCTCTCCCATGATGTGACGGTTCCGGGAGCCAATTCGTACAACCAATCTTTTGCCTTCTCTTGGAGAGAAAAGGGAAAGGCCTTCATCTTCAAGATGCTCTCATCCACGTTCACCGGAGTCATGCTTGAGCAAACGACTTCAAACTCCTTCAAGTGCTTGTTCGGATCTTCCATGGACAGCCCATGGTACTTCGGAATGTGATGTAACAAGCTTGACTTCAATTCGAACTCGGCAGTTTTGTTCGGAGCTGCCCTAGGGTATTGGATACATAGAGGTGCGGCATTATCCAATCCCGAAGCGGAAAGCTCCTTGATCGTTCGGTTGTCCACTGCCATGTCTTCCACTTCCTCTTCAAATTCAGAAACGGACTCGGAACTTGCACTTGATTTACTAGGTTCCGGGTTCTTCCTCTTCCGTCTCAACTCACGCTCAAAATCGTCGTCAAAGTCTAAAATATGTTCGTGAACCGGATTAGAACTCCGAGTCATAAACAAGTACCTAAAACAAGAAACAAAATAACATAAGAATCTGATCTACTAAGAAAAACGAAAATAACAATCCAAGGGATTAGCAAAGTTGCTAATCCCCAGCAACGGCGCCAAAATTTGATGTGAAATATATAAGCACTCAAATTAAACCCTCTTTTTATCAATTGTAGCAATGTATGTAAGTAGGGATCGTTCTAGACCGGGGATTAGGAGGGATTGCAAAATCACTTGGAATTGACTCAAATACGTAAAAACAAGTTTAAAAATACTAAACTAGACTCAAAGAATGCAAAACTAAACCTTAAAACACCAAAACAAACCAAAAGACTCAAAACAGCCCCAAAACACTCAAAACTGCCTTAAAAACACAATCTGGGCAGTTTTGGACACTAAGCACCAAATTGGACGAATTTGGGTTTTAACTTGAATCAAAACACTTAAAAACACAAAGTAAAACACTTACTAACTAATTTGACACTTTAAAACAAAGGGGGATTGGTTTTGGACGAATTTAAAAACAAAACAAACTTTGTAAATTAGAACAGATTGTAAAAACGAAATTGATTTAAATGGGTGGATGGAAGGCTAGCTAAGGGGTTCATCTCCACACATATTATACTTGCACATAAAACGATTTCCAATTGCTTTTCAATAAACCATGAACTCTCAACGCCCCAAGTTAATTAGGTCCGCTTAAATTAACCTTCAGATTTTCCTAACGTTATTGAATTGGATGATTGCATACGACAACCCAAAACATTCCCCACAAGTCCCCTACATGATTGCATAATAGAGATACAAGCAAGAATCATTAAGTTCTATGAAAACCATAAGCATTGACGAAGCACTTGTTACTATGAGGTGCATGAAACTTATGCCAAGAATTTACTTAACGCGATTGAGATCATCAACCTTTACTACTTGTGAATATAAGTCCATAACGATTAGGTGAAATTTCCTTATATCCTAGCATTCAATTTATGCATGATAATTAAGCGTGCACTCTCAACCAACACACACAAATCAATGTAATTTACGTAGATAAGTAAATTGAATTCACAACTTATGAAACGCAATTAGACGTAATCAAATCATAACGCAAGCATAAACATGTATTTCGAATCCCCCCCTAGCCAAGGGGGGGTTTAGTTCCTCATACGCACAAAACAAAGAGTAATAAGTTTAAACATTGAAATTAAAGGAAAGGAAACACCTAGAAATTCCAACGGCGTGAACTTGAATTGCATGAACTTCCAAGCTTCTTTCTCCTCCTCCTTGGTGCGGCAAAGGACATTGGACAGGTTCTTTGGGGTTATGGATGGTGGAGAAGGGTTATGGATGGATGTAGTAGTGTTTAGGGGAAGGGGATGGTGCGGCAAAGGTGTGGAGAAGTATTTGGACGAATTTGTAGAGTGAATGAATTTGTATGAGAGGTCGTTCCTTAAAGGGTGCAGCAATGAGTTGTATATATAGGCAGAAAATCCCTCTCCTAGGTAGCAAAGGACAAGGTTTAAAAGACCTAAACTGCATAGGATAATAACATACAATCCTACTAGGAAAACAAGTCAAAAACCCAAAAGGAATGGGAGATAAGGTGCAGCACAAAGAGTGTGAAATGATAAGGCTTCTAGAAACCAAAATCCCAAGGGAAATAGGGTAGAAAATTCGGCACAAAGGCTAGGGTTCTAGAAGATAATGCAAGGCAGATTTTTAGGGGCTTCTAGAAAGGTTCTAGGCGCCATTTATGTAGGATAAGATTAGGTCTTCTAGAAATCCCATTTTAAGCATCTTAATCTAGTTAGAAACCCTCCTAAGTGGCTGGAATGTGGATAGTTTAGGATTAGGATAAGATAGGATAGGATAAGGTTGGTTTGGATAAGATAAGCTAAGATAAGGTTATGGATGAGGTTTTGGATAAGGTTCCTTATCTTGAGCTGATTTTTGACTTTAACTCTTCTTCTTCACATAGGAACCCTTGCTTGAGTAGGAAACTTCATTCGTCTAGGAATCCATCTTCAATTAGGACTCCTACATTGATTAGGAATCCTTCTTCATTTAGGAATCCTTCGTTTAAGCCCTTTCCTACTTCAACTAGGAAACTTTGTATCTTCAATTCTTCAACTTTGAAATGCCTTCCTAGCTTCATCAATCCTTCAAATTCGTCCACCCCTTGTGCTTCGTATGCATGAACTCCATTTTAGCCCACTTTTGCTCCAAAAGGCTCCAAAATGCATCCTTTGTCCTTAGAACCTGAAAACACATAAAACTAGCTTAAAAGACTACTTTACTAAGGAAAAACACTATAAATGCACAAGAACAAGATAAACTAAGGCGCATAAATATGCTCCTATCAGTTGCCAACGTTTGAAATCAACTACCTTGAATTTCTCAGGTTTCTCAACATGTTGCTTGACGACACCAACATTTGATTGATCCATGGTTTCACAATAAGAATTTCTGTCTTAGATTGTTAGAAACCAATCAAATGTCACTGACACAATATATATTTTGCATAGTTTATTTCGAATGCGAAATTCAACAACAAATACTATAAATATCAAAATGCAAACACTTAAGTAAATTGCATATAAAATCACAAATCATTGACTTGTTCTTGAAGATAGAGGCTTGCAAATGCAATCACCTAAGATAGAAATTCGCCCCTACACCCGTGCAGTAGTTCAACGGACGTCTATCTTGCAGGATACAACTATCTAATCCAAGTTCTTGCACTCGAACTTGGATTCTTGGTGAATTGGTTGTGCGTTTCTTTGTGTAAAATAAAAAGGAAGCGTTGGAAATTCTATGTTAAGTTTCTGATCTTATTGCCATATATATAATGGCATAAATTGAACAGACATAACTGTTCATTCTTATCAGTTATAAAATTGACATAACTGTTCAATCAGTTTTATCATTTCAGAAAAAACTAAATCCAAAAAAATCAAAACCTCCAAGTCTAAGGCCCAAGGTCCATGGCCTTGGCCT
Organism: Malus sylvestris; assembly: GCF_916048215.2. Classification (NCBI taxonomy): domain Eukaryota; kingdom Viridiplantae; phylum Streptophyta; class Magnoliopsida; order Rosales; family Rosaceae; genus Malus; species Malus sylvestris. The sequence goes on from NC_062267.1 coordinate 16,592,974, forward strand.
AATTCTTTTCAAACCATAAGTGTGAAGACACACTTATAAAGATGACTTTAAAATAGGAAATGGGCGATGTGGGACTCCCAGTCCCACATTTTCACAAAAGTTCCAACAGAACATACATGTGAAAGACTGGCCCTGGCCTAGGGCGAGCACTAACACCGTGGTGTAGTAATGATGAGCAAACTACATGAATATAAGAATGTCATAACAATTCAATAATTCTAGTCAACATAATAAATTTACATGCGTATCCCGTAGGATTATTTAGCATTTCACCATAGTACAACATTTCTAATAACATTAGTTAATCATGGCATGATGATATATATATATATATATATATATATATATATATATATATTCTTTGTCTTCTCTAGCATACACGTACATATTCTTCGACTTCTCCAGTGAACCTTGATGTTCACCAGTTTCTGGGAAAAATTTCAAAATCGCATAACTTGCTCATTTCTCAACCATTTTCAATGATCTTTATATGGAAATGAGGCCCATGATGAGGAGAACAAGATTTTACTTTCCAAAAGTCCAAAAAATGGATGGGAAATGGCCTGAAAAATCCTCAAAAGGTTTGGCCTAAACTTCGACTCCTCAAACTCTGATAACTCATATATTTCATACATTTGTACCATTTTTTCCTAGTCCCTTGGCGATATTTTTGAGTTAAACTAGTTGCATTTTACCCTCTTTTGTGTTAATGTGTAGCTAATCGTATTTTGGAGCTTAGTTGAGGACAAATAAGGCAAAATGGTGCTAAAAGTGGAGAATTGAATAAGGATGCTGATGTAGACAAAGAATTAAAAGTGGAAACTGAATATGGTGATGAATATGGCTCTTTATAAGACCAATAACAGTAAAAAAAATGTGGGAATTAAATGCCCAATTACTGGGATGTATTGGCAATCTGTAATAGCCTCTTTAACATCATAAAACCTAGCATTTCAGCCACTTTTACACACACTTTTCATTCTAAGTGAATTTCACAACTTCAGTCACTATTTTTCTCTCTTTTCATTGATTTGGTAGAAACTAACACATAAATTTAACCCTATAAATTATGCAATCGTAGTACGAGTAAGTAGGGATTGTTGTATTCCATGGATTAGAAGGGATTCTAATCAACATAAATTAAACTTATAAAACTGAAAACTAAGTTAAACTAACAAAAAAACAATGACTGGGGGGATTTTGGACAAATTTAATAAAAACGAAAGTAAATGACAACAAGTAAATTAAGTTTGAAGGAAATTTTGTGAAAAACATGTTCATTTGAGCAACATCTATATAGCATGCAATTAACAATTAAAGGCGGAATCATGCTTGTATGCACTCAAAAACAAAACATTACCCATGAAATTCAAAGCCTAGTAGTTAGGTGAACCAAGACTCAACTCAAAACAAAGTGAGTTGAGAAATTTATACCTTTGTTGATTCCTCTTTGCATAAGCAAAGGATAATCACCCAAGAGATAGGGCCTTCATTCCTTGCTTCTTAGCTCAATGGATTTGGATGGAAGAATTGGTTTCTCCAAGTTCTCAAAGTTGAGAACCTCTAAGTCTCCACACCAAGGAAGGATTGATGAAGAAATGAGTGACCTAGAGGGAGTAAGATTGCTAGCTATGTTCCTCTAGGGTGGCCGGCCTCTTAGAGAGCAAAGAGAGTTTTTGTTCTCATCTTTTCTCCCAAAAGAAACCCTAATGAAGAAAAGGCTATAAAGTCATAATTATACCTACCTTCATTAGAGTGGCAAACTTGTAATAAGTCCAAAACCCACTCCATTATCAATATGGCCGGCCATAGGGTATTATTGGGTTGTTTGGTACTTTGTGAATATTTAGTCATTAAGTTGTCATACAACTTAAGTCAATGGGCTTGACGTTCGAAGCCCATTGGGCCTTAAGGCCCAAAACTAACCCTAGGTCTTTTAACGAACTTTATTCGTTTGATTAATTAACATATTAATTAATCCTTGCCATAAATAATTAAACCATTTAATTATTCTTACTCATCTCCGTTGTTTCTTCAATCTTTACCTTACATGGTGTACGATCCATTAGGTTCCTTTTAGCGAGGCAGTGGGCGATTAGAACTCTTTCAAATCAATTGTGAATTGAAACTTACTTTCAATTCTCCCTTTAGTGATTATACACGTTTAGGGCTTCCACAAACCATGAGTGACACCTAGCAGTATGTCATGGTTACCCAAGCTAATCAAAAGAGGTGGAGAACCTATTCAGTTTAGGATTACAATGCAATACGGTCTTTCTCTAATACAATACTCTTGACCACATTATTTGGATTGATAGTTTATTCATGTCTACTATCCAATGTGATTCATTTACTTATATGATTCCCTTGAATGTGATTTGGAATGACTTCCTAAATCTCATTCATACTCTGGCTAGAGATTCTTAATCATATCATAGAGTATTCTCCCTCAAACGGTTTGAAGGTTAGAGATCCCTTGTTGCGCTTTCACTTGCCTCCATGGCTAAGTGGCTTAACCCTAACTATGCCGTGGACACCCTCTGATGGAGTGACTTTGACATAGTCAAAGATCAAGGACTTAACCACAAGACAACTATGATGCCTCAGGTCAAATGACTACTTTGCATTATCCCAACCATGAGTTCTCATGTGACATGAGTATGAGAACTCCTCGTTGATCATGTTCAGTGGACTCATTCGCTAATGAGCACCTACATGCTTGTCTTGGTGTCAATCACACCAATGACTCGAAACCAGTCACTCTCTATGAGAGAAGACACAAGACGTACTGATCTTAACGGACTGTCAATGCCCAATTGGCAATCCTATGATCAGGAACGTTTAGGATATGTATACGAAAGAGAATGGTCTCATAAATCTAACTTGTTTAAATTACATTCTCCTAATTACATATTCCTTGGACTTATCGTTTAAGCATATAACATTTATATGAGACGGCTTAAAACAATAATCTTTGCCCTTGATATTAAACTAGATTAGTTTAACATGTGAAATGTCCGTAAAGTATCATCACATGATTGGTTTTAGGGCACATTTCCAACAAAGTTGTGAATGAAATATGGATGAAATGATAGCTAAAGGATTCTCTCCACACAAGAATCATATGCATACAAATCGATTTCCAATTATTCTTCCTATAAACCATGAATGACAATGCCACAAATTAACTATGAACAACACCAATTAACACTAAGATTTTCTTAAATTCATTGAATTGGACTCAGCGACGCGACCAAATTATTCTTCTCAAGTTCCCTAACTATGAAAAACATGATATAGATGTCAAAGATCATTAAGTTCTATGAAAATCATAAGCATTGACAAAGCATTCATAACTATGAAAAGCATGATACTCATGCCAAGAATTTACTTAACTGAATCATGACTAGTGACTTTTACTACTTGCAAATATAAATTCATAACGATTAGGTGAAATTCCCTTATATTCTAGCATCAAATCTCCGCATGGAAACTAAGTATGCATCCTTAATAAACATACAAGAATAAGTTCTCTATAAAGTAGATAGGTAAATTGCATTCATGTTTTATGAAACAATTACTGGATGTAATCAATTTATATAAAGTTTATGATCACTGCTTCGAATTCACCTCTAGCTAAAAAGAAACTTAGTTAAACATGTTCATCATAACTGAAAAGCAATCTAAATTAAACATTGAAACTTAAAAAAAAAAGAGAAAGAACTCTGAAAATTCCATCAACTTCAATGGATGAATGGTAGGTGCAGCACACCTCTTTTTTCAACGTTGCAGAACACTTCATATATATATAGGGCACAACTAGGGTTTTCTTTAGAATGAATGAAAAGAGAGGAAAAATAGGTAATCAGAATTGAGAAATTTTCCTGGCAAGTAAAAATGACAAAAAGGCAAGTTTTTATGGGGTAAATGAGGCTACAAGATATTCCAAAGTGATCCCAGCAACATAGCCCTTATTTTGCACGTTTTTGCCTTATTTGGCACCTCCAAATCCGGCTAGATATCCCAATTCCTTTCCCATTCTGTTCCTGGTCATCTAACAAGCCAAATTCATTTTTGATTCTTTATTTGGACTTCAAAACAAGTAACAACTTCTCTCCAACTAGGATTCCTCTTTCTTGTGTAATTCCTTACCTTCCAACCCTCAACTTTAATTTCTCTAGATTTTAGCACATGTTTAACACCTTTTAAACACCAAAACGTCCATCCCATATGCTATCCAATCCAAGTCCAAAACTGCTCCAAATTGCTCCATTTAACTATTTATTGTCCTCTTTACCAACTGGACCTACAATAAAACGAAAATAACTTAAATTACTATAATAAATGGAAATTAACTAAGTAAGTGCAAAGAAATAAGATAACAAAGTCGCATAAATATGCTCCTATCATTCATCCACACTCAAAACTCCACCCATTCTATACACTCTAACATCACCGAAGGCTCATCCCGACAGGCTGTTCTTGGAGAAGTTCAACATCAGAATTGCTTCAAGGGTTTCCTCTCTCTTTGATTTAGTTTCACTCATGTTGTGTATTTCCAATTTCATCTCTATGAACATGATGTGTAACTAAATTCATAGCTATGGATTTCGATGTAACCTTGCACAATTAACCCATGTTTTTATGTTAAAATATTCAATTCACCAATCTGTCTCTTGTTTCATTCATTGAATCTTTTGTTAAATTTGTTTGTTAATTTTAATGATTGATCACCATTAGGTTTTCTTACAGATCATTTGGTCAAGATTATAGTAAGACATGTGAATGAATGAAGAGAATGCTATGCAAACATCCTACCATGTATTTTCTTTGGTTCTTTAACGTTTTCTTGCATGCTAAAGACTCTTAATTTGGAACCGAAGTTGAACATCCCAATTAGGTTGTAGATTAGGAGAATTTGATCAAAACCACACATCATATGGTTGATCATATATATGTAAAACGAACTCTGGAAACAAGTTGGTAATTGAATACGATTTAACTTTGTAAACATGGAATTGGTTTTGTAATGGTAAACTCGAAATCCCTGGACCCATCCTCATCGTTTCTTAATCAACATATCATTCATTGTTACATTTTTCTTGCATTTTTAGTTATTCTTATTAACAGCACAAAACCTACATTCAATTTGTTATTTTCATTGTTTAGTTAGAGTTCTTTCAAGGCTAGTAATTTATAAAGGTCTAATCAGTCCCTGTGGTTTGATACCCTTACTTGTGCCATTATACTAACCATTTATTGTACTCGGAAGGAACACAACAAAATTATGGCATCGTTGCTTGGGACTGATTTTAGCCCCCTATAATTGCTTGTTCTTCAAACCTTATCTATTTTCATTTTTAGTTTAGATTTCTAAATTTCATTTTTTTTCTTTCTATTTCTTAGGTAGTATATGTCCGATAAACTTACTAAGATAGGCCAAAGACTTGAACATATAAAGAGCAACACTTTTGAGAACTTTCTATCAACTAGTGCTCAAATTAATCGTGAAGAAGAGGACGATCAATCTTCTAGATCAGCGAGGGTTGGTTAATGGCTTTAGCACCTGGTTCGCTCACTACTTGGGATGCCGTAGCTAAGAAATTTTTGAAGAAATTTTTCTCTACTCGAAAGACAACTACTTTGAGAAGGCAAATCTTCAACTTTACACAATATGATGGAGAACCTTTCAATGAATGTTGGGAGCATTTTAAAGGGCTTTTGCTCAATGTCCACACCATGGGTTACCTTTTTTCTTACAAATGCAATTTTTTTATGATAGATTAACCCAAACATGTCAATCTACTGTTGACAATGCAGCAGGTGGAGCTTTGAAGAAAAAGAATGCTCAAGAGTCATATAATATCTATGAGATGTTGGGATCTAGTGCTAAACACAAAGATACAAGAGGTATATGAGTTGGAGTGTATGAAATGAGCTCTAATAATGATCTTGCATTGCAGGTGGCTGGTTTGGAAAAGAAGCTTGATTTTGTGCTCAATATGGAGCCTAAGATAACTGAGGTGTGTGCCATTTGCAACATACCAGGTCATCCTATTTATCAATGCTCAAGTAATGAGGCTTATCCCGAATTCATCCAAGAGCAAGTGAATCTCATGAACTCTTACAAATTATAGGCCACGAAATGACCCATTCTCTAATACATACAACCTTGGTTAGAGAGATCATCCCAATCTCTCATGGAAAAATAACAATCAGTTTCAAAATTTCCAACCAAAGCATGCTAATACACTTGAAGATACAGTCAAATTGCTAGCCTAAAACACCGTTCAATTCTAGCAAACTACCAATAGTACTCTCCAACAACATTTGGCTGCTTTATTGATGTGAAACTAGCACACAAATTAAACCCTCTTTTAATATTTGTAGTATGTGTAAGTAGGGATCGTTCTAGGCCGGGGATTAGGAGGGACTGCTAATCAACTCAAATTAGACTCAATTATACTTAACTAGACTTAAAAACACTAAACTAGACTCTTATGACACGAGACTGACTCAAACTACTCAAAACTACACAAAACAAATAAATTGACTCAAAACTAACACTAAGGATGACTTTGGATGAAATTTGAACTAAAAAGACTCAAAACATTAAAAAGACACCAGTTGGACAGATTCTAACCTAAAACACGAAATAGAAAGGGGGGTTGGTTTTTGGACGAATTTAAGACTTAAACTAAATTGCTTGCAGAAAACAAACTAATTGCTATGAATTTAGGGTGTTTTAAGAGGTGAATGGCTAGCTAGAAGGCCCTTCTCCACACATGACACATATACATACGAATCAATTTCCAGTTATTCTTCCTATAAACCATGAATGAAAATGCCATAAATTAACTGTGAACATCACTAATTAACCCTCAGATTTTCCTAAGTTCATTGAATTGGACTCAGTGTTGCAACCAAATTATTCTTATCAAGTTCCCTACACGAATAGCACGATAGAGATACATATCAAAGATCATTAAGTTCTATGAAAATCATAAGCATTGACAAGGTATTCGTAACTATGAACAACATGATACTCTTGCCAGGAATTTTACTTAACACGATCATGACCAGTGACCTCCACTACTCGTAAAGATAAGTTCATAACTATTAGGTGAAACTCCCTTATATTTTAGCATCAAATTCATGCATGCAAACTAAGTGTGCACCCTTAATCAACATACAAGAATAAGTTCTTAATTAAACAGTTAAGCAAATTGCATTCAGGATTCATGGATTAATAACTGAAAGTAATCAATTCATATGCAATATATGTTCATGGCTTTGAATTCATCTCTAGCCAAAACGAGTTTAGTTCTTCATGTCCACACTTAAACAAAGATAATTTAAATTAAACATTGAAAACAAAAGATAAAATACACCTAAGAATGCTCCAGCAATCCAATGGTCTTGAATGGCAAGGCACGGCAAAGGGTCTCATCTCCTTTCTCCTTGCAAAGCTGCGGCACAAGAAGGATTTTCTGTGTATGATGGATGTGTGGTGTTTGGTGTGAAATTGTGGTGAGAAATGGGTAAATTCTGAGTGCTGTGGGAATTGTATTTATAGGGAGAAGGGAAGGCACGGCATAGGTTGAGAAGGAAGGGAATTAGGACTCCAAATTAGCAAGGAAAGATGACACTTCTCATCAGATTCCATGGAGGAAACTGAGTAGTCTTTGCATTAGGAAATACAGCTTCTAGAAGGGCTAGGTGTGGCACCAATTTAAGGATAGGGTCTTGGCTTCTAGAAACCTGATTTGTAGGTGCTTGAATGTGAAATTGATCCCCCATTTCAGTTGGAATTAAGGTAGGATAAGATTAGGAAAGGATAAGATAAGATAAGGTTAGTTTGGATAAGATAAGGTTGGATAATATTTTGGATAATGTTCCTTCTTTTTAGCTGATTCCTTATGTTCTTTGTCTTGACTTTATTTTCTTTATCTTTTCAGCATATTCCTAGCCTCTTGAACTTCAAAAATGTCCATCCACCTTGCTCCATGCATGTGTTATCCATTCTTGGCCCAAAACTGCTTCAAAATGCTCCAAATTGCACTTTCTTGCCAACTTTGTCATTCGAACCTAAAAACACACGAAAATAGCTTAAATCACTATGATAAACAGAAAATTAGCTATGAAAATGCAAGAAAACATGCTGACTAAGTCGCATAAATATGCTCCTATCATCTAACTAAAATTAAGACACAATTAGGTCAGATTGCCGATGCTTTGAGTCAAAGAGAGCTGGGAAGTTTCCGAGACAATCAATGATACTTCAAAGGAACCAAGAGCAAGCCAAAACAATTATTACACTTAGAAGTGGTAAGGTTATTAATAATGGAGTTGGCAATGAAGTTACTAATGAATTTGATCATGTGAATATAGGTGCAACTTAAGAAGAGAATGAGAAACCAAATGACGAACCAAGCAATGTCACTTCTTCATTTGAATCACCAAATCTCCACAAGGTTGAAAAACCTTACACTCCTCCTCCCACCCCATTTCCTAGAAGACTTGCCAAAAGCAAGCATGATAAGTCATTTAAAGAAATTTTTGATATTTTAAGTAAAGTGAATGTTATTTTACCATTGCTTTATGTCTCCAACAACTATAAGAGGAAGTATGGACCTAATGAGAAGGTGATAGTGTCTGAAAATGTGAGTGTTGTGCTTCAAAGAAAGCTCCCACCAAAACTCAAAGATCCAAGCAGTTTTTCTATCAATGTCACTATTGGAGACAAGTTAGTTGACAAGGCTATGCTCGATTTGGGTGCTAGCATCAATCTAATGCCCTATTTAGTGTATTTTCAACTAGGTTTGGGGGATTTGAAGGCAACAACCATTTCATTGCAACTTGTTGATTGATCAGTGAAATATGCAAGAGGTATAGTTGAAGATATCTTAGTTCAAGTTGACAAACTAATTTTGCCTGCTGATTTTGTAGTTTTGGACATGGAAGAGGCTCCTATAGATGGTCGTGAGTTACTAATTTTGCTTGCGAGACCTTTTATGGCCACTAGAAAGACTATACAATTCAAAGTGTTTGAATCTCTTTCTTACCCTTCTAGTTCACTTGATTGTTGTTCGATTGATGTGTTTGATACACTTGTTCAGTGTTCTAAAAAAGGGCCTAGGCGGCGCCTAAGTACTAGGCAGGTTGGAATCGAGGCAATTTTGTGCAAAACGGCTAAAAAAATCAGGTTGGCTCTAGGCGGCCCTCGGCGGTGCCTAGGAGGGCTAGGCAGTGCTAGGCGGCTGGGCGATTTTTATTAAGCCTAAGTTCAAAGTTCTAACCCGTGCCTGATGCGAAATATATAAGCACACAAATTAAACCCTCTTTTTATCAATTGTAGCAAAATACGTAAGTAGGGATCGTTCTAGGCCGGGGATTAGGAGGGATTGCAAAATCACTTGGAATTGACTCAAAAACGTAAAAACAAGTTTAAAACACTAACTAGACTCAAATAATGTAAAACTATAACTTAAAACACCAAAACAAACCAAAAGACTCAAAATAACACAAAAACACTCAAAACTGCCTTAAAACCACTTTCTGGGCAATTTTGAACTCTAAACAAGATTTTGACGAAAATAGGTTTTAACTTGACTCAAAACACTTAAAAACACAAACTAACACACTTTCTAACTAATTTGACACTTGTAAACAAAGGGGGATTTGGTTTTTACGAAATTGAAAACAAAATATAAACTTGTAAATCAAAACAGATTTTAAAACGAATTTGGTTTAAATGAATGGATGGAAAGCTAGCTAAGGGGTTCATCTCCACACATGTTATACTTGCATTCAAAACGATTTCCAATTGCTTTTCAATAACTCATGAATTCTCAACCCCAAGTTAATTAGGTCCGCTTAAATTAACCTTCAGATTTTCCTAACGTTATTGAATTGGATGATTGCATACGACAACCCAAAGCATTCCCCACAAGTCCTCTACATGATTGCATAATAGAGATACAAGCAAGAATCATTAAGTTCTATGAAAACCATAAGCATTGACGAAGCACTTGTTACTATGATTGCATGAAACTTATGCCAAGAATTTACTTAACGCGATTGAGATCATCAACCTTTACTACTTGTGAATATAAGTCCATAACGATTAGGTGAAATTTCCTTATATCCTAGCATTCAACTTATGCATGATAATTAAGCGTGCACTCTCAACCAACACACACAAATCAATGTAATTCACATAGATAAGTAAATTGAATTCACAACTTATGAAACGTAATTAGAAGTAATCAAATCATATCGCAAGCATAAACATGTATTTCGAATCCCCCCCTAGCCAAGGGGGGGTTTAGTTCCTCATACACACAAAACAAAGAGAATTGAATTTAAACATTGAAATCAAAGGAAAAGAAACACCTAGAAATTCCAGCGACGCGAACTTGAATTGCATGAACTTCCAAGCTTCCTTCTCCTCCTCCTTGGTGCGGCAAGGGTCTAGGGACAGGTTTAGGGCCTTAGGTGTATGGATGAATGGTTATGGAAGGATGTAGTAGTGTTTAGGGGAAGGGGATGGTGCGGCAAGAACTTAAAAACTAGGGAGAAGGGTGTTTGGTGGCTGCGGCAAAGGTGTGGAGAGGTTTGGGCGAATTTCTGATTTTGTGGAGTGAATTATGAAAATGAGAGGTGGTGAATTCGGCCAAGGGGGTTTATGAGTATTTATAGGCACTTAAAAACCCTAGGTAAATCAGATATGGACTTGAATAACCCAAATCCATAAGGAAAGAGGCTTAAAAATCAGATTTAAAAGGGGAAAAGACCTCCTAGGTGCGGCAGGTTTAGATAAGGTAAGATAAGGCTTTTAGAAAGCCTTGCAAGGCAAGGAAATAGGTTATAGATAAGGTTATGCACGGCAAGGAAGGATAGGGTTTCTAGAAACCCTCCAAAACAAGGGAAAATGCACGGCATACTTCTAAGACAAGGATAAGGTGTCCTAAAGTGTTTGGGACTCCTCTTTCTTCTTGGAAACCTTCTCCTTCTTCAACTTGGAATACTTCTTTGTTGCTGAAAATCAAGGCCAATTAGGGTTCACTTTCCCACTTCAAGTAGGAAACCTTGTTTGAGTAGGAAACTTCATTCGTCTAGGAATCCATCTTCAACTAAGAATCCTTGATTGATTAGGACACCTTCTTGGACTAGGATTTCATCTTCAGTTTGGCTCTTTCCTACTTCAACTAGGAATCCTTGCTTAAGTAGGAATCATCATCTTCAAATCTTCATTTTCGTCCAAAGTTCTAACCCGTGCCCTGCACTTTCTTTTACTCTGTCTAATTTCACAAACAAAAACAAAACCAAGCTGTCGTCGTCTCGCTCAAACTCTCAACTGCAGTGCACAACGCTTGTAAGGGATTGTGCTTCCAGCCTCCAAGACCAAGTGCTTGCGAATCTCGATTGTGCTTCCAATAGCTTTGCCGATTTCACCTCAGGCAAGAATACAGGTAATCTTTCCATCTTCTTCCCTTTTCTCTTCTTTTCCTATCTTATAGTGTCATGGGTAAAGAAAAAATGTTACTAGTGAATTTCTGCAGTCGTCTGTGATGATGAGAGAAGATAGTCGTATGTGAAGATGAGAGAAGAAAGAGTGCGAAGAGAGAGAGAGAGAGAAAGAGAGATAAATATTTCAATATGGTGGTGCAAGTTGCGGGATCTCAAATCCGCGGAGCTGATGGTTTTAATTTTGAAAACCATGGACTTTGATGGTTTTAATAATGAAAACCACCCAAGGTGGACATATGATGTGAAAAGGCAGAGGTTTGGTGGACGGGTTGATGGTTTGAATAATAAAAACAACCCATTATGTGGGCTTTTTATATTTTTAGAAGTTTGGTATATATGTTGTGTGTGGGTGTGTGTATAAATCTTATATAAAGTATAAATTATTTAGATAATTTTTTTTTCCTAGGCAAGCATATCATATATTTGACATAAAACATTCACATATGTATGTTCTTCTATAAGAAATAACATGTTAGTAAATAATTCTTTACATTTGATATAGTAAATTTAATTAATTCATAAAATATATAAGAAATTTACCTAAATCCGCCTAAGCTGCCTAGGCGCCCGCCTAGACCCTACCTAGCCACCTAGGTGCCTGACTAGCGCCTAGTGTTTTTTAGAACCTTGCACTTGTTTTCTCTAAGTTTTTGCAGACACAATCTAATGATTCATTACAATTTGTTTTGAGTCAATCTCAAGATGATTTTGACGAAGAATCTGCACTCATGGAAGTGGCGGCTGCCTTGGAAGCATTAAACGTTGGAAGTATGCCGACAAAGCCACTTATTTGATGTAATAGCTTTTGGAATACTTATTGTATTAAACTATTATATGTTTAATGAAGGGTAAAGCTTATTGTTAATCACTATTTATTGTATCATGTGTTTAAGCAATAAGGGAATCCAAGGAAAGTATTTAATCTGAGAGAAGTAATCTAAGTAAGATAGATTAAAGACCTTTCTCTTATGTTCATTCCTAAAACGTTCCTAGCCATAGGATTGCCAATTGGGCATTGACAATCCGCTAAGGTTAGTATGTGTTATGTCAACTCAAGCGTGAGTATGACTAGTCTCAAGTCATTTAGTGTTGGACACTAAGACAAACACGTAGGTGCTCGAAAGGGTAATCGAGTACACTGAACAACGATCAAAAGAGAGTTCGAACATACATGTCATGTAAGAACTCGTTAGTTGCAATATGCAAAGTAGTCCTTTGACCTGAGGCATCATAGATGTCTAATGGTTAGGTCCTTGATCTTTGATGATGTCAAAGGCATTCCATCGAGAGTGTCCACAACATTGTTGGGGTCAAGATATCTAGTCATGTAGGCATATGAATACACAACAAGGGATCCCTAACCTTCCATGGTGGAGGGAGAATACTCTAAGATATGATTCAGGAGTCTTTGGCCAAAGCATATGAATATGACTTAGGAAGTTTGTTCCAAATCATATTCAATTGAATCATATAAAGAAGTATCACATTGGATAGTAGACATGAAACAAACTATCACTCAAACAATGTGATTAAGAGTATTGTATTAGAAAATGACCGTATTGCATTGTAATTGTAACTGGATAGATTCTCCAACCACTTCTACTTAGCTTGGGTAGCCATGACATACTGCTAGGTGTCAGTCATGGTTTGTGGAAGCCCTGAAGATTAGCAAATACTAATCTTCAACAAAGGGAGAATTGAAATGTTGTTTCAATTCACAATCGATCGTTAAGAGTAACAATTGCCCACTGCCTCGCTAATTGGAACCTAATGGATCGTACACCGAGTGATATGATATTAAATAGCACTCAAATTAACTCTCTTTTTATCAATTGTAGTAAGTATGTAAGTAGGGATCGTTCTAGGCCGGGGATTAGGAGGGATTGCTAAATCACTTGAAAACTGACTCAAATACGTAAAAACAAGTTTAAAACACTAAACTAGACTCAAAGAATGCAAAACTAAACTTTAAAACACTAAAACAAACCAAAAGACTCAAAACAGCAAATAAACACTCAAAACTGTCTTAAAAACACTTTCTGGGCAGTTTTGAACACTAAGGAAGAAATTGGACGAAAATTGGTTTTAACTTGACTCAAGACACTTAAAAACACAAACTAAATTGATTTCTAACTAATATGACTCAACAAAGTAAATGGGGATTGATTTTGGACGAATTTAAAAACAAAACAAAACTTTGTAAACTAGAACAGATTTTAAAACGAATTTGGTTTAAATGAATGGATGGAAAGCTAGCTAAGGGGTTCATCTCCACACATGTTATACTTGCATTCAAAACGATTTCCAATTGCTTTTCAATAGCCCATGAATTCTCAACGCCCCAAGTTAATTAGGTCCGCTTAAATTAACCTTCAGATTTTCCTAACGTTATTGAATTGGATGATTGCATACGACAACCCAAAGCATTCCCCACAAGTCCCCTACATGATTGCATAATAGAGATACAAGCAAGAATCATTAAGTTCTATGAAAACCATAAGCATTGACGAAGCACTTGTTACTATGATTGCATGAAACTTATGCCAAGAATTTACTTAACGCGATTGAGATCATCAACCTTTACTACTTGTGAATATAAGTCCATAACGATTAGGTGAAATTTCCTTATATCCTAGCATCAAATTCATGCATGCAAATTAAGTGTCGACCCTCAACCAACATACACAAATCAGTTTTAATTCTTGTAGATAAGTAAATTGAATTCACAACTTATGAAACGCAATTAGAAGTAATCAAATCATATAGCAAGCATAAACATGGTTTCGAATCCCCCCCCTAGCCAAGGGGGGGTTTAGTTCCTCATACTCGCAAAGCAAAGATACATAAATTTAGAAATTAAAATCCAAAGAAAGAAAACACCTAGAACGCTCCAACTTGGCAGCAAGCGCATCCAAGAATTCGCCTTCCTCCTTGCTACGGCAGAGAACTTTAGAACAGATTTTTGGGTGGTATTTATGGTGTAGAATGGATGGGGAATGGTATGGAAAGGTGTAAGGTTGATGGGTGGTGCGGCTAGGGATGATTTTGGGCAGAAAATATGGAATATGGTGGTGGAAAGGTGCGGCAAAGAGAGCCTCTTTGTTTCTGACGTGAATGATGTATATGGGAGGTGATATCTCCAGCCAAAAGGGTTTAATGAGTATATATAGGCACTTCAAAACCCTAGCAATCAGATTAGGGTTTCTAGAAGCCCAAATCCACCAGAAATTAGGTTAAAACAATCAGATTTTTAGTGGGAATAAGGCCTAAGGTGCGGCTAGGGTTAGGGTTTAGAGATGGGCCTTCTAGAATGCCTTGCAAGGCAAGGAAATCAGATATTCTAGAGGCCTAGGTGCGGCTAGGGTTAGGGTCCACAAGGAATTAGGGTTTAGGTCATCTAAAAGCCCAAAGCCAAGAATAGAAACTCTCGAAAATGGAAACCTCCAAGAATAGAAACTTCCAACTTTAGAAACTTTGGTTTCCAAATCTGAATTCTTTGTTCTTCACTTTCATTTCTTCATTTCTTAAGCTCCTTTGACCTTCAAACTCGTCCATTCCTTGTGCTCCATTAGCATACACTCCATTCCAGCTCAATTTTGCTCTAAAATGCTCCATTTTGCACTTCTTTGCATACTTCGTCTCTAAACCTGAAATTGCACGAAAATGACTTTAAACACTAAAATAACTAAAGAAAAACAACATAAATGCTTAAGAACAAGCCAACTAAGTCGCATAAATATGCTCCTATCACCGAGTAAGGATGAAAGTGAAGAAATATAAATGAGATGGATAAGCAATTAAATGGTTTAATTGAGAATGGTCAAGATTAATTAATTAGTTAATTAATTTTACGAAAGGTTCGTATTAGGCTTTTAAGTTGGTTTTGGGTTTCGGGGCCCAAAAGTGTTTTGGTCCACAAGGCCCATTATGTTTAAGTTGTATGACAACTAAAACAAAATGGGCAATTAGTCCAATAACAAAGACAAGGCTGGCCATAAGGGTAAGTGGATGCAAACTTGAATTAATTACAAGTTTGCCGTTCACATGTGATGCTGTATAAAGTCAACTTTATAGCTTTTTCTCATTAGGGTTTTCTTGAGGCAAAGAAGAGAAACATTTTCTCTCTTTTTCTCTAAAAGGAGGCTGGCCACTTAGGGAAGAATTAGCTAGCAATCTTTTCTTCTCTAAGTCATCCATTTCATCTTCACACCTTATCCTTGGTGTGGAGACTTAGAGACACCAAATCTTTGGTGTTCTTGGAGATCCTTTCCTCACATCCTCAAGGAGCAAAGGATAATCAAAAGGAAGAAAAACACAAGGAATATCCAAAGAGCTAGGAGGTGACTTGAAGGCCCTCCACTTGGGTGAATCCCTTGCGTAAACAAGGATGAGCTTCAAGGGTAATGAATCTCTAAATCCTTCCTTCTCTTTAATATTGTTAAAGAGTCTTGTGGTTCACCATTCACTAGGCTTTGAAAGTCATGGGTTTTAGAATTTTTTTTTTAATGCATGCCTACTTTAATGTGTTATTAGTTTGCATATGTGTTCAAATGTTCTCACATGTTCTTAGCTAGGACAAAATTTTCCTTCATTAAAACCATATCCCTCTACTATTTCATGTCTTATAGAGTCATTACAACCATTGGCCACACATATAATCCCTTCCATTGTTAAACCTCCAAAACTTGAACTTAAACCACTTCAACCACATCTAAAATATGCTTACCTCGTTGAATTTGAAACTTTCCCAGTTATCATAGCATCTGACCTCAATCCATTGGAAGAAGATAAACAAATTAGGGTGTTAAAAGAGTGAAGGGAAATTGTGAGATTTCATGTGGGATTTCTAGTGACTAGCATGCATATACAATTCAAAATTTATATACGAAAGCAACGGAAGCATGTTATCAAATAATATCAAAGCTATAGTCATGCAAATCCCCTTCAAGATGCATAGGTTTATGTATGATGCATCAAAAACAATTTATTGAAGAACAAAGTGTAGGAGTAGTTTTATACCTCTTGATCTAGACTTTAGACCAAAGATGGACCACCTCCAAGCCCTTTGTTGTTGGAACTCCTTGAGCCTAGCCTCCTTCCTTGCCTCCTCCACTTTGTTAGAATGAGTGCTCCTTGGTTCTCCTTAAGTCTCCAAAGTTGAAGACCTCTAAAGATCCTCACCCACTAGAGTAGTGAGAAGGATGAAGGAATAACCAAACGGGTGAGAAGATGATTAGCTAAACCCCCCTTTGGTAGCCGACCCTTTGAATGTTGAGAGAGATATTTTCTTTTTTTTCTCTTTTTGTTGTTTTAACACTTCAAAAAACCCTGATGAAACTTTGTGCTATAAAGTTCCTTTTATAACCAAAAAGAAACAAGTCACCATTTGACTCTCTCTCTCCCTCCTTTGGCCGGCCCCTTTAGTGTTGTTTGGGCTTTGGGCTTTTATTATTTCAAGTCATCCTATGCTTGAATAAAAGCCCAATGGGTTTAGGCCCAATGGGCCCAATTAGACCCGAACTTTTCTTTAAGCCCAAAACGATCTTTTATCGCTTTTATGATTTCATTAGACATTCTAATTAATCACAACACTTAATTAATCCAATTAATTATTTCCATCATCCATTAGTTACTCACTACAAGAGTGTATTGGTGAACAATCATTTTCGGTTCTAATTAGCAAGGCAGTGAGGTGATTGGCACCAATCCAATTGATTATTTTTAATCCAATCACTTAGTGAATTAAAACTTACTTTTAATTCACCTTCTTCTTTGACGACTACATTTAATCATCTAGAAGAACTCACAAGTCATGAGTGACATCTAACCATATATCATGGCTACCCAAGTTAATGTAGAATTTGTTCGGAGAACCTATTCAGTTGGAATTACAATGTAATTCGATCCTTCTCTAAAACAATACTCTCAATCACATTACTAGGGTATGGATATATTATGTCAAACCCCTAATGTGATTATTCCTTCTTATATGATTCATTTGAGTCGTATAGGAACGCTTTCCTTTATTACACTCGATACTTCGGCCGAAGATTCCCGAATCATATCTTAGAGTATTCATCCTCTCTTAACGAGGATTAGAGATTCCTTGTTGCGCATTCACTTGCCTCCATGACTAAGTGGCTTAACCCCAACTATGCCGTGGACACCCGCGGATGGAGTGACTTTGACATAATCAAAGATCAAGTACCTAACCACAACACAACTATGATGCCTCAGGTCAAAGGACTACTTACATTATTCCAACCATTAGAGTTACTTGCTTGACATGTGAGTAGACCTCCATGCAAGTACTCTCGTTCGATCGTGTTCAGTGAACTCATTCCCTTAATGAGCACATACATACCTGTCTTAGTGTCACTACACGAATGGGACGAGACTTTCCATCCTTCCAATTGAAGCGGACATAGTATGTACCGGTCTATGCATTGTCAGTATCCCTCCGACAATCCTATGACCAAGAACCTTTTGGACATGATGGTTATGTGAAGAAGGTCTCTATAGTCTAACATCATTAGATTACTTCTTCCATCAATCCATTGTCCATGGATTCACTATTTAGGACATATATCGTGTGTTGAGATAGTCCTAATTAGTATCTTTGCCATTTGATGTACAAGAATCATCTATACATCCATTCATTGTCCTGAAAGGTTTCTTTCAAAGATGGACTTTCAGGGTATATTTCCAACAATCTCCCACTTGCACTAAAGTCAATCACTAGTGTATCTCATAGATGTTGGAAATGTGCCCTAAAACCAATCATATGATGATACTTTACGGACATTTCACATGTTAAACTAATCTAGTTTAATATCAAGGGCAAAGATTATTGTTTGAGCCGTCTCATATAAATGTTATACGCCTAAACGATAAGTCCAAGGAATATGTGATTGGGAGAATGCGATATAAAGAAGTTAGATTCATGAGACCATTCTTTCGTAGACACATCCTAAACGTTCCTGATCATAGGATTGCCAATTGGGCATTGACAGTCCGTTAAGATCAGTACGTGCTGTGTCTTCTCTCAGGGAGAGTGACTAGTCTCGAGTCATTGGTGTGTGTGACATCAAGACAAGCATGTAGGTGCTCAATAATGAATGAGTCCACTGAACACGATCAACGAGGAGTTCTCATACTCATGTCACATGAGAACTCATGGTTGGGATAATGCAAAGTAGTCCTTTGACCTGAGGCATCATAGTTGTCTTGTGGTTAAGTCCTTGATCTTTGATTATGTCAAAGTCACTACATCAGGCGGGTGTCCACGGCATCGTCGGGGTTAAGCCACTTAGCCATGGAGGCAAGTGAATGCGTAACAAGGGATCTCTAACCTTCAAACCGTTTGAGGGAGAATACTCTATGATATGATTAAAAATCTCTAGCCAGAGTATGAATGATATTTAGGAAGTCGTTACAAATCACATTCAAGGTAATCATATAAGCACACGAATCACATTGGATAGTAGACATGAATAAACTATCAATCCAAACAATGTGATCAAGAGTATTGTATTAGAGAAAGACCGTATTGCATTGTAATCCTAAACTGAATAGGTTCTCCACCTCTTCTGATTAGCTTGGGTAACCATGACATACTGCTAGGTGTCACTCATGGTTTGTGGAAGCCCTAAACGTGTATAATCACTAAAGGGAGAATTGAAAGTAAGTTTCATTTCACAATCGATTTGAAATGGTTTTAATCGCCCATTGCCTCGCTAAAAAGAACCTAATGGATCGTACACCGTGTAAGGTGGAGATTGAAGAAACAATGGAGATGAGTAAGAATAATTAAATGGTTTAATTATTTATGGCAAGGATTAATTAATATGTTAATTAATCAAACGAATAAGTTCGTTAAAGACCTCGGGATAGTTTTGGACCTTAAGGCCCAATGGGCTTCGAACGTCAAGCCCATTGACTTAAGTTGTATGACAACTTAATGAATAATGATTCACAAAGGCCCAATTAGCCCAATAATACCCTAAGGCCGGCCATTTAGAGATGGAGTGAGTTTTGGACTTCTTTACAAGTTTGCCACTCCAATGAATTAAGGTATAAATATGACTTTATAGCCAAAATTCATTTAGGGTTTCTTTTGGAGAAAATTGGAGAGAACATGTCTCTCCCTTTCTCTCTAAAGAGGCCGGCCTCCTTGGAGGGTGTAGCTAGCAATCCTACTACTCCAAGGTCACTCATTTCTTCTCCAATCTAACCTTGGTGAAGAGACTTAGAGGTTCTCAATTTTGGGAACTTGGAGAACCATTTCATCCATCCAAATCCATAGATCTAAGATTCAAGGAATGAAGGCCCTCTCTTTGGGTGATTAGCCTTTGCTTATGCAAAGAGGAATCTACAAAGGTATAATTTCTCAACTCACTTTGATTTGAGTTGAGTCTTGGTTCACCAATCTACTAGGCTTTGAATTTCATGGGTAATGTTTTGTTTTTGAGTGCGTGCAAGCATGATTCCGCCTTTTAATTGTTAATTGCATGCTATAGATGTTGCTTAAATGAACATGTTTTTCATAAAATTTCCTTCAAGTGGTATCAGAGCCTAGGTCTAGTAGTTGGTGAATCCTTTTGGGTTTTGTATTATCATAGTTTATGATTTGAATGTTGTAATTGTTACAAGCTTTATTCTTGCTTCTTTGAATGTAAATTTTGTTAGAAAATTTGCCATCTCAAATGTTGTAGATGTAGTTCATATGAGCATGAATATTGGAGCTAAAATTTGGTGCCATGATTTTGGGAAAATTCGGCCAAATCCAAAGGGTGGATTTTTGGGTTCTTGTTTGACTTGTTAAAAGTGTTTTAAAGTGACTTTTGGAACCCCTAAGTACCCTAGGATGTTAGCCCCATTTTGAGTGATGAAAATTTGAGTTTTATTGAGTGAAAATGTTCATGGAGCTCTTATGGGTTTTCATGGATGTTCTTCATTGTTCTTGATGTTCTTGCCAAGAACATAAAGTTTGGTGTTTTGATTCAAAGTTTTGGTTAATTTCATAAAGTCTTTGTTTTGTGCTTTATCAAATGTTTAATGTGATTGAAATTGTGTAAGGTTATAGAAATGTTGATGGATGTGTAAGAAGTACTTCTCTTACACACACACCAACTTATTTCCACTTGCATGGTTCCACTTGCAAGGCTTTATGAATTTGTTGAAAAAAAATTTCCAAATTTTTGTAGACTTATCTTTTCTCTCTTTTCTCTCTTTTCTCTCTTTTCTCTCTTTTCTCCCTAAAACCGGCCACCCTATTAAAATAGGGTATTTTTGGGGCTTTTATGCAATTACATAAAGTTTTAATACTTTTGTGTATTTGTATTTTGACCCGAAAGTTTACGTTTTGACGTTAAGGCCTAAAAACGCTAAAGGACAAATTGTTTTGCTCCTTTAATGAAGCTTTTATATTTATTGAAATTTTTGGGTTCTAGTTGTAATTACATGAAGTTGTGGACTTTTGTGTTTTTACAAAGTGACCCCAAAAGTTTGTGTTTTTACAATATGGCCCAAAAGTTGAGGTTATTGCATTTTGGCCCAAATTAAGTTGAGAACAAAATTGTTTTGTCTCTTCAAATGAGAATTGGATTTTCATTTCATTTAGCTCCATTTAAATCAATTTTATGGATACAAAAACCAAATGAAAATGTTGCATTCAAGTTTAATTAGTTAAAGCGTTAATTAATTAAATGGTGATTATGAACCTAAGTCTACGATAATTGAGCTATGTGAAAGGCCGTTTCAAATTTGTTTGAATCATGGGAATGTGTAGATTAGATTTTGGTTGTAATTTGATTTGATCAAATGTTGTAAAAGAGCATAAGCTCTTCTTTACTTTAAAGTAATTTGTTTTATTCAAATGTTGTAAAGAGCATAAGCTCATCTTTACTTTGAAGTACTCCTTTCTTATATTATTTGATATGCATGAAAATGGAGTAGAGGGTCCAACGCCCCTAAGACAACACGCCTTAATGTGATTAAACGCGTAACTAAAATCAATCACCATCCCTAGACCGAGATTCAACACTAGGCTCGTGTTGAATCTAATCAAAGGTTCATAGTCATCCTAAGGCCCTAAGGCAACTATATAGTCCATCAAATGAATGCAAAGTTTATGTTAGTAGTATCATATACTCTTGCTTTAAAAACCGTTTTATAAGCATAGTGGGAGTATTATATACAACTAAATTCAATCAAATGGACCAATTGTTGTAATAGGACCAAAATTGTTTTAATAAAGATTAAAATGAATATTTATATGTGATGAGACCTAAAACCCTCAACCAAACCATTATTAAGTTGATAAGCGAGAGATGCTTTGAACATCTCTTCGTAGGCCTTCCACCATGGTGGGCTTCAATCGTTTGTGACTCATACACAGTATTCGTCCAGTTCTGGGGTATGCAAAGTATGTGCTTACATTCAGGAGAAGCCTATAAACATATGATGAAGTGAAGGTAGGCAACGAGTATGGTCAATATGATATTCTTCTGAGGCCATTCTTGAACCCCTACTTGAACTAGCATGGTGGGAATGACTTAACTAAGTGCAATGGTGCCAATATGATATTCTTCTGAGGCATCATTTTCTAGAGGCCAAATTAGATGGGTAATTACAAAAGTTGTAAATGGCTAAAGCGTTATCCTCTCATCATTATTGTTGCTAGCCAATATGATATTCTTCTGAGGTGGGCTTGGTAATGGTGAGTCTCCCATACCCTACTAAGTGTTTCCTCCAAAACTCTCGAATTCCAATGAGGGATATGGAATTTGCCAAAAATAGTGGGTGGTGCTATTTGATTTAAAGACCCGGATCAAATGGCTTAAAATCAATCGATTTATATTCGTTATGTATTTATTTACCAATATATTTGCAAACGCTATCCAACACTTGACAAATAAAAGCCGAAAGCTTTAGTTTCCGGACTTGGTACTACAAAACCATAGATTGTCTTTAATGGCTTGTAAATGTACCTAAGTAGTCTCATCCTCTCAATCTTCCTATTGATAATGTATCATTAGAAGAATATGTTAGAAAAAGTCTATCATAAAGAGGATAACACTTTTAATGTCATAATTCTTCAATTACAAATTGTTGTATAAAGAAATAAGAGTTGCTTTGAACAACCCTTAGCTAATGCAAACACTAGTGCTTGTTTCTTTGTTAAATGAACAAAGAACTTGAGAAGAAAGCACAAGGGCATGGACACTTTATGTGCCATGATTCTTCACTTACAAATTGTTGTATGAAGAAATGAGAGTTTCCTTGGACAACTCTTGAAAGTTTGTAATTATGTTTAGAACATAATGGTTGGTTGACAAAAATAGTCCATCAACATGGACTTATGATGATTTTGAATCATTGAGTGTTGAAGTGTTAAACCACTTAACGAGACGGAAACTAGGCTAGGACTTCACCTTTATGTCCCTATCCAAATGGTTCACTAAGTTTATTGTAAACTATATAGTGAACAATAACCACACACTCTCCAAATCGTTTGATGTGTATAACACAATTGAAATAAGTTTCAAGAGAGATAGTGGGAGTTTAGGGACCATGACTATTGTAGACAAAGGAGAAGTCAAATGAAGAAAGCGAAATAACTCCAAGGGAACAAACTTTCTTTATGAAAGGATGGACAATGGAAGGGGTATTTGCAAGAAATGTCTTGCAAGTGTCAAGAACACACCTTTCGAAGGTGTTGTAAATTGTTCTTGAATAGTTCAAAACAGTTGGTTCTTCTACTTGAATGCTTGATTCCGTATTAGTAACTATGTTTTACAATCGTTGTAAAAGTGTGACTAATAAGAAGTAGAAGATATATGAGAGAAGAAAAATGTGCTTCACATTCGGAACGTGAATAAAATAAAGATCTCTGCGAAAGCAGATAGTACTTACTTCCTCATATGAACTACCAAAGAAATTGGAAAAACCAAAGATTGTCTTTACATTCCAATTTTAAGGAACTTAATTCCGTCACTATAGTAGAGATGGATGAATGCTTTGTTTGACAAAACATTGTTCTTTATTAATCAATGATTGGATTATAGTAATCTAATTGATTGTCTCTATAGTAGAGATGATATGGTAGTGTTAACTGTTTAGAATATAAGGATGCTTAAAACCCAAAAGGTTGCAAGATAGTGACTAATCCCAACTGAGTTGTGATACCTCTAAAAACATAAATACGAGTTGGTCATAGATGGATGCTTTGGATCGTTAGATCCGGATCCAATACCTTCTTGTTAAAATTGTATAGAGGCGAAATGTTCGAATCTTTATTCTTTTGGAAAGAAGAAAGAATCCAAAGTTGTTGAGGTTAATTCACTTAGATGTTAGTGGCACTTGTCCACAACGTAATACTACTCATGTTGTATGACATTCACCGAAGATCACTCTCGGTTGGACTATAGTTTATTTTGAATAAACACAAGTCCGAATACTTTGCAAAAGGTTTCAAAGAATTCAAGAAATGTAAGTTGATGAGTAAGACGTCTAAAGTATTTGCCTCCTTAGATTTGATCCAAAGAAAGATAACACTTTAGAACAGTTTCCTTGAAAAATATCAAGGAAAGAAGCATCAAAAGATAATGGATTTCTCCATTAGGAGAAGAACGAACTTGAATAAGATTTAGTTCGTTGGATGTTATCAATTACCCATATATAGGATATATGCTTCTAAGACAATATGATTGTCAATTAGAAGATCTTCCAAAATTTTCATGACTCCATAAGATGTAGTTGGAAAGAAAGACAAATCTTAATCATGTTAAGATTTGGGGTTGTGTGCTAATAAGCAATATTTATTTGAGAATTATCTTGTGGATATCCTTAAATTAACATTTGGATATCACTTCTATAAACCAACTAACAAATGTTGTTTGTTGGGTAGTTCATTGTAATCCTACACTAGGATTTGCCCAAGATAGAGCAAATGAACGAGGGATAGAACTCAAAGAATGGTTCTTTAAGAAACAAGATAGTGATCAACAAATATAACAACCTAGTTCCTATACCACAAGCTCCAAGGTAGTCGAGAAGGATTTATGATCGGATCATATTTATATATATTTTTACTTCAAATTCACTCGTCTTTTCTTAGTTAGTTCCTTATATTTTGAGCTATTTACGTTATTTTTGTGTTTATAGGATTTGTTATGCAAAGAAAATAAAAATAGAACAAGTGAAATTTTATTCGTGAAAAGCAAATTTAAATTACAATTTTGCTAACCCATTGTGACGCTAAATGGTAAACCAATATTTAAACTATATATTTCATCATTTTATATTTCTTTTCTTGTCTAATTTATTTGGAAGCTTTAAGTATTTATGATACTTTTGATATATTGTGTTTGTAGGAGTAACATGATCCAAAGAACTTATTTTTCTGCTATGTGGGGCTGCTAGAAACTAAATGAAAATAAAAGGAGAGCATCGGGAGGAGAATATAGAGGAAAGCAAGCTGCCTTTGCAGCTGGAGGAAAGCAGGTCAGCGACAAAGGGATCCAAGGAAGTCAGAAGAATTAGGGGACAGCAACTGGCAAAGCAGAGGAAATGGAGGAGTCCACACGGGGGATGGAAAAAGAATCCAAAGAAGGGGAAAAAGACTGACAGCTCGCAGCTGGAAAGGGGGTCAGCGAGAAAAAAGGGAATAAGAGGACTGCGAAGAAAGAAGAGAAGGGGGGTACGGGACAGAAGGGGGGTCTGAGGAGCGGGAGAAAGGGGCTGCCCTTTGGGCAGCTTGCAGAGACGCAAGGGACAGGGTGAGCACAGGGAGCTGCCCTTTTGGGCAGCGTGAGAGTGGAGAGGTGACTGACGAGAGAGGGAGCTGCCTTTGGCAGCACGGGGTCAGCGAGAAGAAGTCAGAGGGAAGTGAGGACTGACGCAAGGAGAGACAGCAGCTGGGAAAGAAAAAGCTGCCCTTGGCAGCGCACGGGAAGAAGCAGCAGAAGGCTGCTTTGCGGCAGCAGAAACCGAGGTGAGGACGTGCAGAGAGAGCAGCATCGGGGAGAAAAAGAAAATAAAAAAAGAGAAGACATGAAGGCAGAAGGAGAGAAGTCAAAGGCTGTTTTGGGCGAAAAAGAATAGAAATATAGCAGGGCTTTGCAGAGAGAGGCAGAGGAGAGCCTCGGCACGGAGAGAAAGCTGCCTGCGCAGCACACCTCGGAAAGGACAGAGCAAAACTCCTTTATCTTCCGGTTAAATCTTTCCAAACTTATATTTTATTTTTGTTTTAATAATGTGTAATTAATTTTATTTTGGCTAGAGGTTAATTCGAAACCATGAATATATTTGTAATATGAATTGATTACCTTCGGTTGTGATTTCATAAGTTGTGATTTCAATTTACTTATCCGTTCGTATAAAAACTGATTTGTGTATGTTGGTTGAGAGTGCACGCTTAATTTACATGCATGAATTTGATGCTAGAATATAAGTGAATTTCACCTAATCGTTATGAACTTATTTTCACAAGTAGTAAAGGTTGCTAGTCACAATCACGTTAAGTAAATTCTTGGCAAGAGTATCATGCTTTTCATAGTTACGAATGCCTCGTCAATGCTTATAGTTTTCACAAAGTTTAATGATCTTTGATTGTATCTCTATTGTGCTTTTCACGTAGGGGACTTTTGAAGAATGTTTTGAATTGTTGTATGCGTTTTCCCGTCCAATTCAATAACTTAAGGAAAACTTGAAGATTAAAAAAGTGCTGTTCACGGTTAATCTGGAGTATTGAAATTCACAATTTATTAAAAGAACAACTGGAAATCATTTTGTATGCAAGTATAACATGTGTGGAGAAGAACCCTCTAGCTAGTCCGTCATTTATCATTTTACCTTAATTTCATGTTTTTGTCAATTCTGTAATTTAATTAAGTTTAATTTACTTTTCATCAAAACCAAACACCCATCCATTATTAAATTATATTTTTTAGTTAGTTTTCTTTATTGTTAGTCTTTTAATTTAATTTCCGTCCATTTCAGTTCCTAGTGTTTAATTTAATTGTTTTCATTATTTTGAGTCATTTTAAGTGTGTTTCGAGTTATTAGAGTTTTTAGCCTAATTTTGTGTCCTTGAGTCTTATTTAATATTTTTAAATTAATTTAGAATAGATTAGCAATCCCTCCTAATCCCCGGCCTAGAACGATACCCTACTTACATCTATACTACAATTGTCAAAAAGAGGGTTTAATTTGTGTGTCAAGTAATTTTCGCATCAATTTATAAACCGTCTCAGTTGAATGGTTTGAACTTTATGACTATGTCATAGAGTTACACCTCTTAATTCGAAAGAAATAAGAATGAAAATCCTTATGACTACATTGAGTGTATATACGATATATACTCAAGGAAATGGTAAAGTACCATTTGACCCGAAATAATGAAACCTTAAATAGCTAATTGGTAGCTTAAGGTGACTACAATCAAAGAGAATGGTTGACTTTGAAGAAACCATCTTTGACGTAGTCTTGTTTTCAATTAATTCGAAGATTGCTAGCTACAACTAAATGGTGATTCAATGTTTGGACATAATATGGGTTTCCGAAATCATTATTAAGATAGTCTTGATAATATATGTCTAAAACTATGAATCACAAGACATGTAAGTTGTAGAGATCCATCCATCATGGATCTTAGCAAGCTAGTGGGAGCTATAAGCGTCTTATGAGAGAAAGATCAAATCGTTTGATTTCTTATAAAGATGTTTACTAGGTTTACATAAGATTAGTGGGAGTTAATCATATTCCTAAATTTAAATATATATATATATACACATATATGATATATTAATTTTGGAAATAAAAAGAATACTTCTTCGTTAAAGTTATGACTTTAAACATTCTATAACGATAGAATGTACATGGGAGATATAGTCTAAAAACATGGGATAGAAATCTATAATGATATATTTCAAGATATAATTCGATTATATCAATCCCTAATAATAGACAAGAGATGCTAGGAAGTTTCTCATATGATGATAAACTTCAATTAGAAGGACGACTCTAGTGAGACTAGCAAGTTGCCCTTCTCAAAGGGAACGTACCCTTTGACTCCCAAAGAAATAATGCGTAAATAGAATCCTTTATGCATACGCAGAAAGGTGATTTATGTATTTCATATTGTATGAAAAACATTGATATGAGTTGTACCTAGAAAGGTACAAGACGATATCAGTGCTAGCCCAGGATCAGAACCATGGCAACTGTCAAGTGAGTCCTTGAGTATTTAAGAAATACTAAAGGATAGATTCTTCAAACCGAATGAGGAAGAATTAGAGTAACGTAATGGAAGCGTAAATGTATTAGATTATGAATCTAATCCATCATTGGATATTTCTTCATTATGAATGAAGAGATAATCAAATATCTCTTTATTATGACTAAAGAGATATTTGGATGGAAACATTAAAAGTAATGACTTTAGTGTGTTCCATTATGAATGCAAAATGTATTGCCATATAGAAGCTTACAACAATGTTGTTTGGATGGGAAAGTTCATTTATGAACTCTCCATTCGGTTCCAACCAAAAAGTGTCTCTAGTGTACCGACACTACGACACTAATGGGGCGATAGCTCAAGCCAAGGAATCAAGGTCTCATCAAGATCCGAACTTATATGAGAGACTGAACCACATGATTAAGAATCATCTATAATGGTGACGTCGTTATTCTCAAGGTTGCTTCTATGGATAACATATAGATATCCATTGTCTAGGCCTACTACTCAGCCATTTATGAAATGACTACAGAAGAGGTATCATCACTGATGACCAAGCTGATTGGCTCTAGTGCAAATGGGAGATTGTTGGAAATGTGCCCTAAAACCAATCATATGATGATACTTTACGGACATTTCACATGTTAAACTAATCTAGTTTAATATCAAGGGCAAAGATTATTGTTTGAGCCGTACGCCTAAACGATAAGTCCAAGGAATATGTGATTGGGAGAATGCGATCTAAAGAAGTTAGATTCATGAGACCATTCTTTCGTAGACACATCCTAAACGTTCCTGATCATAGGATTGCCAATTGGGCATTGACAGTCCTGATGTGAAAATTATGTTGACACTCAAATTAACCCTCTTTTTATCAATTGTAGCAAGTATGTAAGTAGGGATCGTTCTAGGCCGGGGATTAGGAGGGATTGCAAAATCACTTGGACTTGACTCAAAAACGTAAAAACAAGTTTAAAACACTAACTAGACTCAAAGAATGTAAAACTAAACTTTAAAACACTAAAACAAACCAAAAGACTCAAAACAGCAAATAAACACTCAAAACTGCCTTAAAACCACTTTCTGGGCAGTTTTGGACACTAGGGAAGAATTTGGACGAAAATTGGTTTAAACTTGACTCAAGACACCTAAAAACACAAACTAAATGGGTTTCTAACTAATATGACACTTAAAACTAAAGGGGGATTGATTTTGGACGAATTTTGAAAACAAAACAAAACTTTGTAAATTGAAAAGACTCTAAAACAAATTTGGTTTAAATGGATGGATGGAAGGCTAGCTAAGGGGTTCATCTCCACACATGTCACACTTGCATATAAAACGATCTCTAATTGCTTTTCAATAAACCATGAATTCCCAACGCCCCAAGTTAATTAGGTCCGCTTAAATTAACCTTCAGATTTTCCTAATGTTATTGAATTGGATGATTGCATACGGCAACCCAAAGCATTCCCCACAAGTCCCCTACATGATTGCATAATAGAGATACAAGCAAGAATCATTAAGTTCTATGAAAACCATAAGCATTGACGAAGAACTTGTTACTATGATTGCATGAAACTTATGCCAAGAATTTACTTAACACGATTGTGATCAACAACCTTTACTACTTGTGAATATAAGTTCATAACGATTAGGTGAAATTCCCTTATATCCTAGCATCAAATTCATGCATGCAAACTAAGTGTCGACCCTCAATCAACATACAAGAATAAGTTTTAATTCACATAGATAAGCAAATTGAAATCACAACTTATGAAACGCAATTAGAAGTAATCAAATCATATAGCAAGCATAATCATGGTTTCGAATCCCCCCTAGCCAAAGGGGGTTTAGTTCCTCATACTCGCAAATAAACAAAGATAAATAAATTTAAACATTAAAACAAAGATAGAAAACACCTAGAAACGCTCCACAATCCAAGCTCCTTGAATGGCATGCACGGCTCCAAGTTGTCTTCCTTCTTCTCCTTGCAAACTCACGGCACACAAGGTATGTTTGGGTGAATGGTGTAGTGAAAATATGGTAGAGGATGGTGACTAAATGGTGCAGCAAAGGATGGTATTTATAGGCTGAAATTCGCAGCCCCTATGTAGCAAAGGAAAAGGATTTAAAAGCCTAATTTGTATAGGATAATAACACACAATCCTTGAAGGAAAAGGCTAAGGCTTTTAGAAACCAAGGGGGAAAGGAATAATCAGGTTTCTAGAAGTTCTAGAAAGGTTTGGGGCGTCACTTTTGTAGGACAAGGGATAAGGCCTTCTAGAAAGGTTGTTTTGTGGCTGATTTCTAGAAAAAACAAGGGATAAGGTGTGGCACCTTTGTAGGAGTGGATAAGGGCTTCTAGAAACCAATTTTAATGTGTCATAATCTGAAAATAAATCCCCCATGCAGCTGGAATTAAATTAGGATAGGATTAGGATAGGATAAGATAAGATAGGATTGGATAGGATAGGGTTTGGATAATGTTTTGGATAAGGTTTCTTCACTTGAGCTGATTCTTTGGCTTCAACTTCCCTTCTTCAAGTAGGAAACCTTGTTTGAGTAGGAAACTTCAATCTTCTAGGAATCCAACTTCAACTAGGAATCCATCTTCAACTAGGATTTCATCTTCAATTAAGCACTTTCCCACTTCAATTAGGAATCTTTGTATCTTCAATTCTTCAACTTCAAAACACATTCCTAGCTTCATCAATCCTTCAAATTCGTCCATCCCTTGTGCTTCATGTGCATGAACTCCATTCTAGCCCAATTTTGCTCCAAAATGCTCCAAATTGCATCCTTTTGCTCACTTTGTCTCTAAAACCTGAAAACACATGAAAATAGCTTAAAAGACTACTTTAACTAAGAAAACACAACATAAATGCATAAGAACTAGCTAACTAAGGCGCATAAATATGCTCCTATCAAGTCCGTTAAGATCAGTACGTGCTGTGTCTTCTCTCAGGGAGAGTGACTAGTCTCGAGTCATTGGTGTGTGTGACGTCAAGATAGGCATGTACGTGCTCAATAATAAATGAGTCCACTGAACACGATCAACGAGGTGTTCTCATACTCATGTCACATGAAAACTCATGGTTGGGATAATGCAAAGTAGTCCTTTGACCTGAGGCATCATAGTTGTCTTGTGGTTCAGTCCTTGATCTTTGATTATGTCAAAGTCACTCCATCAGGCGGGTGTCCACGGCATCGTCGGGGTTAAGCCACTTACCCATGGAGGCAAGTGAATGCGCAACAAGGGATCTCTAACTTTCAAACCGTTTGAGGGAGAATACTCTATGATATGATTAAGAATCTCTGGCCAGAGTATGAATGATATTTAGGAAGTCGTTCCAAATCACATTCAAGGTAATCATATAAGCACACGAATCACATTGGATAGTAGACATGAATAAACTATCAATCCAAACAATGTGATCAAGAGTATTGTATTAGAGAAAGACCGTATTGCATTGTAATCCTAAACTGAATAGGTTCTCCACCTCTTCTGATTAGCTTGGGTAACCATGACATACTGCTAGGTGTCACTCATGGTTTGTGGAAGCCCTAAACATGTATAATCACTAAAGGGAGAATTGAAAGTAAGTTTCATTTCACAATCGATTTGAAATGGTTTTAATCGCCCACTGCCTCGCTAAAAGGAACCTAATGGATCGTACACCGTGTAAGGTGGAGATTGAAGAAACAATGGAGATGAGTAAGAATAATTAAATGGTTTAATTATTTATGGCAAGGATTAATTAATATGTTAATTAATCAAACGAATAAGTTCGTTAAAGACCTCGGGATAGTTTTGGACCTTAAGGCCCAATGGGCTTCGAACGTCAAGCCCATTGACTTAAGTTGTATGACAACTTAATGAATAATGATTCACAAAGGCCCAATTAGCCCAATAATACCCTAAGGCCGGCCATTTAGAGATGGAGTGAGTTTTGGACTTATTTACAAGTTTGCCACTCCAATGAATTAAGGTATAAATATGACTTTATAGCCAAAATTCATTTAGGGTTTCTTTTGGAGAAAATTGGAGAGAACATGTCTCTCCCTTTCTCTCTAAAGAGGCCGGCCTCCTTGGAGGGTGTAGCTAGCAATCCTACTACTCCAAGGTCACTCATTTCTTCTCCAATCTAACCTTGGTGAAGAGACTTAGAGGTTCTCAATTTTGGGAACTTGGAGAACCATTTCATCCATCCAAATCCATAGATCTAAGATGCAAGGAATGAAGGCCCTCTCTTTGGGTGATTAGCCTTTGCTTATGCAAAGAGGAATCTACAAAGGTATAATTTCTCAACTCACTTTGATTTGAGTTGAGTCTTGGTTCACCAATCTACTAGGCTTTGAATTTCGTGGTTAATGTTTTGTTTTTAAGTGCATACAAGCATGATTCCGCCTTTTAATTGTTAATTGCATGCTATAGATGTTGCTTAAATGAACATGTTTTTCATAAAATTTCCTTCATCCAGCCCATATGTTATCCAATCCAAGTCCAAAACTGCTCCAATTTGCTCCATTTGGCTATTTATTGTCGTCTTTACCAATTGGACCTACAATAATACGAAAATAACTTAAATTACTACAATAAATGGAAATTAACTAAATAAATGTAAACAAAAAAAATAACAAAGTCGCATAAATATGGTCCTATCAAATTTTCCCACACTTAGCTTTTGCTAGTCCCCGAGCAAAACAACAACAACAACAACAACAACAAAGCCTTTTCCCATTAAGTGGGGTCGGCTATATGAATCCTAGAACGCCATTGCGCTTGGTTTTGTGTCATGTCCTCTGTTAGATCCAAGTACTCTAAGTCTTTTCTTAGAGTCTCTTATAAAGTTTTCCTAGGTCTTCCTCTACCCCTTCGGCCCTGGACCTCTGTCTCGTAGTCGCAACTTCTAACCGGAGCTTCAGTAGGCCTTCTTTGCACAAGTCCCTGAGCAAAACAAAGAAAACAAAACAAAACCTAAACTTTCCAACAATTGCCTCAGGGATTTCTAATTAAACATGACATGTTAAAAATCACTACTCACATAGATATTAGCCATCATTACTCTTGAGCTTCTACTTAACTGCAGTAACCACTCATTAGCTTTCATGTAATCAATTAAAACAATATTTGAAAGTAGTACCATGCCTTAGAGAATTCCCTCAATTCCTCACCGGATATAGAGAACCAAGGATTCCATATGCTCATACCAATTTCAAAATCCACATATTGAAACGCATAACAATCAAGATAAAAGTCTAAGAGTTGTAATGGGGCTAAGGTATTGGCTAACAAAGAAAGGTTAGGGATAAACAAAGTTTCTTAAAGTGATAGTAAGCAAAGTAATGAAATCAACACTTAGAATTCAACTTTTGATTGCAACACCCAACTATAAACACAAAGGGGAGATTCGTACAACTTTAAGATCAGATTCACATTTTTGGACCCTTTTTCAATAACCATCACTTATGAACTCATTCTCACTTCTTTTCAACCTTTTTTTTTCTTTTCCTTTTCTTTTTTTTTCTTTTTCTTTTTTCGAAACATAAAACATACACTCTACTTCACTGGATCCAAAAGAACAAATTCTTTCCCCACACTTGTTTTTCTGCAAATCATAAATCAAAAGGAATTCCCAATAAGTCATGCTTCACTATTCTTTAAGAACAAGGGTATGGATATTCCTATACTGGGCTAGGTAGGGATAATGTAGACTAACAAAGAAAATAGGCTAAATAAGGCTCAAA
The DNA here is from genome assembly GCF_916048215.2 of Malus sylvestris. Taxonomy (NCBI): domain Eukaryota; kingdom Viridiplantae; phylum Streptophyta; class Magnoliopsida; order Rosales; family Rosaceae; genus Malus; species Malus sylvestris. The sequence goes on from NC_062267.1 coordinate 16,626,497, forward strand.
AAGGGTTAAACCTACAATACATGTGCAAGGGATAAGGATTTTTTTTGCTCTGGGGGTAACTAAACAATATCATCTTGTTATTTGTTATGCAATCAATTTCATGCTTTGAATGAAAAGTTCTAGTATTTGCAACTAAAATGATGAAAAAGCATTCTAAGTAGCAACCAATCAAAGAGATAATGAGATCATGCAACGACTTTAGAAAATGAGAATATCATAGATTAATAACTCTCCAAACAAAGAATAGGCTCAAGTCTCACAGGGTTGTAGCGTTAGTTTGAGTTTCTTCCTTCAAGCATGTACATAAACTGATTTTTTTTCTCATTGTGTTTACATGTGAATTCATAAATGACAACTACAATTAAGTATTAACCAAAGAGCATATCAAACTTTCACTCATGTTTGTAACTTTCTTTTACAGTCATGCAATTGAAAACCAAATCCTCATCATTGTGTTGGAAGGTAACCTAAGACACAAACAAGCAACAAAAATGACTCTTTTTATGGTATTTCTCAAACTTTTTCAATATTTTTTTCAAATTTTGTTTTTATGACACACAATAAACACTTTAAAACAGTGACTAACAACATTAGTAGTGATAGGTGGTAAAATTCGAAAAGAAATCATGAAAAACAATATGTTTACTCCCCCCCCCCCACACACACACACACATAAACCCAACATTGTCATCAATGTTTCAAAAATAAACTTAAACAAGAAAGCAATAAAAGATAACTAGCGAACAAGGCAATCATGGCAAAGGAAAAAAATAAAGAGAAAGGTAAAAGATAGCAAATCTGGTTGTAGGAGCCAGAAATTCCTTTGTCTCTTTATTTGAACACATGGGTTGCCTCCCAAGAAGCAATTGCTTTAACGTCTTCCATCCAGACGATACCTCCATTTAATCTTGACTATGACCAGCGGCATGGAGTTGATTTTTGAATGGAAGGAGATACTTGATAATAATCTGATAATAGTTTAAATTCTAGAGTGGGTGCCTGAATCATTGAAATCAACAACATGTTAGTAGAAAACGAAATTGAAATTTGAGGAGGTGGCTTACCTATGTGCTACAACAAGAACTCAAGGACAAAGACTACTTCTAAAGTTTTAGGAATGTTGCACTCAACCAAATTTGGTGTAAGGGCAATGACTTGTCATGTGTTAGAAAATCCAACTTCTTTGGGGATGGTTGTCTCAAGTACATCCTCTTTGATGAATTCTAGATATTCCCTAGCCACTTATTTCTCTTGAATCCTTCTTCTTGTTGTACAAAACTCTTTAAAAAATTCAGTACATTCTGGAACTTACTTTATTGTACCAAGAACCTGGATATTAATTGCAAGTTTTGGGAAGGCTTCTAAGATATCTTTTTCAGTCTTTTTTTTTCTTAAAGTGCATAAACCTGCGAGGACAAGGTACATTTAGTGGAATAAGGTTAGAAAAAAAATTTAATTTGGAATAACCTTACTAGAACTGGATGGTGGTGGAGCTAGGGTAGCTGCAACAATAGGATTAGAGATGATTAGGTGTTGTGGCAAGGCTTCTTCTAAGCTTGTCGTGGCTGAGTCTTCCTCCTCCTCTTTGAGCAACAACTCTTTGTCCATTTCTAGGCTAGGTTTGGACATCTTTGGTTAAGCTCTGTTGGAAATGTGCCCTAAAACCAATCATATGATGATACTTTACGGACATTTCACATGTTAAACTAATATAGTTTAATATAAAGGGCAAAGATTATTGTTTGAAGCCATCTCATATAAATGTTATACGCTTAAACGATAAGCCCAAGGAATATGTAATTAGGAGAATGCGATCAAAAGAAGTTAGATTCATGAGACCATTCTCTTTCGTATACATATCCTAAACGTTCCTGATCCTAGGATTGCCAATTGGGCATTGACAATCCGTTAAGATCAGTACGTGCTATGTCTTCTCTTAGGGAGAGTGACTGGTCTCGAGTCATTGGGGTGACTGACACCAAGACAAGCATGTAGGTGCTCAATAGAGAATGAGTCCACTGAACACGATCAACAAGGAGTTCTCATGTAGTGACTGGTCTCGAGGCAAGTGAATGCGCAACAAGGGATCTTTAACCTTAAAACCGTTTGAGGAAGAATACTCTATGATATGATTAAGAATCTCTGGCCAGAGTATGAATGAGATTTAGGAAATCATTCCAAATCACATTCAAGGTAATCATATAAGTAAAATAATCACATTGGATAGTAGACATGAATAAACTATCAAACCAAACAATGTGGTCAAGAGTATTGTATTAGAGAAATACCGTATTGCATTGTAATCCTAAATTGAATAGGTTCTCCACCTTTTCTGATTAGCTTGGGTAACCATGACATACGGCTAGGTGTCACTCATGGTTTGTGGAAGCCCTAAACGTGTATAATCACTAAAGGGAGAATTGAAAGTAAGTTTCATTTCACAATCGATTTGAAAGAGTTCTAATCGCCCACTACCTCGCTAAAAGGAACCTAATGGATCGTACACCGTGTAAGGTAGAGATTGAAAAAACAACGGAGTTGAGTAAGGATAATTAAATGGTTTAATTATTTATGGCAAGAATTAATTAATATGTTAATTAATCAAAGGAATAAAGTTCGTTAAAGACCTTGGGTTAGTTTTGGGCCTCAAGGCCAAATGGGCTTCGAACGTCAAGCCCATTGACTTAAGTTGTATGACAACTTAATGACTAATAATTCACAAAGGCTCAAACAGCCCAATAAAACCCTATGGCTAGCCATATTGATAAAGGAGTGGATTTTGGACTTATTACAAGTTTGCCACTCCAATGAAGGTAGGTATAAATGTGACTTTATAGCCTTTTCTTCATCAGGGTTTCTTTTGGAGAAAAGATGAGAACACAATGTCTCTCCCTTTCTCTCTAGGAGGCCGGCCCCCTTGGAGGAGATTAGCTAGCAATCTTCCCTCCTCCAAGGTCACTCATCTCTTCTTCGAGTCTCTCCTTAGTGTAGAAAAATTAGAGGTTCTCAACTTTGGGAACTTGGAGAATCGTTTCAACCATTCTCATCCAAGAAATCCATGGAGCTAAGAAGCAAGGAATGAAGGCCCTCTCCTTGGGTGATTAGCCTTTGATTGTGCAAAGAGGAATCAACAAAGGTATAAGATTTCTCAACTCACTTTGTTCTTGAGTTGAGTCTTGGTTCACCCTTCTACTAGGCTTTGAATTTCATAGGTAATGTTTTGTTTTTTAGTGCATACAAGCATGATTCGCCTTTAATTGTTAATTGCATGCCATAGATGTTGCTTAAATGAACATGTTTTTCACAAAATTTCCTTCAAGCTCCAACCTCCATACCACTTCCCAAAGTGATAGCTTCAATGATTTCAAAATCTCTCATTGAATTGACAATAGTTAAGCTGGAGAGTTCGCTTTGTTCTCAAATTTGTCCCATGAATTTTACGATCTGTCCAAGTTGATTTTTCAATTCGACCATCTCTTTAGCTTCGTTTTCTAGATCATGAGTCAAAGAAGCACCAAAAATATTTAGTGTTCGAAGAATTTTAACCTGATCCATGGACATACTTGAATTTTGTTGGAATTGTTGTGGGGGAGGCTGTGGTGGCTACATAGGTCTTAAATAGAACTCCTAAGATGGCTGCCAATATCCTTCTTGTTGAACTTGTTGAGGTTCCCTCCACATAAAATTTGAATGATCTCTCCCACCTAGATTGTAAGTGTTGGAAAACAAGTAGCTCCTTGATTGATTATGGCCTTAATTACCCCTAGCATTGACGCTATCCCAACCTCCATTCTCAATTAATTGAGGATGTTGATTAGTTTGATATCCTTGCCTAGAGGACACACCAAATGTAGCCATACTTTGCATTGTAGATCTTTCAATATATTGTGACATAAGAGAAGTAAGATTCGCCATTTGAGCTTGAAGATTAGCAATTGCCATGTCTTGCTTCCCTAGTTCCTAAAATCAAAGAAATAAAACAAAATCAAATATCAAAAGAAAAAACAAATGAGAAACATGTAGTGATTGGCAATTTTACTAATCCCCAGCAATGGCACCAAATTTGATGTGGTAGAAACTAACACACAAATTAAACCCTGTAAATTATGCAATCATAGTACGAGTAAGTAGGGATCATTCTATTTCGGGGATTAGAAGGGATGCTAATCAACACAAATTAAACTTATAAAACTGAAAACTAAGTTAAACTAACATCAAAACAATGACTGGTGGGATTTTGGACGAATTTAATAAAAACAAAAGTAAATGGCAGCAAGTAAATTAAGTTGTGAATGAAATATGGATGAAATGATGGCTAAAGGATTCTTCTCCACACATGAATCATATGCATGCAAATCGATTTCCAGTTATTCTTCTTATAAACCATGAATGACAATGCCCCAAATTTAATGTGAACAACACTAATTAACTCTCATATTTTCCTAAGTTCATTGAATTGGACTTAGCGACGCAACCAAATTATTTTTCTCAAGTTCCCTAACTATGAAGAGCATGATAGGGATACATCTAAAAGATCATTAAGTTCTATGAAAATCATTAGCATTGACAAAGCATTCATAACTATGAAAAGGATGATACTCCTGACAAGAATTTACTTAACTTAATCATGACTAGTGACTTTTACTACTTACAAATATAAGTTCATAACAATTAGGTGAAATTCCTTTATATTCTAGCATCAAATCCCTGCATGCAAACTAAGTGTGCACCCTTAATAAACATACAAGAATAAGTTCTCTATAAAGCAGATAAGTAAATTGCATTCATGTGTCATGAAACAATAACTAAATGTAATCAATTTATATAAAACATATGATCATGGCTTTGAATTCACCTCTAGCTAAAAAGATTGAATTCACCTCTAGCTAAAAAGAAACTTAGTACACATGTTCATCGTAACTGAAGAGCAATCTAAAATAAACATTGAAACTTAAAACAAAGAGAGAAAAAATCTAAAAATTCCAGCAACTTCAATGGATGAATGGCAGGTGCAACATAATCTAAGTCACTGCAGGAATTTCATATATATATGGGGGAAAGGCTGAATCCAAGGAGGAAAAGGTTTTGCATTTTGAATTATTTTAGGACTCTAAGAATCATGTAGAGAGTTTTGGAATGTTATTAAAATTCCTCCTTACAGCTGGAGATAAGATAAGATAAGGTTGGATAAGATAGGATAAGATAAGATAATGTTCCTCTCCAACTAGGATTCCTCTTTCTTGTGTAATTCCTTGCCTTCCAAGCCTCAACTTTAATTTCTCCAAATTTTAGCACATATCTAGCACCATTTAAACACCAAAAACGTCCAGCCTATATGCTATCCAATCTAAGTCCAAAACTGGTCCAAATTGCTCCATTTGGCTATTTATTGTCATCTTTACCAACTGGACCTAAAATAATATGAAATAACTTAAATTACTACAATTAATGGAATTTAACTAAATAAATGTAAAGAAATAAAATAAAAAAGTCGCATAAATATGGGTGAGTCCCACTCAAGTTATTCCGAAAAAGTCTAGTCTAACTGTAGTTAAAAATAATAAAGATGAATTAGTTCCTACTAGAGTCATTTCTAGTTGGCGCATTTGTATTGACTACAAAAAAATCTAATCTTGTAACTCGAAAGGATCATTTTCCTTTGCCTTTGATAGACTAGATTTTAGAACGGGTGGCTAGGCATGCATTTTATTGCTTTTTGGATGGTTATATAGCTTATTATCAAATTGAAATTGCCATTAAAGATCAAGATAAAACTACATTCACATGTCCCTTTGGTACTTTTGCTTTCATAGAATGTTGTTTGGATTGTGTAATGCTCTCGCTATATTTCAAATATGCATGCTTAGTATTTTTAGTGATACGGTGGAGCAAGTTCTTGAAGATTTTATGGATGATATATCTGTGTTTGGGGATTCTTTTGATGATTGCTTGACTAACTTAACTCAAAACACTTACAAACACAACTAGGACATATTCTAACTAATTAGACACTCTAAAGTAAAGGGGGATTTTGTTTTGGACAAAAATAAAGTGAAACAAATAAATAAAGACTTAGACAGATTTTTGAACGAATTTGGTTGAATTAGATGGATGATGGGCTCGCTAGAAGGTCTTTCTCCACACATGGCACACTTGCATATAAAATAATTTCTAGTTGCTTTTCAATAAACCATGAACCTCAACACCCCAGATTAATTAGGTACGCTTCAATTAATCCTCAGATTTTCCTTATGTCATTGAATTGGACGGAAATAGCGTGTCGTAATCAAATTACTCTTCAAAAGTTCCTTACATGAAAGATCATAATAGAGATACAATCAAAGATCATTAGGTTCTATGAAAATCATAAGTATTGACAAGGCATTCGTAACTATGAAAGTGCATGATACTTATGCCAGGAATTTATTTAACACGATTGTGACTAGCAACCTCCACTACTCATGAATATAAGTTTGTAACGATTAGGTGAAACTCTCTTATATCCTAGCATCAGATTTATGCATGCAAATTAAGTGTGCACTCTCAACCCACATACACAAACAAGTTTAATTCAAACAGATAAGTAAATTGAATTCACAATTTATGGAATCACAACTGGATGTAATCAAATTATATTGCAAGTAAAATCATAGTTTCGAAATTCCCCCTAGCTAAGAAGGGTTTAGTTCCTCATACTCACAAAACAAAGATTATTAAACTTAAACATTGAAAACAAAAGAAAGATTACACCTAAAACGTTCCAGCAACTCTAACTTGAATAGCAAGCACGTCCAAGGGCTCTCCTTCTTCTTCTTTGTTGTGGCACAAGGGTTGGGTGAAGGTTTGAGTGGTGGTTTTTATGGACGAATGGCTGAAAGTATGTATGGTGGTGAATGGTTGCGGCTGGAAGTGGATGGATGTGTAGAATGGTGAATGGATTGTGGTGGAGGATGAATGAAATCTAGTGAAGGATGGATTATTTAAATGGTGTGGCAAAGGCTTTTATTTATAGGAGAAGGAAAGGGATAGGGGACAAGGAAGGGTTATGACACAAAGTGAAAGGTAAAGAAAAAGTTATGACACAAAGAGAAAGGGAAAGGGAAAGTTATGACACAAAGTGAAAGGTAAAGAGAAAGTTATGACACAAAGTGAAAGGTAAAGAGAAAGTTATGATACAATGTGAAAGGGAAAGGGAAAGTTATGACACAAAGTGAAAGGTAAAGAGAAAGTTATGACACAAAGTGAAAGGGAAAGGGAAAGTTATGACACAAAGTGAAAGGTAAAGAGAAAGTTATGACACAAAGTAAAAGGGAAAGTTTGATGCAACAAGGGGACATGGAACACATGGCTCCAAATTCTTCCCTCCTTCATGACTTAATTCCTTCATCTTCTTAGCACATTCCTAGTCTCTTTTGGTCTTCAAATTCGTCCATCCACCTTGCTCCATGCATGTGCTATCCATTCCAAGCCCAAAATTGCTCCAAAATGCACCTTATTGCTTCATAAGGCCTATAGACCTACAAACACACGAAAATAACTTAAAATACTAAAATAACTAAGAAATAATTAAGTAAATGCAAGGAAACAAGCTAATTAAGTCGCATAAATATGCTCCTATCAGCAACCACATGATTGGACTTTGCCTTTTGAAATCATGTATAATGCAAGTGAATATGCAATTGGGGCTGTGTTGGGGCAACGAAGGGATAAGTAACCATATGTCATTTACTATGCAAGTAGAACTTTGAATGGTACTCAAATGAATTATTCAACAACTGAAAAAAAAAACTTCGTGTTGTAGTATTTACTTTGGACAAATTTTGGGCTTATCTTGTTGGTTCTCCTATTATTGTTTATACTAACCATGCAGCCTTCAAATACCTTCTTACTAAGAAGGATGCGAAAGTTCGTTTCATCAGGTGGATTCTCTTACTCCAAGAATTTGATATCACCATCAAAGACAAAAATGGGGTAGAGAATGTGGTGGCGGATCATTGGTCCATATTGGTTTTAGATGATTCTTCTGAACCAAGTTGAGCTTGCCAACCAGGAGATAAAACAAATTTTAGAGAAAATGGTTAACCCAAATCGCAAAATTGGTCTATTTGGCAAACCGATGCATTATAGGCTTATTGTATAACTTTTAAAACCCCACTTGGTATGTCTCCCTGTGGAAATGGAACACAAAGCCTACTGAGCTATTAAGACGTTCAAATTTAACTTGGATGTTGCCAGCTTGAATAGAAAACTTCAATTGAATGAATTGGTAGAAATTAGGAATTATGTCTATAAGAGTTCTAAAATTTACAAGGAATGAATGAAAGTTTTCCATGATAAAAATATTTTGAGAAAAACTTTTAAGCCTTTACAGAAAGTACTCTTGTACAATTCGAGATTGCATTTGTTTCCCGGTAAACTTTGTTCTAGATGGGCAGGTCCTTATGTGGTGAAAAGAGTATTTCTTTTTGGAACTGTGGAGTCATAAGAACCAAAGGTTTGGAATTTTCTGTATATTATTGATATGAATGAGGAAGTAAAATATATATAGAGATTATACGTGATTAACTCCATGAAAAAAAAAGTTGACTTCCTAACTAAGTAAATATACATAAGGTAAATATACAACAATTAGGGATTTGATTCGTAGATTTCTCAATGCTCCCCCTCAAGTTGGAGAGTGAATGTTGTAAAATCCCAACTTGTTTTTTAGAGAATTGAAGGTATGTCTTCCTAGTGCCTTCGTGAATATGTTAGCCAATTGAATTCATGAAGGAACATAGGAGGGAGAAATTAATCTAGCTTGTAGCTTCTCTCGAAAAATGTGGCAATCAATTTCGATATGCTTTTTGTAAATAATGAATAATCTGCCTTAGACTGTTGAAATCCAGCTTGTTGAATAGCACTAGAAAACTTGGAGAACCAGTTACGAGAGGCTTGTTTGAGACCATACAAAGACTTGTTGAGCCTACACACCAAGTGCACCTCCTGTCGCCAACACACCAAGTGCACCCCCTATCGGCGAAGTTTGGGAGGAAGATCCATGTACACCTCCTTGTCTAAGTCGCCATGGATAAAGACGTTTTGAACGTCGAGCTGATGAATATTCCAATTGTGAGAAGCAGCGACTGCGAGAATGCAACGAAGAGTGGTGAGTTTGGCAGTTGGGGAAAACGTTTCAATGTCATCGACGCCTTCAACTTGGGTGTAGCCTTTTGCCACAAGACGAGCTTTGTAGTGTTCAATGGTCCCATCTGAATGATATTTAATGCGATAAACCCATTTACATCCAATAGGTTATGCCCCGTAGGTAAAGGAACCAACGTCCATGTATTATTTTGTTGCAAAGCATTGAGTTCGGCAGTCATGGCTTGCTGCCAATTAGGGTAGCTTGTGAATAAGATGTGGGTTCTTTGTGGCTTGAGACAGTAGCTAAAAAAATGGGTGGGGTGGTGGCCTCTGAATCATGAGATGTAGTTGGTGATGGATGGGTAGAAGATGAGGAAATAATGGGTGGGGTGGTGGAGCCCACATATTGACTAGGAGAATAAGGGTGAACTATGGGTAAAACAATTTGAGTTTTGATGGTGGTCTTCTGGAGTTAGAGATGCATAGGGAAAAATATTTTCATTGAATTTCACATCTTTACTAACAAGAAATTGTTTTGTCCTCAAATTATAAAGCTTATATCCCTTTTGACTTGTTAGATAGCCAGCAAAAATACATTGATGGGCATGTGAATCAAATTTTTGTAGTAGTTGAACAATAGTAGCATAACAAAGGAACCCAAATACCATGAGATGAACGAGCTTAGGGCATTGATTGTATAACCTTTCATAGCGTGACTTATTTGATAGTAATGGAGTGGGTAGCCTATTGATAAGATAAATTGTAGTGCGAACACACTTCCCCCAAAAACTGAGTGGCAAATTGGCTTGGAAGAGCAAAGCACGAGCCGCAATGAGAATGTGGCGATGCTTGCGTTCAACTACGCCATTTTGTTGTGGAGTGTAAACACATGAACGTTGAAATTCAACCCCATTATTAAGGAAAAAATCTCGTAATGAGAAAATTTTGGCTCCCTTATTGAACTTTATTGCTTTGATGGTGGTACTAAATTGACTACGAACAAATGTGACAAAGGATTTCATGAGGGATTGTGTTTCGGACTTAGGGGTCAACAAAAATATCCAAGTGCACCTAGTGCAATCATCAATAATGGTAAGAAAGTAACGTGCCCCAAAAGTAGATTTAAGTTTGTGAGGACCCCAAATATCACAATGTAATAAAGCAAAGGGCACATTAGAAGTGATGGAACTTAACGAAAAAGGCAATCTTGTCTGTTTAGCCATGGGACAAACATCACAATTATGTTCAATAGAAACTATTTGTACCATACTTGACCAATCCCAAAACTACTGAGCACAGGTCAACGTTATACCGTCAAGGACCCAGAAGAGTTTCCCTCCAACCAGGAGGCCAATCACAGCGTGACACGTGTCGATATCAGAAGCCAATCATAGCACGACATGTGTCAACATCAGAAGCCAATCACAACACGATACATGTCAATGTTAGAACAAAGCTAGAAACTCTCTTCTATAAAAGGAGATCATTCTCCCACAATATTTCCTAATGTCATTTGTACTAAATCATTCACTAGTACTCACAAAAGGATAGCTTGAACCTATGTACTTATGTAAACCCTTCACAATTAATGAGAACTTCTCTACTCCGTGGATATAGCCAATCTGGGTGAACCACGTACATCTTGTGTTTGCTTCCCTATCTCTATCCATTTACATACTTATCCACACTAGTGACTGGAGCAATCTAGCGAAGGTCACAAACTTAACACTTTATGTTGTACCAAAGCCCTCACTGATTTTGTGCATCAACAGAAACAATACCAAAATGAAGCAAATTGGAAAGTAATTTGAGTCGAGCTGGTGAAGGATGACCAAGGCATCGATGCCATATGCTGGATGTGTGGGAAACATGACATGAAAAGGGGGCTGTATTTAGTGGTGACATGTAATAAAGACCTCATCGCTGTTTACCCAAGCCCATTGTCCTCCCCATAGCCAAGTCCTGCAAAACACAAAAGTCAGGAAAAAGAATGACACAACAATTGGAGGATTTAGTGACTTTGTTGGCAGACATCAAATTAAGACGGAATAAGGGAACACAAAGAACATTGTTCAAAGTGATATTCTTGCCAAAAGTATTGAGCCAATTGAAGAAATAGGAGCAGATGAACCAGTGAGTAAATTAACTGAAGGCATGGAAGAACTGTGTGTTTGAGTGAAAAGAGAAGAGTCAAATGCAAAATGATTAGTCGCTCCACTATCCAAAATCCATGTATTAGAAATACAAAATTAATTGATGGAAACTCACATAAAACCCGACCTGCCATATTTTCAAATGCATTGCAATTTTCTGATTTTTGTAATTTTACCATGGATATAACTATAAGATGTTGAAGTTGTTCTAGTGTGAGCCCAGCAAGCAATTTGAAAAATGTCTGCTGATCGGAGATAAAATTGGAGTTAATGTTTGAATTTTCTTCCATTCCCATGATTAAACTATGATTCAAGGCAAGGGAAAAAAAATGTCTCGCTCATGAAAGCTTCAAAAGCACATGAACAGAAAAAGGAAAACCAGGAGCCACCACGAAGGGGCTCTGATACCATCATAAGAACCCAAGCTTTGGAATTTTTTGTATATATTGGTATGAACGGGGAAGTAAAATATATACAAAGATTATACATGATTAACTCCATGAAAGAAGGAGTTGACTTCCTAACTAAGTAAATATACATAAGGTAAATATACAACAATCAAGGATTTGATTCAAAGATTTCCCAACATGGAGGTCGAGGATCCAAAGAATGGTAATGTATTGACAGTTAATTGTCATCAGCTTAAGCCCTTTTTGGAAAGTATTGCCTTGTAGGATGAGACCATTGGTTTAGGGGATCCTGTTTATCAAGACTCATTTCTCTACTCCTAGCCCATATTTTCTTTTATTTTTCTGTTTTGTGTGTTTTTTTTTCTTTTCAGTTTGTCAATGTGTCGCTGACAAGTTGCTGGAAGAATTTCAAATCCTTCTTAGACCTTTAGGTGTATTCTTTCCTGAATCTTTGTTCAATTTAACTTGCGTGTCTTTCTTGCTTGTTATTCTTATGAATATTAACATTGAGGACAATGTCAGTTTTAAGTTGGGAAGAGTAGATGTATATTTTACTTGCTTTTAGCGACATGTCAAGTTGTTTTTCATTTTATTTTTATATAATTTTCGTCCCTATTCTAAAGAAAAAAATATATATTTTTGTTGTAGGCCTATTTAACTGAGCTATTCTAAGGGAATAGAGAGAGGGAGGCTGGAGGCAACAAGAGAAAAAAGAGAGAGATTTGATTGTGAGGTGTGTGTTGTATCACCCCATTTTAAGATTACAACTACTAAAGAGAATATTCAAAGATATCCCTAGATGCACTAGGATTTACATAATCACATTCTTATTCTAAATATGACTGCAACACTCCCCTTTGAGTGTGTAAATACTCAAACAAAACATCACATTAGATCTTCAGGAGATAAGGTAAACAGTTGATGAAGTCGGCAGCACAACGGGCGAATGCGAGTCTCAAATTTAAAGAACGTATGCATTGGTAGTAAAATTCACAAAACCTCGCTATGGTAAAACCCAAGGTGGGAGAAAAACTCATAGGCTAAGGAGAAAAGTGAGAAGTATGCATAATGTTTAAAACAAACATCAAACAGAACGAAGTATGATCATCCCATGATGGGTTCCTCGTTAAAACCTCGTTCGGTAGCAAAAACTCAGTGGGAAAAATGCTCCTAATCGTAGGAAAAAGAGTACATTAAGATCAAATGAGTATGCTTCTGGATACTCCTTCTGAGTTAGACATAACTTCCAAATTTGGTAGTAGCGAGAACATAAACTTTTCCAATTGCAAAATATTGACGTCAAATTATCATTGGTGGGTTGCTAATATCAGCCAATACATGGGCAAAACTGTTTCTGCAACATTCTATGAGTCATTTGTTAGTGTCCCACGAGTTATATCATCCAAAGAAATTACTACTCGCCTGTTGAAGATTTTAGAGACCCGATATAGTTCAACAGTTGCAATTCCTTTTGTATTACATCTTCATGCTTTGCTCGAATAATCTGGCTCATGAAGTCTACTTTTAAATGTGATTCAAAGTTATCTGAAATTTCTCCTACCACAAAAATTCATTCATTAATTTGATGCTGAAATATGATTGGCTTCCATCTTGGCACAAGCTACTTCTCAAGTTGCAAATGTTATTTTTGAGTTTGCACTGGAAATTCTTGTATTTCTTAGCTATCTAGTGAGCATTAGTGGGCAGATCCATATGTTGCATGACAATGTATCCAAAATTCAACTTGATTTGGTTCCCATAATTCAAGAAATCATTTCTCACTGGCTTTTTATACATTTATTTGCCACCACGCCATCTGAATCAGTTGCAATCGAAGATTTCAGCTCACAGCTTCCTTTTTTGCAAATTGATAGGAACATGGGAAGAATTTCATCGACCGAGAAGATTGGGAAGTGTGAGTTCCCTCTAGCTTTTATATTCTTACTAAATATTCGAACTTCCTCCAGAGACCAAAGTCGCATTTCAATACTGGTCTTTGCTAGCTGGATCATTCATGGAACTCTAGGGAATCCTTTACCTACTGGGCAATAGATTTTGCTTTGATCCTGCAAAGGCATGGGCAGTATGATGCGCTTGAGGTTGTTTGTCTACCTCTACTTTTCCTTCTAGCCCTTACACTTTTGTTTCTTTGATAACACTTTTATCTAACTATGTACTTATCATTATTGTTCTTACTTGTCTAAACTCTGCATAACACCTACTCACTACTATTGTGGAGGGACATTTACAAAAGGGGAATCTGTCTCATACTGTCCAAGGTACAGAGGTAGGATGCTGCATAGTTCATCATCTATTAGGATGCTGCTTCATTGCTCAGGAACACCGTGGGTTGCATGGAGTGTTGAAAGAGAGGAAAGTCACTGCAGCTGTTCGTTGTTTCTTCAGAGCTTCATCTGGAAAAGGGTCATCCCAGGCTTTACTCAGTTTACCTCAGGAAGTGGGGCTGCCAAATCTTGGTTTCACAGGTATTGGATCAGCTTATGCTTGGAGGCTCCATTATTATCAGTGGGCTATGCAGACATTTGAGCAATACAATATTTGCAAAGGTGCTTGTGAGTTTGCTGCAGCGGCGCTTGAGCGAGTTGAGGAAGCTTTTAATGTACAAGATGAGCACCATGTCTGAGGCTCCGGCAATGAATCAATATCTACCATCAAAGGACGACTTTGGGCAAATGTCTTCGAGTTTACCTTAGATCGTAATCTCTATGATGAAAGTATATTGTGCGGTTATTTCAAACCCAGATGAGGAGAGCAAGTACATCTGCTTGAGGCGTCTGATAAACGTTCTTTATGAACGTGGTGCCATAAATATATTTCAGATGCTTTGTGGTGGTCAGCTACCATTAATTGGTCTTACAGAGAAGGTCAAGCAAGCGCTTGCCAGAAAGGTAAGGTCTAGTTGTCGAGCCAAGTAGACACTGTATTTTAATGGAGGTTCTTGCATTTTCTTATGTCGTGATTATTTTTATCTGTGTTAATATGCAGGCAGATAGTTCAGATATTTTAAACCCAAATCTATGTAAGTTGCTTTATGCGTTTGGAATGCATCGACATAACTGGAGAAGAGCAGTGTGTAAGATGTAATCTGAAAATCAACAAGTTACTAGAATCACAGATAAAACAAATATAACTACAATAAACCAATCAAACAATTAAAAGGGAAATAAACTTATCTTCCAAAGTGGAGGAAGAAGAAGAAGCCATGACTGCTAGGGTTTCAAGGAGGAACTTCTACACTCTAGCAGCCGAGATTCCTTGTGCACAAAATAGGGTTTTGCACTAGAATAGGATGATGCTGTGAGTGCAGGGACCTCCTAATATATAGACGCTCATCCCTTTAATTCGGCCTATTAACTGATTAAAGGGATATTACATATCCATTAGGATTTCATTATAGTCCTAAATGGTAACGAACTCTTTGTCAACTAAATAAGGTTTTCATAATTAATTGCACTAAATAAGGACTCCTAAACCTAACCAAATAAGGCTCCATAATTTTCTCAACCATTAACTCGGATTGACCAAGTTACTGTATGTCAATAAACAGTAAGCACATGTTCTTTGACACTCACAACTTACATTCTCCCACTTGAGTGTCCAAGAACATGATCCTTATTTGGCTAAGTGGTAGGTGATCACTGAGTCCCACAAAATTTGCAACTATACCTTTAACAACTTGTCACTAGTAGTTTAAATATTGGATTATAGAAAATAACATGTAATTGCTTCTACATGTTTACTTTATTACCACGAATATCAAATTACGAGCACAATGTTGCTTGACATCATTCGTTAAATTCAAGTTGATAAGCAAAAGATCAACTCCTGAACTGAGCCTCATGCAAGCATGGCTCATATTTTCTGTCAATTTATAATATGATAAGAGGACAAGTAAAATATAACATACTATTTACAAAATTAGGACCTCTTATTAAACTTATGAACAAAACTTAAACAAAAACTCTTAAAATATCAGCCACTAACACTTCAAATTTTAAACACAAAAGGTAATCTCTTACTCCCACTGATTAAAAGAGACAAAATTATATAAATTATTATTACTCCCACTGATTAAGAGAGTAAAAAAAACTTTGTAAATGTCTACAAAATGAAACAGATACCTTTCCAATACTCTCATTAGCAAGACATTAGTCATGGGATCTAAAACATAAAATTTGTGAGCTCAACATCTTTATTCCAGATATCTGTAGGGAAGTGACTATTGTGACTGAAAAACTATACAAAATCATTTGGTCCATTTTGTTCATCTAACATTTGACAGAAATAGAAAACTTTAACGGAACGTTTTCTGATTGTATCAAAAGCATATAATTCCATAATCATCTTTGGACAGAAACTAATTATATTAGGTTTGCATAGCTAAAACACAAAATACAAGGGCAAACAAATATAACTTCAACACTTTTGAGCAGATGAAGTATATGCAATCTTGTCAATTTCATGTTTCACTATACATTGATTTATATTTGTACTGAATAAGAAAACACTTTTGAGCAGATTAATTATTCATCAATAACATATAAATCACAAGTCCAATTTCTTGAACAACATATAAGAATTAATAAGTAAAACACTTTTGAGCAGAATATACTCATTAACCCTTCTTGAATTTCCTACAAGATTAGTTGCATATGTAACAAATAAAATATAAACAAGTATGATAATGTACGTTTTATCTACCAAAACTATGATCATTAAAAGCATGCAAAATTGATGAGTGTGAAGCCCATAATACATTATTTCTCCCACTTGGGCAAACACTCAAAATTGCAAGATTAAACACTAGAGAAAGTGGTTTTCATATAACAAAATATAGGCTAGTTGAATAAATAAAGATAGTATACACGATCCATTATATAATATAAGATGACAAATTTTTACAAAGTTTGGAGTTAGAAAATCTATCAAAATGGTAATCAAATAGGACACGTTGCAAGGTGTGCAAAATTGCAGCAGTATTTCCCAAGCTCTACCACAATTTCAGATTTAATCATAATTTAAATAAAACCAATTTACAATCTTTAATATGCTCAAAACACAAAAAAAAAAAAAAATTCTTAAATAAATTTGTTGAGTCACAAAATGGTTGGTTTGGACATAATAAACCAATCTATATGTATCAAAATTAGGCTTATATAAGGAACAATATCTCAACATTATTAATCGATCTAAAAGTGACAAGTGATTAGATAAACCAATGGCTACAAAATTTATTTTAGTGTATGAGAGAAGACCCACATATGTGTTAAATATTAGATCATAAATTAAAAATGAAACCTAATAAGAGAATCCAAACTCAAAATTTATGTTTTAATTCTAAAACAAAGTCGATTAAAGTAAACACATAGATATCTCAACAACATCAAATTTTTTTTAATAATAATTTTAATCCAATTTAGAACTCACAGAAATTAAGGAAAAAGATTGGCAAATTTACCTACTCATTCTTGATTCTGCAAGATTCATCATGGAAGTAGTGAGTTGTGGAGGATCGAACCAACTCCAAATTGCATGATTGTTACACCTTTGGGCAGAAACTAATCATGCAAAGAAAATACCTGCATAGCTAGCCAAAACATAAAATACACAAAATACATATAGCTTCAACAACTTTGGCCAGATGAAAATATGTTAGAAGTACTTTATGATTTGCTATAATACTAATTTATAATTGGTGAGTGATTTCCTGAAATTCCCATTGGGACAAAGTATTCACCATATAAATTAGAATTCTGATTTTTCAGAATAATCCTTTAGAACAGTATTAAATAACCGTTTTGTTGGATATTCAATGATTCTCAAAAGATTCAATCAGACACAAAAGTATGTCGTTGTTGACATTGAACAATAGAGTTCTTGAAAGAGGAAACATGGTTATTCAGTTGTTCGATAGGGACCAAAATGATCAATTAGTAAACTGATGCCACTTTCCAATTTTCTCTCAAAAGACAATTATCATCATAATCAGAATTGATGACCAAACAAAACATTGGTTTAAGCAAAACAAACCAATACATCTTTAAATCAAAATTTAATCAGTGTTGTCTATAAAATTCATTAGTGTTGATAATTTGCATAAAATAAGGACATATTGGAACCATAAACCTGTATAATAACCGGTACCAATAGATGTGCACAAATCAGTGAAACAATATCACATAACAAAACTAGTTTTGAAGTACCAAAAAATTCAGCAGTACTATTTTAGTTTGCAAATTCACCAAACACTCAATTCTCTTTAGATTGTCATGAAAATTTTTAGGTATGAACTAGACATATATGACTACTATTTTGCAAAATTTCATGATTTTTTAAAATCTTATAAGTGAGCCAAAAATGAATTCGAAAAGAGAGGTGCTGCCGAAACAGCAGAAAATGTTCAGTACATACCTGAGATTACAAATTCACCAAATATTCATTGTTCAACTGATTTGGATCAGAATTTTCAGACATAAAGTAAACATACAAATCTGTTATTTCCCAAAATTTCATAATTTTTGAGATTTTACAAGTGTACTAAAAACAAATTTGAAATAAGTTGTGCTGCTGAAACAACAGAAATTCTGCAAAACATACCCGAGTCTAAATAATTCACCAAAACTTCAATCTTCCTCCAATGTGTATGAAAATTTTCAGAAATAAATTAGACATGTAAATTTATTGTTACCCAAAATTCCATGATTTTTTCGATTTTAAAAGTGGGTTAAAATAAAATCGAAATGGAATTTGCTGCTGAAACCGCATACATTCTGCAGGACAGTCCCGAGATTAAAAATTCACCAATAATTCTTTTTCAAACCAATGCTCTTCAAAATTTCCAGATTTGAAATAAATATCTCAATGTATATCATACTAAAATTTCATGAATTTATGAGTCACATAGATATGTCAAAATAATATCACAAGCAAACTATTCTGCGGAAGTCTGCAGAATTCCAGCAATATGGTATCAAACTTAAAAATTTACCATAAATCCATTTCTTGTCTAGAAACGTGAAAAAAATACCAACGTCTACAATCCATTTGATATTATGACATGATCAAATTTCATAAAATTTGGAGTTATGAAAAATCTATCAAAATCAGAGACTAAAATAGAACAAATTGCAAGGTATGCTAAACTGCATGAACATAGCTAGTCTTGTTTTCATAACTTTACTAAAATTTCATTTTTCTTTTAAAACAACATTTAGCATGTCCATTGTGATATATCAAAATCTCCTTTTAAGATAGAAAACAATTTAAAAGTGACACCAAAATGGCCACGGCATTAATATGTGTATATAGATCAAGTCCTTACGACGCAAGATTTGAGAATTGAAAGGGATCTCAAACCTTTCTAATTCCTGCAGAATGAGTTCACACATTCATCTAAGCTATGAATGAACACGTGTGCCTGCATAAAACATGTTAGTGTCATGGTATCCAAATTCAGAATTTTAAATCATGAAAATCCTATACAATGGCTCACCCACGAAGTCAGTATCCATAAGGTTAATTCAATCCATCAACTCAAAAGAATTTCAAAAGGTTGCTTTAGACAACAACAAAAAATATGAGCAAACTTACTAATTTTACTTCCATTGGGTCAAAATTTATTCTCACCTTTGAACGGGATATGCTCACTAGGGTTTTGGGCGAGCCCTAGGAAACCCAACACTAACACTACCAATCAAAATAAAGCAAGATATGCAAATCTCGTAAAGCTCAACCCATAATAAAGCATGGCAAATAATTCATTATGCAAGACTTGGCAGCAAGCTTTTCATAATGGGGTTCAAGCTCGATGCATAAACCCTAGTGCATGGGTAATGAACCATGGCAGCATACTAGAGCTCTCTGATCCTTCAACCAAACAAATTTACTCCATCGGAGATATCATGTGATAGAAAAGGAATACTAAAAACTACAAAATCTTTGGAATAATGTATCTTTCACCCACCATACATCTTATGTATAAATATGTCGTATGATGTAACTTGGCATCTAAATCATAAAGTTAATTGAACATGTTGGTCAACAGTCATTCACAATATAAATTTTGCCATGAATCTTTGTGATTCATGCCGCAAAACTGTAGTTAGAAAAGCAATTACAAAAATATTCTAAGATTAAGCGGAAGCCTCAGGATCCACAAGTAAAAGACATTTAAACAAAACAACAAATAATTATGCCTTTAATTTGTTAAGAATTTGTTCAAACAGATTACCAATAATCCGAACCCCCAAGCTTTGCAAATTCCCTAGCAGATTTGTATCAATATATTCAAAACCAACCATGATCGAAATTCTGAATTCTAGGCGAGTTGAGAGGCTCTGATACCACATGTAAGATGTAATCTGAAAATCAACAAGTTATTAGAATCACAGATAAAACAAATATAACTACAATAAACCAATCAAACAATTAAAAGGGAAATAAACTTATCTTCCAAAGTGGAGGAAGAAGAAGAAGCCATGACTGCTAGGGTTTCAAGGAGGAACTTCTACACTCTAGCAGCCGAGATTCCTTGTGCACAAAATAGGGTTTTGCACTAGAATAGGATGATGCTGTGAGTGCAGGGACCTCCTGATATATAGACGCTCATCCCTTTAATCCGGCCTATTAACTGATTAAGGGGATATTCCATATCCATTAGGATTTCATTATAGTCCTAAATGGTAACGAACTCTTTGTCAACTAAATAAGGTTTTCATAATTAATTGCACTAAATAAGGACTCCTAAACCTAACCAAATAAGGCTCCATAATTTTCTCAACCATTAACTCGGATTGACCAAGTTACTGTATGTCAATAAACAGTAAGCACATGTTCTTTGACACTCACAACTTACACAGTGAGCTACATGTATCTATTTTCCACTCGTTTAAGAACAAAAAAAAAACTCTGAAAGATTACCAGCACACATCAATGGTACTGAAGGAGATTCTGAACGGGCTCTCTGCTGCCATCAATGCACTTCATCTGATACATCCTGCCTGTGCTTGGATTGGTCCTCTATTCGAGAGAAGTTCTCTTCACAATGAGCTGTATCCGAGTAAAATAGCTAAATTTAAAATAGACAGACAAGCTTCCAGCGACGATGGTTATCCTCAAACACGGAAATCTTATATTGATATTGAGAAACTTGAGGACGAGTTTGTGCTTACTTCAGCAGAATATTTGCTTTCACCGGCACATGTCAAATCTACACCTAGTGGAACCCAGAAAGCACCACTAGAGGTTGTTGATCTCCTTATCCAGACAAATTTATATGATATGGCATTTACAGTCCTTTTAAGATTCTTTAAAGGTTCACAGTTAAAGAGGGGATTGGAAAGAGCTTTCTTTGCCACGGCACTGAAATGTTGTTCAAATGGAGTTGATTCTTCACTGGTTGGGGACGGTCACAGAGCACCAAATGCTCCGAATGAATTGTCAAAGGGAATTAGTCAATGGGGAACTCTTGAGCTTTATCTTGACAAATATAGAGTGTTCCATTCCCATTTACCACTAGTTGTTGCTGAAAAACTTCTTCGTATGGATCCTCAAGTCAAATCGCCCATTTGGCTGGTAAAGGTAAAGGAAAAGACTTGGGGCTTGACAGGCCAAGAATCAAATCAAGCATTATTGTTCCAACTGTATGTTAATTATGGTCGATACAGAGAAGCTAGGAATCTTTTGCTCGAGTACAAGATCATTTGCAAAGATGAGACGGCATTTGCAGTTTGGTCTCCCTACACATCAGTTGAGCTTCTTTGGTGCCAACTTGAGGAATGTATCAGTTCAGGGCACATGATATATCGATGTAACATGCTCAAAAATCTGCTACATGGAGCGTTGCTGAGCCAAAGAAGACTCAGAAGACGAAATGGTAAAAAATGATGGCCTTCAGGGTTTTTTCCTTTTAAGTTTCATTGTAATCCTGTCTGTAGTATGATGATGCAGAGACTTTTTTGTTATGGAGTTCGTTAGGGAGCTAGTTGTTATTTTTGTTGAAAAGTTTGCTTTTGGTTCTTTTCCTTTTATCGTTTTCACGAAGGTTTAATTTACTTGAAGTGAATCATGGCCCCGACCTTTTTAATTTACTTGATTGCAAATATGATGCTTTTGAAGTTGACCATTTATTTGTGCTTATAATTTTTAATTTGTTTCTTCCTTTGTTATTCTTCTACATTATTTTAAAAGGAGTTTTAAGGAAACACTCTCGATATTATTTACTTTAACGAAAAACCACATTTTTACTCTAAAAAGTCACTCCTTGTACTATTCACTTACAACATCTTTTTGTCATTTTGATTAAAACTCAAAATTTTCAAGTTTTTTTCGTTAGTTTTCCTTATTTTAAATTCACAAAACATCATGCTCACAAAATAATAATTTTTTTTTCGTTCTCAGCATACTTACAAGAAATTTATAGAAGCACAAGGAATGCAACAAAAAATGAAGGAGCTACAGATTGATAAGATCCCTATGTAGAATTATCAAAATGACGGGCCGAAGGCCCACTTCCAACAACACTAATATTGTCCCCAACTTAGTAATTACTACATGCACAATCTGTCAAATGTGAAGTTTTATTGCAAAAGTCCTCGGTGTTAGTTAGAGTGGGGTTAGACTATTTAAACTGTTAAATTCCTTTTTCTATGGCCAATGTGGGATTCAACACGTCCCCTCACGGAGCACCCAATTAGTGGGTCACACATGGGAGATTCACATATCGACAACCACATAGAGCCAAGGGAACTCACCCTACACGCGGGGCCACAAGGCCCATCTTCATCACTTGGGGCCAAGGGGATCCACCCATCATGTGGCAGTACAATACGGGTCCGCCCTCTAGCTCTAGCTCTTTGGCTCTAATACGCACTCTGGCTCTGGGTCTCTGGCTCCGATACGCACTCTAGCTCTGATACCATGTAGAGACGGGCCGAAGGCCCACTTCCAACAACACTAATATTGTCCCCAACTTGGTAATTACCACTTGCACAATCCGTCAAGTGTGGAGTTTTATCACAAAAAACATCGATGTTAGTTACAGTGGGATTAGGATATTTAAACTACTAAAAAAAAATTTCTACGATCGATGTGGGATTCAACACCCTTTAGACGTGCCGATAATTTTATACATTGTTGGTACAAATCCATCATGGTAAAAACTATTAAATTTGTTAAGAATGTTGTAGTAGAATTTAAACCTTCCAACAACTCTTCACTTCATATGAATTGGGAAAATGTCCAACGAATTAGGTACAACCCCATTTAATGGCATTTCCTATTTCATTTACAATTACTTATTTCAAATAAAAAAAAATTATGGGTGCAAGAAAAATCACTGTTTTAAAAATTTCCGCATAAGCGCTAGGCGCTGGTCACTGCTCCGATTAATGCCTAGGCGTTTGAGAATTAAGAAAGAGCGTCTAGACCTGGTAAGGCGCCTGCCTACCCCACCCAAACCCGCCTAGGTTGCAACTCACTTAGACAGAAAATAGATAACTTTCGTTTTGCATTTTATTTTTTTCGATAAATTGTAAGAGACTTGTTGAATACTTAAATGAACACACATTATATGCTTGTTCTTCATGTTTTCATTATATTCTAATACTTCATAATATATAGGTCATTCTATTTCTTAGTGTATGATGAAATTATATATATTTAAGTATAAATAGACACTTATTTACACAAAATATGATATATTTACTTAAATCCACCTAGTACGCCTAATCCGCCTAGGCACCTGCCTAGTTTGTCTAGGCGCCCGCCTAACCGCCTAGGCGTTAGGCCCCAATCTACTGCCTGACTAGAGTCTAACTTCTTTTGGAACCTTGAGAAAAATATTAATAGTGACCAAACAACTTTTCTAAATACAATGACTAATCTCTTATTTCATGTGGAAATATACAACAAATTCAAATTGTATTCAAGTTTCAAATATAAATAAAATTGCATTTTTTTGTCAATTTATAGGCATCACATCTGTCTAAAGTGAAAAGGTTCTTACTATTTAATTGTTAACTCAAACTTGACATGTTATAAATCTCACAGTATTCTTCAAGTAAGTGGAGTAAAAGTATTACTATGGGCAAATTGTCAAAATTAAAGGTATTTAGGCTAAACTTATGACACACCCCGACCTAAAATATCTATGTGTACACCCAAGTCGAGATGTGATAGCTGACATATGAAAGGTGACGAAGCCATTAAGTGTAGTTGATGTGAAAAGTGCAAATAAATTTGAACTTGAACTAAATAAAGTAAGAGTGCACAACGTGAAGGGGTTGGAATCCATATTACACAACAATAATATTAGAGCATAGTGCAGTAAGGTAAAAGTCGTCGCACCCTGGAAAGGATGGTTAATAATACAGAAAAGTAAAGTAGCCTACTTTGATCGTAGCCCGGTCAACTAAATTCCAAAGTTTCCTCGACTCCCTAGTAGCTCAGTCTCTGGGTCATGGAGAGCTGAAAAACAAAGGTGAAAGGGCTAATAAAAATGGGAACTTTAATGAAAAGCACCCGGTACTGTTCATTTTAACGAATAACCACATTTTTACACTAAAAAGTCAATCCTGGTACTATTCACTTTACTCTTTATTTTGTCCTTATCATTAAAACTCAAAGTTTTCAAGCCCTTTTCATTAGTTTTCCTAATAAAAATAGGACATGGCTTCTCTGCCCTCCCAGTTCCCATACACTCTCATTCCCTCTTATTTGTGCGGTCACGGTTAAACCACGTCAATATTTTATACCACTATTGCTTTTTGTCTTATTATCTCTATAAAAAAAATCAATATAAAATGTAGACGTGGGTTAACCGTAACTGTACAAAATAGGAGGACATAGGAGTGTATGGGAACTGGGAGGGCAGAGAAGCTAGGTACATAAAAATAAAGTTTGTAAAACTGCTTTCGAAAACGGTGTAACCCCTCGTTGTAAATTAGGTGGTTTTTAATAAAATACTACTATGCATACAATATAGTACCTGTCACATAGGTATTGAATCACTAATATTGGAAACCGCAAGTCAATATATTAGACCATGCCATGCTGACAAACATAGAGTCAAGTCAATGGATTGTAATCAGTCCATTGCTACATGTGATTACATAACATGCTATAAAAATTATGATGACTAATGTCAAATGAGTATATATCACTAGAGAAATGAATTTCTCAAGAAATAATTGCATTTTGTTTTACTGAACAAGATTAATATCTAGGCAAGAAATACTCGCCTAATTGTTAGATCACTACCTTACCTAATTATAGGATATTGCTCTTATTATAAGTACTTATATATAACTAAATTATCGATATTACTATTGAATTATTATAAGAGAAATGGCTGTAATTGAAATAGCACATATTATTTCAATTATAAGTACTTATTTTTTCTTGAGTTACTGTTTTTGTTGAAAACAAATAATACCATTGTAAGGCTGCAATTCCAATGGTGCTTATGATAAGTGATATATAGTAAGTGCATTTATCAGTGAATCAAGGTAATGCATTGCATTGCATATAGTCAATGATATTTATTGTCAGTCTAAATTACTGACCATGTTGAGCAATCAGTAATTTGCATACTATATACCTCATAAAAATAAAGGTGAGTAGGCTAATAAAAATAGAGTTTTGTAAAACCATTTTAGAAAACGGTGTAACTCCTCGTTGTAAAATAGGTATAGTTTTTAATAAAATACTACTACGCATACAATATAGTACTTAGCACATAGAGTAAATCAAAGGATATGGGAGGCGTATACAACATATATCACAACATAAAGACAATGTTCATAAATCTATGTAGACACACAAGTCATGCAAAAAGTAGCTACATCAACAAGCTAGGTGTAGGTTTTCATTCTAGTACCGGTAGGCACTCACATTCAAGTCCTAACATCAACCTTAGGGACAGGATAGCACCTAACTTTGGATCAAAAGCGATGTAGAAAGTGCATGTGAACATACATGTAAGGTTGGTCTTTGGCTCGAACAAGCTTTTAGGTGTGGGACAAAGCTAGAAGTCCCCTAGGTAACATTAAAAAGGTCGTACCCAGTGCACAAGGCTCCCGCTTTACGCAGGGTCTGAGAGAGGTGAATGTCGGCTAGCCTTACCCCCATTTATGGAGAGGTTGTTCCCAAGTCTCGAACCCGAGACCTACCGCTCATGGGCGAAGGCACTTGCCATTGCACCAAGTGCGACCTCTCCCCTAGGTAACATTGATTCGAAAAAATATTACTTGACAAACGTTGTTGGAAATGTGCCCTAAACCCAATCATAAGATGAAACTTTACAGACATTTCACATGTTAAACTAAACTAGTTTAATGTAAGGGCAATGATTATTGTTTAAAGTCCTCTCATTAAATGTTACACGCTGAAACGATAAGTCTAAAGAAAATGTAATTAGGAGAATACGATCTAAAGAAGTTAGATTCATGAGGTCATTCTCTTTCTTACACATATCCTAAATGTTCTTGACTATAAGGTTGCCAATTACACATTCATGATCCGCTTAGATTAGTACTTGCTATGTCTTCTCTAGGGAAGAGTGACTGGTCTCGAATCATTGGTGTGATTCATATTAAGGCAAGTATATATGTAGGTGCTCAATAGAGAATGAGTCCACTAAACGTAATCAACGATGAGTTCTCATACTCATGTCACATGAGAACTCATACTTAGGATAATGCAAAGTAATCCTTTGCCCTAAGCATCATAGTTGTCTTGTAGTTAGGTCCTTGATCTTTGACAGTGCCAAGGGCACTCAATTGGAGGGGTACCCACGGCATAATTGGGTTAAGCTACTTAACCATGGAGGCAGTTGAATGCACAACAAGGGATCTCTAACCTTCAAACAGTTGAGGGAGAATACTCTGTGATATGATTATGAATCTCTATCCAAAGTATGAATGAGATTTAGGAAGACGTTCCAAATCACATTCAAGGTAATCATATTGGCAAGAGAATCACATTGAATAGTAGACATGAATATACTATCAAACCAAACGATGTGATCATGAGTATTGAATTAAAAAAAAAAGATCGTATTGCATTTTTAATGCCAATCTAAATCGGTTCTCCAAACGTCTTGTGAATAACTTGGGTAGACATGAAATACTGTTAGGTGTCACTCATCGATTAGTACGAGTTCTAATCGGCCACTGCCTCATGAAAAGGAACCTAATGGATCACACACCGTGTAAGGTAATGATTGAAGGATATAACGAAGATGAGTAAGGACAATTAAATAGTTTAATTGTATATGAGGATTAATTTATATATTAATTAACTCATACAAAAGGTTCGTATGGGCTTTAAGTTAGTTTATGATTTCGAGGTCCCAAGTGGTTTTGGTCCATGAGGCCCATTGAGTGTAAGTTGTGTAACAACTAAAACAAAATAGGAAATTAGCCCACTAATCATAGGAGGCCAGCCTAACTACAAGACAACTATAATGCCTCAGGTCAAAGGATTACTTTGCATTATCCTAAGTATGAGTTCTCATGTGACATGAGTATGAGAACTCCTCGTTGATTACGTTCAGTGGACTCATTCTCTGTTGAGCACCTACATATATACTTGCCTTAATGTGAATCACACCAATGATTCGAGACCAGTCACTCTTCCCTAGAGAAGACATAGCAAGTACTGATCTAAGCGGATCATGAATGTCTAATTGGCAACCTTATGGTCAAGAACATTTAGGATATGTGTAAGAAAAGCTAATGATGATGGACCAACCTTTATCTTGGTCAATACCTACAACAAATGATTAATTAAAATAGATTCAAATTGGTATGAAGCGTGGTTCAACAAAAAAATGAATTACCTTTTGTGAAATTGCCTCTCCGTCAACATCAATATTAGGAGCTTCTCGTGTCAAGAACGAAATTAAACTGTCCTCTATGATCTCTTTTCCAAGCATCTTCAATCATTACAAGTACAAAAGGAATTAAACCGCTGTTTAGTTTCTACTTCTCCACACCAAATCCAGATAAAGATGCATTAGAGAAGGATAGATGCATATACATGAAGTACAAGTCTAAGAGATTCCTGGAAATACTGGGTAGCTTCATTTTGAAAAAAATTAACAAAAGACAAAGGCACTTACTTTTGGATTTCCTCCTAGAATTATGTCAATGCCTCTGCCAGCCAATTGGTAGAAATGGTAATGGCATATTTTCTTCCTGCTTGGGCAACAATTTCAGCCTCCCTTGCAGCATACTGATGAGAAAAGTACATAAACACAACGGCAATGTAAAACCAAACTGTCAACAACAACAACAACAACAAAGCCTTTTCCCACTAAGTGGGGTCGGCTATATGAATCCTAGAACGCCATTGCGCTCGGTTTTGTGTCATGCCCTCCGTTAGATCCAAGTACTCTAAGTCTTTTCTTAGAGTCTCTTCCAAAGTTTTCCTAGGTCTTCCTCTACCCCTTCGGCCCTGAACCTCTGTCCCGTAGTCACATCTTCGAACCGGAGCGTCAGTCGGCCTTCTTTGCACATGTCCAAATCACCAGAGCCGATTTTCTCTCATCTTTCCTACAATTTCGGCTACTCCTACTTTACCTCGGATATCCTCATTCCCAATCTTATCCTTTCTCGTGTGCCCACACATCCCACGAAGCATCCTCATCTCCGCTACACCCATTTTGTGTACGTGTTGATGCTTCACCACCCAACATTCTCTGCCATACAACATCGCTGGCCTTATTGCCGTCCTATAAAATTTTCCCTTGAGCTTCAGTGGCCTACGACGGTCACACAACACGCCGGATGCACTCTTTCCATCCAGCTCGTATTCTATGGTTGAGATCTCCATCTAATTCTCCGTTCTCTTGCAAGATAGATCCTAGGTAACGAAAACGGTCGCTTTTTGTGATCTTCGCTAGATTGCTCCGGTCATTAGTGTGGATAAGTATATAAATGGATAGAGATAGGAAAGCAAACACAAGATGTACGTGGTTCACCCAGATTGGCTACGTCCACGGAATAGAAGAGTTCTCATTAATTGTGAAGGGTTTACACAAGTACATAGGTTCAAGCTCTCCTTTAGTGAGTACGAGTGAATGATTTAGTACAAATGACATTAGGAAATATTGTGGGAGAATGATCTCGTAATCACGAAACTTCTAAGTATCGGAGTGTGGTGTCGTCTTGACTTGCCTTATCTGTCTCATAGGTAGATGTGGCATCTTCTCTGGAAGTACTCTTCCTCCATCCAGGGGTGGTATCTTTAACTGGTGGAGATGCACAAGGTAATGTATCAATTTCACTTGAAGCTTACTTGTAGTTTCAGGCTTGGTCAAGCGCGATACAAACTATGTAGTAGGAGTCCCCCAAGTCGCCGAGCTAGGGGGTCTGCTGAAAGAGGTGACAGACAAGGTAAGCAATCAGAGCTCCGACTGATTGTTCACCTTCTCCCCATCTTGCAGCAGCATGAAGGATAAAGAGAAGAAAGATGAGAAGAGATGATATGAGATACTTTTGCTTTTGAAAAAGTAACTTTCCACAGGCTTATTCTTGAACTGAGCTGGAGGGTTTTCTGGTTTCCTCCAGAGTATAAGGCCGACTGAAGAATTTGAGGGTCAAAACAAGTCCATCAAATCTAGAGTACGTTCCACCCTGCTGATATGGGATACTTTTGCTTTTGACAGAGTAATGGATGTATCGGCACGTGTGCTGTTACGCTTGTCTCCACATGCTTCCTTGTATCCTTCGCACTTGCCCTATCTGTTCCTCAAGCAGATGCGGAATCTTCCCTGGAAACATAAGATGATGAAGATGAGTACTCGAGAGCAATGTCAGGTAAGTAATCAGGTAAGGGGTTCCAGGCAGTCAGTTCCTGGCTGGAAGCTTGATTCCAAGTGCTGACTGATTGCTCTCTTTCTCCTTGTCTTGCAGGTAAAAACAAGGCCAAAAGAAAAAACAGGGAAAAAGCATGATATGGGATACTCTTGCTTTTAACCCTGATGATATGAGATATTCTTGCTCTAGTATAGCTTGTTTGCAGAGGTATTATCGGGGGGAAAGAAAGCTGAATATTTCGAAAGGCTTTGTTGGGAGTGCCCTCTCAGATATGATGAAGGGTTGAGCATTTTTGCAGGTCTGCCTGTCCGTTGGGGATGGAGGTCGACATATATAGGAGTCTCCCTAACAACAAGTAGTAATGCTATTCCTTTACCCTGCTTGGTCATAGCACGGTAGTGGGAGCTGCCAGTTTCACATGTTTTAACTCTGTCATAGCACTTTGAAAAAGTGGTCTGTGGTATCTGGCTCTCGAGATTCGGAGAACGATGCCTCTTCGATTTTTGAGAAAGCAATCATGCTGGGGGTCTGACTCTCGAGATTCGGAGAGCAGTGTCTCTTCGATTTTTGAGGAAGTAATCATGTTGGGAGTCTGGCTCTCGAGATTCGGAAGGCGGTGCCTCTTCGATTTTGGAGCAAGCAATCTTGTTGGGAGTGTTGTCTCGAATGTGAGTAAAGGTTGGACATGTTTGCTAGTCTACCTTGCCACGAAGCACAAAGGTTGACACACAGGGACTTTCCAATTATCCAGCAATGGTACTGTTCCTTTACCCTCTCTTCAATTTTGAGAAAGTAGTCATGTTGGGAGTCTGGCTCTCGAGATTCGGAGGAAGGTGCCTCTTCGATTTTGGAGCAAGCAATCTTGTTGGGACTGTTTTCTCGAATGTGAGTAAAGGTTGGGCATGTTTGCTAGTTTACCTTGCCACGAAGCACAGAGGTTGACACACAGGGACTTTCCAATTATCCAGCAGTGGTACTGTTCCTTTACCCTTGTGGGTAATAATATGGTAGCTAGACCTTCAAAATTTATGTGTAAACTTTGTTAGTGCTGTTTCTTTGCTATTCTTTTACCTTTCTTGGTCAGAGCGATGTAGTGGGAGCTGCAAGCTTCACGTGCTCAACTTTGGCAGAGAACTTTGGCAAAGTGATCTGTGGTACCCATGAGTTGTTGTTGCGTGTGGGAAGTGGGTGATTGAACAGTAAGATTCATGTGCTTTCTACTTCACCAGAAGTCTTCGACAGAATGCCCATAATTTCTGCAAAGCTGAGTGTGCGTGTGACAGGTGCTGACAAGGCTAGAAAAGTAGGTGCCTCTTCGATTTCTGAGATCGGCCCTCGTGGTCTCTGAGCAGCCCAGCTTTTGAGAAAGCGAGCGCCTCTTCGATTGATTCGGAGAACGGTGCCTCACCGATTTTTGAGAAAGCAATCATGCTGGGGGTCTGGCTCTCGAGATTCGGGGAGCAGTGTCTCTTCGATTTTTGAGAAAGTAATCATGTTGGGAGAGTGGCTCTCGAGATTCGGAGGGCGGTGCCTCTTCGATTTTGGAGCAAGCAATCTTGTTGGGAGTGTTTTCTCGAATGTGAGTAAAGGTTGGGCATGTTTGCTAGTCTACCTTGCCACGAAGCACAGAGGTTGACACACAGGGACTTTCCAATTATCCAGCAATGGTACTGTTCCTTTACCCTCTCTTCGATTTTTAAGAAAGTAGTCATGTTGGGAGTCTGGCTCTTTAGATTCGGAGGACGGTGCCTCTTCGATTTTGGAGCAAGCAATCTTATTGGGAGTGTTTTCTCGAATGTGAGTAAAGGTTGGGCATGTTTGCTAGTCTACCTTGCCACGAAGCACAGAGGTTGACATACATGGACTTTCCAATTATCCAGCAGTGGTACTGTTCCTTTACCCTTGTGGGTAATAATATGGTAGCTAGACCTTCAAAATTTATGGGTCTAAACTTTGTTAGTGCTGTTTCTTTGCTATTATTTTACCCTTCTTGGTCAGAGCGATGTCGTGGGAGCTGCAAGCTTCACGTGCTCAACTTTGGCAGAGAACTTTGGCAAAGTTATCTGTGGTACCCATGAGCTATTGTTGCGTGTGGGAAGTGGGTAATTGAACAATAAGATTCATGTGTTTTCTACTTCCCCAGAAGTCTTTGACAGAATGCCCATAATTTCCGCAAAGCTGAGTGTGCGTGTGACAGGTGCTGACAAGGCTGGAAAAGTAGGTGCCTCTTCGATTTCTGAGATCGGCCCTCGTGGTCTCTAGGGAGCCTAGCTTTTGAGAAAGCGAGCGCCTCTTCGATTTCTGAGATCGGCCTTCGTGGTCTTTGAGCAGCCCAACTTTTGAGAAAGCAAACGGCTCTTCGATTTCTGAGATCAACCATCGTGATCTCTAAGCAGCCCAACTTTTGAGAAAGCAAACGCCTCTTCGATTTCTGAGCAGGCGCCTCTTTGATTTCTGAAGCTCCGTCGAGTGCAGATTTTTATAGAGGCTGGCATTAAGTTCCAAAGCATACTTGAATCTCCACCAGTAGAAGCTTCATTCTTGCACTTCTAAGATCTTGATTTGTCCGACCTCTTCTCTCTTCAACACCTTTGAAAATGTCTGGCCCCTCCGACCGTCGTTTTGACTTGAACCTTGTTGAAGAGGCAGCCCCGCCTTCTCCAGACAACATATGGCGCCCATCATTCGTCTCCCCAACTGGTCCTCTTACCGTTGGGGATTCCGTGATGAAGAATGATATGACCGCTGCGGTGGTGGCCAGGAACCTTCTCACTCCCAAAGATAACAGACTACTTTCCAAACGGTCTGATGAGTTAGCTGTTAAGGATTCGCTGGCTCTCAGTGTTCAGTGTGCAGGTTCTGTGTCTAATATGGCCCAACGCCTATTTGCTCGAACCCTCCAAGTTGAATCATTGGCGGCTGAAGTGATGAGTCTCAAACAGGAGATTAGAGGGCTCAAGCATGAGAATAAACAGTTGCACCGGCTCGCACATGACTATGCTACAAACATGAAGAGGAAGCTTGACCAGATGAAGGAAACTGATGGTCAGGTTTGACTTGATCATCAGAGATTTGTGGGTTTGTTCCAAAGGCATTTATTGCCTTCGTCTTCTGGGGCTGTACCGCGTAATGAAGCTCCAAATGATCCCCCTCCGGTGCCTTCTCTTTCTGGGGATCTACCGACTGCTGAGACTTCTCCTAAGCAACCTTTGTGAAGGCTCCCTCTTGTGTGTTTATTTTGACTCATGTATATGTACATATTTGTAGCTTATCGGGGATATCAATAAATAAGCTTTCCTTCATTTCAACGTATTGTGTTAAATACACCAAAGCCTTCTTCGCTAAGTTCTTTGAATTTTCTTTTGTTGAAGCTTGTATGTTGAAGCTTTCTGAGTGGAGCATGTAGGTTGGGGTAGTGTTCCCTTAATTTCCCGAGTGAGGAAAACTTCTTGGTTGGAGACTTGGAAAATCCAAGTCACTGAGTGGGATCGGCTATATGAATCTTAGAACGCCATTGTGCTCGATCCTGTGTCATGTCCTTCGTTAGATCCAAGTACTCTAAGTCTTTTCTTAGAGTCTCTTCCAAAGTTTTCCTAGGTCTTCCTCTACCCCTTCGGCCCTGAACCTCTGTCCCATAGTCGCATCTTCTAATCGGAGCGTCAGTAGGCCTTCTTTGCACATGTCCAAACCACCGTAACCGATTTTCTCTCATCTTTCCTTCAATTTCGGCTACTCCTACTTTACCCCGGATATCCTCATTCCTAATCTTATCCTTTCTCGTGTGCCCACACATCCAACGAAGCATCCTCATCTCCGCTACACCCATTTTGTGTACGTGTTGATGTTTCACCGCCCAACATTCTGTGCCATACAGCATCGCCGGCCTTATTGCCGTCCTATAAAATTTTCCCTTGAGCTTCAGTGGCATACGGCGGTCACACAACACGCCGGATGCACTCTTCCACTTCATCCATCCAGCTTGTATTCTATGGTTGAGATCTCCATCTAATTCTCCGTTCTTTTGCAAGATAGATCCTAGGTAACGAAAACGGTCGCTCTTTGGTATTTCTTGATCTCCGATCCTCACCCCTAACTCGTTTTGGCCTCCATTTGCACTGAACTTGCACTCCATATATTCTGTCTTTGATCGGCTTAGGCGAAGACCTTTAGATTCCAACACTTCTCTCCAAAGGTTAAGCTTTGCATTTACCCCTTCCTGAGTTTCATCTATCAACACTATATCGTCTGCGAAAAGCATACACCAAGGAATATCATCTTGAATATGTCCTGTTAACTCATCCATTACCAACGCAAAAAGGTAAGGACTTAAGGATGAGCCTTGATGTAATCCTACAGTTATGGGAAAGCTTTCGGTTTGTCCTTCATGAGTTCTTACGGCAGTCTTTGCTCCTTCATACATATCCTTTATAGCTTGGATATATGCTACTCGTACTCCTTTCTTCTCTAAAATCCTCCAAAGAATGTCTCTTGGGACCCTATCATACGCTTTTTCCAAATCTATAAAGACCATGTGTAAATCCTTTTTCCCATCTCTATATCTTTCCATCAATCTTCGTAAGAGATAGATTGCCTCCATGGTTGAGCGCCCTGGCATGAACCCGAATTGGTTGTCCGAAACCCGTGTCTCTTGCCTCAATCTATGCTCAATGACTCTCTCCCAGAGCTTCATTGTATGACTCATTAGCTTAATACCCCTATAGTTCATGCAATTTTGTACGTCGCCCTTATTCTTGTAGATAGGCACCAAAGTGCTCGTTCGCCACTCATTTGGCATCTTCTTCGTTTTCAAAATCCTATTGAAAAGGTCAGTGAGCCATGTTATACCTGTCTCTCCCAAAACTTTCCACACTTCGATTGGTATATCGTCTGGGCCTATTGCTTTTCTATGCTTCATCTTCTTCAAAGCTACAACCACTTCTTCCTTCCGGATTCGACGATAAAAGGAGTAGTTTCTACACTCTTCTGAGTTACTCAACTCCCCTAAAGAAGCACTCCTTTCATGTCCTTCATTGAAAAGATTATGAAAATAACCTCTCCATCTGTCTTTAACCGCGTTCTCTGTAGCAAGAACCTTTCCATCCTCATCCTTGATGCACCTCACTTGGTTTAGGTCCCTTGTCTTCTTTTCCCTTGCTCTAGCTAGTTTATAGATATCCAACTCTCCTTCTTTGGTATCTAGTCGTTTATACATATCGTCGTAAGCCGCTAACTTAGCTTCTCTGACAGCTTTCTTCGCCTCTTGCTTCGCTTTTCTATACCTTTCACCATTTTCATCGGTCCTCTCCTTGTATAAGGCTTTACAACATTCCTTCTTAGCCTTCACCTTTGTTTGTACCTCCTCATTCCACCACCAAGATTCCTTTTGGTGTGGGGCAAAGCCCTTGGACTCTCCTAATACCTCTTTTGCTACTTTTCGGATACAACTAGCCATGGAATCCCACATTTGGCTAGCTTCCCCCTCTCTATCCCACACACATTGGGTGATTACCTTCTCTTTGAAAATGGCTTGTTTTTCTTCTTTTAGATTCCACCATCTAGTTCTTGGGCACTTCCAAGTCTTGTTCTTTTGTCTTACTCTTTTGATATGTACATCCATCACCAACAAGCGATGTTGATTAGCCACGCTCTCTCCTGGTATAACTTTGCAATCCTTACAAGTTATACGATCCCCTTTCCTCATTAGAAGAAAATCTATTTGTGTTTTTGACGACCCACTCTTGTAGGTGATCACATGTTCTTCTCTCTTCTTAAAGAAGGTGTTGGCTAAGAAGAGATCATATGCCATTGCAAAATCCAAGATAGCTTCCCCATCCTCGTTTCTCTCCCCAAAACCATGGCCACCATGAAAACCTCCATAGTTGCCTGTCTCCCTGCCCACGTGTCCATTTAAATCTCCTCCTATAAATAACTTCTCCGTCTGAGCAATTCCTTGCACCAAGTCTCCAAGATCTTCCCAAAATTTCTCCTTCGAACTCGTATCCAACCCTACTTGAGGTGCGTACGCACTAATCACATTGATAAGTTCTTGTCCTATTACAATCTTGATTGCCATGATTCTATCTCCTACCCTCTTGACATCTACAACATCTTGTACCAAGGTCTTGTCCACGATGATGCCAACACCGTTTCTCGTTCTATTTGTGCCCGAATACCAAAGTTTAAACCCTGAGTTTTCTAGATCCTTTGCCTTACTACCAACCCACTTAGTTTCTTGTAGGCACATAATATTTATCCTTCTCCTCACCATAACTTCCACTACTTCCATAGATTTTCCCGTTAAGGTTCCTATATTCCACGTTCCTAAACGCATTTTGCTCTCTTGAACTCTACCCTTCTGTCCTAGCTTCTTCACCCTCCCCCGTCTAATAGGATCAAAGTACTTCTTTTGTGTGTCCCGGGTAAAGTTGATAGGAGCATATGCTCCCAAACAACTTTGAGTGGAGTCGTTCGAAAAGAAGTTTCTATGGCCCCCTTGCTCATTTAACACTGCATCCGGGTGCTGATGGAGATACAGCGACCCTTGCTCACTTATCACTGTGCTCGGGCCACACAGCGCGCCACTTACGGGTGACGCCCTAGCTTTAGCGCGATTTTGTTCTGGATTCATTTTCATAAGGATTCGACGTGATCATGGAGTGCCGGTATTATAGTAAAAATATGATAGGCTGCCACATGCAAGCTCTAATCAAGTCAAATTTCAATAAACCTTAGGCCGTGCATTTAGAATATTGTGGGGGATATTTCGTTCCTTAAGCAAATCAGACAAGTACTCGGAATTCTCAACACTGCAATATTAAGATGACATATCATAGTTACTCGAAACGTGAAGTTGAGCAAATACTAGTATCTCCTACATATGCATAAACTTATTCAGTGTAAACCTGATTTAGTTTAATCCAATAAACAAGTATTTTTTATCAACGATATGCTACTTGGTCCGAATACCATTAGAATTTCTCCAGAAGCACATGAAACAACATGCCTCCACCCATATAACCATGTTGACAGAGTTTGAAATAGAGACTGAAAAAAGTTTCAGCAGCATCTGAAACACGAGATCTTATGCATTTCTGATTCAACTATCTTTAATATTTTATTGTCATCCCTCCATGACCTATCAGTAGAAAACATATACAGCTGGGAAATTAATAAAAGTCGAAACAGATATAGGATTCTGCATCTGGGATGGTATAAAAAATATAGGATTCCTCATCTGGGATGATATAAAAGATATAGGATTTTGCATCTGGGATGATACAATGCAAACTCCTCTTGGTCACAAAGTACAAAACTTCTAAAGTTTAACTTGCGTGGTATTTATGATTATAAGAAGGTTATGGCATGGCAGCCAATCTATTATCACAGAACCAGGTGCAAGAATCTAAATATATTAACTTAGATTTACCTGGTAGTTCCAACTAAAACAGGAGGCCCCTGTCTGAACATGTATTCCACTTCTTGACGAACATATTTCCACTTCCCTTGAGCAGTCTAAAATAGTACAAACCGAAACCTTATGTCAAGTTGATGATAGACTTTATTGGAATTTGGAGGCATAGAATCTATAAATGCCAGATATAATTAAGGGTGAGCACTAAATATCCTCCTGCAAAGCTTGAATTGGTAAATCATTACGAATGTTTTGCAGATTCGTTGGCACCTCAATGACTGGCGCTTGAAACATTTTCAAGAACTCTTTCTCCTGAAATTATTAAAGGGAAAATTTACAAGAGATCTGCAATTATGAATACAAGTTAAGCAAAAAATTTACTTTGAAAAATACATCGGAATGCTTGTAAACACACATACTTCCGTTTTTGCAGTTCCAGTCATTCCTGACAGCTTTGGGTAGAGCTTGAATAAAGATTGATAAGTGATTTGTGCCACAACAACCGAATCAGCCTAACAAGTATACTGATATTACAACTTTGAACTAGGATGGTAATACTTCATGTAATGAAGTGTGGTGAAAATAAAACTTCAGGTACTTCATGGAGGTACCTGAATCTCCAAGCCTTCTTTAGCCTCCGCAGCCTGATGAATCCCCTCAGACCACCTTCTCTTCTCCTCAACTCTGCCAGTCCGCTGCAAATATTTTAAGAACTTTCAGTTTCTCATATCTATGATAATTTCTACTTGTTTATAAAGTGCAGCATCAATGGATTTATGATTCACATTTCTTTCTATGATTCTATTCCTCGTCAATATAAGACACACAATGACTAGATCCAAGACAATTCACAATTTATACAAGTGGCATTTGGGTACAATCCACTTATCAATCGAGGAAAGAGAAATATTGAATTGGTCTTTCCTTGATTCATTTAGGGTACCTAAAATTATGATGCATAACACAGTTTATCTTTTCCAAATAATATTCCACATAATACATATATGCATATATATATATATATATATATATATATGTTGAGACAAAAGCATACGGCTTTATATGCCTATTGGCCACATTTTAAACGTCAGTACTTGCTCGGTTAATTGCTGATGGAAGGTCAAGCACTTGTGATATTTAACGAAGAAGGCCTATAATGTGCCAATCTCTCAAATGGTGTATTATGTGTAAAGATGAAGCAGAGGGCTTAATTTGTATAAGAAAGGTTGAGTTTGGTCAATACCTAGCCCAAGGATCACTTTCATCCCACAAGTCATTGGTTTCAAGGGCCATCTCAGCAAGAGCTATTCCTTCTTCAGTCAACTCAACTGAGTTATCTTTAAGTTCAACATTGTAATGCTGTAATGTCAATGATTATGAAACATAAAAGTTAATCTTAACATATCAACACCATATCGACATGATATCAATAACACAGAATTACAGATGACACATTGATGACGTATAGAGTATCCCACTCCATGAACAATGGAGCAGGATCCCCTTCTGAAGTTTCTCCCTCCTATTCCTATATATACATATGCATGGGGAAAAACAAACGAATAGCTACACCAGAGTTTATCTGAAAATAATAGGAAAGAGACTAGTCTCACAATTCCTTGCACAAGCAAATCAGCCACTTTAGCACCAACAGGATATCATGCAGCATCTTTACTAGCCTGAGATAGAAGGACAACATTTATTAATCAACATGTACAACAACGAGATCTTTTTACAAATGAAATTACACATTACCATAATAGATTAAGCTACTGATAAAAGAAAAATAAATTAGCATTTAAACTATAATATAAAAAGTATATATAAAAATAAAAATAAAAAAATAAAAAAATAAAAAAACCTTACAAAAAATTTATCTCCCCACTAATTAGCAATGGATTTCGTCCTTCATCAATAAGAACTGAGTCAGCTTCATGAACTATTGCAAAATGAAATGGCTTTGGCCTGTTTTTGCAAAGTAAAACTGCTGACATTAGAAATAGATTAAAAATACAAGTATTTACGAACTTAAATTATTTGAGTACCATTTCATAACAAGATGTTCACTGTTTCCAGCAAGGTTATCTTGTAGATAGTCAAAACCAAGTTCCTGAGGGAATCACTATGAATGAAATATCAGAAAGACAGAATTTTCTTCTTTTTTTGTTTTGGTGGGAACGAACTTACCAGTAAACATCTACACCAGACGAGCAAACATTAGAAAGAAAAACAAGAGGTTTCTAGGCAACTAGCACAAAGAGTAATGCAAATACTACCACACAAGCAGTAGAAATGACTTACTGAGTTATTAGTGTACGGTATGTCACAGCTATAGTTGGATCTCCTCTCTTCAGCTGTCATCCCCCTCTACATTGCACATAGGAATTAAAATAAACATTGAATTACATACATAAATAAATTGAAGTGAAGTAAGCAAGTTAAACAGTTGCAGGCTGCCATGTCTCTCATAATTAGGAATCAAGTCTATTGCAAAAAAAGAAAAAAAAGAAAAAAAAAAAAACATAGAGAGGAAATTACCTGAACAAGACCCACAGTAAGTCCCAAAGAGCGATGACCATGACCCATCCAGTCAGCATCTCGTTGTGCAAGGTAATCATTTACGGTTTACCATTGTTTCAACAGAGAGCAAATTAAGAAATCAAATTTTGAGAAATCTACACGAAAAGAAAAGGTACCAGTGCAAGCAATTGGGCATTCCACCCATTGTACTACACTTCCATACAAATAAAAAAATCTTTTATAAGATCCAACACAGAAAATATACCATGAATGCCTTCACCTGTCAGGGCATTAAGATATGCCGCTAAGGTGGACACCAACGTTTTTCCCTCTCCCGTTTTCATTTCTGCAATGGACCTATCATGAAGCGCTGCCCCACCAATAATCTGGTATTAACATTGACAACACATATAAACATGAAAAAGAAACATTAAGTTGACAAGATACACATAAGTTACATATGTAGAAACTATATGTACAACTGCAAATGTAATTGTGAACACAATGAGAGCAAGAAATCAGAAACCTGCACATCGAAATGGTGCATACCAAGCTTCCTTTTTGCAGGTTCACGAACAACGGCAAAAGCCTCTGTAAACATTATAATTGAAGAAACAGAATTACTCCAAAAGTTTAGAATCCTATTACAACATTGGAAAATATTCTAGTAAGCAGAGAAGATTGCAGCCAGCTTGGATATCAGCAAGTGTCTCCCCCTTTCCCAGCCTTTTCCGGAAATCTGCAGTTTTAGCAGTAAGCTACAAGAAACAAAAGCAACCCATTTTTCAAACAGCCAAAAGAAATTCAATACAACAAACAAACAATAGAGCCCAAACCAACAAACCTGGTCATCAGAGAGACTCTGTATTTGATGCTCAGAGTTCGTTTACGGACTTCACAAGACAGTAGTAGCCCCGAACAACCCAGTTGTTCAAGCTAGTTACATCACTCCATGTTTTTCTCAGAAGACCCAAGTTTTCCTAAAGCAAAGCACAACTCATTCGCGCATTTCATCAAACAGAAGATGGGCAATCGAGTAAAACGAATAGTGTATTGACCGACAGATGATTTTAGATTTCCCTTAGGAGAGGCAGCAATGGGTCTGTTTGTGAGCCTGAGACGACGTCGTTGAGGCCTAGACAAAGTAGAAAACGAAGAAAAGGAGCGGGCTTGGTCGGGGAAGACGAAGGTGGAGCTTTGCAGGGGAGGTTTAAGGGATAGGAAATAGGGGTTTTGGAGAGAAGGCAGGGCAGCTACGATTCTCCCGGCAACATGAAACGAGAGAACTGAAGAGTACCGTTACAATTAGTCAGTTTAAAATCATCCAAAGTGAATTTGTGTGTATGGCAAAATGGTGAAATTTTAATTAGGTTTGTCTTTTTTAATTAGTGAATGGAATTTTAAATATATTTGAGTTCAAATTGGTTGGTTTGATGCCTTGGTTGGCTTTAGGCATCAAATAGTATACTTAAACATATAAATAAAGTGTAACTCAGTACTATGAGTCTAATGGTATTCCTCTTCACTTGTAAGTGAAAGGTTTTAGATTTGAATTTTATAGATGGCAAATTTGATACCAAAGTAGGTTGTCTATTGTGTGCCTTAACCGAACTTCTCATTTCCTTAGTGTAAAATATATTGTTATACTTAAAAAACATATAAATAAAACAGTTGATCTTAGCAAATGTTAGTATATCTATGTTGGCTAGTGCACATGTGCTTCCTTATGTAAGGATATTTGATGCAGGCCATGGACTAAAATCATTGTTATATGAAATTAATGGCTGCTATGGAATCAAGTGATTTAAATTTTATAATAAAATTCCTGCATTTTTTGAGATATAATACAATGTATCCAACTGAAAATTTGTGGCTAATGAGATTTCTACCTAAATAATTTTTCTAGCATCTTTTAGTCTTCTAGGA
This sequence comes from Malus sylvestris, assembly GCF_916048215.2. NCBI lineage: Eukaryota > Viridiplantae > Streptophyta > Magnoliopsida > Rosales > Rosaceae > Malus > Malus sylvestris. Next base: position 16,667,883 of record NC_062267.1, read on the forward strand.
GTTATATTGTAAGCTTTTTATTTGTCTTTTCATATTTGTCAATTCAAATTGTAAGCCTATAAACACAAATATTTGTAAGGCAGAAAAAGAGGAGAAGTTGTTTGAATTATTATATTCAAATTTGAGTTGTAAACTCATTTTTAAGTGTCTTGCTCTTGTTTAAGAGTTTGTTGCTTTGTTCTTTTAGTTGTCTACGTCGTAGGCTAGTACTAGAAGCAAAATTCTAAAGGTTTCAGGTCTCTCTTTTCACTAGGAAATAGCAGACCCTATCTATCTACCATATACTTTTCGTTTTATTTTCAATTTATTTTTCACCACGGTGAGCCATGCATCGGTTGGTATCAGAGTGTTAGCTTGATCCAATGGTGACACCATATCAAGGGTAACAACATCAATATGTCGCAGCTATCCATAACTTAAGGTCTAAATATAAATCTTCATCAATATTTGATCCTTGCTTGGATAGTTTAGGTCCAATATGTCTTGAAATTTCTTTAGGTGATTATTGCTTAAATCATGATCTTCCTCCCGTGTTTGATCGTTGTCCAGATGATACTTGTCAGGTTTGCTATAAAAGTTCTTGTGTGGTTCCAAAAAATGTTGATATGTGATTTGGGTTAATTATTGAAAATGTTGAGTTTAAAGAAGTTTTGAAGTTGGAGTTTCATAATTTGATGAGCTCATTGGAAGCTTCTAGAGATGTTGATTTCACCTAGGTTAGCAGTTTATTTTTTAGTATTCCCCATAATTTGACTAAGGGAGGGCTACAATTTCCTCTTGTTTTCTCTCTTTCTTATGGGGAGAACAATTGTTCTTTGAATTAATTTAATTCTCCACTTAAGGTACACTTAAATAAGTACTAGATGCAGTTTGTTTCTCTTTCCTAAAAGACTGTAAATTCAAGTCAAAGCTCAGAATCTAAAGCCAATAAGGAAACAACTTTTGGCTTATCCACTCAACTTGGGATTTCCACACCTTTTGCCCTTTTCTGCGAGCAGCCCAGTAGGTGTTGGGGCATTTGTAGAATAAAAAAATAATTCGAAAAACATTGAAACTAACTTGTGGGTTTTTTTCACGAAGAACACAAGATTGCCGTTACTAATTTGACGAAGTCCACAAGATTTTCCATGTGTAGTCCACGATCCTTGAAGGCATGAGCAACTGATTACAACATCATCAAGTTCCCTTGCCCATGTCAAGGAGAAAAGTCAAAGGCATTAAAGATAGGATTAATTACTAAGTTCTATCTTTAATACTCTCCTAATTGAAGATCAACTCAAACAGGCAAGGAATCACAATCATATCTAATTAATGATACTTCCAATATAATCCCCCGATATTGTTTACTAAATAATATCTTTGAGATTATTCTTTCCTCATCCATCCTACAGATGACTCACCTTATCCAATCGGATGCCCACACATGTCAGTGCAAAACCCTACACATGTGGCCCTAACTCCATAAATACCACATATATACCAATTTTTGGTAAGCTTTTGCTACACACTTAAGCCCTAAACTCGCTCTCTCTTTTAAGAGAAACTGATTTAAGCATTGGAGATCCATTGGCCAACACACCCTGGGGCCTGCCTCCATCTCCTCATGGGCGCGTGTGGTTTGATTAAAGGTGTTTATTTGTTTTGTAGGTACAATTTCGTAAACCTGGCATTCGTGTCGTGTTTCTCTCATTTGTGTCATTTTCGTGTCATAACCAATAACTTAACAGGTCGTGTCATGTAACACCCGTTAAAATAAACAGGTAATATGACTCGACTCGAAATTGACCCATTAATATTATCCGTTAATATGACCCGACCCGTTACCCGTTGATAGGATTTTTACTACTCATGTGAACGGGCTTAAATCTCCTATTTTACTTGCAAGAATCACAAGGTTATTGTAGTATAAACGGATATCGCAAGGTCGTCTCCACAGGGATTATTAAATAATTTGAAACTAATCAGATTCCATTTAATTATTGTAAAGTAGAAATTGAGGTGATTGATTTTATAACCTAATTAAAATAAAACGAAATTAATGACTTAAAATAAACAATCTGCAATATTAGAACTAGAGAGAAAAGAAAACAGTGTTGGGAGAATCAAATTAAGAAAGCACTGGGTTCCACCATCACCTAGCAATCCTATGAATTTTTACCAATTACTTATGATCTACACATGCCACTTTGAAGGTTAGATTTTCCTAATTCATATTCTACTTGGAACCTCCAACATAGAACGTATATCTAACATGTAACCCATCCGGACGTTCGGATCAAATCTGAACATGAAAGACTCATTATGCTTTATGAAAATCCTTTGAAAAACCATGCAATCCTTAAGACATGATATTCATCCTAAGTGAAATTACAATTATTAATCACAAGAAGCTAGCGTCAATTTCAGGGAACCTTCCGACCAAAATTGCATCAAATTACTTTTCTAAAGATCCTAATGGTGATCAGGCATTAAGACAATTAGATAGTTTTTATCCCGGTGATTAACAATTCAAAGTATGCATGCAATCAATCATAAGCAATTAAATAAAAATCACATATTCATGCTAAGGCTCAAGGTTTCGCCCTAGCAAAAGAAATTAGTTCCACATATTCATAATTGAAATCATAGAAAATATATTCAAGAAAAGGATTGAAATCACCTTCAAGTAAAAAGTCTTCAAAACCCTAACAATTCTCTGTCTCCAAAATTGCATAAAAGAAAGCGTAAAGAAAAATGGTAGACGGCCAAGCAATATATCTGCTAAGCCTCCACACAAACCCTAGGAAACTAAAATTAATCCAAATCCCCCAAAAACTTAGGAAACATAACCCTAAATTAAATGATAAAATTCGTCTAAAATCTGAACAGCCACGTTTTGACCCATAAGCTGCTCCAAAACTGGCCCAATATAGCTGGATTTAATTTTTGGGATATTCTGAACACTTTTCCAGAAGGCCACGAACCCATCCGAGGTCATCTTGGGCTCCAAAAACGCAATTTAAGCCCAAAAACGTCATTTTCCAACACTGCGCACTGCTTCTTTATTTTATCGCCAGAAAATAACCGCTTGGTGGAAAAATCCCAAATTTTGATACGATTACGCTAAGTGACTAACGAACGTCCTCCAATTGGAATTACTCCAAAATTCGTCCATTTGGTCCTGTTTTGCTCCAGAGGAATTCGAAAGTCCTATATTGAAAATACAATTCAAAGTATCAAAATTTTTCCAATATATTAACCAAAATATATTAAGATTAGGGTAAAATATATAATATAAAATCTACTCATCAAATACCCCCAAACTTAACTTTTTGCTTGTCTTCAAGCAAAACAAGACTCAAACAAAAATAAAAACTTAACAAACTAGACAACTAGCTAAAACTCAACCAAGACAAAACTTCCACCTTCAAGTTGCAATCCATAGCAAATTTTAAAAACTAGAACATCTTTTCAAAAGTTCCAACTAATCCCACCACAGAGTCTAAGCCATTTAGAATCAATTAGAAAAGAATTCACAAACTCCCTTTGGTGTACAGTGAACCACATAGTTAAGGAGACTCGACTAAAACCCTTACCTCTCGTCCTTCTTTATTTCACACATACTAACTTTAAATATAACTATTTTTCTTTTTCTTTTTCTTTTTCTTTTCAATTTTTTTTATTTTTTTTTATTTTTTCAGTAACAGTAGTGGTCGTGCAATGTCGGTTCACTTAAACTTTCAATCCAACCCATGTAGCGAGCTTTCGGTCAATGACTCCCAAACCACTAGGGCTTTAGGGCACTAGGTGTAGAACACCCCTAAGGACTTATTAACCCGAGCTGAAAAGGCTACGAAACCAACTAACCACCCTGCCCCATGCCAAAACTCTACCGTTTGACACGAGAATCATTGCTGATTAGGCAGGACTGGCCCGGTTACTAGGCAAAACCTCGAGTGAGACAATTATTACTTTATTCACAATAATAACTGACTTTACAAAAATTAAAAATAAACTTAGACTAAAAGCAAGTGTTTCAATCTCACTTCCCACAAACCATGTTGGTGTGATGTGCAAAGTTCAAAGTATAATTCATGAATTAGTGTCTAAGCAATGATAAATAGCAAAAACTCTAATGTGGGATTAATCTTCACCATGTCCATTTGTTCTAACGTTTAAAATAATATATGAATATTAACTTAAGAAGAATGAAAATTTTAACCTGACACAAAAATTAAAAACCTAAAATGTTATTTCCCACCCCCAAACTTATTGCACACTTTGTCCTTAAGGTGTGGGAAATAAAAGAAAACTAAGAGAACAATAAAATAAAACACAAAAAAAAAAAAACCTATCACTAAAAAGAACCGACAAAACTAAAAGAAGAAAATAAAATGAAAATATAAAATAAAACAAAAATAAAAGTGAGAAAGACACCTGGCTTTTGATAGGAAACCAGCATGGCATGTTGACGTTGGGCCTTGACAAACAACCCATGTGGCTGAGTAGACCCACTTAGCAAATCCTGGGCTGGAAGTAGAAACTTGTTGTTTGATAAATGGTTGGCCGAACAAAAGCCACGCAAAGCCCATGCATTGAGAACCGGCTGATCGGATCATATTTATATATATTTTTACTTTGAATTCACTCGTCTTTTCTTAGTTAGTTCCTTATATTTTTGAGCTATTTACGTTATTTTTGTGTTTATAGGATCTGTTATGCAAATTTACCTTTTATTGTCACATGATAATACTAATTTACATTTTATAAACAATGTTTGTCCCTCTCATTATTATGATGTTTGCAAAGCATGAAACCAGCAAGGAAAAGAAAATATAAAATAAGAAGAAAGGCAGGAGGACAGCAGAAAAGAAAGAATAAAAGAATAGAAAAGGCGGAAAGGAAATTGAAGGCAGGTGGGGACTAGCGTGGAAAGCAGAAGGGGTGAGACGGGAGCAGCGTGAAGCTGCGGGAAAGAAGAAGTCAGGCCAGCGCAGCAGCTAGTGGAGGAAAAGCAGCATTTGGCTGCCTGGCGTAGAAAAAAGAATAAAAGCAGAAGGAAAGACAGGCAGCTTAGCGGGGGGGAGCTGCCCTTTGGGCAGCTCGCAGAGACGCAGGTCTTGGAGCGGAAACAAGGCAGCGCAAATAGAGCAGGAGGCAGAGAGCTGCCTTTGGGCAGCGTGAAGGAAGGACGGTCAGAAGAGTGAAGCGGGGAGAGTCCAAAGGAGAGCACGGCATGGTGAGTATGGAGAGAGGTGAGCACGGGGGAAGCTGCCCTTGCAGCTGAGACTGACGCAAGGAAGTCTGACGCGAGCAGGGGGAGAGAGAAGTGGGCACGAACGCAGCAGATCCTCTTTCGGTTTAATCTTTCCGAACTCATATTTTATTTGTGTTTTAATAATGTGTAATTAATTTTATTTTGGCTAGAGGTTAATTCGAAACCATGAATATATTTGTAATATGAATTGATTACCTTCAGTTGTGATTTAATAAGTTGTGAATGCAATTCAATTAACTACTTTCTTCAAAACTAATTCTTGTATGTTGATTAAGGATGCATACTTAATTTTCATGCATGAATTTGATGCTAGGATATAAATGAGTTTCACCTAATCGTTACAAGTTTATATTCATTGGTAGTGAAGGTTGCTAGTCACAATCGCGTTAATTGAATTCTTGGCAAACGTATCATGCATTCATAGTTACGAATGCCTCGTTAACACTTATGATTTTCATAGAACGTAATGATCTTTGATTGTATCTCTATTATGCATTCATGTAGAGGACTTTTGGAGAATAATTTGAATTGTCGTATGCATTCATCCAATTCAATAAATCAAGGAAAATCTGAGGATTAATTAGTGCATCACGGTTAATCTGGGGTGTTGAGTTTCATAATCTATTGAAAAGCAATTGGAAATCAATTCATGTACAAGTGTGTCATGTGTGGAGAAGAACCCCCTAGCTAGTCCGTCATTTATCATTTTACCTTAATTTTATGTTTTTATCAATTCTGTACTTTTCATCAAAACCAAACACCCATCTATTATTAAATTATATTATTTAGTTAGTTTTCTTTATTGTTAGTCTTTTAATTTAATTTCCGTCCATTTCAGTTCCTAGTGTTTAATTTGATTGTTTTCATTATTTTGAGTCATTCTAAGTGTGTTTCGAGTTATTAGAGTTTTTAGCCTAATTTTGTGTCTTTGAGTCTTGTTTAATATTTTTAAATTAATTTAGAATAGATTAGCAATCCCTCCTAATCCCCGGCCTAGAACGATACCCTACTTACATCTATACTACAATTGTCAAAAAGAGGGTTTAATTTGTGTGTCAAGTAAATTTTCGCATCACCGGCCCACACGCCAATTCCATGTACAGGGCACATGTGCACCAACATTTGAAACATTGGATTCCTTGCTCTGAAAGGCATGCAGCTGGCATGCAATTGTTAAAAAAAAAATTTCAGTCATGGCGCCCACTTGATTGAGATATTACCAAATCCATGTGTACAGCAGGCGTGCACCAACATTTTAAAACATTGGATGCCCTTCTTTGAAAGGCATGCAGCTGGCATGCCGTGTTGAAATTGGCGTCAGGCATCAGTCTTCTGTCTTTGTCAGTCAGCAAACACAGAGCCCAAACGGCTCTCTCCTCTTTCTTCAAACCGTGTCCTAGGGAAGCATAAAAAAAATTGATGATGCGCATCCGTGTCATGCATCAAGAAGGGTAGCTGCATAGGATTCAAAATCAAGGGTTAAGATCAATCCATTGGCCCATCTCTCTCTCTCTAGAAAATCTAAAAATGCTTTTAATCCTTCTCAGTTTGGCACCCCTCTGCATACAAACCTTCCATTTTCCTCAACCCACTCTCTCTTGTGACCCCATTTTTCGTGAAAATGAAAAAGACCTCTCTGTCTCTTCTTCATTGCTCTCAGAAACACAAGATCCTTCTGTCTCTTAGAAATTCAGCCTCCTCCTCTCTCGTTTTTTGTTTTTTGTTTTTTTCATTTCTCTCAACCCTCGCAACCCTTTCATTTCTCGAATCTTCTCTGCCTGCAACTGAACAACGTACTGCCCCGCAGTGTTGAATAGCCCATCCGTGGTAGAAATCGGAAAAACTAACAGCCAAAGGTAAAATCATCCTCCAATCTTTTGTTTTCATTTCTCAGATTCATTTATTTGAGGAAACTGTACAAAATCTAACACATGCATGTGGTGTTATCTGTGTGAAGACCCTCAATCGTTGCAAATCCGAGATAGACAACACAAGGAAAATACCCCAAGTCGCCATCACGGATTCGAGTTCTAAGCATGCAGATCGAGACCATTTCGCATATGCAACGGTAATCATCTCCCACTTGGTTCAATATACATGTCTCTCAGCTTGCGAAAAATCTCTCAAAGCTATATTGTCGTGGTGAGTCTACGTAGAAGCTTATGAAGGATGATTTGTGAAAAACATGTTCATTTAAGCAACATCTATAAGCATGCAATTAACAATTAAAGGCGGAATCATGCTTGCATGCACTTAAAAACAAAACATTAACCATGAAATTCAAAGCCTAGTAGATTGGTGAACCAAGACTCAACTCAAATCAAAGTGAGTTGAGAAATTATACCTTTGTAGATTCCTCTTTGCATAAGCAAAGGCTAATCACCCAAAGAGAGGGCCTTCATTCCTTGCATCTTAGATCTATGGATTTGGATGGATGAAATGGTTCTCCAAGTTCTCAAAATAGAGAACCTCTAAGTCTCCACACCAAGGTTAGATTTAGGTAGAAATGAGTGACCTTGGAGTAGTAGGATTGCTAGCTAATCCCTCCAAGGGGGCCGGCCACTTTAGAGAGAAAGGAGAGCTTTGTGTTCTCTCAAATTTCCTAAAAGAAACCCTAAATGAATTTTGGCTATAAAGTCATATTTATACCTTAATTTATTGGAGTGGCAAACTTGTAAATAAGTCCAAAACCCACTCCTTTAACTAAATGGCCGGCCATAGGGTTTCATTGGGCTTTTAAGGCCTTTGTGAATTATTTGTCATTAAGTTGTCTTACAACTTAAGTCAATGGGCTTAACGTTCGAAGCCCATTGGGCCTTGAGGCCCAAAACTAACCCGTGGTCTTTTAACGAACTTATTCGTTTGATTAATTAACATATTAATTAATCCTTGCCATAAATAATTAAACCATTTAATTATTCTTACTCATCTCCATTGTTTCTTCAATCTCTACCTTACACGGTGTACGATCTATTAGGTTCATTTTACCGAGGCAGTGGGCGATTAAAACCATTTCAAATCGATTGTGAATTGAAACTTACTTTCAATTCTCCCTTTAGTGATTATACGCGTTTAGGGCTTCCACAAACCATGAGTGACACCTAGCAGCATATCATGGTTACCCAAGCTAATCAGAAGAGGTGGAGAACCTATTCAATTTAGGATTACAAATGCAATACAGTCTTTCTCTAATACAATACTCTTGACCACATTGGTTGGTTTGATAGTTTATTCATGTCTACTATCCAATGTGATTCGTGTGCTTATATGATTACCTTGATTGTGATTTGGAACGACTTCCTAAATCTCATTCATACTCTGGCCAGAGATTCTTAATCATATCATACAGTATTCTCCCTCAAACAGTTTGAAGGTTAAAGATCCCTTGTTGCGCATTCACTTGCCTCAATGACTAAGTGGCTTAACCCCAACTATGCCGTGGACACCCTCATTTTGGAGTGACTTTTGACATAATCAAAGATCAAGGACTTAACCACAAGACAACTATGATGCCTTAGGTCAAAGGACTACTTTGCATTATCCCAACCATGAGTTCTCATGTGACATGAATATGAGAACTCTTCGTTGATCGTGTTCAGTGAACTCATTCTCTATTGAGCACCTACGTACTTGTCTTGATGTCACACACACCAATGACTCGAGACTAGTCACTCTCCCTGAGAGAAGACACAACACGTACTGATCTTAACGGACTGTCAATGCCCAATTGGCAATCCTATGATCAGGAACGTTTAGGATATGTATACGAAAGAATGGTCTCATGAATCTAACTTCTTTAGATTGCATTCTCCCAATCACATATTCCTTGGACTTATCGTTTAAGCATATAACATTTATATGAGACGGCTTAAAACAATAATCTTTGCCCTTTATATTTAAACTACATTAGTTTAACTTGTGAAATGTCCGTAAAGTATCATCATATGATTGGTTTTAGGGCACATTTCCAACAGCTTACAGTGATGTTCTTCTGTAGTAGGTACCCGAGATTTAGAAAGATACTGAAGAGACTAACTCAAAAAAAAAATTCCCAAACTCACGGATCTGCAAATTTTGAGGTAAAACCCATAACCCTTTTGATAGATTGACGATGATCTGATATTTGAATAATATAACCACCACTGGGACTGAAAAATGACACTCAAATCCAGCGTATAACCGAGAGAAAACAAGCTTAAGTTGCCGGTCTAATGGTCCCAGACGGCAAAATAAACGGCAAATGTGTCGGCTGCTGCAAATCATGAAGGTAAAGATCTCGTTCTTCTGCAGTTGCTAAACTCAACATTTACATGTTCAACGACAGTTCATTATAATGCCATATTTAACCTGTATGTACTCATATTTTTGCTCTTTATGTAGGGGTATACGGATCCATGATAGAGCCAAGGAAACAGAAGTAAACACACAAGCTCAACGGATGAAAACAGCACAGGCCGCATGACCCAGATCGGTGCATTTGGGAGGTAAACTTCGAATCCCTGCAAGTGTAGTTGTTATAGATCTGGTAATAATAGCTGTACTCAGTTCTGTGATGTATGGATCTGTGATTTAATTGTGCTTCCTCCATGCATCGCAAAACTGAGCTGCAGAAAATTAACTGCTCTAAATTTTGTTTCTGTGCTGGATCTGCAACAATCACCCCCAAACTTGCATCTGTGAATGACTTTATGTTGACTGCTTTAAATTTCCAGCATAGGGTAGATGTGGTTGATGTGAATGTTAGACTTGCTGCCGGGTGCAGGATTCCAGCATAGGACGCGTTTTATTTTTCCATGTTTGCAACCTACAATTAACCAATATGGGTTAAAAAAAAAAAAAAAATCGGTAAATAAAATCAACCTGCAATTTTCCATTTTTGCATTTTCGTCTTTTTTTTTTTTTTTTTGTTTGTTTGTTTGTTTATATTAAAGAGAAAATCAAACGAAAATTAAAATTAGGAAAAAGTTTAGAAAAGTTGGGTTGCCTCCCAATTAGCGCTTTATTTTAAGTCTGTAGCTAGACGTTACGGAAGTCCGGTGGCTAGATCACTGGTTCCTTCAGAGTCAAAGACTCGTATGCAGTATCAAAGGGTGACTCCACGTATGGTTTCAGCCTGTGCCCATTCACCTTGAGCTTCATTAGTTATTTCAACTGCCCCATGAGAAAAGACTTTAGTAACCAGATATGGCCCAGTCCAGCGAGATTTCAATTTCCCTGGAAACAACTTTCGCCATGAACTGAATAGCAACACCTTTTGCCCTGGCTAAAATTCTTTCCGTAAAATTTGACTATCATGAAATGCCTTAGTTCTTTCCTTGTAGATGCGAGAACTTTCATAAGCACCCTGACGAATTTCCTCCAGCTCATTGAGCTGTAATTTACGTTGTTCCCCAGCTGAGTTATACGAAAAATTTAACTCTTTAATTGCCCAGTAAGCCTTATGCTCAAGCTCCATAGGTAGATGACATGCTTTCCCATAAACGAGTCGAAATGGTGACATCCCAATAGGAGTCTTATAAGCTGTCCTGTAGGCCCACAATGCATCATTTAATTTTGAACTCCAATCTTTACGTGTTGAACCAACTGTTTTCTCCAAAATGCGTTTTAATTCTCTGTTTGAAACTTCCACTTGACCAGATGTCTGTGGATGATTAATCCCATATTTTGCCAACAAATTAGCAAACGGTTTATTAATAAAATGCTTCCCCCCATCACTAAGAATAACGCGTGGAATTCCAAAACACAGAAATATAACCCCTTGGAGGAACTTCAGGACCATTGATCCTTGATTAGTTGGTGCTGCAATGGCCTCGACCCACTTAGAAACATATTCCACAGCAACTAAAATATAGTGGTTCCCATGGGAAGATGGAAATGGTCCCATGAAATCAATACCCCAAACATCAAATAATTCAACAATTAAAATACTTTGCTGGGGCATCTCATTCCTTTTGGACTGGTTGCCGACTCTTTGACACCTATCACAAGCCTTGCACCAATTATGTGCATCTTGAAAAAGTATAGGCCAAAATAACCCACTTTGAAAAATCTTCTCTGCTGTCCTTTTCTGCCCAAAATGTCCCCCGCAAGCAAAATGATGAGCAAACTTTAAAACACTTTCCTGTTCGGCTTCAGGAATACACCTGCGAATAATCTGGTCTGGGCAATACTTAAATAGGTATGGCTCATCCTAGAAATAATGCTTGACATCAGATAAAAACTTCTTTTTCTGCTGAAGCGTTAAATCTGGATGCACTACACCTTTAACCAAATAATTAACAATATCAGCAAACCATGGTGTACGGAATTGGACTGCAAATAGTTGTTCATCTGGAAAACTCTCCCTTAATGGTAGGGAATCCTCTTCGGAAGCTGTGGGAATAATTAATCTAGATAAATGGTCAGCCACCACATTTTCACTACCCTTTTTATCTCTGATTTCTAAGTCAAACTCTTGCAATAAAAGAATCCAATGAATTAATCGAGGCTTAGCATCTTTTTTAGACAACAAATATTTCAAAGCTGCATGATCTGTATAAACAATCACTTTAGCCCCAACTAAATACGAACGAAAATTTTCCAATGCAAAAACAATTGCCAACAATTCTTTCTTTGTGGTAGCATAGTTTAGTTGTGCATCACTGAGGGTTTGACTAGAATAATATATAACTTGGGGAAGCTTATCTTTCCGCTGTCCAAGAACTGCTCCCACTGCATACTCTGATGCGTCACACATCAATTCAAAAGGTAGGCTCCAATTAGGAGTTGCAATAATGGGTGCTGTAGTGAGGAGTGTCTTTAACTTCTTGAAGGCCTCCAAACAAGCCTCATCAAAAACAAAAGGTGCATCCTTAGCCAATAAATTACATAATGGTCGGCTAATCTTGGAGAAATCCTTAATGAACCGTCTATAAAATCCGGCATGGCCAAGAAAAGATCGAACACTCTTAACAGTTGTTGGGGGTGGCAACTTCTCAATTGCATCAATTTTAGCCTTGTCAACTTCAATACCCCTGTTAGAAATCAAGTGGCCTAGGACAATTCCCTGCTTAACCATGAAATGACACTTTTCCCAATTTAAAACTAGCTTGGTCTTAATGCACCTTTTAAGAACTAGAGATAAATTCTGCAAACATTGGTCAAAAGAATCCCCAAAAACAGAAAAGTCATCCATAAATACCTCAACTACATGTTCAACTAACCCGGTAAATATGCTCATCATGCAATGTTGAAACGTGGCAGGCGCATTGCACAAACCAAAAGGCATTCTTCTATATGCGAAAGTCCCAAAAGGACAAGTAAAGGTTGTCTTTTCTTGATCCTCAGGGGCAACTGGAATCTGGTTGTACCCTGAATAGCCATCCAAGAAACAATAGAAAGCACGACCAACCAACCTTTCCAACATTTGATCAATGAATGGCAATGGAAAATGATCTTTTCTAATGCCTGCATTGATCTTTCTGTAATCAACACACATACGCCACCCAGTAGTCAAACGAGTAGGCACAAGTTCATTATTATCATTCTGCACAACTGTAATACCAGAACGCTTTGGCACCACTTGAGTTGGACTAATCCACTTACTATCTGAAATGGGATAGATCATCCCAGCATCTAAAAGCTTCATAACTTCATTACGAACAACTTCTTTCATAATTGGATTCAAACGACGTTGAGCGTCAATAGCAGGTTTTACTCCATCCTCCATCAAAATTTTGTGCATACAAATTGTAGGGCTGATCCCCTTAATGTCAGCTATAGTCCAGCCAATTGCATCTTGATGACTCTTTAAAATGCGCAACAATTTATCTTCTTCTGTTGATGATAAATCAACAGCTATAATAACTGGCAGCGAAGAATCTGCACCCAAATAAGCATATTCCAAGTGTTCTGGAAGCACCTTTAACTCCAGTTTAGTTGGCTGTACCTTAGAAGGTTGCAACAGCTTTTTGGGTTCCCCCAAACTCTCAAAAACGTGCCTCCAACGTGAGGGTTGAAAAGGAACACTTTCCAAAGCTGAAACATACTCAAAAACCTCTTCATCTACTGTATTTTTATTCTCAAACCCATGCAACACATTTAACAATGGATCAGATGTCAAACGTGGCATAATTTCAGCATGCAATAAGCTGTCCAGCATATCAACACGCATACAATCATGCACATCACCTGGCCTTTTGGTAGCTTCAAATAAACTGAACACAACAGATTGATCTTGCACTCTAAGTGTAAGTGTTCCAGCCTCTACATCAATTAATGTTCTAGCTATTGCCATGAAGGGATGTCCCAAAATAATTGGTGTTTGCATATCTTCATCCATATCCAAAATCACAAAATCTGCAGGAAGATAGAGATTCTCCACTTTAATAATTAGGTCTTCAATAATTCCCCTAGGATAAGCAACTGAACGGTCCGCTAGTTGTAGAATAACTGATGTAGGCTTGATTTCTCCTTGTTCCAGTCTCTGAAAAACAGAAAAAGGCATTAAATTAATACTAGCACCTAAATCAATTAAAGCACGTTTAAAATTAGAATTTCCAATTGAGCATGAAATTGTAAAACTCCATGGATCTTGTTTATTTGGGGGCAACTTATGTAGTAGAACAGCGCTGCCTTGTTCTGTAAGAATCACTTTCTCTAAATCAACGAGCTTCTTTTTCTTTGTGCAAACATCCTTTAAAAACTTGGCATAAGATGAAATGTTCTTGATGGCATCAATTAACGGCAGATTAATCTGAACCTTAGACAAAGTCTTCATAAAATCTGTCAATTGTTGATCTTTAACTTTAGGCTTCAACCTTTTGGGATAAGGCATAGGTGGCTCATACACACGATCCGCAACAATATTTGCACCATTTTCGGAACTGTTCAAGGACTGTTCAGAATTTTTCAAATTGGCAGATTTTTCAACATTCCCAGAATCTGTTTTTGGCTGCGAAGCCACCCGCGAATTTTGAACGCAATTTTCATCCCTGTTATCAAAAATTTTGCCGGAACGTAGAACTCTAACTGCCTTGCAATCTGCACCTCCCCTTGGATTTGGTTCGGTTTGGCTGGGAAATGTACTCGGTGCCCTTCCAGAAACCTGCAAAGCAATCTGCCCCATCTGTTTTTCCATGTTTTTCACTGTTGCCTGTAGATTTTGAATTTCTTGAGTGGTAGTATTTGCCAATTTTTCAATTGCAACCTCCCAAGCAACCTTAGGTGCAGCAGGTTGTTGTACCTGCTGTTGAAATTGAGGCCCAGTGTGCTGTTCCTTGTCCCACCTTAGATTAGGATGATCTCTCCAACCTGGGTTGTAGAAATTAGAATACGGGTCATATCGGGGGCGCTGGAAATTGTTAAATGCATTAACCTGCTCTGCTGTAAAATCTGGAGAAACATCTTTATGTGGGCAGCTCATAAAATCGTGAGTTATCAGTTGCAAATGCTGCAGGCAGCTTGTAAGGGCTGCTGTACAGCAACCTGGGAACTTGGTATTCTCTGTAATAACATGTCAAATTTTGCATCAAGCATTTTCTCCATTTTTTCAATTTGTGCTGTAACGTACGGAGAACCAGTAAACATCTCAAAAGCTGACCTAGATTGTGGCTGCTCAACTGCCCACTGCTGTGTATCTGCTGCCATTTTTTCAAATAACAAACAAGCCTCTCGTGCATTTTTGTCTTTGTACGAACCTCCGCATGAAGCGTTGACAAGAGTTTTTGTAGTCATATTCAACCCTCTGAAAAATATATGCATTTTATCAGTAGTGTTAATACCCGAATGTGGACATTTTCTAATCAACTCTTTAAACCGTTCCCACGCCTCATGAAACTCCTTATTTGGTTTTTGGGCAAAAGATAAATCTGAGTTCTCATGTCAAGAGTCTTAGAAGCCGGATAATACTTGTTTAAAAATTTTTCATTGAGTTGCGCCCAAGTACTAATGCTTCCAGATGGGAGTGTGAGGAGCCATCTCCTTGCTTGATCTTTTAGTGTGTATGGAAATAAACGCAGCTTAATAGATTCGGCTGAAAATCCCCTCACCAAAATGTTTTTGCACCCCATTAAAAATTCTGCAATGTGCATGTTAGGATCATCAGATGATAACCCATGAAATGTAGGTAGAATATTCAACATGTGCTGCTTTATTTCAAATGCAGACCCTTCCTCCACTGCCGGATAAGTAATGCAACTTGGTATATTTGTTGTATGGGTTGTCAGTGAATCTCACAGGGGCAGACCAGCTTCTGGAATTACAAATGCCATTTTATCTTTGTTGTGCAGGTCCCCAGAAAAGAATGATTGCAGAAAAGTCTCCTGCAGAGGACGAACCCTCTGCAAAGTTTGCTCCCAGCGTTTCCTCCTTAAATTCTGCTCAAGTTCTGGATCAAGTGGAATCAATTTCTGCACTGTTGAACGGGTGCTGACCATGCACAGATTTCTTAAATCTACACCGCTGTACTGTTGTAATCTGTAAAAATAAAATAAAAACGAAAATTAAATTTTTATTTTTTTTTATGTATGAACAACAATAACTAATTGAAAATCTGATTAGTAGGGATTATTTTAAATAATCCTCGGCAACGGCGCCATTTTCTCGAAAGTCCTATATTGAAAATACAATTCAAAGTATCAAAATTCTTCCAATATATTAACCAAAATATACTAAGATTAGGGTAAAATATATAAAAATCTACTCATCACCCGTTAAGAAAAATATATTTAAATCAATAAATAATGAAAATGAAAAACATAATTTGACCCAAAAAAATGTAAAATATAATACTAAATTAGTATATACATACCACATTGTCACATAAATATCACTTCAAAACATAAAATAAAATAAAATAAAAAAACATTAGTCTTTCAAGTTTATAGTCCCCAAAATAAGAGCCTAATGAAAAAATATTAGTGCATACTACAAAATACAAATATTCAAAGATATGCAAAATGAAGAGAGTTGCGTTTCAAGGTTGAGGAATCTTGCACGTTTTTTGACATGCAAAATGAAGAGAGTTGCGTTTCAAGGTTGAGGAACCTTGCACGTTTTTTGACAATAAAACCCTTCAATTTTCATCAATCACCAAGGGAAATGGTATTGGAACTTTAGCTTGATATATTATTTTCAAGAGTTATATTGATGATGTTTTCCCTAAAGGTTTTCCATAATCCATAAACTTTAGATCTAAATTTAACCGTTGATTATCGTTTATATTTACACTCCATTCTTCTCACCAAATTTTGTTTTTTTTTTTTGGATTTTCTTGTTTGAAAACATGATCTCTTAGAGGATGGAGGAAAATGAACAGTTCAAATTGTTGATATTATGTTCAGAGTTTTACCATTAGTGAAAATATAGTTTGAAGTTTATAAAGTCTCTAGAAATTATATAACACCAACTCATATTTTAGTTAACCGTAAATATCGGCATATCATATTTGACACACCCCAACCCGGGATGTCCACTAAGACTCCGAATCGAGTTGTGCTGGAGGGTGACGAAGCCATAAAGTATGATGATGTGGAAAAATGTGAATAAATTTAAACCTAGGAGTGCCTAAATACCAGAATGCGCTGGTGAGCAGGGATGAACTCACTTCACACGTGACGTTAAGGCATAAGCAAGTATAGTATATCTCATCATGTATTAGCGCTCATCACATATTGCATCACATATGCTAGCTTATCTCATATCTCATCATATGTGCTAGCTCATCACATATTTCATCATATATGCTAGCTCATCACATATCTCATCATATATGCTAGCTTATCACACATTTCATCATATATGCTAGCTCATCACATATTTCATCATATATGCTAGCTTATCACATATCTCATCATATATGCTAGTATATCTCATCATATATGTTAACTCATCACATATATCATCACATATGCTAGCTCATAAGTCGGAGTCACCTCTAGTGACCTGTACGACTTATCCATAGCTTAATAAGTATACCTGCACATGAGTCGAAACCACCTAAAGTGTACTGTATGACAAGACTGAGTGTAAATAAATACGCTCAAGTGCTACAATCACGTGAAGACTGTGCAAATAATCGCGGGTCACCTACAAGTCGGAACCACCTATAGTGGTCTGTACGACAGAACTGTGCACCTACCTTGGATCTAAGGTGAGCGTAAGGTGCGAGAGGTGAACATCACGTGAAAGACTGTGCCCTGGCCACGGGCGGGAGCACTAACACCGGGGTGCAGGTTTATGAGCTCTAATTGTATCTATTGTAATATATACGATTCATGGGCAACCTGTACAATAGTGTCGAAGTTGCCTATTATTGCAACCTACACAACAAGGTCGGAGTTGCCTAAACATACATGTAGTCATACAATAACCCTATCATTTAAACTAATACCATAAACTCACTTGAACTTACCTGGGTGTCCTGCGTTCACCTTTGCACTTCAAAGCGTTCATAATAATTGTGTGCAGGTAATATACATATAGATAAACCACGATGAAATCTGATACTCAACCATGTTATAGCATTTCCAATTATGTATATATATACATAAATAATGAGGCATAAAGATGCATAAACTATAACGCCCTACTCCCGAATTATTTATTTCAGGAATAATTATCGGTGACAAGCCCAACTAGACACTAGTTTAATTAGTTATCATTACTTACGCTTCCTTACTTCAAATTCTTGATTCTTTACACATTGATTTATGACTAACATTTAACTACCAAATCATAAGGTAAATCTCATATTTTCCAACAATGTCTCTCACATTGCTCAATTCCCTAAACAAGACTATTGTCTCAATTATTGTATGGTTGCATTTAACGTCTCGTTAGACTGCCTATGTACCCTAAACAGGGATCAAGCCATTCGTAGTTCACATTAGTACTTCAAAGCATTCATAGTAATCATAAGCAATAATCAATTTATAAACGTTTGTGGAATTATCAATCATATATATATAATACATACATATATTTATATACACACACACGATAGAATGGAAAAGATCCACTCACTTGGAGTATATGCTACAACTTCCTAGCACAACCATCGAGGTGTCCCGAACGATCGGCGCCTAGGACAATTATCAAACCACATCTTAGAATTCATATCAATAGATCATGTAATTTACGTAAAACACATCCCTAAAAACATTTTAGAGTGATTTAAGTCCCATTGATCAAAAGTCGATCGTCGGTCAACGATTGACGATAGGGTCCATAACCCTACGTAATTGAATTCGGAAGATCCGCTCCTCGGATTTCCGATCAGTAACTTCCAAAGATCCATATTATGCTTCTAAAACATCATCCTAAAATTTCATTATGATCCAATGGTTAGATCTCCGCCAATTGCCAAAACAAAGTGGCAGTTAACGTTTATTTTACGAACTAACAATTCCAATTCGGGAAGATCCGTATATCGGATTCCCGATCCGTCAATCCCTATGATTCTCAAATATTATGCACTATAACATATTAAAGTTTGGTGACGATCCCACGGTTGGATCGTCGTTTCATACTTTCACCAATTAACGCACTTTAATCAAACTAGGTTCACATAATCAAGTCATAACATATGGACATCAAATCTAAAATCAAGATATCAATTTAATGAAAAATGACATTGGTTGGCGGCCCACTGGCCACGCACCGTCGCCAATGGCCGCCCCGACTTATCGAAAAATCCAACTATTTCTAAAAATTCTCAAATTTCACAAAATAAAGATCTCAACGAGTGGAGCAACTTTCATACCTGTGACTAAGGCCAATTTGGCAGGGAAACACCTCAAATCACCACAAACCTGTCGGAACCCTATATGTGGGTGTTCTCCAATTCGTCCTCAAATCGCACCCGATGCTCCAAAACTTGTTTGGGCATTATTCCAGCCATCTAGGGAAGGATTCTGGTGGAGGTAATTGGATAAAATCATTTCAGATTTGGAGGATTGAAGACATGGGTTTGTCGCGCCCATGGGTGCGGTTTTCATCAATTCAAAGCCAAACTCCATAAATTTTGGGTTGTAATTGATAGAGGGAAAGTCATAGAGTATTTCCTAAGTGTTAATTTGGCATAAATCGCCGGAAAAACGAGTAGAAATTGGCCGGACTAACCCTGGCTGAACGGTTTGGGTGCCATAGGCACCGGTCTAAGAAGAAAGGGTTATTTTTTTTTTCCTCTCCTTGTTCCTCTTTCTAATTGGTCATTCCCTTTCCTACTTTCTCTCCTTTCTCTCCTCTTCTTCTCATCCCAGCGTCCCTTACTTTCTTCCATCCATCCTAGCCACATACATGGCTTGACACATATTTGCTCTAGAAATCTAGAGCCTTCTAATGAAGGCCAAATTTACAATAATTTCACTAACTTTAAACGTTAATAAGGGCTGGTTTGGTATTGCTGTGCTTTGAAAAAAAACTGCTATGAGAATAAGCGGCTGTGCTGTGAGAATAAGTGGTTGTGAAATAAATCAGCAGAGTGTTTGGTAAACTTTTTTGTAAAAGTGCTTTTGGAAAAAAAAAGCAGTCTGATAATGGGTCTTTTCATTAAAGGAGCACAGTAGCTCCGTGTGCTTTGAAAAAAAACCAGTTTTCCAAAGCTGCAAATAGTAGCTTCAGCTTTTTCCTTTAATTTCAGCTTATTCTCACAGCAGCTTCCAAAATAAGCCATTTTTTTTTTCAGTTTACCAAACACCTAAAACCCTCACAGCTTTTTTTCATGGGTGCTTTTTTTTTTAAGCACCTCACTCCCAAACCACTCCTAACTCTCTTGTTATAACTTCAAATTGCGCTTTGTTTGCGCCCACACGTTTGTAGGAACGAGTACTACGAAGATATGCTAAGAAAACAAACCTTACGCGACACAACACGACGGTCAACAAAGGTCAACACTTTGCCTCGAAGGGCATTCTTGTAAATTCACTTATTAAAATTATAAAAACCATAATTATTGGGGACAGGTTGTTACAATATCAACTATCTGAACCATTCATTTTTCTACCTCTGCTAAAAGATCACTTTTCAAAAAAGAAAATCTAAAAAATGAAATTCAATGAGTAGAATAAAGTGTAAACGATAATAGACAGTTAAATTTAAATCTAAGGTTTAGCTTAGAGTTGACTCTTTCACGAAGGTTGTAAAGCTTGTCATTACGAGTGATTGTATATTTTTTATTTTTTATTTTTTACATTTTCACACTTCTACAATAATTATTATTAATTTTGCACTCAAATAAAAAAAAAAAAAAAAACTATTCTTGAGATTTGGAGGGTTTTAAAAATATAAATGACCATGTAACCATTGCGAGGATGCAATCACGAGGGTTTATACATGCTTTCCCATTTTTTAGACTTATACATTAATGATTATGAATTTTATTTATTTTGAACCCCCTTAAAAATACTATTCATGAGGGTTTGTATGGTTTTAAAAATTCAAATGACAATATACCCATCCTTAAAGCGTAGAGGATACAATTATGAGTATTTGCATATCTTTTCACATTTTTCGTGTCACAGCCCGTTCCGAAATACTTTTATCGAAGGTATGAAAAGACTAGAATGCCCTTGGGTGTTGAGATGAGTTGTATGTGACATGCTTTTAGAAGTGGACCAATATAATTATTTTCCTAAGTTTTTAGGGCCAATGAGAACTAAACCTTGGTTAGTTGTGATTGGTTTGTAGATTGGACCACACACACACATCCACATTACTCTATCTCTCTCTTCCCTCCCGTGTTCTCTCTCTATCTCTCGGACTTTCTCTCTCCTTCTTCTTGTACGGACAAACACCAAGGACCTCTCAAACCTCACTGATCGAGGAAGAAAATGTGCAGTATGATTGTGTGGATGAAGTTTGGAGTGCTTCGTTTGAAAGTTTTGGATGTCAGGATCGTGTGGATGAAGTTTGGCCGGTTTTCTTGGAATTCTCCGGTGAGATTCCGTGACTTTTAGAACTTTAAATTAGTATGATTGTATTCTACAAGTTAAGAGCTTCATTTTGGTATAAAATAAGTGAAAAATGGTGCAAACCGAGTGAGAAATGGGCAGTTGCAGGTCTGCCCAGAATCCGGCACTGGTGACACAGTTCCGACGTCTGGAAGTTGAAGAAGATACGTGTGTGCCGCGCGTGAGGTCGTGCCCTCCTCGGCGCGTGAAGCCGCGTGAGCCATATAAATTTTTTTCTAAAAATATGACAATGTTCGTGAGGTTGTGTAGATCACTGTGGTATATTCATATACCCAAATTAAGCAATGTATGAGAAGTTATTAGCTAGTTTTGTATATGTGCTTTAAAATAACGTTTTTATAGTTAATTCGCATATAGGTGAGGCCTATCCCGAGGACGAGCGTATCCACGGGCGACTCGGGGGCTACCACCCTTCGACATACCAGTGAGTGGGCTTTTGTTTTCAGTATATACTTATATACTTGATATATTTCCCAGAAATGCATTTATAAGAAAAGTATGCTTTGAAATAATATGCCAAATGCTTTTATATTTTGAATATGCATTTCATGGTTGCATATATATATCAATGTGGTGCTGTGGAGGCACAGGTAAGTTCAGGTAAGTTATGTTTGGCTATATGAATCATCGATGATGTGATATGTGATTGAATAATGTTGAGCTCATAAAACTGCACCTAGGGTGATTGTGACTTTGCCAATGATATGAAATACATGCCTATTTATTTACGTCACCTCTCGCACTATATGCTCATATTGAATCCAACTTAAGTGCATAGTCTTGTCATACAGAGCTTATTCATGGTTTCGACTCGTAGGTGACTAGCGATTTATCGCTCGACTATTATGAGAGAATAGAGTTGAGCATAATTATATTTCACCCAATCTTGTCGTACAGACCTTTTTAGGGGTTCCAACTTATGTGCAGTATATTGCCCTATAGGTCATTGTAGTGACTCCGGCTAGATTGACTTTTGAGCTATGAATTCAGCCGTACAGACCACCTCAGGGATTCCGGCTAGCATATCATATTTCTATGAAATCATTCTTACTTGAATTGTTTATTTTGTTATATTTTGGCATAGCAAACATTTGAATATGATTATGTGAAGTATGAATTGAATTGTTATGATTATATATATATATATATATATATATTGTTGGAAATGTGCCCTAAAACCAATCATATGATGATACTTTACGGACATTTCGCATGTTAAACTAATCTAGTTTAACTATAAAGGGCAAAGATTATTGTTTGAGCCGTCTCATATAAATGTTATATGCTTAAACGATAAAGTCCAAGGAATATGTGATTGGGAAAATGCGATCTAAAGAAGTTAGATTCATGAGACCATTCTTTCGTAGACACATCCTAAACGTTCCTGATCATAGGATTGCCAATTGGGCATTGACAGTCCGTTAAGATCAGTACGTGCTGTATCTTCTCTCAGGGAGAGTGACTAGTCTCGAGTCATTGGTGTGTGTGACATCAAGACAAGTACGTAGGTGCTCAATAGAGAATGAGTTCACTGAACACGATCAACGAAGAGTTCTCATATTCATGTCACATGAGAACTCATGGTTGGGATAATGCAAAGTAGTCCTTTGACCTGAGGCATCGTCGTTGTCTTGTGGTTAAGTCCTTGATCTTTGATTATGTCAAACGTCATTCCATTGGAGTGTCCACGGCATCGTTGTGGTTAAGCCACTTAGCCATGGAGGCAAGTGAATGCGCAACAAGGGATCTCTAACCTTCAAACTGTTTGAGGGAGAATACTCTATGATATGATTTAGAATCTCTGGCCAGAGTATGAATGAGATTTAGGAATGCGTTCCAAATCACATTCAAGGTAATCATATAAGCACACGAATCACATTGGATAGTAGACATGAATAAATAAACTATCAAACCAAACAATGTGGTCAAGAGTATTGTATTAGAGAAAGACCGTATTGCATTTGTAATCCTAAACTGAATAGGTTCTCCACCTCTTCTGATTAGCTTGGGTAACCATGATATGCTGCTAGGTGTCACTCTTGGTTTGTGGAAGCCCTAAACGTGTATAATCACTAAAGGGAGAATTGAAAGTAAGTTTCAATTCACAATCGATTTGAAAGAGTTTGAATCGCCCACTGCCTCGCTAAAAGGAACCTAATGGATCGTACACCGTGTAAGGTGGAGATTGAAGAAACAATGGAGATGAGTAAGAATAATTAAATGGTTTAATTATTTATGGCAAGGATTAATTAATATGTTAATTAATCAAACGAATAAGTTCGTTAAAGACCTCGGGATAGTTTTGGACGTTTAGGCCCAATGGGCTTCGAACGTCAAGCCCATTGACTTAAGTTGTATGACAACTTAATTCACAAAAGCCCAAAAGCCCAAACAACACCCTAAGGCCGCCCATATGGTTAAGGGTAGTGAACTTGGACTTATTTACAAGTTTGCCACTCAAATGAATAAAGGTATAAATATGACTTTATAGCCAAAATTCATTAAGGGTTTTGTTTTGGAGAAAATTGGAGAGAACATGTCTCTCCATTTCTCTCTAAAGAGGCCGGCCCCTTGGAGGGTGCATCTAGCAATCCCACTACTCCAAGGTCACTCATTTCTTCTCCAATCTAACCTTGGTGAAGATACTTAGAGGTTCTCTATTTTGGGAACTTGGAGAATCCTATTCTTCCATCCAAATCCATAGATTTAATATGCAAGGAATGAAGGCCCTCTCTTTGGGTGATTAGCCTTTGCTTATGCAAAGAGGAATCTACAAAGGTATATTTCTCAACTCACTTTGATTTGAGTTGAGTCTTGGTTCACCAATCTACTAGGCTTTGAATTTCATGGTTAATGTTTTGTTTTTAAGTGCATGCAAGCATGATTCCGCCTTTAATTGTTAATTGCATGCTTATTGATGTTGCTTAAATGAACATGTTTTCACAAAATCTTCCTTCAAGTGGTATCAGAACCTAGGTCTAGTAGTTGGTGAATCCTTTTGGATTTTGTAGTTCATAGTTTGTGATTTAAAAGTTGTAATATGTTACAAGCTTTATTCTTGTTTCTTTGAATGTAAATTTTGTTAGAAAATTTGCCATCTCAAATGTTGTAGATGTAGTTCATATGAGCATGAATATTTGAGCTAAAATTTGGTGCCATGCTTTTGGGAATTTTCGGCCAAATCCATAGGGTGATTTTTTGGGTTCTTGTTTGACTTGTTAAAAGTGTTTTAAAGTGACTTTTGGAACCCCTATGTACCCTAGTTTGGTTATATGTTATTTCCCTAAAGTTTAAATGGTTTTGGGATGTTTTTGGATGAAAAATGTTCATGGAGCTCTTATGGGTTTTCATGGATGTTCTTCATTGTTCTTGACATTTTTGCCAAGAACAAAAAGGTTTGATGTTTTGATTCAAAGTTTTGGTTAATTTCATAAAGTCTTTGTTTTGTGTTGGTTGATGTGAATTTTCTATCAGCAAAACATTTATTTTGAAAGGTGATAGAAATTGTGATGGGTGTGTAAGACTTACACACCTTACACACCACATGCATGGTTTTATGATTCACAACAACCAAATTCCACTTGCAAGGCTTTATGACTTAGTTGAAAAAATTTCCAAATTTTGTGGCTTCAATTTTTTCCCTCCCTCTCTCCTAAAACCGGCCCTCCCTTAAGTGGGAGTACTTTTGGGGCTTTTATGCAATTACATAAAGTTTTGATACTTTTGTGTATTTGCACTTTGGCCCAAAAGTTTACGTTTTTACGTTTAGGTCCAAAAACGCTAAAGGACAAATTGTTTTGCTCCTTTAATGAAGTTTTTGCATTGTTTAAATTTTGGGTTCTAGTGTAATTACATGAAGTAGTGGACTTTTGTGTTCTTACAAAGTGACCCCAAAAGTTTATGTTTTTGCAATATTGCCCAAAGGTTGTGGTAATTGCATTTTGGCCCAAATTAGGTTGAGAACAAAATTGTTTTGTCTCTTTAAATGAGAATTGGATTTTCATTTCATTTAGCTCCATTTAAATCAATTTTATGGATACAAAAACCAAATGAAAATGTTGCATTCAATTTAATTAGTTAAAGTGTTAATTAATTAAAGGATGATTATGAACCTAAGCCTAATATAATTGAGCTATGTGAAAGGCCGTTTCAAATTTGTTTGAACCATGGGAATGTGTAGATTAGATTTTGGTTGTAATTTGATTTGATTAAATGTTGTAAAAGGGCATAAGCCCTTCTTTACTTTAAGGTAATTTGTTTTATACAAATGTTGTAATGAGCATAACCTCACCTTTACTTTGAAGTACTTCTTTCTTGCTTTATTTGATATGCATGAAAATGAAGTAGTTGGGTCCAACGCCCCTAAGACAACACGCCTTAATGTGATTAAACGCATAACTAAAATCAATCTCCATCCCTAGATCGAGATTCAACACAAGGCTCGTGTTGAATCTAAACAAAGGTTCATAGTCATCCTAAGGCCCTAAGGCAACTATATAGTCCATCAAATGAATGCAAAGGTTATGTTAGTAGTATCATATACTCTTGCTTTAAAAACCGTTTTATAAGCATAGTGGGAGTATTATATACAACTAAAACAATCAAATGGACCACTAGTTGTAATAGGACCAAAATTGTTTTAATAAAGATTAAAATGAATATTTATATGTGATGAGACCTAAAAACCCTCAACCAAACCATTATTAAGTTGATAAGTGTGAGAGTGCTTTGAACACTCTTTCGTGGCCTTCCACCGTGGTAGGCTCCGATCGTATGTGACTCGTACACCGGCTTCACCCTATAATGGGGGAGTACAAAGTGCGTGCTTACACTCAGGAGGAGTTCTATATACATACATGATGAAGTGAGGTAGGCAACGAGTTTAGCCAACATGATATAATTCTGAGGCTATGCTTGAACCCCTACACGAACTAGGCATGGTGGGAATGACTTAACTAAGTGCAATGACGCCAACATGATATAATTCTGTGGCATCATTCTCTAGAGGCCAAATTAGATGGGTACTTGCAAGAGATGCAAATGAGTAAGCGTACTCTCTCATTATTATTAATGCTAGCCAATATCATATCATTGTGAGGTGGGCTTGGTAGTAGTGAGTCTCCCATACCCTACTAAGAGTTTCATCCAAAACTCTCGAATTCCAATGAGGGATATGGAATTTGCCAAAAATAGTGGGTGGTGCTTTTTGATTTAAAGACCCGAATCAAATGGCTTAAAATCAATCAATTTATATTCGTTATGTATTTGTTTACCAATATATTTGCAAACGCTATCCCACACTTGACAAATAAAAGCCGAAAGCTTTAGTTTCCGGACTTGGTACTACAAAACCATAGATTGTCTTTAATGGCTTGTAAATGTACCTAAGTAGTCTCATCCTCACAATCTTCCTATTGATAATGTATCAGTAGAAGAATAATAATGTATCAGTAGAAGAATATGTTAGAAAATGTCTATCATAAAGAGGACAACACTTTTAATGTCATAATTCTTCAATTACAAATTGTTGTATGAAGAAATAGGAGTTGCTTTGAACAACCCTTAATCAATGCAAACATTAGTGCTTGTTTCTTTGTTACATGAACAAGGAACTTTAGAAGAAAGCACAAAGGCATGGACACTTAATGTGCCATGATTCTTCACTTACAAATTGTTGTATGAAGAAATGAGAGTTGCCTTGAACAACTCTTGAAAGTTTGTAATTATGTTTAGAACATAATGGTTGGTTGACAAAAATAGTCCATCAACATGGACTTATGATGATTTTGAATCATTGAGTGTTGAAGTGTTAAACCACTTAACGAGACGGAAACTAGGGAAGGACTTCACCTTTGTTTCCCTATCCTAATGGTTCACTAAGTTTATTGTAAACTATATAGTAACCAATATCCACACACTCTCCAAATTGTTTGATGTGTATAGCACAATTGAAATAAGTTTCAAGAGAGATAGTGGGAGTTTAGGGAACATGACTATTGTAGTCAAAGGTGAAAGTCAAATGAAGAAGATAAAATTAACTCCAAGGGAACAAACTTTCTTTATGAAAGGATGGACATTGGAAGGGGTATTTGCAAGAAATGTCTTGCAAGTGTCAAGAACACACCTTTCGAAGGTGTTGTAAATTGTTCTTGAATAAGTTCAAAACAGTTGGTTCTTCTACTTGAATGTTTGATTCCGTATTAGTAACTATATTTTACAATCGTTGTAAAAGTGTGACTAATAAAGAAGTAGAAGTTATATGAGAGAAGAAAAAGGTGCTTCACATTCGGAACGTGAATAAAATATAGATCTCTGCGAAAGCAGATAGTACTTACTTCCTCATATGAACTACCAAAGAAATTGGAAAAACCAAAGATAGTCTTTACATTCCAATTTTAAGGAACTTAATTCCGTCACTATAGTAGAGATGGATGAATGCTTTGTTTGACAAAACATTGTTCTTTATTAATCAATGATTGGATTATAGTAATCTAATTGATTGTCTCTATAGTAGAGATGATATGGTAGTGTTAACTGTTTAGAATATAATGATGCTTAAAACCCAAAAGGTTGCAAGGTAGTGACTAATCCCAACTAAGTTGTGATACCTCTAAGACATAAGTTACGAGTTGGTGAAAGATGGATGCTTTGGATTGTTAGATCCGGATCCAATACCTTCTTATTAAAATTGTATAGAGGCGAAATGTTCGAATCTTTATTCTTTTGGAAAGAAGAAAGAATCACAAAGTTGTTGAGGTTAATTCACTTAGATGTTAGTGGCACTTGTCCACAACATAATACTACTCATGTTGTATGACGTTCACCGAAGATCACTCTCGGTTGGACTATAGTTTATTTTGATTAAACACAAGTCCGAATACTTTGCAAAAGGTTTCAAAGAATTCAAGAAATGTAAGTTAATGAGTAAGACGTATAAAGCATTTACCTCCTTAGATTTGATCCAAGGAAAAGTAACACTTTAGATGAGTTTCCTTGAAAGATATCAAGGAAAGAAGCATCATAAGATAATGAATTTCTCCATTAGGAGAAGAACGAACTTGAATAAGATTTAGTTCGTTAGATGTTATCTATTACCCATATATAGGATATATACTTCTAAAAACAATATGATTGTAAATTAGAAGATCTTTCCAAAATTTTCATGACTCCATAAGATGTAGTTGGAAAGAAAGACAAATCTTAAGCATGTTAAGATTTGGGGTTGTGTGCTTATAAGCAATATTTGTTTGATAACAATCTTGTGGAATATCCTTAAATTAACTTTTGGATATCGCTTCTATAAACCAACTAACAAATGTTGTTTTGTTGGGTAGTTCATTGTAATCCTACAATGTGATTTGCCTAAGAGAACGAGAGATAGAACTCAAAGGATGGGTTCTTTGAGAGACAAGAAAGTAATCAACAAATATAACAACCTAGTTCCTATACCAAAGGCTCCAAGGTAGTCGAGAAGGATTTATAAACCATCTCAGTTGAATGGTTTGAACTTTATGACTATGTCATAGAGTTGCACCTCTTAATTCGAAAGAAATAAGAATGAAAATCCTTATGACTGCATTGAGTGTATATATGATATATACTCAAGGAAATGATAAAGTACCATTTGACCCGAAATAATGAAACCTTCATAAGCTAATTGGTAGCTTAAGGTGACTACAATCAAAGAGAATGGTTGACTTTGAAGAAACCATCTTTGAGATAGTCTAGGTTTCAATTAATTCGAAGATTGCTAGCTACAACTAAATTGTGATTCAATGTTTGGACATTATATGGGTTTCTGAAACCATTATTAAGATAGTCTTGATAATATATATGTCTAAAACTATGAATCACAAGACATATAAGTTGTAGAGATCCAACCATCATGAATCTTAGCAAGCTAGTGGGAGCTATAAGCATCTTATGAGAAAAAGGATCAAATCGTTTGATTTCTCATAAAGATGTAAATGAATCTTTTGTTTACTAGGTTTACAAAAGATTAGTGGGAGTTAATCATGTTCCTAAAATTTAAATATATATGATATATTAATTTTTGGAAATGAAATGAATACTTCTTCGTTAAAGTTATGACTTTAATACATTATATGAAGATAGAATGTATATGGGAGTTAATCATGTTCCTAAAATTTAAATATATATGATATATTAATTTTGGAAATGAAAAGAATACTTCTTCGTTAAAGTTATGACTTTAAAACATTATATGAAGATAAAATGTATATGGGCAGGAAAGTAGGATGTATGTGCCGAATAATGCAGAATGAAAGAAAAAAATTTTGGATGAAGCACATATTTCGGCATATGCGATGCATCCAGGAAGTACTAAGATGTATCATACCATTAGACCATTTTATTATTGGCCAGGTATGAAAAGAAAAATTGCCGAATATGTAAATGAAAAGAAAAATTGCCGAATATGTGAGTAGGTGTTCCATTTGCCAACAGGTTAAAGCTGAAAGAAAGAAGCCCTTTGGATTGATGCAACCACTTCCTGTTCCACAGTGGAAATGGGAAAATATTACTATGGATTTTGTGTACAAGCTCTCTCATACCCAGAATGGTTATGACGGCATTTGGGTGGTAGTTGATCGGCTTACGAAGTCAGCATATTTTATTCCAGTGAGGGAGAAGTATTCGTTAAGCCGATTAGCTAAGTTATTTATATTGCAGATTGTGAAGTATCATGGTGTGCCAGTTAATATCACCTCGGATTGGGTTCCCAGATTTACTTCCAAGTTCTGGATAGCATTCCAGGAAGCTCTTGGTTCAAGATTGCTTTATAGTACGGCATACCATCCTCAGACGGATAGACAATCTGAGAGGACCATTCAGACATTAGAGGATATGTTGAGATCTTCAGCGCTGCAGTTTGGAGATAATTGGCATGATTGTTTGGATTTGATAGAGTTCGCCTACAATAACAGTTATCATTCGAGTATTGGTACGGCACCCTTTGAGGCACTTTATGGGAAATCTTGTCATATGCCTATATGTTGGTCAGAGGCTGGCGAAAGAGTTTTAGTAGACCCTGAGATTGTGGACGTGACGACTCAAAATGTTCAGGTAATTAAGTCTAACCTGAAAGCGGCCCAAGATCGACAAAAGAGCTTAGCATACAAGCATGCCACTGATCGGAAGTAAGATGTAGGTGATTGGGTATTTCTGAAGTTATCACCTTGGAAAGGTGTTGTACGATTTGGAAAGAAAGGAAAGTCGAGTCCTAGGTACATTGGACCATATTTGATCACCGAGCGAGTCGGTGAGGTTGCTTACAGGCTTGAGTTGCCTCTAGAGTTGTCCAAGGTACATGATGTATTTCATGTTTCCATGCTTCGACATTATGTTTCAGATCATTCACATGTGATTCCCTCTCAACCCTTGGAAATCAATTCAGACTTGACTTATGATGAAGAGCCAATGACTCTATTGGATTGGAAGGATAAGGAACTAAGGAACAAGACCGTATGCTTGGTGAAAGTTTTATGGAAAAATCAATCAGTGGAAGAAGCTACTTGGGAGACAGAGGATCAGATGAGAGAGATGTATCCACGCTTATTTTATGATTATTAGTGGAAGTATTTGTTATGTATAATTTCGAGGACGAAATTTTATAAGGTGGGGAGATTGTCACAGCCCGTTCCGAAATACTTTTATCAAAGGTGTGAAAAGACTAGATTGCCCTTGGGCGTTGAGATGAATCGTATGTGACATGGTTTTAGAAGTGGACCAATATAATTATTTTCCTAAGTTTTTTGGGCCAATGAGAATTAAACCTTGGTTAGTTGTGATTGGTGTGTAGATTGGACCACACACACACATCCACATTACTCTATCTCTCTCTTCCCTCCCGTGTTCTCTCTCTATCTCATGGACTCTCTCTCTCCTTCTTCTTGTACGGACAAACACCAAGGACCTATCAAACCTCATTGATCGAGGAAGAAAATGGTACCATTGTGTTTGTGAAGCCCAGACGAGTCGATTGGTACCCATTTCAGGTAAGGATACCTTCGAAAACCCTAGTTTTTCATAACCCCCATTTGTGCACTGCTCATGCACATGTAATTATGGATGTTTTTGGGAATTTGAAGCTTGTAGGAAGCTTAGTGAGGTCCCAAGGAAGCTTGGAGTGCTTCGTTTAAAGGTTTTGGATGTCAGGATCGTGTGGACGAAGTTTGGCCAGTTTTCTTGGAATTCTCCGGTGAGATTCCGTGACTTTTAGAACTTTAAATTAGTATGATTGTGTTCTACAAGTTAAGAGCTTCATTTTGGTATAAAATATGTGAAAAATGGTTCAAAACCGAGTGAGAAATGGGCAGTTGCAGGTCTGCCCAGAATCCGTCACTGGTGACACAGTTCCGGCGTCTGGAAGTTGAAGAAGATGCGTGTGTGCTGCACGTGAGGCCGTGCCCTCCCCGGCGCGTGAGGCCGCGTGAGCCATATAAATTTTTTTCTAAAAATATGACAATGTTCGTGAGGTTGTGTAGATCACTGTGGTATATTCATATACCCAAATTAAGCAATGTATGAGAAGTTATTAGCTAGTTTTGTATATGTGCTTTAAAATAACGTTTTTATAGTTAATTCGCATATAGGTGAGGCCTATCCTGAGGACGAGCGTATCCATGGGCGACTCAGGGGCTACGACCTTTCGACATACCAGTGAGTGGGCTTTTGTTTTCAGTATATACTTATATACTTGATATATTTCCCAGAAATGCATTTATAAGGAAAGTATGCTTTGAAATAATATGCGAAATGCCTTTATATTTTGAATACGCATTTCATGGTTGCATATATATATATATATATATATATATATATATATATATATATATGTTTGGCTATGTGAATCATCGATGATGTGATATGTGATTGAATAATGTTGAGCTCATAAAACTGCACCTAGGGTGAATAATGTTGAGCTTATAAAACTGCACCTAGGGTGATTGTGATTTAGCCAGAGATATGAAGTACATGCCTGTTTATTTATGTCACCTCCCGCACTATATGCTCATATTGGATCCAACTTAAGTGCACAGTCTTGTCGTACAGACCTTATTCATGGTTCCGACTCGTAGGTGACTAGCGATTTATCGCCCGGCTATTATGAGAGAATAGAGTTGAGCATAATTATATTTCACCCAATCTTGTTGTACAAACCTTTTTAGGGGTTCCGACTTATGTGCAGTATATTGCCGTATAGGTCATTGTAGTGACTCCGGCTAGATTGACTTTTTAGCTATGAATTCAACCATACAGACCACCTCAGGGGTTCTGGCTAGCATATCATATTTCTATGAAATCATTCTTACCTGAATTGTTTTACTTTGTTATATTTTGGCATAGCATACATTTGAATATGTGAAGCATGAATTGAATTGATATGATTATATATATATATATTATGTATATGCTTATATCTTGATTCTGGGAAAAATTATACATGTTTTATAACAAGGGGTTAGTATATTGATAAATGAAATGATTTTGTAAAACATTTGTTTTTGCCCACTCACGTTTTCTGTTTTGCGTCCCTCTAGGTTTTAAGTAAGCTTACTGTTGGGGGCTTGAAGACGTCGATAGTTTTGACTTATCCAAATAATAGTAGAACAATCATGGTACTGCATAATTAGTACTTGTCCTACTGGACTACACCTAGACTTGTATGCTCTGATTAGGAGTGTTTATTGTTGTAACTAACTCCTATCACTTTCTATTTAGTAGTGCACTCTAGTAATTTGTTTTTTTTTTAATTATTCGTATAATTCTTATCATTATAGCTTTCGCACTGTGCACATGGCTACGTCACTCTCACATGACGGCCAAAACGCCTTGATCTCGGTCGGGGTGTGTCATTTCGCACTTGTAAATTAATTATAATAATTTTTTAATGTGTTTGGTATTTTTATATTACTTGATATTTTTATTTTTAATGTGTTTTATAATTTTTTAATCTCACTCTTTGCCTTTGCCTATAGTATACTATAGAAATAAATAACTAAATAAAACTTAAATTTTTAAAATTTGTATAGAATAATAATACAATAATAATTAATAAACAATATATGTAAATATCCACTATATCTATTGTATTCTATAGTAAGGTTTTTTAGTTGTTTAAAAAATTAAAATCATCAAAATAATATTTTTCTTATCGTGTTGAAATAGATTACTCACGTGTCACTTTCGTGTAAACCTGTTAAGAACCCGGGTTCTTATCTTGTGACCCGATAATGACCCGATTATTTATCATGTTGACCCAAAACACGTTATTTTCGTGTCGTTTATGTGTTGTGTTAACGGATCGTGTAAGAAATTGTTAGGTCTACAATTTCATCAAGATTGATAGCTGAATTGTGATACCACAGGTATCAAAACAGTTTACAGGCGAGTGATCTAGAACTCATCTGTACAATCCCGTAACACAAAAACAACTTCATTTGAATGCAAAAAACTTCCTGGTAGAATGCAAAAACTTTGTAGCTATGATCAATGGCTGTTCCGCAAATGATACATTTTTCTTTAAAACTGAAAGATGCAACGTACCTTTGTTTCTTAGCAACACACATTACAAAATAGAAGCATAAGAAATCACACCGTTACGCATTAGCTGCTTATGTTTTAAGGACATGTACAAGAAGGCAACATGATTGATGACATTGAATTCAGCTGGACCTAGAAATGTTGCACCAAGAAATTAGGGTTCTACAAGCTGTCTTTTGAATTGGAAAATACTTGACGGTGACAGTACGAGTAAATTAAAATTTGCTGAACCTAAATTAATTGCTGGTTTTGAAGGGCCTGTAGACCTTGAGATCATGAACCACACCAGTAACTGAACCACCTGCAGCACATAAGGCGATTGCAAGGACACAAAAACTGAGGATTTCGAGGCAAATCCATCTCATGCTCCACTTTGGTATCTTCTTTTGAGCAATGTACATCTCCACGGGGAAATAAACTGTGAGTGGCCAATACCCCAAAGCCCCGAGAAATCCAACCACATTGTTGAAGAATGGGAGGATCATGGAGATCACAGTGGTTAGAATCACAAATAATGTTCTCCAAACTAAACTGAAGAGGTTAAGGTTGTAGGAACCTAAACGCGGGATTGTTATTTTGATGTCTTTTGTGATGAACTGGCTGTCTGGAAAAAATTTTGCTGCCGTTTTTTCGACCAATGCGAAAATGGGTTGGGCGAAAACTTGGTATGCACCAACAAGGTGGATCACAATGGCGGCATTGGCTATGTCGATGAGCCAAAATGGGCTGGATAAGCCTTTGTCAGTAAGGAGGTTTCCCGGAGCTAAGTCTCCAAAAGCAGCGTAGCCCATGCAGCCGCATAGAATGTAGAAAATGGATGTCACTGCCAAACTAAGTTGAGTGGCCTTCTTCATTGTTTTGGTTTCACATGGTGGGGATTTAACTGTGTCCTGTTACATTTATATGATTGATTAAGTACATAAAATTGTTGCGAAAAGTATAAACATTGTTAATTTTAACTTGAAGAAGATATAAACCTGAATTTCAATGAGGATGATTGAGTAAGAGAAGGCAAAAGCTATGTCACCAAGTGCTTGGAAGGTCCTCCACATCTTTTGGGCTGGAGTCACAACCCCAATGCTCATTCCGGACATGCTTCCCTTGATTTTTCCATTTTCTGGTATATCCACACAAAAAAAGATTGAACTAAACTAGTTTACTAGAACCATTTTAATCTTGATAACCAAATTCAAATTTTAATGCATTATTTGACATTTGATTCTTGTTCTCTTAATCATTTGGTGACCTAGAATTTATGGTAACCCACCTTTAAATTTGAGATCAGGCACGGAGAATAAATAAAAATGACTTTAATTAATGTATTAATCTCCATTATTGATATCAAATATAATAGTGAGTGACTATGCATTCTTGGTCACCGGAGAAAACATTTCTCCATTCAACATAGCAGTAATAGATATGTGTACCAGCAACTTTAGCAATTCCAAGGGCTAGTCCAATTCCAGAGTAAGTGAAGGACATGAATGCAGCAACAATGGAGAGCCAAGACAACTTATCAAAGTTTGGAATTTGAGACAATATAATTTCCGAGATTCCAAAAGCTAGCATATAGGGATTGCTGCTGGTAAGGCATGGATCTTTTCCACCACTATTGTGGAAGCAAGTAGATCTTTTTATTGCCCTGTTAATCAACACAAAAAATATAATGTAATCAAATATCTGTATGTGGTCCAATATCTTAGTGGATAGGGTGTTGAATTTTTACACATACAACAGAGGTTCAAAGCTCTCTCTCTCGTAAATTAATGTGACAATTTCAAATCCTTCCTCTCTCCCTAATAATAATAAAATTAAAAAAAAATGTGATCAAAGGTCACCAATTTCTTAATTGAGTTTAAACACTCAAGACTTACACCATGCTTATAGCTGCCGTTACAGTATAGCCAATAGTAGTTCCAAAAAGGTTCAATTGCTGAATAAATCCACACATTTTGACCTGAACTTTACCTGAGAATTTCAAATTAACACAAAAAAAATTGGGTTATATACCTTTGGAAAAAAAAAAATCCTTATTTCTTACGTCAAAAAGAAAAAAAAATAGTATTAGGCAAAATTCACCAAGGTGGGATCGAACAGCATCCGAGTAAGTGCAGCTTCTCTTTCCAGTGACGGGATCACGATAGCAGGAAACAAGAAGAGTTGAAGTGTAGTAGGTGATGAAGGAGAACATGACCATCACAACAGGACCAGCAATCCATCCAAGCTGAGCTATGGCCCAAGTCAAGGACAGAACTCCAGACCCAATCACAGCAGTAATTATGTGTGAACTTGCCGTCCAGAGAGTTCCTTGTACCACAAACAACACAAAAAAAAATATGAAAACAAATGAACATGCAAGTCAAAGTGCATGCATTTTACTTAGCATTTTCAAGAAGAGAAGTATAACTTACCGGTTCTTATGAGGCGGCCATCTTCATCGACGATTTTGGAGCCTCCTTGCACATCGAGTGAGACATCAAAAGCTGGGCTGTTGTGAAACTGCAGCTGGTTCCTTGTGGCAATGTTTTCACCCATAAAATTAAAATGCAATTATGTTGCAACTCTCACTCAGTTCCAAACAATTCCTTAGTGTTCTTGTGTTCTAACAAATAATCCCAAAGTTTGTTCAGTACAATCTATGAAAAATGAGGGGAGAGAAACAGATGGATCTTCTTCTTTAATGCATCTAAATGGTATTAGTATTACTGACATAAGCACAAATTGTTTAATATTTTATTAAGTTGATAAATACTAACCAATGTACTATTTATTCGCCTAAAAAAGATATGCTGTTTATTGACTACATTATCCCTTACATGATAAAAATTTGGCATGTCTGTTGTACTGCCACGTCTATTTATCTCGACTTATATCTATTTATCTAGTTTAACTTCATGAATATACACACAGATATACATATGGTGTTTCCGAATTACATCATATTATCCATTGATGTCGGGATAGTGCTTACCTCCTAAATCGCCTTATCCTTGTAAATAGGTCAAATGGTTGATTGAGTGAGTGTGCTGATGAGTGGATTTTATACTATATATTATTCTCTATTCTTGGTATTTATTATTTTGGTGAAATTTTGATGTTTTGTTATGTGTTTTTAATGTAGAACATGCAAATTTGTTTGGAGCATAAAGTAATCCAACGGTGGAAATTTTGAGTGATTCCAATTGGAGCGGGTTCGTGAATCTGTCAAGAAGGTTGTATCATAATTTTATCCTGAAACATCTGATCGTGACGAATTAATTTATGCCCAGCTTGCAGTGCTAGCATATTGGGCTGCAGAGCTTATTTGTGATTTTTGGGCTGGAAGATAATGGATTTTGGATTTGGGCTCTTCTTGGAACTTGAAGAGGAGGTCATAATCTTTATTTCTGAGTCATTTTAGGGCTGTTTTGGAGCCCTGAAGGTCCAAAAAATGTGACTATTTCTGTGTTGGGCAGATTTCCTAGTCATAATGGAAATGTAATTCCTAGTTATCCTTTTATTATTTTATTTCCTAGTTTTTAGAAAACATTTTTCTAGGAGGGGTTTAATTTGGGGTAGTATAAATAAGGTTTTTAGCCATTAGGGTTCTGGACGCAACATTGAGAGAATTTAGCAAAGCTTAGGAGAATTTCAGACTTTTTACCTACAAGGTGTTTTCATTTTTTTCTAGTTAATGATATTTTCTTTGATTTTTATTATGAGCATGCGTAACTAATTTCTTTTGCTAGGACGAAGCCTTGAGCCTTAGCATGAATATGTAATTTTTATTTAATTGCTTATGATTGATTGCATGACACACCCCAACCAGGAGGGTCCACTTGGACTTCGAATCGAGTTGTGCTGGCCAACACCTGGAGGGTGATGAAGCCATAAAGTGTAGTGTAGAGGAGGAAGAATATGAATAAATTTAAACTTAAAAGTGCCTAAACCAAAGAGTGCACGGGCGAACGGGATTGCACCCCTTACACACGTGATGGTAGAGCATAAGAACAATACAGTAAAATAAGATGAGGGTTATACCACTGAAGACAACCATCCCCTAAGATTTGCCAGAATCCTCGTTTACACATAAGCACAGCTACTAAACCTGGAGGGGCGAAAAATAAAGTTGAGTGGATCAGCAAAAATAATGCCTATAAGAAAACCTTTATTTTCGAATATACTAATCCCTCGTCGTAAAACATGTATAGTTTCCTTAAAACATACTACGTAAGTATGTAAACATTAATACAACAGCGTTACGACCAGAAATATGCCAAGTCATGATATATCGATTGCCTTAGTAATATAATCATGTACTAATCAAGTATAAATAAGTGCTCATCCATCTAAGCTAACACATGAGTTCGAACAGATAATTTATGACATGAACAGGACTGGGTGTAATCAATATGCTCTAGTACTACGATCACGTGAAGGCTGGTGCAGAAGCACGATCACATATAAGTCAGATTGCCTAATGCAATCTACCTGACAGGATTGGCACCGAACTTGGATCCAAGGTGAGCGAACGGTGCGATGTGAACATACACGTGAATGACTGGCCCTGGCCCTGGGGCGAGTACTAACACTGGGGTGCAGCAAAATGAGCATGTACAATTATGTATGAATGTCATGACAATAATATCTCAGTTATATAGCAGCATTTATCACATTTAATATCACAATAACGATACTTGGCAATATAAGCGTAAAAAATGAAGTAAATATGCATTTATGGAAACTATAAATATGTATAGGTATAAAAACAAATTGCCCATTCACAGATACTTAGCTGTCGAAGAGCCA
Organism: Malus sylvestris; assembly: GCF_916048215.2. Taxonomy (NCBI): domain Eukaryota; kingdom Viridiplantae; phylum Streptophyta; class Magnoliopsida; order Rosales; family Rosaceae; genus Malus; species Malus sylvestris. Next base: position 16,706,442 of record NC_062267.1, read on the forward strand.
TGCAAACTAGCAAACACGAAAACGGCACAAGTAATTGCCCCTAAGCACATAAAGGGTCCAATTAATAAAACTATATTAAAACAATTGAATTTAGGAAAACGGACATCGGAAACAGATTTAGGACGTCGAATTACCTTAAGGAGGGTCCTTGTTAAATTTCTGGAAGGTCAACAGGGGGAATATTCCCTAACGGAATATTTCTTGACGGACGGAATATTCTCTGACGGATGGAATATTCCCAAACAGAATATCCCATATGGGTTAAGGGTTTGGTGTCACGGGCCTAAGGCCTTATGGTTTTTGAGAAACAAAAATAAAACCAAACTAAATTTGGGTTTAGACTTTAACCTACAAGGCCCCAAAGCCCTTTAAAACAAAAACCTAAAAGGGTTGATTTGGGCTCGGCAAGAAAGGCCCAAAGGCCTAGTGTGGTTGTTGCTCGCCGAAGCTAAACGGAAGGGAATGCCAAATTTCGGCCGGAAAGGTGAACAAGCTTTAAATGTTAATAACTTTGTCAATACTTAACGAAATCGAGTGATTCAAAAACAAAAGTTGTAGTTCTCGTAGAGATGAAAATAATGGTACCTCACACGATGTCTAACTCGTTGTGGTTTGGCCGAAAATCCCACATCGCCCAGGGGGTGATCCCTATATGTATATTCGTATCCCTACCTAGCATGAGGCCTTTCGGGACCTCACTGGCTTCGGGTTCCATCGGAATTTTGAAGTTAAGCAGAGTAGCGCGAGAGAGCAATCTCATGATGGGTGACCCACTGGGAAGTTCTCGTGTGAGTTCCCAGAAAAAAAACCGTGAGGGCGTAGTCAAGGCCCAAAGCGGGCAATATCATGCTACGATGGTGGAGCAGGCCCAAGATGCGGTGGAGCTCTAGCTGGGATGTGACAATTTGGTATTAGAGCCTAACCTTGGCCGTGGTGTGCCGATGAGGTCGTCGGGCCCCTTAAGGGGGGTGGATTGTAAGATCCCACATCGCCCAGGGGAGTGATCCCTATATGTATATTCCTATCCCTACCTAGCATGAGGCCTTTTGGGAGCTCATTGGCTTCAGGTTGCATCGTAACTCTAAAGTTAAGCGAGTAGCGGGCGAGAGCAATCCCATGATGGGTGACCCACTGGGAAGTTCTAGTGTGAGTTCCCAGAAAGAAAATCGTGAGGGCATAGTCGGGGCGCAAAGCAGACAATATCATGCTACGGTGGTGGAGCGGGCTCGGGATGTGGTGGACCTCGGGCTGGGATGTGGTGGACCTCGGGCTGGGATGTGACATTGCATGCATACTTTGAATTATTAATCATCGTGATTAAAACAATCTAAATGTCTTAATACCTGATCACCATTAGGATCTTTAGAAAAGTAATTTGATACAATTTTGGTCGGAAGGTTACCTGAAATTGGCCTTGGCATCTTGTGATTAATAATTGTAATTTCACTTAAGATGAACATCGCGTCTTAAGGGTTGTATGGTTTTTCAAAGAGTTTTCATAAAACATAATAAGTCTTTCATGTTCATATCTGATCCGAACGTCTGGATGGATTGCATGTTAGATATACGTTCTATGTTGGAGGTTCCAAGTAGGATATATATTAGGAAAACCTAACCTTCAAAATGGCATGTGCAGATCATAAGTAATTGGTAAAAAATGCATAGGATTGCTAGGTGATGGTGAAACCCTAGTGCTTTTATAAATTGGTATTTAAAAAACTGTTTCCTTTTCCTTCAGCTTTAATATTGCAGATTGTTTTATTTTTATTAATTAAATTCGTTTTATGAAATTAGGTCATAAAAATCAATCATCTCAAATTTCTATTTTACAATAATTAATTGGAATTTGATTTGCTTCGAATTATTGAATAATCCCTGTAGGGAACGACCTTACGAGATCCGTTTATACTACAATAACTTTGTCATTCTTGCCAGTATTATAGGAGTTTTGAAACCTTTTGCGTGTGTGGTAAAATCCTTATCATGTGCCACTACTAATTACCCCAACCTAGTATATATATAAGCTTAATAAATTATCGCCATTAAAATAATATATTGACAATCAAGCGCATTTGGTACCTTTTTTTTTACTGCCTTCAAGACCAAAGGACTTACAAAATAATATTCGTGTTTAGGTTAGATTAATTGCAATTGCAGATCCATATTTACATACGCAATATTAGTATGCTACCAGTAATCGAACAGTAGTATGTACAATCATACAACACTAAGGACTCGTTTACTAATCCGTAATCAAATTGAAGGGAATTGAATTGAGGAGGAATTGAATTGAGGAGGAAACATAATTAACTGGAATCGGAATACAAATGATATTGATTCCATATATATTGTTTACTAGCTCACTGGAATCAGAATTAAAACTAGCTTGATTACTAAATTGTCCTTGTTGAAAATAAATTATTTTTATACCATAATTATTGAAAATTAAGTTTATCTATATAAAATTAAATTTATCTTTACAAACTTTATATTTTCTCCCTCCCATCCTCTCATCCCCATCTTTTCGTCATCGACTTCCAGAGCACTCCCTGTCTCCCACGCCTCTTCGTTTAAACAGTGGTAAATTTCTTGTAGCAAGAGTCACACTTGAGGCAGCAAGAGAGACAACAATTAGCTGAGGAGCAAGTCTGGGCATCCACCCTTACATCTGTAAAGCAAGAATTGGAGGAAAAGCTTGCAGCTATGTCTAGAAAGGCTTCAGGTACCAGAACCATCCAAATGTACATTTCTACACCATAAAGAATTTTAGAAAATCTCCTTTCAGATGTTCAAGTTATAAAATGGAGAGGACTTTAGGCCTTTCTGCCTTTTTCTTTCCCAGCCCTCACAGCCCTTCCCACCACCTATCATACTCACAGGTCCTCCATGCTCCCCTAATCCTCCATATCCTTTTCTCCCTCAGCCCCACAACCTCCCATATTCACAGATACACCCATTGCCTCCCATATTCACATCCTCCCACCACACTTGCCACCTCCCAATTTGGGTGGACTTGCAGAAGAATAATTCAGAGGGCAATTTAGGAACAAAAGTCTGATTCCTGGAGGACACCAATTCAAGGAAATCAATTACCACCTATTGCTAGATAATCCAACTTTGGAAAATTTCGGAATTCATCTGGTTCCCACACGATTTTTTATTCCTCTCATGTTAGTAAACACTATTGTAATCCGTAATCGGAATTGAATTCCATTTCTTAACTCCCATTACCCTTACGTAAACGCGCCATAAATAACTTCATCAGATTGCAGAACGCGTTCTGTAGAATGTCAAAACTATGTAGCAATGATTAACGGAAGTTCAGTAATCCAACACCATCCCTTTAAAACTGAAAGATGCAAAAGGGAATGCTTTTTGGAAAGTATTGTATCTCTATTCATCTGTCTCAAGGAGGAATTTATAAGATGATACAATCATAACAATAAGGAAATAATTAATTTACATGAAATCACACTAAACTAAGAATTATGAGATTACAGGAATATATAGTTAACACTCCCCCACAAGTTGGTGCATATATGTCGCACATGCTTAACTTGTATAAGAAACTTCAAAACTTATGACTTGAAATAGCCTTTTTGAGAATATTTGCCAATTTATCTTCCATCTTATTGTGGCTGTCAATTATTTTCCCTTTCAATTTTTCTTTGATGAATAATCAATCAACTTCAATATGATTTGTTTTGTGTGTATTGACTTGAAATGCATATATGTATTGACTTACTACACTCAAGCCATAAGTAAGGTCTGGTCTTGTGTGTACAAAGTACATTAAACGAACTACAAACCTTTAGTATCTCCCTTTGTCAACTTGTACTTGATTAGGATCAACACTAACAAACCTTCCTCTCTCTTTTAAGAGTCTCTTTAGCATTTCTCGTTTGTTGATAAATTTGTGTAGCGGGTATCGTAATTCAAAATATGACTCCCAAATAGTTAACCAATTTATATTTCAGAAATTTGCTTGCTTCCATTTCTAGCTATAAATATGTCATCCAAACAAATCAAAGACAGAACGCTGTAAACTGCTAAATAGAGAGAAGCCTATCCAAATGGCTATGCAACTAATAGATCATTTAAACTATTAATTCAACACATATATTTCTAATTGAAACAAAGACCTCTCGCGCGTGACTTTACTCAAGTCAAAAACACAAACAACACATTAAAAACTGATGAAACAGTTAAAACCGACCTAGGGTAGTGATTCATATTATTTTTCCTTTCCAAGTGTATGTTTTATCTTTAGTGCGAATATTTAAGGGAAAAAAGATGAACATGCTGCAGTCCTATTAGATTAGGAATGTGTTTGGGCCCAAAATATTGGTTTGGGTCGAGTTTAGAGTTGTTCTCGGCCCAGAGGCCGTACTTAGGAGTCATTGGGGGTCATTCGGTTTATGGGCCACATAGCCAAGGCCGACCGTGTCCTATTAGGAATCCATGGATAGTTGAATCCTGATACAAGAAGGAGTTTCGACAAGATAAGGATGTTGGAGTTTGGGATTGAATGCGGCCTAATAAGAGGGTTAAGTCAAAGTCCTAGTAGGAGTAGGACTGGTTGAGATAAGGTTCGATCAGGGGAAGGAGTTCTAATCCGAGTATGGTTATGATTCGATTGGAAGTAGGTTGACTACTATAAATAGAGGGAGGAGGACATCATTAAAGCCCCCTCTAATTCAACACACAAACTGCCATGCGCAGACCCTCGCTTTCTCGAAACTTCTCAACAACCTTAAGATTTTTCTTTTCCTTTTCCGTCGACACATCTTCAGTTTGGATAAACAGCACAGTGAAGGTAACCGGTGCACATCTTCAATTTAGATAAACAACACTGTTGTCGTAGAATTAGTCGACCGCGGAGCACCTTCAGTTTGGATAAACAGCACTGCGTCGAGGTCGACTAGTTATCTATCCAAGTCTCGGTCGAGAAGGATTTTTGAATCCTTATTGGTAAAGGTTATCTCATTAGCTTTCTGGGTGAAGTGATGTGTTACGAATTACTGGGCTTGACACATTGAACGCTGAGTTGTTTATGATTGGTTATTCACAAATAGGTTTTAGAGTTCGGCATTTTGACGGCCGAACCACTTTCACAATCAAGACGTACATTTGTTTTGAGTACTTGTGCCCGTATAGTTTGGTGTCTATTCAGCATGCTTATACTTTAACGAATATAATCATTGTAACCGAATCTGGTGCCGATGATTTGTGAACTTCGTAGAATTAGTAGCCTTATCTTCAGGCTATAGAACCCAAAGGCCGAGACATGTTCCTTCCTTAGCCGTAATTGCGAGATCAAGAAGTCAGCAGCACACCCAACGTAACATCAACACATTTTACTCCTTGGCTGAGCTCGACCGACGAGTTAGATCATTAGTTACTCGGCCTGCGCGTCACGTAGGCTTAGTAGTTTTTAGGGTCAACATTTTGGCATGCCCGATGGGACCTAGTGCTAAAACTATGAAGTTCATGACCATCGAAACACGATCAGTTAAAAAGAAAACAACCCTGGGAAAATCAACGGCCGATCTGCTAGTTCAGAGTCCTGGACAAGAAGTGTCACATGTGCGAAATCTTCTTGTTGCTGTGACCCTTAAGGCTGTAAGTGTAACACACCGAGAAAAGAAAGTTTGTCTAGGTATCCAGCCTCGAAACACAGAGGTACCCAATCGAGCCACAGACATTTTCATTGAAGGAATAATGAAGGACTGCGACGAAAATGGTGGTGAAGGCTCTGACCCTCAAACCAGGTCGTTTCTTTGAAGGTGACTTAATGAACAATCTCGACAAGTTGAACAGATAGTTGTTCACAAAATGAACAATTTGCTCAAGGTAATATGAAGTAATGGTGAGACCCACACCAAATTGCTCGAATTATTAGTTAGCAAAGTCTTCGAATGAGGACCTGTTGATCAGGCTCAGCAACTTCCACGTAATCCGCTACAGGCCGAAGTAGTGTCAACTCGGCCTAAAATGATTGACTTAGAAAAAAGAGGAGGATCAAGTAGTAGGTTAGATGGATTCGAATAGAGAATGGAAGCAACATTCGTCAATATGATCAAAGTCCAACGGATGATCGATTCGGCCATGAAAAAGGGGCTGAAGTTCCCGAAATTCGTCCATCCATATCCAGCTTATGTGGAAAAGTCCGAATATCCTAAAGGTTTCAAGTGTCCATATTTTAGCCTTTTAGCTGGAGAATCGTCCTTATCCTCGTTAGAACATGTGGCCTGTTTCACTGCGCAATGCGGAGATGTCAATAGTGATTTCCATAAACTACGGTTGTTCAACTTTTCGTTGACAGGCTCAGCATTCGCATGGTATATCAACCTCCCACCTAATTCTATCCAAGGTTAGGAGGAATTGGTCGAGAAGTTTTATGAACAGTTCTATTGGGCAGGGATGGAAATGTCAGTTTCTTCATTGGCTAGGATGGCTTAAGCATCTGATGAGTCACCAATGGACTATCTTACAAGGTTTAAATCTACCAAGAATTGGTGCCGAGTACCTCTTCCTGAAGTTGAATTTGTTAGGCTTGCTCTGAATGGGCTCGACGTGGAGTATAAAAAGAGATTCCTAGGGGCAAACTTCCAGGATATGTATGAATTAGCCCAACATGTCGAGCAATATGATTATTTGCTCCGTGAAGAAAACATCTCAAAATCCCCTTCCTGAGGAAGGATTTAGAAAAATACCACGGTCAGCTACGCATCGGCCGAAGGCGAAGATTCCCAATACGTCAGTGTGAACGTGGCCGAGATAGTAATAGATAAACCATATGTGTGTAAGGCATTGACTCAAATTAATTCCAAAGATGCCAAAACCCGCTCAACCACTGAAGAGACGATGAAAACATCGAAAGTTTATATTTTTGATATCATAAAGGCCGAGGTAAAATTGTTGTTAGCCAAGATTATCAAACTTCGGCTAGGACATAACATTCCCAAGGCCGAAGAGCTTAAAGGCAAGACGTATTGCAAGTACCATAACTCAACTAAGCATACCACAAACAATTGTGTCGTATTCTGTGATGATATTCAAAGCTGGATTGACAAAGGCAAGCTAAAGTTTCCTGAAAAACAAATAACGATTGACGCTGATCCATTCCCTTCGGCAACAATTGGCATGGTAGACGCCCATTTGCCCAAGAGAAAAGGGAAAGGGAAGGCCTAGTTTATCCTAATACAAGATGTCCCAAAGAACTCAGCCACGACTCAAGATTGACCTATGGCAGATTCCTGTGCAGAAGAAATTGACGGGCCGATGATTTTATGCAGCAATTGTAGGGCACGCGTCGTATTAACTGAACCCAAGGAGAGATTAACACCACGATAACCATCCAAGTCTGTGACGACACCCCCAAATGAACTTGGTGGAGGCCAATGCCAGAAAGTGTTCGATAGGCTCGGTCCTTAAGAACGGACAGATGGTCCTACCTCGGCCAGACGGTGCCTTGACTTCAATGCGTCATTTTATAATGAGGATTATTACTCGTGTAATTCCAGCAGCTCGAGTTCGTCGGCTAATAAAAAAACCTTCAAATCGCCTGAGCCACGAGACCAACGTTGGTATAGTTACAATTCCCCCATTGGTATGTATATTGCACTATCCAAATCTCAAAAACGTCGACAATAATTGATAGATTGCATGGCTCGACGACAGGCAGTACAAGCTATTCCGACTACTAAATGGCAGCCGAAAGAGGCAACAAGAAGTGACGATTACCGACGTACCTCGACCATCATGGTCGAATTACTTTAAGAGAAAAAGGTAATTGCTTACGACTTTAAAACCACCATTGAAGAGTCTAAGAAACATATCAAACTCCTTCTTCGCCCCGGAGAGATGAAAGCTCGTTTCGAGCATTTCAGAAAAGAAGCCGAAAGCAAGCTTCCCCCATTGCCCCCGTAAGTTCCATTAATAAAGGTCCGGTGAACCTTACACCCTCCATTCCTCGATGAATCCTTGGAGTACATGCACGAATTTCATAAGGAACATTTTGCCAATGACTTGTACGACCTGCCTATGGCATGTCAAGAAACCCTCGACCTGGCACTAACTTGCCCTGATGCTGAACATATTATCTAGAAAACCACCGATCCAGCAATGAAAACCAGGTTCCAACACATCTGAGAAGCTAGGGTCCTTGGCTTTAAGGTCGATCCGTATACGGATATTGATATGGTCAAGCTTCAATTTTTCTCTTGAAAACCTTCAATATTTATGACACCACTTCGAAGTCTTCTCGGCCGTATCTCTCTTTGGTCTTACAACCGATGAAAAAGATCAGGTGGCATGGCTGGATGCCTACCTAGACACAAGGGACGCTCGGATCACCTGTGAGGAATGAGCTCGTAAAGCACTATAGGGGCAAAATCAAACACTAAAATAAAATGGCCTCGAAGACAACAGTCATAAGGAAGCAAGGTTAGGTTACCTGGCACAAGAGCAAGTAAGTGGTGAGACACACGATAATAAGGCCAAAGATGTTCTAAAGAACGATGCTGCAGTCCTTGATAACTTGGAAGATGACGACTATGATCTAATGGGCCCTTTAGTAATTGAGAACATGGAAATCAACATGGTCCATATTCTACGGCTGAATTCCAGCCAACTACACACCAACCAAATTTCTTGGATGGTGATGTGGTGACTGAGGAAGCAACACAAGTTGATTTCATCACCACTAACGAAGATGAGTAAGCAAACAACGACGACAAACTTAAAACAGCCCTAACCATATTGTTTCCTTGCTCATCCTCAACTAATCTTCAACATTTAAAGCCGTTGTATGTCACGGCCCACATTGAAGGTTACCAAATCTCCAAAATATTCGTCGATTACGGGGCGACGATCAATATCATGCCCGTATCCATCATGAAAGCATTACATCCAACGATGAACTCATCCCATCGGGGACAACCATGAGCAGCTTCGTCGGTGATAAGTCCCAAACCAAATGAGTGATCCCTTTAAAGGTAAACATTGCAGGTCATAATCACATGATCGTATTTTTCATCATCGACTCCAAGACTAAATATAATGCTTTGTTCGGTCAGGATTGGATTCATCAAACGAATTGCATTCCTTCTTCCTTATACAAAGTTCTCATTTTTTGGGACGGCAAATTGGTTGTGGTCCACCCAGTCGATACTCAGCTATTTGAAACCAATATGATTTAGGCCCGTTATTATGACAATCACATTGGCTACATTACCTTGCAGGGTTTTAATGAAGATGGACGGCTGACCTAGATCTCAGTCCAGAAAGCCATCGAAGTTGGCGCTAAGACTGTACACCAGGATTCGGCAAGACTCGGCTTGGCCGACTTAATTACCTACACTGATGACTGACGCCACAAAAGAATAGTGCCGGGCTGCGGTTTCATCCACGATGGAATGACTGCTGGCTCATTGGTATGCTATTTCCAAGTATCCACGTTTGGGCATCAACTTAATAGAATTTTTGGTCGAGGAAGATAATGACCCAGTGCTATCGTTAGATAAAGTTCAGGCCGTACCGGCTGAACTCGGAGACAATCGACCCCAAGTTAATGACCCTTTAGAAGAAATAAGTGTTGGAACGAGTGATGACCTTCGGTCGTTATTTGTTAGTGCATTGTTACCCCATTTCATGAAAATCGAACTCTGTCAATTACTCAATGAGTTTAAAGATTATTTTGCTTGGAGTTATCATGAGTTGTCGGGCCTTGATCGGACCCTTGTTAAACATGAATTACACATCAAAGCTGGTTATAAGCCTTTCCACCAGCCTTCTCATCGATTCTTGAACTCGACAATATCAACTTTCTCTGTCAATTTATTGCTAATTTGACCGAGAAAATGAAAGCCTTCTCCATGCTTTTGAAGCTTAAGGACTCCGACATATTCGATTGGCGTGCAGAGTACTAAGAGGCATTTACATAGATCGAGGTCTCCTTAACAACTCCACCTATCCTCGTCACACCACGATGGGGCCGACCTCTTAAGCTATATATCTTGGCAGCTGAAGAATCCATCGGATGCCTTCTTGCACAAGATAATGATGTTGGGCAAGAAGCTTTGTCTCGCCCTATTTTTTGCTGCATCAAAACTCAGACATTACATGCTCCTGTCAGTCACTCAGGTCATCGCCCAGACCGATGTCATTCATTACATGCTCACTCGGTCAATTATAAAGGGCCGAATCGGCAAGTGGACGATGGCTTTTTCTGAGTTTAGCTTGCAATATATGCCCTAGCAAGCTATCAAAGGTCAAGCTCTCGCTGATTTTTTGGCCCAACACCCTTCCCCGTATGAGTTTGGGGCCCAACACCCTTCCCTATATGGTTCTAGTACTTTAGTCTCGGCTGGTGTTGGGATCGTTATTCAATCCCCCACTCATAATCGTTGGTATTTTTCTCTCAAGCTCGACTTCGATTGTGTGAATAATCAGGCCGAATACGAAACACATTCAGCCTTGATTAATCAGCAAGTTCTCCAACGTGATTGCGTGATCCGTACATGGGTCATGTCCTTGCCTTTGTTGTTAGAATGGAAAGACATTATTAAGGTTTGTGTTGGCGAGGCATTACCAGATGATTAGAGAATGATGATTATGCGATATATTGATAACCCCAACGAAAAACACGATTGACAGACAAGGGTTCATGCCACAAACTACATTTTATACCAGAATGAGTTGTATAAAAAAGGTGAGGATGGGTTACTGTTGCTGTGCCTCGGCTCGCAGGAAGCTGCTCAAGCAATGGCAGAAGTACACGAAGGAATTTGCAGTGACCACTAATCTGGATGAAAAATGCGGTGGCTGCTTCGGCTGCATAGCTATTTCTGGCTAAGTATTCTGAAGGACTGTATTAAGTACGCAAATGGTTATGTACAGTGTCAAATCCATGGGCCTATACAGAGATTACCGGCCGAATCATTACATTCTGTCACCAAACCATGGTCGTTCTAAGGATGGGCCATGGATGTTATCGGTAAAATCATACCATCTTCTAGTTTAGCCAAACATACGTGGATACTCATTGCAACGGACTACTTCACCAAATGAGTCAAAGCTAAATCACGTGCTGAGCTAACATCTAAAGAAGTTTGTAATTTTGTTGAAGAAAACATTGTGACTAGATTCTACGTGCCAGAAATAATCATAACAGATAATCATACGATCTTTACATCCGACAGGTTTGAGGAATATTTGGCAAATCTAAAGCTTCGACTCAAGCAATCTACGCCGTATTATCCACAGGCAAATGGACAGGCTGAAGCAAGTAATAAGATCCTAATCGGTATTCTCGAAAAAATGATAAAAGAAAGGCCTGGTATGTGGCATTTAAAGATAAACGAAGCATTATGGGCCTATCGAACTTCTCTATGGACAGCCACTGGAACAACTCCATATGCGTTGACTTATGGACACGACGTAATGTTACAAGTCGAGCTAAGTATAAACTCGTTGCGAATAATTGAACAAAGTAGTTTGTTCAGCATCAAGTACAGTCGGGCTATAAGACAAGAGTTAGAAGATTTAGAAGAAGCTCGGCTTAATGCTTATAACTTATTAGTGGCACAAATGAAGATTGCCGAGCGAGCTTATAATCAGCGAGTTAGACAAAAAACGTTCGGCAAAGGAGAGTCGGTTTGGCAAATCGTACTACCTGTTGGAATTAAAGACCCCAGGTTCATCAAGTGGTAGCCGAATTGGGAAGGACCATTTGTTTTTCATAAGGTTCTTGGTAAGGGAGCAGACCATCTTAGGGATCGAACTGGTGAAGTTTATAAGTTACCAATCAACGGGAGGTTTTTAAAGAAATACTATCCAGTCACATGGGAGATGTGGGAATAAAATTTCATTTCATTAAGCTCGCAAAAAGGTGTACAAATGGAGTTGGGTAATCAGTTACAATCAAATAATTCTTGGGCAATCAGATTTAAGAAAGGCCTTCAACTCCAACCACCGCACCTCGCCCATCGTGACCTTAGCTTGCCGATTCTTCTTGTCCATCTTCAGCTGCTTGACTTGCTTCACTCTAGCCATGTAGTCAGTTAAGCAGGATTTACCGCTTGACTCAAAATCTTTAGCAAGCTCAGAAGCAATTGCTGACCTTCGATTTTGGAGTTCGATAATTAGACGATCAAGGTCGGCCAGGGTCTTTTTTTTTCCCTTTAAAACTTCGACCTATGGATGAAGAGCATCTCAAACAGCTATTGTAGCTTTCAAGTTGTCTTCAGCCCGAAGAGTTTTCTCGAAAATACCAAAATATTTTCGAGTTCGTTCCAAGGTAAAAGACGTTTGAGTAATAGCCTCAATGCTTAATTGACCATTAGCTGCGAGGTCGTTCAAATATGCACCCACTGAATCAAGGCCCTGGTGTTCGAGAATTTATGAAGGTGAAAGAGACAAGAGTTCCAACAACCTAACAAGAACAATCGATTCGGTTGTTAATACGGAAGACCCGGTTGTAGCTGTCGAAGGGCCAGCCGCCCCCGAAGTACTCGATAAGAGAGCATCGAACTCGACTTCCCATGAAGGCTGCATAAGAAGAGAATTTAGGCAAAAGGAAAATCATAAAAGAATGTTGCAGAGATAATTTTTTTAGACCTGCCGAGATGAAACTTCGGCCATGTCTCCTGGTTCATTGCTCGAACCTAGAAAGATTAATGGCCGAGCCCAGTGTTTTAGACTGCTTCTTAATTCATGTGGCCGAAGAAGGTTATCTACGTTCGACGACCACTGAGGTGGCCAGGAAATATAGATAACACTCTTCGACGCATAGAATTTTTGGTGAAATGAATAACTTAGCACCTAACATTTAATATTTTTCTCGGTTCAGACTTGTTATAACAAAATTGACAAGTCAAAGTAATCAAGCCTTACAAAAGCTGAGGTCCCTTCTTAAGAGGGGATACCAAGGTCTTGGTCCTACGGGTGAATTGGAGATTTTGACATCGCTTTAGGTTCAATGATAGGCCTTTTTCCACAATCGGCTGCAGGAGGATCAACCTGGTCGGTCGCCTCAACCACAGAGGGAAGATCGATGGAAGGAGTTTCGGTTGGTGGAATCTCGTCACTCTCGTCATCCTGAAACAAAAGAGTTGTTAATACTTTTGAATTTAATGAGTGAAGGGAGTTTCCAGCATAATCATACCTCTTCTAAGATGATCGCTGATTGTTTTGGATTCTTAGGGAGATTGTTCCCGATCAAAGAGGTTGCCTTCCCCAGTACGGGTACTACGGTTGACCCCGGAGCTGCAAGCTTTTCGATTAACAGTACAACAACTGGTTCGACTATGGCCTCAGGAACCTCAACGGCCGGGTCAGCTTGGGTTGCTAGGCTGATTGAAGATGGTCGTTTCTCCACTGAGGCTTAGACAACAAAAGCAGGAGGAGAGGCATTAAGAGCGGTCGCTCAGGTGGTATGGCTGGAGATAACGTGGATTTCCCGTGCTCATTTCTTTGCCAATTTCTTAATGCGTTTTGTGGGGTGAGGGGCTTCACCTGCCATTTCGGTGTTCTGGTAAAGCCGTTTGCTCGGTGTATTTTACGCGGCGATTTCAGATTTCTTGGATGAAGGGACCAATTTTTTCTTGGCTATAGTCGGGGTGACCACGTCTGCATGTTTCAATACTCGACTGCCTGAGAAAGTGAAATCTAATTAGTAAAATCGATTAAAAGTAGAGATAGTCATATACCCTGGGGCGTCTTTTTGGATTGAGGGGCAGAAGTTTTTTGGGTTAGTCACTAAAAATCTTGTTAACTATGTTTTCGACCGAAGCGCTATACAAGTTCTGGGTAAATTCTTCCCACCAGTCACCGAAGGTGTGGATGCCGAGAGATTCAAAAACAGTTGGTTGAAGGTGGAATTTCTTGCACTGCTCCTGAAACTCTTTCTTGATGTCTCTACACTCCCTTTCTGAGGAACCAGAGAGGCATTATCGGCTTAGAATGGAGTGGGAAGAAAGTAGAGGCACCGGGCAACCTTGGAGGTAGCCAAGCTGTCGGGCAACAAAGTAGGGGTATTCCTGATTATGACATATCAAAAATTCATAGTCGGAAAGGACGACTAGGCCGAAGAAGTGTTTGAAGACTTCTTCAGCTCTGTGATGAGGCACCAGTCGAGGAGCCCACTAAAGGCCGAGTGTTGCAGTAGACTAGAGGTTAGGGATTTCTGGCCGAAGTGTGGAGTTGACTCCATGAAATATTACGAAATTTGGATACAATGATCTTCCACCTCTTAGCTTCCTTCTCCAATTGGCCTTGCCTTAAAACTCATCCGGAAAGCCGAATTAGCATAAAAAACGTCTTGCATGCACAGATTGGCTGAAACAAAGAAAAGGAAAGTAATAAGGCTCTTTTAAGACCAATTCCTTAACAAAACTTAGGGAGAATTAACCTGAAAATGTGATAAATAATGCACCTATCAAATACCCCCAAACTAAACTTTTGCTAGTCCTCGAGCAAAACAAAATAAAAGACAAGGAAAACAATAGACCTTCCATAAATTAGCCTCAAAGCAATCCAGAGATGGTCACCAAACTTAAGAGAATTAAACATTTTTCCAAAATCAAATTAACCAAACCTTGCACAACACTCTCAAGCATAAGGAGTGACATAACCAATATCAATATAACTTACTCAGCCCGGATAGGTATATGCAAACCAAAGCTTCCACTTCAAATCCTCTACCATGAATATCACTCACAAAGGAATCACACATTAAAGGGCAAAGTGTTTCACTTAAATCATGATATGCAAAATAAAACCCCATAAGCTTGCTCTTCATATCGTCTCTCCACTAATGTAAATCAATGCAACACCAAGGATCAAAGGTCTTTACAAGGGTTATAACATTAGGCTAGGGTAAGAGCTATCAAAGAATGGAGAGGAAAAAACTAACACTTAAGAAATACCAAGATATCCTTATCATGTACTTTCGGTTGGTCCTCTTTGAAACTTAGATCTTCTATTATTGGTGTCCAGGACTCATGATATAAAAATGGAACAATTTCAAACTCTTCTTTTCTAATTTTTTTTTTTTTGATCTTTTTTTTTTTTTTTAATTCGGAAATAAAAAAAATATTATACATGGTACCTCAGTACACGCCATATCTTTGATGTAAAACCCAACCTTTTCTTCATTGACGTCCCCTTGGTATTCCTTAAGCCATAGGGAATGGCTGATATAGGCTAAATGGGTAGGGATGAATGCGGGTGATGAAAGAAAAGGCTTAAGTGTTTGGCTTCAAAAGGGTAATTAGGGATAATATAACATAAAAGGCTGGTTAGAAAAGCTCAAACGATCCAAAAATGGCCTAAATCATCTCCCTAATGTTGCATGACTTCGGATTTCGCCTCGAGAGATATTGAAGCAAGTTATAGTGAATGATAATGCAATCATGAAACTCACAAGAAAGAATATGCAAGAAGCTCAAAATCTTACAAGGGTTCAATAAGTTTTCACTTAAAATCCACATATAATTCTCTAAGTAGGAGAATATCATACTAAAATTGGTTATTGGTATAAAATAAACTTGAGAATGCTTATGTAAGAATTAGATTAACCATATCAAGCAATTGAATTTTCACATAAAAAGAACAAATTCAAATAAGTTTGTGACCTAGAAGAAAGCAAATTATTATCATTGACTTATGGAAGGTCTAACAAAACGACTCAAGAAAAATAAAATCTCTTTTTTTATATATATATTTTTATTATTTTTTATATATTTATAACCTTAAGACTTGAATAGAACAACAAAACATAGAACAAATAAACAGAGGAAATGAACATATGCCAACAGAGGTTGCAAACAGCACGGTGCAAATATGATAATACCACATGCAATATCGACCTTCAGACAGAGATTTGATCATAACTTTTGACAGAAAAATCTGATTTTCAAAGTCTTTATATCGTTTGAAAGAGGACAAAAAATTGAAGAACACAGCGCAGACAAAATGTTCAAATTCCTTCCCAATTAAAACAGTTTTAAACAAACATTGACAGCATGAACACAGAACGAAAACAGAACACAGAAACAGAGATCGAAATCCTCCCCCAAACTGGAAACAAACATGATCCTCAATGTTTAAACCAAAGAAAACAAAACAAATACACAATTAAAGGTAAAGTATGAAAACTTCCCGGGATTTTTCTATAGGAATATGCATGAGCAATGACAAACTTGAGACGACATGCCTTGTAACGTACTCCCCCAAATTGAAGTGTTGCACACCACCATTCCTGAAAGCAAGAAAGGAATTAAAACTGATGCCAACAAAAAATAAACGAAAATGAAAAACTACGAAACAAAGGAAAGGTTGAGAAAGCTTGGGCTGCCTCCCAAGAAGCACTTTTTTATAGTCATGAGCTAGACTATTTCGGATGTCTAAGGAGTGACAGATGATGGGGCCTCAAAATAGGCAACTTCTTTGATTTCTGGTAAAATCAAATCCAAGTAATGCTTGAGACGGTGCCCGTTAACCTTGAACAACTCTCCATTTTGCAGATTCTTGATTTCAATGGCACCATGAGGCATAACGTGAATGACTTCGAAGGGACCAGTCCACTTAGACTGCAGTTTGCCTGGAAAAAGACGAAGTCTGGAGTTGTAGAGCAAGACCTTCTGACTAGGTACAAACTCCTTTCGAATAATAGCTTTGTCATGAAACTTTTTGGTGCGTTCCTTGTAGATTTTGGCATTTACGTAAGCCTCATTTCGCCGTTCTTCAAGCTCATTCAACTGAAGTTTTCTCTTCTCGCCTGCAGCATGGTAATCAAAATTCAACCTCTTGATAACCTAATAAGCTTTATGCTTCAATTCAATGGGAAGATGACAAGCCTTGCCATACACCAAACGAAAAGGAGACATCCCAGTAGGCGTTTTATATGCTGTCCTATACACCCACAATTCATCATTGAGCTTGAGAGACCAGTCTTTGGGTGATGCATTTACCGTTGTCTCTAAAATCTTCTTGATCTCTCGATTGGAAATCTCAACTTGCCCACTCGTTTGTGGATGATACGGAGTAGCAACACGATCATGAATGTTGTATTTCACCATGAGGGTAGCAAAGGCTTTGTTGATAAAATGTGAACCACCATCACTAATAATTACTCATGGTGTGCCAAACCTGGGGAAAATGGTACCCTGCAGAAAACGCAGCACTACTTTATGATCATTAGTTGGTGAGGCAATTGCTTCTACCCACTTGGATACGTAGTCTACAGCGACAAGGATGTATTGGTTGTTGAAAGAAGAGGGAAAGGGACCCATAAAATCGATTCCCCATACATCAAAGAGCTTTAAAACCAATAAACTCTGTTGCGGCATCTCGTTTCTCTTTGATATGTTGCCTAACTGTTGGCACCGATCACAAGTAGAACAAAACAAATATGCATCCTTGAAGAGTGTAGGCCAGAAAAATCCACTTTGTAGAACCTTGGCAGCAGTCTTACTCGGTCCAAAGTGTCATCCGCATGCGTAACTATGGCAAAATTTCAGAATGCTTTCTTGTTCAATAGCTGGCACACATCGTCTTATCACTTGATATGACCAGTATTTGTAGAGATATGGATCATCCCAGAAATAAAACTTCACTGTAGAGAGAAACTTCTTTCTTTGTTGAGTGCTCACATCAGGGGGTAGGATTCCACGAATAAGGTAATTGGCGATGTCGGCATACCAAGGGACAACGTCATTAATGGCAAAAAGTTGTTCATTCGGGAAACTTTCGTTTAAGGGCAAAACATCCTCTTCTTCATCTTGGACATGTGTAAGGCGGGATAAGTGATCTGCTACTACATTTTTAGCTCATTTCTTGTCTCGAATGTCCAAATCAAATTCTTGTAGGAGCAGTACCTACTGGATAAGTCAAGGTTTTGCATCTTTTTTCGCCAATAGGTACTTGAGTGCTCCATGATCAGTGTACACGATCACTTTTGAGCCAATGAGATACGATCGAAACTTCTCCAAGGCAAAGACTACAGCGAGCATCTCTTTCTCTGTGGTGGTGTAGTTCACTTGCGCCTCATTCAAAGTTCGACTTGCGTAGTAGATGACATGAGGAAGCTGCTCCTTTCTTTGTCCTAAAACAACACCTATTGCATAATCACTAGCATCACACATTAGTTCAAAAGGCAAGCTCCAATTCGGAGCTGTGATAATCGGTGCAGAAGTGAGGAGTTGTTTCAAAGAATTAAAAGCATGTAGACAATCAGTATTAAAAACAAATGGAGTATCTTTGGCAAGAAGATTGCACACCGGATGACTAATCTTGGAAAAGTCTTTGATGAAGCGTCGATAAAACCCGGCATGTCCAAGGAAAGATCTCACTCCCTTTACAGATGTAGGGGGAGGCAATTTAGCTATCAAATCGATCTTTACCTTGTCAACTTCAATTCCCTTGCTCGATATTAAGTGCCCTAATACAATTCCCCGTTTAACCATAAATTGACATTTCTCCCAATTCAAAACAAGGTTAGTTTCCTTACATCTTTCCAACACTAATTTCAAATTTGCCAAACAATGATCAAAAGAAGAACCATAAACAGAGAAATCATCCATAAAGACTTCAATAACTCTTTCAACCATATCTGAAAAAAAATACTTATCATGCACCGTTTGAATGTGGCTGGAGCATTGCATAAACCGAATGGCATACGTCTATATGCAAAGGTTCCATATGAGCATGTGAAAGTTGTCTTTTCTTGGTCTTCCGGAGCAATTGCAATTTGATTATACCCTAAGTAACCACCAAGAAAACAATAATGTGAGTGACCTGCTAATCTTTCAAGCATTTGATCAATAAAAGGTGAAGGAAAGTGATCTTTGCGAGTGGAAGAGTTCAATTTGCGACAGTCAGTGCACACTCTCCACCCAGTTGTCTGTCTTGTTGGCACCAATTCATTGTTTTCGTCCTTGACCACGGTGATTCCGGTTTTCTTTGGAACTACTTGAATCGGACTAACCCACTTGCTATCCGAAATCGGGTAGATCACACCAACGTCTAAAAGCTTCAAAATTTCTTTACGCACAACCTCCTTCATGTTGGGATTCAATCTTCGCTGTGCTTCTATGGTGGGCTTGGAATTCTCCTCCAAAAATATTCAATGCATACACATGGTTGGGCTTATGCCTTTGATATCTGCAATAGTCCATCCCAGAACTGTTTTATACTCTTTTAGCACATGTAAAAGCTGCTCTTCTTCGTAATTACTTAGGTCTGCTGCAATGATCACTAGAAGCGTCTTAGATTCGCCAAGAAATGCATACTTTAAGTGTTCAGGCAATGATAAGCTCATATTTATATATATTTTACATAAAATTCACTTGTCTTTTCTTAGTTAGTTCCTTATATTTTTGAGCTATTTACTATGTTTTTGTGTTTTGTGTGATTTATCAAGCAAAGAAAAGAAAAGTAGCACAAGTGAGATATTAAGTAACAAATTCGTCAAAACTGCCTGTGCAGATTAGCTGACTTTGGAAGCATGTTACGAATAGCTCAGAGTGAATGAGAAAATGAGCCTTATATGCTTGGAAAGCTACGGATGTCTATTTTCTGGGGCAATTCACGGATTGTTAATATCATTTTTCTAGAAGAAGTTATGGGCATTGTAACATGGAAAGGTTCAGAAAAGGGCTAAGCAGATTTGGCTAATAAAATGAGAAAGTAAAGGCACTTGTTTTGTGTTTTGCTTTGTCATCAACACTCAGCAGCAAATGGGGTTATGATTGCACTCATTTGGCTTTGGAGCAAGGGGAAATGCACAGCTAGAAAGAGAAGGCATGGCACATGCAAAAGAGAAACATGGACAGCTACACACATGCAAACTGCACATCATGGAGGGCTTGGCATGTGCAGAAAATGGGTGGATTGTTGGCTGAAATAATGAAGAACATGTGTGTGCAAATGCAAAGGAAAAACACACACACATGGGCAAAGGAAAGACACACACATGGGCAGAAAATGGGTTGATTTGTGGCTGAAATGATGAAGAATATGTGTGTAAATGTAAAGGAGAAACATGGCAGAAAATGTGTTTGTTTTGTGGCTGGAATGATGGAGGTCATGTGTGTGCAAATGTAAAGGGAAACATGGACATCACACATCCATACAAACTGCACATGCAAGGAATTGAAGCGGTCCTATCCTTAGCCTATAAATACATCCACCATTCCCCTAGGACAATCTTGATCCATCAAAAGAGCTTCATTCACAAACACAATTTCCTTGCCGTGACCTCCATCCCTTCATCTAGCCATACTGCATCTCACAAATCCATACACTTTCATCTCTTAGCCGTGCAAATCCATTCCATCCATATATCCATACACATCCTAGACACTTGTGCTACAACAAGGTGGTGAAAACAAAGGTCCCTGGCGTTTCAAGCTTGGAACTTTGGAGCGTTTTAGGTGTACTTCATTCTTGCTTTCAATGTCTACTTTGTTATTTTCAAATTTTGTTGCAATTATGAGTGGCTAAACCCCTATTTAGTTAAGGGGAAGTTTGAAGCCATGAACATGCTTGAGATTTGAATTGATTTCTTCCAATTGTGATTTGATAAGTTGTGATTGTAATTCAATTATCTATTTTATTCATAATTGATTCTTGTATGTTTATTAAGGATGCATACTTAGTTTTCATGCATGAATTAGATGCTAGAATATAAATGAGTTTCACCTAATCGTTACAAGTTTATATTCATGAGGAGTGAAGGTTGTTTATCACAATCGCGTTAATTGAATTCTTGGCAATTGTATCATGCATTCATAGTCATAATTGCCTCGTCAACACTTATGATTTTCATTGAACGTAACGATCTCTGATTGTGTCTCTATTATGCATTGATATAGGGGACTTTTATAGAATGATTTGAGTTGTTGCATGCATTCATCTAAGTCAATGAGTAAAGGAAAATCTGAGGGTTCATTTGTGCATCACGGTTAATCTGGAGTGTTGAGCATGATAGTTTATTGAAAAGCAATTGGAAATCAATTCATGTACAAGTGTGTCATGTGCGAAGAACGGACCTCTAACTAATCCATCCATCATCTCATTTCTTAAATTCGCTTTACAATCTATTTAATTTTATAAGTTGTTTGTTTGTTTCGAATTCATCAAAACTAAAATCCCCCTTTTACTTTCTTGTTTCAAAGTGTTTAAAATCTATTTTGTTTGTGTTTTAGAATGTTTTGAGTCAAGTCAAAACCCAAATTTCGTCCAAAGTTGTGTTATAGTCAGAAACTGCCTAGTTTGTGTTTTTAGGCAGTTTTTAGTGTTTTTATGTTGTTTTGAGTCTTGTGAACCTGTTATGAGTCATTTGAGTCTATTCAAACGTTTTTAACTTTGTTTTTATGTTTTTGAGTAAGTTTAGAGGTTTTAGTAAGCCCTCATAATCCTCGGTTTAGAACGATCCCTACTTGCATTTTTACTACAATTTGACAATAAGAGGGTTTAATTTGTTTGTTTCAAATTCATCAAAACTAAAATCCCCCTTTTACTTTCTTGTTTCAAAGTGTTTAAAATCTATTTTGTTTGTGTTTTAGAATGTTTTGAGCCAAGTCAAAACCCAAATTTCGTCCAAAGTTGTGTTAGAGTCAGAAACTGCCTAGTTTGTGTTTTTAGGCAGTTTTTAGTGTTTTTAAGTTGTTTTGAGTCTTGTGAACCTGTTTTGAGTCCTTTGAGTCTATTCAAACATTTTTAACCTTGTTTTTATGTTTTTGAGTAAGTTTTGAGGTTTTAGCAAGCCCTCCTAATGTCCGGTTTAGAACGATCCCTACTTGCATTTTTACTACAATTTGACAACAAGAGGGTTTAATTTGAGTGCTTAACTTTCATTGCATCAGGCAAAAACTTAAGTTCCAATGCAGGAGCTTGCTCAATGGATGGCAATATATAAGGCAATGCTGATCCTAGAGGTTCCCATGCTTGCTGCCATTTTGTTGCATGAATGGGGGACGAGTTTAGAGCTATAATTATGTACATGGCTTCCTCTCCTTCCATATTTAACTCTGGATATTCAATACATGTCTTCAACAAATCTGCCGAGATATTCTCCACGAAGTTAGCATTGACAATAGGAGCAATAAGCTCAATATTGCTGCACTCTTCTACGTCGGCTGGTAACTTAAGTGCTTCAAACATCTTGAATTCTAAGGATTCTCCTTGAACTCGCAGTTTAAGTGTGCCTTCTTTGACATCAATTAAAGCTCCAGCGGTTGCAAGGAAAGGACGACCAAGTAAAATAGGAATGTTTTGGTCTTCCTTCATGTCGAGCACAAGAAAATCTGCTGGCAAGATGAATTGATCTACTTTGATCAAACGTCTTCGACAAGGCCTTTGGGATAAGTCACCGATCAGTCAGCCAATTGTAAAGAGACGGATGTTCTTTGTAGCTCTCCAATACATAGCTGCTCATAAATAGAAAACGGCATGAGATTAACACTGGAACCAAGGTCTAAGAAAGCTTTATTAAATTTAAAATCACCAATAACACATGGGATAGTGAAACTCCCCGTATCTTGTAATTTTGGAGGCATCTTCATGATCAAAACCTCGCTGCAACAATTTGTAAGCTCGATCTTCTCATGGTCTGTGAATTTTCTCTTATTTGTGCAGAGACCCTTAAAAAACTTTGCGTACGAAGGAATTTGTGCTATAGTATCGAGTAATGGAATATTGATTTGAACCTTTTTAAATTGCTCTAATATATCTAACATATACTTGGCCTTTCTCTGCCTTTGAAATCTCTGCGGGAAAGGCATAGGAGGATCATAATTCTTCAACTTTGAAGCAGGAGTAAGAGCATCGAGTGGTGAAGAAAGTAGTGGAACTGCTTCGTGGGCATTCTCTTCTTGATTCTTTGGTTCTGCGACTTCTTCCCTTCTATCATAAGGTTTACCACTCCTCAATGTTCTAATGGCATTAACTTGCTCTTTCCCTCTTGGATTAGCTTCGGGTTGACTTGGAAAATGCCCCGGTTCTCTTTCACTCATTACCGCAGCGATTTGACCGACTTGTGCTTCCAATTTACTGATGGCTTGACTAGTTACTTGCTGCCCTTGCTGGAATGCTTACTGGAGAGCTTGCTGTCCTTATTGTAGAGCTTGCTGCCCTTGTTAGAGAGCTTGCAAAACTTGAGAAGTTGTTTGTTGATATTGCGTATTAGCTTCAACCATTTGAGCGAAAGCTTCTTCCCAAGACGATTTCTTGGTTTCTATAGGTGCTGCTCCTTGTTGCCATGGCTTAGATCCTTGGTGAAAATTATTCTTCCCAGCTAAGTTAGGATAATCTCTCCACCCTGGATTATAAGTATTTGAGAAGGGATCGTTTCGTTGACGGTTAAACGCATTGACTTGATTAGTTGCTTCAACTTATGGACAAGTACCACTTTGAGGACAACGATGAGTAGGATGAGTATGCTCAGCACAAATCCCACATGATTCTGCATTCTTTGAAAACATATTCACCACAGCATCTAATTTCCTTGATAATGCAGCCACCTCGTTAGATGAACTTACTTCATATACAGAATTCTGAGTTAACTCTCTACTATCCCATTGAGATGAATTTGCAGCCACATTCTCAATGATAGTAGTAGTTTGCTCTGGTTCTTTACCCAATATATTTCCATCAGCTGCAACATCCAATCTATGTCGACATTCATCACTCAAGTGTTGGTAGAAGTATAAAATTAGTTATCGTGGTAAGAACTGATGGTGTGGACAACTAATTATCAAATCTTTAAATCTCTGCCATGCTTGAAAAAGTGGTTCTCCCTTGTTCTGCTTAAAGTGAAATATGTGATCCCTCAACCTCTGAGTTCTAGATTGAGTGTAAAATTTTTGAATGAACTTACTAGAAAGTTGAGTCCAATAGGTAATTGATCTCGCTGGCAGAGTCTTGAACCAAGTTCTAGCATCACCCGTGAGAGAAAAAGGGAAAACCTTTAGGCGAATGAACTCATCGGAGACTCCTTTAATATTCTGTGTCCCACAAATATCCAGAAAGTTATCTACATGTTCACTAGCATCTTGATTCTCGTCATAAGAAAACTTAGGCAACATGTTAATAACATAATCTTTGATCTCATAAGAAGTAGCATCAAGTTCAGGATAAACTATGCATGATTGTCTAGAGGAAAACTGTGGCATAGAGAAATCTTGAATGGTTCGAGGTGCACCTTCGTTATTGCCGTTTGCAGCCATCTCTTCTTGTTCTTGCTCCTCCTTTGCCTTCTCTTCTATCTGTTCTCTTTGTTCCTTGCGAATTTGCCTGAGTTTTCGTTCAATCTCTGGTTCGAATTCTACAAGTTGCCCTTCTGAGGAACGAGTATCGATCATTCACCTACAAAGTACCAAAGTATGATTTCAGTAATATTCTTGCAGAGGTGTCGCAAAGAATTTGATGATGGGTATGTTGGAAATATGCCCTGGAAGTAACCTTTCAGGACAAATGAATGGATGTATAGATGATTCTTATACATCAAATGGCAAAGACACGAATTAGGACTATCTCAATAAACGATATATGTCTTAAATAGTGTATCCATGGACGATGGATCGATTGAAGAAGTAATCTAATGATGTTAGACTACAGAGACCTTCTTCACATAACCATAATGTCCAAAAGGTTCCTGGTCCTTGGATTGTCGGAGGGATACTGACAATGCTTAGACCGGTACATACTGTGTCTGCTTCAAATGGAAGGATGGAAAGTCTCATCCCATTCGTGTTGTGACACTAAGACAAGTATGTAGGTGCTCATTAAGGGAATGAGTTCACTGAACACAATCGAACGAGAGTACTTGCATGGAGGTCTACTCACATGTCAAGCAAGTAACTCTAATGGTTGGAATAATGTAAGTAGTCTTTTGACCTGAGGCATCGTCGTTGTCTTGTGGCTAAGTACTTAATCTTTGATTATGTCAAAGTCATCCCATCCGCGGGTGTCCACGACATGATTGGGGTTAAGCCACTTAGTCATGAAGGCAAGTGTATGCGCAACAAGGGATCTCTAATCTTCGATAAGAGAGGAAGAATACTCTAAGATATGATTCGGGAATCTTCGGCAGAAGTATCGAGCGTAATAAAGGAAAGCGTTCCTATACGACTCAATTGAATCATATAAGAAGGAATAATCACATTAGGGGTTTGACATAATATATCCATACCCTAGTAATGTGATTGAGAGTATTGTTTTAGAGAAGGATTGAATTACATTGTAATTCCAACTGAATAGGTTCTCCGAATAAACTTCTACATTAGCTTGGGTAGCTATGACATATGGTTAGATGTCACTCATAGCTTGTGAGTTCTTCTAGATGATTAAATGTAGTCATCAAAGAAGAAAGGTGAATTAAAAGGAAGTTTTAATTCACTAAGTGATTGGATAAAATATAATCAATTGGATTGGTGCCAATCACCTCGCTGCCTTGCTAATTAGAACCTAAAAGATTGTTCACCAATACACTATTTAGTGAGTAATTAATGGATGATGGAAACAATTAATTGGATTAATTAAGTGTTGTGATTAATTTAGAAAGTCTAAAGAAATCATAAAAGCGATAAAGATCGTTTTGGGCTTAAAGAAACGTTCGGGTTTAATTGGGCCCATTGGGCCTAAACCCATTGGGCTTTTATTCAAGCATTGGATGACTTGAAATAAATGAAAGCCCAAAGCCCAAACAACACAAAGAGGGCCGGCCACTTTAGGTGGAAAGGGTGAGATATTTAGTCAAGTTGTTGACTAGGTTTCTTTTGTCTATATAAGGAACTTTATAGAGATATTGTTTATTAGGGTTTTTGTGTGTTTAAAACAACAAAGAGGCAAAAGAAATATCTCTCTAAAACACATCAAAGGCCGGCCACCTTGGGGTGATTTTACTAACACATCTTTCACCCTTTGGTTATTCCTTCATCCTTCTCACTACACTAGTGGGTGAGGATCTTTAAAGGTTTTCAACTTTGGAAATTTGAAGAGAACCTAGGAGCACTCATTCTTTCAAAGTGGAGGAGGCAAGGAGGGAGGCTAGGCTCAAGGATTTCAAGGAGCAAAGGGCTTGGAGGTGGTCCATCCTTGGTCTTAAATCTAGATCAAGAGGTATAAGACTAAACCTTCACTTTGTTCTTGGTTCTCTAAAAAATTTTTTGATGCATTATATATAAACCTATGAACCTTGAAGGGGATTTGCATGACTATTGCTTTGATATTATTTGATAAATGCTTCCGTTGCTCATGTATATAAATTTTGAATTGTATATGCATGCTAGTCATTTAGAAATCCCATACTTGAATTGTAAGACACTCACACATCATTTTAAAGCTAGAAAATAGAAACCTTGTCACTTTTGTTTTTGGGTTTGAAAAATCACCAAGAATACACAAATCTTGAAAAAGTGTTCATGGTTTTGTTGTTGGTGTTCATAGTTTGGTTTTGGGTGAAAATGGTTTTATTTGGTTTTCATGCATAGTTTTATGGTTTTGGATGATGTCCTTACCATCCATAACCATATTAAAACTTATAAAACCCTAGACTTGTCTAGGAGATTTCCATCACTTTTTCATTAAAGCCTTTTAATGCCAAAACCAAGTGACAAGTAAATTTGGAATTTTCTACCTTGCATTGAATTAAAGCATGTGGGTGAGACTACCCATCCCCCCATTAAGTGGCCGGCCTTCCCTAGTGGATTTCCCACTTGTGGGGCTTTTTGTAATTTAGAAAAAAATATTTTATACTTTTGAGTATTTACGGTTTGACCCTTAACTTTTTCATATTTGCATTTAAGCCCCTACTAACTAGAAAGTTAAAATATTTGATTTTAATTTTGTTAGTTGTTTAAACTCATAATACTATTATACCCATATGCACTAAATCTAAATGTTTATGTTGCATTCCATTATGATTATTTAAATGTGTTTAAGTAGTTATAAAATGGGTGACTATGGACTTATGCCTTAAACGATAATTGAGCTATGAGATAAGGCGCTAAAATCAAATTGTTTGAACCTTGGGAATGTGTTTTAATTACTGTTTAATTGGACCTTGTCACGTTTGACGTTAATCTATCTCTCCCCTTTTAGTATATGTAATTTATAGGAATTTGTACAAATCGGTTTGTAATTCTTATTACTTCTTAATCTCTATTCGTTAGTTGATTCCCTCTAGTGCTAGACTAGAGTTTCTTTAACTATTGGTAAGGAGACATAACTAAAAGAGGGTTTTGACATGAGATTAAAGATTAAATGGGTCCAATGCCCTAATTAGCAATGAATGATTGTCTTTCATTTCTAATGGCTCAATGAAAATGTTTTAATTGGATTGATAAGCACGTAATTAAATTGACACAACCTCCCCGAGTTTATATTCAACAATGTTGGCTCGTTGTTGCAATAACCTAATAAGTCTATGGTCATCCAAGAGCCTAAGATAACTATAAAGTCCAATTTCAAAGGAATGCAAAAACCTTAGTAGTATTAGTTACTTCCAATATTTGAAAAATTCGTTTTTGATATTGATTTGTTTTTCTTAAAACAAATAGTGGGAGTATCATATGCTACTAAACTATAATGAATACAATTAGTAGTTATATATATCTCCAATATTTTGAAAAATGTTTTGATATTGATTTGTTTTATGAAAACGAATAGTGGGGATATTATATGCTACTAAATTCATTAAACTTTGGACTAGTAGTTGTAATAGGACATTATTTATTTGAATGTGATTAAATAAATAAAATAGATGAGACCTTAAAATCCCTCAACCAACATACAATATTAAGTTGAAAGCGTAAGAGTGCTTTGAACACTTTTTCGTGGCCTTCCACCGTGGTAGGCTCCAATCGTTTATGACTTGTACACTGCCTTCACCCTATAATGGGGGAGTGCAAAGTGCATGCTTATATTCAGGAGGAGTTTATTTAAAACATTTGATGAGGTGAGGTAGGCAACGAGTGTGGCCAACATCGTATAATCGTGAGGTCATGCTTGAACCCCTATCTAAACCGGCATGGTGGGAAAGAACTTAACTAAGAGAAATGGTGCCAACATCGTATAATCGTGAGGCATTGTTCTCTAGAGGCCAAAAAGATGGGTAATCACAAGAGGTTGTTGTGAATGGGTAAGTGTACCCTCTCATTATTATTTTTGCTAGCCAACATCGTATAATCGTGAGGTGGGCTTGGTAATAGTGAGCCTCCCATAACCCGCTAGGAGCTTTCTTTGAAATCTCCCGGATTCCATCTTGTGGGATATGGAATTTGCCAAAAATGGTGGGTGGTGTCATTCGGTTTAAAGACCCGAATCGTTTGACTTAATCAACAATCAAACTAATTATTTTATTGTTTATGTATTTAGATATGGTTGGAAGCACACTCGCGAAAATACTCAACAAACATTGCCTAGAGGGGCACAATTTCCCATCATGGTATCGTAATGTCAAGATTCTCCTAACATTGGAGAAGATTGTCTACGTACTAGACAAGGCTCCACCTCACATACCTCTCGCCCCTGGGGCTACTGAGGATGAGCGTGCTAAGTTTGACAAGCACGTTGAGGATGACACACAAGCCAAGTGCTATCTGTTGGCTTCCATGAATGAGGAGCTACAAAGACAGCACGAGGGCATGGACAGTGCATCTTCCATAATACTCCATCTTACGAAGTTATATGGTGAAGGGACGCGCAACCGTCGCTTTAGCACTGTCTGTGAGCTTGTGAAGATCAAGATGGTCAAGGGGGCTCCAGTACACCAACATGTACTGAAGATGATAGGATTCATTGAACAATTGGAGAACCTTGGTACTCCACTTGACGGGGAATTGGCCCAGGATTTTATATTGGCTTCTCTTTCTGATTCATTTGCGCAGTTCGTAATGAACTACAATATGAATAAGATGGATAGTACTCTCTCTGAGTTACTAAATATGTTAGTAATTGCTGAGAAGACTATGAAGAAAGAGAACGTTGTAGGGACTTCTGCATTAGCCTACAACAAGCCATCCTCTTCCAAGTCTAAGCCGCAAGGCAAAGGCAAAGGGAAGGAGAAGAAGTCACCCACTCTTAAGCCTAAAGGATGAGTGAAGAAAAAGAAGGCAATGGAGCCCAAGGGGACTTGCCACCACTGTGGAAAGGAGGGGCATTGGAAGAGGAATTGCAGGTTATACCTTGCAACTCTTAAGGACAAGCCACAAGGTATGGTTTATGTTCTTATCTTCAATTCTAAATGTTAGATCTTCTAAATATTTATATTTGATATAAAGGGCTAATCACTTGTATAATTGTATATAGGTGGAGGAGCCAAGTAGAAGAGGAACAAGCAAGGAAAAGTGTGGAGAAGAGTTCGGCCACCATGTTTTTTGCTTACTACTTAGGAAGTTTGTTAGGCATTTAAAGATAGTCTTTAAACTTTCTTATTATGATAAGAACTTATTATGTGGCTTCATATGATGGAAGACCACTATTAGTGCCTAAATGTATAAAGGTATTTAAATTAGTCTCTAAATGTATAGAGCTAATACTTTTTGTATTAAACATTATGAATGTTTGAATTATCATATTAATGTAATGTGAAGAATGCCTTTTCAATATACTATTTCCTTAAAGTAGTGTTATGAATTGAAAATTGTCTTGTTGTATCCTAGATGAGATACAAGAATTATATCACTTATTGTAATGTGATAACCAAACTTTAGATTTATCAATTATGGATAGATCTCACATGTAGGACATAAAAGGATACAATGAATCTTTAGATTTGGTTCCATTTGTCTACCTATGAGTTCTATATGAATTGACAAAAGTCTAGAGAATCCTTTCTTGATGAAAAGGAAGATCACATTATAATGATATAAGTAATAAGAAAAACGTTTCTTATATGGTTATCACCTGAAACACAATGATCAAGATCACTCTTGATTCAATTAGTAGTTTTGAACAACTAATTGGGCATTCTTTAAAAGGTTTTAAAATGTCAATTGTGTTAGTGATTAAACCAAGAAAGAAGTGTCTAAATCTATAAAATGTTTAAAGACTTTAGTCACTTAATAACAAGACACTAACTTAGTGAAGATTGAAACAAATGAGCTTGAAAGGTTTTTTAAGCTACTACACAATGTCTTCTACCAATATAATCCACTTTTATACATTTTGAATGTATGAAATGATTTCTCATTAAAGTCATGAGAAATAGTGGGAGGTGTGAAAATGGATATAAACTTGAATATGATTGGTTTATAGTTGTTTAAAGGATAATAGTACTTGACTATTATTAAGAGTTTGTAATTTTAATTGTTAAAGGACTCAAGCTCTTCAAACGTTAAAATTCTATGTTGTGTGACATTCTAAAGAATAGTCTTTGAATGTTGGTTTCGTCAACCTAGCATAAAATGGTTATATGTTGGGAGTTGTCCATCATTCTCTTTTAAGAGAACAAGCTAAATAACTAAGCATATGGACAAGTTGATGAAACAAAAGGGAATAGTTTCAAAATGAGTCACAACATATGGTTTAACAACAAGACAATCCAAATTCAACATCTCATGTAACAATATTGCTCTATGTAGTTTTGATAAAGAATTATATCAACCACCTAGAATGAATGGTTGAGTTGTTATCCTTAGTAGGAGCCATGCTTCCACTAAAGACTTGGATAATTCTTATATGACTACATTAAAGGTCTTAGTATGACTAAAACTTAAAGTATGATGTATGACACCATATAATTTAAATGAATAGACTTGATAAAGCAAGTCACACATTTCATGGAATTACTTGAGAAGGAATTCTTTTGTGTATGATTCATTTAAAGTTAATGGGAGCAATATGCATTCAAATCAAGAAAAATATAATTGTTATTTTTGAATGAATGCTAAGTTACAACAAGGCCAGTGGGAGTGATGTCATAATTTGAGCAACAAGATATGAATAAAGTCTATTTGATAGACTTGATAAAACATAGATGTTACTCGAAAAATGACAAAACATGACACGGTCAATTTTGAAGTATAGACTTGAAATTGGACTTATTGATATAGCAAGGCTATCTCAATAATGTTATATGGGAATTAAATCTCAAATGTTGTAGATTTAAGAAAGCATTTTCCTATGTGATAGGAAGTCACTTTCATAACCCTTATAATGAATGTGTCATAAAATCACAAAAGGGACACATGTATTGACTTGTGAAGTAGATATCCAAAGGTGAAGAACCAAAAGGGTTGTCACTTTAAGATATTACTAAATCCCAGGATCAGAACCAAAGCAACTGAAAGAGTATTATTGCCTTTAAGAAAGAAACATCAGAGTGGGACTCTGGAAGCGTGCATTCACTTAGGTTGTTAACCAAAGTGAAAATAACCCATTTTAACAAATGGAACTTCATATTGGATGAAGTACTAATCATATAAATGAATTGTTAGTATTGTACTACAATGGTCTTAATGTTGGAGCAAAGTTTGTATAAAGTATACAAACGAAATATATGTCGATATATAGTTTTAGAAACTGCTTCAAAAGGTGTTTTGAATGGAAGGGGTTCTTTTAGAACCAATGATTGAATCCAAACCATAAGGTCGTTAGTAGGATACTACAACGGAATGGGGCGATAGCTCAAGCCATGGAATCAAGGTCTCATCAAAGTATTCGAACACAATAAAGAGACATCATCAAATGTTTTTTGGAAACATTTGATAAGTAAATCCCTTTTAAATAATAAAAGGGATTAATACATAACCAAGTTAACCTACGAGCATAAGCTCTCTCAACAAGATGTATAAGATACGCTAGTGATTGACTTTAGTGCAAGTGGGAGATTGTTGGAAATATGCCCTGAAAGTCAATCTTTGGAAGTAACCTTTCAGGACAAATGAATGGATGTATAGATGATTCTTATACATCAAATGGCAAAGACACGAATTAGGACTATCTCAATAAACGATATATGTCTTAAATAGTGTATCCATGGACGATGGATCGATTGAAGAAGTAATCTAATGATGTTAGACTACAGAGACCTTCTTCACATAACCATAATGTCCAAAAGGTTCCTGGTCATTGGATTGTCGGAGGGATACTGACAATGCTTAGACTGGTACATACTGTGTCTGCTTCAAATGGAAGGATGGAAAGTCTCATCCCATTCGTGTTGTGACACTAAGACAAGTATGTAAGTGCTCATTAAGGGAACGAGTTCACTGAACACAATCGAACGAGAGTACTTGCATGGAGGTCTACTCACATGTCAAGCAAGTAACTCTAATGGTTAGAATAATGTAAGTAGTCTTTTGACCTGAGGCATCGTCGTTGTCTTGTGGCTAAGTACTTAATCTTTGATTATGTCAAAGTCATCCCATCCGCGGGTGTCCACGGCATGATTGGGGTTAAGCCACTTAGTCATGAAGGCAAGTGTATGCGCAACAAGGGATCTCTAATCTTCGATAAGAGAGGAAGAATACTCTAAGATATGATTCGGGAATCTTCGGCCGAAGTATCGAGCGTAATAAAGGAAAGCGTTCCTATACGACTCAATTGAATCATATAAGAAGGAATAATCACATTAGGGGTTTGACATAATATATCCATACCCTAGTAATGTGATTGAGAGTATTGTTTTAGAGAAGGATTGAATTACATTGTAATTCCAACTGAATAGGTTCTCCGAATAAACTTCTACATTAGCTTGGGTAGCTATGACATATGGTTAGATGTCACTCATAGCTTGTGAGTTCTTCTAGATGATTAAATGTAGTCATCAAAGAAGAAAGGTGAATTAAAAGGAAGTTTGAATTCACTAAGTGATTGGATAAAATATAATCAATTGGATTGGTGCCAATCACCTCACTGCCTTGCTAATTAGAACCTAAAAGATTGTTCACCAATACACTATTTAGTGAGTAATTAATGGATGATGGAAACAATTAATTGGATTAATTAAGTGTTGTGATTAATTTAGAAAGTCTAAAGAAATCATAAAAGCGATAAAGATCGTTTGGGCTTAAAGAAACGTTCGGGTTTAATTGGGCCCATTGGGCCTAAACCCATTGGGCTTTTATTCAAGCATTGGATGACTTGAAATAAATGAAAGCCCAAAGCCCAAACAACACAAAGAGGGCCGGCCACTTTAGGTGGAAAGGGTCAGATATTTAGTCAAGTTGTTGACTAGGTTTCTTTTGTCTATATAAGGAACTTTATAGAGATATTGTTTATTAGGGTTTTTGTGTGTTTAAAACAACAAAGAGGCGAAAGAAATATCTCTCTAAAACACATCAAAGGCCGGCCACCTTGGGGTGATTTTACTAACACATTTTTCACCCTTTGGTTATTCCTTCATCCTTCTCACTACACTAGTGGGTGAGGATCTTTAGAGGTTTTCAACTTTGGAAACTTGAAGAGAACCTAGGAGCACTCATTCTTTCAAAGTGGAGGTGGCAAGGAGGGAGGCTAGGCTCAAGGATTTCAAGGAGCAAAGGGCTTGGAGGTGGTCCATCCTTGGTCTTAAATCTAGATCAAGAGGTATAAGACTAAACCTTCACTTTGTTCTTGGTTCTCTAAAAATTTTTTTGATGCATTATATATAAACCTATGAACCTTGAAGGGGATTTGCATGACTATTGCTTTGATATTATTTGATAAATGCTTCCGTTGCTCATGTATATAAATTTTGAATTGTATATGCATGCTAGTCATTTAGAAATCCCATACATGAATCTCATAGATTTCCCTTCAGGGTAATGGTAGAAACAAAATTCCACTGGAAGACTAAAAGACTCGGGGTTGAATAGGAAAACTAAAAGCCAAAAGAAGAAGATATTTACTGGACAATGATAGTCAAACAATAATAGTCAAACAAGGAAAAGTCTAATTGAGAATTAAAGATTTATGCAATTAGCGATTTTTTTTTATATGAAAACAAAAACACAATAAAAACAGAAAAATCAAAAATCAAAAATCAAAAATCAAAAATCAAAAATCAAAAATAAAAAAAAGTTAAAATAAATCAATTAAGTAAAGTGTAATCAACAAGCCGAGTTGGGATTAAGGGGCAAGCCCCGGCAACGGCGCCAAAAACTTGATGTACATTTAAACTAACCTAAATAATAGATTAATCTAAACCAAATTAAACTCTCAAGCGCACGAATCAATTGTAGAAATAAACGCAAATACGAGGTCGATCCCACAGAGATTGCTTTTAATGCCAATTCAACCAGTTGATTACGTGAAACTTAACTTAACTAAGGAGCGAATGATTGATTATGAAAAATAATTAAAACTTCAACTTCAAATTAGACTAAGAATAAGAATAACGAAAACACGCAACAAATGAAAGTTTAAAAGAAATTAATGTGATGAAAGCCTAAGGTCATGAATCCACCAATAACAATCATAGTCCCTTTTCTTCAGGCCGATTACTATCCAATTACCATGCCAATGTTTAAGGTTGTTCTTTCTAAGGTATGAATTAATCTTTGGTCAGGCATCAACTCGTGTGCCTATACGTGAAAACTATATCCTATTGATTAGACATACAGTTAAACACATAAAAACCCATTAAGCACTGAAGAATTATGTCAACCAAGTAGGACTAGTTTGATATTGGTCATCCTCACTAGTTAGGCTACTCTTCTTAATCTTAGTTCCAATAAACCTAATTGATATTGGTTATCCTCTCAGATTTATCTAAATATCTAGAACCAAGTTCACAATGATGGCCAGTCCCACGAACATTAGAAACTAGAATAGATTAAGCACAAAGATTAAGAACTAAACATGGCATGTAATCAGATAATAATCAACAAAATAATTCGAAAATAATCATGTCATGGCTTCATCATAAACCTTAGAAGAAGAGTTTAGTTACACATAGCCATAATAAAAATCACAAAAGAAATCTTGTAAAAAGATAAAACCCGAAAAAGAATGGTAAGAACACGCTAAACGGCCCTCTTTCACTTTGGACGAATTCCCTTGTGTGAATTTCGTTTTCCCCCCCTTTCAAGATAGCCTTTGGTACTCTATTTATTCTAATAATATCCTAAAAAGTCTGATAAAAACTATCCTAAAGGAAAACAAACTCCTAAGTAATTAATGAAACAAATTAGGAAAGAGTCCTTCTTGACTTGGGAAACACGGCATCTGTATTGCACGCCAGATTTGGGGTCGATTTATCTTTTGGAAACGTAGCTTGATCTCTTATGTTTTCAAGCATGTGTCGTACACCACTAGGAAAAATCAGAAAAGCCTTCAAATCTTCATTCTCCCACAGCTGCGCAGTTCTGACGGGAAAGTTACTTCTGCAGGATTGATTTGTAAAACTGGAACGTTTGACTCCATGAAAAATTATGAAATTTGGACACAATGATCTTCCACCTCTTAGCTTCCTTCTCCAATTGGCCTTGCCTCAAAACTCCTCCGAAAAGCCGAATTAGCATAAAAAACGTCTTGTATGCGTAGATTGGCTGAAACAAAGAAAAGGAAAGTAATAAGGCTCTTTTAAGACCAATTCCTTAACAAAACTTAGGGAGAATTAACCTGAAAATGTGATAAATAATGCACCTATCAACCATTCACCATAACACAGGGGGAGATCCATCCAAAGACACATTCACATGGACAGTTTAGGGAGAAGGGAGGAAGACACATTTTGCCGCAAGACAGAGTCTTTTCTTCTTAACCATTCTACACATTCCCACAACAAAGACACAATTCCATGCACCTTCATTTCCCTTTCCTTGCCGTGGCCTCCATCCAACCTAAACACATTCAGCCATTCGCTTCCATATATCCATACGCATCCATCAAACCACACCTTGTGCTGCAACAAAGAGAAGAAGGAGGACCCTTTGAACGTGCTTGCCATTCAAGTTGGATTGTTGGAGCGTTTTTAGGTGTTTTCATTCTTTTGTTTTCAATGTCTAAATTTGTTTATCTTTGCTTTGTGAGTATGAGGAAATAAACCCCCTTAGCTAGGGGGGAATTCGAAGCCATGTTCATACTTGCAATATGATTTGATTACTTTCAGTTATGATTCATAAGTTGTGAATTCAATCTACTTATCCATTTGAATTAAAACTGATTTATGTGTGTTGGTTGAGAGTGCATGCTTAATTTTCATGCATAAATCTGATGCTAGGATATAAGGGAGTTTCACCTAATCGTTATGAACTTATATTCACAAGTAGTGAATGTTGCTAGTCACAATCGTGTTAAGTAAATTCTTGGCATAAGTTTCATGCAATTCATAGTAATGAGTGCCTCGTCAATGCTTATGATTTTCATAGAACTTAATGAACTTTGCTTGTATCTCTATTATGCAATTCATGTAGGGAACTTGTGGGGAATGCTTTGGGTTGTCGTATGCAATCATCCAATTCAATAACATTTGGAAAATCTGAGGGTTAATTAGTGCAATTCACGGTTAATCTGGGGCGTTGAGAATTCATGGTTTATTGAAAAGCAACTAGAAATCGTTTTGTATGCAAGTGTGTCGTGTGTGGAGAAGAACCTCCTAGCTAGCCTTTTATCCATCTAATTCACTCAAATTTGTCCAAATTTCACTACTTCTTTACTTTACTTGTTTTGTTTTCAAATTCATCAAAACCAAAACCCCCTTTACCTTGTTGAGTCATATTAGTTAGAAACTGATTTAGTTTGTGTTTTTAAGTATTTCAAACCAAGTTAAAACCTATTTTCGTCCAATTTCACTCTTAGTGGCAGATTTGAGTCTTTTAGCTTGTTTTGTGCTGTTTTGAGTCTTTTGAGTTGCTTTAGTGTTTTATAGTTTAGTTTTGCATTCTTTGAGTCTAGCTTAGTGTTTTAAACTTTGTTTTACGTTTTTGAGTCAGTTTAAAGGTCATTAGCAAGCCCTCCTAATCCCCGGTCCAGAACGATCCCTACTTACATTCTTTACTACAATTCATACAAGAGGGTTTAATTTGTGTGTTAAGTTAATTTTCGCATCACACCACTCTCAAGATTCCGAAGAGGCACCACTTTCCACACGCAAAATCAACTCATCGGGTACCACAGATAACTTTGCCAAAGATCTATGACAAAGTTTAGACACATAAATTTTGAAGGTCTAGCTACCCTACTATTACCCACAAGGGTAAAGGAACAGCACCACTGCTTGATAACTAGAAAGTCCCATGTGTGTCAACCTCCGTGCTCCGTGGCAAGGCAGACTGGCAAAAATGCCCAACCTTTGCTCACATTCGAGAAAACACTCCCAATAGGATTACTTTTTCAAAAATCGAAGAGACACTGCTCTCCGAATCTCAAGAGTCAGACTCCTAACAAGATTGCTTTCTCAAAAATCGAAGAGGCACCATTTTTCGAATCTCGAGAGCCAGATCCCCTACAGGATTGCTTGTTCGAAAACCGAAGAGGCATCGCTCTCCGAACTTCGAGAATCAGATTTCCTTGGATAAAGTTTGTCTGCAATCTTCACACGCAACATCAACTTTCCAGATACTGCATACCCCTTTTTCAAAGCGCTCTGAGAAAGTTAAAACATGTGAAGCTTGCAGCTCCCACTACATTGCTATGACCAAGAAGGGTAAAGGAATAACATTATTATTTGCTTAAAAATCGAACAGACACCACCTTTCGAATCTCAAGAGCCAGATTCCCAACATGATTACTTTCTCAAAAATTGAAGAGGCACCGCTATTCGAATCTCAAGAGCCAGACTCCCAACAGGATTGCTTTCTCAAAAATCAAAGAGGCACCGTTCTCCGAATCTCGAGAGCCAGATCCCCGACAGGATTGCTTGTTCGAAAATCGAAGAGGCATCGCTCTTCGAACTTCGAGAATCAGATTTCCTTGGATAAAGCTTGTCTGCAATCTTCACACGCAACATTAGCTTTCCAGATACCGCATACCACTTTTTCAAAGTGCTCTGACAAAGTTAAAACACGTGAAGCTTGTAGCTCCCACTACATTGCTACGACCAAGAAGGGTAAATGAATAACATTACTATTTGTTGTTAGGGGGACTCCTATATATATGTCGACCTCCATCCTCCACGGACAGGCAGACCTGTAAAAATGCTCAACCCTTCCTCATATCTGAGAGGGCACTCCCAACGAAGCCTCTCGAAATACTCAGTTTTCTTATTCCCAATAATACCTATGCAAACTAGCCACACCAAAGCAAGAGTATCTTATATCATCAGGGTCAAAAGCAAAAGTATCCCATATCATGCTTTTTCCCTATCTTTTCCTTTACCCTTGTTTTTACCTGCAAGATAACGAGAAAGAGAATAATCAGTCAGCACTTGGAATCAAGCTTCCAGTCAGGAACTGACTCCCTGGAACCCCTTGCTTGACTACTTACCTGGCATTGCTCTTGAGTACTCATCTTTAGCATCTTATGCTTCTAGAAAAGATACCACATCTGCTTGAGGAACAGATAGGGCAAGTGAGAAGGATACAAGGAAGCATGTGGAGACAAGCGCAACAGAACACATGCCGATTCATCCACTACTTCGTCAACAACAAAAGAATCCCATATCATCAAGGTCGAACGCACTCTTGATTTGATGAACTTGTTTTGACCCTCAAATTCTTGAGTCGACCTTATACTCTGGAGGAAACCAGAAAACCCTCCAGCCTAGTTCAAGAATAAGCTTGGGGAAAGTTACTTCTTCAAAAGCAAAAGTATCTCATATCATCTCTTCTCCATTTGCTTATCCTTATCCTTGCTGCTGTTTACAACACAAGGAGAATGAGAACAATCAACCGGAAGCCGAAGTCGAACCTCCGATCCAGGTTGCTTGCTTGGAAGTCTGATTGCTTACCTTGTATGTTACCTCTTTCAGCAAATCTCTTAGCTCGGCGACTTGGAGGACTCCTACTATAAGGTTTTGTATCGCACTTGACCAAGCCCGAAACTACAAGTAAGCTTCAAGTGAAATTGATACATTACCTTGTGCATCTTCATCGGTTAAAGATACCGCCCCTGGATAGAGGAAAAGTACTTCCAGAGAAGATACCACATCTACGTATGAGACAGATAAGGCAAGTGAAAATGATACCACACTTCGGTACTTAGAAGTTTCGTGATTACTCAATGGCTTGGATCTTGCAAGTCCCCAACCGAGGAGCTTCCCTCACTCAGGAACTTAGGGGAGCACTGTTTGTACCATACTTAACCAATCCCGAAACTACTGAGCACCGGTCAACGTTATACCGTCAAGGACCCAGAAGAGTTTCCCTCCAACCAGGATGCCAATCACAGCGTGACACGTGTCGACATCAGAAGCCAATCATAGTACAACACGTGTCAACATCAGAAGCCAATCACACCACGACACGTATCAATGTCAGAATGAAACTAGAAACTCTCTTCTATAAATAGAGATCATTCTCTCACAATATTTCCTAATGTCATTTGTACTAAATCATTCACTAGTACTCACTAAAGGAGAGGTTGAACCTATGTACTTGTGTAAACCCTTCACAATTAATGAGAACTCCTCTACTCCATGGACGTAGCCAATTTGGGTGAACCATGTACATCTTGTGTTTGCTTCCCTGTCCCTATCCATTTACTTACTTATCCACACTAGTGACCGGAGCAATCTAGCGAAGGTCACAAACTTAACATTTTCTATTGTACCAAAGTCCTCACTGATTTTGTGCATCAACATGAATGATGCTTGCCTTGTTTATTATGCTAACCCAAGTTAGTTATCAAACCCGCACAAGGCAAAATCCCCAAATGGTTATGTCTTTACCGTTAGGGGTATCGTAATATCTTGGAGGTCCATGATATGACCTTAGTTGCGAAATCTTTGAATCATTCCAAGACTCACCTTACTTCTGTTGATTTGAGACTCGCATTCGCTCATTGTGTCGATGACTGAAGGATTATTTTGTGAAAACATGTTCATTTAAGCAACATCTATAAGCATGCAATTAACAATAAAAGGCGGAATCATGCTTGCATGCACTTAAAAACAAAACATTAACCATGAAATTCAAAGCCTAGTAGATTGGTGAACCAAAACTCAACTCAAAACAAAGTGAGTTGAAATTTATACCTTTGTAGATTCCTCTTTGCATAAGCAAAGGCTAATCACCCAAAGAGAGGGCCTTCATTCCTTGCATAATTAATCTATGGATTTGGATGGATGAATAGGTTTCTCCAAGTTCCCAAAATAGGGAACCTCTAAGTCTCTTCACCAAGGAGAGATTGGAGAAGAAATGAGTGACCTTGGAGTAGTGGGATTGCAAGAAGCACCCCCCAAGGTGGCCGGCCTCTTTAGAGAGAAATGGAGAGACATGTTCTCTCCAATTTTCTCCAAAACAAAACCCTTAATCAATTTTGGCTATAAAGTCATATTTATACCTTTATTCATTTGAGTGGCAAACTTGTAAATAAGTCCAAGTTCACTACCCTAAACAATATGGCCGGCCATTAGGATATTTTGGACTAATTGGGCCTTTGTGAATCATTATTCATTAAGTTGTCATACAACTTAAGTTAATGGGCTTGACGTTCGAAGCCCATTGGGCCTTAAGGTCCAAAACTATCCCGAGGTCTTTAACGAACTTATTCGTTTGATTAATTAACATATTAATTAATCCTTGCCATAAATAAATGATTAAACCATTTAATCATTCTTACTCATCTCCATTGTTTCTTCAATCTCCACCTTACACGGTGTGCGATCCATTAGGTTCCTTTTAGCGAGGCAGTGGGGATTAAAACCATTTTATATCGATTGTGAATTGAAACTTACTTTCAATTCTCCCTTTAGTGATTACACACGTTTAGGGCTTCCACAAACCATGAGTGACACCTTGCAGCATATCATGGTTACCCAAGCTAATCAGAAGAGGTAGAGAAAACCTATTCAGTTTGGGATTACAAATGCAATACGGTCTTTCTCTTATACAATACTCTTGACCACATTGTTTGGTTTGATAGTTTATTTATTCATGTCTACTATCCAATGTGATTCGTGTGCTTATATGATTACCTTGAATGTGATTTAGAACGACTTTTCTAAATCTCATTCATACTCTGGCCAGAGATTCTAAATCATATCATAGAGTATTCTCCCTCAAACAGTTTGAAGGTTAGAGATCCCTTGTTGCGCATTCACTTGCCTCCATGGCTAAGTGGCTTGACCCCAACGATGTCGTGGACACCCTCCTGATGGAGTGACTTTGGCATAATCAAAGATCAAGGACTTAACCACAAGACAACTATGATGCCTCAGGTCAAAGGACTAATTTGCATTATCCCAAACGTGAGTTCTCATGTGACATGAGTATGAGAACTCTTCGTTGATCACGTTCAGTGAACTCATTCTCTATTGAGCACCTACGTACTTGTCTTGATGTCACACACACCAATGACTCGAGACTAGTCACTCTCCCTGAGAGAAGACACAGTACGTACCGATCTTGACGGACTGTCAATGCCCAATTGGCAATCCTATGATCAGGAACATTTAGGATGTGTCTACGAAAGAATGGTCTCATGAATCTAACTTCATTAGATTGCATTCTCCCAATCACATATTCCTTGGACTTTATCGTTTAAGCATATAACATTTATATGAGACGGCTCAAACAATAATCTTTGCCCTTTATATTAAACTAGATTAGTTTAACATGTGAAATGTCCGTAAAGTATCATCACATGATTGGTTTTAGGGCACATTTCCAACAATCTCCCACTTGCACTAGAGCCAATCAGCTTGGTCATCATGGATGATACCTCTTATGTAGTCATTTCATAAATGGCTGAATAGTAGGCCTAGACAATGGATATCTATATGTTATCCATAGAAGCAACCTTGAGAATAACGACGTCACCATTATACATGATTCTCAATCATGTGGTTCAGTCTCTCATATGAGTTCGGATCTTGATGAGACCTTGATTCCCTGGCTTGAGCTATCGCCCCATTAGTGTCATACACTTTCTGGTTGGAACCGAATAGAGAGTTCACTAAATGAACTTTCCCATCCAAACAACATTGTTGCAAACTTCTATATGGCAATATATTTTGCATTCATAATGGAACACACTAAAGTCATTACTTTAATGTTTCCATCCAAATATCTCTTTAGTCATAATAAAGAGATATCTGTTTATCTCTTCATTCATAATGAAGAAAATCCAATGATGGATTAGATTCATAATCTAATACATTTACACTTCCATTACG
This sequence comes from Malus sylvestris, assembly GCF_916048215.2. Lineage (NCBI taxonomy): Eukaryota > Viridiplantae > Streptophyta > Magnoliopsida > Rosales > Rosaceae > Malus > Malus sylvestris. The sequence continues at coordinate 16,748,650 of NC_062267.1, forward strand.
TTACTCTAATTCTTCCTCGATCTTTTAGGAATTTATCCTTTAGTATTTCTTAAATACTTAAGGACTCACTTGACAGTTGCCATGGTTCTGATCCTGGGCTTGCACTGATATCGTCTTGTACCTGTTCTAGGTACAACTCATATCAATGTTTTTCATACAATATGAAATACATAAATCACCTTTCTGCGTATGCATAAAGGATTCTATTTACGCATTATTTCTTTGGGAGTCAAAGAGTACGTTCTCTTTGAGAAGAGCAACTTCTTAGTCTTACTAGAGTTGTCCATTTGATTGAAGTTTCTCATCATATGAGAAACTTCCTAGCATCTCTTGTCTATTATTTAGGGCTTGATATAATCCAATTATATCCTAAAATCTATCAATATAGATTTCCATCCCATGTATATATACAATGTCTCCCATATACATTCTATCTTCATATATTGTTTTTAAAGTCATAACTTTAACGAAGAAGTATTCTTTTCATTTCCAAAATTAATATATCATATATATATTCATATATATCACATATATATTTATATATATATATACAAATTTAGGAATATGATTAACTTCCACTAATCTTTTGTAAACCTAGTAAACAAAAGATTCATTTACATCTTTATGAGAAATCAAAAGATTCATTTACAACTTACATGTCTTGTGATTCATAGTTTTAGACATATATTATCAAGACTATCTTAATAATGGTTTCGGAAACCTATATTATGTCCAAACATTGAATCACCATTTAGTTGTAGCTAGCAATCTTCGAATTAATTGAAACTAAGACTACGTCAAAATTGGTTCCTTCAAAGTCAACCATTCTCTTTGATTGTAGTCACCTTAAGCTACCAATTAGCTTATGAAGGTTTCATTATTTCGGGTCAAATGGTACTTTACCATTTCCTTGAGTATATATCGTATATGCACTCAATGTAGTCATAAGGATTTTCATTCTTATTTCTTTCGAATTAAGAGGTGCAACTCTATGACATAGTCATAAAGTTCAAACCATTCAACTGAGACGGTTTATAAATCCTTCTCGACTACCTTGGAGCTTTTGGTATAGGAACTAGGTTGTTATATTTGTTGATTATTATCTTGTCTCTCAAAGAACCATTCTTTGAGTTCTATCCCTCGTTCATTTGCTCTTAGGCAAATCACATTGTAGGATTACAATGAACTACCCAACAAAACAACATTTGTTAGTTGGTTTATAGAAGCGATATCCAAAAGTTAATTTGAGAATATCCTACAAGATTGTTATCAAACAAATATTGCTTATTAACACACAACCCCAAATCTTAACATGTTTTAAGATTTTGTCTTTCTTTCCAACTACATCTTATGGAGTCATGAAAAATTTGGAAGATCTTCTAATTGACAATCATATTGTCTTAGAAGCATATATATCCTATATATGGGTAATTGATAATATCCAACGAACTAAATCTTATTCAAGTTCGTTCTTCTCCTAATGGAGAAATCTATTATCTTATGATGCTTCTTTCCTTGATATCTTTCAAGAAAACTATTCTAAAGTGTTACCATTCCTTGGATCAAATCTAAGGATGTAAATATTTTAGACGTCTTACTCATCAACTTACATTTCTTGAATTCTTTGAAACCTTTTGCAAAGTATTCGGACTTGTGTTTATTTAAAATAAACTATAGTCCAACCGAGGGTGATCTTCGGTGAATGTCATACAACATGAGTAGTATTATGTTGTGGACAAGTGCCACTAACATCTAAGTGAATTAACCTCAACAACTTTGTGATTCTTTATTCTTTCCAAAAGAATGAAGATTCAAACATTTTACCTCTATACAATTTTAACAAGAAGGCATTGGATCCGGATCTAACGATCCTAAGTATCCATCTATGACTAACTTGTAATTTATGTTTTTAGAGGTATCACAACTTTAGTTGGGATTAGTCACTACCTTGCAACCTTTTGGGTTTTAAGCATCGTTGTATTCTAAACAGTTAACACTACCATATCATCTTTACTATAGAGACAATCAATTAGATTACTATAATCCAATCATTGATTAATAAAGAACAATGTTTTGTCAAACAAAACATTCATCCATCTCTACTATAGTGACGGAATTAAATTCCTTAAAATTGGAATGTAAAGACAATCTTTGGTTTTTCCAATTTCTTTGGTAGTTCATATGAGGAAGTAATTACCATTTGCTTTCGCAGAAATCTATATTTTATTCACTTTCCGAATGTGAAGTACTTTCTCTTCTCTCATTAATCTTCTACTTCTTATTAGCCACACTTTTACAACGATTGTAAAACATAGTTACTAATACGGAATCAAACATTCAAGTAGAAGAACCAACTGTTTTGAACTATTCAAGAACAATTTACAACACCTTCGAAAGGTGTGTTCTTGACACTTGCAAGACATTTCTTGCAAATACCCCTTCCAATGTCCATCCTTTCATAAAGAAAGTTTGTTCCCTTGGAGTTATTTCGCTTTCTTCATTTGACTTCTCCTTTGACTACCATAGTCAAGGTCCCTAAACTCCCACTATCTCTCTTGAAACTTATTTCAATTGTGTTATACACATCAAACATTTTGGAGAGCATGTGTTTATTGTACACTACATAGTTTACAATAAACTTAGTGAACGATTAGGATAGGGACACAAAGGTGAAGTCCTTGCCTAGTTCCCGTCTCTAGAAGTGTTCTAACACTTCAACACTTAATGATTCAAAATCATCATAAGTCCATGTTGATGCACTATTTTTGTCAACCAACCATTATGTTCTAAACATAATTACAAACTTTCAAGAGTTGTTCAAAGCAACTCTCATTTCTTCATACAACAATTTGTAAGTGAAGAATCATGGCACATTAAGTGTCCATGCCTTTGTGCTTTCTTCTTAAGTTCTTTGTTCATTTAACAAAGAAACAAGCACTAAGTGTTTGCATTGACTAAGGGTTGTTCAAAACAACTCATTATTTCTTCATACAACGATTTGTAAGTGAATAACTAATAACACTAAAAGTGTCCTTTTCTTTATGCTAATCTTCGTAAGTTCCTTTGTTCATATAACGAAGGAATAAGCATTGGTTGTTTGTGTTGTTCTCTTCATGATAGACTTTTCTAACATGTTCTTCCAATGATACATTATCATTAGGAAGATTGTGAGGATGAGACTACTTAGGTACATATGCAATCCTTTTTAAGACATTCTTTAGGATTGTGGTACCAAGTCCGGAAACTAAAACATTCGGTTTTTATTTTTCAAGTGTTGGATAGCGTTTGCAAATATATTGGTAAACAAATACATAACGAATATAAATTGATTGATTTTAAGCCATTTGATTCGGGTCTTTAAATCAAATAGCACCACCTACTATTTTTGGCAAATTCCATATCCCTCATTGGAATTCGAGAGTTTTGGATGAAACTCCTAGTAGGTTATGGGAGGCTCACTATTACCAAGCCCACCTCACAATGATATGATATTGGCTAGCATTAATAATAATGAGAGAGTACGCTTACTCATTTGCAACTAATGCAAGTACCCATCTTATTTGGCCTCTAGAAAATGTTACCTCACAATGATATGATATTGGCTCCATTGCACTTAGTTAAGTCATTCCCACCATGCTTAGTTCGTGAAGGGGTTCAAGAATAGCCTCACAATGATATGATATTGGCCATCCTCGTTGCCTACACCAACCTCATCATATGTTTATGGATTCCTCCTGAGTATAAGCATGCACTTTGTACTCCCCCATGATAGGGTGAAGCCGGTGTACAAGTCATAAACGATTGGATCCCACCACGGTGGAAGGCCTACGAAAGAGTGTTCTAAGCACTCTCACGCTTATCAACTTAATAATGGTTTGGTTGAGGGTTTTAGGTCTCATCACATATAAACATACATTTTAATCTCTATTAAAACTATTTTGGTCCTATTACAACTATTGGTCCATATGATTGTTTTTAGTTGTATATATTACTCCCACTATGCTTATAAAACGGTTTTTAAAGCAAGAGTATATGATACTACTAACATAACCTTTGCATTCATTTGATGGACTATATAGTTGCCTTAGGGCCTTAGGATGACTATGAACCTTTGTTTAGATTCAACACGAGCCTTGTGTTGAATCTCGGTCTAGGGATGGTGATTGATTTTAGTTACACGTTTAATCACATTAAGGTGTGTTGTCTTAGGGGCGTTGGACCCAACTACTTCATTTTCATGCATATCAAATAAAGCAAGAAAGAAGTACTTCAAAGTAAAGGTGAGCTTATGCTCATTACAACATTTGCATAAAACAAATTACTTTAAAGTAAAGAAGAGCTTAAGCCCTTTTACAACATTTGATCAAATCAAATTACAACCAAAATCTAATCTACTCATTCCCATGGTTCAAACAAATTTGAATCGGCCTTTCAACAATTATATTAGGCTTAGGTTCATAATCACCCTTTAATTAATTAACACTTTAACTAATTAAATTGAATGCAACATTTTCATTTGGTTTTTGTATCCATAAAATTGATTTAAATGGAGCTAAACAAAATGAAAATCCAATTCTCATTTAAAGAGACAAAACAATTTTGTTCTCTACCTAATTTGAGCCAATATGCAATAACCACAACTTATTTGGGTCATAAAGCAATTAACCTCAACTTTTGGGCTATATTGCAAAACTTTTGGGGTCACTTTGTAAAGACACAAAAGTCCACTACTTCATGTAATTACACTAGAACCCAAAATTTAATCAATGCAAAAACTTCATTAAAGGAGCAAAACAATTTGTCCTTTAGCGTTTTTGGACCTAAACGTAAAAACGTAAACTTTTGGGCCAAAGTGCAAATACACAAAAGTATCAAAACTTTAAGTAATTGCATTAAAGGCCCCAAAAGTACCCCCACTAGGGGGTGGCCGGTTTTGGAAGAGGATAGAGTGATGTGTGTGTTGATTTGTGAGTTTTAGACATAAAGCAACAAGTGGTGCAAGTGGTGTGTGTGAAAGGAAATTAATCCTTACACACCCATCACCATTTCCATCACCATTTCCAAATAAATATCTAATGCAATAAATCATTTGAAAAACATAAAACATAAACTTTATGAAATAAATCAAAACTTTGAATCAAAACACAAACCTTTTTGTTCTTGGCAAAAATGTCAAGAACAATGAAGAACATTCATGAAAAACCCAAAATTTTTCCATGAACTTTTTCCACCCAAAAACATTCCAAAACCATTCAAACTTTAGGGAAATAACATCTAACCAAACTAGGGTACATAGGGGTTCCAAAAGTCACTTGAAAACACTTTTAACAAGTCAAACAAGAACCCAAAAATCCACCCTTTGGATTTGGCCGAATTTTCCCAAAAGCATGGCACCAAATTTTAGCTCCAATATTCATGCTCATATGAACTACATCTACAACATTTGAGATGGCAAATTTTCTAACAAAATTTACATTCAAAGAAACAAGAATAAAGCTTGTAACAATTACAACTTTAAATCACAAACTATGAACTACAAAACCCAAAAGGATTCACCAACTACTAGACCTAGGCTCTGATACCACTTGAAGGAATATTTTGTGAAAACATGTTCATTTAAGCAACATCTATAAGCATGCAATTAACAATTAAAGGCGGAATCATGCTTGCATGCACTTAAAAACAAAACATTAACCATGAAATTCAAAGCCTAGTAGATTGGTGAACCAAAACTCAACTCAAAACAAAGTGAGTTGAAATTTATACCTTTGTAGATTCCTCTTTGCATAAGCAAAGGCTAATCACCCAAAGAGAGGGCCTTCATTCCTTGCATAATTAATCTATGGATTTGGATGGATGAATAGGTTTCTCCAAGTTCCCAAAATAGGGATCCTCTAAGTCTCTTCACCAAGGAGAGATTGGAGAAGAAATGAGTGACCTTGGAGTAGTGGGATTGCAAGAAGCACCCCCCAAGGTGGCCGGCCTCTTTAGAGAGAAATGGAGAGACATGTTCTCTCCAATTTTCTCCAAAACAAAACCCTTAATCAATTTTGGCTATAAAGTCATATTTATACCTTTATTCATTTGAGTGGCAAACTTGTAAATAAGTCCAAGTTCACTACCCTAAACAATATGGCCGGCCATTAGGATATTTTGGACTAATTGGGCCTTTGTGAATCATTATTCATTAAGTTGTCATACAACTTAAGTTAATGGGCTTGACATTCGAAGCCCATTGGGCCTTAAGGTCCAAAACTATCCCGAGGTCTTTAACGAACTTATTCGTTTGATTAATTAACATATTAATTAATCCTTGCCATAAATAAATGATTAAACCATTTAATCATTCTTACTCATCTCCATTGTTTCTTCAATCTCCACCTTACACGGTGTGCGATCCATTAGGTTCCTTTTAGCGAGGCAGTGGGCGATTAAAACCATTTTATATCGATTGTGAATTGAAACTTACTTTCAATTCTCCCTTTAGTGATTACACACGTTTAGGGCTTCCACAAACCATGAGTGACACCTTGCAGCATATCATGGTTACCCAAGCTAATCAGAAGAGGTAAAGAAAACCTATTCAGTTTGGGATTACAAATGCAATACGGTCTTTCTCTAATACAATACTCTTGACCACATTGTTTGGTTTGATAGTTTATTTATTCATGTCTACTATCCAATGTGATTCGTGTGCTTATATGATTACCTTGAATGTGATTTAGAACGACTTTTCTAAATCTCATTCATACTCTGGCCAGAGATTCTAAATCATATCATAGAGTATTCTCCCTCAAACAGTTTGAAGGTTAGAGATCCCTTGTTGCGCATTCACTTGCCTCCATGGCTAAGTGGCTTGACCCCAACGATGTCGTGGACACCCTCCTGATGGAGTGACTTTGACATAATCAAAGATCAAGGACTTAACCACAAGACAACTATGATGCCTCAGGTCAAAGGACTAATTTGCATTATCCCAAATGTGAGTTCTCATGTGACATGAGTATGAGAACTCTTCGTTGATCACGTTCAGTGAACTCATTCTCTATTGAGCACCTACGTACTTGTCTTGATGTCACACACACCAATGACTCGAGACTAGTCACTCTCCCTGAGAGAAGACACAGTACGTACCGATCTTGACGGACTGTCAATGCCCAATTGGCAATCCTATGATCAGGAACATTTAGGATGTGTCTACGAAAGAATGGTCTCATGAATCTAACTTCATTAGATTGCATTCTCCCAATCACATATTCCTTGGACTTTATCGTTTAAGCATATAACATTTATATGAGACGGCTCAAACAATAATCTTTGCCCTTTATATTAAACTAGATTAGTTTAACATGTGAAATGTCCGTAAAGTATCATCACATGATTGGTTTTAGGGCACATTTCCAACAATGACTTTATCAACTATACTTGCTTCATCACTGAAGACCTGATGCGCCATTTGCTTGAGTATTAACACACTTAAGGGGGAGTCTTGCAGTCCTATTAGATTAGGAATGTGATTGTGTAAATTCTAGTATATCTTGGAATATCTCTTATATTCCTATCCTACTACTATAAAATGTGATTGCCTATTAAATGTGGTAATCATAAGGGGAAAGGTTTTTACCTATCCTACTACTATAAATAAAGGCACAATGGGGTGGAATAGAACACACCCATAATTACACATCTCTCTCTTCTTCTTCTCCATTGCTGCACCTTACTCTCTCTATGGCATCCATAATTGTTCAATAAATTATGCCTACAACAGAAGAAATAAAAAAAAAAGTAAATAAACAATTTTTAACCAACAGTAGAGAACTGTTAGACCAATTATTGAATGAACAATATATAATTGTGTAGCAAATTAAAGCTCCAAAAAATAACCAATGAAGATTAAAAGGTTTTTTTTCAAAAATTATAGCAATGGTTCCTCAATTTTAACCCAATTGGAGCAATGGTCCTGAAGGAAATTTTGTGAAAAAACATGTTCATTTCAGCAACATCTATGGCATGCAATGCACTCAAAAACAAAAACATTACCCATGAAATTCAAAGCCTAGTAGAAGGGTGAACCAAGAGTCAACTCAAAACAAAGTGAGTTGAGAAACTTTATACCTTTGTTGATTCATCTTTGCATAAGCAAAGGCTAATCACCCAACGAGAGGGCCTTCATTCTTGCTTCTTAGCTCCATGGATTTCTTGGATGAGGATGGTTGAAAGGATTCTCCATGTTCCCAAAGTTGAGAACCTCTAAGTCTCCACACCAAGGTAGGACTTCAAGAAGAGATGAGTGACCTAGAGGAAGTAAGATTGCTAGCTAAAATCCTCTAGGGTGGCCGGCTTCTTAGAGAGAAAAATGGAGCTTGTGTTCTCATCTTTTCTCTAAAAGAAACCCTAGGGATGAAATGGCTATAAAGTTGCCTTTATACCACCTCACAATGGAGTGGCAAACTTGCAATTAAGCCAAGTTCACTACCCCTCTCTATATGGCCTGTTTTCCCAAGCCTTTGGGCTGTTTTGGGCTTCTTGAATTTTGTTTGTTAAGTTGTCATACAACTTAAGCTAATGGGCTTGACGATTCGAAGCCCAATTTGGGCTTTAAGGCCCAAAACTAACTCAAGGTTTAAAATGAACTTATTCGTTTGATTAATTAACATATTAATTAATTCTTGCCATAAACAATTAAACCATTTAATTGTCCTTATTCATCTCCGTTGTTTCTTCAATCTCTACCTCACACAGTGTATGATCCATTAGGTTCCTTTTAGCGAGGCAGTAGGCGATTATAACTCTTTCAAATCGATTGTGAATTGAAACTTACTTTCAATTCTCCCTTTAGTGATTATACACGATTAGGGCTCCATAAACCATGAGTGACACCTAGAAGTATGTCATGGTTACCCAAGCTAATCAGAAGAGGTGGAGAACCTATTCAGTTTAGGATTACAATGCAATACCGTCTTTTTCTAATACAATACTCTTGACCACATTGTTTGGTTTGATAGTTTATTCATGTCTACTATCCAATGTGATTCTCTTACTTATATGATTACCTTGAATGTGATTTGGAACGACTTCCTAAATCTTATTCATACTCTGGCCAGAGATTCTTAATCATATCATAGAGTATTTTCCCTCAAACAGTTTGAAGGTTAGAGATCCCTTGTTGCGCATTCACTTGCCTCCATGGCTAAGTGGCTTAACCCCAACTATGATGTGGACACCCTCTGACGGAGTGATTTTGACATAGTCAAAGATCAAGGACCTAACCACAAGACAACTATGATGCCTCAGGTCAAATGACTACTTTGCATTATCCCAACCATGAGTTCTCATGTGACATGAGTATGAGAACTCCTTGTTGATCGTGTTCAGTGGACTTATTCTCTATTGAGCACCTACATGCTTGTCTTGGTGTCAGTCACACCAATAACTCGAGACCAGTCACTCTCCCTAAGAGAAGACATAACACGTACTGATCTTAACGGACTGTCAATGCCCAATTGGCAATCCTATGATCAGGAACGTTTAGGATATATATACGGAAGAGAATGGTCTCATGAATCTAACTTCTTTAGATCGCATTCTCCCAATTACATATTCCTTGGACTTATCGTTTAAGCGTATAACATTTATATGAGATGGCTTCAAACAATAATCTTTGCTCTTTAAATTAAACTATATTAGTTTAACATGTGAAATGTCCGTAAAGTATCATCATATGATTGGTTTTAGGGCACATTTCCAACAAGTCCTTCAACTAAATCCTTGTTCATTGGTTCCTTAACTCATCAAAACGTGCAGTTATGATCATTTTCGTCAACTTCATCAGAATTCAAATAAAATGAGTGATGTTGGAAGGACCATTACTACAATTGGGTTAAAGTTGAGGAATAATGCTCCAATTGGGTTTTAGTTGCGGGGCCATTTCTCCAATTAGGTTAAAGTTAAGGGACCATTGCTATAATTTTTTTAATTAGGGTTTTCATATTAACCCCTTTATTCAGCCTCACCTGTATGGCACGTGACTCATTTTGACAGAAGTTCTAACGGAGTTGACAAAAAAGGATCATAGTTGCACGTTTTGATTAGTTAAAGGATCAATAGTCATGGATTTTTAGTTGTGGGACCATTACTCTAATTGGATTAAAGTTGAGGAACCATTACTATAATTTCCTCAAATTTTCGTTTTGAGAGAGAGAGAGGGAGAGAGCAGAGAACAAGTGATACTTCGGTCAATTTTGTTTTGTTTGAAAAAAAAAAAGAGTATTGTATATTTCCTATAGTATTGGATGCAAACTCAAAAGTACAGAGGAGTGGGGAGGCTCAAAATTGTGCAAACTTGTTTACAAAGCTTTTGTGTTTCTAGTTTTTACCCTTGTGAGTGATTTCAAACCTCCAGTTTCAGGCTATGCAATAAATGAATTCAACATAAGATGATTGTCGATAATCTCGTACTTATTCTTTTTAAAAAGTGGACCAACTATTGACTTTGTTACGATAGTCCACCATTTTGCGGGACCAAGAAGACTCACAAATGGTATGTGAGTTGAAATTTTTATAGCTAATTTAATTAACTGTGCACCTAATAGGAGCATATTTATGCAACTTAGTTAGCTTGTTTTCTGGCATTTATATTGTTAGTTTCTACTTATTATAGTGTTTTGAGCTATTTTTGTGTGTTTGTAGGTCCTAATGACAAAGTTGGCAAGAAAGTGCATTTTGAAGCAGTTTTGGGCCGAGAATGGATAGCACATGCATGGAGCAAGGTGGATGGACGTTTTTGAAGTTCAAGAGGCTAGGAATGTGTTGAAAAGATGAAGAAAATAAATTCAAGACAAAGAAGATAAGGAATCAGCTAAAATGAAGGAACATTATCCAAAACCGTATCCAACCTTATCTTATCCAAACTAACCTTATCTTATCTTATCCTATCCTATCCTAATCTTATCATACCTTAATTCCAGTTGCAAGGGGGAGTTCTTTTTCAGACTTGGACACATAAAAACCTGTTTCTAGAAGCTCTATCTATTCTCCTACAAATCAGCTGCACCTAGCCTTTCTAGAAGCCATGTTTCCTGCCACTAAACCTATTGCTATTTCTTCCTGGTTTCTGCCATTTAGTTAAACTTTTTCCTTGCGGATTTGGAGTGCCAATCCTTCTCCAAAGCTACCTAGGCCGTGCCTTTTTCTCCCTATAAATACAAGTGCTGCATCATTCATTCACCACACACCATGCACCACAATTTCGCACCATACACACTCATATACATACATCCCTCTAGTGCCGTAGCTATGCAAGGAAGGAGAAGAAGGAGCCACCTGGCGTCGTGCTTGTCATTCAAGACGTTAGATTGTTATAGCGTTTCTAGGTGTATTCTATCTTTGTTTTCAATGTTTAAATTTAATTGTCTTTGTTTAATTGCGAACATGAGGAACTAATTTCTTTATAGTTGGAGGTGAATTCGAAGCCATGATTATATGTTTTATATGAATTGATTACATCCAGTTATTGTTTCTTGAGTCTTGAATGTGATTTGTTTATCTGAGTTATCAAAACTTGTTCATGTATGTTGATTGAGAGTCGACACTTAATTTGCATGCATGAATTTGATGCTAGAGTATAAGGGAGTTTCACCTAATTGTTATGAGCTTATATTCACAAGTAGTGGAAGTCACTAGTCATGATTGTGTTAAGTAAATCCTTGGCAGGAGTATCATACGTTTCATAGTTATGAATGCTTCATCAATGCTTATGGTTTTCAAAGAACTTAATGACCTTTGATATGTCTTTTTATCATGCTTTTCATAGTTAGGGAACTTGATAAGGATAGTTTGGTTGCGATCCGTATTCCATCCAATTCAATGAATTAAGGAAAATATGATGGTTAATTTGCGTTATCACGGTTAACTTGGGGTGTTATCATTCATAGTCTAAAGAAATAATAACTGGAAATTGGTTTGTATGCATATGTCATGTGTGGAGAAGGACCCTCTAACTAGCCTTTCACCCTTTTCAATTCACCAAATTCGTTTTTAATAAGTGTTTTATGCAAAGTTTCTATTTTAAGTTTTAAATTCGTCAAAAACAATCCCCCATTCATTAAGTCTTGTTAGTTGAGTCATAATCTATTTTCTTTTAATCTTTTGAGTCAAATTAAGTTTATTTTCGTCAAAATCACTTGTTAGGTCTAGAATTGAGTCTTTTTTATTGTTTGTTACTGTTTTGAGTGTTTTAAGTCAGTTTTGAGTTTATAGAGTCTAATTTAGTGTTTTTAAGTCTTATTTGTGTTGATTAGCATCCCTAGTTAATCCCTGGTCTAGAACGATCTTATGTCTTTACTACAGTTGTCAACAATAGGGTTTAATTTGTGTGTCAAGTTAATTCTCAGATTAGCACCAACCATCATTGTATGAGTTGTGAGTCTTGTGACTAGAACAGATGGATTTGGAAATCCAGACCATTCAAAGTGTCACATCCCAGTCTCGACTTCGCCGTAGCACTATATTGTTCACTTTGGGCCTCGACCACACCCTTACAGTTTGTTTCTAGGAACTCACATGACAACTTCCCAATGGGTCACCCATCCTAGGACCGTTCTTGCCCAAACTCGCTTAACTTCAAAGTTCCGATGGAACCCGAAGCCAGTGAGTTCCCAAAAGGCCTCGTGCTATAGAGAGGGAAGCATGTACATATAAGGCACATCACCCCATCTCCGTTGGTCGATGTGGGATCTTACAATCCACCCCACTTAAGAGGAACTCGGTGTCCTCGCCGACATATCCACATCGAACGGCAAAGTTGCTCTAATACCAAATTATCATATCCCGAGTTCGACTCCATCGTAGCACGATATTGTTCACTTTGGGATTACCATTCCCTCACGGTTTTGTTTTCGGGAACTCACACAAGAACTTCTTAGTGGGTCACCCATCCTAAGATTGCTCTCACCCAAACTCGCTTAACTTCGGAGTTCCGATGGAATCTAAAGTCTGGGAGTTCCCAAAAGGCCTCGTGCTATAGGGAGGGAAGCATGTACATATAAGGCAGATCGCCCCTTCTCTATTGGTTGATATGGAATCTTACACAAAGAAAGAGATCTGGCTCGTTCAACGGTTTGGTTTTGTGTGAGGCAGGTCATTGGAATGGGTTAAAATTACTACAATTAACAATTTGCGCAACGAAGTATAGTTCATCGCGCAAAGACAAAAAAAGTCGCCTGAGAATTAGCACGACGAAACCTTCATTACTCTAAGCCCGTTGCACAAAGGTAGTGAAAGAAAGGTTTTTGCGACGGCGTCGTAAGCTACGTCACACAAAAGTGGTTTGCACGCATCAATAATGTGTGTCGCACAAAGATAGATGCGCGATGTAGGTTATTGTTGTCGTGCAAAGCCCTTTTGTGGGACATAGCTTATGCCATCGTCGCGCAAAGTTATTGTTATTTTTTATTTTTTTTACAATATATTTTTTATTTAATTTTATAAATATTTTAATTAATTTATAAACAATAATTAATAAACCAAGAAAAGTATTTAATTATTAAATATATGAAAATGTACGTACAAGTTGTTCGAGTAGAAACAAAACTACAACAAATTGTCGTTTAGGTTTGATGCATCAAGCTACTGGGTATCGGTTAGGCGAAACGGCTGGAAGGTCGAAGGTGGAGCAGGATCAACGGTTGGCATCGGGATTTGGAAGCCGGACAGCTAGAAGACCCATAAGATCATGCTCATCTTCTCATCCTGGGTCGCAATCTGGGCTTTCTGGGCCACAATCTTATCTTTCAGGGTTGCCACTTCCTCTGTCAGGGCGATGACCTATCCCGTGGTCGGTCTGGAAAAAGAGGCACTTGTTTCATGAACTAGCAGTTTCCCTATCCCTCGAACAACCTTGCGATGACGACGACCAAACGTCTGATCCAAGGTCTCAATCAGGATCTGAAAACCCATGTCCTAAGGTACAATGACGTCCTTGTTTGGGGTTTCCAGGGGAAACTGCGATGCTGCTTATTGGAGAAGAGCCTGTAAAAATAAAAAAAACATTTAATATTTAATAAAAAATGGTAATTAATATTTGAATGATTCATAAATATATGAATAATAACAATTACATATACATACATGGAGCTGCTTAGCGATCTCATCACTAGGTTGAACATAAACGTCCTTAAACATGTCGAGCTTTGGGAAATTAGAACCCTCTTGAAGAAAAAAAATATTAAGAAAATGTTATTAATCATAATAAAAAATAAATTGTATAAAATTTAGAATCAATATACTTTTACCTGACGTCGCGCCTCAACCCTATTAGAGAAAGGCATTGAACCAGAATGGTGGATAAGTGTCTTTGACTCTCTAGCTTTCTTGCCAGCAACATATTTGTTCTATTTAACACACAATATACATGTGAATGCAACCAGAGATCCCAAAATGATTTTGTCCATTGCGCAAGGAGGAGAAAAGAGAGTCTACGAGAAGAATAGACAATGGGAGAGAGAGAGCTATGGGAAAAACAAACGGCGAAAAAGGAGTTACGGGATAGATAAAGGGGTTCTAGAATATTAGGGCTTTTGTTTTTACCTACTAGTAGAATTGGGAAAATATTGGAAAAGGGAAGGGTTTTTTTGTCCAAAGGAGAAGTGCGAGATTGAAATTGAGAATGAAACCATAACTTAGATTCAGGGGAGAAGAGCGAGAGGGAAGAGAGAGAAGGAGTGAGAGAGAGGGCGAGAAAGGGAAGGGACACTGATAATAAAAAGGACCCTGCGCGACACTAGTGTATCGCGCAATAATTTGGAAAAATAATAAAAAAAGCCGATTTTTTCCAATTGGACCACCAAAATTTTAACAAATTGCCCGATATCTGTATACACTATGATGTCATGCTATGGGTGCTTGTGCGATGAGCCCTATATTATAGTTGCACAATGGGCTTTTGCACAAAGATCCATTATGCGTCGCTCTATTGGTTTTTGCACAATGATCCCTTCATGGCGTCGTGCGATTAGTTTTTGCACAACGACCCCATTGTGGCGTCGCACAATTTATATTTAAAAAAAATTATTATACATGCAAAATAAATAAAATTTAAAACTACATAATAAATATATATAACATTCAATTTAACAAGTTTACATTAATCCTTATCCGAACTACAATAATAACTATCGCTATCCTCACTACTATTATTTTTGAATTCCCATTCGTCCTCATCTTCGTTTGCCTCTTCCGGTGCATTGTATCGTGGCAGATCACGTAGGTCAATTGTAATTAACTCTATTGGTATTTCAATATCGGGAACTCAAGCTACTTGAAACGGTTCTTGGACAACATTAGTATCTCAAAGTGTTTCTTCACCAATTTCTATCGAAGATGAAAGTTGTTGGTCAGCGACGTTGTCGTCATTGTCATCATGATCTAGTTCCAGAATATCATATAGCCCTATTTGATCAAACTTCTGAATAACTTTCCAACCACTGCCGCCTTTAGGGTCAACTAGATAGAATATTTGTTTTGCCATAATTGCCAAAATGTATAGGTCTTCATCGTAACAATGTCTGGTAGTGTTTACTGATTGTAAACCTTGATTTCGCTTAACACTTGTTCGGTTACTGATAGGAGCATATTTATGTGACTTAGTTAGCTTGTTTCTTGGCAATTAATTTTTTAGTTCATAGTTATTTTAGTATTTTAAGCTATTTTCGTGTGTTTGTAGGTCCAAAGGGCTAAAGTAGTAAGAAATTGCATTTTGGAGCAGTTTTGGGCTTGGAATGGATAGCACATGTATGAAGCAAGGTAGATGGACAAATTTGAAGATCAAAAGAGGCTAGGATTATGTTGAAGTTATGAAGAAATTAATTCAAGAAAAGGAAGTAAAGGATGCAAGCAAGAAAGAAGGAATATTAGCCAAAGTTACCTTATTTTGTCCTAAACTTTCCTAATCTTTCACCACTTAATTTCCAATTGCAAGGAGGATCTCTAATTATTTTAGGACACTTAATAAATGATCCTAGAAGACTTAATCCCTGCCACAAAGGGTGCCTCACCAAATCTGTCGAGAAATACCTTTTCTTGCCGTGCAAGGTAATCCTTTGTTTCCTAGGATCCTGCCGCAACCACCTTGGATTCTGAATTTAGTTACCCTTTTTCCTTGAGGATTTGGTGTACAAATCTTTCTCCAAATTTAATTAGGTCGTGGTCCTCTCCCTAGCCTATAAATATATGTTCCTGCCGCACCATTCATAATCCATCCTTCACCATAAGTTACCTATATCCATCCACCACCACAATTCACCACTCAACCCTACACCCATACTTTGTGCCGCAGCAAAGAAAAAGAATGAGGACCCTTGGACGTGCTTGTCATTCAAGTTAGATTGCTGGAACGTTTTAGTGTTTTCAATCTTTTGTTTTCAATGTCTAAGTTTATGTATCTTTGTTTTGCGAACATGAGGAGCTAAACTCGCTTTAGCTAGGGGAAATTCAAAGCCATGAACATATTTGCAATATGAATTGATTACTTTCAATTGTGATCCTATATATCATAAATGCAATTTACTTAACTGTTTGATTCAGAACTTATTATTGTTTGTGGATTAAGGATGCATACTTAGTTTGCATGCATGAATTTGATGCTAGAATATAAGGGTCTTTCACCTAATCGTTATGAACTTATATTCATAAGTAGTGGAGGTTGCTAGTCACAATCGTGTTAAGTGAATTCTTGGCAGGAGTATCATGCTCATCATAGTTACGAATGCTTTGTCAACGCTTATGATTTTCATAAAGCCTAATGATCTTTGATTGTATCTCTATTATGTTGTTCATGTAGGGGACTATTGAAGAATAATTTGGTTGCCGATGCATTATCCATCCACTTGAATGACCTAAGGAAAATATGAGGGTTAATTAGTGTTGTTCATGGTTAAAATAGGGCGTTGAGGTTAATGGTTTATTGGAAAAGCAACTGGAAATCGTTTTGTATGTAAATGTGTCATGTGTGGAGAAGGACTCTCTAGCTAGCTTATCACCCATCCATTTACCCCAATTTTGTCCAAACTTTGTTTAAGTTTACAATCTGCTTGTTTTTACTTTAATTTCGTCCAAAACCCAATACCCCTTTACTTGGTCGTGTCTTTTAGTTAGAATCTATCCCATTTTGTGTCTTTTAGTATATTGAGTCAAGTTAAAGTTAGAATTCGTTCAAAGTAATCCCTAGTGTCTAATTTGAGTCAGTTTCATTGTTTTGTGTTGTTTTGAGTCATTCTAGTTTGTTTTGAGTCTTTAGAGTCTAGTTAAGTGTTTTCAGCCTAGTTTTGTGTTTTTAAGTCAATTTTAAGTAGATTAGCAATCCCTCCTAATCCCCGGCCTAGAATGATCCCTACTTACCTCTTTACTACAATTGTCAATAAGAGGGTTTAATTTGAGTGCTAGTTTATATCACATCAGTTTCGTGGGTTTGTTTTAAACCAAAGACACTTAAACAGGATCACTTGACACCTGTCTTTGTAAAGCAATTATACTACACTATTAGTTGCCATAGAAATCAATGTCTTCACTATCACCGGCACCCGGGACAAGGACACCATTATTTTGAGTAGACGACTTGTCATCACGTGCTACCCCCTCATTGACATGACAACCTGAGTACAATTCAGCGTGAAGCAATCATCTCGCCAATGAAGGAAAATTTTTGTCCTAGCTAAGAACAAGTATGAACATTTGAATACATATGCAAGCTATAAACACTTTAAAGTAGGCATGCATCCAAAAACAATTCATAAAACCCATGACTTTCAAAGCCTAGTATATGGTGAACCAAAAGACTCTTTAACAACATTAAAGAGAAGTAAAGATTTAGATTTTCTTTACCCTTGAAGCTCATCCTTGTTTACGCAAGGGATTCACCCAAGTGGAGGGCCTTCAAGTCACCTCCAAGCTCCTTGAATCTTGCTTGTGATTTTCCCCTTTTAGTGCTCCTTTGCTCCTTGATGATGTGAGGAAAGGATCTCCAAAAACACCAAAAGTTTGGTGTCTCTAAGTCTCCACACCAAGGGTGATGTGTGAAGATGAAATGGATGACTTAGAGAAGAAAAGATTGCTAGCTAAATCTTCCCTAAGTGGCCGGCCTCTTTGTAGAGAGAAAGAGAGAAAATGTTTCACCTCTTTGCCTCAAAGAAAAACCCTAATGAAAATAATGCTATAAAGTTGCTTTTATACTTCATTACATTTGGTGAGTGGCAAACTTGCAATTAAGCAAAGTCTCACACTCACCCCTTATGGCCGGCCCCTTGTAAGTGATTGGGCTTATTGCCCATTTTGTTTTACTTGTCATACAACTTAAACATAATGTGCCTTGGGGACCAAAACGCTTTTGGGCCCCGAAACCCAAAACCAACTTAAAAGCCCAATACGAACCTTTCGTAAAATTAATTAACTAATTAATTAATCTTGACCATTCTTCAATTAAACCATTTAATTGCATATCCATTTCATTTAATTTCTTCACTATCACCCTTACTCGGTGTACGATCCATTAGGTTCCATTTAGCGAGGTAGTGGGCGATTGTTACTCTTAACGATCGATTGTGAATTGAAACCACATTTCAATTCTCCCTTTATTGATTAGTGTTGCCTAATCATTAGGGCTTCCACAAACCATGAGTGACACCTAGCAGTATATCATGGTTACCTAAGCTAAGTAGAATTGGTTGGAGAACCTATCCAGTTACAACTACAATGCAATACGGTCCTTCTCTAATACAATACTCTTAATCACATTGTTTGAATGATAGTTTGTTTCATGTCTACTATCCAATGTGATACTTTTCTACATGATTCCCTTGAATATGATTTGGAACAAACTTCCTAAGTCATATTCATTTGCTTTGGCCAAAGACTTTAGAATCATATGTTAGAGTATTCTCCTTCCACCATGGAAGGTTAGAGATCCCTTGTTGTGCATTCATATGCCTACATGACTAGATAGCTTGACCCCAACAATGCCGTGGACACTCCGATGGAATGCCGTTGACATGATTAAAGATCAAGGACCTAACCATTAGACATCTATGATGCCTCAGGTCAAAGGACTACTTTGCATATTGCAACTTTAGAGTTCATACATGACATGTATGTTCGAACTCTCTTTTGATCGTTGTTCAGTGTACTCGATTACTCTTTCGAGCACCTATGTGTTTGTCTTAGTGTACAACACTAAATGACTTGAGACTAGTCATACTCACGCTTGAGTCAACATAACACATACTAACCTTAGCGGATTGTCAATGCCCAATTGGCAATCCTATGGCTAGGAACGTTTTAGGAATGAACATAAGAGAATGGTCTCGATAATCTAACTCACTTAGATCACTTGTCTCTTAGATCAAATACATCCCTAGGATTCCCTTATTGCTTAAACACATGATACAATAAATAGTGATTAACAATAAGCTTTGCCCTTCATTAAACATATAAAAGTTTAATACATTAAGTATTCCAAAAAGCTATTACATCAAATGAGTGGCTTTGTGGGCATACTTCCAACAGCCAAGTTATATAATTCTTCATTGTAAGAGGGTAAATTCAATTCATTCAATTTGTGAAGGGATATCATGAGATTTATAGTGGGATTTCTAGTGACCAGCATGCATATACAATTCCAAATTTATATATACATAAGCAATAGAAGCATATTATCACATATTATCAAAGTTATAGTCATGCAAATCCCCTTCAAGAAGCATAGGTTCATATATGATGCATCTAACAAAATATTGAAGAACAAAGTGAAGGTTGAGTTTTATACCTCTTGATCTAGACTTTAGACCAAGGATGGACCATCTCCAAGCTCTTTGTTCTTGGAACTCCTTGAGTCTAGCCTCCCTCCTTGACTCCTCCACCTCGATCCTTTGATTCTCCTCTAGTCTCCAAAGTAGAAGACCTCTAAAGATCCACACCCACTAGTGTAGTGCAATGGATGTTGGAATAACCAAAAGGAGAAGAGATGATTAGCTATATCTGCCTTTGGTGGCCGACTATGTATGTGTGTAGACAGAGAGAGAGAGACTTGCTTTTCTCTTGTTGAAAAGTTCACACAAAAACCCTAATGAAACCTTTTCATTAAACTCCCTTTATAAATGTCATAGAAGTGAGTCAACAAATTGACTCATTCTCTCTCTTCTTTCTTTAGCAATGGCCGGCCCCTTAATGTGGGTTTGGACTTTGGGCTTTTATCATCTCAAGTCATTCTGTGCTTGAATAAAAAGACCCAATGGGTTTGGGCCCAATGGGCCCGAATAAACCTGAACTTTTCTTTAAGCCCGGAACGATCTTTTATCGCTTCTATGATTTCTTTAGACTTTCTAATTGATCATAACACTTAATTAATCCAATTAATTAATTCCATCATCCTTTAGTTGTCTCACCACAAGAGTGTATCGGTGTACAATCATTTTAGGTTCTAATTAGCGAGGTAGTGAGGTGATTGGTATCAATCCAATTGATCAGTATTTATCCAATCACTTAGTGAATTAAATCGTACTTTTAATTCTCCTTCTTCTTTGATGACTACTTATTTAATCATATAGAAGAACCCACAAGCCATGAGTGAAATCTAACCATATATCATGGCTACTCAAGCTAATGTAGAATTTGGTTGGATAACCTATTCAGTTGGAATTACAATGTAATTCGATCTTTCTCTAATACAATACTCACAATCACAGTACCAGGTTATGGATACTTAATGTCAAACCCCTAATGCGATTGTACCAATTGAGTCGTATAGGAATGCCTTCCATCATTACGCTTGATACTTTGGTCGAAGATTCCTGAATCATATCTTAGAGTATTCATCCTCTCTTAACGAGGATTAGAGATCCCTTGTTGATCATTCACATGCCTTTGAGAATAAATCACTGACCCCAACAATGCATAGAACACATCCAAGATGAGATGTGGTCACGTCTCATTATCAAATGATCAGCAACGTATCCCCAAGACAACTATGATGTCTCAGGTCAAAGGATTACTTACATTATTCCAACCAGTAGAGTTAATTGCTTGACATGTGAGTAGACCTCCATGCAAGTACTCTCATTTGATTATGTTTAGTGAACTCATTCCCTTAATGAGCACCTACATACTTGTCTTAGTGTCACTACACGAATGGCATGAGACTTTCCATCCTTCCATTTGAAGGGGACATAGTATGTACTGGTCTATGTATTATTAGTGTCCTTCTGACAATCCTATGACCAGGAACCTGTGGGACATTATGGTTATGTAAAGAATGTCTCTGTAGTCTAACATTATTAGATTACTTTTTCCATCGATCTATTGTCCATAGATTCACTATTTTGGACGTATATCGTGTATTGAGATAGTCCTAATGAGTGACTTTGCATTTGTTGTATTAGAGTTATCTATACATACAGACATTGTCCTGAAAGGTTTCTTCTAAAGATTGACTTTTAGGGCATATCTCCAACAATTTGTTCATCTAATATAACGTATACAAAAAGTTAACTTGTTAGTGTAACCAAATTTAAAGATGGGAATGAACAATTTGGAAAATATGCTCAATACAAAACACATACAACTTACATGTTCGCGAAACCAACAAGGAAACAATTTACAGTGTTTCTTGGCATATAAATGTGAAGGATGTTCCCGCTTCATCAACTATTCATGCTCTTCAAGGTATGACAGTTGTTGAGTATGAACCAATGTGCTACCATCCTTTTTGGTAAACGATTTGCCTTTTACAAGATCGCCGAAGGGTCACGCGATTTGAGCAGAAATATACAATTTCTCTTTTCTAAGACCACCGTCATTATTGCATTGAGGACGATTGAAATCGGTCTCAACATCTTTAAGATACATTGCACAAAAATTAAGCAACTCATATGCGATCCAGGCCTCGAAAAGTGATCCTTAGGGCTTTGCCCTGTTTCTGACACACTTTTTCAACTCACCAATAAATCTGCACAAATAAAAGTTATGATACAAATTATTCAAAGCATTTGTTAATCATGAATATGTTATATATATGGCCGCCTAATTAACTACCTTTCTATTGGATACATCCATTGATAGTTCGGCAAGCAATGCCTCATATGGCAATTGAATCATACTTGTAAAGAAAGTTGGAGGAAATATCTGTTCAAACTTGCATAGGACATCGACAATGTTTTCACGTAACTATTTAACATCTGACTTCTGCAAGCACCTTGCAGTCAATTTCAAAAAAAAATCTCGATAACAACACGATTGCTTTCACCACATCAAGAGGCAATAAGTGTTGAACCGGAAGAAGGAGTTGGAGTAGCACATAATAGTTATGACTCTTCATTCCAAAAAATTTACATCCCTCACATTCACGCAACGCGAGATATTGAAAGCATACTGACTCTTTTCATCCACAAGGATGACTTAATGCCCATTTGTTCCAAATCGAGGTGAGCTTTGACCTTGTCCCTTGTTTTTCCTTCAATGTCTAGAATTGTCCCAACCACAATATCAAACACATTTTTCTCAATATGCATAACATTAAGGTTGTGTCTCATTTTTAACTTTCACCAGTACGGGAGCTCAAATAACATACTTTTGTGCGTTCAGTTCAGATGCGTAGTTGGTCTAGTCGTACTGACCTTTTTGCCGAAATGACCAAATTCCAAATGGTCTAACTGATCCAAAATCTCATCCCCGGACCATTCTCTTGGTCTTGGGTAAGTCTCTATTGTGCCGTGGTAGGCATTATCATTCTGACACCACATGTTGTCCCAAGGGAGCCATTTACGATGACCAAGATAACAAACTTTTCCCTCATGCCAAGATGATGTTACGTTCTCCTTGCATATTTGGACATGCTGAATAACCCCTCGTCATCCACCTGAAAATTATTGCATACGTGGGAAAATAGTTTACAATCCACATCACTGCTGCTCATATAGTGAACATTTGTTCAGTATACTTATCGTATGTACGAACATCATTTTCCCATAAATCCTTTAGCTCATCAACCAACAACCACAAATAAACATCAATGGAATTTCCTAGATCTTTAGTAATTAATAGAGTCAACAACACGTATCCTTTTTTCATGCACTTCCAAGGCGACAAATTATAAGGAAACATGTCAACCGACCAAGTGTTGTGGGTTGGTTTACAACCCTGAACAGACTAAATCCATTAGTGGCAAGTCCCAATTTGACGTTGCATGGGTCAGTTGCAAAATTAGGGTACATCCGATCAAATTTTTTCCATGCCTCTCCATCTGCGGGATGCCTCATAACATTATCATTTACCCATCATTCCTTATGCTATCTCATGTCATTTGCAGTATGCATCAACATGTACAATCGCTGCAACTTAGACTTTAATGGTAACGCATTACTTTTTGTGGAATCTTGGCCTTTCTATTCTGTGATGTCATTTTAAACCTCGACTGATTGCATACAGGGCATTTATCCAACTGTTTGTTCTCCTTATAGAATAATATATAATTATTTCCACATGCGTGAATTCTTTCATACCCTAATCCGAGACCATTCAACACTTTTTGGGCACTTTTATGATCTTGAGGTAAACAAATTTGTCCTTTGGAAGCATCCTTTTGATAACTCCCAAAAAGTAATTAAAACACTTGTTTGACATACGAAACTTAATCTTGCCATGCATCAACTCCACAATTTTCGTGAGCATCGAAAAGTTCTAGCAACCCGGATATAATTCTTGCTTGGCTTTTTTCAATAAATTTTCATTAGTTTTTGAATGCCTCACTATCCATGGTTGGAGGGATGTCATATCCCCCTTCCTAATTGGTGTTGGTCGAGGCGTATAGATAAACATCATTTAGAATATCCATAACTTGTTCGTTAGGATCCACATTAGATTCAACAGTCTCCACTTGTGTCACGTATGAAGACGAAGCATGGTCTAATCATTCCCCATGATGATTCCAAGTAGTATAGGTCTCAATCATCCCATTTCTTACTAAATGAAATCGAATATTTTCGAATGTCTTCCTCATTGACTTGTTACACCTTCTACATGGACATCAGATAGGAGTTGAACTCAGGTTGTCTACTTGCGAATTCAATGAAATCATCTATTCCATCCAAGTACTCAATAACACATCTCTTTTGATTTTGTATCCACTGTCTATCCATTTTGTTTGCAGTCACAATAAAATACAAGAATTACAACAACTTCAACTATTGTCTTGTCACCTTATGCCTTCGATAAGGGCCCTATCCCATTCAGGAATGCACAATTATGTACCGTAATTTATGGTTCCATAAGGATTAAATTTCGGCAGCATCTTCTTACAGTTCTTCACGTGCATGCTGTAGATATATAATATATACCATGCACTCGAAGACCATCATGAAATGTTACCAAAATTCCCACTATTGAAACCTAATCTGTGAACCGCAAACTACGACACACAACTATGCATTCCCATACTATCCAAAAAATAGGACAATTCAAGAATTAATTGGACCACAATCATGCCTTCACATACATGCACGAAATCAAACTAATTCTCAAACGAAAAACTAAGCTTTTCTTGAAATAAAATGTGCGAAGTTAATTAGTATGAACTCCGTACAACACAAAACAAATTTAATTGTTTTAGTTTGAATTCTCAATTCAAAGTTACATATACAAAATCAAATTGCTTACCATATAGGGATAGATCAACGAAGGGAGAGGAAAGGAGGAGAAGAGAGATGAAATATTTTTATGATGAATTTAAGAGCAAGGGAAGATTGGAGAAGGTTTTCAAGAGAGATGAAGGAGGGAGGCAACTGCTGCAATTTGGTTTGCAATTTCGGCCTCCCAAACTGCTTTTGTTATTTCAAACTACTCGTCGACTTTGTGTGACGAAGGTCATGTCAAACAAAGTATAAAACAACGTCGCGCATAATGTTTGACGAGAAACATTATCGCGTTTTTTTTCCAGAAAATTGCATGACGGACCAACCGCTTTGCGCAAAAACCATTTGTGCAACATAGAACTATAATGTCACATAAAAACCCTTTGGGCAATGCATTTGGTTCGTCGCACAATTTTTCAGCGCCAAACTAGGATTTTATCGCATTTTTTTCCAAAAATTGTGAAACGAATTTGTACCTTCGTCATGCTAAAATAGTTTGTGCGACTGAAAGCTTCATCCCTTAATGGGCCGTTGCACAAAACGTCATTGCGTGACAGTTTGACATCACACGAAATGTTTTTGAGCAACGTAATATGCTTTATCGCGCAATTTTTTGTCGCGCAAGTGTGTTTTTGTACTAGTGTAATGAGGGTCACATGATATAAATTGAATCATCCATATTTTTGGGTTCTGCGGCTCGGAACATAGAGATGTGGAGAGGATCTCAATTTGTGGGCAACAATGGTTCCTACCATGCAGTGCTATTTTTTATTTTTTATTTTTATAAATATAACATAAATTTCATTGAATGAATCATACAGCCCAATAAAATTTGGGATAGCCAAAAAGCTCATTTAACATAAAGACCAAAAACAAAAATGAGAACCCTAATCCTTATCCGGCAAAGAAAGAGCGTAGATACCGCTGTCCCCACGACCATCTCACCAACAACGACAAGGATAGTTGCCCTAAGAAAATCAACTACGTATTGGATTCAATGATGGCATTGCAGCACAAAAATTTCCAACCTGTAACTTAAAAACAACCCAACCACATTTCGCCACCAAAATCTTCGCACTGAAAGAGAACAACCAAATCCAAATCACCTTCACAGAGGAGGATTGAGATTTGGCGGCTAAATCAGGTTTTCCATTCGTAGCTTTGAGCAAAGGTGGTGGAGGGAGTGGTGCGTGAGAGGGGACCTTTCGAAGGAGATCAAAGATGATAAGTCTTAGAGGTTGAAGAAGGGCAATTGCAGGATAGAAATTAGATTTTCCATATATAAAATACAGTGATAAACACGGAAAACTGATGAAAAATGCCAAAACAATGGCGAAATACGTCGGGAACACAAGCCATCCACGAAGAGCATGGCCTGAAATGTGAGTTAAAAAAGGACAAATGAAAATGCACAAAAGAAAGGGTTGCCAATCAACCCCAACGTGAGGGGTTGGCTGCGAGATGATCTTTTTATTCTTCGCGATAGAGAAAGAGAGGGAGCCGCGCTGCTGTGAAACGAGTCTTTCTCAAAATGCCACTCTTGCCATGCAGTGCTACTTGTACGTATAGTTGTATTTGAAGTGGATGCCAGGTTGTCCTTAATATTCTAGTTCCCTTGCAGTTGTATTTAAGGGCTTTATATGTTTCACAAGATAAAATCTCGGCTACGTGAAGTAATGTTACGTGTTTATACACACACAAGGGAAATTTTTGCATTCGAGTCTCATTTGCATGCACCTTTTGATTTCACAATGTAGTAGGCAATACGCTGCTAAAAACTAAAAACTTGGACCTCGTGACGAAGCAACAAGGCACTACTAATTACACAAATATTTACTACTTGCCTATTAACACTTCACTTATATATACAATACGATATGTGAATATTTAATCACAAAATATCTTAATGCAATTAGTGGAATATTACATACTGATTTGATTTTGTCAAATTTATAACGTGAAACGTTTTGCATTCTTCAACAAAATCAAGGTAGGTATATCAAGATTTCAAGTGGGTACAATTTTGATTACAAACTAAAATTAACATTAAATCCCGCTTGATTAGTTTTGTTGTTTCCTCTTTCTTTCTAAGGGTTATTTAATTTGGGTTGTTTGGGCCGAAACCTTGGTTTTAGGCCGACAAGGAACTAGCCCAGAAAGAAGACTGCAAATCTCGGCCCAATGGTGAATTACTCGACCCAGTAGTGAGGTGCTAGTAGTTCGGTCGAGTCCTAGGTGAATCAGGATTTCTTAAAAGTCAGGATTGGATTAGTGACTCGGTCGAGTCCTAAACAAAGTAGGATTGAAGATCATGATGGGTTCTTGTTTAAGGATCAAAACATGTGTCTAGATGAAATATGAATTGATCACATAAGAGGACTAGATTCAGAATCATAGTTCAAATCAAAGAGTAAGAAGCTTGGCAATGACAGAGTTTCGGTGAGAGGATGATTTCAAAGGATAATTCCAAATGTATTAAGATATTGCCAATGAATTGTAGTGCTATTAGAACTCTACCATTTGAGTATCAAAGAATTTGTCTCTATAAATATAAAAGGATTTGCAACGTAAAGAAATCCTTCAACTCAACATACAAATCAATGTTCTACATGAAATCTCTCACGCATTCTGAGAAAACTAACTTATTCACTAACCGTCGACATAAATTTCGACTGGATTGATGGGTTTGGGTTGGTAGTCGACGGACAACGATTGACTGGATATACAGAGTTTTCCAGAAGTAGTTAGCAAATGCAATTGACTGGATAGACGGGGTTGCCGTGTACAGTCAGTTTGCCTTAGGAGTTTCAGCTATCTGGAAAGACAAGGATTCTCTCAAATCTGACTGATTATTTATCTCAAGTCTCAGTTGGCAAAGAATATTTGATTATTTCAAGTTAATTTCAGGTTAATTTTAGAGTTTGGCACATACATAGTCGAACCATTATTGAACTTCACAACAATTCGCATAACCTTGTGTTGACCCTAAAAACTACCAAGCCTATGTGGCGCGCAGGTCGAGTAATCTATGAGCTAACTACGTCCTTCGGTTAAATGCGGGGTGTGCCAACTTATCGGCCAAGCTCGTCCGAGGAGTAAAATTTGTTGATGTTGCATTGGGTGCGCAGCTGACTTCTGCGTCTTGCGATTGTGACCGAGGAAGGAACACGTCTCGGCCTCTTGGATTCTCGAACCTGAAGACAAGGCTGCTATTCTTACGAAGTTCACGAATCGTCGTCGTCGGATTCGGTCACAGTGATGTTATTCGGCAGAGTAAACTCACGCCAAATCGACACCAAGGTGTAAGGACACAAATACTCAAAGCGAATATAAGTCTTAATAGTGAACGTGGTTCGGCCGTCTGAATGTCGAACTCTAAATCCCACTTGAGAGTATCCAATCATAAAATAACTCGGCGTGCAATGCGCCGAGCTCAATAAACTGTAACACCTCACTTCGCCAAGAAGGCTAATGAGATGACCTCAATCAATAAGGATTCGAAAATCCTTCTCGACCGAGACTTGGATAGGTAACCAACCGTCCTCGTCGCATTGCTGTTAATGCCAACAAAAGATGCTGCAAGATCAGATGATTCTACGGCGACAGAGCTATCTATGCCGACTTAAGATATCACCGGTTGCTTTCACAGTGCTGTTGATGCCAACGGAAGATGTGTCAGCGAAAAGAGAAAATAAAAATCTCAAAGTTGTTAAGAGAGTTTGCCCAGGGCAGTTGTGTGTTGAATCGGAGGGGCTTGAATGATGTACAGCCTCCTCTATTTATAGCACCGAATACCTTCAAGGTCGAGTTAAAACCCTACCCGGATTAAGACTTCTTCTCCTGATCAAACACCAACTCGACCAGTCCTATTTTCACTATAATTGTGAACCTAGTCCTTTATTGAGCCGGATTCACTTTCGGGTTATTAATATTGCCGAGACTTCTCATTGCACCAAGATTCGACTCGTCTTGCAGCATGACTTAACCGACCCAGGTTTGGAAGCCCACGACCTAACCGATCTAGAACTAAACGATCCCTGATAACCCTGTCGTAAGGCCTTCTGGGCTGAGAATAATTCTATACTCGGCCCAAACTGATATTTTGGGCCCAATTGCCCCTCGCTTCTAAGGTTCTCAGCCTGAATCCTCTGGTCGAGCTCTGACCTTGAAGAAGCGAAATTAACACTCAAAATCCAAATACTCTATTTCTGAGGCGTATTTATTGAGCACGATTGCACGATCTTGATCCTGCTAACCAATACACCACGTGGCATCCTTTTATACAGCTAATCCCTAATAATGACGTTTAAAGCGTGCGGCTCCCTGAACCGTCATACCACCATGACCTTGTTGCTGAAAACAACCATGCCGCCTCGATCTGCAAACCATTTAGCATCGTGCAGACGCCAAAACGTCTTTCACCATAAATCTCGCCGCCACACGCCATCATGTGTCCCCCGAAACACGAAACCCTCGGTCTTCTCAACTAGATTTTCTAAATGTTCATAATGATTAGCGAATTTCTCGGTCGATTTTACCCTTCATTTTGAATTTCGAACGATTGCCCTTCCTTCCACCGTTTTATAAATACCGAAATTCTCTCATTTGTACTTTACGCTTTCAAATTTTCTGAAATTCTTGCCATCGCTCTCTGGTGCACTCCTTCCTTCCGGATCTTTGTCTTTAAATCTCCCAACCCAGAAAAACTCATTTCCTCTCGCATTCTTTCAATCCCTTTACAATGGCTTCCTTCATCTCCAAGCTTTCCAAAGAATGCGAACAATGTCAGAAAATTATTGATCGAAGTTCGATCAAAACCATATGGTTCGAAAGTGACATGAGCACCCCTCATCAAATCTTGGGTCCTCTCTTTAAAGCGGCAGTACCATCAACCATCACTGGGCTTCTCCAGAAGCATTGCCTATCACCCTTGCTACAAGGATTTGAATGGCCGAAGTGGGATGTGGCAAGGCCTCAAGGCTTTTGGCCCTCGACCACTACAACCTGGGCAGCCTGGGTTGTACGAATGGAAAAGCTCTTCAGCGAGCAATGGAAAGTCCTCGGCATTTACGACGCTATTCACCTCTCGTCCATGGAGGTCATCCTGGACAAGAAGCTCCTCCTAGCGGCCTTATGCTTTTGGTGTTCGGCCACCAACACCATGGTCCTCCCTCTCGACCCCATTGGACCCACCATCCTTGATCTCACTGCCATCTTGGGGACTTCCCCGACTGGAATCCCAATCGACGCTGCCCTCTCTGGGTACCCGTCGAACCTTAACTTGAAGGCGCTCTTCGAAAAATGGGCCCTTAAGACGCTAAGCGGTGAAGGCCAAATACCCTCGAAAGAAGAGGTTCATAAGCTTCACAAGAACTTCTTCAACTATAACACCCTCTATCTCCATTTTGCCGGCCGAGGAGAAAAGGCTCTGCGAGAAGGAGAACACGAGGCTTTCCTCTTTTATTGGTACAACAAATTTATCTGTTATACCAAATCCAATAAGTGTCTGGTCGAGAATATGCCAGTGGCCGAAGCCCTAGCTAGCGGTCACACTCTAGCACTCAGCCCCGCCATTCTCGCCCATCTCCTACGTTGCTTGGCCGAAACGACCCTAGATAAGGTCGATCCGTAGTAGAATGGTCCCCTCTGGGTCTTCCAATTCTGGTTGCAGGTCTACTTTGCTCCTCTTCGGCCAATGATTACCGATTTCTAGCCTAAGGAAGCGCTCGGCCCTCAGCTGGCTTTCCTGCCAATCCCCCCTCACCAAGCCGAAGAAGTGTTCAGATACTTTTTCGCTCTTGATGACCTTTCTGATGACGAGTTCTTGATCTGCCGTCGTCAAGAATACCCTTCGTCGATCAGACTTCCTACATCAGCGTGGGGCGCGGACAAAGATGTTGACCTTCGTCAATCATAGGGGTCTTTCGTGCTTGCTCGTGACCTGCCTCTCTGTTGTGAGGGTCGCCAAGCGAGTTGGGAACTGTATCATCCCAACTTCCTCGCTCGGCAGCTTGATTACCTTCAAGGTTACCCAATCCCCCTGCTCTCCTCACGATCCGTCCTAAGCCGCGGACGCGAACCTGGCTCTTTAGAGAAGGAATGCAACGAAGCCAAAAGAGAGTTCCAGGAGCGGTGCCAAAAATTCCACCTTCGACCGGTCACTCCAGAACCTCTTTGCACTGACACTTTCGGTGATTGGTGGGAAGAGTATACCCACCAGTTTTTTGGTGTTCCGATCAAAACCGTTCTGAACAAAATCTTCGGTGATCGACCTAAGAAGGCTCATGCCCCCCAACCCCAAAGTAACAGTTTATTTCTACCTTTTCCTTCAATTTTGAACTACTGATCGGCTTTGCTGATTTTCTTTTACTTTTCCAGGCAGTCGG
Organism: Malus sylvestris; assembly: GCF_916048215.2. Lineage (NCBI taxonomy): Eukaryota > Viridiplantae > Streptophyta > Magnoliopsida > Rosales > Rosaceae > Malus > Malus sylvestris. The sequence goes on from NC_062267.1 coordinate 16,779,707, forward strand.
CCATTAAAAAAAGTGGAAGTGGTCGCTGCGGCTGCGGCTGCGGTCGAGAAAAAATTGGTCGTTTCCAATAGGGTTAAGACCGCCGTCTAGGCCATGTTGAGCAAACGACCTCGTCAAGAGGTGAGCCGGCCATTGAAGTTCCTCGGCCCGCCAAACGGGTAAAAAAACTGGCGAAGAAAGGGGAACGGGAGATTCACATTATCTCCAGTCAAACTACAGGGGCGACGACTCCCAGTGTTTCCCCTTCTCCCCCCATCACCCAAGCTTTTGTTGAGAAACGGTCAATTCCGGCCGAAGAAACAGTCCAAGGCCTGTTTCTAAAGTCGGTAAACCAGTTGTTGTTCCACCGGTCTAAGCTGCACTCATCCCGGAAGAGGCAGTCCTTGTGACCGAGGGAACTTATCCTGAAAATCCAAAACCCTCGGCCTTCATTCTGGAAGAGAGCGATGGGAGCGACGAGGTTCCACTGGCGAGTTGCTTTCGACCCCGCCGTCAACCTCCTCCTGTGTCCGAGGCGGCTGTCCAAATCGGCCCTTCTACGGCCGACCGTGGCAAACAACCTACTGGAGAGCCAGAAGCAGCGGTGGAAACGCCCGTTCACCTGCAGGACCAGGACCTCAATATTTCTCTACAGGAAGCCACTTCGGCATTCGTAAGTACCCCCTACCTGTTGGAAATATGCCCTGAAAGTCAATCTTTGGAAGAAATCTTTCAGGACAAATGAATCGATGTATGGATGATTCTTATACATGAAATGGCAAAGATACTAATTAGGACTATCTCAATAAACGATATAAGTCCTGAATAGTGAATCCATGGAAAATGGATCGATTGAAGAAGTAATCTAATGATGTTAGACTACAGAGACCTTCTTCACATAACCATTATGTCCAAAAGGTTCCTGGTTGTTGGATTGTCGGAGGGATACTGACAATGCTTAAACCGGTACATACTGTGTCCGCTTCAATTGGAAGGATGGAAAGTCTCAACCCATTCGTGTTGTGACACTAAGACAAGTATGTAGGTGCTCATTAAGGGAATGAGTTCACTGAACACAATCGAATCAGAGTACTTGCATGGAGGTCTACTCACATGTCAAGCAAGTAACTCAAATGGTTGGAATAATGTAAGTAATCCTTTGACCCGAGGCATCGTCGTTGTCTTGTGGTTAAGTACTTAATCTTTGATTATGTCAACGTCACTCTATCAGAATGTCAACGGCATAGTTGGGGTTAAGCCACTTAGTCATGAAGGCAAATGTATGCGCAACAAGGAATCTCTAATCCTCGATAAGAGAGGAAGAATACTCTAAGATATGATTCGGGAATCTTCGGCCGAAGTATCGAGCGTAATAAAGGAAAGCGTTCCTATACGACTCAATTGGATCATATAAGAAGGAATAATCACATTAGGGGTTTGACATGATATATCCATACCCTAATGATGTGATTGAGAGTATTGTATTAGAGAAGGATTGAATTACATTGTAATTCCAACTGACTAGGTTCTTCAAATAAACTTCTACATTAGCTTGGGTAGCTATGACATATGGTTAGATGTCACTCATAGCTTGTGAGTTCTTCTAGATGATTAAATGTAGTCGTCAAAGAAGAAAGGTGAATTAAAATGAAGTTTTAATTCACTAAGTGATTGAATTAAATATAAGCAATTGGATTGATGCCAATCACCTCACTGCCTTGCTAATTAGAACCTAAAAGGTTGTTCACCACAACACTATTGTAGTGAGTAACTAATGGATGATGGAAATAATTAATTGGATTGATTAATTGTTGTGATTGATTTAGAAAGTCTAAAGAAATCATAAAAGCGATAAAGATCGTTTTGGGCTTAAGAAACGTTCGGGTTTAATTGGGCCCATTGGGCCTAAACCCATTGGGCTTTTATTCAAGCATTGGATGACTTGAAATAATAAAAGCCCAAAGCCCAAACAAACAACAAAGAGGCCGGCCACTTTAGATGTGAAAGGAGTGAGATATTTAGTCAAGTTGTTGACTAGGTTTCTTTTGTCTATATAAGGAACTTTATAAGATATTGTTCATTAGGGTTTTTGTGTGTTAAAACAACAAAGAGGCAAAAGAAAAATAGCTCTCTAAACTACACAAAGGCCCGCCACCAAAGGGAGTTTTTACTAACATCTCTTACACCCTTTTGGTTATTCCTTCATCCTTCTCACTACACTAGTGGGTGAGGATCTTTAGAGGTTTCCTACTTTGGGAACTTGAAGAGAACCTAGGAGCACTCATTGTAACAAAGTGGAGGAGGCAAGGAGGGAAGCTAGGCTCAAGGATTTCAAGGAGCAAAGGGCTTGGAGGTGGTCCATCCTTGGTCTCAAGTCTAGATCAAGAGGTATAAGACTAACCTTCACTTTGTTCTTGATTCTAAAAATTGTTTTGATGCATTATATATAAACCTATGAACCTTGAAGGGGATTTGCATGACTATAGCTTTGATAATTTGTTATAAATGCTTCCGCTGCTTTCGTATATTAAATTTGATTTGTATATGCATGATAGTCATTATGAAATTCCATTCAAGAATCTCATAATTTTCCCTTCACTACCGCCTTTCCTTGGTAATTTCTCTGCCATAGAACTCTAAATCAGGAAAATACTAAATGTCAGGTGCCTCCTCCTGTGTCCAGGCGGCTGTCCAAGTCGGCCCTTCTACAGTCGACCGTGGCAAACGACCTGTAGGAGAGCCAAAAGCGACGGCGAAAACGCCCGTTCATCCGCAGGCCTAGGACCTCAATATTCCTTTGCAGGAAGCCACTTCGGCCTTTGTAAGTACCCCCTACCGCCTTTCCTTGGTTATTTCTCTGTCATGGAACTCTAAACCAGGAAAATACTAAATGTCAGGTGCCTGTACACTCTTTTCATCTAACATTCTATCCGCCGAAGGGTGTTATCTATATTTCTTGGCCGCCTCAGTGGCCGTCGAACGTAGATAACCTCCATCGGTCGCATGAACTGAGAAGCAATCTAAGATACTGGGCTCAACCATTAAGTCCTTTAGGTTCGAGCAACGATCCTGAAGACATGGCCGAAGTCTCATCTCGGCAGGTTTAAAAAAAACAAAACCTTATTTCTACCTTTTTCGTGATTTCCTTGAGCTTAAACTGATTTTTGTGTGCAGGCTTCATGGGAAGTCGAGTTCAAAGCCCTTTTGTCCAACACTACTAGAGTGGCTAGTCTTTCGGCCACCACAACTGCAGTCGCTGATTCAACTGCTCTAGCTCGGTAGCAAGAGGTCTTGTCTCTCTTGGCGTCGTAAGTCCTTGAGCGCAAAGGTCTTGATTTGCTAGGTGCATGTCTAAACAACCTCGGAACCAACGGTCAACTGAGCGCTGAGGCCATCGTTCAGGCATCATCTGCCTTAGAGCGAGTTTGAGAAACCTTTAGTGTCTTCGAGAACGCTCTGAGGGCCGAACAAGATCTGCAAGCTGTTACGGCTATCCAAGAAACTCTCCGTCCGAAGATTGACGATTTAAAGGCAAAAGGGGAGGCTTTGGTCGACCTCGACCGTCAAATGGCCGAATTGGCAAAATGAAGGTAGGCTATTGCTTCCGAGCTTGCGAAGGACTTCGAGTCGGGCGGCAAAGCTTGTTTAACCGAATATGCAGGGAGCATAAAACGGGTCTAGCAGTTGAAAATGGACAAGAAGAACCGGCAGGCCGAGGTCATAATGGGCGAGGTGCGGTGGTTGGAGCTGAAGGTCATTCTTAGCACTCTTCTTCCTTCTTCACCCTGAATTTATTTAAATGTAAACTGATCGACCTACTCAATTTGTGTATTCTCTTATCGATCTTAATGAACTGAATTTCTATTCCCGCATTTCCTATGTGACCGGATAGTACTTTTTTTAAAACTTCCCATTGATTGGCAATTTGTGAACTAAACCAGTCCGGTCTCTAAGATGATATGCGCCTTTGCCGAGAACCTTATGTATGACGAAAGGCCCTTCCCAAGTTGGCGACCATTTGCCGAACCTAGGGTCTTTAATTCCTACGGGCAACACCGTTTGCCAAACTAATTTTCCTTCGCCAAATGTTTTCTATCAGACCTTTTGATTGTACGCTCGCTCGGCAATCTGTTTTTGTGCCACTAGCAAGTTATAAGCATCGAGTCGCGCTTCTTCTAAGTCTTCTAACTCCTGTCTCATGGACTGATTATATTCAGCGCTGAATAAACTACTTTGTTCAATTATTTGTAACGAATTTATGCTTAGCTCGACTGGTAACATTGCGTCGTGTCCGTAGGTTTGTGCATACTGGGTTGTCCCAATCACCGATCGGAGCGATGTTCGATATGCCCATAAAGCCTCATTTAACTTTAAATGCCACATGCCAGGCCTCTCTTTTATTATTTTCTCGAGAATGCCGATCAACACTTTGTTACTTGCCTCGGCCTGCCCATTTGCTTGTGAATAATATGGTGTAGACTGTTCAAGCTGAATTTTCAAACTTGCCGTATATTCTTTAAACCTCTCGGTTGTAAAGATTGTGCCATTATCAGTTATAATCGTTTCTCGTACGCCGAATCTGGTCACAATGTGTTCTTCCACAAAGTCGCAAACTTCTTTAGATGTTAACTCGACATATGATTTTGCTTCGACCCACTTAGTGAAGTAATCGGTTGCTACCAGTATCCATGCGTGCTTAGCAGCCCTAGAAGATGGTGTGATTTTACCGATTACGTCCATGGCCCATCCTCTAAACGGCCATGGTTTAGTGACTGAATGTAATGACTCGGCCGTGACTCATTGTATAGGACCATGAATCTGACACTGTATGCATCCTCGTGCGAACTTGATACAATCCTTTAATATTCTTGGCCAAAAATAACCGTGTCGTCGAAGCAACCACCGCATTTTACGTCTGGACTGATGAGCTCCGCAAACCCCTTTATGGACTTCTGTGATTGCTTGAGAGGGGGCCGAGGCATAGCAGTAATAGACCATCCTCACCCTTTCGGTATAACTCGTTTTGGTACGTGACATAGTTTGTGGCGTGAACTCTTATCTTGCAACTGTGTTTCCCATTGGGATTGTCAAGATACTGCATAATGGGCTTTCTCCAATCATCTGGTATTGCCTCGACAGCGCAAACATCTATAAGGTCTTGTCGGTTTAACAACGAAGGTAAGGACATGACTCTGGTGCGTATCACGTTGTTGCGTCGAAGGACTTGCTGGTTAACCAAGGTCGGGTATAGCTGTCGTAACACGGGTATTTCTCAGCCTAGCTTGCCCCCCAGGAGTTATGCATCGGAGGGGATTTGAGCCAATTTGTCTGCGTCGGTATTATGGATCCGAGAAATATGTTCAAATGTAATACCATCGAAGGAGTCGGCCAAATAGCTGGCAACGATGTGGTAGGGTGCCAGGGTACAACTCATGCATCGAAAAGACCCATTAAGTTGGTTAATCACAAGTTCGGAGTCGCCGAGGATGAGGGCACTAGTTGCCTGCAAGTCATGAATGATGCCAAGGCCGATGATGAGGGCTTCATATTTGGCCTGATTATTTGTGCATTCAAAATCCAGCTTGAGCGAAAAATACCAACGATCATGGTTTGGGGATTGAATGACAATTCCGACGCCAACCGAGGATGAAGTACTTGAGCCGTCAAAGTACATCGTCCAGTAGTTATCGCGCGTTTCAACCATGCCGATTTCGACGTCGGTGCCCCCAAAACCATAGAGGGAAGGGTGTTGAGCGAGGAAATCAGCCAGTGCCTGGCCTTTGACAGCTTTCTGAGGCACGAATTGCAAGCTAAACTCGGACAACGCCATTGTTCACTTCCCAATTCGGCCTTTTACGATTGGTCGGGTGAGCATATAGCGGATGACGTCGGTCATGGCAATAACTTGTGTGACCGATGGGAGCATGTAATGCCGAAGCTTAGAGGCGGTGAAAAATACGGCGAGACAGAGTTTCTCGACGGCGGAATAAATGATCTCCGGTTGATTGAGATTTCGACTGAGGTAGAAAATAGCATGCTCTCGTCCGGCATTCTTTTCTTGCACGATGAGGCAGCCGATGGACTCTTCGGCCGCCGAGATATATAGCTTGAAAGGCTTACCGTGCCTGGGTGGGACAAGGACAAGTGGTGTCATGAGGGAGACTTTGATTGGCGTAAACGCCGCCTGATGCTCGTCTTTCCACTCAAATTTATCTGAGTCTTTAAGTTTCAAAAACGTAGAGAACGCTTTCATTTTACCAGCCGAGTTAGCTATAAATCAGCAGAGAAAATTTATCTAACCAAGTAAGGACTGTAGTTATTTTCATCCACTTCAATCCCACGGTGATGCACGAGGAAGCCGAGAAAATTACCGACCGACACACCGAAGGCACATTTGGCAAGATTCATTTTGAGGTTGTGTTGACGCATACGGAGGAAAGCCTGTCGGAGATCATCCAGATGTGTCTGCTGGCGTTCTTTGCTCGTTGGTATGTGACGCCGGCGTTCTTGAGGCCGAATGGCATGACAACCCATTCGTAAGTGCCGAGTGCCCCCAGGCAGCGAAAAGCAGTCTTTTGCACATCGGTTTCGACAATGAAAATTTGGTTGTACCCGGCATGGCCATCCATAAAAGATAAGATCGCATGATTCGCCGCGACATCGATTTACAAATCCGAAATCGGCATTGTATACTCATCTTTGGGAGTTGCCAGATTCAGATTTCTGAAGTCGATGCAAATGCCCAATGCACCACTTTTCTTTAAAACAGGAATGATATTGGTCAACCATTCAACGTATCGAGCTGTCCGAATGAACCCTGCTTTCAAAAGCCAAACTAGTTCATCCTTGATACCGAGTTGCACTTCGGTTGAGAATCGTCGAGGTGGTTGACGGAAAGGTTTACACCCAGGTTTAATACGTAACTCATGCTCGACGAGAGTGCGATCAAAGCCAGGCATTTCATGGTAGCTCCAAGCAAAACAATCTTTGAATTCCTCAAGCAGGGCACGAAGTTCGGCTTTCATAGGTTAGGGAAGTAAAGCACTAATAAATAAAGGTCCTGGGTCATCGGCCGCCCCAACATTAATTTCTTCCAAGGGGTCCTTAACTTGGGGCCGATTGTCTTCGAGCTCAGCCGGGGCAGCTTGAATTTTGTCAAGAGATAAGACAGGACCATTATCTCTTTCGACAAGAAACTCGACGAGGTTAACGCCCGAATTTGGTTGCTTAGATATAGTATACCAATGAGCCAGTGATCACTCATATATTTCATACATTTATACCATCCATTTCTAAAGTCTTTGTGATGTTTTTGTGTTAAATTGTGGTACTTTACCTTACCTTGTGTTAATGTACAATTAAATTTGCTTTAAGATTAATTTCAAGAAAAGTGGAGAAAAATAAAAAAGAAAGGAAAGGACACTTTGTGTTTTGTATAATTAAACATAATTCAGTCCGTTATTATGTGCAGATGGGTTCAAAATATACCGGTTTCAATTATCTTTATCTAAAGTTGCAGACCACTACAATACCATTACATCTTAAAGCTTAAGTGGGGAGTGCACTGACAGAGGAATAAAGAGACTAAAAACAGAAAACAAAGGAAATGGGACGGTAGTGGAGAAATGGGAAGGAAATGGAACAAAAAGAAGTAGAAAATAAAGAGCATGGCAGACAAGGAAATGTGGAGGAATGGCAAAAGAAATAAATGGGACGGTAGTGGAGAGAGGTCAGCAGGCGTGGAAAGAAAAAAAAAACAGAAAGCAGAAACGAAAGAATAAGGAGAGAGGGCAGAAACGGAGAGGAAGGCAGGTCAGAGCCTGGCAGCTAGTGAGAGAAGCTGCACAGAAAACTGTGCGGAGAGCAGAGAAAACACACGGAACAGAGAAGGGAAGGGAGGCGCAGAGACTGTTGGGCGCGGAAAGAATAAAGGCTGCCTTTGGCAGCGTGAGAGATAGGAGGAGAAGCACGGGAAGAAGAGGAGCACAGAGGCAGAGGCTTCACTCCATTCTTATTGGTGTTATCTTCTCAAACTCATGTTTAATTTTTGGTTTAATTTGAAAATAATGTGTAACTAAATTTATTTTGGCTAGAGGTTAATTCAAAGCCATGAATATATTTGTAATATAAATTGATAACTGGAAATCGATTTAGGTTGTATTTATTTCATGTGTGGAGAAGAACCCTCTAGCTAGTCCTTCACCTATCCTTTCACCTTAATTTCATGCTTTTGTCAATTCTGTAATTTATTTAAGTTTAATTTACTTCTCGTCAAAACCAAACATGCCCCCATTATTAAATTATATTATTTAGTTAGTTTTCATTGTTGTTAGTCTTTTAATTCAATTTTCGTCCATTTCAGTTCCTAGTGTCTAATTTGATTGTTTTCATTATTTGAGTCATTCTAAGTGTGTTTCGAGTTATTAGAGTTTTTAGCCTAGTTTTGTGTCCTTGAGTCTTGTTTAATATTTTTAAATTAATTTAGAATAGATTAGCAATCCCTCCTAATCCCCGGCCTGGAACGATACCCTACTTACATCTATACTACAATTGTCAAAAAGAGGGTTTAATTTTGTGTGTCAAGTAATTTTCACATCAAATTTTGGCGCCGTTGCCGGGGATTAGCAAAATTGCTAATCCCCCTTTCTTTCTTTTTTCGTGTCTTTTGTTTTTCGTTTCTGATTTCGTTTCGTTTATTTTACTTTTGATATTTGATTTAGTTTTCTTTCTTTGATTTCAGGTTCTAGAGAAGTAAGACATGGATTTTGCTAACATTCAAGCTCAATTGGCGAATCTTACTTCTCAATTGTCACAGATTGCCGGAAGGACTACAATGCAAAATGTCCCTACATTTGGTGTGTCTTACGGGCACGGATATCAAACTTATCAACATCCTCAATTCACTGTGAATGAAGATGCTTGGGGTTATCAAAGCTATGATCAACCAAGCAACAACATGTTTTCCAACGCTTACAATTCGGCTTGGAGAGATCATTCAAATTATATGTGGGGGGAACCTCAACAATCTCAACAAGATGCATATTGGCAGCAAGACGAGTTCTATTCAAGACCTATGCAGCCACCACAGCATCCCCCACAACAAGTCCAATCAAATCAAAGTATGCCCGTGAATTATAATGAAATTCTTGAAGGACTAATTTCTTTGGCGCAGGGTTTTCAAAAAGAAGAACAATTTTTACCATCGGAAGAGTTCTATCAGTGGCCATATGAACCGTCACAGCCACCACAACAATCAACCCAATTCAATTCAGGTACGTCCTTGGATAATGATACACTTAATAAGTTACTCACCTCTTTGAATCAGGGAGTAGAAAATCAAAACCAAGAGATGCAAGACCGAGTCAAAAGAGTGGACGAATTGGATATGCAAGTTGGGCAGATTGTGGAATTCATGGCACAGATTCGAGATCAAAGTGAACTTTCCAACTCAAACATTGCAAATTCAAAGGCAGAAAGTGAAATCGATGAAGCAATCACTTTGGAATGTGACATGAAGGATGAAGTTGTCCCAGAACCATCCAAACACAGCCCGAACATGGATGAATTGCTGCTGCAAGCAGAAGAGGAGGAGGACGACCTGGGCAGTTTAGAAGAATTCTTGCTGCAAGCTCCTCAAATCCCTATGTCATCCAACTCAGGTGAGGAAGTTCTAAATTCACTTCATTCTAACATCATTCCACAGAATGTCCTTTGTCCTTGCAGGTTTTTGACTCCAAATATCAAAGAGAGTGAAAAAGACATTGTGGAAGCTCTTCCAAAGGTGCAAAGTGATATCCCAATTCTTGGTGCACCAAAACAAGTTCCCGATGGTATTGAAACGTTCAAAGAACCTTGCACACCAAGAAAAGGGATTCAAGAAAATGAAGTGGTTGAAGCATATCAAGAATACATCCAAGAGGCTATGCATGAGACAATCAAGCCCAAAGCAGTTGAGTTTGATGACACGGGACAAGCCACAACCATCATAGTAAACCTGGCCAAGTTCAAAGTCCCAGAAATGTTCAACGATGTGGTGTTTGTCATTGAGTTTGTGTCGGAAAAAGAAAGTAAGCCATCTTCTCCAATTTTAATTTTAATTTATACTAACATGTTTCTGATTTTGATGATTCAGGCACCCACTCTTGAATTTAAACCATTGCCGAATCATTTCAAGTATCACCTCCCATTAAAAGATAAATTCCATGCTTTGGAGCCGAGGGGAGTTTAAAGGAAAGATTCGTCCGACTACGGACGTTAAAGCAAGCGCTTCTTGGGAGGCAACCCAAGCATTCAACTTACACCCTTATCTTTACTGCTTTCATTTTGTTTTGTTTAGTTAGTTATGTTATTTGGTTGATTTCTGTGAGTTTGTGTTATTTAGCTTAAGTGTGGGGGAAGGTTAAACAAAGTCTTTTTACATTAATTTACATATTAAAAAAAATAAAATAAAACACTTAAAAAAAAAAAAATATTTTACAATGATGTGTAAACTAATAGCATTCATTGGTCAGGTGGTGCTTCAGTAGTCGGCGGAGCTTCTGCAGTCGGCGGGGCCACAGAAGGAGGAGGTAACAGAGGTTGATTCTTTGGAGCTTCAGCAGTCGGCGCAGCCCCAGAAGACGAAGGCAGATGCTGTTGGAACAAACCCACAAACCTCCGATGATCAAGTAAAATCTGACCATCAGATTCATGCATCTGGTCAATTTTCCTCTTCATGTTTGTGGCATAGTTGTGTGCAAACTTGTGCAATTGTTTATTTTCATGCTTGAGTCCTCTAATCTCCTCTTTGAGACTCATTACTTCAGCCGCCAACGACTCAACTTGACGGGTTCGGGCAAATAGGCGTTGGGCCATGTTGGACACAGAACCCGCACACTGCACGCTAAGAGCCAGAGACTCCTTCACAGCCAACTCATCAGATCGTCTAGAGAGCAGTCTGTTATCTCTAGGAGTGACAAGTTTCCGGGCCACCACCGCAGCTGTCATATCATTTTTCATCACCGAATCCCCCACGGTAAGGGGACCGGTAGGGGATATGAAGGATGGGCGCCATATGTTGTCTGGTGAAGGCGGAGCTGCCTCTTCACCAAGGTTCAAGTCAAAACGACGATCGGAAGGGCCAGACATTTTTCAGAGGTGGTGAAGAAAGAAGAGAGTCGGACTGATCAAGATTAAAAACAAATGCAAGAATGGAGTGTTTACAAGAGGGAGCTCAAGTGTGTTGTGGAACAAAATTAACACCTCTATAAAAAGAAGAAATCAAAGAGGCGCTCCTCAGAAATTGAAGAGGCGTCCTCTCGCAAATCGAAGAGTCGGGGCTCCTTTCTCAAACGCCTGATTCTTTTCTCAAAAGAGGAGTTTCCTTTCTCAAAAGCCGGATTCTTTTCTCAAAAGAGGCGTTTCATTTCTAAAAAGTTGGGCTTGCTCAGTAACCACGAGCCGAACCCCGAATTTCAAAAGATCAATTTGTCCAGACGTGTTGTCACTCGTCACATGCAACTGGTAGCTTTCCGGAAATTACGGGCAACTTTGTCAGTAAGCGCGTAATTTGTACTATTCATCCATCCACCGGCTGCCGACAATGAGTGAGAGAATAGTTCCGGTTGTGAAGAAAAGTCCTATAAGTATCTACCTTCGCCTTCCACAGCAAAGGCACACCTTCTCAGCACTTCTTCATCTCCGAGAATGCATTCCCAAAGAATCCTCCTAAGTTACTCAGTATTCCTTATTCCTTGGGGTACCTCTGCAAACAACCCATCCAAAGCAAAAGTATTTCATATCATGAAGGTTGAAAGCAAGAGTATCTCATATCATGCTTTCTCCCTGTCCTTCTCCTTGTCTTTGTTTTACGACAAGGAGAAAGCAAGCAATCAGCCAGCACTTGGTATAAATCTTCCGATCTGGAGCCAACTGCCTGGAACCCCTTCCTGATTGCTTACCTAGCCTTGCTCTCGAGTACTCATCTTCATCATCTTGTGCTTTCTCTTCGTCTACCACATCTGCCTGGGGGACAGTAAGGGAAGTGAAAATGATACCTCGAAGCATGTGGAGACAATTCAGCTAGGGACAAGGAGAAAGAAAGCAAGAGGTGGGCACTTGGAAAGATTGAAGAAAGAAACAGACCAACACCTCTCCCTCGTGCCTGCCTGTCGTGCAGAAGAAACAAGCAGAGAAGAATGCAGCTTGCACAATCATCCCAGCGGAAGGAGTCTGAGATAAAGAACTAGAGAAGCTGCCACATCAGCTTGGAGAACAAATAAGGAACTGCAACATCACCAAAGAGCAAAGCTTCGCCGTACAATATCATCAAATCATCACTTGCAAGTAAAAAGCTAAGTGTCACCCCGCTCAAGAGGAAAGCTGTGGAAAGTCAACAAGCACGACCAATGATCACTTATTAGTTCTATTCATTGTCTTTTATCGTGATTTTCAATTTTTCGTTTCAATTTTTTTATTTATTTTTTTTTTCATTTTCTTGCGTTACTTAACTGAATTATTTCTTTTCTTTGCAGGAACTTTTGGTTATTTCCACCCTTGAAGTTGATTGCAGAATTTTAGCTTGGGGGGTCATCGCTTGGTTTTACTGCAAACTAGGGAAGTTTTCAGTCCAATTGCTTTATTTTGTTTCTTATTAATTATTTATTTTATTTTTATTTGCATTATAGTGTTTTCTGACATTGGGGACAATGTCCAGTTTAAGTTTGGGGGTAAAGAGTATAAAAAATAACCAAATTGAAAATTTTTTTTGTACCTTCAACTACGAACGAGTTTCATTTGTTTCCATGTTGTTGCTTTTTGTTTTCTTAATTAGTTTTGTTTTCTTTAAAAAAAAAAAGAAAAAAAACAAAAAAAAAAATTTTAAAAAATCAGAAAATTTAAAAATCCAAAAATATTGTCTTGTTTCCCTTATTGTTTTGAATTAGATTTTTGTTAGTTGCCCGACCCAATGATATAATTGGATCAAATTTGAACCATGATCATCAAGAACTTAGTTAACATGTGTTTTGTGAAATTCCTAATTCTCTTGTTAGTTTTGTACATGTTTGATCATCTTTGAAAAACCAAATGCACATAGCCTTGTTGATGTGAAACTAAAGCATGACTTAAAGCTTCATATGTGAATTTAGTGACCATATACATCCTATGTGAGTTTTTGAGCCTATTGAAAGTGTGTGCATTTTTCATACACTCCTATTTTTTTTCATGTGTGATGAACTTATGTGAGATACATCTCTAGAACTTGCGTAACGATCTTTCGAAATGTTTGTCATTGATTGCATGAATTTGGAAATGATAGAGGCATTAGGTTTACCACTATGGCCCAAATAACCATGTTTCCCAAAGAAAAATGATATCATTAGATTGCCAATTTGAGCCGTGTATGTTGAGCCTTTTATTTCTTATCACCAGATATGTTTACCCTTATTCCTGAAACATTTTTTCCTTACCCTTTCCAAGCGAGCAATGCGAGATTGTCTTATGAGAAACGTTTGTGAAGTACTTTGAAGGTGTTTGGCAAAAAAATAAGTGTGGGGGTATTTCATGTTTGTATTTAAAAAAAAAAAAAAAAAAAAAAGAGAAAAGAGAAGAAAAGAAAAAGAAAAAGAAAGATTGTATACAAATGAAATAAAAAGTTTTTAAAGTTTCAGTTTAAGGGTGTGGTTAGAGGTGCTAAAAGAATCGTTGGAAAGATTGAGTTCTTATAAATCTAAAGAAAAGAATTGCTTGCAATGTAGCTTGGAACTTGTGTTTACCTATTCTTTCATTTCAATAACCATCTCCCTAAACCTCATTACATCCAATAAAAGTCCTCTTGATTTAAGTTTTGCAATTATGATTGGGAGATGAGATCTTTATGCAAGCTTATGGTAGAAATTTCACATTTGATTCTTTGAGCGAAACACATTTAAACTAAACACATGTGTGATTGAGTGTATATCCCGTGAGAAGGTTGCTAGTTTGCATATGATGATTTTAGAAATATAAAAATTTTTGAAATTGCATTAGCATGGCTATCTCACACACTACACTTCAAGGATGATTCAAAGATTACTGCTAATATTTGAATAAGGAAGATGAACTTGGATTAGTTCCTTGATGCTAGCTATGGTTCTTGATGATTTGTTTTCTTGAATGAAATTCTATGAGGGTCACATAGAGGGAAGCTAATGTTTTTCATGTTATTACTTTTTCATATTTTCTTTGTTTTGCTAGAGGACTAGCAAAGATGTAAGTTTGGGGGTATTTGATCACTCATATATTTCATACATTTATACCATCCATTTCTAAAGTCTTTGTGATGTTTTTGTGTTAAATTGTGGTACTTTACCTTACCTTGTGTTAATGTACAATTAAATCTGCTTTAAGATTAATTTCAAGAAAAGTGGAGAAAAATAAAAAAGAAGGGAAAGGACACTTTGTGTTTTGTATAATTAAACATAATTCAGTCCGTTATTATGTGCAGATGGGTTCAAAATATACCGGTTTCAATTATCTTTATCTAAAGTTGCAGACCACTACAATACCATTACATCTTAAAGCTTAAGTGGGGAGTGCACTGACAGAGGAATAAAGAGACTGAAAACAGAAAACAAAGGAAATGGGACGGTAGTGGAGAAATGGGAAGGAAATGGAACAAAAAGAAGTAGAAAATAAAGAGCATGGCAGACAAGGAAATGTGGAGGAATGGCAAAAGAAATAAATGGGACGGTAGTGGAAAGAGGTCAGTAGGCGTGGAAAGAAAAAAAAAACAGAAAGCAGAAACGAAAGAATAAGGAGAGAGGGCAGAAACGGAGAGGAAGGCAGGTCAGAGCCTGGCAGCTAGTGAGAGAAGCTGCACAGAAAACTGTGCGGAGAGCAGAGAAAACACACGGAACAGAGAAGGGAAGGGAGGCGCAGAGACTGTTGGGCGCGAAAAGAATAAAGGCTGCCTTTGGCAGCGTGAGAGATAGGAGGAGAAGCACGGGAAGAAGAGGAGCACAGAGGCAGAGGCTTCACTCCATTCTTATTGGTGTTATCTTCTCAAACTCATGTTTAATTTTTGGTTTAATTTGAAAATAATGTGTAACTAAATTTATTTTGGCTAGAGGTTAATTCAAAGCCATGAATATATTTGTAATATAAATTGATAACTGGAAATCGATTTAGGTTGTATTTATTTCATGTGTGGAGAAGAACCCTCTAGCTATGAAACCGCGACCCGTCGTTGTTCCCAATTGGTGTCAAACATCAGGATCGGGGATGAAGTTAGCTAAACCGAGTCTCGTCGAATCCTGGTGGACAGTTTCGGCATCAACCTCGATAGTTTTTTACCGTCCCAAAAAATGAGCACTTGATACAATGATGAAGGAATACAGCTGGTTTGATAAATCCAGTCGCGACCGAGCAGTGCATTATACTCGGTCTTGGAGTCGAGGATAAAAAAGGCGGTCATGTGATTACGTCCGACAATGTTTACCGCTAAAGGAAGCACCTCTTTGGTGTGGGATTTGTCTCCGACAAAGCTGCTTATTGCGATCCCGGAGGGAATAAGTTCGTCATTGGAGCGATGTAATGCCTTTATGACATTTACAGGTATGATATTGATAGTGGCTTCACGGTCGACAAAAACTTTGGAGACTGGATACCCTTCGATATGGGCCGTTATGTACAATGGCTTCAAATGATGAAGTTTGGCTGATGAGGAGCGAGGAAACAATTCAACCAAAGCTGCCTTGAGATTGTCATCTTTTGTTGTCAACTCGACTTCAGCAATGGTTACAAAATCAATGTGACCGACTTCCTCGGTAACTACATCGCCATCGAGGAAATTCGGTTGAGATGTGCTCGACTGAAAATCAGTGGGAAAAACATGGACCATACTGATTTCCATGTTATCTAAGATTGACGAGCCCATCAGGTTACCGACTGCGGCATCCGCTTCCGTCAGAGTTGTACCAAGAGACTCCTCTGCTCCTTCTTCAATAGTTTGTTCCCTTGGTGTCTCTTCGGCAGCCTGTTGGTTCTACATAGGTGCCTCAGGTGGGTTTGAGATCAGAAGTGTGCCTGGGATTAGTGCCAGGATACGAGCTTGCTCTTGGTATATTATACGGGCATCCCTGGTGTCGAGATAGGCATCCAACCGTGTGACTCGTGTTATTTCATCAACCGTAAGGCCGAAAAGGGAAACAGCCGAAAAGACTTCGAAATGGTATCGTAAATACTGAAGGTCCTCCATTGAGAAAAGAAGGTCAGCTGCATCGATATCAGTGTATGGGTCGACTTCAAAACCAAGGACTCGAGCTTCTCGTATGTGCTGGAACCTAGCTTTCAATCCTGGATCTGAGGTCTTCTGAATAATTCGCTTGGCATCCAGGCAAGTTAGGACGAGATCGATTGTATCTTGACATGCTTTCGGTAAACCATATAGATCGTTGGCCGAATGTTTTTTATGAAACTCTAGCATATATTCCAAGGCCTCCCCGAGGAATGGTAGATGTAAATTCTGTCGAATTTTAATCAAAAGTGCTTGTGTGGTTGGC
This sequence comes from Malus sylvestris, assembly GCF_916048215.2. Taxonomy (NCBI): domain Eukaryota; kingdom Viridiplantae; phylum Streptophyta; class Magnoliopsida; order Rosales; family Rosaceae; genus Malus; species Malus sylvestris. Next base: position 16,796,206 of record NC_062267.1, read on the forward strand.
GGGGGCCGTTTGCTTTCAGCTTTTGCTTGAAATGCTCGAAGCGTGCCGTCATCTCCCCGGACCGCAGAAGAAGTTTGATCCGTTTATCAGCCTCCTCAAACGTGATTTCGACATCTCTATTGACCAGCCGTTTCCCTGGAACCAACTTTGTCATAATCGTTGGAGATGGTCGTTCATCATTATTGGCAACTGTTTCTTTCCGTCGCCATTTAGGGATCGAAGTTTCTTGGGCTACCCGTCGGTGGCCCATGCAATCTATTCTTTGGTGCCGACATTTCTGGGATTTGGACAGTGCAGTGTAGACACCTTTCGAAGAGTGATATGTATACCAACGCTGGTCTCGAGGTTCGGGAGGTTTGAAAGTTTTTTGGCTCTGCAATCATTCCGAGCTGCTAGAATTACGTATGTAATAATCTTCGTCATAAAATGGAGCATCAAAATCGAGGCACCGTCTGACTGAAGGTGTCTCTTCCACCCGTACTTTAGGACCGAGCCTATCAAAAATCCCTTGATGTTGGCCTGCGTTGAGCTCCTTTTGCTGTGTTGCGGCTGTAGATTGTTCCATTATAGGCGGAGAGGACTTTTCCTTTGGCTCGGTGTTGACATTTGCTTTACATTTGCTACATAAAACTGCCGACCCACTGTCTTCATCAGTGCTGTAATCTATCATGGGCTTGACAATAGCAGGTCCCGTTAGAACTGTAGGTGGTTTGTTTGAACGAAAATCAGCATTGAAACATGGCCGAGAATTCTGATTCAGAGAACGTTGCGGTGTAGCGACCTCTGCTTTCCCTTTTCCTTTGTCCCTAGGTAGGCGAGCATCTACCATATTTATTGTTGTCGTGGGGAATGGGTCTGTATCAACACTCATCTTCTTCTCCGGAAATTTGAGTTTGCCGTTATCAATCCAGCTTTGGATGTTGTCTCGAAACACGACGCAATTATTTGTCGTATGTTTGCTTGAATTATGGTATTTGCAATATATCTTTCCTTTAAGCTCGTCGGCCTTGGGAATGGTATGCCCAGGCCGAAGTTTAATGATCTTCGCTGATAGCAATTGATCAAAAATTGCATCGGCCTTTGTAATATCAAAAGTATAGACTTTTGACGTTTTCATTGTTTCTTCAGGGGCCAAGCGGGTTTTGACTTCCTTAGAGTCAATTTGAGTCAGTGTCTTGCAAACGTATGGCTTATCTATGACTATCTCGACTGTGTCCACGCTAACACATTCACCTTCGCCCGATGCATAACTAACAATGGGTTTTTTGTAGATCGTCCATCTGGACGGAGCTTTCGAGATCTTCTCTCACGGAGCAAATAATCATATTGCTCGACATGCTGGGCTAATTCATACATATCCCGAAAGTTTTCCCCCAAGAATTTCTTTTTGTATTCTACGTCAAGACCATTCAAAGCAAGTCAGACGAATTCGACTTCAGGGAGAGGTACTCGGCAACAATTCCTGGCTGATTTAAATCTGTTAAGATAATCCATTGGTGACTCGTCGGATGCTTGAGCCATCCTTGCTAACGAGGATATTGACACTTCCATCCCTGGCCGATAAAACTGCTCATGAAATTTCTCGACCAAATCCTCCCAGCTCTGGACAGAATTCGGTGGGAGGTTGATATACCAAGCAAATGTTGAACCGGTCAACGAAAAGTTGAACAATCGCAGCTTGTGAAAGTCGCTATTGACATCTCCGCATTGCACGGTGAAACGAGCCACATGTTCCAACGAGGATAAGGATGATTCTCCGACGAAAAGGCTAAAATCCAGGATTTTGAAACCTCTAGGGTATTCGAACTGTTCCACATAAGCCGGATACATATGTATAAATTTAGGGAACTTCGGCCCTTTCTTCATGGCCGAATCGATCATCCGTTGAACCTCAGTCATATCGACGAGTGTTGCCTCCACTCTCTGGTCGGATCCGTCTGACCTACTATTTGATCCTCATCCTTTTTCCAAGTTAATTGGTTTGAGCCGAACAGGGGTTGACTCGACCGGTGCAATTGGTAATAGATTATTTTTTGGTGACAAGTGCTGGGCAAGATCGAAAGACCTACCGTCGCTGACCTTACTAGCCAGTATTTCGAGTAATCTGGTTTGTACCTCACTGGTATTGCGTATCACGTCATGAAGTTTATCGATTCCTTGACTAAACGTCTGTTCAACCGTCCGAGATTGCTCGTCAAGTCGTTTTCAAAGAAACGATCTTGTTGGTGGATTAGTTCCCTCGCCACCATCCTCATCACAATCCTCCACTATCCCTCCATTGAGAACGCAAGTGTTCCTATTAGGGACTTCAAGACTGCGAAACTGACCGCCGAGATTAACTTCATTTTCTTGACGAGTCGCGCTTGTGGACTCAGGTGTCACGGTGCTAATGGGATTCTGCGTCTATGGCATACTTTGTCCTATGTTCTGAATTGGCAAATCGGCTGTTGACTTTCCCATAGCTGTTTTCTTTTTTACCGATTGCGTTTCAATTAGCATGAACTTCGTAGTTTAGCACTAGGTCCCACTGGGGGTGCCAAAATGTTGACCCTAAAAACTACCAAGCCTACGCGGCGCGCAGGCTGAGTAATCTATGAGCTAACTACGTCCTTCGATTAAATACGGGGCGTGCCAACTCGTCGGCCGAGGAGTAAAATTTGTTGATGTTGCGTTGGGTGCGCGGCTGACTTCTGCGTCTTGCGATTACGATTGAGGAAGGAACACGTCTCGGCCTCTTGGGTTCTCGAACCTGAAGACAAGGCTACTATTCTTACGAAGTTCACGAATCACCGTCGTCGGATTCGGTCATAGTGATGTTATTCGTCAGAGTAAACTCATGCCGAATCGACACCAAGGTGTAAGGACACAAATACTCAAAGCGAATATAAGTCTTAATAGTGAATGTCGTTCGGCCGTCTGAATGCCGAACTTTAAATCCCACTTGAGAGTATCCAATCATAAAATAACTCGGCGTGCAATGCGCCGAGCTCAGTAAACTGTAACACCTCACTTCGCCGAGAAGGCTAATGAGATGACCTCAATCAATAAGGATTCGAAAATCCTTCTCGACCGAGACTTGGATAAGTAACCAACCGTCCTCGCCACAGTGTTGTTGATGCCAACGGAAGATGCTGCGAGATCGGCTGATTCTACGATGACAGAGCTATCTATGCCGACTTAAGATATCACCGGTTGCTTTCACAGTGCTGTTGATGCCAACGGAAGATGTGTCAACGAAAAGAGAAAATAAAAATCTCAAAGTTGTTGAGAGAGTTTGCGCAGGGCAGTTGTGTGTTGAATTGGAGGGGCTTGAATTATGTACAGCCTCCTTTATTTATAGCACCAGATACCTTCAAGGTTGAGTTAAAACCCTACTCGGATTAGGACTTCTTCTCCTGATCAAACACCAACTCGACCAGTCCTATTTTCACTATAATTGTGAACCTAGTCCTTTATTGAGCCGGATTCACTTCCGGGTTATTAATCTTGCCGAGACTCCTCATTGCACCAGGATTCGACTCGTCTTGCAGCATGACTTAACCGACCCAGGTTTGGAAGCCCACGACCTAACCGATTGATAGGAGCATATTTATGCAACTTAATTGGCTTGTTCTCGTGCTTTTACGTCGTGTTTCTTTAGTTATTTTAGTGTTTAAAGTCACTTTTGTGTGTTTTCAGATTCTAAGGCCAAAGTGTGCAAAATGATATAATTTGGAGCCTTTTGGAGCAAAAAGAATGGATGAATTGAAGACTTGAAGAAATTAGGTTTCCTAATTGACGAAGGATTCCTAATTGAAGATGGATTCCTAATCACATGAGGATTCCTAGAAGAACAAGGATTCCAACTCCAACAAGGATTCCTACTTGAAGTAGGAAAGTTAAGCCAAGGTTTCCTATTTTGGTTTGACCTTTCCTAATTCTAAAAGTCCTTATGTTCCAGCCACTTTGAAGACTTCATATGCACTTGAGGACACAAAACAAAGGCCCTAGAACCCTTAGGGACGCTTGCCGCACACACCTTGCCCATTCCTTTTCCTTGCGGTGCAAGGGAGAGGGTTGTTTCCTGATTCCTTGCATTTAAACACATTCCTAATCTATTTTAACACCTTGCCGCACCTTTTAGCCTATTTCCTTTAAATTTCTGATTTGATTTCCTAATTCTATAAGCTTTAGACTTAATTTCTGTTTACCTAATTAACCTAGGGTTTTATTTCCTGAATCGCTTTAAATATACTTCCTTTTTGCAGCCACAATTCATTCATTCACTCCCATTCACGCCAGAAATCATTCACCCATCCTTGCTGCACCCATCCTTCACCATTCTCCATAGTTTCTGACCCCAAACACTCATAGCCGCACCATACATCCATCCAAAACACCATTCCACCCTTCTACACCATCCATAACCCCCAAAACTCACCCACTTGTGTGTTGCAGCAAGAAGGAAGAAGGAAGGATCCTTGGATGTCCAAGCTTCATTGTTGGTGCATTCTAGGTGTAATTCGTTTTATGATTTCATTGTGTAATTTCTTTTCCTTTCGTTTTGCTATGAACATGAGTGGCTAAAACCCCTATTGGTTAGGGGTGATTTCAAAGCCATGACTATGTGTGCAATTTGATTTGATAAATTCCAGTTATGAATTCTTGAATCATGAATGCAATTGGCTTAACTATTTGATTAATAACTTATTTGTGTTTGTTAATTAGGGGTCGACAATTAATTGGCATGCATAAATCTGATGCTAGAGTATAAGGATGTTTCACATAATCGTTACAAACTTATATTCATATGTAGTGAAGGTTGCTAGTCACAATCGCGTTAAGTTCAATTCCTAGCATGAGTGACATGATGTCATAGTTGCAAATGCTTTGTCATTGCTTATGGTTTTCATTGAACGTAATGATCTTTGATCGTATCTCTATTATGATGTCATGTAGGGGACCTTTGAAGAATGCTTTGGGTTGTCGAATGATGCCATCCAATCCAATAATACAAGGGAAATCTGAGAGTTAGCTAGTGATGTCACGGTTAATTTTGGGGCAATGTCGTTCATAATTCTATAAAGGAATAACTGGTGGTCAGATTTTACTTAATCACCGGAGGTTTATGGGTTTGTTCCAACAGCATCTGCCTTCGTCTTCTTGGGCGGCACCGCGTAGTAAAGCTCCAACTGATCAATCTCCGATACCTCCTCCTTCCGTGGCCCCACCGACTGCTGAGACTCCGCCGACTACTGCAACTCCGCCGACTACTGCGACCTCTCCCAAGCAGCCTTTGTGAAGGCTCCCTCTTGTATTATGCTATGTTTCTTTATTTCCCAGTTTCCTGTTCATTTCCATGAAGTTTAATGTTAAAATCCTTTGCATATTTGTTAATGTTTCAAAATAGAAAGTCATAACGAAAAATAATTAAACAAGTAATAAAATTGACAATCAAGCAGAATAAATGGGTTGCCTCCCTTAAAGCGCTTGCTTTAACGTCTTCCAACCGGACGATGAACACCTTGATCAACCTTCATGGGAACCCACGGCATAGTGGGTTGTCTCCTCCACATCTTGTTCTACAAAGCTCTCGTACATTGCATCCTTGAACGGAAATGGATAGTGATGTTTGTTGATGGGTGCGTTGTGTTGCCTAAGGTTCACGTTCCTGTGCCCACCGTCGGGGATCTGCTTGGGTATCTGCACCAAAGAAGGGAACCACCTATCAACTTTAATGGGAATTGGATTTGGATTAGGTGGCTTACCTATGTGATGTGATGAAGTGGCAGCAATGTGAACATTCTTCCCCATGGTGCTTTCGGCCAATTTGAGCACTATGAGGGCAGTGGCCGTATGGTCCTTGTACTCCACTCCAATTCCCTCATCTTGCATGGTTGTTGATGCATCCTTTGTGCTTGGTGCTGAACGGACCAGTCCTATCTTTTCAATTTTATCAATGGCACAACAAGAATGTACAACATTAGGAGTCTCAATGGATTCAGAAATTTTAAAACTAATCATGTCACCACCAATGCCATAGTGACTAATCCTTTGGCCACATCAATCTTCATTTGAGCCGTTTTCATGAATGGCCTTCCAAGGAGGATGGGCAATGAAGGGGCATGGTTCGATTCATCCATTTCGAGGACATAGAAATCCGCCGGGAAGATTAAATGATCAACCTGCACTAAAACGTCTTCCAAAACTCCCTTTGGATAAGCGTTAGATTTATCGGCCAATTGTATGATTACACCATCATTTTTCAATGCTCCTAAGTTCATAGATGCATAAATGGAATATGACATAACATTTATAGAAGCACCTAAATCAAGCATGGCAGATTTGAAACGGGTATTACCAATGACACACGGAATTGTAAAACTCCCCGGATCTTTGCATTTGGGGGGTAGTTTATGTTGCAAGATGGCGGAGACATTCTCACTTACATGTACCACCTCTTTCTCCCGGACACGTTTCTTTGTTGTACAAAGCTTCTTTAAACACTTGGTATACTTCGGGATTTGCTTTATGGCATCAAGGAGGGGAATGTTGACATGCACCTTTCTAAATGTCTCTAGAACATCTTTTTCCTCCTCTTCGTTCTTTGATTGCAAAAATCTGCTAGGAAAGGGGACATTCAAAGGAAAAACATTAGTCGGAATTGAATTTAACACATTCTTACCCTTATTGGACAGATTTGAAGGTTTAGGGGCCATGGACACTTGCGGCATAGGTGTGTCCATCTTTGCCGTGGGTGGGCTTGATTCCTCCTCTTCCATTTGCAACATTTCATCCTCTTTGGGACCTGTTTTTGATGAAGAACCTACCCCAACCTCCTTACCACTTCTTAGGGTGATTGCTTTGGCTGATTCAAACCCTCCCTTTGGATTTGGAATGGTAGAACTAGGGAGCCTTCCTTGGTCTCTAATCTGCCCAACAACCTCGGCAATCTGTCCCATTTGTTTCTCTAGTTGGTCCACCCTTTTGTTTTGATTTTCCTGCCCATTAGTCAAAGTGGTTAGTAACTTAACAAGTGTATCATTATCCAAAGCATTACCTGAATTATTTGGGGCAGATTGTGGTTGGAATTGATAGGGTGCGTATGGTTTGGTGTAGAAGCCCGGGGGTTGTTGCCTAAAGCCTCCTTGTGGTTGGGCTTGTTGTGGCTCTCTCCATTTGAAGTTTGGATGGTCTCTCCACCCCGGATTATACGTGTTGGAATATGGATCATGTCTTGGCTGATTTTGGCTTTGAAACCCAATGGCATTAGCGCTCTCCCATCCACCATTCTCAATGAGTTAAGGACACTTTTCGGATGCATGTCCTTGGATAGAACATACGCCACACACCATGGGTCCTTGAATCTTCATTCCCTCGGCCATCTGTGAAACAAGAGAAGTAAGATTAGCTAACTGATTATGTGAATATAAGTTCATAACGATTAGGTGAAACTCCCTTATATTCTAGCGTTAAATTCATGCATGAAAATTAAGCGTGCACTCTCAACCAACATACACAAATCATTTTTTATACGATCGGATAAGTAAATTGAATTCACAACTTATGAATCACAACTGGATGTAATCAAATCATATTGCAAGTATGAACATAGTTTCGAATCACCCCCTAACTAAGAGGGGTTTAGTTCCTCATACTCACAAAGCAAAGATACATAAAATTAGACATTAAAATCAAAGGAAAGAAAACACCTAAAATGCTCCAACTTGGCAACAAGTGCATCCAAGAATTCTCCTTTCCCTTGCTTGGGCAGATTGCTTTGTGGACAGTTTTTGGGTAGTTTTATGATGTAGAATGGATGGGAAGGTTTAGGGTGAGTGTGGAGGAGTGTTTGAGGGTTGGAGGGTGGTGGAGAACTAGGCAAAGAGGGTGGAAGAAGGTGGAGTGGCTGTTATGTTTTCTAGGCACTAAGATGGTGTTTTTGGGGTGTTTTGCTACCTAGAGGTTGTATGGGCGAATTTTCTGTGATGAATGATGAATATGAGAGTGTGAACCCTTTGCCAAGGGGTGTAAACATGTATATATAGGCCCCAAAAACCTTAGAGAATCAGGTTAGGCTAGGGAGAATGCACGGCAAAGAGTGTATGTGGTGTGCAATGGTCCAAGGGTGAAAATGAAGTGATGATGCAAAGTGTGAAGGGTAAAATGGAGTGGTCTTGAAGCTAGGGAGCATGAATGATTGTGTACATTGCATAGAGATGGAAAGGGAGGTGAAAATGTGTCAATAAATGGGTCAAAGGTGCAGCAACATGTGGTACACAAGGCATGGGATTCCAAATGTGAATGATGGAGCATCAATTGGTGCATGTTATGGTTGTGAAAGTTGTATAAAATTTTGTGGGTGAAGGGAACAAGAGGTATCAAGCAATTAAGTGTAATAATTAAATGAATTGAAGCATGAAATCAGAAATTATGTAGGGGACAAGAGTGATCAAGCATGGCATGGGAATCCAAAGGGAATTCTATGTTGTTTTGCATGGCAATGAAGGCAAGTTGGAGTGACAAATTTTTGGGCTGAGTTCTTCATCTTTTGGATCATAATTCTTCACATTCTTGGCCTCTTTAGTTCTCAAATTCGTCCATCCACTTTGGCCCAAATATGTGACATGCATTCCAAGCTCCATTTTGCTCCAAAATGTTCCAAAATGCATCTTCTATCCTACTTTGTCCATAAAATCTGAAAACACACGAAAATGACTTTAAACATTAAAATAACTAAGGAAACACGACATAAATGCACAAGAACAAGCCAACTAAGTCGCATAAATATGCTCCTATCAGTCTAGTTTAGTGTTTTAAACTTTGTTTTTACGTTTTTAAGTGCGTTTTCAAGTGTTTAGCAATCCCTCCTAATCCCTGGTTTAGAACGATCCTTACTTACATACTTTGCTACAATTGATAAAAAGAGGGTTTAATTTGTGTGCTTATATATTTCACATCACCGATCTAGAACTAAACGATCCCTGATAACCCTGTCGTAAGGCCTTCTGGGCCGAGAATAATTCTATACTCGGCCCAAACTAATATTTTGGGCCCAAACACCTTGTCTTCATATTATAGAACCCACGACCGAAGTCACTCAATTCAGAAGTCACAGCTCATTACACCATTATTGAACTTCACAACAATTCGCATAACCTTGTCTTCAAATTATTGAACTTCACAACAATTCGCATAACCTTGCTTAATCTTTTCGTTCTTGGGTATTGTTTGGACCCGATTTTACAATATCGGCCCGAACAATCAAGGCCATTGAGTGAGCATGGTTCTAGACCATCGGATAAGAAAGTTAAGATAATTTTATTGTTGTTAAGAGATAATATTATGATTTTAATCATAATAATTATCTTTTAATAAATTATCTTGATTTTCTCGTACAAGATAAATGGAATACAAAACAAGTCTACGAGAGATTCACGTTCATGTGTGATAAGGATGGGGATATTTTGAATTAAACATGGTTTTATTTGGCTGGATAATTGCATGATAACCTCATGCAATTATATTGGTTTTGATCCCGTCAAACATGGATGATTTTTCGTGGACATTTTATGTTGGAAATGTGCCCTAAACCCAATCATATGATGATACTTTACGGACATTTCACATATTAAACTAATCTAGTTTAATATCAAGGGCAAAGATTATTGTTTGAGCCGTCTCATATAAATGTTATACGCTTAAACGATAAGTCCAAGGAATATGTGATTGGGAGAATGCGATCTAAAGAAGTTAGATTCATGAGACCATTCTTTCGTAGACACATCCTAAACGTTTCTGATCATAGGATTGCCAATTGGGCATTGACAGTCCGTTAAGATCAGTACGTGCTTTGTCTTCTCTCAGGGAGAGTGACTAGTCTCGAGTCATTGGTGTGTGTGACATCAAGACAAGCATGTAGGTGCTCAATAATGAATGAGTCCATTGAACACGATCAACAAGGAGTTCTCATACTCATGTCACATGAGAACTCATGGTTGGGATAATGCAAAGTAGTCCTTTGACCTGAGGCATCATAGTTGTCTTGTGGTTAAGTCCTTGATCTTTGATTATGTCAAAGTCACTCCATCAGGAGGGTGTCCACGGCATTGTCGGGGTTAAGCCACTTAGCCATGGAGGCAAGTGAATGCGCAACAAGGGATCTCTAACCTTCAAACCGTTTGGGGGAGAATACTCTATGATATGATTAAGAATCTCTGGCCAGAGTATGAATGAGATTTAGGAAGTCGTTCCAAATCACATTCAAGGTAATCATATAAGCACACGAATCACATTGAATAGTAGACATGAATAAACTATCAAACCAAACAATGTGGTCAAGAATATTGTATTAGAGAAAGACCGTATTGCATTTGTAATCCTAAACTGAATAGGTTCTCCACCTCTTCTGATTAGCTTGGGTAACCATGATATACTGCTAGGTGTCACTCATGTTTTGTGGAAGCCCTAAACGTGTATAATCACTAAAGGGAGAATTGAAAGTAAGTTTCAATTCACAATCGATTTGAAATGGTTTTAATCGCCCACTCCCTTGCTAAAAGGAACCTAATGAATCGTACACCGTGTAAGGTGGAGATTGAAGAAACAATGGAGATGAGTAAGAATAATTAAATGGTTTAATTATTTATTGCAAGGATTAATTAATATGTTAATTAATCAAACGAATAAGTTCGTTGAAGACCTTGGGATAGTTTTGGACATTAAGGCCCAATGGGCTTCGAACGTCAAAGCCCATGGACTTAAGTTGTATGACAACTTAATGAATAAAGATTCACAAGGGCCCAAAAGCCCAAATCCCTCAATTGGCCGGCCATGTTAAAAGAATGGCTTTTTGGTTCTTTAGGTCACTTATTTGAAGGGACTATATAAAGGACTTTATAGCCTAAATTCATTAGGGGTTTTCTTTTGGAGAAAATTGGAGAGAACATGTCTCTCCCTTTCTCTCTAAAGAGGCCGGCCCCCTTGGAGGGATTAGCTAGCAATCCAACTCCTCCAAGGTCACTCATTTCTTCTCCAATCTAACCTTGGTGAAGAGACTTAGAGGTTCTCAATTTTGGGAACTTGGAGAACCATTTCATCCATCCAAATCCATAGATCTAAGATGCAAGGAATGAAGGCCCTCTCTTTGGACGATTAGCCTTTGCTTATGCAAAGACGTATCTACAAAGGTATAAATATCTCAACTCACTTTGTTTTGAGTTGAGTCTTGGTTCACCAATCTACTAGGCTTTGAATTTCATGGGTAATGTTTTGTTTTGAGTGCATTCAAGCATGATTCCGCCTTTTAATTGTTAGTTGCATGCTATAAATGTTATTCAAATGAACATGTTTTCACAAAATAATCCTTCATTTTAAATAGGTACTCGTCCAATTTAAGATGAGGGCTGATGGAATATTAATTAGTGCATGCAAACCACATCAAAGATCAAATATAATCGTTCGAAGATCAAGCCACATCAAACACATAGGAGATTGAAATTGGACTTTACTCAAGGATCAAGCCACGTCAAGCATGCATGTCTCTATAAATAGGAGTGGTTGTGCAACAACAAAATGACCCCCTTCAATTCAACACACAACTGCACTGCGCAAATTCTCTCAACAACCTTGAGACTTTTTCCCTTTCTTTTTTCGCCGCACACCTTCAGTTTGGACAAACAGCACTGTGAAGGCAACCGGTGATATCTTCAGTCGGCATAGATAGCACTGTCACCATAGAACCAGCCGGTCTCGCAGCATCTTCAGTCGGCATAGATAGCACTGCGTCGAGGGTGACTGGTTATCTATCCAAGTCTCGATCGAGAAGGATTCCCGAGTCCTTATTAGTCGAAGTCATCTCATTAGCCTTCTCGACAAAGTGAGGTGTTACAGTTTATTAGGCTCGCCACATTGCACGCCGAGTTAGTTTATGATTGGATACTCTCAAGTGGGATTTAGAGTTCGGCATTCCGACGGCCAAACCACATTTATTATTAAGACATATATCCGCTTTGAGTATTTGTGCCCTTACACTTTGGTGTCGATTCGGCGTGAGTTTACTTTGACAAATACCATCACTGTGACCGAATCCGACAACGACGATTTGTGAGCTTCGTAAGAATAGTAGCCTTGTCTTCAGGTTCGAGAACCTAAGAGGCCGAGACGTGTTCCTTCCTCAATCGCAATCGCAAGACGCAGAAGTCGGCTGCGCACTCATCACAACATCAGCATATTTTACTCCTCGGCAGAGCTTGGCTGACGAGTTGGCACGCCCCGCATTCAACCGAAGAACGTAGTTAGCTCATAGATTACTCGTCCTGCACGCGACGTAGGCTTGGTAGTTTTTAGGGTCAATAAGTACAAATCAATTCCATTTAGGTATGGTTAGTACAAAAGGCTGAAGAGCGAATTCTCACTTCGGCCTCGATCAACCCTTTGCCTGAAAAGATTGTTATGGCTTGGGAAGAAGATAGGCCACCTATTATTTCGTCTTAGACAAAAAATTTGGTTGGTCTAAAAGAAAAAAGTTAAAATTTCTGAGCTAAATATAAAGATCGACTGTTCAAAAGGTGATTTGTCAGAGGAATGTTCCAATAACGAAAAAGACTGAAACACAGCTTCAAATGAAGAAATTATGTCAATTGATATGGTTATTTGAGATACGGGCTTAGACAATGAAACCATGTCAATTGATATGGTTATCGGAGATACTGATATGGAGCAATCCCATTTGCCTGTTTTGTTGGAGTTAAACACCAAATTTAGTGAAGTGATTATACTCGGAGGGCACAATAACTTGGACTACTTTGCAACCCATAAAAAAAATTAAAATTAAAATCCTTTATTATTTCATGTCAAGGCCTGAAGCAAAATCAAATTTAAGATGATGATATGAAAGGATCTCGGATCGGCATAAAGCATTGTTGGGCTCCTCATGTTATGGTTTAGTCATCTCTTTTAACATAATGGTTATATTAAAAAAAGAATAAAAGACTCTTGGTCATAATCATTGAAGCTGGTTCTTCTCATCTTCTCATACGTTTGTGGTTTTTTTGCTGAGAGCATCGGTCAATTTTATTTTCTTAACCATTTGGCTGCATAAGCATGTGCTTAAGAAAATAAGGGCGACAAGAAGCACCATGCTCAAGGGCCAGGGAAAAAAAATTTGGTAGCTTTTCGGGCGAGAATTGTCGTACAGTAGTATGGGAGCTCTCTTGGTCGAAATTATGATTAGTACACCGAGCGACATAGCACATTTTCGGCCTTGTACTTCTTGCCCGAGAAACTTGAGAAAACTGACAATCCATTAGGAAGAAAAGTAGGGTGGTGAATGTGAACAACGTGGAGTAAAAAGATAAGTTCAACTTGCCATATTCTTCTCAATACGAAATGGGTACATGGCTGTATTGTTAGAACCTAGCTCCACATCTTCTACAATTGCACAGAGAGATAGTAACAGAACAACAATATCATTTCTTTCACCCCCTTCTCTTACGATGTACTATTTATACTCGTGCTCAACTCTAACTGTCACCACAAGATGATGCCATCTGGCATCCTAACAATACCCCCCCCTTAAAACCAATCTTACCAGTAAGATTTACAATTTCAAAGTAAGTACAATTGAAAACCAACAATAAAAACTATGACAACAAAATCACAAGAATGTATTAAAGGTTCACAATTTCTGGAACTCAAGCTTCAGTTCATGGTATAGCTCCCCAATAGCATCATTCCTGAAATGGTTCTGCCATTGGACTCACTTCACTAGCAATCAGCATTGCTTCTCTAGAGTAGCATAGTAGCTCACTGCCTTGACTCCACATTACACCCTCCCAAAAAGATGAGCAATGGTATTGACCAAATCATTTGATCAACAGAAGCGTATTTATTGTTATGGATAATGATTGCAAACCAAAAGATCCATGAACTTTACTTTCAACGGATAATCCTCCCTAACATTTGGGGACTTCTTCTTCCCTGATTCAACAGTTCCTACGCAAGATGCTTCAAAGACCAATTTAAGTTTTCCAGGTCCTATGATTGCATCAGTTGCTCGGAACTGATCACCAAAAACATATCTCCCAATACATGTTGGCATTGTCCAATCTGGAACAAGACGGAAAACGTTTCTGCAGATAATAGGTTCTCCAAAAACAATACCATGTAAAATGTTCCGTATGGTCCCATTTGGACTCCTCCACATCTGTTTCAAGTTGAACTCCTTAACACGAGTTTCATCTGGAGTTATAGTTGCACACTTTATTGCGACATTGTACCAGAATTTTGAGCCACCACCCTTATCCCGAATGCCTTTGCAGTAGTCACGATCGAGAACAACATAGCAAACAACACAGAACCCTGAGTCCTCACAGCTTGCCCATAAATCCATTGACTCAAAACTGGAGAGAAACGTGGTACCACCTTTATCACGAATGAATTCATGGAAGCCAAGCTTCAAAGAAACAATTTTGACTGTTTGCTGCATTCCAACAAACACATGGTGGGCATACATTCCAACCAATTCTTGTTGGCATTCATTCTCAAGAATTGATGGCTGTGCGTTCATAAACGGATAGAAACCCACAAAACCCACTGCCATTATCTTGGATTCATCACTTTTCTTATCACAAAAATTTGAAACAACCAGTACAATTTCGTCCCTAAGATCCGTAGTACCATTTTTCAAGAATTCACCATTACAAACAAGAAGTTTAGAATTGTAAGCATCTTTGACCTGAAATTTGGAAGTAAAATGCCCAGTAATAAGTTTACCTCCGGAGTCAGAAATCGGCATATGGTAGCCTAATTGAAGAACACAATTATTTGTTGAGTGCGGCAATTCATCGAACACGTTGTGGCCCAAGTGAACGGCAACTCCTTCTGTTGGAAGTAACATTTGTTTTGCATCAAGAATGAAACCCACGTCGAAACGGATCGGAAAATCATGATCAAGATTCTTGAGAGATTGAAGCTTGCTGATCGTCCCAACAAAAACAATCAACTGGAACCCAACCTTATTTTCAAGAATAGGTCGAAAAGAAGACAATTCATCTTTCCTCTCCCACAATTCTGAAATAGTGAGCCCAGAAACCAAGTCCTTAGCAATTCTTGTCTTGCAAACATAATCAAGAAATGGAGGACTTTTCACAGAATCTTCAACTTGTTTCTCGAGTAAATCGAAAACCTTTTCATTCTTCCTAGCCAATTTACTTCGAAAGAACCCAGAACTTTCTTGAAATTTGGAACTCGAACGAAACATTGCATAACCATCTTCGTGGCATTTGGCGTAGGCGCGAACCCTCTTGAATTTCTTCAATGTTGGTCGTAAACAAGGAGGACTTTTGGGCTTGTATTTGGACGGTACTGAGACAAGAATTCATCTACTTTCTCACGGGCTTGAATCTTTTCGTTGTGGAAGGATTGAAGCTTGAGAACAATTTCATCCGATTTCAAAACAGAGATATGAGACGCCATTTTGATGAATGGTTGCCTTGAATTCGATATTGAATCGTGACACTTAGCCATGAGGAACTGCAATTGAAGAAGAATCAAGTCGTGAGACTTCTTGAATTCGTCGAACTTGGCTTCAGGATTGGAAACCCTCGATTCCATGGTTTTTGCAAAACGTTTGCGGCGTTATACAACGGGGAAGGATTGAGAGGATCAACGCTGGCTGATACCAATGTTAGAACCTAGCTCCACATCTTCTACAATTGCACAGAGAGATAGTAACAGAACAACAATATCATTTCATTCACCCCCTTCCTTCTCTTACAATGTACTATTTATACTCATGCTTAACTCTAACTGCCACCACGAGATGATGCCATTCTAACATGTATCCATTTTGGTGACCAGCAAGAGGTAGGATTAATTTCCTCCACCATTCGACATGCAAGCCGAAGCTCAAGAAAATTGAGGCCAAATGTTTGGGCCTGAAATACTGGATTTAGGCTGAAAAGTAATTAGCCTAAAATGAAGGCTGTAAGTCTCGACCCAATGTTTGAAATACTCGGCTCAATAGTGAGGTGCTAGTTGTAAGGTCGAGTGCTAGATGAATCAGAATTGCTTAAAAGTCAGGACTCGGTATTGTGACTCGGTCAAGTCCAAAAACTCAGGGTTGGATTGTGGTTCGGCCGAGTCTTAAATAGAGGAGGACAATGATGATTAGGATGAGTTTTGTTAAGATTTGGACTAGACTGTGTAAGGATCAAAACATGTGTTTGGATGAAACATGAATTGATCACATAAGAGGACTAGATTCAAAATCCTAATCGAAAGGGGAGAAGCTTGGCAATGACAGAGTTTTTCTGTGGGAGGGTGATTTCAAAGGATAATTTCAAAAGTATTCAAATATTACCGAGGAACTGTGGTGCTATTAGAACTCTACCACATGAGCAACAGAGAATTCATCTTTATAAATTTAAGGGAATTTGCAACATAGAGAGGACCTTGAAGTCAACACACAAATCAATACTCTACATAAAATATATCACACTTTTTGAGAAACTACTTGTTCACTAACCATTAGCACAATTCCTAACTAGATAGACAAGTTTGGGTTGGCAGCTGACGACCAACTGGATAGAAGTGGTTGTCCAGAAGCGGCTGACAACAGCGACCAACTAGATAGATGGCGCCAGAGTTGTATAGTCAGTTTGCCATAGGAGTCTCAACTGTTTGGTTAACGGAGATTCTCTCAACTTTGTTATTTTAACTTGTGATCCGAAAACGACCGACTCCTTAATGGGTTTCAAACGTCTAAATCGATAACGGCCCAACTTGGTACCAGGTCAACCGGGAACCTATTATTTTAGTGTCATTTCATATCAGATTAACAGGTCATACAGGAAATTGCCAGGCTTAGTTTTGTAGCAAATGAAGCAATCTTTAAAACCCGCTCCTTTGTAAGAAAGTAAAGTTCCAATACACTAATCAGAATTTGAAGACAAATGAGCAAAGGAAAGACAAGCAATGGCTGAGAGCCACTGTACAAAGCACGGCATCAAGCCACAGAAAGAACTACATATTTTTTTTCCCAGAGGACTACTCTTTGATAATTCTTTATTTCGCTATTCACTTGTAAAATTTCCTTACCAATCCAATGAATATCTTGATGGCGAGATAATTTTATCTTGAAAAGAGACAAAAAAAATATAAATTAAATTATTATTTATACACAAGATTCTAAAAAGCGTAAGGCTATAGTCAGCCGGTAGCTAAAGACCTAGCGCTTAGGGGCCTAGGTTGGGGGTGCCTAGGTGGATTTTTAGTTTTAATTAATTTATTATATAACAATAAAAGCATATAAATAAGTGACTGCAATTGAATGAAATTGAATTTGAGAATGGTATGTTCTCGGTTAAGTCAGCTACCTGGATTCAAAATGAAATTCAACAAAATTCAGATAGACAAAAGCTTTTAAACAAGATGTGGAAACTCACCATTCCTCCTCAAGAAAAAATGTTTAGTTGGTTATTAATCAAGGGCAGACTTCAAACAAGAAAAGAATTTCCCATAGCCTTCGTGCCCGGAAGGGGTGGATAACTGTGGCTTGCCACCCGTTGTCCTCATTTTGTGAAAAAAAAAAAAAAAATTATTTTTTTTTTATCAAGGATGTTAATTTTTATTTTTTTTATCAAGGATGTTGATATCAAGTTTACTTTTTTGTGGAGTAAATGAAGAATAGCAAAACCATCTTTTTCTGAACTGCAAGTACGCAAAAGATATGGGTCTAGCTCCGAAAAACCATTTAATGACAGTTCTATTTCTTATGATAATATTTTAGATTGGTTGGAGACTTTGAAAAAATATAGACTGTTTGTGCTCTGAATAAACCTCTGTTAAATTGTTGGCAAATCTAAAATGACAAGAATAATATTATTTTCAGAAATTTGCAGCCAAATCCTGGTGGATCAATTGCCTTTGTTGCCGCTGCGGGATTATCATTTTTTAAGGTTAATGCTAAGGACAGTAAACTCAAGTATGCGAAGACTTCTGAAAGAATTAAATGGACCCCTCTTACCTTTCCTTTTGTTATAATTAATTTTGATGGATCTATCGTCCCAAACACAATGTGTTTGCACCTAAAATGTACCCAATTTTACTTATTTGGACTATTCGGGCTAAATATGGTATTTGGAGGATCATTGTGGAAGAAGGCTAACTTGAAAAGATATTTGATTGCAAGTGGGATAGTTTAACATTATAATATTATTTTTCTCTTTTGTTTTGGTGGTGGAGATGTACCACTAGCTTTCTTTAATCAAAACAATTGCATGTTTTCAAGTAGATTGGAAGGCACACAGACATTCCTGCAGAGGACATGTGAAAGAAGCCAGCTTGCTTCTTTTAATTATTAGTTTATTGCAAGTGGTGAAGACATGTGGTGATAACATGTGGTGGAAGTACAAGTTGCATTTTTTAATATCATTTCACATGCAAGCTGGCAGAGGAGTTTCTTTCGAGCAAGTTCAATGTTCGCACCAAATGGGCTCTCTCAAATCTTTATATAAAGAAGCAGAGGCACAAGGATTACGGACACTCAAACAACCAATCAAATCAGCTTACTCAAATCAGCTGATCAATCTCCTTATAGACATTTAGCTTTAGCCAAGCATCCTTTACTTTCCTTGTTTATTAGCTTTGCTGCTCACTAGTAGTATCGATCTCATTTGTAGTTTTATTTACAACCCTCAAAGTCATTCCCCAAACCACCAGAAATTGGCACAAGACTAGAGCAACTTGCACAATCCCTTGGGAACAAGCTCAAACCTTGTATTTAGCATCCCTCTATACTTAGAATGCTTTGTACTTTAAATAAATACATTTATTTACAACTCATTTCCAGTCATTTAGTTTACAAGCAATCTACAATACCAGCCATTTACTTTCTTCTGTCAGTTGCACTTCCAGCAACCCTGCCATGTACATGTTGTTACATTTCTCCATATAAGTAAAGTCCTTATCTTTAAGGTAAAGAAAGAACCTTGATTTGAGCCACTCCCACTCAATGGCACAATCTCTTGGTTAGAAGTCGAACTCAGGCATAACCTCAATCATTCAAAACCCATCCACTAGCGGCATCTAGTAGTGACACGCTTAGGGGTGGGCAAACGGGTAGAGGAACCGCGGGTCGGGGCGGGTAATGTAGGTTTGGGGCGGGTACGAGCCGGTTCCAAATATTTTAGAAACTAAACGGGGCGGGCCGGGCCGGGTCCTTGTCATTTACGGGGAGGGCCGAGTCCTACATCCTAGAAAAAGGGGCCCCGGATTGACCCGTTTCTATTTATAATGAACGGTTGAGATTGAATGATAATCTATCATTCAATCTGAACCATTAGTTTCAACCCTACCCTTACTGAGTCTAGTGCGGGTTTCCATTTTCCAGATTCATAATTTCAGATCTGTCTCTCGACTCTCTCACAGTCACTCACTCCCACCTCTCCACCACCATCTGTCAGTCTATATCCCTCGACTCCGAGTCCGACGCCACACCAACACAACGGCAGAACCTCGATTCTCTCCTCTTCGAATTCACATTCTCTCTTTTTCTCGTCACAGACTCGCAGCCTGTTCATCCTAAGGTAAAAACCCTAACAAACAATTCGATCTTGCTTCTCTCTTTTATTTGATTCGTATTATTGGTTTCGTATCTGAGTTTCAAGTTTTCAACCCTACCCTTACCGAGTCCAGGTTTCCATTTTCCAAATTAAAATCAGTCTCTCACAGTCAGTCACACAATGGCAGAACCTCGAATCCATATCCCTTGACTCCGACGCTGCACCAACACAACGACAGAACCTCAAATCTCTCCTCTTCGAATTCGCACACTCTCTCTCTCGTCGCATCCTCTTCGTTCTCAGGTAAAAACCCTAACAAACAATCTCGCTTCTCTCTTTTATTTGATTCGTATTATTGGTTTGTGGACTGAGTGATTCGTATCTAAGTAAAAAATCTAGGCAACTATTTGAATCCTGTTATTGACTCTCAAATATTCTGTAAAATGTAAATATGTGATAATTGTTCTGTAAATATTGGTATTTGTAAGTGTTAAATGAAAGTGGAAATGCATAGGTGCCTTAGATTTTTGTATTATTATTCTGTAAATATGTGATAGAAAAACCAGACTTTCGAATTTCAATATACAATTGGCTTTGTCCTGCTTGCCAGGAAGCCCTCATGGCCACTGTTCTGACTTTCTGATCAATTTAGGTAGACTTGTGTAATGCAAATCCTTTGCATGGTACCTCTTTTGGATTCTTTTTTATGTTGAGCTGCTATTTGATTTCGTTGCTAAAGACATATGTGCAGTGAATATTTGAGATAGAATACTTGAAGCTAGACCGAATAATTAATTTCAGAAATAGTGTGCAATGAATGCTAATGTAGGTTACCCATGAATCATAGCAAGGCAATTAGGATTAGGAACACTCAGATTTCTGTATTGGTATTTGGAAGTGTTAAATGAAAGTGGAAATGATGCACATTTTTGATGCACATTTGTGGAACAAACATGCATCCCTTCTTCATTCACTATTTTGTAAATTGACACCATAACCATATTTAAGCTTGCCTCAATTGTATCACTTTTTTTTTAGGGCACGAGTGCTCCTTAACAGCTCGGTACAAAGATATCATATCTCAAGTGCTGGACACATATCCGTTGGTGATTCATCACTTATAACAGCTCGGTATTTGTAACTTACTTTGTATTTGTTATGGTTTTCAGTTACCAATTATTTGTTATGATGAGTGTCTGTATGTCTAACATCCTGTTACAATTAACATGCTTTTGTTCTTTGTTGTAGAATATAATAGAAGAAGAGCAGCAAATACTATATCTACACCTACAAGTTCAACAATCTCACCAAGTGTTCCTGAAATTGAAGCTCCTCAAACAAGTCGAACGAATAAAGGAAAAGGAATTGTGGAAATATTTTAAACTCAAATGAATAAACTTTAAATTTCAATGATTCAATGAGAATAGTTTGATGTTGGACATTAAAAATGTCATGTTTATATACTATTTTTCCTTACAGATTCAATGAGTAATGTTGTTGGAATGTGGATGTTGGATGTGGTATGATTTTTGTATGTTGATTTGATTTTTAGATGTTGGACGATGTAATGTTGTTATTTTGGATGTATTGTTAATCTATGAATTTGGACGATGTGTTGTTCTTTTGTTTTTTTGGACTCTCGGAATTTGGATGTGTTGTTATTTTGGACGTTGGTAGTGCCGTGGTAGAATCATAGAAAGAATCTGTGCAGTTGCAGCAATCTGGGCAAATGCAATCTGTGCAAAACTGCAAATTGCAGCAATCTGGGCAAATGCAATCTGTGCAAAACTGCAAATTGCAGCAATCTGTGCAAATCTGCAAATTGTAGCAATCTGTGCAAATTGCAACAATCTGTGCAGTTGCATTCTGTGCAATTTTTTTTTTAATAACCCAAAGAAAAAAAAAAAACCAAGGACCCGTGGACCCGGCCCGAACCGGCCCGTTTCAACCGGGCCAAGTAAGGTCCGGTTCTTATATTCAAAACTATAATGCCCAGCCCGGCCCGGTCCGTTTCCTTTGCACCCAGGTCTGGTCCGGTCCCTCCAAAAATGGGCCCGGCCCAGCCCGCGCCCACCCCTAGACACGCTCTCACCCTCCAGTTTAGTGTTCGAGTAAATTTCCAGCATGCCCGCGATGCCTATGGTGAATTTAAAGGGCGAACACAGTGGTCGTAGTATTTGTCGAAATGATCAAGGTCTACCTATTGTTGATGGAGCTCTAAATTTGGAAAAGAAAACCATCCCGGTGGTTGAAGTTATGACATTGAGGAAGGCATTGAAATGTGGAAAACACAAAGGTTTTGCTTGTATCTAGTGGAGGTAGATTCAAAACTGACCGTCAATGTTGTTCAAGGTTTGAGTGGAGTTCCCTGGGAACTAAGATTAATTTTTAAGGAGTTTCTTCGTTTGAAGTTATACAAGTCTCACATTTTCAGAGAAGTAAACTTTGTAGCAAATGTTTTAGCTAGTCGTAGTCTCAGTGTGCAAAACTTACATATTTGGTAGTACTGTATTCCAAACAAGGCATACAATGTCTTGCTATTTGATTGTATTGAAACTGACTATACAAGAGGTTTTCTATACAAATGAATTTCTTTTTTCAGCAATTTTTTTAATGAATATATAAAATAAAATATGTATTATCTTCAAAACAACGTCCATAATTATTTTACAAGAATATTATCTTCAAACGCATTAACCTAAATAAAAAATTGAACCGCCTAAGACCGCCTAGAGGCGTCATCGATTTTGTAAACGCTCATGACCTTTACCTAGCACCTAAGTGGCCACCTAGGCCTCTTTGCAAAATAGTGGTTATACATGCCAATATAACTTGTTTTCCCCAGGAATATGGTAGTTTTAAGTACCAATTTTAAGAAAACTTTAGCTAAATACCATGTGTTTAGTTTATGTACCAATGGAAAAGTCAACCAAAACAATTTTATAAATTCTAGAATTCAATATAATTACATGATTGCCATTCAATCCTACCATGTTTTTCCAACCGGTCAACTATTTCCTGCAACTGGTTGATCAAATTTTCCGGTGATTGGCCAATCAAAGCTGGGTCTAAATGTAAACAATAAACTCACATAATAAAATATAATTGCAAAATGAAAAAGTTTTAGATATATATATATATTTTTTTTTTTTTTTTAGGTCCATGTGACTTGACATTTATCAGCGACTAGAAAAATTTTAGGCCACAATGACGGTGACCAATAACAATTTCTAGCACTGGCACTGGTAATATGTGGGCAAAGATTTAAATATCGATATTGGTAGACATATTGGTAGTTCATAATTACGAATTTATCGGTAATAAAATCGTTATCGGTGGACATATCAGTGAAAAATATATAAATAACAAACAATCACCTTTAACGTTAGATAATATTAAGATTTATCAACAATGCATACATTAGACATTTGAATTTTTAAAAATAGTGTATTCACACACGTACATTGAAAAGAATGTATGCAAGTAGCCTGTATTTTCAACACTTACAAAAGCTTTGTGGTGATATGTTTTTCGATTAATGTTTTGTACATTTTGTGCTTTATATTACTGCTAACAACTTCTTTATGTTGTGTTAAATTTTGTTCAATACATATGGTAGATCAAAATCTGAGACATATCGAAAGAATTCATTTAGCTCATAAATTTAGGAAGAAAATACAGCACCACTATATGATTAACTTATTTGTTGAGACTGTTTTGTTTCGTTCGTTGGGTAATGCTAGAGAGACTAAATTTTTAAACTAAATTTGTGAACAAAATGACATGGTGGTTGGTGATTGAATTATTACTTAAGTATTGATTGGCATTCTAATTTCATATTAGTGACACATTATTTGATTTGTAAATTTGACTAAAAAATTTGTGTCTCCTTATCATTATTTTTTGTTTGTTTGATCCTTGAATTCCACGTTATACTAAGGTGAATTCCATGTGCACTAATGAATGTTCTTTGGAAACCCTTAACTCTAAATTTTTGGGATTGTCCCAAAGTTGAACAAGCAAAGCCTGTTTGCAAGTGGAGCAAAAGTTTGTGGGATTGAAAATTCGATTTTGCAATGATTATCAATTGGTTCCAGTAAAATTTCATGAATCAACATAAATTTCTCCAAGTTTTAAATTCATTTTTGTTTTCTAGAAATTTGTTACTTAGTCGATTAAGAGTATTTACTTTTGTACTTGAGATTCAGCATTTGATTGTTCCTAGTTCCCACCTCAATATTGTTGTATAAAAAAAGAAAACTCAAAAGTCAATGTTGGGGTAATTTCACACAACCATAATCTCGTCTGACAAAAAATAACAATAATCATAACATGTGTTTAATTGCACACTATATTCATTCCACATTCCTCCTCAATATCTAAGAAATTATTTTTTACTTGTTCATTGCTAATAAATTAGTAGGATTTTTATAACAAATAGTCTATGAGATTGACCAAACTTCTTATTTTGGTTCTAATGATATTATGGTGCGTTCACGAGTTTGAAGGAAATTCGGATGACATTGATATTAGAATTTTAAAAAATAATTTTTTTTTCTTTTTTTTAATTTTGTTTTTGCAAATTTTTAGAATTTAGAATCAGTAAATTATTTTTGAGAAATCCATGTGCTACTATATTATTAGACCTATGGCTTTTAAATTTGTGCCACATCAGCATGCTAACAGAGTTATTAACATAATTCTAACGGAAAACCACTTAGCTCTACAGTGTAGTGGTATTTCTTTTCACTTGTAAGTGAGGTTTTGTGTTCCATTCTCACAAAAGACAAATTTGAACCACATTATTGTCAACCCATTGTGAGGTTAAGCCCACCTCCTTTCCCTTAGTGTAGATAATATCGTTTGTTCACAATAAAAAAAAAAATGCAACAGTAAGATTATACTAATGTGTGACATTGAATGTCAGGAACCAAATTGATCGATTTTAAAATTTAGAAACCAAAATAAGAAATTGAATCAAATCCTAGAAACCATTTGTGATGAAAACTCTATCTTTTACCATAATTAGAAAACAAAGCCACACTTTTGTTGTATAATCTTTACCCACTAACAAGGCACTAGAAGTAACTAAAAGTGCAAAAGCTAGCCATACATTGCCAAAAAGAAGGAAAAGTAAACGGAAAGGGATCTTTCGGATCCCTTCCTCCTAATCCACCAAATCAATGGATCCATACCATTGAAATTTTATCAAACGGCTACAAACAGGGACCCACTTTAAAAGTTATAATAACTTCAACCGTTGTATCAAATTTCAATGACGCGGATCTACCAATTTGGTATATTAGGAGGAAGGGATCCGGAGAGGATCCCTTTTCAAAGTAAACCAATTATTTAGCAGCATTAGATGACAGGGACAGAGGAACTTATACCACTTGCTCTCCACAATCTGCATTTGTTGCAATGGACTATCTCGGACTGGACTAGCATTGGGGACTAAGTTGGACTAGCTTAGACTAGATTAAGTTGGATTAACTTAGTGAAGCATTTGGTGTAGTGTCGAACAAAGAAGCTGGACTAACTTCTAGTTTTAGTTCAATTCCTAGCCTTCCAAATTAATTCCAATTACCCCTAGTGATTCAAAACTACAAATAAACAACAAATTTCTTGAGGATCTGCATAATGAACAGCTAACCATCTGAAGAGTATAATCAAATTTTAAAAGGCTAATATTTTCACACAGCTCCATCAATCACAATCAAAATTCTAAACTTGTTCAAATTCTAAGTAGCAAGATAATTGCAAGATTCATATACATACTATAAGTATGTAACCACAAATGGCAAAACTTGAATTTGGCTTTGCTAGAGTACAAGAGCATCACCGGTAACTCTCAGATGAATAGCCACTACAGAAAATTGAAAACCTAGAAAAGTGAAAACACCATCGATCAAAGAACAGGAAACCCACAAACTAAAACTAATCAAAATAGTTTGAAAGGACTTAAAACCCCATTTAATCATTGAGCAAAGGTAAAGTTGCACCAGAAGGCCATGCCGTTTGGAATTGAGGTCAACGAGCCCAAGGCAGTGCCTTTGGAAGATACCCAGATTGTGAAACGCAAATCTGAGTTGTGTAGTCAGATCGAGAAGTTGCTTAACGAAGCGAAATAGATGAACGCGAACCCAGTCGAGACGGTCTTAGCAATCCTATGCTTTATGGGGGGATTCGCTAAGACTAGCTAGCAAGCTGTTTTGTCTAGGTGAGTCCCTCTTAATACCATTAAAACTAGTTCGGGTAGGGAACAAACACAAAATTATCCTAATTTTTAGTGTAGTCCAGTCCATTGAAATCTAAGGAAGTCAAACAAACACCCTTTTCCCACTATCACCATATGTTTAGAGATTAGATGGTCAAAAAGGCAAGATAGGCATTGACATGTTGATGAATGGACAACCTCAGCAGTTGATATGATTATTATAAAGCAAGCTTATTACCACTAATTTTACCTCCATTGGCCTAGTCAAGAAATCGTGTAAATCGTTATCATGTCACTACTAATCACTGTATAGCTTTGAAGAATAAGAAAATAGAAAAGTATTAAGAGGTTTTTTAAATTATATTTTGTGTTTTAAGTGATCTCCTAAGTTAGTCTTTAAGAAGAAATAATATATATGGAAAACTATTGAAATATCTCTAAAAACTTTATGTTTAATCATTAGGACAAAAAATTATTATAATACCCAAACTGGACATAAAGAAAAGATGACAAGTATGGGCTCTAGGAAGACAAGGCATGCAGTAAGTTCACGTGGCCATTATCAAAACAAAACCAAAAGGAGACAAAGCAAAAAGAAGACAAGTAAGGGAAATTTTATTTGAACTCATACAACCTCTTTTTATACCCAACTTACTCTCTACATCCATATTATTTTTAATTAAACTATTAATATCTCTTTAAACCCAAACTTACTACTTAAACTACCCTCACAAACACATTTCAATATATAAATTTATCTTTACACCTATTTAGAAAATAAAAAAAAAATCAAAATCAGTGTTTTGAAAATCATTCATGTCACAGCCCGTCCTGGAAGATTATTTTCGATGACGTGAATTGACAATTTTGCCCTTGGACTTTAAAGTACGTGGTGTGATTTAAGTTGGATTTTGGACCCATTCATTATTTTCCTAAGTTTTTGGACCCAATTGGAAGTAAGGAAATTGTTTGTTTTGATTGTTGACCCAAAAATCTGGACCACACATTCTTTCTCTCTCTCTCTCTCTTGTGCTCTCTCTCTCTCTCCCGTGCTCTCTATTCTCTCTCTCGGACTCACTCTCTCTCCTCTTCATATGTACGGATAAGCACCATACTCACCTCAAACTTCATGGATCGAAGGTATTAAGCTCACCATTGTATTCCTCGAGGCAATACGAGTTCATCCATACAATTTTAGAACATAGAGCTTTAGAAAAACCCTTGAAACCGAGAGGTCCGTCGAGGTACAGTACCACCGTGGTAATTGTCAAGGTTTCAAACCATTTCAAGGCTCCTAAAGGTATCTCCTCTTCCTCCTAAGTGTTCTGGATGAGTTTTGGCTAAGTTTGAACGTAAGAAAACCATGGAAATCAAACCTCCAAGGGTAGCACTGTTCACCAACTTTTAAAACCGTGAATTTCTTCGATTTTCAGGACCGTACCAAGCTCTAGGACCTTCCCTCGATGCTCAGGGTGCATTGTTGGTGAAAATTAGACGTCAGAAAGCCCAATTTCGAGGAGTTGCAGAGATTATCGAATTTTCGAGCTTTCTCCGACGTGATCCGTGGAATTTGAAGCTTCAAATAGGTATAACGTGATTCTATGAACCCTAAGCTTCAATTTGGTAGTAATTTCGTACGAAATGGTTGAAAAACGACTGAGAATAGTGAGTTTAAAGATTTTCCCAGTTTCCAGCGACGACAGTTGCTGGAGTCTGAGGTTGAAGACAATGGAATATTTCGTCAATTCTGACGGAATATTCTGATGCCATCAGTTAAATGTAATGGAATCTATTAGGCTTTAACGGGATATTCCCTAATGGTGGTTAGGAAATCTGTCAGGTTTGGCTGCGCGTGGGGGGCGCGTAGGGCCGTGCCTCTGCCGACTCGTGGCGGCGCGTGGACGGTCAAAAAAATTAATCTAAAAATATGGGGATGATCCTGAGGTTGTGTAGGTCACTATGGTATATTCATATACCCATTTTGAGCAATGTATGAGAAGTTATTAGCTAGTTTTGTCTATGTGCTTTAAAATAACGTTTTTATAGTTAATTTGCATATAGATGAGACTTATCCCGAGGACGAGCGTATCCACGGGCGACACGAGGGTTACGACCTGTCGACATACCAGTGAGTGGGCTTTTGTTTTCAGTATATATTTATATACTTGATATATTTCCTAGAAATGCATTTTTAAGGAAAGTATGCTTTGAAATAATATGCCAAATGCTTTTATATTCTGAATATGCATTTCATGGTTACATATATATATATATATAAATGTGGTGCTGTGGAGGCACATGTAAGTTCAGGTAAGTTATGTTTGGCTATGTGAATCATCGATGATGTGGTATGTGATGGATTGATGTTGAGCTCATAAAACTGCACCTAGGGTGATTATGGTTTAGCCAGAGATATGAAGTACATGCCTGTTTATTTATGTCACCTCCCGCACTATATGCTCATATTGGATCAAACTTAAGTGCACAGTCTTGTCGTACAGACCTTAATTATGGTTCTGACTCGTAGGTGACTAGCGAATTATCGCCCGGCTATTATGAGAGAGTAAAATTGAGCATAACTATATTATACCCAATCTTGTCGTACAGACCTTTTTAGTGGTTCCGACTTATGTGCAGTATATTGCCGTATAGGTCATTGTAGTGACTCCGGCTAGATTGACTTAGAGCTATCAATTCAGCTGTAGATACTTCCGCAGGGGTTCTGGCTAACATAGATTATTTCTATGAATTTATTCTTACCTAAATTGCTTACTCTGTTATATAATATGATTATGTGAAGCATGAATTTAATTGATATGATTTCATATATATATATATATATATATATATATTATGTATATGCTTATATTCTGATTCTGGGAAAAAACTATACATGTTTGACAGCGAGGGGTTAGATATGTTGA
The DNA here is from genome assembly GCF_916048215.2 of Malus sylvestris. NCBI lineage: Eukaryota > Viridiplantae > Streptophyta > Magnoliopsida > Rosales > Rosaceae > Malus > Malus sylvestris. The sequence continues at coordinate 16,824,891 of NC_062267.1, forward strand.
TAAAGAAAATGATTTTGTAAAACATTTGTTTTTGCCCACTCACGTTTTCTATTTTGCGCCCCTCCAGGTTTTAAGTAAGCTTGCTTTTGGTGGCTTGAGGATTTCGGCGGTTCTGACCTATCTAAATAATAGTAGGACATTCCTAGTACTGTATAATTAGTACTTATCCTACTGGACTGCACCTAGACTTAATATGCTCTGTTTAGGAGTGTTTACTGTTGTAACTAACTCCTATCACTTCCTGTTTAGTAGTGCACTCTAGTAATTCGGTTTTTAATTATTCGTATAATTCTTATCTTTATTGCTTCTGCACTGTGCATATAGCTACGTCACTCTCACGTGACGGCCAGCATGCCTTGATCTCAGTCGGGGTGTGTCAGTTTGGTATCAGAGCCTAGGTTTAGCAGTCCTGTATAATTCTTGAATATTCTAATCCTTGTGATGTCGTATGTCAGAACTATGCCGCCTCGTAGAGAGCCCAGTCAATCAGCTGAATCTAGTTTCCTTGATATTGCTCAATTAGGGGAAGCTATAGTTTCTGCCATTCAGACAACATTCCGTACTCCCAGATGACACCTCTTGAGACAGTTCATAATCTGAAGTTGACTCACTTCATTGGAAATGAAGGTTATGAGGGGGCAGAAAAATGGCTGAATCATGTGGAAAAGACCTTTCAGGTGATGCAGAGTCAAAGGAATCTTTCTCTTGATAGGTGGGTCGAGACGACTACCTAGTTTTTGGGAGAACAGCCTGCATCCTGGTAGAGACAGGAGTCTTACCAGCTGACCCCAGCAGAGATTGTGGACTGGGGAATGTTTACGAAGCTGTTTTGGAAAAGTTTCATTCCTCATTCGTATATTGATAGTAAAAAACAGAAGTTTACTCATCTGAGGCAAGGAAAGATGTCCACTAATGAGTATTACAGGATGTTTACTGATCTGTCGAGATATGATCCGGAGGTTGCTGCTAATCCAGTAGAGATGCTTCGCCGTTTCAGTTTGGGTACTAAGAAGAAATGGCGTTCCATAGCGACATCGACTCACTGTGCCTCTTACCAGGAGCTTTATGAGATTCTACTACGGATTGAGGCTTCAAAAAACATGCTTAGGGAAAGTGAGGATGATGAAGGAAATAATGGGGGCCAGATACGAGATGACAAAGGAAAATGGCAAGCATTTAAGGGACCCCGCAAGACCTAGAACTTTAAGAGGAGTGGTGGCAGTTCTAGCTCTTCTAGTGGAGGATTGAGTACTAATATGCAAATGAGAGGTGGTAGATTTACTGGAGGCTCTAGGTTCCTGAGGCAAAGAGATTTTAGTGGTTCAGATGGATCTGGTCCTCCTTTATGCCGCATGTGTAATAATCGGCATTTTGGGGAGTGTAAGAGAGGCAACAATGGATGTTTTACTTGTGGAAAGATGGGTCATAGGGCTACCCAATGCCTTCAGAGTCAGTAGAGACCTCATCAGCCTTTTTTCCCACCACCTGCACCTACCTAGCAAGCTTCAGGATCTGGTGGTTATACTCAGACTGGACGAGAATGTGCCTACCACTCTCAGGATCCTCAGTATCAGGGAGGATCTATGTCTTATCAGCCATATTCAGCCGGAAGATCTCAATGGTACCAAAGGGGACAGCCCCAACAAGGAGAGATTGCTGCTAGTAGTGCAGGATCTTCGAGGAAGTCGGGTCAGCAGAGGCAGGGACGTGGTCTTCATGCCAACAGAGGTCGTGGTGGACAACAGCAGAATCAGGGGCGTATGCACAACATGTCACTGCAAGATGCCCAGAATAATCCAGATTTAATCATGGGTATGTTGAATATTCTTGGTCATTTTGCTAAAGTATTGATTGATTGTGGTGCTACACATTCTGTTATTTCTCATACATTTGCTCAAGTGACACAACCTCATCCTACACCTCTAGGATATAATTTAGAATTTTCTATGCCTAGAGGGGATAGATGTTTTGTGGATAGGATATATCTAGGATGTCCAGTGATAGCAGAGGAAATTATTATGCCGGCTAATCTTATATCGTTGGATATTATGGAGTTTGATGTGATTTTGGGCACTAATTGGTTGCACTATAATCGTGCCAAGATAGATTGTTATGGGAAGGCAGTCACATTTCATTGTCCTGGAGTACCTGAAGTTGCATTTGTAGGAGAGCCTAGTGGAGTGAGGCATGGTATTATTTCATCCATGAAAGCAAAGAGATTATTGTCGAAAGGTTGTCAGGGATATTTGGCTCATGTGGTGTTGAATAATGATGCTCCTAGTAGTGTGGAAGATGTTCGGGTGGTCAGATAGAGAGGTGGAGTTTGTTATTGACCTGCTTCTAGGTACGAATCCCATATCCTTAACTCCTTATAGAATGGCTCATGCTGAATTAAGGGAATTGAAAGTCCAATTGCAAGAGTTAGTGGATAAAGGTTTTATTCAGCCTAGTACTTCGCCTTGGGGAGCTTTAGTTTTATTTATGAGGAAGAAGGACGGAACTTTGAGGCTGTGCATTGATTACAGGCAACTGAATCGGGTAACCATTAAAAACCGTTATCCATTGCCTCGTATAGATGATTTATTTGATCAACTCAGAGGTGCCTATGTATTTTCTAAGATTGACTTGAGGTCGAGATACTATCAGTTGAAGATTAAAAATGAAGATGTCCCTAAAACTGCATTTAGGACTCGATATGGTCATTATGAGTTTCTTCTGATGCCATTCAGGTTAACTACTGCACCAGCAGCTTTTATGGATTTGATGAATCGAGTATTCCAGCCATATTTGGACAGGTTTGTTATTGTCTTCATTGATGATATTCTGGTATACTCTAAGTCTAAGGCTGAGCATACTAGACATCTGAAGTTGGTGTTCAGCAGTGATGCGAAAATTAACTTAACACACAAATTAAACCCTCTTGTTGTCAAATTGTAGTATAAATGCAAGTATGGATCGTTCTAAACCGAGGATTAGGAGGGCTTGCTAAAACCTCTAAACTGACTTAAAAACATATAAACAAAGTTAAAAACACTAAACTAGACTCAAAGAACTTAAAACAAACTCAAAGGACTCAAAACAAGCTAAAAACGCTCAAATCTGCCTAAAAACACAAACTGGGCAGATTTAGACTCTAACACACTTTTGGGGCACCTAAAAACACAAATCGAAACAGATTTTGACTAATAAAACACTTTAAAGTAAAGGGGGTTTTGGTTTTGACGAATTTGAAAACAAAATAAGTAAATTAAAGAACTAATCAAATCTGCACGAATTTAAGTAAATTGAATGGATGGAAGGCTAGCTAGGAGGTTCTTCTCCACACATGACATACTTGCACATAAACCAATTTTTAGTTGTTCTTTCGATCAATCATGAAACTCAACACCCCAGGTTAATTAAGTTCGCTTAAATTAACCTTCAAGTTCTCCTTAAGTTATTGAATTGGATGGGAAAGCGCATACAACAATTCAAGCATTCTTCAAAAGTTCTTTACGTGAACAGCACAATAGAGATACAATCAAAGATCATTAAGCATTATGAAAACTATAAGTATTGACGAGGCATTCGTTACTATGATAAGCATGAAACTCCTGCCAAGAATTTATTTAACGCGATCGTTTATAAGCGACCTTCACTACTTGTGAATATAATTTTGTAACTATTAGGTGAAACTCCCTTATACTCTAGCATCATATTCATGCATGCAAACTAAGTGTGCACTCTTAATAAACATACACAAATAAGTTATCAATCAAGCAGTTAAACAAATTGAATTCACAACTTATGAAATCACAACTGAAGGTAATCAAATCATATTGCAAGCATGAACATGGTTTCGAATTCCCCCTAGCTAAGGGGGGTTTAGTTCCTCATACTCACAAAGCAAAGATAAACAAATTTAGACATTGAAAACAAAAGAATGAAAACACCTAAAAACGCTCCAACAATCCAACTTGAATGGCAAGCACGTCCAAGGATCATCCTTCTTCTCTTTGTTGCGGCACAAGGTGTGGTTTGATGGATGAGTGGTAATTATGGTGGTGGATGGATATAGGTGAGTTATGGTGAAGGGTGGATGGGTCGATTGTGTTCTCCTGGCCAAGGAATGAAAGTGTAAGTGTATGGAGTTGTGAGATGTGAATGTAGTGTCTTTTGATGGATCTTTTTTCCTCTCCTTTGTTATGGTGAAGGGTGGATGTATTTATAGGCTAGAGAGAAGACCACCATCTAATTAAGGTGGTAGTGGTGTATGTTGTGGTAATGAGTGGATGTAATGGGTGTAGTGGATGGATGTTTGGTAATGAGTGGATGTAATGGGTGTAGTGGATGAGTGTTTGGTAATGAGTGGATGTAATGGGTGTAGTGGATGAGTGGATGTAATGGGTGTAGTGGATGGATGTTTGGTAATGAGTGGATGTAATGGGTGTAGTGGATGGATGTTTAGTAATGAGTGGATGTAATGGGTGTAGTGGGTGGATGTTTGGTAATGAGTGGATGTAATGGGTGTAGTGGATGGATGTTTGGAATTGTAGGTCAGCACACTTGTTCACACACATGCTGATTTCTAGCCTTCAAACCTTCAAAAACGTCCATCCTCATGTCTCCATGCTTGCACTATCCAATCTTGGCCCAAAAATGCTCCAAAATGCTCCAAATGGCACTTTGTTGCTAACTTTGTTATTTGAACCTACAAACACATGAAAATAGCTTAAAATACATAATTGACTAAGAAATAACAACATAAATGCACAAGAGCAAGGTAACTAAGTCGCATAAATATGCTCCTATCAAATTCCCCTACACTTAGCTTTTGCTAGTCCTTGAGCAAAACAAAACAAACGAAACAAACAAAACATAACCTAGACCTTCCAACATTTGCCTCAGGGATTTTCAATGAAACATGACATGCCAAAGATCACCACTTACATAGATTTAAGCAATCCTTACCCTCGAGCATACTTAATCATAGTCACTATTCAAGTTAGGTCAATTTTAATTGATCGTGTGCTCAAGGCTCATATGAATGATGAGGAGGCATAGGAAATAATCCAAGCAAGGAACCAAGGCAAAAAGAAAGATTTTAGAATTCAAGAAACTGATGGCATGCTTATGCAGAAAAGCAGAATGTATGTGCCGAATAATGCAAAGTTAAAAAAAGAAATTTTGGATGAAGCATATATTTCGGCATATGCAATGCATCCAGGAGGCATTAAGATGTATCATACCATTAGACCATTTTATTATTGGCCAGGTATGAAAAGGGAAATTGCCGAATATGTGAGTAGGTGTGCCATTTGCCAACAGGTTAAAGCTGAAAGAAATAAGCCGTTTGGGTTGATGCAGCCACTTCCCGTTCCACAGTGGAAATGGGAAAATATTACTATGGATTTTGTGTACAAGCTCCCTCGTACGCAAAATGGTTATGACGGCATTTGGGTGGTAGTTAATCGGCTTACGAAGTCAGCACATTTTATTCCAGTGAGGGAGAAGTATTCGTTAAGCTGATTAGCTAAGTTATTTATATCGCAGATTGTGAAGTATCACGGTGTGCCAGTTAATATTATCTCGAATCGGGATCCCAGATTTACTTCCAAGTTCTTGACAGCATTCTAGGAAGCTCTTGGTACAAGATTGCTTTATAGCACGACATATCACCCTCAGACAGATGGACAATCTGAGAGAAATATTTAGACATTAGAGGATATGTTGAGATCTTCAGTGCTGCAATTTGGAGATAGTTGGCATGATTGTTTGGATTTGATGGAGTTCGCCTACAACAACAGTTACCATTCGAGTTTGGTATGGCACCATTTGAGGCACTTTATGGGAAATCTTGTCGTACGCCTTTATGTTGGTCAGAGGTTGGCGAAAGAGTTTTACTGGGCCCTGAGATTGTGGATGTGACTACTCAAAATGTTCAGGTAATAAAGTGTAACTTGAAAGTGGCCGAAGATCAACAAAAGAGCTTAGCAAATAAGTATGCCACTGATCGGAAGTATAATGAAGGTGATTCGGTATTTCTGTAGCTATCACCTTGGCAAGGTGTTGAACGATTTGGAAAGAAAGGAAATTTGAGTCCTAGGTACATTGGACCATATAATATCGCCGAGCAAGTCGGTGAGGTTGCTTACAGGCTTGAGTTACCTCCAAAGTTATCCAAAGTGCACGATGTGTTTCATGTTCCAATCCTTCGACATTTAGAAATTAATTCGGATTTGACTTATGACGAGGAACCAGTGACTCTTTTGGATTAGAAGGATAAGGAACTAAGGAACAAGACCGTGCATTTGGTGAAAGTGTTATGGAGAAATCATTCCGTGGAAGAAGCTACTTGGGAGATAGAGGATCGGATGAGAGAGCTGTATCCACGCTTGTTTTATGATTATTAGTGGATGTATTAGTTGTATGTAATTTCGAGGATGAAATTTTATAAGGTGGAAAGATTGTCACAGCCCGTCTCGGAAGATTATTTTCAATGACGTGAAATGACAATTTTACCCTTGGACGTTAAAGTATGTGGTGTGATTTAAGTTGGATTTTGGACCCATTCATTATTTTCCTAAGTTTTTGAACCCAATTGGAAGTAAGGAAATTGTTTGTTTTGATTGGTGACCCAAAAATCTGGACCACACATCCTTTCTCTCTCTCTCTCTCCCATGCTCTCTCTTCTCTCTCTTGGACTCACTCTCTCTCCTTTTCATATGTACGGACAAGCACCATACTCACCTTAAACTTCATGGATCAAAGGTATTAAGTGAAGGAAATTTTGTGAAAAACATGTTCATTTGAGCAACATCTATGGCATCCTTAAAGGCAGAATCATGCTTGTATGCACTCAAAACAAAACATTACCCATGAAATTCAAAGCCTAGTAGAAAGGTGAACCAAGACTCAACTCAAGAACAAAGTGAGTTGAGAGATTTTATACCTTTGTTGATTCCTCTTTGCATAAGCAAAGGCTAATCACCCAAGGAGAGGGCCTTCATTCCTTGCTTCTTAGATCCATGGATTTCTTGGATGAGGATGGTTGAAAGGATTCTCCAAGTTCCCAAAGTTGAGAACCTTTAATTTTTCCACACCAAGGATGGACTTGAAGAAGAGATAAGTGAACTTGGAGGAGGAAAGATTTCTAGCTAATCTCCTCCAAGGGGCCGGCCTCCTAGAGAGAAAGGGAGAGACATGTTCTCTCCAATTTTCTCCAAAAGAAAACCCTAAGGATGAAATGGCTATAAAGTTGCCTTTATACCACCTCACAATGGAGTGGCAAACTTGCAATCAAGCCAAGTTCACTACCCCTCTCTATATGGCCGGTTTTCCCAAGCCTTTGGGCTGTTTTAGGCTTCTTGAATTTTGTTTGTTAAGTTGTCATACAACTTAAGCTAATGGGCTTGACAATTCGAAGCCCAATTTGGGCTTTAAGGCCCAAAACTAACTCAAGGTTTAAAACGAACTTATTCGTTTGATTAATTAACATATTAATTAATTCTTGCCATAAACAATTAAATCATTTAATTGTCCTTACTCATCTCCGTTGTTTCTTCAATCTCTACCTTACATGGTGTACGATCCATTAGGTTCCTTTTAGCGAGGCAGTGGGCGATTAGAACTCTTTTAAATCGATTGTGAATTGAAACTTACTTTCAATTCTCCCTTTAGTGATTATACACGTTTAGGGCTCCACAAACCATGAGTGACACCTAGCAGTATGTCATGGTTACCCAAGCTAATCAGAAGAGGTGGATAACCTATTCAGTTTAGGATTACAATGCAATACGGTCTTTCTCTAATACAATACACTTGACTACATTGTTTGGTTTGATAGTTTATTCATGTCTACTATCGAATGTGATTCTCTTACTTATATGATTTACCTTGAATGTGATTTGGAACGACTTCCTAAATCTCATTCATACTTTTGCCAGAGATTCTTAATCATATCATAGAGTATTCTCCCTCAAACGGTTTGAAGGTTAAAGATCCCTTGTTGCGCATTCACTTGCCTCCATGGCTAAGTGGCTTAACCCCAACTATGCCGTGGACACCCTCTGACAAAGTGACTTTGACATAGTAAAAAATCAAGGACCTAACCACAAGACAACTATGATGCCTCAGGTCAAATGACTACTTTGCATTATCCCAACCATGAGTTCTCATGTGACATGAGTATGAGAACTCCTCGTTGATCGTGTTCAGTGGACTCATTCTCTATTGAGCACCTACATGCTTGTCTTTGTGTCAATCACACCAATGACTCGAGACCAGTCACTCTCCCTGAGAGAAGACACAACACGTACAGATCTTAACGGACTATCAATGCCCAATTGGCAATCCTATGATCAAGAACGTTTAGGATATGTATACGAAAGAGAATGGTCTCATGAATCTAACTTCTTTAAATTACATTCTCCTAATTACATATTCCTTGGACTTATCGTTTAAGCATATAACATTTATATGAAACGGCTTCAAACAATAATCTTTGCCCTTTAAATTAAACTATATTAGTTTAACATGTGAAATGTCCATAAAGTATCATCATATGATTGGTTTTAGGGCACATTTCCAACAATCTCCCAGTTGCACTAGAGCCAATCAGCTTGGTCATCAATGATGATACCTCTTTTGTAGTCATTTCAAAATGGCTGAGTAGTAGGCCTAGACAATCTATATGTTATCTATAGAAGCAACCTTGAGAATAACGACGTCACCATTATACATGATTCTTAATCATGTGGTTTAGTCTCTCATTTGAGTTCGGATCATGATGAGACCTTGATTCCCTGGCTTGAGCTATCGCCATTAGTGTCGTAGTGTCGGTACACTAGAGACACTTTCTAGTTGGAACCGAATAGAGAGTTTATGAATGAACTTTCTCATCCAAACACATTGTTGTAAGCTTCTATATGGCAATATATTTTGCATTCACAATGGAACATACTAAAGTCATTACTTTTAATGTTTCCATCCAAATATCTATTTTGTCATAATAAAAAGATATCTGATTATCTCTTCATTCATAATGAAGAAACATCCAATGATGGATTAGATTCATAATCTAATACATTTACACTTCCATTACGTTACTCTAATTCTTCCTCATTCTTAAGGAATCCATCCTTTATTATTTCTCAAATACTTAAGGATTCACTTGACAGTTGCCATGGTTCTGATCCTGGGCTTGCATTGATATCATCTTGTACCGATCTTGGTACAACTCATATCAACGTTTTTCATACAATATGAAATATATAAATCACCCTTTTGCGTATACATAAAGGATTCTATTTACGCATTATTTCTTTGGGAGTCAAAGGGTACGTTCCCTTTGAGAAGAGCTACCTCCTAATCTTACTAGAGTTTTTTCTTCTGATTGAAGTTTATCATCATATGAGAAACTTCCTAGCATCTTTTGTCTATCATTAAGGCTTGACATAATCCAATTATATCCTGAAATCTATCATTATAGATTTCCATCCCATGTTTATAGACTATGTCTCCCATATACATTCTATCGTTATAGAATGTTTAAAGTCATAACTTTAACGAAGAAGTACTCTTTTCATTTCCAAAATTAATATATCATATATGTGTGTGTATATATATATATTCAAATTTAGGAACATGATTAACTCCCACTAATGTTTTGTAAACCTAGTAAACAAAAGATTTATTTACATCTTTATGAGAAATCAAATGATTTGATCTTTCTCTCATAAGATGCTTATAGCTCCCACTAGCTTGCTAAGATTCATGATGGATGGATCTCTACAACTTACATGTCTTGTGATTCATAGTTTCAGACATATATTATCAAGACTATCTTAATAATGGCTTCGGAAACCCATATTATGTCCTAACATTGAATCACCATTTAGTTGTAGCTAGCAATCTTCGAATTAATTGAAACCAAGACTACGTCAAAGATGGTTTCTTCAAAGTCTCTTTGATTGTAGTCACCTTAAGCTACCAATTAGCTATAAAGGTTTCATTATTTCGGGTCAAATGGTACTTTACCATTTCCTTGAGTATATGTCGTATATACATTCAATGTAGTCATAAGGTTTTTTCATTCTTATTTCTTTCGAATTAAGAGGTGTAACTCTATGACATAATCATAAAGTTCAAACCATTCAACTGAGATAGTTTATAAATCCTTCTCGACTACCTTGGAGCTTGTGGTATAGGAACTAGGTTGTTATATTTGTTGATCACTATCTTGTCTCTCAAAGAACCCATTCTTTGAGTTCTATCCCTCGTTCATTTGCTCTATCTTAGGCAAATCCTAGTGTAGGATTACAATGAACTACCTGACAAACAACATTTGTTAATTGGTTTATAGAAGTGATATCCAAATGTTAATTTAAGGATACCCACAAGATAATTCTTTAAACAAATATTGCTTATTAGCACACAACCCCAAATCTTAACATGATTAAGATTTGTCTTTCTTTCCAACTACATCCTATGGAGTCATGAAAATTTTGGAAGATCTTCTAATTGACAATCATATTGTCTTAGAAGTATATATATCCTATATATGGGTAATTGATAACATCCAACGAACTAAATCTTATTCGAGTTCGTTCTTCTCTTAATGGAGAAATCCATTATCTTATGATGCTTCTTTCCTTGATATCTTTCAAGGAAACTGTTCTAAAGTGTTACCTTTCCTTGGATCACATCTAAGGAGGTAAATACTTTTGACGTCTTACTCATCAACTTACATTCTTGAATTCTTTGAAACCTTTTGCAAAGTATTCGGACTTGTGTTTGTTCAAAATAAACGATAGTCCAACCGAGAGCGATCTTCGGTGAATGTCATACAACATGAGTATTATGTTGTGGACAAGTGCCACTAACATCTAAGTGAATTAACCTCAACAACTTTGTGATTCTTTCTTCCTTTCCAAAAGAATAAAGATTCAAACATTTTGCCTCTATACAATTTTAACAAGAAGGCATTGGATCCGGATCTAACGATCCAAAGCATCCATCTATGACCAACTCGTAATTTATGTTTTAGAGGTATCACAACTCAGTTGGGATTAGTCACTACCTTGCAACCTTTTGGGTTTTAAGCATCGTTATATTCTAAACAGTTAACACTACCATATCATCTTTACTATAGAGATAATCAATTAGATTACAATAATCTAATCATTCATTAATAAAGAACAATGTTTTGTCAAACAAAACATTTATCCATTTCTCATATGGAATTAAGTTCCTTTATTCAATTGGGATGTAAAGACAATCTTTGTTTTTTCCATTTTCTTTGGTAGTTCATATGAGGAAGTAAGTACTACCTGCTTTCGCAGAGATCTATATTTGATTCACGTTCCTAATGTGAAGTACTTTCTCTTCTCTCATTAATCTTCTACTTCTTATTAGCCACACTTTTACAGCGATTGTAAAACATAGTTACTAATACGGAATCAAGCATTCAAGTAGAAGAACCAACTGCTTTGAACTATTCAAGAACAATTTCCAACACCTTCGAAAGGTGTGTTCTTGACACTTGCAAGACATTTCTTGCAAATACCCCTTCCAATGTTCATCTTTTCATAAAGAAAGTTTATTCCCTTGGTGTTATTTCGCCTTCTTCATTTGACTTCTCCTTTAACTACAATAGTCATGGTCCTAAACTCCCACTATCTCTCTTGAAACTTATTTCAATTGTGTTATATACATCAAACAATTTGGAGAGTGTGTGGTTATTGTTCACTATATAGTGTACAATAAACTTAGTGAACCATTTGGATAGGGACACGAAAGTGAAGTCCTTCCCTAGTTTCCGTCTTTAGAAGTGGTTTAACACTTCAACACTCAATGATTCAAAATCATCATAAGTCCATGTTGATGGACTATTTTTGTCAACCAATCATTATGTTCTAAACACAATTACAAACTTTCAAGCGTTGTTCAAGGCAACTCTCATTTCTTCATACAACACTTGTGCTTACTTCTCAAGTTCCTTGTTCATGTAACAAAGAAATGAGCACTAATGTTTGCGTTAACTAAGGGTTGTTCAAAGCAACTCTTACTTCTTCATACAACAATTTGTAATTGAAGAATTATGACATTAAAAGTGTTGTCCTCTTTATGATAGACTTATCTAATATGTTCTTCAAATGATACAATATCAATAGGAAGATTGTGAGGATGAGACTACTTAGGTACATATACAAGCCATTAAAGACAATCTATGGGATTGTAGTACCAAGTCCGGAAACTAAAGCTTTCGGCTTTTTCTTTGTCAAGTTTTGGATAGCGTTTGCAAATATATTGGTAAATAAATACATAACGAATATAAATTGATTGATTTTAAGCCATTTGATCCAGGTCTTAAATCAAATAGCACCACCCACTATTTTTGGCAAATTCCATATCCCTCATCGGAATTCGAGAGTTTTGGAGGAAACTCTTAGTAGGGTATGGGAGACTCATCATTACCAAGCCCACCTCACAATGATATGATGTTGGCTAGCATCAATAATAATGAGAGAGTACACTTACTCATTTGCATCTCTTGCAAGTACCCATCTTATTTGGCCTCTAGAGAATGAAGCCTCACAATGATATGATGTTGGCTCCATTGCACTTAGTTAAGTCATTCCCACCATGCAAGTTTGAGTAGGGGTTCGAGAACAACCTCACAATGATATGATGTTGATCATTCTCGTTGCCTACCTTCACAACATCATGTATGCATATAGAACTCCTCCAGAGTGTAAGCACACACTTTGTACTCCCCCATGATAGGGTGAAGTCGGTGTACGAGTCACAAACGATCGGAGCCTACCACGGTGGAAGGCCACGAAATAGTGTTCAAAGCACTCTCATGCTTATCAACTTAATAATGGTTTGGTTGAGGGTTTTAGGTCTCATCACATATAAGCATGCATTTTAATATTACTAAAACAATTTGGTCCTATTACAACTATTAGTCCATGTGATTGATTTAGTTGTATATGATACTCTCACTATGCTTGTAAAACGGTTTTTAAAGCAAGAGTATATGGTACTACTAACATAAGGTTTGCATTCATTGATGGACTATATAGTTGCCTTAGGGCCTTAGGATGACTATGAACCTTTGATTAGATCCAACATGAGCCTAGTGTTAGATCTTGGTCTAGGGATGGTGATTGATTTTAGTTATGCGTTTAATCATATTAAGGCGTGTTTTTCCTATTGGGCGTTGGACCCAACTACTCCAATTTCATGCATATCAAATAAAACAAGAAAGGAGTACTTCAAAGTAAAGAAGAGCTTATGCTCTTTTACAACATTTGATCATATCAAATTACAACCAAAATCTAATATACACATTCCCATGGTTCAAACAAATTTGAGACGGCCTTTCACATAGCTCAATTATCGTAGGCTTAGGTTCATAATCACCCTTTCTTTAATTAATTAACGTTTTAACTAATTAAACTTGAATGCAACATTTTCATTTGGTTTTTGTATCCATAGAATTGATTTAAATGGGGCAAAAATGAAATGAAAATCCAATTCTCATCTAAAGATACAAAACTATTTTGTTCTCAACTAATTTGGGCCGAAAAGCAATAACCTCAACCATTGGGCTATATTGCAAAACATAAACTTTTGAGGTCCTTTTGTAAAAACAAAAAAGTCCACTACTTCAAGTAATTACAACTAGAATCCAACAATTTCAACAAATGCAAAAACTTCATTAAAGGAGTAAAACAATTTGTCTTTTAGTGATTTTGGGCCTTTACGTAAAAATGTAAACTTTCAGGTCAAAGTACAAATACACAAAAGTATCAAAACTTTATGTAATTGCATAAAAGCTCCAAAAGTATCCTACTTTTAGGGTGGCCGGTTTTGGTAGTGTGAGGGAGTGGTTTTTTTGATAAAAAAACAAAGTCATAAATTCATGCAAGTTGAAAAGGATGGGTGATGGGTTGGTGTGAAAAAGTAGGTATAGGTGTGTAAGAAAAAGTACCAATCATGTACAAAAAATTCAAACACTCTATCAATATTTCAATCACCTTTTCAAATAAATGTCTTGTTGATAGAATAGTCACACCAACCAACACAAAACAAAGACTTTATGTAATCAACCAAAAACTTTGAATCAAAAACACCAAAGTTTTTGTTCTTGGTAAGAACATCAAGAACATTGAAGAACACACATGAAAACTCATAAGAGCTCCATGAATGTTTTCACTCAATAAAATTCAAAATTTCACTACTCAAAACGGGGTTAACATCCTAGGGTACTTAGGGGTTCCAAAAGTCACCTTAAAACACTTTTAACAAGACAAACAATAACCCAAAAATCCACCCTTTGGATTTGGCCGAATTTCCCCAAAAACATGGCACCAAATTTTAGCTCCAAAATTCATGCTCATATGAACTACATCTACAACATTTGAGATGGCAAATTTTCTAACAAAATTTACATTCAAAGAAGCAAGAATAAAGCTTGTAACAATTACAACATTCAAATCAAAGACTATGAACTACAAAACCCAAAAGGATTCACCAACTACTAGACCTAGGTTCTTGATACCACGTCAAAGATGGTTTCTTCAAAGTCTCTTTGATTGTAGTCACCTTAAGCTACCAATTAGCTATAAAGGTTTCATTATTTCGGGTCAAATGGTATTTTACCATTTCCTTGAGTATATATCATATATACACTCAATGTAGTCATAAGGATTTTCATTCTTATTTCTTTCGAATTAAGAGGTGTAACTCTATGACATAGTCATAAAGTTCAAACCATTCAACTGAGACGGTTTATAAATCCTTCTCGACTACCTTGGAGCTTTTGGTATAGGAACTAGGTTGTTATATTTGTTGATTACTTTCTTGTCTCACAAAGAACCTATTCTTTTGAGTTCTATCTCTCGTTCATTTGCTCTTAGGCAAATCACATTGTAGGATTACAATGAACTACCCAACAAAACAACATTTGTTAGTTGGTTTATAGAAGTGATATCCAAAAGTTAATTTAAGGATATCCCACAAGATTGTTATCAAACAAATATTGCTTTTAGCACACAACCCCAAATCTTAACATGCTTAAGATTTGTCTTTCTTTCCAACTACATCTTATGGAGTTATGAAAATTTTGGAAGATCTTCTAATTGACAATCATATTGTTTTAGAAGTATATATATATATATCCTATATATGGGTAATAGATAACATCTAACGAACCAAATCTTATTCGAGTTCGTTCTTCTCTTAATGGAGAAATTCATTATCTTGTGATGCTATTTTCCTTGATATCTATCAAGGAAACTCATCTAAAGTGTTACTTTTCCTTGGATCAAATCTAAGGAGGTAATTACTTTAGATGTCTTGCTCATCAACTTACATTTCTTGAATTCTTTGAAACATTTTACAAAGTATTTCGACTTGTGTTTATTCAAAACAAACTATAGTCCAACCGAGAGTGATCTTCGGTGAATGTCATATAACATGAGTATGATTATGTTGTGGACAAGTGCCACTAACATCTAAGTGAATTAACCTCAACAACTTTGTGATTCTTTCTTCTTTCCAAAAGAATAAAGATTCGAACATTTCGCCTCTATACAATTTTAACAAGAAGGTATTGGATCCGGATCTAATGATCCAAATCATCCATCTTTCACCAACTCGTAACTTATGTTTTTAGAGGTATCACAACTTAGTTGGGATTAGTCACTACCTTGCAACCTTTTGGGTTTTAAGCATCGTAATATTCTAAACAGTTAACACTACCATATCATCTCTACTATAGAGACAATCAATTAGATTACCATAATCCAATCATTGATTAATAAAGAACAATGTTTTGTCAAACAAAACATTCATCCATCTCTACTATAGTGACGGAATTAAATTCCTTAAAATTGGAATGTAAAGACAATCTTTGGTTTTTCCAATTTCTTTGGTAGTTCATATGAGGAAGTAAGTACTATCTGCTTTCGCAAAGATCTATATTTTATTCACGTTCCGAATGTGAAGCACCTTTTCTTCTCTCATATTTCTTCTACTTCTTATTAGTCACACTTTTACAACAATTGTAAAACATACTTACTAATACGGAATCAAGCATTCAAGTAGAAGAACCAACTGTTTTGAACTATTCAAGAACAATTTACAACACCTTCGAAAGGTGTGTTCTTGACACTTGCAAGACATTTCTTGCAAATACCCCTTCCAATGTCCATCCTTTCATAAAGAAAGTTTGTTCTCTTGGAGTTATTTTATCTTCTTCATTTGACTTTCACCTTTGAATACAATAGTCATGGTCCCTAAACTCCCACTATCTCTCTTGAAACTTATTTCAATTGTGTTATACACATCAAACATTTTGGAGAGCATGTGGTTTATTGTTCACTACATAGTTTACAATAAACTTAGTGAACTATAAGGATAGGGAAACAAAGGTGAAGTCCTTGCCTAGTTTCCGTCTCGTTAAGTGGTTTATCACTTCAACACTCAATAATTCAAAATCATCATAAGTCCATGTTGATGGACTATTTTTTTTGTCAACCAACCATTATGTTCTAAACATAATTACAAATTTTCAAGAGTTGTTCAAGGCAACTCTCATTTCTTCATACAACAATTTGTAAGTGAAGAATCATGGCACATAATGTGTCCATGCCTTTGTGCTTTCTTCTAAAGTTCCTTGTTCATGTAACAAAGAAACAAGCACTAATGTTTGCATTGATTAAGGGGTTGTTCAAAACAACCCTTATTTCTTTATACAACATTTTGTAATTGAAGAATTATGACATTAAAAGTGTTGTCCTCTTTATGATAGACTTTATCTAACATATTCTTCTAATGATACTTTATCAATAGGAAGATTGTGAGGATGAGACTACTTAGGTACATTTACAAGCCATTAAAGACAATTTATGGTTTTGTAGTACCAAGTCCGGAAACTAAAGCTTTCGGCTTTTATTTGTCAAGTGTTGGATAGTGTTTGCAAATAAATTGGTAAACAAATACATAACGAATATAAATTGATTGATTTTAAGCTATTTGATTCGGGTCTTTAAATCAAATAGCACCACCCACTATTTTTGGCAAATTCCATATCCCTCATTGGAATCTGAGAGTTTTTGTAGGAAACTCTTAGTAGGGTATGGGAGACTCACTACTACCAAGCCCACCTCACAATGATATGATGTTGGCTAGCATTAATAATAATGAGAGAGTACGCTTACTCATTTGCATCTAATGCAAGTACCCATCTTATTTGGCCTCTAGAGAATGTCACCTCACAATGATATGATGTTGGCTCCATTGCACTTAGTTAAGTCATTCCCACCATGCTTAGTTCATGAAGGGGTTCAAGAATAGCCTCACAATGATATGATGTTGGCCATCCTCGTTGCCTGCACTCACCTCATCAAGTATGTGTATAGACTCCTCCTGAGTATAAGCATGCACTTTGTACTTCCCCATGATAGGGTGAAGGCGGTGTACAAGTCATAAACGATTGGAGCTACCACGGTGGAAGGCCACGAAGAGATATTCCAAACATCTCTCGCTTATCAACTTAATAATGGTTTGGTTGAGGGTTTTTAGGTCTCATCAGTCTATTTTGAGTCTATTTGCTTGCTTTGTGCTGTTTTGAGTCATTCTAGTTAGTTTTGAGTCCTTTCCGTTTGTTTTGAGTTCTTTGAGTCTAGTTAAGTGTTTTTAGCCTAGTTTTGTGTTTTTGAGTCAGTTTAGAGTAGATTAGCAATCCCTCTTAATCCCCTGTCTAGAACGATCCCTATTTACATCTTTACTACAATTGTCAATAAGAGGGTTTAATTTGTGTTTTGGTTAATTTTCACATCAAATTTTTGGCGCCGTTGCCGGGGATTAGCAACTTTGCTAATCCTTCGTTGTTTCTTTTTGCTTATTTTCGTGTATTTTTCTTTCTAGTTTCTGACCTTGCTTTGTTTTCTTGTTTTTAGGTACCAATTTATGACTCGGAGTTCTCAACCAGTTCGTGAGCATATCTTTGACTTTGACAATGATTTTGAGCGGACTTTGAGAAGGAAGAGAAATCATCAAGAATCTAATCCACGTAGCCCTGACCCAGTGCTTGAAGAAGAAGAAATAGAAGAGGAAGAAGAGCCCAGCGCTCAAGAAGCAGAGGGAGGACAAGACATGGTAGCGGACAATCATACTATCAAAGAACTTTCTGTCTCGGGATTGGACAATGACGTGCCCATATGCATTCAATGTCCCACGACAACTCAAGGAAAGACCGAAAAATTTGAATTGAAGTCAAGCTTGCTGCACCATATTCCTAAATACCATAGGTTGTCCATGAAGGATCCAAGCAAGCATTTGAAGGAATTCGAAGTAGTTTGTTCAAGCATGACCCCAATCAACGTTGATGGAAGCATATTGAAGATGAAGGCCTTTCCATTCTCACTTATGGACAAGGCTAATGATTGGTTGTATGAATTGGCACCTGGAACGGTTACTTCTTGGGAAAGCATGAAGAGAGCGTTCTTAGAGAAGTTTTTCCCAACCTCACGAGTCATTCTCTTGAGGAAGAGAATTAGTGGCATCCAACAAAACCAAGAAGAGTCGTTTCCAGCCTATTATGAGCGTTTCAAGACGTTAGTTGCTTCTTGTCCACAACACCAAATGAAAGACGAGCTTTTACTTCAATATTTCTATGAAGGACTTCTTCCTATTGAAAGACAAATGCTTGATGCTTCAGTGGGAGGAGCTTTAGTGGACAAAACCCCGACGGCTGCAAAGATCTTCATTGTAAATAGAGCGTTGAATGCACAACAATATGAAGATGTTAGAGAAAGAGACACCCCACGACAACAACCCCAAGTTAATGAGGTAAGTGCAATTTCTGAAATTCAATCTCAATTAGCTAACCTCACTACCCTTGTATCACAGGTTGTGGATGGATCTAAAATGTAAAATGCAGCCATATGTGGAGTGTGTTCTATGCAAAGACATCTCAATGACCAATGCCCTCAATTGATTGAGATTAGTGGATGGGAAACCCTCAATGCTGTAGGCTTTCAAGGCCACAGTCAGCAATGTAATGACCTTTACTCCAACACTTACAATCCGGGGTGGAGAGATCATCCAAATTTCAAGTGGAGAAAACTACAACAACCTGCCCAACAAGGAGGATTTCGGCCACCACCCCCTGGGATATATCAAAGGTCATATGCACCACCACAACCTTCACCACAATCTGCCCAAACCAACTCAGGTTCATCTTTAGATAATGATAAACTTCTTCAATTACTAACTTCATTAATGCAGGGCCAACAAAATCAAGCCAAATAGATGAATGAAGTGAAGAAGCAAATTGGGCAGATGGAGGAGTTCATAGGGCAGTTTAGAGAAGAAAAGAAACTACCTAGCTCCACCATTGTCAATCCAAAATGAGGCTTTGAATTTGCCATGGCAATCACATTGAGAAGTGGAAAAGAGGTAGGAACTAATCCTCAACCATCCAAATCAAGTAAAAAAGAGGACCATAAGTTGCAAATTGATGAGGAGAACCATGACAAGGCCATGACAAGGAAGGAAGCAACCTTTCCGCAGCCTCTTACACTCCTTAATCCATTCAATCGGTCCACCACAGGTAAGAAAGGTTCAAATTCTATTAATTCTAACCCTATTCCACCCAATGTACCATTCCCTCGCAGATTTATGCAATCAAAGAAGGAAGAAAGTGACAAGGACATTCTTGAGACATTTAGGAAAGTTCAAGTCAATAATCCACTCTTGGATGCAATCAAACAAGTCCCAAAGTACGCCAAATTCTTGAAACAACTTTGGACAACAAGGAAGGGGATTTCGAACAAGGAGGTCGTAAGGGTAGGTGAGAATGTTTCAACCGTTTAGCAACGAAAACTGCCCCCTAAATGCAAAGATCCGGGTAGTTTTACAATTCCTTATGTTATAGGCAATACTCATTTTGAACATGCGATGTTAGACTTAGGTGCATCCATTAATGTTATGCCTTATTCAATTTATGCATTTATGAACTTAGGTGAGCTGAAAAATGATGGAGTGATTATTCAATTAGCTGATCGATCTAATGCTTATCCAAAAGGAGTTTTGGAAGATGTTTTAGTGTAGGTTAATCACTTAATCTTTCTGGCTAATTTCTATGTACTCGAGATGGAAGACTCGGCCCATTCTTCCTCATTGCCGATTCTACTTGGAAGGCCATTTATGAAAACAGCCTGCACCAACATAGATGTGTTTAAAGGGACGTTATCCATGGAATTTGATAGGGAAGTTATTGATTTCAATCTTTCTGAAACTATAAAGTATCCTAGTGATGATCATTCTTGTTTTTCTATTGATATCATTAATTCTTTGGCGCAACAATACCTTGAAGATTTGAATAAGGATGCACTTGAAACGGTCATTACAAATGGAATGGGACTAAAAAACTAAGGAGCAACAGTAAAGCATACCCACGACATGCATGAAAACTCCCTTGCCGTGCACCCTAGTGAAGATGTGGTCGAGATAGTGGCTGCCCTAGAGTCATTGCCACTACAAAATGGTAAGCTTATGCTCCCAATTTCAAGTTTACTTTCGACTAATAAGATGCTACCTTCAGTGGAACAGCCACCCTCCCTTGAACTTAGACCGCTACCAAGTCATTTGAAGTATGTTTTCTTGGGAGAACAAGATACTTTACCCGTCATAGTGTCTTCCACACTCACGGCACAAGAGGATGAGAAGTTGGTGAGGGTGTTGGAGGAATACAAAACAGCTATTGGGTGGACCTTGGCTGACATCAAGGGTATAAGTCCTACAACTTGCATGCATCATATACTCTTGGAGGAGAGGGCTAAACCATCACGAGAAGCTCAACGCCGACTTAACCATCCAATGATGGAAGTTGTGAAAAATAAGATAATTAAGCTACTTAATTGTGGAGTGATCTATCCAATCTTTGATAGTCATGGGTTTCGCCGGTCCAAGAAATTTGGAGTCACTGTGGTCAAGAACGAAGAGAATGAGCTTGTGCCTAATCGTATCCAAACTGGTTAGAGAGTTTGCATTGATTATAGGAAGCTCAACGCCACCACAAGGAAGGATCACTTCCCTTTGCCATTCATTGACCAAATGCCTGAAAGGTTAGCTGGTTATGCATTTTATTGTTTTCTTGATGGTTATTCCGGTTATAATCAGATTGTCATAGCCCCGGAAGATCAAGAAAAGACCAATTTTCACTTGCCCGTTTGGTACATTTACTTATCGTCGCATGTCATTTGGTTTATGCAATGCACTAGTCACATTCCAAAGATGCATGGTAAGTATATTTTCAGATTATGTTGAAAAGATCATTGAGGTCTTTATGGATGATTTTAGTGTGTTTGGTAAGTCCTTTGATGATTGCTTGGATAATCTGACCTTAATATTGAAAAGATATGCTGAAACTAACCTTGTTTTAAATTGGGAGAAATGTTATTTTATGGTGAATGGTGAAACAAGGCATAGTTTTAGGTCACATAATCTCTGAAAAAGGAATTGAGGTTGATAAGTCAAAAATAGATCTTGTACGCTACTTACCCTCTCCTACTTCGGTGAGAAAGGTTCGTTCTTTTCTTGGTGATGCAAGATTCTATAGTCGATTTATCAAGGACTTTACAAAGATTGCACAGCCCCTATGTCGTCTCCTCCAAAAAGAAGTGGCCTTTGAGTTCAACAAGGAATGTGAGAAGGCTTTCAAACACATCAAGGACATGCTTACTTCGGCCCCCATCATCATTCCACCATATTGGAGCCTTCCTTTTGAACTAATGTGTGATGCATCAGATTATGCAAATTGAGCTATTTTAGGCCAAAGGAAGAACAAGCAGCCACATGTCATCTACTATGCATCCCGAACCTTGAATTATTGATGCGAATTTTACATAACACACAAATTAAACCCTCTTGTATCAATTGTAGTAAAGAATGTAAGTAGGGATCGTTCTGGACCGGGGATTAGGAGGGCTTGCTAATAACCTCTAAACTGACTTAAAAACATAAAATTAAGTTTAAAACACCAAACTAGACTCAAAGGATGCAATACAAATTAAAAAGACTCAAAACTCATTTAAAAGACTCAAAACAACTTAAAATAATGAATTAGACACTAAACTAACTCTAGGGATGGTTTTGGACGAAATTAAGTTCTAACTTGACTCAAGACACTTAAAAACACAAATCAAAACAGATTTTGACTAATAAAACACTTTAAAGCAAAGGGGGATTTGATTTTACGAATTTGAAAACAAAACAAACATATTTTGGACGAATTTGGGCAAACTATGGATGATGGGCTAGCTAGAGGGTTCTTCTCCACACATGACACACTTGCACATAAACCAATTTTCAGTTGTTCTTTCTATAAATCATGAAACTCAACACCCCAGGTTAATTAAGTCCGCTTAAATTATTGAATTGGATGGGAAAGCGCATACAACAATTCAAGCATTCTTCAAAAGTCCTTTTCGTGAACAGCATAATAAAGATACAATCAAAGATCATTAAGCATTATGAAAACTATAAGTATTGACGAGGCATTCGTTACTACGATGAGCATGAAACTCCTACCAAGAATTCATTTAACGTGATCGTTTATAAGCGACCTCGACTACTTGTGAATATAAGTTTGTAACTATTAGGTGAAACTCCCTTATACTCTAGCATCATATTCATGCATGCAAACTAAGTGTGTACTCTTAATAAACATACACGAATAAGTTATCAATCAAGCAGTTAAACAAATTGAATTCATAACTTATGAAATCACAATTGAAGGTAATCAATTAATATTGCAAGTATGTTCATGGCTTTGAATTCCCCCCTAGCTAAGGGGGGTTTAGTTCCTCATACTTACAAAGCAAAGATAAACAAATTTAGACATTGAAAACAAAAGAAAGAAAACACCTAAACGCTCCAACGATCCAAGTTGGACAGCAAGCACATCCAAGCACTTTCCTTCCCTTCCTTTGCTACGGCACAAGGTGTTGGTGAGTGTTTGAAGGGTTGGTTGTATGGAGGAATGGATGGTGCTCACGACCAAGGAATGAAAGTGTAAGTGTATGGAGTTGTGAGATGTGAATGTAGTGTCTTTGGATGAATCTTTTCTCCTCCTTCCTTCCTTTCTTTGTTATGATGAAGGGTGGATGTATTTATAGGCTAGGGAGAGGACCACCATCTAATTAAGGTGGTAGTTGTTGGAAATATGCCCTGAAAGTCAATCTTTGGAAGAAACCATTCAGGACAATTGAATCGATGTATGGATGACTCTTATACATCAAATGGCAAAGATACTAATTAGGACTATCTCTATAAACGATATATGTCCTAAATAATGTATCTATGGACAATGGATCGATTGAAGAAGTAATCTAATGATGTTAGACTACAGAGACCTTCTTCACATAACCAAATGTCCAAAAAGGTTCCTGGTCATTGGATTGTCGGAGGGATACTGACAATGCGAAGACCGGTACATACTGTGTCCGCTTCAATTGGAAGGATGGAAAGTCTCATCCCATTCGTGTTGTGACACTAAGGCAAGTATGTAGGTGCTCATTAAGGGAATGAGTTCACTGAACACAATCGAACGAGAGTACTTGCATGGAGGTCTACTCACATGTCAAGCAAGTAACTCTAATGGTTGGAATAATGTAAGTAGTCCTTTGACCTGAGGCATCGTCGTTGTCTTGTGGTTAAGTACTTGATCTTTGATTTTGTCAAAAGTCACTCTATCAGAATGTCAACGGCATAGTTGGGGTTAAGCCACTTAGTCATGAAGGCAAGTGTATGCGCAACAAGGAATCTCTAATCCTTGATAAGAGAGGAAGAATACTCTAAGATATGATTCGGGAATCTTCGGCCGAAGTATCGAGCGTAATAAAGGAAAGCGTTCCTATACGACTCAATTGAATCATATAAGAAGGAATAATCACATTAGGGGTTTGACATAATATATCCATACCCTAGTAATGTGATTGAGAGTATTGTTTTAGAGAATGATTAAATTACATTGTAATTCCAACTGAATAGGTTCTCCGGATAAACTTCTACATTAGCTTGGGTAGCTATGACATATGGTTAGATGTCACTCATAGCTTGTGAGTTCTTCTAGATGATTAAATGTAGTCGTCAAAGAAGAAAGGTGAATTAAAATGAAGTTTTAATTCACTAAGTGATTGAATTAAATATAATCAATTGGATTGATGCCAATCACCTCACTGCCTTACTAATTAGAACCTAAAAGATTGTTCACCAATACACTATTGTAGTGAGTAACTAATGGATGATGGAAATAATTAATTGGATTAATTAAGTGTTGTGATTAATTTAGAAAGTCTAAAGAAATCATAAAAGCGATAAAGATCGTTTTGGGCTTAAAGAAACGTTCGGGTTTAATTGGGCCCATTGGGCCTAAACCCATTGGGCTTTTATTCAAGCATTGGATGACTTGAAATAAATGAAACCCCAAAGCCCAAACAACACAAAGAGGGCCGGCCATTTTAGGTTTGGAAAGGGTGAGATATTTAGTCAAGTTGTTGGCTAGGTTTCTTATGTCTATATAAGGAACTTTATAGTGATATTGTTCATTAGGGTTTTTGTGTGGTTAAAAACAACAAAGAGGCAAAAGAATATCTCTCTAAAACTACACAAAGGCCGGCCACCTTGGGGTGATTTTACTAACATATCTTTCACCCTTTGGTTATTCCTTCATCCTTCTCACTACTCTAGTGGGTGAGGATCTTTAGAGGTTTCCTACTTTGGAAACTTGAAGAGAACCTAG
This sequence comes from Malus sylvestris, assembly GCF_916048215.2. Taxonomy (NCBI): domain Eukaryota; kingdom Viridiplantae; phylum Streptophyta; class Magnoliopsida; order Rosales; family Rosaceae; genus Malus; species Malus sylvestris. The sequence continues at coordinate 16,849,690 of NC_062267.1, forward strand.
GAGCACTCATTCTATCAAAGTGGAGGAGGCAAGGATGGAAGCTAGGCTCAAGGAGTTCAAGGAACAAAGGGCTTGGAGGTGGTCCATCCTTGGTCTCAAGTCTAGATCAAGAGGTATAAACCTATGAACCTTGAAGGGGATTTGCATGACTATAGCTTTGTTAATATGTTATAAATGCTTCCGCGGCTTTCGTATATTAAATTTGATTTGTATATGCATGATAGTCATTTAGAAATCCCATCCATGAATCTCATAAATTTCCCTTCAGTAGTGGTGTATGTTGTGGTAATGAGTGGATGTAATAAGTGTAGTGGATGAGTGTTTGGTAATGAGTGGATGTAATGGGTGTAGTGGATGGATGTTTGGTAATGAGTGGATGTAATGGGTGTAGTGGATGAGTGTTGATCGGATCAAATTTATATATATTTTTACTTTAAATTCACTCGTCTTTTCTTGGTTAGTTCCTTATATTTTTGAGCTATTTACGTTATTTTTGTGTTTATAGGTTTTGTTATGCAAAGAAAATAAAAATGGCACAAATGAGTTTTTAATTATTATCTAGTTCTTAATTACCTGAATCTTGGCTAAATTCGTCTTTTTAAATTATTAATTGTCTGCTTCCCATCAATGAAAATCACATATTTGTTTCTTTAATGGATTAATTAATTTGTGTAATGTCACAGACTAAACAAAAAGTGAGGAGCTGCCTTTGCAGCTAGGAGGAAAACGTGAGCCTTGGCAGTGACAAAAAGATGGAAAGCTTGCATGGACAACACATGTGGAAATATGTTGGGGCAAAGCGTGAAGTGGAAGGCAGCAAGGCTGCCAAAAAGAAAACAGAAAAATAATAGAGGGAGTGGAGAGACAATGGGTGAGCATTGAGTGAAAAACAAAAGAAAATAAATAGAAGTGGAATGCGCATGGACTGGTGGAAAGAATAAGAAAATAAAGCATGAAAATGGGACGGTAGGGGGGAGCTGCCTTTGGCAGCTCATAGGAAAGAAAATAATAAAAAAAAAAGGAAAAGAAGTCAGACGGGGAGAGGGGATAGAAACCGGGGAGGAGAAGCAGAAACCGAGGGGGCAGCGGGAGAGACAGGTGGAATGAGAGAGGGCTGCCTTGGCAGCGTGTGAAGAAAAGAAAACAGAAAGAATAAAATAGAGAGACATGCGGAGAGAGAAGAGCTTAGCTGCCCTTGCAGCTTTGAAAAAGACTTGCAGCACGCAGAGGAGAGCAGGCTGCTTTGAGCGCAGGAAGCGCATGTCAGGACGTGGGGACAGTGAGAAGTGAGAAAGAGAGAAACCGAGAGGCTGTTGGGCGCGGGAGAGAGGAAAGAAGGCTGCCTTTTGGGCAGCGTGTGAGACCAGTGAGGAGAGGGAGACTGACAGAAACTGGCGCATGAGAAGGCACGGGCAGACTGGCGAGGAACGAAGAGGACTGCGCAGAGCACAAAGCAGAGGCTTCACTCCACTCTTCTTGGTTTTATCTTCTCAAACTCATATTTTACTTTTGGATTAATTTGATAATAATGTGTAACTAAATTTATTTTGGCTAGAGGTTAATTCAAAGCCATGAATATATTTGTAATATGAATTGATTACCTTCAGTTGTGATTTCTGAGTTGTGATTTAATTTGCTTAACTGCTTGATTGATAACTTATTTTTGTATGTCGATTAAGAATGCATACTTAATTTACATGCATGAATTTGATGCTAGAATATAAGTGAATTTCACCTAATCGTTATGAACTTATATTCACAAGTAGTAAAGGTTGCTAGTCACAATCACGTTAAGTAAATTCTTGGCATAAGTTTCATGCAAATCATAGTAACGAGTGCCTCGTCAATGCTTATGTTTTTCATAGAACTTAATGATTCTTGCTTGTATCTCTATTATGCAATTCATGTAGGGAACTTGTAGGGAATGTTTTGGGTTGTCGTATGCAATCATCCAACCCAATAACTTGTGGAAAAACTGAAGGTTAATTAGTGCAATTCACGGTTAATTTGGGGCGTTGAGATTTACAATTTATTGAAAGAACAACTGAAAAATCAATTTAGGTTGCATATGTGTCATGTGTGGAGAAGAACCCTCTAGCTAGTCTGTCACCTATCATTTCACCTTAATTCATGCTTTTGTCAATTCTGTAATTTATTTAAGTTTAATTTACTTCTCGTTAAAACCAAACTACCCCCCATTATTAAATTATATTATTTAGTTAGTTTTCATTGTTGTTAGTCTTTTAATTCAATTTCCGTCCATTTCAGTTCCTAGTGTCTAATTTGATTGTTTTCATTATTTTGAGTCATTCTAAGTGTGTTTCGAGTTATTAGAGTTTTTAGCCTAGTTTTGTGTCCTTGAGTCTTGTTTAATATTTTTAAATTAATTTAGAATAGATTAGCAATCCCTCTTAATCCCCGGCCTAGAACGATACCCTACTTACATCTATACTACAATTGTCAAAAGAGGGTTTAATTTGTGTGTCAAGTAATTTTCGCACCAAATTTTGTCGCCGTTGCCGGGGATTAGCAAATTTGCTAATCCCTTTATTTTTGTTTTTGTTTATGTTTATAATGGTGTTTGTGTATTTTACTTTTGATATTTGATTTATTTTTCTTTCTTTGATTTTAGGTACAAATGGAGCCGAGGGAAATTTAAAGGAAAGATTCGTCCGGCTAAAGACGTTAAATCAAGCGCTTCTTGGGAGGCAACCCAAGCATTCAACGAAGGGAGACTTTGGAATCGCTAACCCAATCAGCTTTGCATTCTTACACCCTTATCTTTACTGCTTTTATTTTGTTTTGTTTAGTTAGTTGTGTTATTTGGTTGATTTATATGAGTTTGTGTTATTTAGTTTAAGTGTAGGGGAAGGTTAAACAAAGTCTTTTTACATTAATTTACATAATTTGAAAAAAAAAAAAAAAAAAAAAAAAAAAAAACAACAACAACACTTAAAAAAAAAAAAAAAAAAAAAAACAACAACACTTAAAAAAAAAAAAAAAAAACAAAAAAAACAACACCTAAAAAAAAAAAAAAAAAAAAAAAACATAAAAGTAAAAATATTTTACAATGATGTGTAAACTAATAGCATTCATTGGTCAGGTGGTGCTTCAGTAGTCGGCGGTGCTTCAGCAGTCGGCGGGGCCACAGAAAGAGGAGGCAGCAGAGGTTGATCAGTTGGAGCTTCACTACGCGGTGCCGCTTCAGAAGACGAAGGCAGATGCTGTTGGAACAAACCCACAAACCTCCGATGATCAAGTAAAATATGACCATCAGATTCATGTATCTGGTCAATTTTCCTCTTCATGGTTGTGGCATAGTTGTGTGCAAGCTTATGCAATTGTTTATTTTCATGCTTGAGTCCTCTAATCTCCTCTTTGAGACTCTGTATTTCAGCCACCAACGATTCAACGTGACGGGTTCGAGCAAATAGGCGTTGGGCCATGTTGGACACAGAACCCGCGCACTGCACGCTAAGAGCCAGAGACTCCTTAACTGCCAATTCATCAGACCGTCTAGCGAGCAGTCTGTTATCTCTGGGGGTGACAAGGTTCCGGGCCACCACCGCAGCGGTCATGTCATTTTTCATCACCGAATCCCCAACGGTGAGGGGACCGGTAGGGGATATGAAGGATGGGCGCCATATGTTGTCTGGTGAAGGCGGAGCTGCCTCTTCACCAATGTTCAAGTCAAAACGACGATCGGAAGGGCCAGACATTTTTCAGAGGTGGTAAAGAAAGAAGAGAGTCGGACTGATTAAGATTTTGGAAGTGCAAGAAGGGAGTGTTTACAAGAGGGAGCTCAAGTGTGTTGTGGAACAAAATTAACGCCTCTATAAAAAGAAGAAATCAAAGAGGCGCTCCTCAGAGAGGCGTCCTCTCGCAAATCGAAGAGTCGGAGCTTTGTTCTCAAACGCCTGATTCTTTTCTCAAAAGAGGAGTTTCCTTTCTCAAAAGCCGGATTCTTTTCTCAAAAGCCGGATTCTTTTCTCAAAAGAGGCGTTTCATTTCTTAAAGGATGGGCTTGCTCAGAAACCACGAGCCGAACCCCGGATTTCAAAAAAATCAATTTGTCCAGACGTGTCGTCACTCGTCACATGCAACATGCAGCTTGGAAATTACGGGCAGCTTTGTCAGAAAGCGCGTAATTTGTACTATTCATCCATCCACCGGCTGCCGACAATGAGTGAGGGAATAGTTCCGGTTGTGAAGAAAAGTCCCATAAGTATCTACCTTCGCCTTCCACAGCAAAGGCACACCCTCTCAGCACTTCTTCCTCTCTGAAATGGCTTTCCAACAAACCCTCTCAAGTCACTCTGTATTTTTCATCCCCTGGGATACCCCTGCAAACAACCCATCCAAAGCAAAAGTATTTCATATCATGAAGGTTGAAAGCAAGAGTATCTCATATCATGCTTTCTCCCTGTCCTTTCTCCAGCCAGCACTTGCTCTCGAGTACTCATCATCTTGTGTTTCCTCTTCGTCTCTTACGTATAAGGGAAGTGAAGATGATACCTCGAAGCATGTGGAGACAACGTGCTGATTCATCCTCAACTAAGGACAAGGAGAAAGAGAGCAAGAGGTGGGCACTTGGAAAGATTGAAGAAAGAAACAGACCAATACCTCTACCTCGTGCCTGCCCGCCATGCAGAGGAAACAAGCAGAGAAGAATGCAGCTCGTACAATCAACCCAGCACAAGGAGTCCGAGCTGAAGAACTAGAGAAGCTGCCACATCTGCTTGGAGAACAAATAAGGAATTGAGCCTGCACAATCAACTCGAGAGCAGAAGGAATCTGAGTTGAAGAACTCAAAGAGCTTCAACAACATCACCAAACAGCAAAGCTTCGCCGTACAATATCATCAAATCATCACTTGCAAGTAAAAAGCTAAGTGTCACCCAGTTCAAGAGGAAAGCTGTGGAAAGTCAACAAGCACGACCAATGATCACTTATTAGTTCTATTCATTGTCTTTTATCGTGATTTTCAATTTTTCGTTTGCAATTTTTTTTATATTTTCTTGTGTTACTTAACTGAATTATTTCTTTTCTTTGCAGGAACTTTTGGTTATTTCCACCCTTGCAGTTGATTGCAGAATTTTAGCTTGGGGGGTCATCGCTTGATTTAACTGCAAACTAGGGAAGTTTTCAATCCAATTGCTTTATTTTGTTTCTTATTATTTATTTATTTATTTTATTTTTATTTGCATTATAGTGTTTTCTGACATTGGGGACAATGTCCAGCTTAAGTTTGGGGGTAAAGAGTATAAAAAAATGACCAAATTAAAATTTTTTTGTACCTTCGACTATGAACTGGTTTCATTTGTTTCTGTGTTGTTGCTTTTTGTTTTCTTAATTAGTTTTGTTTTCTTTAAAAAAAAAAAAAATTTAAAAATTTAAAAAATTAAAAAATCAGAAAATTTAAAAATCCAAAAATATTGTCTTGTTTCCCTTATTGTTTTGAATTAGATTTATATTAGTTTCCCAACCCAATGATATAATTGGATCAAATTTGAACCATGATCATCAAGAACTTAGTTAACATGTGTTTTGTGAAATTCCTAATTCTCTTGTTAGTTTTGTACATGTTTGATCATCTTTGAAAAACCAAATGCACATAGCCTTGTTAATGTGAAACTAAAGTATGACTTAAAGCTTCATATGTGAATTTAGTGACCATATACATCCTATGTGAGTTTTTGAGCCGATTGAAAGTGTGTGCATTTTTCATACACTCCTATTCTTTCATGTGTGATGAACTTATGTGAGATACATCTCTAGAACTTGCGTAACGATCTTTCAAAATGTTTGTCATTGATTGCATGAACTTGGAAATGATAGAGGCATTAGGTTTACCACTATGGCCCAAATAACCATGTTTCCCAAATAAAAATGATATCATTAGATTGCCAATTTGAGCCGTGTATGTTGAGCCTTTTATTTCTTATCACCAGATATGTCTACCCTTATACCTGAAACTTTTTTTTTTCCTTACCCTTTCCAAGCGAGCAATGCGAGATTGTCTTATGAGAAACGTTTGTGAAGTACTTTGAAGGTGTTTGGCAAAAGAATAAGTGTGGGGGTATTTCATGTTTGTATAAAAAAAAAAAAAAGATTGTATACAAATGAAATAAAAAGTTTTTAAAGTTTCAGTTTAAGGTTGTGGTTGGAGGTGCTAGAAGAATTGTTGGAGAGCTTGAGTTCTTATAAATCTAAACAAAAGAATTGCTTGCAATGTAGCTTGGAACTTGTGTTTTCCTATTCTTTCGTTTCAATAACCCTATCCCTAAGCCTCATTACATCCAATAAAAGTCCTCTTGATTTAAGTTTTGCAATTATGACTGTGGAGAAGTGATCTTTATGCAAGCTTATGGTAGAAATTTCACATTTGTTTCTTTGAGCGAAACACATTAAAACTAAACACATGTGTGATTGAGTGCATATCCCGTGAGAAGGTCGCTACTTTGCATATGATGATTTTAAAAATAAAAACTTGAAATTGCATTAGCATGGCTATCTCACACACTACACTTCAAGGATGATTCAAAGATTACTGCTAATATTTGAAGGAGGAAGATGAACTTGGATTAGTTCCTTGATGCTAGCTATGGTTCTTGATGATTTGTTTTCTTGAATTAAATTCTATGAGGGTCACATAGGGGGAAGCTAATGTTTTTTTTTTCTTGTTACTTCTTGTTCTTGTTTTCTTTGTTTTGCTCGAGGACTAGCAAAAGTTAAGGGTGGGGGTATTTGATCGGATCAAATTTATATATATTTTTACTTTAAATTCACTCGTCTTTTCTTGGTTAGTTCCTTATATTTTTGAGCTATTTACGTTATTTTTGTGTTTATAGGATTTGTTATGCAAAGAAAATAAAAATGGCACAAATGAGTTTTTAATTATTATCTAGTTCTTAATTACTTGAATCTTGGCTAAATTCGTCTTTTTAAATTATTAATTGCCTGCTTCCCATCAATGAAAATCACATATTTGTTTCTTTAATGGATTAATTAATTTGTGTAATGTCACAGACTAAACAAAAAGTGAGGAGCTGCCTTTGCAGCTAGGAGGAAAACGTGAGCCTTGGCAGTGACAAAAAGATGGAAAGCTTGCATGGACAACACATGTGGAAATATGTTGGGGCAAAGCGTGAAGTGGAAGGCAGCAAGGCTGCCAAAAAGAAAACAGAAAAAATAATAAAGGGAGTGGAGAGACAATGGGTGAGCATTGAGTGAAAAACAAAAGAAAATAAATAGAAGTGGAATGCGCATGGACTGGTGGAAAGAATAAGAAAATAAAGCATGAAAATGGGACGGTAGGGGGGAGCTGCCTTTGGCAGCTCATAGGAAACAAAATAATAAAAAAAAAAAGGAAAAGAAGTCAGACGGGGAGAGGGGATAGAAACCAGGGAGGAGAAGCAGAAACCGAGGGGGTAGCGGGAGAGACAGGTGGAAGGAGAGAGGGCTGCCTTGGCAGCGTGTGAAGAAAAGAAAACAGAAAGAATAAAATAGAGAGACGTGCGGAGAGAGAAGAGCTTAGCTGCCCTTGCAGCTTTGAAAAAGACTTGCAGCACGCAGAGGAGAGGAGGCTGCTTTGAGCGCAGGAAGCGCATGTCAGGACGTGGGGACAGTGAGAAGTGAGAAGGAGAGAAACCGAGAGGCTGTTGGGCGCGGGAGAGAGGAAAGAAGGCTGCCTTTTGGGCAGCATGTGAGACCAGTGAGGAGAGGGAGACTGACAGAAACTGGCGCATGAGAAGGCACGGGCAGACTGGCGAGGAACGAAGAGGACTGCGCAGAGCACAAAGCAGAGGCTTCACTCCACTCTTCTTGGTTTTATCTTCTCAAACTTATATTTTACTTTTGGATTAATTTGATAATAATGTGTAACTAAATTTATTTTGGCTAGAGGTTAATTCAAAGCCATGAATATATTTGTAATATGAATTGATTACCTTCAGTTGTGATTTCTGAGTTGTGATTTAATTTGCTTAACTGCTTGATTGATAACTTATTTTTGTATGTCGATTAAGAATGCATACTTAATTTACATGCATGAATTTGATGCTAGAATATAAGTGAATTTCACCTAATCGTTATGAACTTATATTCACAAGTAGTAAAGGTTGCTAGTCACAATCACGTTAAGTAAATTCTTGGCATAAGTTTCATGCAAATCATAGTAACGAGTGCCTCGTCAATGCTTATGTTTTTCATAGAACTTAATGATTCTTACTTGTATCTCTATTATGCAATTCATGTAGGGAACTTGTAGGGAATGTTTTGGGTTGTCGTATGCAATCATCCAACCCAATAACTTGTGGAAAAACTGAAGGTTAATTAGTGCAATTCACGGTTAATTTGGGGCGTTGAGATTTACAATTTATTGAAAGAACAACTGAAAAATCAATTTAGGTTGCATATGTGTCATGTGTGGAGAAGAACCCTCTAGCTAGTCTGTCACCTATCATTTCACCTTAATTCATGCTTTTGTCAATTCTGTAATTTATTTAAGTTTAATTTACTTCTCGTTAAAACCAAACTACCCCCCATTATTAAATTATATTATTTAGTTAGTTTTCATTGTTGTTAGTCTTTTAATTCAATTTCCGTCCATTTCAGTTCCTAGTGTCTAATTTGATTGTTTTCATTATTTTGAGTCATTCTAAGTGTGTTTCGAGTTATTAGAGTTTTTAGCCTAGTTTTGTGTCCTTGAGTCTTGTTTAATATTTTTAAATTAATTTAGAATAGATTAGCAATCCCTCCTAATCCCCGGCCTAGAACGATACCCTACTTACATCTATACTACAATTGTCAAAAGAGGGTTTAATTTGTGTGTCAAGTAATTTTCGCACCAAGTGTTTGCTAATAAGTGGATGTAATGGGTGTAGTGGATGGATGTTTGGAGTTGTAGGTCAACACACTTGCGCACACACATGCTGATTTTTAGCCTTCAACTCTTTAAAAACGTCCATCCTCATGTCTCCATGCTTGCACTATCCAATCTTGGCCCAAGAATGCTCCAAAATGCTCCAAATAGCACTTTGTTGCTAACTTTGTTATTTGAGCCTACAAACACAAGAAAATAGCTTAAAGTACTAAAATAACTAGAATTAAACTAAGTAAATGCCAAGAAACAAGCTAACTAAGTTGCATAAATATGCTCCTATCAATGATGCTCAATTAAACTACTCCACCACTGAAAAAGAACTTCTTGCTATTGAGTTTGCATTAGATAAGTTTTGTTCTTATGTAATTGGCTTTAAAGTTATTGTTTTCACTGATCATGCAGCTTTGAAGTATTTGCTTACAAACAAACAAGCTAAACCAAGGCTTATTCGATGGATGCTTATTCTTCAAGAGTTCGATATTGAAATTAGGGACAAGAAAGGGAGTGAAAATGTGGTGGCTGACCACGAGCTGTTTGGTGCATGATGAGGAGTCAATACCTATCCAAGACACATTCCGTGATGAGCAATTGCTGTCCATTAAGGTAAGTGAACCTTGGTATGTTGATTTGGTGAATTATTTGGTGTCTAAACAAGTTCCAAGCAACCTAAATAAGCACCAACGTGATAAACTCAAAAAGGATGCACGTTTTTATGTTTGGGATGACCCATATTTGTGGAATATTGCCCCGATCAGATTATACGTAGGTGTGTGCATGAATCTGAATTTCATTCAATTTTAAGCTTTTGTCATTCATATGCATGTGGTGGTCACTTTGGCGCACAACGAACAACACTTAAGGTTTTAGAATTGGATTTTATTGGCCTACTCTATTTAAAGATGCTAGAACTTTTTGCATAACATATGATCGTTGCCAAAGAACAGGAAATATAGGTGCACGAGACCAAATGCCGCAAACTGCCATATTCAATGTTGAAATTTTTAATGTTTGGGGCATTAATGTCATGGGTCCTTTTCCTTCTTCTTATGGTTTTACTTATCTTTTGCTTGCGGTTGATTATGTATTGAAATGGGTGGAAGCAAAAACCACCAGTACTAATGATTCTAGAGTGGTTGCATATTTTATCAAAACTAACATCTTCTCCAGATTTGGAATACCAAGGGTTTTCATAAGTGATGGAGGCTCTCATTTTTGCAATCGGACCATTGAGGTGTTGTTCAAGAAGTATAATGTCAAGCATAGGGTTTCGACACCTTATCACCCCCAAACAAATGGCCAAGTCGAGGTTTCGAATAGAGAAATTAAGCAGATTTTGGATAAGACTGTTGGAGCCACTAGGAAAGATTGGAGTTTTGATAGGAGCATATTTATGTGACTTAATTAGCTTGTTTCCTTGCATTTTCATTGCTAGTACTTAGTAATTTTAGTATTTTAAGCTATTTTCGTGCAATTTCAGGTTTTAAGGACAAAGTATGCAAACATGTGCATTTTGGAGCCTTTTGGAGCAGTTTTGGGCATGGAATGGATAGCTTATGCTTGGAGCAAGGTGGATGGACGAAATTGAAGATCAAAGAAGGCTAGGAATGAATAATGAGATGAAAGAAATGAAGAAATGAAAATGAAGAACAAAGAGTTCAGAATTGGAAGCCAAAGTGCCTAAAGTTGGAAGTTTCTATTCTTGGAGGTTTCCATTCTTGGAGGTTTCCATCTTTGGCTCTAAACTTTCCTAATCCTAATTCACCTATGTTCCAGCTGCAAGGAGGCTTCCTAAATATGTTAGGTTTCCTAATTACATATTTCTAGAAGCCCTAAACCTTACCTAAAGTCCATGCCACACCAAATCTGCAAGGATCCTTCCTTGCCGCAATTCCCTTTCCCTTTCTCTTCCAAAATATGCCACATATCCTCTTTCCCTTTCTCCCTTGCTTTGCCGCACCCCACATTCCTTTTCCCCTCTTGATTTCTAATTTTCCTAAGCCTTTTTCTTATGGATTTGGGCTGAAATTATGTTTCCTTAAATTAATTAGGGTTAGGACTTTCCCATCCCTATAAATAAACCCCTTTATGCCGCAACTCTTTTCTCTTCTTATCAGCCATTCCAGACTCCACCTTTCACCATAACCAACCTATATCCATCCACCACCACAAATCACCACAAAAACCTTCACCCATCCCTTGTGCCGCAACAAAGAAAAAGGAAGGAGACCCTTAGACGTGCTTGCCATTCAAGACGTTGGATTGTTGGAGCGTTTCTAGGTGTTTTCATTCTTTGTTTTTAATGTCTAAATTTATGTATCTTTGTTTTGTGGATACGAGGAACTAAGCCCTTCTTGGCTAGGGGGCTATTCAATACCATGATTACACTTGCATTATGAATTGATTATCTTCAGTTGTTATTTCATAAGTTGTGAATTCAATTTGCTTAACTGTTTGATTGATAACTTATTCTTGTATGTTTATTAAGAGTGCACACTTAGTTTTCATGCAAGGATTTGAAGCTAAAATATAAGGGAGTTTCACCTAATAGTTACAAACTTATATTTGCAAGTAGTGGAGGTCGCTTATAAACGATCGTGTTAAGTGAAATCTTGGCAAAAGTTTCATGCTTTTCATAGTTACAATTGCCTTGTCAATGCTTATAGTTTTCATGAAACTTAATGATCTTTGATTGTACCTTTATTGTGCTTTTCACGTAGGGGACTTTTAGAGAATGCTTTGAATTGTTGTATGTGCTTTCCCATCCAATTCATTAACTTAAGGAGAACTTGAAGGTTAAAAAAGTGTTGTCACAGTTAACCTGGAGTATTGAGTTTCATGACTTATTGAGAGAAGCAATTGGAAATCAATTTGAATGCAAGTGTGTCATGTGTGGAGAAGAACTCTCTAGTTACCCCATATCTCATCAATTCACCTAAATTTGCTTAAGAATCTGTTTAAATTGTTCTTGTTTTAATTTACTTATTTTCGTCCAAAACCAAACCCCCTTTACTTTGTTAAGTCATATTAGTTAGAACTTGTCTTAGATTGTGTTTTTAAGTGTTTTGGGCCTTTAGAAACCCAAATTTCATCCAAATTGTGTTTAGAGCTCAAAACTGCCCAGTTTGTGTTTTTAGGTAGTTTTGAGTGTTTTTAGCTTGTTTTGAGTCTTTTGAGTTTGTTTTGAGTCCTTTGAGTCTAGTTAAGTGTTTTAAAGCTTAGTTTTATCTATTTGAGTCAGTTTAGAGTGTTTAGCGATCCCTCCTAATCCCCGGTTTAAGAACGATCCCTACTTATACATATACTACAATTGTCAACAAGAGGGTTTAATTTGTGTGTTTATTTATTTTACGCATCAAGTTTGCATTTGGATGATGCACTGTGGGCATATCGTACAGCTTACAAAACACCACTTAGGATGTCTCCATTTCTGCTAATCTATGGCAAACCATGCCATCTCCCTGTGGAATTAGAGCACAAGGCACATTAGGCTATCAAAACATTCAACATGGACATAGATGCGGCTGGAATGCATAGAAAGCTCCAATTAAATGAACTTGATGAGATTAAGAATGAAGCATATGAGAATGCCCGAATTTACAAAGAGAAGACAAAGGCATTCCATGACAAGATGAGTCGTGGCAAAACATTCTCAATAGGGTAGAAAGTGTTGCTTTTCAACTCCTGCCTACATTTGTTCCCCAGTAAGTTGCATTCTAAATGGATTGGCCCGTTTGTTGTTACTAATGTTTATCCTTATGGTGCAGTGCACATTCAAAGCTTACGAATGAAGGAAAAATTTTGTCCTAGCTTAGAACATGTGAGAATATTTGAACACATAGGCAAACTAATAACATATTAAAGTAGGCATGCATTCAAAAACAATTCTAAAATGATAGGAGCATATTTATGCAACTTAGTTAGCTTGTTTTTTTGCACTTTTATAGTTAGTTTGTGGTTAGTATAGTGTTTTAAGCTATTTTCGTGTGTTTGTAGGTCCAAATGACAAAGTTGGCGAGAAAGTGCAATTTGGAGCCTTTTGAAGTAGTTTTGAGCATAAAATGGATATCACATGCTTGGAGTCAAATGGATGGACGAAATTGAAGATCAAAGGACGCAAGAAATGAAGAAATGAACATGAAGAACAAAGAGTTCAGAATTGGAAACCAAAGTTTCTAAAGTTGGAAGTTGCTATTCTTGGAGGTTTCCATTCTTGAAAGTTTCTATTCTTGAATTGGAAGTTTCCTAATCCTTTTTCAGCTTTGTTCTAAGTCCATGCCGCACCCTAGGGCCCTAATCCTTTATTTTCTGCTAAGTTTAAACCCTAATCCATCCACCCTAGGGTTGTGCCGCACCTAGTGTTCTAGAAGCCTAAAAATTTGCATAAAACCCTAATTCTTTTCTCCCTTGGATGGGCCAAGCCTTTTATCTCCAAAACCCTAACCCTTTCCCATCAGATTTTGTGGAAACCTTAGCCTATAAATAGATGTTTTAAAGCCTAAATTCGTCACCACCCTTCACACCATTCAGAAACACCTTGCCGCAACCCTAATCACCATTCTACAACACAAAACACCATCCTACATCCATATACATCTCTGCCGCACCTTTTGGAGAAGAAGGAGAGCCTTGTATTGCATTCCATTGATGAAGGAGGGCCTTGTGCGCAAGCCATTTGCATCCTTGGGAGTTTTAAGAGTTCTTTCTTCCTTCGTTTCAGTTTCGATGTCTATTTCAATTTGCTTTTCAATTGATATGAACATGTGGAACTAAATTCTTATTAGTTAGTGGTGAATTTGAAGCCATGGACATATGTTAATATGAATTGATTGCTTTCAGTTATTGTTTCGTAAAACATGAATGCAATTTACTTATCTATTTGATTGATAACTTATTCTTGTGTGTTGATTAAGGATGCCTACTTAGTTTGCATGCTTGAATCTGATGCTAAATTATAAGGGACTTTCACCTAATCGTTAGAAACTTATAATTACAAGTAGTGGAGATTGTTAGTCACAATCGTGTTAAGTAGATTCTTGGCAAAAGTATCATGCAGTTCATAGTTATAATTGCCTTGTCAATGCTTATGATTTCCATGGAATTTAATGATCTTTGAATGTATCTCTATCATGATGTTCATATAGGGAACTTGAGAAGAATAATTAGGGTTGTTGCATGCATTCATCCAATTCAATGAATTTAGGAAAATCTGATAGTTAATTTGTGCATTCACGATTAATTTGGGGCATTGTCATTCATGGTTTAAAGAAACAATACTGGAAATTGGTTTATGTTGCATATGTTCATGTGTGGAGAAGGATCCTCTAACTAGCTTTTCACCCTTGAATTCATCTCAATTTCGTTTTAGTTTACTTTGATTTGCAATTTGTTTAGTTTTAATTCAATTTCGTCAGAAATCAAACACCCTTTTCTGTTTTATGTTATTAGGTCAGAATCTGTCCTAATTAGGTTGTTTAGAGTGTTTTGAGTCAATATAGGTTAGGTTTAGTCCATAACCATTGTTTGGGTCTTAGTTTAGTCTTAAATTCGTCCAATTTCATCTCTAGAATCTGTTTTGAGTCTAATTGTTAGTATTGTGCTGTTTTGAGTCTTTTAAGTGTTTTCTGAGTTAGTTAAGTTACAATCTGTTTTCTTTTAATCTTTTGAGTCAAAATAAGTTTTAATTTCGTCCAAATCACTTGTTAGGTTTAGAATTGAGTCAATTTCACTTAGTTTTGCAGATTTGAGTGTCTTAGGTCAGTTTAGAGTCTATAAAGTCTATTCTTGTGTTTTTAAGTCTAATTTAGTGTTTTAGAGTTTAATTTGAGTAGATTAGCAGCCCTAGTTAATCCCCGGTTTAGAACGATCCCTACTTACATCTTTGCTACAATTGTCATCAATAAGGTTTAATTTGTGTGTCAAGTAATTTTCACATCAAATTTTGGCGCCGTTGCCGGGGATTAGCAAACTTGCTAATCCCTTGTTTATGTCATGTCTTTTCTTTTATGTTTATCCATGAGTTTGTGTGTGTGTTTTTTGTGTTTCTGCCGTGCCTTAATACTTGGTTGCTGATTGTGTTTGTTTCCTTGTTTTAGGTATTAGTTTATGACTCGTAGTTCTCAACACATTGGTGCAAACATCTTGGAGTTCGACGACGATTTTGAAAGAACTTTGAAACGAAAGAGGAAGCAACCAGAACCTAATCCACCTAGTTCAAGTTTAGAGGCAGAATCTGAATTTGAAGAAGAAGAAGAAGTCATGGCAGCGGACAATCGTACAATAAAAGAACTCTCGGCCTCGAGGTTGGCCAATGCCGCACCCTTTTGCATTCAATACCCCTTGGCTGCTCAAGGCAAGACCAACGAGTTCGAATTGAAGTCAAGCTTGTTGCATCATATTCCTAAATACCATGGGCTGTCCATGGAAGATCCAAACAAGCATGTTAAGGAGTTCGAAGTTGTTTGTTCGAGCATGACACCCATCAATGTCGATGGGAACATTTTGATGATGAAGGCCTCTCCATTCTCTCTTGTGGAAAAGGCCAAAGATTGGCTTTATGAATTAGCACCCGGGATGGTCACTTCTTGGGAAAGCATGAAGAGGGCATTTTTAGAGAAGTTCTTCCCCACTTCGAGAGTCATTCTCTTGAGGAAGAAGATTAGTGGCATTCAACAAAGCCAAGGAGAGTCCTTTCCAGCATACTATGAGCGTTTTAAGGCTCTTGTCGCCTCATGTCCTCAGCACCAAATGAAAGAAGAACTTCTACTTCAATACTTTTATGAAAGACTTCTTCCAATTAAGCGACAAATGCTAGATGCTTCAGCGGGAGGTGCATTGGTTGACAAAACACTAATGGCTGCAAAAACCTTAATTGCTAACCGAGCGCTAAAGGCACTGAAGGATGATTTTGTGAAAACATGTTCATTTGAGTAACATCATATAGCATGCAATTAACAATTAAAGGCGGAATCATGCTTGCATGCACTAAAAAACAAAACATTACCATGAAATTCAAAGCCTAGTAGATTGGTGAACCAAGACTCAACTCAAATCAAAGTGAGTTGAGAAATTTATACCTTTGTAGATTCCTCTTTGCATAAGCAAAGGCTAATCACCCAAGGAGAGGGCCTTCATTCCTTGCTTCTTAGATCCATGGATTTGGATGGAAGAATATGGTTCTCCAAGTTCCCAAAATTGAGAACCTCTAAGTCTCCACACCAAGGTAAGATTTAAGTAGAAATGAGTGACCTTGGAGTAGTGGAATTGCTAGATACTGGTGCGAGAATTACTAAGCACACAAATTAAACCCTCTTTTTGACAATTGTAGCAAAGTATGTAAGTAGGGATCGTTCTAAACCGGGGATTAGGAGGGCTTGCTAAAACCTCTAAACTGACTCAAAAACAAAAAGAAACAAAGTTAAAAATGTAAACAAAAGATTTTAAAACAAGAAAGTAAAAGGGGGATTTGAGTTTGGTGAAGTTGAAAGTAAAAACGAATAAACTAAAAACTTAAATAGATTTTAAACAAATTTGGGTTGAATGGATAATGGAAGGCTAGCTAAGGGGTTCTTCTCCACACATGTCTTGCTTGCATACAAAATGATTTCCAATTGCTCTTCGATAAGTTATGAATACTCAACGCCCCAAATTAACCGTGAATTGCACTAATTAACTCTCAGTTTTTCAACAAGTTATTAGATTGGATGATTGCATACGACAACCCAAAACATTCCCTACAAGTTCCCTACATGAATTGCATAATAGAGATACAAGCAAGAATCATTAAGTTCTATGAAAAACATAAGCATTGACGAGGCACTCGTTACTATGATTTGCATGAAACTTATGCCAAGAATTTACTTAACGTGATTGTGACTAGCAACCTTCACTACTTGTGAATATAAGTTCATAACGATTAGGTGAAACTCCCTTATATTCTAGCGTCAAATTCATGCATGAAAATTAAGCGTGCAGTCTCAACCAACATACACAAATTAGTTTTTATACGAACGGATAAGTAAATTGAATTCACAATTCAAGAAACGCAATTGGAAGTAATCAAATCATATAGCAAGCATAAACATGGTTTTGAATCCCCCCCTAGCCAAGGGGGGTTTAGTTCCTCATTATTACAAAACAAAGATAAACAAATTTAAACATTGAAAAACAAAGGGAAGAAAGCACCTAAACGTTCCAACGATCCATGTTGGATAGCAAGCGCGTCCAAGGACTTTTCTCCTTCTCCTTGCCGCAACAACAAGGTTGGAATGATGTTGAAGGGTTGGTTATTTGGAGGAATGGATGGGAAGGGGTTTAGATATGTAGGAGAGGCAAGGAAAGGCTTGGAGAATGGTTAATTTATGGATGATTTGAATGAGGTTGCTGCCATGGTATTTATAGGAAGAGGATGGGCATGTTTAATGCAAAAATCTGGTGGAATGAAGTAGGTAAGGCATGGCAAGGTGGAGAATTGTTGGTGAGGGTAGGTTTTGAGTCATCCACTCACATGTCATGGTGAGTTAAGCATTGCATCATCCACTCAAATGTCATGGTGAGTTAAGCATTACATCATCCACTAAAAAAATCTGGTGGAAGTAAAACAAAGGGAAGGCCACGGCATTGATGAATTTTATGGGGTATGCATGGTTTTGAGTGAAGTTTTGGCCAATCCTTCTAGAAATTTATCCCTTCTTGCAACTTGTATTTGTTTCACCAGTTTTTTAGAATGTTCCTAGCCTCTTTTTTCTTCAAATTCGTCCATCCATCTTGCTCATATCATATGTAATCCATTCCAAGCTCAAAACTGCTCCAAAATGCACCAAAATGCACTTTCTTGCTACCTTAGCCCTTTGGACCTACAAACACACGAAAATGGCTTAAAGTACTAAAATAACTAATAACTAATAACGTAAATGCAAGAAAACTAGTTAACTAAGTCGCATAAATATGCGTCTATCAAATTCCCCCACACTTAGCTATTGCTAGTCCTCGAGCAAAATAAAACAAATAAAACATAACCTAACCTTCCAACATTTGCCTTAGGGATTTCCAATGCACATGACATGTTAAAGATTATCATTCCCACAGAATTGAGTCAATTTAACACTTAAGCACATACTTAATCATAGTCACTACTTACTAATTCACAATTAACCAATTAAAACAATGTTTTGAATGTAGTAACATGCCTTAGAGAATTCCCTCAATCCTTACAAGATACGCACTCTATTTTCACTTAGATTTTCTAACTACACACCCTATACTAGTTATATGTGAGAGAATTGATGTAGATATAAAAACGAATGCTCACATATATGTATAACAAAGAACACACTTTCTAGAGTTAATAAGCATGTTGAGATATGATCTCATGAATGGAATGCTACTACTTAGATGCGAGAACCAGTGACCATATGCTCATACCAAGTTCAATCTCCACAAATTGAAACACATAACACTCAAGATAGAAGTCAAGGGTTGTAACGGGGCTTGGGGTATTGGCTAACAAAGAAAGGATAAGGAAAACAAACGTTCTTAAAGTGATAGTAAGCAAAGTAATGAAATTGAGACTTAGAATTTACTTAGATTGCAGAAATTAGCTTTAAAACACAAGGGGAAGATTTAAACAACTCCTTAGGGTCGAATTCATTGTTTTGGACCCCTTCTTCATCAAACAACACTTTAGAACTCTTTTTCACTTCTTTTCAACTCTTTTCGCATTCTTTTCACATTTTTCTTTTCTTTTTTTTCTTTCTTTTTACCCGTGCCTATGGCACATAATTCCTTATGAAAAACACTTCCCCCACACTTGTTTTCTGCCACAAAGGAATTCAATTTGAATCATGCTTTACTACGCTTTAAGAACAAGGTTAATGGATGGTCCTAATCTATGCTAGGTAGGGTAATGTGGGTTACAAAGAAAAGGCTCACAAAGCTCAACGGGATTAAAACGTACAAAACATAATGACATAGGGGATTCACGGCTTTTTGGTTATGGTGGTGGTCACTACACAACTTTATCTTGAATATGTGTTATGCAAATCAATGACATGCTTTGAATGAAATGGGTATGAGTTCTAGCATTTGGAACTAAATGATGAAACGCCTTCTAAGTAGTAACCAAGCAAAGAATAATGAGATGATGCAACGACTTAGAAAACAATAAATCACAGATTATTAACTCTCCAAATAAACGTTTAGGCTCAAGTCTCACAAGGTTGTAGCGTTAGTTTGAGTTCTTTCCTTCAAGCATGTTACAAAAACTGATTTTTCCTTTAAGATTGCATGTAAATTCATAAGTTATAACCACAACCAAGCATAAACAAAGAGTAAATCAAACTTTCATCCATGTTAATCACTCTCTTTAACAGCCATGAAATTACAAACCAAATCCTCATCATTGTGTTGGAAGGTACCCTAAGACACAAACAAACACACAAAAACAACTCTTTTTGGGTTTTGCAAAGCAATTTTTTCAAATTTTTATGTGATTTTCGGAGTTATAAGTCAGCACACACTAAAACTCACCAAAACAGCCTAAAAACACCTAAAAACAGCAAGAAACAACATTGGGAAGTATGAGTGAGAAAACCCTACGAATTTGCATCAAAACACTTTGGTTACCCCCCCACACTTAAACCAAACATTGTCCTCAATGTTTCAAAGCATAACTAACACAAAAACACATAAACAAACAAACAAACACTAACAAACTAAATATGGCAGAAACTAATTAAACAACAAAGAGAAGGGTTTAGGAACGCAAATCTGGAATTGGAGTGCTCTTTAGGCCTTCCTTTGTCGAATGCATGGGTTGCCTCCCACGAAGCGCTTTCTTTAACGTCTTCCAGCCGGACGGTACCTCCGTTTAAGCTTGACTAGGTGCCACGGCATGGAGGGGTACATCCTCCATGACATGCTCCTTGAAATACTCATGCATTGGGTCTATGTATGGCAGTGGATAATGATGGTCCCAGATTGTGGCATTGAGTTCCCCAAGGTCAAAGTAAAAACTCCCATAATCATGGATTCGATTTGGTACTTGGACCACCTCTTTGTTCGAAATCCTTCTCCTTGATGTACAAAGTTCTTTTAAAAACTGAGCATACCTCGGGACTTGCTTAATTGCATCAAGGAGCGGAATATTGACTTGAACTTTCCGAAAGGTCTCTAGAATGTCCTTCTCGGCTTCTTCCTTCTTTGATTGCCTAAATCTGCCAGGAAAGGGCACATTTAGTGGAATGGAACTAGAAAAAGTCGAATTTGGACTTACCTTGGTGGTTTGGGACGGCTTAGGAGGGCTAGATGGTGGTGGCAAGGATTGTTCATCCTTGGCCGTGAGTTTTGGTCCCTGTGCTTCCTCTTGTAGCAACTTTTCATCCTCATCGTGACTTGATTTGGATGATTTTGGTTTGGCTCCAACCTGTGTACCACTTCTCAACATGATTGCATTGACGGTTTCAAAGCCTCCTTTTGGATTCGCAATGGTTGAACTAGGAAGCTTGCCTTGTTCTCTAAACTGCCTAACAAACTCGGCAATTTGCCCTACTTGTTTCTCCAACTCGTCCACCTTTTTGTCCCTATTTTGCATTCCCTGCGCCATAGAAGTTAGTAAATTAAAAATTTGATCATTATCAATAGACGATCCTGATTTTTGGGCAGGTTGTGCTTGGGGTTGAGTTGGTGCAAACGGCTTTTGATAGAAACCCGGGGGTTGTTGCCTAAATCCGCTTTGTTGTTGGCCTTGTTGCGGTTCTCGCCATTTGAAATTTGGATGATCACGCCAACCGGGATTGTAAGTATTGGAAAAGGGGTCATTCCTTGGTTGGTATTGGTTGTCAAATCCCACGGCATTGAGGGTCTCCCACCCTCCATTTTCTATCAACTGTGGGCACTTGTCCGTAAGGTGGCCTTGCATGGAACACACGCCACAAGCTGCCACGTTTTGCACTTTTGGACCTTCCACTACCTGAGAAAGCAAAGTAGTAAAGTTAGCCATTTGATTTTGAAGTTCGGTTATGGCACTTACCTTATTGACTTGATGTGGTCGTGAGTTACTCCTTTGTCCAACGCCTTCGTATTGTTGAGCATTCAACGCACGGTTGGAAATTAAAGTCTTTGCTGCCGTGGGGGTCTTGTCCACCAAGGCTCCTCCCGCCGAGGCATCTAGCATTTGACGTTCGATAGGTAGTAGCCCCTCGTAGAAGTATTGCAAAAGAAGTTCCTCCTTCATCTGATGCTGTGGACAAGAAGCAACAAGAGATTTAAAACGTTCATAATAAGTAGGAAAAGATTCACCTTCCTCTTGTTGAATTCCACTTATCCTTTTCCGTAGGAGGATGACTCGAGAAGTTGGGAAAAACTTCTCCAAGAAGGCCCGTTTCATGCTTTCCCATGATGTGACGGTTCCGGGCGCCAATTCGTACAACCAATCCTTCGCCTTTTCCAAGAGAGAAAAAGGGAAGGCTTTCATCTTCAAAATATTCCCATCGACATTGACGGGGGTCATGCTCGAACACACTACCTCGAATTCTTTCAAGTGTTTGTTAGGATCTTCCATGGACAACCCATGGTACTTTGGAATGTGGTGTAACAAGCTTGACTTCAATTCAAATTCTTCTGTCTTTCCTCGGGCTGCTGCGGGGTATTGGATACATAGAGGCGCGGCATTGTCCAATCCCGAGGCTGAAAGTTCTTTGATTGTTCGATTGTCCACCTCCATGTCTTTTTCTGCCTCCTCCTTTTCTTCAAATTCGGATTCAGAACTAGAACTAGGTGGATTAGGTTCTGGTACTTTCCTTTTCCTTCTCAAAGTTCGTTCAAAATTGTCGTCAAACTCCTATATATGTGCACGAACTGGTTGAGAACTACGAGTCATAAACTAGTACCTGAAATAAACAAAATAAAATTAAAACTAAAATTAAAACACACAAAAAAGAAATAAAAAGAAACAATGGGGATTTAGCAAAGTTGCTAATCCCCGGCAACGGCGCCAAAATTTGATGCGAATAATATAAGCACACTCAAATTAAACCCTCTTTTTGACAATTGTAGCAAAGTATGTAAGTAGGGATCGTTCTAAACCGGGGATTAGGAGGGCTTGCTAAAACCTCTAAACTGACTCAAAAACAAAAAGAAACAAAGTTAAAAATGTAAACAAAAGATTTTAAAACAAGAAAGTAAAAGGGGGATTTGAGTTTAGTGAAGTTGAAAGTAAAAACGAATAAACTAAAAACTTAAATAGATTTTAAACAAATTTGGGTTGAATGGATAATGGAAGGCTAGCTAAGGGGTTCTTCTCCACACATGTCTTGCTTGCATACAAAATGATTTCCAATTGCTCTTCGATAAGTTATGAATACTCAACGCCCCAAATTAACCGTGAATTGCACTAATTAACTCTCAGTTTTTCAACAAGTTATTAGATTGGATGATTGCATACGACAACCCAAAACATTCCCTACAAGTTCCCTACATGAATTGCATAATAGAGATACAAGCAAGAATCATTAAGTTCTATGAAAAACATAAGCATTGACGAGGCACTCGTTACTATGATTTGCATGAAACTTATGCCAAGAATTTACTTAACGTGATTGTGACTAGCAACCTTCACTACTTGTGAATATAAGTTCATAACGATTAGGTGAAACTCCCTTATATTCTAGCGTCAAATTCATGCATGAAAATTAAGCGTGCAGTCTCAACCAACATACACAAATTAGTTTTTATACGAACGGATAAGTAAATTGAATTCACAATTCAAGAAACGCAATTGGAAGTAATCAAATCATATAGCAAGCATAAACATGGTTTTGAATCCCCCCTAGCCAAGGGGGGTTTAGTTCCTCATTATTACAAAACAAAGATAAACAAATTTAAACATTGAAAAACAAAGGGAAGAAAGCACCTAAACGTTCCAACGATCCATGTTGGATAGCAAGCGCGTCCAAGGACTTTTCTCCTTCTCCTTGCCGCAACAACAAGGTTGGAATGATGTTGAAGGGTTGGTTATTTGGAGGAATGGATGGGAAGGGGTTTAGATATGTAGGAGAGGCAAGGAAAGGCTTGGAGAATGGTTAATTTCTGGATGATTTGAATGAGGTTGCTGCCATGGTATTTATAGGAAGAGGATGGACATGTTTAATGCAAAAATCTGGTGGAATGAAGTAGGTAAGGCATGGCAAGGTGGAGAATTGTTGGTGAGGGTAGGTTTTGAGTCATCCACTCACATGTCATGGTGAGTTAAGCATTGCATCATCCACTCAAATGTCATGGTGAGTTAAGCATTACATCATCCACTAAAAAAATCTGGTGGAAGTAAAACAAAGGGAAGGCCACGGCATTGATGAATTTTATGGGGTATGCATGGTTTTGAGTGAAGTTTTGGCCAATCCTTCTAGAAATTTATCCCTTCTTGCAACTTGTATTTGTTTCACCAGATTTTTAGCATGTTCCTAGCCTCTTTTGTCTTCAAATTCGTCCATCCATCTTGCTCATATCATATGTAATCCATTCCAAGCTCAAAACTGCTCCAAAATGCACCAAAATGCACTTTCTTGCTACCTTAGCCCTTTGGACCTACAAACACACGAAAATGGCTTAAAGTACTAAAATAACTAAGAACTAATAACGTAAATGCAAGAAAACTAGTTAACTAAGTCGCATAAATATGCGTCTATCAGATACACCCTCCAAGGGGGCCGGCCTCTTTAGAGAGAAAAGAGAGCTTTGTGTTATCCTCCAATTTCCTAAAAGAAACCATTTATGAATTTAGGCTATAAAGTCCTTTATATAGTCACTTCAAATAAGTGACCTAAAGAACCAAAAGGCCATTCTCTCTAACATGGCCGGCCATAAGGGTTTTATTGGTCTTTTGGGTCTTTGTGAATTAAGTTGCCATACAACTTAAGTCAATGGGCTTGACGTTCGAAGCCCATTGGGCCTTAAGGTCCAAAACTATCCTGAGGTCTTTAACGAACTTATTCGTTTAATTAATTAACATATTAATTAATCCTTGCCATAAATAATTAAACCATTTAATTATTCTTACTCATCTCCATTGTTTCTTCAATCTCCACCTTACACGGTGTACGATCCATTAGGTTCCTTTTAGCGAGGCAGTGGGCGATTAAAACTCTTTAAAATCGATTGTGAATTGAAACTTACTTTCAATTCTCCCTTTAGTGTTTATACACGTTTAGGGCTTCCACAAACCAAGAGTGACACCTAGCAGCATATCATGGTTACCCAAGCTAATCAGAAGAGGTAGAGAACCTATTCAGTTTAGGATTACAAATGCAATACGGTCTTTCTCTAATACAATACTCTTGACCACATTGTTTGGTTTGATAGTTTATTCATGTCTACTATCCAATGTGATTCGTGTGCTTATATGATTACCTTGAATGTGATTTAGAACGACTTTTCTAAATCTCATTCATACTCTGGCCAGAGGTTCTAAATCATATCATAGAGTATTCTGCCCCAAACGGTTTGAAGGTTAGAGATCCCTTGTTGCGCATTCACTTGCCTCCATAGCTAAGTGGCTTAACCCCAATGATGCCGTGGACACCCGCGGATGGGGCGACTTTGACATAATCAAAGATCAAGGACTTAACCACAAGACAAACGTGATGCCTCAGGTCAAAGGACTACTTTGCATTATCCCAACCATGAGTTCTCATGTGACATGAATATGAGAACTCTTCGTTGATCGTGTTCAGTGAACTCATTCTCTATTGAGCACCTACGTACTTGTCTTGATGTCACACAACCAATGACTCGAGACTAGTCACTCTCCCTGAGAGAAGACACAGCATGTACTGATCTTAACGGACTGTCAATGCCCAATTGGCAATCCTATGATCAGGAACGTTTAGGATGTGTCTACGAAAGAATGGTCTCATGAATCTAACTTCTTTAGATCGCATTCTCCCAATTAGATATTCCTTGGACTTATCGTTTGAGCATATAACATTTATATGAGACGGCTCAAACAATAATATTTGCCCTTTATATTTAAACTAGATTAGTTTAACATGTGAAATGTCCGTAAAGTATCATCATATGATTGGCTTTAGGGCACATTTCCAACAATCTCCCACTTGCACTAGAGCCAATCAGCTTGGTCATCAGTGATGATACCTCTTCTGTAGTCATTTCATAAATGGATGAATAGTAGGCCTAGACAATGGATATCTATATGTTATCCATAGAAGCAACCTTGAGAATAACGACGTCACCATTATACATGATTCTCAATCATGTGGTTCAGTCTCTCATTTGAGTTCGGACCTTGATGAGACCTTGATTCCTTGGCTTGAGCTATCGCCCCATTAGTGTCATAGTGTCATTACACTAGATACACTTTCTGGTTGGAACCGAATAGAGAGTTCATAAATGAACTTTCCCATCCAAACAACATTGTTGTAAGCTTGTATATGGCAATATATTTTGCATTCATAATGGAACACACTAAAGTCATTACTTTAATGTTTCCATCCAAATATCTCTTCAGTCATAATAAAGAGATATCTGTTTATCTCTTCATTCATAATGAAGAAACATCCAATGATGGATTAGATTCACAATCTAATACATTTACGCTTCCATTACGTTACTCCAATTCTTCCTCATTCTTTCAGGAATCTATCCTTTAGTATTTCTTAAATACTTAAGGATTCACTTGACAGTTGTCATGGTTCTGATCCTGGGCTTGCACTGATATCGTCTTGTACCGTTCTAGGTACAACTCATATCAATGTTTTTCATACAATACGAAATACATAAATCACCTTTATGCGTATGCATAAAGGATTCTATTTACGCATTATTTCTTTGGGAGTCAAAGAGTACGTTCTCTTTGAGAAGAGCAACTTCTTAGTCTCACTAGAGCTGTCCTTCTAATTGAAGTTTATCATCATATGAGAAACTTCCTAGCATCCATTGTCTATTATTAGGGATTGATATAATCCAATTATATCATGAAATATATCATTATAGATTTCCATCCCATGTATATAGACTATATCTCCCATATACATTCTATCTTCATATAATGTTTCAAAGTCAGAACTTTAAAGAAGAAGTATTCTTTTCATTTCCAAAATTCATATATCATATATATTTAAATTTTAGGAACATGATTAACTCCCATATACATTCTATCTTCATATAATGTTTTAAAGTCATAACTTTAACGAAGAAGAATTCTTTTCATTTCCAAAATTAATATATCATATATATTTAAATTTTAGGAACATGATTAACTCCCACTAACCTTTTGTAAACCTAGTAAACAAAAGATTCATTTACATCTTTATGAGAAATCAAACGATTTGATCCTTTTCTCATAAGATGCTCATAGCTCCCACTAGCTTGCTTAGATTCATGATGGATGGATCTCTACAACTTACATGTCTTGTGATTCATAGTTTTAGACATATATTATTAAGACTATCTTAATAATGGTTTCGGGAACCCATATTATGTCCAAACATTGAATCACCATTTAGTTGTAGCTAGCTATCTTCGAATTAATTGAAAAACAAGACTACGTCAAAGATGGTTTCTTCAAAGTCAACCATTCTCTTTGATTGCAGTCACCTTAAGCTACCAATTAGCTATGGGGTTTGATTATTTCGGGTCAAATGGTACTTTACCATTTCCTTGAGTATATATCGTATATACACTCAATGTAGTCATAAGGATTTTCATTCTTATTTCTTTCGAATTAAGAGGTGCAACTCTATGACATAGTCATAAAGTTCAAACCATTCAACTTTGACGGTTTATAAATCCTTCCCGACTACCTTGGAGCTTTTGGTATAGGAACTAGGTTGTTTATATTTGTTGATTACTTTCTTGTCTCTCAAAGCACCATTCTTTGAGTTCTATCTCTCGTTCATTTGCTTTTAGGCAAATCACATTGTAGGATTACAATGAACTACCCAACAAAACAACATTTGTTAATTGGTTTATAGAAGCGATATCCAAAAGTTAATTTAAGGATATCCCACAAGATTGTTATCAAACAAATATTGCTTATTAGCTCACAACCCCAAATCTTAACATGCTTGAGATTTGTCTTTCTTTCCAACTACATCTTATGGAGTTATGAAAATTTTGGAAGGATCTTCTAATTTACAATCATATTGTTTTAGAAGTATATATCCTATATATGGGTAATAGATAACATCTAATGAACTAAATCTTATTCGAGTTCGTTCTTCTCCTTAATGGAGAAATTTATTATCTTATGATGCTTCTTTCCTTGATATCTTTCAAGGAGACTCATCTAAAGTGTTTCTTTTCCTTGGATCAAATCTAAGGAGGTAAATACTTTAGACGTCTTACTCATCAACTTACATTTCTTGAATTCTTTGAAAACTTTTGCAAAGTATTCGGACTTGTGTTTATTCAAAATAAAGTATAGTCCAACCGAGAGTGATCTTCGGTGAATGTCATACAACATGAGTAGTATTATGTTTGTGGACAAGTGCCACTAACATCTAAGTGAATTAACCTCAACAACTTTGTGATTCTTTCTTCTTTCCAAAAGAATAAAGATTCGAACATTTCACCTCTATACAATTTTAACAAGAAGGTATTGGATCCGGGTCTAACGATCCAAAGCATCCATCTATGACCAACTCGTAATTTTTGTTTTAGAGGTATCACAACTTTAGTTGGGATTAGTCACTACCTTGCAACCTTTTGGGTTTTAAGCATCATTATATTCTAAATAGTTAACACTACCATATCATCTCTACTATAGAGACAATCAATTAGATTACTATAATCCAATCATTGATTAATAAAGAACAATGTTTTGTCAAACAAAACATTCATCCATCTCTACTATAGTGACGGAATTAAATTCCGTAAAATTGGAATGTAAAGACAATCTTTGGTTTTTCCAATTTCTTTGGTAGTTCATATGAGGAAGTAAGTACTATCTGCTTTCGCAGAGATCTTTATTTTATTCACGTTCCGAATGTGAAGCACCTTTTCTTCTCTCATATATCTTCTACTTCTTATTAGTCACATTTTTACAACGATTGTAAAACATAGTTACTAATACGGAATCAAGCGTTCAAGTAGAAGAACCAACTGTTTTGAACTATTCAAGAACAATTTACAACACCTTCGAAAGGTGTGTTCTTGACACTTGCAAGACATTTCTTGCAAATACCCCTTCCAATGTCCATCCTTTCATAAAGAAAGTTTGTTCCCTTGGAATTATTTTTATCTTCTTTATTTGACTTTCACCTTTGACTACATTAGTCATGGTCCCTAAACTCCCACTATCTCTCTTGAAACTTATTTCAATTGTGTTATACACATCAAACATTTTGGAGAGCATGTGTTTATTGTTCACTACATAGTTTACAATAAACTTAGTGAACCATTAGGATAGGGATATAAAGGTGAAGTCCTAGCCTAGTTTCCGTCTCGTTAAGTGGTTTAACACTTCAACACTCAATGATTCAAAATCATCATAAGTCCATGTTGATAGACTATTTTTGTCAACCAACCATTATGTTCTAAACATAATTACAAACTTTCAAGAGTTGTACAAGGCAACTCTCATTTCTTCATACAACAATTTGTAAGTGAAGAATCATGGCACATAAAGTGTCCGTGCCTTTGTGCTTTCTTCTCAAGTTCCTTGTTCATGTAACAAAGAAACAAGCACTAAGTGTTTGCATTGACTAAGGGTTGTTCAAAGCAACTATTATTTCTTCATACAACGATTTGTAAGTGAAGAATTATGACATTAAAAGTGTTGTCCTCTTTATGATAGACCTTTTCTAACATATTCTTCTAATGATACATTATCAATAGGAAGATTGTGAGGATGAGACTACTTAGGTACATTTACAAGCCATTAAAGACAATCTATGGTTTTGTAGTACCAAGTCCAGAAACTAAACTTTCGGCTTTTATTTGTCAAGTGTGGGAAACGTTTGCAAATATATTGGTAAACAAATACATAACGAATATAAATTGATTGATTTTAAGCCATTTGATTCGGGTCTTTAAATCAAATAGCACCACCCACTATTTTTGGCAAATTCCATATCCCTCATTGGAATTCGAGAGTTTTGGAGGAAACTCTTAGTAGGGTATGGGAGACTCACTACTACCAAGCCCACCTCACAATGATATGATGTTGGCTAGCATTAATAATAATGAGAGAGTACGCTTACTCATTTGCATCACTTGCAAGTACCCATCTTATTTGGCCTCTAAAGAATGTCACCTCACAATGATATGATGTTGGCTCCATTGCACATAGTTAAGTCATTCCCACCATGCTTAGTTCGTGAAGAGGTTTAAGAATAGCCTCACGATGATACGATGTCGGCCATCCTCGTTGCCTACACTCACCTCATCAAGTATGTATATAGACTCCTCCTGAGTATAAGCATGCACTTTGCACTCCCCCATGATAGGGTGAAGGCGGTGTACAAGTCATAAACGATTGGAGCCTACCATGGTGGAAGGCCACGAAAAAGTGTTCAAAGCACTCTCACGCTTGTCAACTTAATAATTGTTTGGTTGAGGGTTTTAGGTCTCATCACATATAAATATTCATTTTAATCTTTATTAAAACAATTTTGGTCCTATTACAACTATTGGTCCATTTGATTGTTTTAGTTGTAAATAATACTACCACTATGCTTATAAAACGGTTTTTAAAGCAAGAGTATATGATACTACTAACATAAGGTTTGCATTCATTGATGGACTATATAGTTGCCTTAGGGCCTTAGGATGATTATGAACCTTTTAATTAGATCCAACACGAGCCTTGTGTTGAATCTCGGTCTAGGGATGGTGATTGATTTTAGTTACGCGTTTAATCACATTAAGGCGTGTTGTCTTAGGGGCGTTGGACCCAACTACTTCATTTTCATGCATATCAAATAAAGCAAGAAAGAAGTACTTCAAAGTAAAGGTGAGCTTATGCTCATTACAACATTTGCATAAAACAAATTACCTTAAAGTAAAGAAGGGCTTATGCCCTTTTACAACATTTGATCAAATCAAATTACAACCAAAATCTAATCTACACATTCCCATGGTTCAAACAAATTTGAAACGGCCTTTCACATAGCTCAATTATCGTAGGCTTAGGTTCATAATCACCCTTTAATTAATTAACACTTTAACTAATTAAATAGAATGCAACATTTTCATTTGGTTTTTGTATCCATAAAATTGATTTAAATGGAGCTAAATGAAATGAAAATCCAATTCTCATTTAAAGAGACAAAACAATTTTGTTCTCAACCTAATTTGGGCCAAAATGCAATTACCACAACCTTTGGGCAATATTGCAAAAACATAAACTTTTTGGGGTCACTTTGTAAGAACACAAAAGTCCACTACTTCATGTAATTACACTAGAACCCAAAATTTAAACAATGCAAAAACTTCATTAAAGGAGCAAAACAATTTGTCCTTTAGCGTTTTTGGACCTAAACGTAAAAACGTAAACTTTTGGGCCAAAGTGCAAATACACAAAAGTATCAAAACTTTATGTAATTGCATAAAAGCCCCAAAAGTGCTCCCACTTGAGGGAGGGCCGGTTTTGGATAGGAGAAATGAGTGATGTGTGTGTTGATTGCTAAGTTAGACATAAAGCATGCAAGTGGTGCAAGTGGTGTGTGTGAAAGGGAATTAATCCTTTCACACCCACCATAATATCTCTTACATCTCTTACACCATTTAAACAAATATCTAAAACATTTAAACATTTGAAAAACATAAAACATAAACTTTATGAAATAAATCAAAACTTTGAATCAAAACACAAAACTTTTTGTTCTTGGCAAAAATGTCAAGAACAATGAAGAACATTCATGAAAAACTCAAAAAATTTCCATGAACATTTTTCACCCAAAAACATTCCAAAACCATTCAAACTTTAGGGAAATAACATATAACCAAACTAGGGTACATAGGGGTTCCAAAAGTTACTTGAAAACACTTTTAACAAGTCAAACAAGAACCCAAAAATCCACCCTTTGGATTTGGCCGAAAATTCCCAAAAACATGGCACCAAATTTTAGCTCCAATATTCATGCTCATATGAACTACATCTACAACATTTGAGATGGCAAATTTTCTAACAAAATTTACATTCATAGAAACAAGAATAAAGCTTGTAACATATTACAACTTTTAAATCACAAACTATGAACCACAAAACCCAAAAGGATTCACCAACTACTAGACCTAGGCTCTGATACCACTTGAAGGATGATTTTGTGAAAACATGTTCATTTGAGTAACATCATATAGCATGCAATTAACAATTAAAGGCGGAATCAGGCTTGCATGCACTCAAAAACAAAACATTACCATGAAATTCAAAGCCTAGTAGATTGGTGAACCAAGACTCAACTCAAATCAAAGTGAGTTGAGAAATTTATACCTTTGTAGATTCCTCTTTGCATAAGCAAAGGCTAATCACCCAAGGAGAGGGCCTTCATTCCTTGCTTCTTAGATCCATGGATTTGGATGGAAGAATATGGTTCTCCAAGTTCCCAAAATTGAGAACCTCTAAGTCTCCACACCAAGGTAAGATTTAAGTAGAAATGAGTGACCTTGGAGTAGTGGAATTGCTAGATACACCCTCCAAGGGGGCCGGCCTCTTTAGAGAGAAAAGAGAGCTTTGTGTTCTCTCCAATTTCCTAAAAGAAACCCTTTATGAATTTAGGCTATAAAGTCCTTTATATAGTCACTTCAAATAAGTGACCTAAAGAACCAAAAGGCCATTCTCTCTAACATGGCCGGCCATAAGGGTTTTATTGGGCTTTTGGGCCTTTGTTTATTAAGTTGTCATACAACTTAAGTCAATGGGCTTGACGTTCGAAGCCCATTGGGCCTTAAGGTCCAAAACTATCCCGAGGTCTTTAACGAACTTATTCGTTTAATTAATTAACATATTAATTAATCCTTGCCATAAATAATTAAACCATTTAATTATTCTTACTCATCTCCATTGTTTCTTCAATCTCCACCTTACACGGTGTACGATCCATTAGGTTCCTTTTAGCG
This sequence comes from Malus sylvestris, assembly GCF_916048215.2. Classification (NCBI taxonomy): domain Eukaryota; kingdom Viridiplantae; phylum Streptophyta; class Magnoliopsida; order Rosales; family Rosaceae; genus Malus; species Malus sylvestris. Next base: position 16,881,644 of record NC_062267.1, read on the forward strand.
AGGCAGTGGGCGATTAAAACTCTTTAAAATCGATTGTGAATTGAAACTTACTTTCAATTCTCCCTTTAGTGTTTATACACGTTTAGGGCTTCCACAAACCAAGAGTGACACCTAGCAGCATATCATGGTTACCCAAGCTAATCAGAAGAGGTAGAGAACCTATTCAGTTTAGGATTACAAATGCAATACGGTCTTTCTCTAATACAATACTCTTGACCACATTGTTTGGTTTGATAGTTTATTCATGTCTACTATCTAATGTGATTCGTGTGCTTATATGATTACCTTGAATGTGATTTAGAACGACTTTTCTAAATCTCATTCATACTCTGGCCAGAGGTTCTAAATCATATCATAGAGTATTCTCCCCCAAACGGTTTGAAGGTTAGAGATCCCTTGTTGCGCATTCACTTGCTTCCATAGCTAAGTGCCGTGGACACCCGCGGATGGGGTGACTTTGACATAATCAAAGATCAAGGACTTAACCAAGACAAACGTGATGCCTCAGGTCAAAGGACTACTTTGCATTATCCCAACCATGAGTTCTCATGTGACATGAATATGAGAACTCTTCGTTGATCGTGTTCAGTGAACTCATTCTCTATTGAGCACCTACGTACTTGTCTTGATGTCACACACACCAATGACTCGAGACTAGTCACTCTCCCTGAGAGAAGACACAGCACGTACTGATCTTAACGGACTGTCAATGCCCAATTGGCAATCCTATGATCAGGAACGTTTAGGATGTGTCTACGAAGGAATGGTCTTATGAATCTAACTTCTTTAGATCGCATTCTCCCAATCACATATTCCTTGGACTTATCGTTTAAGCATAGAACATTTATATGAGACGGCTCAAACAATAATATTTGCCCTTTATATTTAAACTAGATTAGTTTAACATGTGAAATGTCCGTAAAGTATCATCATATGATTGGCTTTAAGGCACATTTCCAACAGGTACAACAATACGAAGGGCTTGCACAAAGAGACCCCTCACGACAGTAAGTTAATGAGGTAAGTTCTATGTCCGACATTCAATCACAATTAACTAACCTCACTTCTATTATATCTCTGATGGCCGAAGGGATGAAGATACAAGGACCAAGTGTTTGTGGCGTGCGTTCTATGCAAGGACATCTCAATGACCAATGCCCTCAATTGATTGAGAATGGAGGGTGGGAATCTGCCAATGCCGTGGGTTTTGGGAGCCAAAGTCAGCCACGAAACGATCCATACTCCAACACTTACAATCCGGGGTGGAGAGATCATCCCAATTTCAAATGGAGAGAGCCACAACAACCTGCCCAAGAAGGGGGATTTCGGCAAACACCACCTGGGGTGTTTCAAAGGCCATATGCACCATCACAAGTCCCACCACAATCTGCCCAAATTAACTTAGGTTCGTAACTAGATAATGATACACTTCTTCAATTACTAAATTCATTAACGCAGGGCCAACAAAATCAAGCCAAGGAGATAAGTGAAGTAAAGAGGCAAATAGGGCAGATTTCAGAGTTCATGGGGCAGTTTCGAGAAGAAGGAAAACTCCCTAGTTCAACCATTGTGAATCCGAAGGGATGGTTTGAAACTGCTAAAGCCATCATGTTGAGAAGTGGAAAAAAAGTTGGAACGGACTCCCAACTATCCAAACCTGCCCAAACAGAGGACAAAAAGCTACAACAAGAGGAAGATGTCCAAAACACACCCATGGCAAGGAAGGAAACAACCTTGCCGTGCACTCCTACACTTCCCAAACCATCCAATTCGACCAAGGTAAGTCCTAATTCGAATTTTTCAAATTCTATTCCACTAAATGCTCCTTTTCCTAGGAGATTCATGCAATCTAAGAACGAAGAGGATGAAAAAGACATTCTGGAGACGTTTAGGAAGGTGCACGTCAATATTCCGCTCCTTGATGCTATAAAACAAATCCCGAAGTACTCTGAGTTCTTGAAGAAGCTTTGTACAACAAGGAAACGGATTAGGGAGAAAGAGGTGGTACATGTAAGTGAGAATGTATTTGCATTGTTGCAAAAGAAAACTACCACCTAAATGCAAAGATCCAGGTAGTTTCACTATCCCTTGTGTTATTGGCAATACGAGGTTTGATCATGCTATGCTAGATTTAGGTGCATCAATTAATGTCATGCCATATTCTGTTTATGCATCTATGAATCTCGGAGAGCTTAAAAATGATGGTGTTATTATTCAATTAGCCGATCGATCTAATGCATATCTGAAATGAGTGTTAGAAGATGTTTTGGTGCAGGTAGACCATTTGATTTTTCCTACAGATTTTTATGTGCTTGACATGGAAGACTCGGCACACTCTCCATCATCACCACTCTTACTTGGACGTCCTTTCATGAAAACAGCTGAAACCAAGATTGATGTGGCTAAGGGAGCAGTAACTATGGCGTTTGGTGGTGATATGATTAATTTTAATGTTTCTGACTATGTGGAGAAGCCTAATCATGTTCGTTCTTGTTTTGCCGTTGATGTAGTTAAAAATATAGGGCAAAAACCTTCAACACCTATCAAGAAGGATGCATTTCAAACCACCAATGAAGAGGGAATTGGAGTGGATGACAAGGAGTGCACGGCCACAATCCTCAAAACCCCAAATCTGGCCGAGAACACCCCACATGCATTTGTGGATTGTGCTGCCATTTCCTTGCAGCACATTGGTAAGCTACCTATTCCAAATTCGATTCCCACTTCAACTAATAGGTTGTTACCTTGTATGGTACAGGTCCCCAATTGAATCCAAGCTAATGGGAATGATTACATTGACTTTAGGATGCTTAACACCCCAATCAGGAAGGATTACTATCCCCTTCCATTCATAGAGCCAATGTATGAGTGTTTTGAGGAGCATGCCATGGAAAACATACCCCTCCATGCCATGGGCCCTATTCAAACTTAAATGGAGGTATCGTCCGGCTAGAAGACGTTAAAGCAAGCGCTTCTTGGGAGGCAACCCATGTGTTCAAATGAGGGATTGAAGGAAATCGAGCTCCATAACCAGATTTGCGTTCTTAAACTCTACCCTTTCTTGTTTTACTTTGCCATGTTTGTCATGTTTGTTTGCATATGTGTGAGTCTATGTTTGAAACATTGAGGACAATGTTTGGTTTAAGTGTGGGGGGTAAACAAGTGTTTTTGTTGCAAATAAGTGGGATTTTATCACCCATAACTTTCAAAGTAGTTCCTTGCTGTTTTTAAGTGTTTTTAAGCTGTTTTGGTGCATTTTAGTGTGTTTTGACATAAAAATCCAAAAATCTCATAAAAATTTGAAAAATTGTTTTGAAAAACCCAAAAAGAGTTGTTTTTGTGTGTTTGTTTGTGTCTTAGGGTACCTTCCAACACAATGATGAGGATTTGATTTTTAATTGCATGACTGTTAAAGTTATAAACATGGATGGAAGTTTGATATACTCTTTGTTTTATGCTTGGTTGTAGTTAACGTTTACGAATTCACATGTAATCACAAAAGAAAAAAAATAAGTTTTTGTAACATGCTTGAAGGAAGGCACTCAAACTAACACTACAACCCTGAGAGACTTGAGCCTAAACTTTATTTGGAGAGTTAGTAATCTGTGATTTGTTGTTTTCTAAAGTCGTTGCATGATCTCATTATTCCTTGCTTGGTTGCTACTTAGAATACGTTTTATCACTTTAGTTCCAAATACTAGAACTCATACCTGTTTCATTCAAAACTTAAAATTAAATGCATAACATATAGCGAGATGAAGTTGTTAGTAGTTACCACCAGAGCCAAAAAGCCTTCATTCCATGCATTTGTTTTTGTAGGTTTAACCCCTTTGAGCCTTCATTAGCCTATTTTCTTTGTTAGCCACATTATCCTCACCTAGCCTAGAATAGGACTATCCACACCCTTGTTCTTAAAGTATAGTGGATAAAAACTTAGAGGGAATTCCTTTTGATCAACATTGTTCCAGAAAACAAGTGTGGGGGAAGAAATAAGGCACGGGTAGAAAAGAAAAAAAAATAAAAATTGTGGAAAATAGAAAGGAAAAAGAAAAGTTGTGAAAAGAATAAAGAAGAGCTGAAAAATATGTTAAAAAGAGCTCTAAAGTGTTGGTTGTTGAAGAAAGGGTCCAAAAAGCTTGAATTTGACCCTAAGTGTTGCATAAATCTTCCCTTGTGTTTAAAAGTTGATTTCTGCATTCAAAAGTGAATTCTAGGTGTCAATTTCATTACTTTGCTTACTATTGCTTTAAGAACGTTTGTTTTCCTTACCTTTCTTTGTTAACCAATACCTTTAGCCTCATTACAACCCTTAGACTTTAATCTTGGTTGTTGTGTATTTCAATATGTGGAGTTTGGGATTGGTATGAGCATATGGTATCCCTGGTTCTCGTGTCTAAGTAGTAGCATTTCGTTCGTGAGATCATATATATATACATGCATTAATAATTCCAGAAAGTGCTTTCTTCGCTTATAACATATGTGAGTGTTAGTCTACATATTTACATCAATCTTCTCACGTATACCTAGTATAGGAAGTGTAGTCAGAAATTCTGTGTGAAAATAGAGTGTATATCTGGTGAAGAATTGAGGGAATTCTCTAAGGCATGTTACTACATTCAAAATGTTGTTTTATGTGATTAAATGCGAACTAGTAAGTGGTGACTGTGATTAAGTATGCGCTTGAGGGTAGGGATAACTAAAATCTATGTGAGTAGTGATTTTTAATGTGTCATGTTTCATTGGAAATCCCTGAGGCAAATGTTGGAAGGTTTAGGTTATGTTTGTTTGTTTTGTTTCCTTTGTTTTGCTCGAGGACTAGCAAAAGCTAAGTGTGGGGGAATTTGATAGGAGCATATTTATGCAACTTAGTTAGCTTGTTTTCTTGCACTTTTATAGTTAGTTTGTGGTTATTATAGTGTTTTAAGCTATTTTCGTGTGTTTGTAGGTCCAAATGACAAAGTTGGCGAGAAAGTGCAATTTGGAGCCTTTTGAAGTAGTTTTGAGCATAAAATGGATATCACATGCTTGGAGTCAAATGGATGGATGAAATTGAAGATCAAAGGAGGCAAGAAATGAAGAAATGAACATGAAGAACAAAGAGTTCAGAATTGGAAACCAAAGTTTCTAAAGTTGGAAGTTGCTAGTCTTGAAGGTTTCCATTCTTGAAAGTTTCTATTCTTGAATTGGAAGTTTCCTAATCCTTTTTCAGCTTTGTTCTAAGCCCATGCCGCACCCTAGGGCCCTAATCCTTTATTTTTTGCTAAGTTTAAACCCTAATCCATCCACCCTAGGGTTGTGCCGCACCTTGTGTTCTAGAAGCCTAAAAATCTGCATAAAACCCTAATTCTTTTCTCCCTTGGATGGGCCAAGCCTTTTATCTCCAAAACCCTAACCCTTTCCCATCAGATTTTGTGGAAACCTTAGCCTATAAATAGATGTTTTAAAGCCTAAATTTGTCACCACCCTTCACACCATTCAGATGTTGGAAATGTGCCCTAAAGCCAATCATGTGATGATACTTTACGGACATTTCACATGTTAAACTAATCTAGTTTAACATATAAAGGGCATAGATTATTGTTTGAGCCGTCTCATATAAATGTTATATGCTTAAACGATAAAGTCCAAGGAATTTGTGATTGAGAGAATGTAATCTAATGAAGTTAGATTCTTGAGACCATTCTTTCGTAGACACATCCTAAACGTTCCTGATCATAGGATTGCCAATTGGGCATTGACAGTCCGTCAAGATCGGTACGTACTATGTCTTCTCTCAGGGAGAGTGATTAGTCTCGAATCATTGGTGTGTGTGACATCAAGACAAGTACGGTAGGTGCTCAATAGAGAATGAGTTCACTGAACGCGATCAACGAAGAGTTCTCATATTCCATGTCACATAAGAACTCATGGTTGGGATAATGCAAAGTAGTCCTTTGACCTGAGGCATCATAGTTGTCTTGTGGTTAAGACCTTGATCTTTGATTATGTCAAAGTCATCCCACCAGGAGGGTGTCCACGGCATCGTTGGGGTCAAGCCGCTTAGCTATGGAGACAAGTGAATGCGCAACAAGGGATCTCTAACCTTCAAACCGTTTGAGGGAGAATACTCTATGATATGATTTGAATCTTTGGCCAAAGTAAGAATGAGATTAGGGAATGCGTTCCGAATCACATTCAAGGTAATCATATAAGCACAAGACACACATTGGATAGTAGACATGAGAAAATAAACTATCAAACCAAACAATGTGGTCAAGAGTATTAGATTAGAGAAGGACCGTATTGCATTTGTAATCTCGAACTGAATAGGTTCTCTAACCTCTTCTGATTAGCTTGGGTAACCATGATATGCTGCTAGGTGTCACTCATGGTTTGTGGAAGCCCTAAACGTGTATAATCACTAAAGGGAGAATTGAAAATAGTTTCAATTCACAATCGATGTAAAATGGTTTTAATCGCCCACTACCTCGCTAAAAGGAACCTAATGGATCGCACACCGTGAAAGGTGGAGATTGGAGATTAAACGGAAATGAGTAAGAATGATTAAATGGTTTAATCATTTATTTATGGCAAGGATTAATTAATATGCTAATTAATCAAACGAATAAGTTCGTTAAAGACTTCGGGATAGTTTTGGACCTTAAGGCCCAATGGGCTTCGAACGTCAAGCCCATTAACTTAAGTTGTATGACAATTTAATGAATGAAGATTCATTAAAGCCCAAAAGCCCAAATCCCATAAGGAGGCCGGCCATGAAGAATGAATTAGGGTTTTTGGTTGTTTAGGTCACTTAAAGAAGTGACTATATAAATGACTTTATAGCCAAATATTCATTAAGTGAATTAAGTGAAAAATGGGTTTATTTTGGGGGAAATGGGTGAGAATTGTCTCTCCATTTTCTCTCTAAAGAGGCCAACACCTTGGAGGGTACATCTAGCAATCCTACTACTCCAAGGTCACTCATTTCTTCTACAATCGAACCTTGGTGTCGAGAATTAGAGGTTCTCAATTTTGGGAACTTGGAGAACCTATTCTTCCATCCAAATCCATGGATCTAAGAAGCAAGGAATGAAGGCCCTTATCTCTTTGGGTGATTAGCCTTTGCTTATGCAAAGAGGAATCTACAAAGGTATTAATTTCAACTCACTTATGTTTTGAGTTGATTATTGGTTCACCAATCTACTAGGCTTTGAATTTCATGGGTAAATGTTTTGTTTTTGAGTGCATGTAAGCATGATTCCGCCTTTAATTGTTAATTGCATGCTATATGATGTTGCTCAAATGAACATGTTTTACAAAATAAATCCTTCAAGTGGTATCAGAGCCTAGGTCTAGTAGTTGGTGAATCCTTTTGTGTTTTGTAGTTCATAAGTTTGTGATCTAAAAGTTGTAATTGTTACAAGCTTTATTCTTGCTTCTTTGAAAGTAAATTTTGTTGGAAAATTTGCTATCTCAAATGTTGTAGATGTTGTTCATATGAGCATGAATATTGGAGCTAAAATTTGGTGCCATGCTTTTGGGAAAATTCGGCCAAAATCAAAGGGTGATTTTTTGGGTTCTTATTTGACTTGTTAAAAGTGTTTTAATGTGTTCTTTGGAACCCCTAAGTACCCTAGTTTGGTTAGATGTTATTTCCCTTAAGTAAGAATGGTTTTGGAATGTTTTTTGGTGGAAAAAGTTCATGGAAAAATTTGGGTTTTTCATGGATGTTCTTCATTGTTCTTAATGTTCTTGCCAAGAACAAAAAGGTTTGGTGTTTTGATTCAAAGTTTTGAATTATTTCATAAAGTATATGTGATATGTTTTTAAATGATTTATTATGTATTTAAAGTGTTAGATATTTGTATAAATGATGATTGAAATAATTGTGATTGAATTATTTCATAAACTTATCTTACATACACTTGCATGTTTTTGACAAAACTCACTAATCAACACACACACCAACCTTATCCCTCCCCAAAACCAGCCACTCCCTCAAAGGGAGTACTTTTGGGGCTTTTATGCAATTACATAAAGTTTTGATACTTTTGTGTATTTGCACTTTGGCCCAAAAGTTTACGTTTTTACGTTAAGGTCCAAAACGCTAAAGGACAAATTGTTTTGATCCTTTAATGATGTTTTTGCATTATTAAAAGTTTGGGTTCTAGTTGTATTTACATGAAGTTGTGACTTTTGTGTATTATACAAAGTGACCCCAAAAGTTTTTGTTATTGCAATATGGCCCAAAAGTTGAGGTTAATTGCATGATGGCCCAAATAGGATGAGAACAAAATTGTTTTGTCTCTTTAAATGAGAATTGGATTTTCATTTTGTTTAGCTCCATTTAAATCAATCTTATGGATACAAAAACCAAATGAAAATGTTGCATTCAATTAATTAGTTAAAGTGTTAATTAATTAAAGGGTGATTATGAACCTAAGCCTAATATAATTGAGCTATGTGAAAGGCGTTTCAAATTTGTTTGAACCATGGGAATGTGTAGATTAGATTTTGGTTGTAATTTGATTTGATCAAATGTTGTAAAAGGGCTTAAGCTCTTCTTTACTTTAAAGTAATTTGTTATATGCAAATGTTGTAATGAGCATAAGCTCACCTTTACTTTGAAGTACTTCTTTCTTGCTTTATACGATATGCATGAAAATGAAGTAGTTGGGTCCAACGCCCCTAAGACAACACGCCTTAATGTGATTAAACGCGTAACTAAAATCAATCACCATTCCTAGACCGAGATTCAACACAAGGCTCGTGTTGAATCTAAACAAAGGTTCATAATCATCCTTAGGCCCTAAGGCAACTATGTAGTCCATCAAATGAATGCAAAGTTTATGTTAGTAGTATCATATACTCTTGCTTTAAAAATCGTTTTAAAAGCATAGTGGGAGTATTATGTACAACTAAAACAAAGGGATGGACCAATAGTTGTAATAGGACCAAAATAGTTTTAATAGAGATTAAAGTGTATGTTTATATGTGATGAGACACAAAACCCTCAACCAAACCAATATTAAGTTGATAAGCGGAGAGTGCTTTGAACACTCTTTCGTGGCCTTCCACCGTGGTAGGCTCCGATCGTTTGTGACTCGTACACAGGCTTCACCCTATAATGGGGGAGTACAAAGTGCGTGCTTACACTCAGGAGGAGTTCTATATACATACATGATGAAGTGAGGTAGGCAACGAGTTTAGCCAACATGATATAATTCTGAGGCTATGCTTGAACCCCTACACGAACTAGGCATGGTGGGAATGACTTAACTAAGTGCAATGACGCCAACATGATATAATTCTGAGGCATCACTCTCTAGAGGCCAAATAAGATGGGTACTTGCATTAGTTGCAAATGAGTAAGCGTACTCTCTCATTATTATTAATGCTAGCCAACATGATATAATTCTGAGGTGGGCTTGGTAATAGTGAGCCTCCCATAACCTACTAGGAGTTTCATCCAAAACTCTCGAATTCCTATGAGGGATATGGAATTTGCCAAAAATAGTGGGTGGTGCTATTTGATTTAAAGACCCAAATCAAATGGCTTAAAATCAATCAATCTATATTCGTTATGTATTTGATTACCAATATATTTGCAAACGCTATCCAACACTTGACAAAACCGAACGTTTAGTTTACGGACTTGGTACTACAAAACCATAGATTGTCTTTAATGGCTTGTAAAAGTACCAAAGTAGTCTCATCCTCACAATCTTACTATTGATAATGTATCATTAGAAGAATATGTTAGAAAAGGTCTATCATAACGAGGACAACACTTTTAATGTCATAATTCTTCAATTACAATTTGTTGTATGAAGAAATAGGAGTTGCTTTGAACAACTCTTAGTCAATGCAAACACTTAGTGCTTGTTTCTTTGTTACATGAACAAGGAACTTGAGAAGAAAGCACAAAGGCATGAACACTTAATGTGCCATGATTCTTCATTTACAATTGTTGTATGAAGAAATGAGAGTTGCCTTGTACAACTCTTGAAGGTTTGTAATTATGTTTAGAACATAATGGTTGGTTGACAAAAATAGTCCATTAACATGGACTTATGATGATTTTGAATCATTGAATGTTGAAGTGATAAATCACTTAACGAGACGGAAACTAGGCAAGGACTTCACCTTTGTGTCCCTATCCTAATGGTTTACTAAGTTTATTGTAAACTATGTAGTGAACAATAACCACATGCTCTCCAAAATTGTTTGATGTGTATAACACAATTGAAAGAGGTTTCAAGAGAGATAGTGGGAGTTTAAGGACCATGTCTAATGTAGTCAAAGGTGAAAGTCAGATAAAGAAGATAAATAACTCCAAGGGAACAAACTTTCTTTATGAAAGGATGGACATTGGAAGGGGTATTTGCAAGAAATGTCTTGCAAGTGTCAAGAACACACCTTTCGAAGGTGTTGTAAAATGTTCTTGAAAAGTTCAAAATAGTTGGTTCTTCTACTTGAATGCATGATTCCGTATTAGTAACAAAGCTTTACAATCGTTGTAAAAGTGTGACTAATAAGAAGTAGAAGATATATGAGAGAAGAGAAAGTACTTCACATTCGAAGAGTGAATCAAATGGAGATCTCTGCGAAAGCAGATGGTACTTACTTCCTCATATGAACTACCAAAGAAATTGGAAAAACATAGATTGTCTTTTTATTCCAATTTTAAGGAACTAAATTCCGTCACTATGTGAAATGGATAAATGTTTTGTTTGACAAAACAATGTTCTTTATTAATCAATGATTGGATTATGGTAATCTAATTAATTATCTCTATAATAGAGATAATATGGTGGTGTTAACTGTTTAGAAAATAATGATGCTTAAAACCCAAAAACAAATTGCAAGGTAGTGACGAATCCCAACTAAAGTTGTGATACCTCTAAAACATAAATTACGAGTTGGCATAAATGGACGCTTTGGATCGTTAGGTCCGGATCCAATACCTTCTTGTTAAAATTGTATGGAGGCGAAATGTTCGAATCTTTATTCTTTTGGAAAGAAGAAAGAATCACAAAGTTGTTGAGGGTAATTCACTTAGATGTTAGTGGCACTTGTCCACAAACATAATATTACTCATGTTGAATAACATTCACCGAAGATCACTCTCGGTTGGACTATAGTTTATTTTGAATAAACACAAGTTCGAATACTTTGCAAAATGTTTCAAAGAATTCAAGTAATGTAAGTTGATGAGTAAGACATCTAAAGTATTTACCTCCTTAGATTTGATCCAAGGAAAGGTAACACTTTAGATAAGTTTCCTTGAAAGATATCAAGGAAAATAGCATCATAAGATAATGTATTTCTCCATTAGGAGAAGAACGAACTTGAATAAGATTTAGTTCGTTAGATGTTATCTATTACCCATATATAGGATATATACTTCTAAAACAATATGATTGTCAATGAGAAGATCTTCCAATATTTTCATGACTCCATAAGATGTAGTTGGAAAGAAAGACAAATCTTAAGCATGTTAAAGATTTGGGGTTGTGTGCTAACAAGCAATATTTGTTTGATAACAATCTTGTAGGATATCCTTAAAATAACTTTTGGATATCGCTTCTATAAACCAACTAACAAATGTTGTTTTGTTGGGTAGTTCATTGTAATTCTACAATGTGATTTGCCTAAAAGCAAATGAACGAGAGATAGAACTCAAAGAATGGGTTCTTTGAGAGACAAGAAAGTAATCAACAAATATAACAACCTAGTTCCTATACCACAAGCTCCAAGGTAGTCGATAAGAATTTATAAACCGTCTCAGTTGAATGGTTTTGAACTTTATGACTATGTCATAGAGTTGCACCTCTTACTTCGAAAGAAATAAGAATGAAAAATCCTTATGACTACATTGAGTGCATATACGATATATACTCAAGGAAATGGTAAAGTACCATTTGACTCGAAATAATGAAACCTTCAAAGCTAATTGGTAGCTTAAGGTGACTACAATCAAATAGAATGGTTGACTTTAAAGGAACCATTTTTGACGTAGTCTTAGTTTCAATAAATTCAAAGATTGCTAACTACAACTAAATGGTGATTCAATGTTTGGACATAATATGGGTTTCCGAAACCATTATTAAGACAGTCTTGATAATATATGTCTAAAACTATAAATCACAAGACATGTAAGTTGTAGAGATCCATCCATCATGGATCTTAGCAAGTTAGTGGGAGCTATTTGCATTTTATGAGAAAAAGGATCAAATCGTTTGATTTCTCATATAGATGTAAATGAATCTTTTGTTTACTAGTTTTACAAAAGATTAGTGGGAGTTAATCATGTTCCTAAAAATTTAAATATATATGATATATTAATTTTGGAAATGAAAAGAAAGCTTCTTCGTTAAAGTTATGACATTAAGCATTCTATAAACAATAGAATGTATATGGGAGACATAGTCTATATACATGGGATGGAAATCTATAATGATATATTTCATGATATAATTGGATTATATCAATCCCTAATAATAGACAATGGATGCTAGGAAGTTTCTCATATGATGATAAACTTCAATAAGAAGGACGATTCTAGTGAGACTAGTAAGTTGCCCTTCTCAAAGGGAACGTGCCCCTTTGACTCCCAAAGAAATAATGCGTAAATTGAATCCTTTATGCATACGTAGAAAGGTGATTTATGTATTTCATATTGTATGAAAAACATTGATATGAGTTGTACCTAGAACGGTACAAGACGATATCAGTGCAAGCCCAGGATCAGAACCATGGCAACTGTCAAGTGAGTCCTTAAGTATTTGAGAAATACTAACGGATAAATTCCTCAAAGAATGAGGAAGAATTAGAGTAACGTAAGGGAAGCGTAAATGTATTAGATTATGAATCTAATCCATCATTGGATGTTTCTTCATTATGAATGAAGAGATAAACGAATATCTCTTTATTATGACTAAAGAGATATTTGGATGGAAACATTAAAGTAATGACTTTAGTGTGTTCCATTATGAATGCAAGATATATTGCCATATAGAAGTTTACAACAATGTTGTTTGGATGGGAAAGTTCATTTATGAACTCTCTATTCGGTTCCAACCAGAAAGTGTTTGACACTAATGGGGCGATAGCTCAAGCCTGGGAATCAAGGTCTCATCAAGATCCGAACACAAATGAGAGACTGAACCACATGATTGAGAATCATGTATAATGGTGACATCGTTATTCTCAAGGTTGCTTCTGTGGATAACACATATAGATATCCACTGTCTAGGCCTACTATTCAGCCATTTATGAAATGACTACAAAAGAGGTATCATCAAGATGACCAAGCTGATTGGCTCTAGTGCAAGTGGGAGATTGTTGGAAATGTGCCCTAAAGCCAATCATGTGATGATACTTTACGGACATTTCACATGTTAAACTAATCTAGTTTAACATATAAAGGGCATAGATTATTGTTTGAGCCGTCTCATATAAATGTTATATGCTTAAACGATAAAGTCCAAGGAATTTGTGATTGAGAGAATGTAATCTAATGAAGTTAGATTCTTGAGACCATTCTTTCGTAGACACATCCTAAACGTTCCTGATCATAGGATTGCCAATTGGGCATTGACAGTCCGTCAAGATCGGTACGTACTATGTCTTCTCTCAGGGAGAGTGATTAGTCTCGAATCATTGGTGTGTGTGACATCAAGACAAGTACGGTAGGTGCTCAATAGAGAATGAGTTCACTGAACGCGATCAACGAAGAGTTCTCATATTCCATGTCACATAAGAACTCATGGTTGGGATAATGCAAAGTAGTCCTTTGACCTGAGGCATCATAGTTGTCTTGTGGTTAAGACCTTGATCTTTGATTATGTCAAAGTCATCCCACCAGGAGGGTGTCCACGGCATCGTTGGGGTCAAGCCGCTTAGCTATGGAGACAAGTGAATGCGCAACAAGGGATCTCTAACCTTCAAACCGTTTGAGGGAGAATACTCTATGATATGATTTGAATCTTTGGCCAAAGTAAGAATGAGATTAGGGAATGCGTTCCGAATCACATTCAAGGTAATCATATAAGCACAAGACACACATTGGATAGTAGACATGAGAAAATAAACTATCAAACCAAACAATGTGGTCAAGAGTATTAGATTAGAGAAGGACCGTATTGCATTTGTAATCTCGAACTGAATAGGTTCTCTAACCTCTTCTGATTAGCTTGGGTAACCATGATATGCTGCTAGGTGTCACTCATGGTTTGTGGAAGCCCTAAACGTGTATAATCACTAAAGGGAGAATTGAAAATAGTTTCAATTCACAATCGATGTAAAATGGTTTTAATCGCCCACTACCTCGCTAAAAGGAACCTAATGGATCGCACACCGTGAAAGGTGGAGATTGGAGATTAAACGGAAATGAGTAAGAATGATTAAATGGTTTAATCATTTATTTATGGCAAGGATTAATTAATATGCTAATTAATCAAACGAATAAGTTCGTTAAAGACTTCGGGATAGTTTTGGACCTTAAGGCCCAATGGGCTTCGAACGTCAAGCCCATTAACTTAAGTTGTATGACAATTTAATGAATGAAGATTCATTAAAGCCCAAAAGCCCAAATCCCATAAGGAGGCCGGCCATGAAGAATGAATTAGGGTTTTTGGTTGTTTAGGTCACTTAAAGAAGTGACTATATAAATGACTTTATAGCCAAATATTCATTAAGTGAATTAAGTGAAAAATGGGTTTATTTTGGGGGAAATGGGTGAGAATTGTCTCTCCATTTTCTCTCTAAAGAGGCCAACACCTTGGAGGGTACATCTAGCAATCCTACTACTCCAAGGTCACTCATTTCTTCTACAATCGAACCTTGGTGTCGAGAATTAGAGGTTCTCAATTTTGGGAACTTGGAGAACCTATTCTTCCATCCAAATCCATGGATCTAAGAAGCAAGGAATGAAGGCCCTTATCTCTTTGGGTGATTAGCCTTTGCTTATGCAAAGAGGAATCTACAAAGGTATTAATTTCAACTCACTTATGTTTTGAGTTGATTATTGGTTCACCAATCTACTAGGCTTTGAATTTCATGGGTAAATGTTTTGTTTTTGAGTGCATGTAAGCATGATTCCGCCTTTAATTGTTAATTGCATGCTATATGATGTTGCTCAAATGAACATGTTTTACAAAATAAATCCTTCATCAGAAACACCTTGCCGCAACCCTAATCACCATTCTACATCACAAAACACCATCCTACATCCATATACATCTCTGCCGCACCTTTTGGAGAAGAATGAGAGCCTTGTCGTGCATTCCATTGATGAAGAAGGGCCTTATGCACAAGACATCTGCATCTTTAGGAGTTTTAAGAGTTCTTTCTTCCTTCGTTTCAGTTTCGATGTCTATTTCAATTTGCTTTTCAATTGATATGAACATGTGGAACTAAATTCTTATTAGTTAGTGGTGAATTTGAAGCCATGGACATATGTTAATATGAATTGATTCCTTTCAGTTATTGTTTCGTAAAACATGAATGCGATTTACTTATCTATTTGATTGATAACTTATTCTTGTGTGTTGATTAAGGAGGCCTACTTAGTTTGCATGCTTGAATCTGATGCTAAATTATAAGGGACTTTCACCTAATCGTTAGAAACTTATAATTACAAGTAGTGGAGATTGTTAGTCACAATCGTGTTAAGTAGATTCTTGGCAAAAGTATCATGCAGTTCATAGTTATAATTGCCTTGTCAATGCTTATGATTTCCATGGAATTTAATGATCTTTGAATGTATCTCTATCATGATGTTCATATAGGGAACTTGAGAAGAATAATTTGTGTTGTTGCATGCATTCATCCAATTCAATGAATTTAGGGAAATCTGATAGTTAATTTGTGCATTCACGATTAATTTGGGGCATTGTCATTCATGGTTTAAAGAAACAATACTGGAAATTGATTTATGTTGCATATGTTCATGTGTGGAGAAGGATCCTCTAACTAGCTTTTCACCCTTGAATTCATCTCAATTTCGTTTTAGTTTACTTTGATTTGTAATTTGTTTAGTTTTAATTCAATTTCGTCAGAAATCAAACACCCTTTTCTGTTTTATGTTATTAGTCAGAATCTGTCCTAATTAGGTTCTTTAGAGTGTTTTGAGTCAATATAGGTTAGGTTTAGTCCATAACCATTGTTTGGGTCTTAGTTTAGTCTTAAATTCGTCCAATTTCATCTCTAGAATCTGTTTTGAGTCTAATTGTTAGTATTGTGCTGTTTTGAGTCTTTTAAGTGTTTTCTGAGTTAGTTAAGTTACAATCTGTTTTCTTGTAATCTCTTGAGTCAAAATAAGTTTTAATTTCGTCCAAATCACTTGTTAGGTTTAGAATTGAGTCAATTTCACTTAGTTTTGCAGATTTGAGTGTCTTAGGTCAGTTTAGAGTCTATAAAGTCTATTCTTGTGTTTTTAAGTCTAGTTTAGTGTTTTAGAGTTTAATTTGAGTAGATTAGCAGCCCTAGTTAATCCCCGGTTTAGAACGATCCCTACTTACATCTTTGCTACAATTGTCATCAATAGGGTTTAATTTGTGTGTCAAGTAATTTTCACATCATAAAACCCATGACTTTCAAAGCCTAGTAAATGGTCAACCAAGAGACTCTTCAACAACATTAAAGAGAAAGAAGGATTTAGAGATTCATTACCCTTGAAGCTCATCCTTGTTTACATAATGGATTCACCCAAATGGAGGACCTTCAAGTCACCTCCTAGCTCCTTGGATCTTCCTTGTGTTTTTCTTCCTTTTAATGCTCCTTTGCTCCTTGAGGATGTGAGGAAAGGATCTCCAAGAACACCAAAGATTTGGTGTCTGTAAGTCTCCACACCAAGGATGAGGTGTGAAGATGAAATGGATGACTTAGAGAAGAAAAGATTGCTAGCTATCTCTTCCCTAAGTGGCCGGCCTCTTTTAGAGAAAAAGAGAGAAAGTGTTTCTCATCTTTGTCTTCAAGAAAACCCTAATGTGGTAAAAGCTATAAAGATGCTTTTATATCTCTTTTCTTAGGTGAATTGCAAACTTGCAATTAAGCAAAACTTCCCACTTCCCTCACTATGGCCGGCCATCTTAAGTGATTGGGCTATTTGCCCATATTTGTTTTAGTTGTCATACAACTTAAACATAATGGACCTAGTGGACCAAACCCTTTTGGACACCGAAGCCCAAAACTAACTTAAAAGTCCAATACGAACCTTCCGTAAAATTAATTAACTAATTAATTAATCTTGACCATTCTCAATTAAACCATTTAATCTCTTATCCATCTCATTTATATTTCTTCACTTTCATCCTTACTCGGTGTACGATCCATTAGGTTCCAATTAGCGAGGCAGTGGGCGATTGTTACTCTTAACGATTGATTGTGAATTGAAACCACATTTCAATTCTCCATTTGTTGAATATTAGTGTTTGCTAATCTTCAAGGCTTCCACAAACCATGAGTGACACCTAGCAGTATGTCATGGCTACCCAAGCTAAGTAGTGGTTGGAGAACCTATCTAGTACCAATTACAATGCAATACGGTCCTTCTCTAATCAATACTCTTAATCACATTGTTTGAGTGATAGTTTGTTTCATGTCTACTATCCAATGTGATACTTCTTTATATGATTCAATTGAATATGATTTGGAACAAACTTCCTAAGTCATATTCATATGCTTTGGCCAAAGACTCCTGAATCATATCTTAGAGTATTCTCCCTCCACCATGGAAGGTTAGAGATCCCTTGTTGTGCATTCATATGCCTACATGACTAGATAGCTTGACCCCAACAATGCCGTGGACACTCTCGATGGAATGCCTTTGACATGATCAAAGATCAAGGACCTAACCATTAGACATCTATGATGCCTCAGGTCAAAGGACTACTTTGCATATTGGAACTAACGAGTTCTTACATGACATGTATGTTCGAACTCTCTTTTGATCGTTGTTCAATGTACTCGATTACTCTTTCGAGCACCTATGCGTTTGTCTTAGTGTCCAACACTAAATGATTTGAGACTAGTCATACTCACGCTTGAGTCGACATAACACATACTAACCTTAGTGGATTGTCAATGCCCAATTGGCAATCCTATGGCTAGGAACGTTTTAGGAATGAATATAAGAGAAAGGTCTCGTTAATCTAACTTACTTAAATCACTTATCTCTTAGATCAAATACATTCCTTGGATTCCCTTATTGCTTAAACACATGATACAATAAATAGTGATTAACAATAAGCTTTGCCCTTTATTTCAAAAGCTATTACATCAAATGAGTGGCTTTGTGGGCATACTTCCAACAACGAAATGGCGTAGAATTCAAAGTGAATGGGCATCGTTTGGAGCCATATTACGAGAATGTTGTGGGGCAGGTTGTGGAAGACATTCCCTTCCATGCAGTGGGATCCAACAAAGCTTGAAGGGAGGTATTCGTCCAGCTGCAAGACGTTCAAGCAAGTGCTTCTTGGGAGACAACCCATGCATTCAACAAGGAGAAGATGGACTTTTCATTCCAAAACCAGATTTGTGTTCCTAAACCCTTCTCTTTACTGTTTTATTTTTCCATGCGTAGTTCGTTGTTTGTTTGTTTGCTTTTGTGTGAGTTTATGTTTGAACCATTGAGGACAACATTTGGTTTAAGTGTGGGGGGGGGGGGGTAAACAAATGCTTTTCATTGAATTTTCATGGGATTTATTCACCTATCACTCCAAATGTTGTTATTCACTGTTTTTAAGTGTTTTTAGTGTGTTTTGAAGTGTTTCTGTGTCATATAACATAAAAAGAATGAAAAAATAAAAAAAAATGTTTTGAAAAACAACCCAAAAAGAGTCGTTTTTGTGTGTTTGTGTCTTAGTGTTGGAAATGTGCCCTAAAACCAATCATATGATGATACTTTACGGACATTTCACAAGTTAAACTAATGTAGTTTAAATATAAAGGGAAAAGATTATTGTTTTAAACCGTCTCATATAAATGTTATAAGCTTAAACGATAAGTCCAAGGAATATGTGATTGGGTGAATGCCAATCTAAAGAAGTTAGATTCATGAGACCATTCTTTCGTATACATATCCTAAACGTTCCTGATCATAGGATTGCCAATTGGGCATTGACAGTCCGTTAAGATCAGTACGTGTTGTGTCTTCTCTCAGGAGAGTGACTAGTCTCGAGTCATTGGTGTGTTGATCGGATCATATTTATATATATTTTTACTTCGAATTCACTCGTCTTTTCTTAGTTAGTTCCTTATATTTTTGAGCTATTTACGTTATTTTTGTGTTTATAGGATTTGTTTATGCAAAGAAAATAAAAATGACACAAATGAGTTTTAAATAATAAATTCGTCGAAAATTGCTTTAGTCGTTCTCACTCTGTCATGGGTTATTGGTAGAATTATGTCACGGATTATAGGTCATGGAAGTTAGGCTAAATTTATTAGGTATGCATTAGAAATTATATGATATATCTAAAATTGAAGTGTTTTGCAGTTGGTGAGTAAAGAAAAGTGTGAGTGTGGTGGGTGAGGCAACTTAGAAAATCAGAAAACAAAGGAATAAGAGGAACACACGGATCAGTGGGAGAGGAGTGGAAGGCAGCGAGGCTGCCTTCAAGAAAACAGAAAAATAATAGAGGTCAGGAGCGCAGAAAAGGGGGCGTGGGAAAAGAAGAAGCAAAAAACCAAGAAGAAAAATCGGAGGGAGAGTGGGGGAGCTGCTTTTGGCAGCGTGAGAAAAGAAAGAAAAAAACAGAATAAAAAAATAAAAGAAAGGCAGACTGCTGCCTTGCGGCAGCAGAAAACCGAAGAAGAGAGAAGTGAAGGCATACTGCAGGAAGCTGCCTTAGGCAGCGTGAGGGCAGAAAGCAGCGCGCAAAGCAGTGAGGAGAGAGAGGTCAGAAGCACAGTCCACACGGGCAGAAGACCAGAGGCAAGAGAGGACTGCGCGACAGCCAAGGGAGAGAAGACGTGCAGGGAGAAGCAGGTCAGAGGGAGACGGCAGCAGAAGAAAAATAAAAGGGTTGTATATTTTCTCAAACTCATGTTTAATTTCTGGTTTAATTTGAAAATAATGTGTAACTAAATTTATTTTGGCTAGAGGTTAATTCAAAGTCATGAATATATTTGTAATATGAATTGATTACCTTCAGTTGTGATTTGGAGAGATCATTCAAATTATATGTGAGGGGAACCTCAACAATTCCAACAAGAGGGATATTGGCAGCAAGAGGAGGATTTCTATTCAAAACCTATGCAATATGCTCAATCAAACTCAGGTTCGTCAATAAATTATAATCAAATTCTTAATGAATTAAATTCTTTGGTGCAGGGCTCACAAAATCAAGCCAAGGAGGCTCAACAAGATGGATATTGGCAGCAATCTGAGGAGTTTTATTTAACGCCTATGCAGCCACCACCGCATACCCCACAACAATTCCAATCAAATTCAAGTATGTCCATGGATAGTGATCAAATTCTTCAAGTACTAACCTCTTTGACGCAGGACCAACAAAATCAAGACAAGAAGTTGGATAAATTGATGAGTCAAATGGGAGAGATTATGGAATTCATGGTACAAATTCAAGAGCAAAGTGAACTCTCCAGCTCAACTGTTGAAAATTCGAAGGAAGATTTTGAAATCCACGAAGCCATCACTTTGGAAGGTGACATGAAGGATGAAGCTATCCCAGAACTATCCAAACACAGCCCGAACATGGATGAATTGCTGCTGCAAGCAGAAGAGGAGGAGGACGACCTGGGCAGTTTAGAAGAATTCTTGCTGCAAGCTCCTCAAATCCCTATGTCATCCAACTCAGGTGAGGAAGTTCTAAATTCACTTCATTCTAACATTAGTCCACCAAATGTCCTTTTTCCTTGCAGGTTTTTTATTCCAAATATCAAAGAGAGTGAAAAAGACATTGTGGAAGCTCTTCCAAAAGTGCAAAGTGATATCCTAATTCTTGGTGCACCAAAACAAGTTCCCGATATTATTGAAATGTTCAAAGAACCTTGCACACCAAGAAAAGGGATTCAAGAGAATGAAGTGGTTGAAGCATATCAAGAATACATCCAAGAGGCTGTGCATGAGACAATCAAGCCCAAAGCAGTTGAGTTTGATGACACGGGACAAGCCACAACCATCATAGTAAACCTGGCCAAGTTCAAAGTCCCGGAAATGTTCACAGATGTGGTGTTTGTCATTGAGTTTGTGTCGGAAAAAGAAAGTAAGCCACCTTCTCCAATTTTAATTTTAACTTATACTAACATGTTTCTGATTTTGATGATTCAGGCACCCACTCTTGAATTTAAACCATTGCCGAATCATTTCAAGTATCACCTCCCATTAAAAGATAAATTCCATGCTTTGGAGCCGAGGGGAGTTTAAAGGAAAGATTCGTCCGGCTAAAGACGTTAAATCAAGCGCTTCTTGGGAGGCAACCCAAGCATTCAACGAAGGGAGACTTTGGAATCGCTAACCAAATCAGATTTGAATTCTTACACCCTTATCTTTACTGCTTTCATTTTGTTTTGTTTAGTTAGTTGTGTTATTTGGTTAATTTCTGTAAGTTTGTGTTATTTAGTTTAAGTGTGGGGGAAGGTTAACCAAAGTCTTTCTACATTAATTTACATATAATTAAAAAAAAAAACACTTAAAAAAAAAAAGAAAAAAAAAACATAAAAGTAATAATATTTTACAATGATGTGTAAACTAATAGCATTCATTGGTCAGGTGGTGCTTCAGCAGTCGGCGGTGCTTCAGCAGTCGGCGGGGCCACGGAAGGAGGAGGTATCGGAGGTTGATCAGTTGGAGCTTCACTACGTGATGCCGCTCCAGAAGACGAAGGCAGATGCGGTTGGAACAAACCCACAAACCTCCGATGATCAAGTAAAATTTGACCATCAGTGTCTTGCAGCTGGTCAATTTTCCTCTTCATGGTTGTGGCATAGTTGTGTGCAAGCTTGTGCAATTGTTTATTTTCATGCTTGAGTCCTCTAATCTCCTCTTTGAGACTCTGTATTTCAGCCACCAACGATTCAACGTGACGGGTTCGAGCAAATAGGCGTTGGGCCATGTTGGATACAGAACCCGCACACTGCACGCTAAGAGCCAGAGACTTCTTAACCGCCAATTCATCAGACCGTCTAGCGAGCAGTCTGTTATCTCTTGGGGTGACAAGGTTCCGGGCCACCACCGCAGCTGTCATATCATTTTTCATCACCGAATCCCCCACGGTAAAGGGACCGGTAGGGGATATGAAGGATTGGCGCCATATGTTGTCTGGTGAAGGCGGAGCTGCCTCTTCACCAAGGTTCAAGTCAAAACGACGATCGGAAGGGCCAGACATTTTCAGAGGTGGTGAAGAAAGAAGAGAGGATGACTGATCAAGATTAAACAAGTGCAAGAAGGGAGTGTTTACAGGAGGGAGCTCAAGTGTGTTGTGGAACAAAATTAGCGCCTCTATAAAAAGAAGAAATCAAAGAGGCGCTCCTCAGAAATCGATGAAGCGTCCTCTCGCAAATCGAAGAGTCGGGGCTCCGTTCTCAAACGCCTGATTCTTTTCTCAAAAGAGGAGTTTCCTTTCTCAAAAGTTGGATTCTTTTCTCAAAAGAGGCGTTTCATTTCTTAAAGGCTGGGCTTGCTCAGAAACCACGAGCCGAACCCCGGATTTCAAAAGATCAATTTGTCCAGACGTGTCGTCACTTGTCACAGGTAAATTGTTTTGCGAAAATCTCGGGCAGTTTGTCGAAGCACCAATTCAGAAATCGAAGAGGGAAATTCAACAGTCAAAGACACGCTAGCTTTCTCAAAAGCTGGGCTTCAACCCACGGGCAAATCTTCTTTTCCAGATTTATCCGCACGTGTCACATGCTACCTCTACAATCGACGATGCTCAGAGCTCGAAGCGCCGATTCCAGATATCAATGAGGAATCTGCTTTGCGGAAATCACGAATAGCTGGTCGAAAATTTATGGTGAAGTGGGAAAGCACGTTGCACTGTTCTTTTACTCGTGTCGGTAACCCTGGGATAATTGAACAGTACCTCTACCAGCCATTAAGAAAATTCTATAAATGTTAAACTTCATTGCAAAGTAGCCTTACTCAAACCTTCTTCATCTCCGAAAATGCATCCCCAAAGAATCCTCCTAAGTTACTCTGTGTTCCTCATTCCTTGGGATACTCCTGCGAACAACACATTCAAAGCAAAAGTATTTCATATCATAAAGGTTGAAAGCAAGAGTATCTCATATCATGCTTTCTCCCTGTCCTTTCTCCAGCCAGCACTTGCTCTCGAGTACTCATCATCTTGTGTTTCCTCTTCGTCTCTTACGTATAAGGGAAGTGAAGATGATACCTCGAAGCATGTGGAGACAACGTGCTGATTCATCCTCAACTAGGGACAAGGAGAAAGAAAGCAAGAGGTGGGCACTTGGAAAGATTGAAGAAAGAAACAGACCAATACCTCTACCTCGTGCCTGCCCGCCATGCAGAGGAAACAAGCAGAGAAGAATGCAGCTCGTACAATCAACCCAGCACAAGGAGTCCGAGCTGAAGAACTAGAGAAGCTGCCACATCTGCTTGGAGAACAAATAAGGAACTGCAACATCACCAAAGAGCAAAGCTTCGCCGTACAATATCATCAAATCATCACTTGCAAGTAAAAAGCTAAGTGTCACCCAGTTCAAGAGGAAAGCTGTGGAAAGTCAACAAGCACGACCAATGATCACTTATTAGTTCTATTCATTGTCTTTTATCGTGATTTTCAATTTTTCGTTTGCAATTTTTTTTATATTTTCTTGTGTTACTTAACTGAATTATTTCTTTTCTTTGCAGGAACTTTTGGTTATTTCCACCCTTGAAGTTGATTGCAGAATTTTAGCTTGGGGGTCATTGCTTGATTTTACTGCAAATTAGGGAAGTTTTCAGTCCAATTGTTTTATTTTGTTTCTTATTATTTATTTATTTTATTTTTATTTGCATTATAGTGTTTTCTGACATTGGGGACAATGTTCAGTTTAAGTTTGGGGGTAAAGAGTATAAAAAATGACCAAATTAAAATTTTTTGTACCTTCGACTACGAACTGGTTTCATTTGTTTCTGTGTTGTTGCTTTTTGTTTTCTTAATTAGTTTTGTTTTCTTTAAAAAAAAAAAAAAAATATTAAAAAAATCGGAAAATTTAAAAAATCCAAAAATATTGTCTTGTTTCCCTTATTGTTATGAATTAGATTTTTGTTAGTTTCCCGACCCAATGATATAATTGGATCAAATTTGAACCATGATCATCAAGAACTTAGTTAACATGTGTTTTGTGAAATTCCTAATTCTCTTGTTAGTTTTGTACATGTTTGATCATCTTTGAAAAACCAAATGCACATAGCCTTGTTAATGTGAAACTAAAGTATGACTTAAAGCTTCATATGTGAATTTAGTGACCATATACATCCTATGTGAGTGTTTGAGCCGATTGAAAGTGTGTGCATTTTTCATACACTCCTATTCTTTCATGTGTGATGAACTTATGTGAGATACATCTCTAGAACTTGCGTAACGATCTTTCAAAATGTTTGTCATTGATTGTATGAACTTGGAAATGATAGAGGCATTAGGTTTACCACTATGGCCCAAATAACCATGTTTCCCAAATAAAAATGATATCATTAGATTGCCAATTTGAGCCGTGTATGTTGAGCCTTTTATTTCTTATCACCAGATATGTCTACCCTTATACATGAAACATTTTTCCTTACCCTTTCCAAGCAAGCTAGTGAGCAATGTGAGATTGTCTTATGAGAAATGTTTGTGAAGTACTTTGAAGGTGTTTGGCAAAAGAATAAGTGTGGGGGTATTTCATGTTTGTATATAAACAAAAAAAAAAAAAAAAAAAAAAAAAAAAAAGAAAGATTGTATACAAAGAAAATAAAAAGTTTTTCAAATTTCAGTTTAAGGGTGTGGTTAGAGGTGCTAAAAGAATCGTTGGAAAGATTGAGTTCTTATAAATCTAAACAAAAGAATTGCTTGCAATGTAGCTTGGAACTTGTGTTTACCTATTCTTTCATTTCAATAACCCTCTCCCTAAACCTCATTACATCCAATAAAAGTCCTCTTGATTTAAGTTTTGCAATTATGATTGTGGAGATGAGATCTTTATGCAAGCTTATGATAGAAATTTCACATTTGATTCTTTGAGCGAAACACATTAAAACTAAACACATGTGTGATTGAGTGCATATCCCGTGAGAAGGTCGCTAGTTTGCATATGATGATTTTAAAAATAAAAACTTGAAATTGCATTAGCATGGCTATCTCACACACTACACTTCAAGGATGATTCAAAGATTACTGCTAATATTTGAATAAGGAAGATGAACTTGGATTAGTTTGTTCGTGCTAGCTATGGTTCTTGATGATTTGTTTTCTCGAATGAAATTCTATGAGGGTCACATAGAGGGAAGCTAATGTTTTTTTTTTCTTGTTACTTCTTGTTCTTGTTTTCTTTGTTTTGCTCGAGGACTAGCAAAAGCTAAGTGTGGGGGTATTTGATCGGATCATATTTATATATATTTTTACTTCGAATTCACTCGTCTTTTCTTAGTTAGTTCCTCATATTTTTGAGCTATTTACGTTATTTTTGTGTTTATAGGATTTGTTTATGCAAAGAAAATAAAAATGACACAAATGAGTTTTAAATAATAAATTCGTCGAAAATTGCTTTAGTCGTTCTCACTCTGTCATGGGTTATTGGTAGAATTATGTCACGGATTATAGGTCATGGAAGTTAGGCTAAATTTATTAGGTATGCATTAGAAATTATATGATATATCTAAAATTGAAGTGTTTTGCAGTTGGTGAGTAAAGAAAAGTGTGAGTGTGGTGGGTGAGGCAACTTAGAAAATCAGAAAACAAAGGAATAAGAGGAACACACGGATCAGTGGGAGAGGAGTGGAAGGCAGCGAGGCTGCCTTCAGGAAAACAGAAAAATAATAGAGGTCAGGAGCGCAGAAAAGGGGGCGTGGGAAAAGAAGAAGCAAAAAACCAAGAAGAAAAATCGGAGGGAGAGTGGGGGAGCTGCTTTTGGCAGCGTGAGAAAAGAAAGAAAAAAACAGAATAAAAAAATAAAAGAAAGGCAGACTGCTGCCTTGCGGCAGCAGAAAACCGAAGAAGAGAGAAGTGAAGGCATACTGCAGGAAGCTGCCTTAGGCAGCGTGAGGGCAGAAAGCAGCGCGCAAAGCAGTGAGGAGAGAGAGGTCAGAAGCACAGTCCACACGGGCAGAAGACCAGAGGCAAGAGAGGACTGCGCGACAGCCAAGGGAGAGAAGACGTGCAGGGAGAAGCAGGTCAGAGGGAGACGGCAGCAGAAGAAAAATAAAAGGGTTGTATATTTTCTCAAACTCATGTTTAATTTCTGGTTTAATTTGAAAATAATGTGTAACTAAATTTATTTTGGCTAGAGGTTAATTCAAAGCCATGAATATATTTGTAATATGAATTGATTACCTTCAGTTGTGATTTATAAGTTGTGATTTAATTTGCTTAACTGCTTGATTGATAACTTATTTTTGTATGTCGATTAAGAATGCATGCTTAATTTACATGCATGAATGTGATGCTAGAATATAAGGGAGTTTCACCTAATCGTTATGAACTTATATTCACAAGTAGTGAAGGTTGCTAGTCACAATCACGTTAAGTAAATTCTTGGCATAAGTTTCATGCAAATCATAGTAACGAGTGCCTCGTCAATGCTTATGTTTTTCATAGAATTTAATGATTCTTGCTTGTATCTCTATTATGCAATTCATGTAGGGAACTTGTAGGGAATGTTTTGGGTTGTCGTATGCAATCATCCAACCCAATAACTTGTGGAAAAACTGAGGGTTAATTAGTGCAATTCACGGTTAATTTGGGGAGTTGAGATTTACAATTTATTGAAAGAACAACTGAAAATCAATTTAGGTTGCATATGTGTCATGTGTGGAGAAGAACCCTCTAGCTAGTCCGTCACCTATCCTTTCACCTTAATTTCATGCTTTTGTCAATTCTGTAATTTATTTAAGTTTAATTTACTTCTCGTCAAAACCAAACCTCCCCATTATTAAATTATATTATTTAGTTAGTTTTCATTGTTGTTAGTCTTTTAATTCAATTTCCGTCCATTTCAATTCCTAGTGTTTAATTTGATTGTTTTCATTATTTTGAGTCATTCTAAGTGTGTTTCGAGTTATTAGAGTTTTTAGCCTAGTTTTGTGTCCTTGAGTCTTGTTTAATATTTTTAAATTAATTTAGAATAGATTAGCAATCCCTCCTAATCCCCGGCCTAGAACGATACCCTACTTACATCTATACTACAATTGTCAAAAAGAGGGTTGAATTTGTGTGTCAAGTAATTTTCGCATCATGTGTGTGACATCAAGACAAGTACGTAGGTGCTCAATAGAGAATGAGTTCACTGAACACGATCAACGAAGAGTTCTCATATTCATGTCACATGAGAACTCATGGTTGGGATAATGCAAAGTAGTCATTTGACCTGAGGCATCATAGTTGTCTTGTGGTTAAGTCCTTGATCTTTGATTATGTCAAAAGTCACTCCAAAAGGAGGGTGTCCACGGCATAGTTGGGGTTAAGCCACTTAGCCATGGAGGCAAGTGAATGCGCAACAAGGGATCTCTAACCTTCAAACTGTTTGAGGGAGAATACTCTATGATATGATTAAGAATCTCTGGCCAGAGTATGAATGAGATTTAGGATAGTAGACATGAATAAACTATCAAACCAAACAATGTGGTCAAGAGTATTGTATTAGAGAAAGACCGTATTGCATTTGTAATCCTAAACTGAATAGGTTCTCCACCTCTTCTGATTAGCTTGGGTAACCATGATATGCTGCTAGGTGTCACTCATGGTTTGTGGAAGCCCTAAATGTGTATAATCACTAAAGGGAGAATTGAAAGTAAGTTTCAATTCACAATCGATTTGAAATGGTTTTAATCGCCCACTACCTTGCTAAAAGGAACCTAATGGATCGTACACCGTGTAAGGTGGAGATTGAAGAAACAATGGAGATGAGTAAGAATAATTAAATGGTTTAATTGTTTATGGCAAGGATTAATTAATATGTTAATTAATCAAACGAACAAGTTCGTTAAAGACCTCAGGATAGTTTTGGACCTTAAGGCCCAATGGGCTTCGAACGTCAAGTCCATTGACTTAAGTTGTATGACAATTTAATGAATAAAGATTCACAAGGGCCCAAAAGCCCAAATCCCTTTTGTGGCCGGCCATTTGATATGAATTAGGGTTTTTGGTTCTTTAGGTCACTTAAAGAAGTGACTATATAAAGAACTTTATAGCCAAAATTCATTAAGGGTTTTCTTTTTAAGAAATTGGAGAGAACACAAATCTCTCATTTCTCTCTAAAGAGGCTGGCCCCTTGGAGGGGATTAGCTAGTAATCTTTCTCCTCCAAGGTCACTCATTTTCTTCTCCAATCTCTCCTTGGTGTGGAGACTTAGAGGTTCTCAATTTTGGGAACTTGGAGAAACCTATTCTTCCATCCAAATCCATAGATTTTAGATGTAAGGAATGAAGGCCCTCTCTTTGGGTGATTAGCCTTTGCTTATGCAAAGAGGAATCTACAAAGGTATATATTTCTCAACTCACTTTGATTTGAGTTGAGTGTTGGTTCACCAATCTACTAGGCTTTGAATTTCTTGGTTAATGTTTTGTTTTTTAGTGCATGCAAGCATGGTTCCGCCTTTAATTGTTAATTGCATGCTTATAGATGTTGCTTAAATGAACATGTTTTCACAAAATCTTCCTTCAAGTGGTATCAGAGCCTAGGTCTAGTAGTTGGTGAATCCTTTTGGGATTTGTAGTTCATAGTTTGTGATTTAAAAGTTGTAATATGTTACAAGCTTTATTCTTGTTTCTTTAAATGTAAATTTTGTTAGAAAATTTGCCATCTCAAATGTTGTAGATGTAGTTCTTATGAGCATGAATATTGGAGCTAAAATTTGGTGCCATGCTTTTGGGAAAATTCGGCCAAATCCAAAGGGTGTTTTTTTGGGTTCTTGTTTGACTTGTTAAAAGTGTTTTCAAGTGACTTTTGGAACCCCTATGTACCCTAGTATGGTTATATGTTATTTCCCTTAAGTTTGAGTGGTTTTGGGATTTCTTTGGATGAAAAATGTTCATGGAGCTCTTATGGGTTTTTCATGAATGTTCTTCATTGTTCTTGACATTTTAGCCAAGAACAAAAAGTTTGGTGTTTTGATTCAAAGTTTTGATTTATTTCATAAAGTCTTTGTTTTGTGCTTTATCAAATGTTTTAATGTGATTGAAATTGTGTACCACTTGCATGAATTTATGTCACAAACCACTTGCAAGGCTTTATGACTTAGTTGAAAAAATTTCCAAATTTTGTGGCTTCAATTTTTCCCTCCCTCTCTCCTAAAACCAGCCACCGTATTAAAATAGGGTAATTTTGGGGCTTTTATGCAATTACATAAAGTTTTGATACTTTTGTGTTTTTGCACTTTGACCCAAAAGTTTACGTATTTACGTAAAGGCCCAAAATCATTAAAGGACAAATTGTTTTGTTCCTTTAATGAAGTTTTTGAATTTGTTGAAATTTTTGGGTTCTAGTTGTAATTACATGAAGTAGTGAACTTTTGTGTTTTTACAAAGTCAGCTCAAAAGTTTAAGTTTTGCAACATAGCCCAAAGGTTGAGGTTATTGCATTTTGGCCCAAATTAGGTTGAGAACAAAATGGTTTTGTCTCTTTAAATGAGAATTGGATTTTCATTTCATTTAGCTCCATTTAAATCAATTTTATGGATACAAAAACCAAATGAAAATGTTGCATTCAATTTAATTGGTTAAAGCGTTAATTAATTAAAGGGTGATTATGAACCTAAGCCTACGATAATTGAGCTATGTGAAAGGCCGTTTCAAATTTGTTTGAACCATGGGAATGTGTAGATTAGATTTTGGTTGTAATTTGATTTGATCAAATGTTGTAAAAGAGCTTTAGCTCTTCTTTACTTTAAAGTAATTTGAATCATTCAAATGTTGTAAAGAGCATAAGCTCATCTTTACTTTGAAGTACTTATTTCTTGCTTTATTTGATATGCATGAAATTGGAGTAGTTGGGTCCAACGCCCCTAGGAACAACACGCCTTAATGTGATTAAACGCGTAACTAAAATCAATCACCATCCCTAGACCGAGATTCAACACTAGGCTCGTGTTGAATCTAAACAAAGGTTCATAGTCATCCTAAGGCCCTAAGGCAACTATATAGTCCATCAAATGAATGCAAAGTTTATGTTAGTAGTATCATATACTCTTGCTTTAAAAACCGTTTTATAAGCATAGTGGGAGTATTATATACAACTAAAACAATCAAATGGACTAATAGTTGTAATAGGACCAAAATTGTTTTAATAAAGATTAAAATGAATATTTATATGTGATGAGACCTAAAAACCCTCAACCAAACCATTATTAAGGTTATAAGCGTGATAGTGCTTTGAACACTCTTTCATGGCCTTCCACCGTGGTAGGCTCCGATCGTTTGTGACTCGTACACCGGCTTCACCCTATCATGGGGGAGTACAAAGTGCGTGCTTACACTCAGGAGGAGTCTATATGCATACTTGATGTTGTGAAGCGTAGGCTACGAGAATGATCAACATCATATCATTGTGAGGTTGTTCTTGAACCCCTACCCGAACTTGCATGGTGGGAATGACTTAACTAAGTGCAATGGAGCCAACATCATATCATTGTGAGGTGACATTCTCTAGAGGCCAAATAAGATGGGTACTTGCAAGAGATGCAAATGAGTAAGCGTACTCTCTCATTATTATTAATGCTAGCCAACATCATATCATTGTGAGGTGGGCTTGGTAGTAGTGAGTCTCCCATACCCTACTAAGAGTTTCCTCCAAAGCTCTTGAATTCCAATGAGGGATATGGAATTTGCCAAAAATAGTGGGTGGTGCTATTTGATTTAAAGACCTGGATCAAATGGCTTAAAATCAATCGATTTATATTCGTTATGTATTAATTTACCAATATATTTGCAAACACTATCCAACACTTGACAAATAAAAGCTGAATGCTTTAGTTTCCGGACTTGGTACAACAATCCCAAAGATTGTCTTAAATGGATTGCATATGTACCCATGGTCTAAAATATCCATAATATCTCGATATTTCCATCGAAATTTCCGTGTTTTTGGACTACCGATATTTCCGATATCATCGATATTTTAGACCTTGCTAAGTCACTCATGTATCTTACCATGCTATGTATAAAGTGTAAAATATTGTACTAATTCATTATATATAAATGATTATGGTGTGTTTAAACTTCTTTCATTAATTACTACATATTTTCAACACTCACAATGTTTGCCAGCTTGCTATATAATCAACTTAAATCAGTTATATCTATCATGCAATGCATTTCCTTCCAATTTTTTGTGATAAACTAATAGATAATTGACTAAATAAACATCCTGCAAAGTTTCAATAAAAATTTCCAAATTTTTCTTACAATTTCCATGGTTTTTATTCAATTTTTATCGATATCAATAATATCCCGATATTTCCATCGAAATTTCTGTGTTTTTGAACTACCGATATTTCCAATATCATCGATATTTTATACCTTGTATGTACCTAAGTAGTCTCATCCTCACAATCTTCCTATTGATAATGTACCATTGGAAGAAAATGTTAGATAAGTCTATCATAAGGAGGACAACACTTTTAATGTCATAATTCTTCACTTACAAATCGTTGTATGAAGAAATAAGAGTTGCTTTGAACAACCCTTAGTCAATGCAAACATTAGTGCTTGTTTCTTTGTTAAATGAACAAGGAACTTTAGAAGTAAGCACAAGGGCATGGACACTTTATGTGCCATGATTCTTCACTTACAAATTGTTGTA
This sequence comes from Malus sylvestris, assembly GCF_916048215.2. Taxonomy (NCBI): domain Eukaryota; kingdom Viridiplantae; phylum Streptophyta; class Magnoliopsida; order Rosales; family Rosaceae; genus Malus; species Malus sylvestris. The sequence goes on from NC_062267.1 coordinate 16,913,593, forward strand.
TGAAGAACTGAGAGTTGTCTTGAACAACTCTTGAAAGTTTGTAATTATATTTAGAACATAATGGTTGGTTGACAAAAATAGTCCATCAACATGGACTTATGATGATTTTGAATCATTGAGTGTTGAAGTGTTAAACCACTTCTAGAAACGGAAACTAGGCAAGCACTTCACCTTTGTGTCCCTATCCAAATGGTTCACTAAGTTTATTGTAAACTATATAGTGAACAATAACCACACGCTCTCCCAATCGTTTGATGTGTATAACACAATTGAAATAAGTTTCAAGAGAGATAGTGGGAGTTTAGGGACCATGACTATTGTAGTCAAAGGAGAAGTCAAATAAAGAAGATAAAATTAACTCCAAGGGAACAATCTTTCTTTATGAAAGGATGGACATTGGAAGGGGTATTTGCAAGAAATGTCTTGCAAGTGTCAAGAACACACCTTTCGAAGGTGTTGTAAATTGTTCTTGAATAGTTCAAAACAGTTGATTCTTCTACTTGAATGCTTGATTCCGTATTAGTAACTATATTTTACAATCCTTGTAAAAGTGTGACTAATAAGAAGTAGAAGATATATGAGAGAAGAAAATGGTGCTTCACATTCGGAACGTGAATAAAATATAGATCTCTGCGAAAGCAGATAGTACTTACTTCCTCATATGAACTACCAAAGAAATTGGAAAAACCAAAGATTGTCTTTACATTCCAATTTTAAGGAACTTAATTCCGTCACTATAGTAGAGATGGATGAATGTTTTGTTTGACAAAACATTGTTCTGTATTAAATCAATGATTGGATTATAGTAATCTAATTGATTGTCTCTATAGTAGAGATGATATGGTAGTGTTAACTGTTTAGAATATAACGATGCTTAAAACCCAAAAGGTTGCAAGGTAGTGACTAATCCCAACTGAGTTGTGATACCTCTAAAACATAAATTACGAGTTGGTCATAGATGGATGCATTGGATCGTTAGATCCGGATCCAATACCTTCTTGTTAAAATTGTATAGAGGCGAAATGTTCGAATCTTTATTCTTTTGGAAAGAAGAAAGAATCACAAAGTTGTTGAGGTTAATTCACTTAGATGTTAGTGGCACTTGTCCACAAACATAATACTACTCATGTTGTATGACATTCACCGAAGATCACTCTCGGTTGGACTATAGTTTATTTTGAATAAACACAAGTCCGAATACTTTGCAAAAGGTTTGAAAGAATTCAAGAAATGTAAGTTGATGAGTAAGACGTCTAAAGTATTTACATCCTTAGATTTGATCCAAGGAATGGTAACACTTTAGAATAGTTTTCTTGAAAGATATCAAGGAAAGAAGCATCATATGATAATGGATTTCTCCATAAGGAGAAGAACGAACTTGAATAAGATTTAATTCATTGGATATTATCAATTACCCATATATAGGATATATACTTCTAAGACAATATGATTGTCAATTAGAAGATCTTCCAAAAATTTTCATGACTCCATAGGATGTAGTTGGAAAGAAAGACAAATCTTAATCATGTTGAGATATGGGGTTGTGTGCTAATAAGCAATATTTGTTTGATAACAATCTTGTGGGATATCCTTAAATTTACTTTTGGATATCGCTTCTATAAACCAACTAACAAATGTTGTTTTGTTGGGTAGTTCATTGTAATCCTACAATGTGATTTGCCTAAGAGCAAATGAACGAGAGATAGAACTCAAAGAATGGGTTCTTTGAGAGACAAGATGATAATCAACAAATATAACAACCTAGTTCCTATACCACAAGCTCCAAGGTAGTCAAGAAGGATTTATAAACCGTCTCAGTTGAATGGTTTGAACTTTATGACTATGTCATAGAGTTGCACCTCTTAATTCGAAGAAATAAGAATGAAATCCTTATGACCACATTGAGTGTATATATGATATATACTCAAGGAAATGGTAAAGTAGCATTTGAACCGAAATAATGAAACCTTCATAAGCTAATTGGTAGCTTAAGGTAACTACAATAAAAAAGAATGGTTGACTTTGAAGAAACCATCTTTGACGTAGTCTTGGTTTCAATTAATTCGAGGATAGCTAGCTACAACTAAATGGTGATTCAATGTTTGGACATAATATGGGTTTCCAAAACCATTATTAAGATGGTCTTAATAATATATGTCTAAAACTATGAATCACAAGACATGTAAGTTGTAGAGATCCATCCATCATGAATCTAAGCAAGCTAGTGGGAGCTATGAGCATCTTATGAGAAAAGGATCAAATTGTTTGATTTCTCATAAAGATGTAAATGAATCTTTTGTTTACTAGGTTTACAAAAGATTAGTGGGAGTTAATCATGTTCCTAAAATTTAAATATATATTTGATATATTAATTTTGGAAATGAAAAGAATTCTTCTGCGTTAAAGTTATGACTTTAAAACATTATATGAAGATAGAATGTATATGGGAGATATAGTCTGTATACATGGGATGGAAATCTATAATGATATATTTCATGATATAATTGGATTATATCAATCCCTAATAATAGACAATAGATGCTAGGAAGTTTCTCATATGATGATAAACTTCAATTAGAAGGACAACTCTAGTGAGACTAAGAAGTTGCTCTTCTCAAAGAGAACGTACTCTTTGACTCCCAAAGAAATAATGCGTAAATAGAATCCTTTATGCATACGCATAAAGGTGATTTATGTATTTCATATTGTATGAAAAACATTGATATGAGTTGTACCTAGAACGGTACAAGACGATATCAGTGCAAGCCTAGGATCAGAACCATGGCAACTGTCAAGTGAGTCCTTAAGTATTTAAGAAATACTAAAGGATATATTCCTCAAAGAATGAGGAAGAATTAGAGTAACGTAAAGGAAGCGTAAATGTATTAGATTATGAATCTAATCCATCATTGGATGTTTCTTCATTATGAATGAAGAGATAATCAGATATCTCTTTATTATGACTAAAGAGATATTTGGATGGAAACATTAAAAGTAATGACTTTAGTATGTTCCATTATGAATGCAAAATATATATTGCCATATAGAAGCTTACAACATTGTTGTTTGGATGGGAAAGTTCATTTATGAACTCTCTATTCGGTTCCAACCAGAAAGTGTCTCTAGTGTACCGACACTGCGACACTAATGGGGTGATAGCTCAAGGCAGGGAATCAAGGTCTCATCAAGATCCGAACTCAAATGAGAGACTGAACCACATGATTGAGAATCAGGTATAATGGTGACGTCGTTATTCTCAAGGTTGCTTTTATGGATAACATATAGATATCCATTGTCTAGGCCTACTATTCAGCCATTTATGAAATGACTACAGAAAAGGTATCATCATTGATGACCAAGCTGATTGGCTCTAGTGCAAGTGGGAGATTGTTGGAAATGTGCCCTAAAACCAATCATATGATGATACTTTACGGACATTTCACAAGTTAAACTAATGTAGTTTAAATATAAAGGGCAAAGATTATTGTTTTAAGCCGTCTCATATAAATGTTATATGCTTAAACGATAAGTCCAAGGAATATGTGATTAGGAGAATGCAATCTAAAGAAGTTAGAGTCATGAGACCATTCTTTTGTATACATATCCTAAACGTTCCTGATCATAGGATTGCCAACTGGGCATTGACAGTCCGTTAAGATCAGTAAGTGTTGTGTCTTCTCTCAGGGAGAGTGACTAGTCTCGAGTCATTGGTGTGTGTGACATCAAGACAAGTACGTAGGTGCTCAATAGAGAATGAGTTCACTGAACACGATCAACGAAGAGTTCTCATATTCATGTCACATGAGAACTCATGCTTGGGATAATGCAAAGTAGTCCTTTGACCTGAGGCATCATAGTTGTCTTGTGGTTAAGTCCTTGATCTTTGATTATGTCAAAAGTCACTCCAAAAGGAGGGTGTCCACTGTTGGAAATGTGCCCTAAAACCAATCATATGATGATACTTTACGGACATTTCACACGTTAAACTAATCTAAGTTTAATATCAAGGGCAAAGATTATTGTTTGAGCCATCTCATTAAATGTTATATGCTTAAACGATAAAGTACAAGGAATATGTGATTGGGAGAATATGATCTAAAGAAGTTAGATTCATGAGACCATTCTTTCGTATACACATCCTAAATGTTCCTGATCATAGGATTGCCAATTGGGCATTAAAAGTCCGTTAAGATCAGTACGTACTGTGTCTTCTCTCAGGGAGAGTGACTAGTCTTGAGTCATTGGTGTGTGTGACATCAAGTCAAGTGCGTAGGTGCTCAATAGAGAATGAGTCCACTGAACATGATCAACGAAGAGTTCTCATATTCATGTCATATGAGAACTCATGGTTGGGATAATGCAAAGTAGTCCTTTGACCTGAGGCATCACAGTTGTCTTGTGGTTAAGTCCTCGATCTTTGATTATGTCAAAGTCACCCCATCGGGGTGTCCACGGCATCATTGGGGAACCTAATGACTTAAGTTGTATGACAATGGATGTAAAATGGTTTTAATCGCCCACTGCCTCGGTAAAAGGAACCTAATGGATCGTACACCGTGTAAGGTGGAGATTGAAGAAACAATGGAGATGAGTAAGAATAATTAAATGGTTTAATTATTTATGGCAAGGATTAATTAATATGTTAATTAATCAAACGAATAAGTTCGTTAAAGACCTCGGGATAGTTTTGGACCTTAAGGCCCAATGGGCTTCGAACGTCAAGCCCATTGACTTAAGTTGTATGACAACTTAATGAATAATGATTCACAAAGTCCTAAAAGGCCCAATGAAACCCCAAGGCTGGCCATGATGCTTTTGGAGTGGGTTTTGGACTTATTTACAAGTTTGCCACTCCAATGACTTAGGTATAAATATGACTTTATAACCAAAATTCATTTAGGGGTTTGTTTTGGAGAAAATTGGAGAGAACATGTCTCTCCATTTCTCTCTAAAGAGGCCGGCCCCTTGGAGGGTGTATCTAGCCATACTACTACTCCAAGGTCACTCATTTTCTTCTCCAATCTCTCCTTGGTGTGGAGACTTAGAGGTTCTCAATTTTGGGAACTTGGAGAAACCTATTCTTCCATCCAAATCCATAGATTTTAGATGCAAGGAATGAAGGCCCTCTCTTTGGGTGATTAGCCTTTGCTTATGCAAAGAGGAATCTACAAAGGTATATATTTCTCAACTCACTTTGATTTGAGTTGAGTCTTGGTTCACCAATCTACTAGGCTTTGAATTTCTTGGTTAATGTTTTGTTTTTAAGTGCATGCAAGCATGGTTCCGCCTTTAATTGTTAATTGCATGCTTATAGATGTTGCTTAAATGAACATGTTTTCACAAAATCTTCCTTCAAGTGGTATCAGAGCCTAGGTCTAGTAGTTGGTGAATCCTTTTGGGTTTTGTAGTTCATAGTTTGTGATTTAAAAGTTGTAATATGTTACAAGCTTTATTCTTGTTTCTTTGAATGTAAATTTTGTTAGAAAATTTTCCATCTCAAATGTTGTAGATGTAGTTCATATGACCATGAATATTGGAGCTAAAATTTGGTGCCATGCTTTTGGGAATTTTCGGCCAAATCCAAAGGGTGGATTTTTGGGTTCTTGTTTGACTTGTTAAAAGTGTTTTAAGGTAACTTTTGGAACCCCTATGTACCCTAGTTTGGTTATATGTTATTTCCCTAAAGTTTGAGTGGTTTTGGGATTTCTTTGGATGAAAAATGTTCATGGAGCTCTTATGGGTTTTTCATGAATGTTCTTCATTGTTCTTGACATTTTAGCCAAGAACAAAAAGTTTGATGTTTTGATTCAAAGTTTTGGTTAATTTCATAAAGTCTTTGTTTTAAGTTGGTTGGTGTGACTTTTCCATCATCAAAAACATTTATTTGAAAAGGTGATGGAAATGTTGTAAGAGTGTTTAATTTATGTACATAATTGTTTTTCTTTCTTACACACATGTTCCCACCAACCAATTTCAACTAGCAAGGCTTTATGACTTAGTTGAAAAAATTTCCAAATTTTGTGGCTTCAATTTTTCCCTCCCTCTCTCCTAAAACCGGCCCTCCCTCAAGTGGGAGTACTTTTGGGGCTTTTATGCAATTACATAAAGTTTTGATACTTTTGTGTATTTGCACTTTGCCCCAAAAGTTTACGTTTTTACGTTTAGGTCCAAAAACGCTAAAGGACAAATTGTTTTGTTCCTTTAATGAAGTTTTTGCATTATTAAAATTTTGGGTTCTAGTTGTAATTACATGAAGTAGTGGACTTTTGTGTTTTTACAAAGTGACCCGAAAAGTTTTGCAATATAGCCCAAAAGTTGAGGTTAATTGCTTTATGGCCCAAATAAGTTGTGGTTATTGCATATTGGCCCAAATTAGGTAGAGAACAAAATTGTTTTGTCTCTTTAAATGAGAATTGGATTTTCATTTCATTTAGCTCCATTTAAATCAATCTTATGGATACAAAAACCAAATGAAAATGTTGCATTCTTTTTAATTAGTTAAAGTGTTAATTAATTAAAGGGTGATTATGAACCTAAGCCTAATATAATTGAGCTATGTGATAGGCCGTTTTAAATTTGTTTGAACCATGGGAATGTGTAGATTAGATTTTGCTTGTAATTTGATTTGATCAAATGTTGTAAAAGAGCATAAGCTCTTCTTTACTTTAAAGTAATTTGATTTATGCAAATGTTGTAATGAGCATAAGCTCACCTTTACTTTGAAGTACTTCTTTCTTGCTTTATTTGATATGCATGAAAATGAAGTAGTTGGGTCCAACGCCCTAAGACAACACGCCTTAATGTGATGAAACGCGTAACTAAAATCAATCACCATCCCTAGACCGAGATTCAACACAAGGCTCGTGTTGGATCTAATTAACAGGTTCATAATCATCCTAAGGCCCTAAGGCAACTATATAGTCCATCAAATGAATGCAAAGGTTATGCTAGTAGTATCATATACTCTTGCTTTAAAAACCGTTTTATAAGCATAGTGGGAGAATTATTTACAACTAAAAACAATCAAATGGACCAATAGTTGTAATAGGACCAAAATTGTTTTAATAGAGATTAAAATGTATATTTATATGTGATGAGACCTAAAACCCTCAACCAAACCATTATTAAGTTGATAAGCGTGAGAGTGCTTTGAACACTCTTTCGTGGCCTTCCACCGTGGTAGGCTCCAATCGTTTATGACTTGTACACTGCCCTTACCCTATCATGGGGGAGTGCAAAGTGCATGCTTATACTCAGGAGGAGTCTATATACATACTTGATGAGGTGAGTGTAGGCAACGAGGATGGCCGACATCGTATCATCGTGAGGCTATTCTTGAACCCCTTCACGAACTAAGCATGGTGGGAATGACTTAACTAAGTGCAATGGATATAGATCTCTGCGAAGGCAGATAGTACTTACTTCCTCATATGAACTACCAAAGAAATTGGAAAAACCAAAGATTGTATTTACATTCCAATTTTAAGGAATTTAATTCCGTCACTATAGTAGAGATGGATGAATGTTTTGTTTGACAAAACATTGTTCTTTATTAATCAATGATTGGATTATAGTAATCTAATTGATTGTCTCTATAGTAAAGATGATATGGTAGTGTTAACTGTTTAGAATATAATGATGCTTAAAACCCAAAAGGTTGCAAGGTAGTGACTAATCCCAACTGAGTTGTGATACCTCTAAAACATAAATTACGAGTTGGTCATTGATGGATGCTTTGGATCGTTATATCCGGATCCAATACCTTCTTGTTAAAATTGTATAGAGGCGAAATGTTCGAATCTTTATTCTTTTGGAAAGAAGAAAGAATCACAAAGTTGTTGAGGTGAATTCACTTAGATGTTAGTGGCACTTGTCCACAAACATAATACTACTCATGTTGTATGACATTCACCGAAGATCACTCTCGGTTGGACTATAGTTTATTTTAAATAAACACAAGTCCGAATACTTTGCAAAAGTTTTCAAAGAATTCAAGAAATGTAAGTTGATGAGTAAGACGTCTAAAGTATTTACCTCCTTAGATTTGATCCAAGGAAAAGAAACACTTTAGATGAGTCTCCTTGAAAGATATCAAGGAAAGAAGCATCATAAGATAATAAATTTCTCCATTAAGGAGAAGAACGAACTCGAATAAGATTTAGTTCGTTAGATGTTATCTATTACCCATATATAGGATATATACTTCTAAAACAATATGATTGTCAATTAGAAGATCTTCCAAATTTTACATAATCCATAAGATGTAGTTGGAAAGAAAGACAAATCTTAAGCATGTTAAGATTTGGGGTTGTGAGCTAATAAGCAATATTTGTTTGATAACAATCTTGTGGGATATCCTTAAATTAACTTTTGGATATCGCTTCTATAAACCAATTAACAAATGTTGTTTTGTTGGGTAGTTCATTGTAATCCTACAATGTGATTTGCCTAAAAGCAAATGAACAAGAGATAGAACTCAAAGAATGGGTTCTTTAAGAGACAAGAAAGTAATCAACAAATATAAACAACCTAGTTCCTATACCACAAACTCCAAGGTAGTCTAGAAGGATTTATAAACCATCTCAGTTGAATGGTTTGAACTTTATGACTATGTCATAGAGTGCACCTCTTAATTCGAAAGAAATAAGAATGAAAATCCTTATGACTACATTGAGTGTATATACGATATATACTCAAGGAAATGGTAAAGTACCATTTGACCCGAAATAATGAAACCTTCATAAGCTAATTGGTAGCTTAAGGTGACTACAATCAAAGAGAATGGTTGACTTTGAAGAAACCATCTTTGAGATAGTCTTGGTTTCAATTAATTCGAGGATAGCTAGCTACAACTAAATGGTGATTCAATGTTTGGACATTATATGGGTTTCCGAAACCATTATTAAGATAGTCTTGATAATATATATGTCTAAAACTATGAATCACAAGACATATAAGTTGTAGAGATCCAACCATCATGAATCTTAGCAAGCTAGTGGGAGCTATAAGCATCTTGTGAGAAAAAGGATCAAATCGTTTGAGTTCTCATAAAGATGTAAATGAATCTTTTGTTTACTAGGTTTACAAAAGATTAGTGGGAGTTAATCATATTCCTAAAATTTAAATATATATGATATATTAATTTTGGAAATAAAAAGAATACTTCTTCGTTAAAGTTATGACTTTAATACATTATATGAAGATAGAATGTATAAGGGAGTTAATCATATTCCTAAAATTTAAATATATATGATATATTAATTTTGGAAATAAAAAGGAATACATCTTCATTAAAGTTATGACTTTAAAACATTATATGAAGATAGAATGTATATGGGAGATATAGTCTATATACATGGGATGGAAATCTATAATGATATATTTCATGATATAATTGGATTATATCAATCCCTAATAATAGACAATGGATGCTAGGAAGTTTCTCATATGATGATATACTTCAATTAGAAGGACGACTCTAGTGTGACTAGCAAGTTGCCCTTCTCAAAGGGAACGTACCCTTTGACTCCCAAAGAAATAATGCGTAAATAGAATCCTTTCTGCATATGCAGAAAGGTGATTTATGTATTTCATATAGTATGAAAAACATTGATATGAGTTGTACCAAGAACGGTACAAGACGATATCAGTGCAAGCCCAGGATCAGAACCATGGCAACTGTCAAGTGAATCCTTAAGTATTTAAGAAATACTAAAGGATAGATTCCTCAAAGAATGAGGAAGAATTAGAGTAACGTAATGGAAGCGTAAATGTATTAGATTGAGAATCTAATCCATCATTGGATGTTTCTTCATTATGAATGAAGAGATAAACAGATATCTCTTTATTATGACTAAAGAGATATTTGGATGGAAACATTAAAGTAATGACTTTAGTGTGTTCCATTATGAATGCAAAATATATTGCCATATAGAAGTTTATAACAATGTTGTTTGGATGGGAAAGTTCATTTATGAACTCTCTATTCGGTTCCAACCAGAAAGTGTATCTGGTGTACTGACACTATGACACTAATGGGCCGATAGCTCAAACCAGGGAATCAAGGTCTCATCAAGGTCCGAACTCAAATGAGAGACTGAACCACATGATTGAGAATCATGTATAATGGTGACGTCGTTATTCTCAAGGTTGCTTCTATGGATAACATATAGATATCCATTGTCTAGGCCTACTACTCAGCCATTTATGAAATGACTACAGAAAAGGTATCATCATGACGACCAAGCTGATTGGCTCTAGTGCAAGTGGGAGATTGTTGGAAATGTGCCCTAAAACCAATCATATGATGATACTTTACGGACATTTCACATGTTAAACTAATCTAAGTTTAATATCAAGGGTAAAGATTATTGTTTGAGCCGTCTCATATAAATGTTATATGCTTAAACGATAAAGTCCAAGGAATATATGATTGGGAGAATATGATCTAAAGAAGTTAGATTCATGAGACCATTCTTTCGTATACACATCCTAAATGTTCCTGATCATAGGATTGCCAATTGGGCATTGACAGTCCGTTAAGATCAGTACGTACTGTGTCTTCACTCAGGGAGAGTGAATAGTCTCGAGTCATTGGTGTGTGTGACATCAAGTCAAGTACGTAGGTGCTCAATAAAGAATGAGTTCACTGAACACGATCAACGAAGAGTTCTCATATTCATGTCACATGAGAACTCATGGTTGGGATAATGCAAAGTAGTCCTTTGACCTGAGGCATCACAGTTGTCTTGTGGTTAAGTCTTTGATCTTTGATTATGTCAAAGTCACCCCATCGGGGTGTCCACGGCATCATTGGGTTTAAGACACTTAGTCATGGAGACAAGTGAATGCGCAACAAGGGATCTCTAACCTTCAAACCGTTTGAGGGAGAATACTCTATGATATGATTTAGAACCTCTGGCCAGAGTATGAATGAGATTTAGGAAAGCGTTCCAAATCACATTCAAGGTAATCATATAAGCACACGAATCACATTGGATAGTAGACATGAATAAATAAACTATCAAACCAAACAATGTGGTCAAGAGTATTGTATTAGAGAAAGACCGTATTACATTTGTAATCCTAAACTAAATAGGTTCTCCACCTCTTCTGATTAGCTTGGGTAACCCTGATATGCTGCTAGGTGTCACTCATGGTTTGTGGAAGCCCTAAACGTGTGTAATCACTAAAGGGAGAATTGAAAGTAAGTTTCAATTCACAATGGATGTAAAATGGTTTTAATCGCCCACTGCCTCGGTAAAAGGAACCTAATGGATCGTACACCGTGTAAGGTGGAGATTGAAGAAACAATGGAGATGAGTAAGAATAATTAAATGGTTTAATTATTTATGGCAAGGATTAATTAATATGTTAATTAATCAAACGAATAAGTTCGTTAAAGACCTCGGGATAGTTTTGGACCTTAAGGCCCAATGGGCTTCGAACGTCAAGCCCATTGAATTAAGTTGTATGACAACTTAATGAATAATGATTCACAAAGTCCTAAAAGGCCCAATGAAACCCCAAGGCTGGCCATGATGCTTTTGGAGTGGGTTTTGGACTTATTTACAAGTTTGCCACTCCATTTAGGTATAAATATGACTTTATAACCAAAATTCATTTAGGGGTTTGTTTTGGAGAAAATTGGAGAGAACATGTCTCTCCATTTCTCTCTAAAGAGGCCGGCCCCTTGGAGGGTGTATCTAGCCATACTACTACTCCAAGGTCACTCATTTTCTTCTCCAATCTCTCCTTGGTGTGGAGACTTAGAGGTTCTCAATTTTGGGAACTTGGAGAAACCTATTCTTCCATCCAAATCCATAGATTTTAGATGCAAGGAATGAAGGCCCTCTCTTTGGGTGATTAGCCTTTGCTTATGCAAAGAGGAATCTACAAAGGTATATATTTCTCAACTCACTTTGATTTGAGTTGAGTCTTGGTTCACCAATCTACTAGGCTTTGAATTTCTTGGTTAATGTTTTGTTTTTAAGTGCATGCAAGCATGGTTCCGCCTTTAATTGTTAATTGCATGCTTATAGATGTTGCTTAAATGAACATGTTTTCACAAAATCTTCCTTCATCCACGACATAGTTGGGGTTAAGCCACTTAGCCATGAAGGCAAGTGAATGCGCAACAAGGGATCTCTAACCTTCAAACTGTTTGAGGGAGAATACTCTATGATATGATTAAGAATCTCTGGCCAGAGTATGAATGAGATTTAGGAAGTCGTTCCAAATCACATTCAAGGTAATCATATAAGCACACGAATCACATTGGATAGTAGACATGAATAAACTATCAAACCAAACAATGTGGTCAAGAGTATTGTATTAGAGAAAGACCGTATTGCATTTGTAATCCTAAATTGAATAGGTTCTCCACCTCTTCTGATTAGCTTGGGTAACCATGATATGCTGCTAGGTGTCACTCATGGTTTGTGGAAGCCCTAAACGTATATAATCACTAAAGGGAGAATTGAAAGTAAGTTTCAATTCACAATCGATTTGAAATGGTTTCTCGCCCACTGCCTTGCGAAAATGAACCTAATGGATCGTACACTGTGTAAGGTGGAGATTGAAGAAACAATGGAGATGAGTAAGAATAATTAAATGGTTTAATTGTTTATGGCAAGGATTAATTAATATGTTAATTAATCAAACGAACAAGTTCGTTAAAGACCTCGGGATAGTTTTGGACCTTAAGGCCCAATGGGCTTCGAACGTCAAGCCCATTGACTTAAGTTGTATGACAATTTAATGAATAAAGATTCACAAGGGCCCAAAAGCCCAAATCCCTTTTGTGGCCGGCCATTTGATATGAATTAGGGTTTTTGGTTCTTTAGGTCACTTAAAGAAGTTACTATATAAAGAACTTTATAGCCAAAATTCATTAAGGGTTTTCTTTTGAAGAAATTGGAGAGAACACAAAGCTCTCATTTCTCTCTAAAGAGGCCGGCCCCCTTGGAGGGGATTAGCTAGTAATCTTTCTCCTCCAAGGTCACTCATTTCTTCATCAATCTTACCTTGGTGTGTAGACTTAGAGGTTCTCAATTTTGGGAACTTGGAGAACCATTTCATCCATCCAAATCCATGGATCTAAGAAGCAAGGAATGAAGGCCCTCTCCTTGGGTGATTAGCCTTTGCTTATGCAAAGAGGAATCTACAAAGGTATAAATTTCTCAACTCACTTTGATTTGAGTTGAGTCTTGGTTCACCAATCTACTAGGCTTTGAATTTCATGGGTAATGTTTTGTTTTTGAGTGCGTGCAAGCATGATTCCGCCTTTTAATTGTTAATTGCATGCTATAGATGTTGCTTAAATAAACATGTTTTTCACAAAATCATCCTTCACTTAGGGTACCTTCCAACACAATGATGAGGATTTGGTTTTTAATTACATGACTATTAAAGAAAGTTACAAACATGGGTCGAAGTTTTCTGATAGGAGCATATTTATGTGACTTAGTTAGCTTGTTTTCTTGCATTGTTTTCTTGCATTTATGTTGTTAGTTCATAGTTATTTTAGTATTTTAAGCTATTTTCGTGTGTTTGTGGGTCCAAAGGGCTAAAGTAGCAAGAAAGTGCATTTTGGAGATTTTTGGAGCAGTTTTTGGCTTGGAATGGATAGCACATGCATGGAGCAAGGTAATTGGAAGAAATTGAAGATCTAAAGAAGCTAGGAATGTGCAAAGGAGAAGAAGAAAATAAAGTAAGAGCAAGGAAGATAAGGAAACCATGAAGAAAGAGGAAAGACTAGTCAAACTTGCCTTATCTTGTCCTTACCTTTCCTAAATCCTAATTCACCTAAGTTTCAGCTACAAAGAAGGGTTCCTAAATACTTTGGGACACTTAATTATATGTTCTAGAAACCTTAATCCCAGTCAAAGAGGGATGCCGCACCTTTCTGATAGGAGCATATTTATGCGACTTAATTAGCTTGTTTCCCTGCATTTACGTTGCTAGTACTTAGTAATTTTAGTATTTTAAGCTATTTTCGTGCAATTTCAGGTTCTAAGGACAAAGTATGCAAAAAGATGCATTTTGGAGCCTTTTGGAGCAGTTTTGGGCATGAATTGAATAGCTTATGCTTGGAGTAATATTGATTGACGAAATTGAAGGCCTAAAGGATGTTAGAAGTCAGTTTGGAAGCTGAGAAGACACAATTTCAGCACCTCCTACAAAGGTGGTGCCTTGTCCCCTTTGTGTTTCCTCCTTGTCTCCTCTTGTGCAACAATTTCCCTTGCCATGTTTCCCTAATTTCTGAATCAAAAACACCTTTCCCTTTCTCCCTTGTCCCTTGCCGCACCATACATCCTCTTTCCCTTTTAATTTCTGACCTTAAGTACCTTTCCTATATTGTGCCACATCTTTGTTACCTATTTCTCTTTAATTTCTGATTCTTTCTTACCTATTTCTGACCCAAAATTACATTCCCCTTTGTTTCAATTCTTACTGCACAAGGGGAGAGGATTCTTACCTATTTTGTGCTTCAAAACACATTCCTAAATCTGTCCTACAATTTCTGCCGAATTTCCCTTTCCTTTTCTCTTTAATTCCTGCACCTTTCTTGCCTATTTTCTCACCCAAAATCACATTCCTTTTCCTACATAAATCCTTCCCTAAAACCACTTCAAATCCGTAGCCCTTCCTTCCCCTATAAATAAAAGCCCTTGCTGACCATTCTAAGCACTCCACCCTTCACCATAACCAACCTATATCCATCCACAACAATTCATTCACTCCCATTCACGCAGAAACCATCCAACCTCCCTTTGCCGTGCCCATCCTTCACCAATCTCCATAACTTCTGACCCTAAACACAATCCATACACTCACCCACTTGTGTGCCGCATCAAGAAGGAAGAAGGAAGGACCATTGGATGTCCGAGCTTCATTGTTGGTGCATTCTAGGTGTAATTCATTTTATGATTTCAATGTGTAATTTCTTTTCTCTTCGTTTTGCTATGAACAAGAGTGGCTAAACCCGTATTGGTTAGGGGTGATTTCAAAGCCATGACTATGTGTGCAATTTGATTTGATAAATTCCAGTTATGAATTCTTGAATCGTGAATGCAATTGGTTTAGCTATTTGATTAATAACTTATTTGTGTTTGTTAATTAGGGGTCGACACTTAATTGGCATGCATAAATCTGATGCTAGAGTATAAGGATGTTTCACATAATCGTCACAAACTTATATTCATATGTAGTGAAGGTTGCTAGTCACAATCGCGTTAAGTTCAATTCCTAGCATGAGTGACATGATGTCATAGTTGCAAGTGCTTTGTCATTGCTTATGGTTTTCATTGAACGTAATGATCTTTGATCGTATCTCTCTTATGATGTCATGTAGGGGACCTTTGAAGAATGCTTTGGGTTGTCGAATGATGCCATCCAATCCAATAATACAAGGAAAATCTGAGAGTTAGCTAGTGATGTCACGGTTAATTTGGGGCAATGTCGTTCATAATTCTATGAAGGAATAACTGGAAATCGAGTCGTTTGCATACGTGTCATGTGTGGAGAAAGAGCCTCTAACTAATCCATCATCCATTTAAACTCCCAATTCGTTTTACAATCTGTTTTAATTACAATGTTTTGTCTTGTTTTCAATTTCGTCAAAACCAAATCCCCCTTTATTTTAAAGTGTTAGATTAGTTAGAAATCCATTTAGTTTGTGTTTTTAAGTGTTTTGATTCAAGTTGTAACCCAATTTCGTCCAAATTTGTGTTTGTGTTCAAAACTGTCCAGAAAGTGTTTTTAAGGCAGTTTTGAGTGTTTGGTTGCTGTTTTGAGTCTTTTGATTTGTTTTAGAGTTTTAAATTTTAGTTTTGCATTCTTTGAGTCTAGTTTAGTGTTTTAAACTTTGTTTTTACATTTTTAAGTCAGTTTTCAAGTGTTTAGCAATCCCTCCTAATCCCCGGTTTAGAACGATCCCTACTTACATACTTTGCTACAATTGATAAAAAGATGGTTTAATTTATGTGCTTGTATATTTCGCATCACTTTCCTCCACCCTATTTCCTTTTCCTTTTGGATTTTGACTTTGACTTAGCCTTTTCCTAGCAGATTTAGAGTTAAAATCCTTCTAAAAATAATTAAAACTTTCCTTTCACTTTCCCTTTATTCCTGCCGCACCTTAGCCTTTATTCCTTAGGGTTTTGACATATTTTGCTATATAATTAAGCCTTGGCCGCAACCTTCCAGCATCCATTCACTATCATTCACTTCTTCATTTCATTATTCATTCCTAGCCTCCTTTGATCTTCAATTTGATCCATCCATTTGGTTCCAAGCATGTGTCATCCATTCCAAGCCTAATTTTGCTCCAAAAAGGCTCCAAATGCACTTCTTTGCCACATTAGCCATATAAACTTGAAATTGGACGAAAATGACTTTAAACACTAAAATAACTAAAGAAAAACAACATAAATGCACAAGAACAAACTAACTAAGTCGCATGAATATGCTCCTATCAAATTCCCCCACACTTAGCATTTGCTAGTCCTCGAGCAAAACAAAACAAACAAAACCTAGACCTTCCAACATTTGCCTCAGGGATTTTCAATGAAACATACATGCCAAAGATCACGACTGACATAGATTTAAGCAATCCTTACCCTCAAGCATACTTAATCGTAGTCACCATTCACTAGCTCACATTTAATCAATTAAAACATGATTTTGAATGTAGTAACATGCCTTAGAAAATTCCCTCAATTCCTTACTAGATATTCACTCAATTTTCACTCAGACTTTCTGACTACACACCCTACACTAGGTATATGTGAGAAGATTGATTTAAACATGAAAACTAGTACTCACATATGTTTTTCAACAAAGAAAGCAATTTCTGGAATTATTAATGCATGTATATATATGATCTCATGAATGGAATGCTACTACTTAGAAGTGAGAACCAGTGATATCATATGCTCACACCAATTCCAAACTCACACAACACTCAAGATAGAAGTCACGGGTTGTAACGGGGCTAAGGTATTGGCTAACAAAGAAAGGTAAAGGTAAACAAACGTTCTTAAAGAAATAGTGAGCAAAGTAATGTATTAGGCACTTAGAATTCAATGTAGAATGCAGAAATCCACTTTTAAACACAAGGGAAGATTCATGCAACACCTTAGGGTCAAATTCAAACTTTTGGACATTTTCTTCAACAACCAACACATGTGAGTTCGTTCTCACTTATTTAGAACTCTTTTTCTTTTCTTTTTTATTTTCACGAAATTTTCTTTTTCTCTTTTATGCCGTGCCCTTGTCCTTGGCACACCAAACACATACCTTGAAACATTCTTTCCCCACACTTGTTTTCTGCAATAATGTCACTCAAAAGCAATTCCTTCTAAGTTATGCTCCACTATACTTCAAGAACAAGGTGATGCGAAATATATAAGCACACAAATTAAACCCTCTTTTTTATCAATTGTAGCAAGTATGTAAGTAGGGATCGTTCTAGACCGGGGATTAGGAGGGATTGCTAAATCACTTGAAAACTGACTCAAATACGTAAAAACAAGTTTAAAACGCTAAACTAGACTCAAAGAATGCAAAACTAGACTTTAAAACACCAAAACAAACCAAAAGACTCAAAACAGCAAACAAACACTCAAAACTGCCTTAAAAACACTTTCTGGGCAGTTTTGAACATTAAGGAAGAATTTGGACGAAAATTGGTTTTAACTTGACTCAAGACACTTAAAAACACAAACTAAATTGATTTCTAACTAATCTAACACTTTAAAATAAATGGGGAATTGGTTTTGACGAAAATTGAAAACAAAAACAAAACTTGTAAATTGAACAGATTCTAAAACGAATTTGATAAAAGTGAATGGATGGAAAGCTAGCTAAGGAGTTCTTCTCCACACATGTTACACTTGCATACAAAACGATTTCCAATTGCTTTTCAATAGATTATGAATTCCCAACGCCCCAGATTAATCGTGAATTGCACTAATTAACCCTCAGATTTTCCTAAAGTTATCGAATTGGATGAATTGCATACGACAACCCAAAGCATTCCTCACAAGTTCCCTGCATGAATTGCATAACAAAATACAAGCAAAGATCATTAAGTTCTGTGAAAATCATAAGCATTGGCGAGGCACTTGTTACTATGAATTGCATGAAACTTATGCCAAGAATTTACTTAACACGATTGTGATCAACAACCTTTACTGCTTTTGAATATAAGTTCACAACGATTAGGTGAAATTCTGTTATACCCTAGCATCAAACTTATGCATGAAAATTAAGCGTGCACTCTCAACCAACATACACAAATCAGTTTTAATTCAAGAAGATAAGTAAATTGAATTCAGAACTTAAGAAACCCAATTAGAGGTAATCAAATCATATAGCAAGCATAAACATGGGTTCGAATCCCCCCCTAGCCAAGGGGGGATTTAGTTCCTCATACGTACAAAACAAAGAGTATAGAATTTAAACATTGAAATCAAAGGAAAGGAAACACCTAAAACTTCCAGCAACTCGGACTTGAATGGCATGCACGTTCCAAGGTTCCTCCTCCTCCTTTTTGTCACGGCTCAAGGACTAAGGTCAGGTTTAGGGACTTAGGTATATGGATGAATGAGTATGGAAGGGGGTAGTAGTGTTTAGGGTGGATGGGAGGGTGCGGCAATGGTGTTTTAGGGTCAGGAATTATGGACTTTGGTGATGAATGGGCGCGGCAATGGACAATGATGAATTTCTGATGTGAATTGTGAATTATGGTGAGTGGTGTGTGCGGCAAAGGCTGAAAATATGTATATATAAACCCCAAAAACCCTAGCAAATCAGATTAGGACTTGTATAATTAAAACCCATCAGGAAAAGGCTTAAAACAATCAGATTTTGAATGGGAAAAGGCCTCCTAGGTGCGGCAGGTAAGGGATAGGGTGGAAAAGGCTTCTAGAAAGCCTTGCGAGGCAAGGAAATCAGATTTTCTAGAAGGCTAGGTGCGGCAAGGAGAGGATAAGGCTGATTGTGAAGGGATAGGGCTTCTAGAAGGAATAAGGTGTACTAAAGTGTTTACGACTCCTCTTTGGAGCTGACATCTTTGTACATTAGGATCAGGAAAGTTTGTCTTTGTCAATCCTTCTTCATCTTGGATTCCTTTTCCTTCTTGGACTTGGAAAACTTCTTTGTTGCTGAAACTTAATGCCATTTGGATTTAACTTTCCTACTTCAAGTAGGAAACCTTGTTTGAGTAGGAATCTTCATTCTTCTAGGAATCCATCTTCAACTAGGAATCCCTCGTTGATTAGGAATCCTTCTTCAATTAGGACTCATTCGTTGATTAGGAATCCTCAAATCTTCAAATCTTCAATTTCGTCCAAACCTTTTGTTCCGAGCATGTGCTATTCACTCTAAGCCTTAAAACCTGAAAACACATGAAACTAGCTTAAAAGACTACTTTAACTAAGAAAACATAACGAAAATGCATAAGAACTAGCTAACTAAGGCGCATAAATATGCTCCTATCACAAGGTATGAATGGTCCTATTCTAGGCTAGGTAGAGATGATGTGGTTAACAAAGAAAATACGCTAAACAAGGCTCAACGGGGTTTAAACCTACAAAACATATGACAAGGGTGGATTTGGCCATTTGGCTATGGTTCACTAAACAACTTCATCTTGAATATGTGTTATGCAAATCAATGTCATGCTTTGAATGGAACGGGCATGAGTTCTAGTATTTGGATCTATAATGATGAAACGCATTCTAAATAGCAACCAAGCAAAGAATAATGAGATCATGCAACGACTTTAGAAAACAAGAATGCATAGATTAATAACTCTCCAATAAACGTTTAGGCTCAAGTCACTCAGGGATGTAGCGTTTGTTTGAGTTTCTTCCTTCAAGCATGTTACAAAAACTTATTTTTTTCCTTTGTGATTACATTTGAATTCGTAAACTATAACTACAACCAAGCATAAACCAAAGAGCATATCAAACTTCCACCCATGTTTGCAACTTTCTTTAACAGTTATGCACTTAAAAACCAAATCCTCATCATTGTGTTGGAAGGTACCCTAAGACATAAACAAACACACAAAAACAACTCTTTTTGGCTTTTTCAAAAAAAAAAAATTCAAATTTTCGGATTTTTACTTCAAAACACACCAAAACAGCTTAAAAAGCACTAAAAACAGTGAGAAACAACATTGTAAGTGATAGGTGATAGAAACCCACGAATTTGCATAAAAACACTTGTTTACCCCTCTTCCCCACACTTA
Source organism: Malus sylvestris (assembly GCF_916048215.2). Lineage (NCBI taxonomy): Eukaryota > Viridiplantae > Streptophyta > Magnoliopsida > Rosales > Rosaceae > Malus > Malus sylvestris. Next base: position 16,933,853 of record NC_062267.1, read on the forward strand.
AATCAAACATTGTCCTCAATGTTTCAAACATAAACTCACAAAAACAAACAAACAAACCAACAATGAATTAAACATGGAAAAATAAGGCAGTAAGGAGAAGGGTTAGAAACGCAAATCTGGGTGTGGAATCAAAGTTCCATCTTCTCCTTGTTGAATGCATGGGTCGCCTCCCAAGAAGCGCTTGCTTTAACGTCTTCCAGTCGGACGAATCTGCCATGTTAAGCTTCACTAGTACCCACAGCATGGAGGGGTACATCATCCATAACATGCTCCTCAAAATTCTCGTGGTAGGGCTTTAATCGATGTTCATTCACTTTGAATTCCTGTCCTGTTTTCAAGCTTTGAACTTAGACTGCACCATAGGGAACGACATTAGTAACAACAAACGGGCCAACCCACTTAGAACGCAACTTACCAGAAAACAAGCGAAGGCAGGAATTAAAGAGTAACACTTTCTGCCCAATGGAGAATGATATGCCTCAAATCATCTTGTCATGGAAAGCCTTTGTCTTCTCCTTGTAAATGCGGGAGTTTTCATAAGCCTCATGCCTAATCTCTTCAAGTTCATTTAATTGGAGCTTTTTATGAATTCCAGCGGCATCAAGGTCCATGTTGAATGTTTTGACGGCCCAATACGCCTTGTGTTCCAATTCTACGGGAAGATAGCATGGTTTGCCATAGATGAGTCGAAATGGGGACATGCCAATGGGTGTTTTATATGCCGTGCGATATGCCCATAATGCATCCTCCAAACGCAAGCTCCAATCCTTCCTTGTTGGCCCAACGGTCTTCTCTAGAATCTGCTTGATCTCCCTATTAGACACCATGGCTTGCCCATTGGTTTAAGGATGATAAGGTGTTGAAACCTTATGGTTGACATAGTACTTCCTCAACAGCGCCTCAATGGTTCGATTGCAAAAGTGAGAACCTTCATCACTTATGATTACTCTTGGCATGCCAAACCTTGCAAATAGGTTAGTTCTAATGAAATCTGCAACCACTCGAGAATCATTAGTTCGGGTGGCTTTTGCTTCCACCCATTTCGACACATAATCCACAACAAGTAAGATATAAAGGAAGCCATGTGAGGAAGGAAAAGGACCCATAAAATCAATACCCCAGACATCAAAAATTTCAACAGGAATAATGACATTTTTGAAGGAAATTTTTAGGAAAAACATGTTCATTTGAGCAACATCTATTGCATGCAATTAACATTTAAAGGCGGAATCATGCTTGTAGCACTCAAAAACAAAACATTACCCATGAAATTCAAAGCCTAGTAGTTAGGTGAACCATGACTCAACTCAAGAACAAAGTGAGTTGAGAACTATTATACCTTTGTTGATTCCTCTTTGCATAAGCAAAGGCTAATCACCAAAGGAGAGGGCCTTCATTCCTTGCTTCTTATATCCATCGATATCTTAGAGGAGGATGATATAAAAGATTCTCCAAGTTCTCAAAATAGAGAACCTCTAATTTTTCCACACCAAGGAGAGACTTGAATAAGAGAGGAGTGACCTTGGAGGATGAGAGATTGCTAGCTAATCTCCTCCAAGGGGGCCGGCCTCTTAGAGAGAAAGGGAGAGACATGTTCTCTCCAATTTTCTCTAAAAGAAACCCTAATGAAGAAAAGGCTATAAAGTTATATTTATACCTACCTTTATTGGAGTGGCAAAATTGTAATAAGTCCAAAACCCACTCCTTTATCAATATGGCCGGCCATAGGGTGTTATTGAGTTGTTTGGGCCTTTGTGAATATTTAGTCCTTAAGTTGTCATACAACTTAAGTCAATGGGCTTGACGTTCTAAGCCCATTGGGCCTTGAGGCCCAAAACTAACCCGAGGTCTTTAACAAACTTTATTCATTTGATTAATTAACATATTAATTAATCCTTGCCATAAATAATTAAACCATTTAATTATCCTTACTCATCTCCGTTGTTTCTTCAATCTCTACCTTACACGGTGTACGATCCATTAGGTTCCTTTTAGCGAGGCAGTGGGCGATTAGAACTCTTTCAAATCAATTGTGAATTGAAACTTACTTTCAATTCTACCTTTAGTGATTATACACGTTTAGGGCTTCCACAAACCATGAGTGACACCTAGCAGTATGTCATGGTTACCCAAGCTAATCAGAATAGGTGGAGAACCTATTCAGTTTAGGATTACAATGCAATACGGTCTTTCTCTAATACAATACTCTTGACCACATTGTTTGGTTTGATAGTTTATTCATGTCTACTATCCAATGTGATTCTCTTACTTATATGATTACCTTGAATGTGATTTGGAACGATTTCCTAAATCTCATTCATACTCTGGTAAGAGATTCTTAATCATATCATAGAGTATTCTCCTTCAAACGGTTTGAACGTTAGAGATCCCTTGTTGCGCATTCACTTGCCTCCATGGCTAAGTGGCTTAACCCCAACTATGCCGTGGACACCCTCTGACAGAGTGAGTTTGACATAGTCAAAGATAAAGGACCTAACCACAAGACAACTATGATGCCTCAGGTCAAAGGACTACTTTGCATTATCCCAACCATGAGTTCTCATGTGACATGACTATGAGAACTCATCGTTGATCGTGTTCAGTGGACTCATTCTCTATTGAGCACCTACATGCTTGTCTTGGTGTCAATCACACCAATGACTCGAGACTAGTCACTCTCCCTAAGAGAAGACATAGCACGTACTGATCTTAACGGACTGTCAATGCCCAATTGGCAATCCTATGATCAGGAATGTTTAGGATATGTATACGAAATTAGGATATGTATACGAAAAAGAATGGTCTCATGAATCTAACTTCTTTAAATTACATTCTCCTAATCACATATTCCTTGGACTTATCGTTTAAGCATATAACATTTATATGAGACAGCTTCAAACAATAATCTTTGCCCTTGATATTAAACTAGATTAGTTTAACATGTGAAATGTCCGTAAAGTATCATCATATGATTGGTTTTAGGGCACAGTTCCAACAATCTCCCACTTGCACTAGAGCCAATCAGCTTGGTCATCAATGATGATACCTCTTCTGTAGTCATTTCAAAAATGGCTGAGTAGTAGGCCTAGGCAATGGATATCTATATGTTATCCATAGAAACAACCTTGAGAATAACGACGTCACCATTATACATGATTCTTAATCATGTGGTTTAGTCTCTCATTTGAGTTCGAATCATGATGAGACCTTGATTGCCTGGCTTGAGCTATCGCCCCATTAGTGCCGTGGTGTCGGTACACTAGAGACACTTTCTGGTTGGAACCGAATAGAGAGTTCATGAATGAACTTTCTCATCCAAACAACATTGTTGTAAGCTTCTATATGGCAATATATTTGCATTCACAATGGAACACACTAAAGTCATTACTTTTAATGTTTCCATCCAAATATCTCTTTAGTCATAATAAAAGATATCTTGATTATCTCTTCATTCATAATGAAGAAACATCCAATGATGGATTAGATTCATAATCTAATACATTTACGCTTCCATTACGTTACTCTAATTCTTCCTCATTCTTGAGGAATCTATCCTTTAGTATTTCTCAAATACTTAAGGATTCACTTGACAGTTGTCATGGTTCTGATCCTGGGCTTGCATTGATATCGTCTTGTACCGATCTTGGTACAACTCATATCAGCGTTTTTAATACAATATGAAATACATAAATCACCTTTCTGCGTATGCATGAAGGATTCTATTTACGCATTATTTCTTTAGGAGTCAAAGGGTACGTTCCCTTTGAGAATAGCTACCTTCTAGTCTCACTAGAGTTGTTCTTCTGATTAAAGTTTATCATCATATGAGAAACTTCCTAGCATCTTTTGTCTATTATTAGGGCTTGATACAATCCAATTATATCCTGAAATCTATCATTATAGATTTCCAACCCATGTTTATAGACTATGTCTCCCATATACATTATATCGTTATAGAATGTTTAAAGTTATAACTTTAACGAAGAAGTATTCTTTTCATTTCCAAAATTAATATATCATATATGTGTATATATATATATATTCAAATTTAGGAGCATGATTAACTCCCACTAATCTTTTGTAAACCTAGTAAACAAAAGATTCATTTACATCTTTATGAGAAATCAAACGATTTGATCTTTTCTCTCATAAGACACTTATAGCTCCCACTAGCTTGCTAAGATTCATGATGGATGGATCTCTACAACTTACATGTCTTGTGATTCATAGTTTTAGACATATATTATCAAGACTATCTTAATAATGGTTTTGGAAACCCATATTATGTCCAAACATTGAATCACCATTTAGTTGTAGCTAGCAATCTTCGAATTAATTGAAACCAAGACTACCTCAAAGATGGTTTCTTCCAAGTCAACCATTCTCTTTGATTGTAGTCACCTTAAGCTAACAATTAGTTATGAAGGTTTCATTATTTTGGGTCAAATGGTACTTTACCATTTCCTTGAGTATATGTCGTATATACACTCAATGTAGTCATAAGGATTTTTCATTCTTATTTCTTTAGAATTAAGAGGTGTAACTCTATGACATAGTCATAAAGTTCAACCCATTCAACTGAGATAGTTTATAAATCCTTCTCGACTACCTTGGAGCTTGTGGTGTAGGAACTAGGTTGTTATATTTGTTGATTATCATCTTGTCTCTCAAAGAACCCATTCTTTGAGTTCTATCTCTCGTTCATTTGCACTTAGGCAAATCATATTGTAGGATTACAATGAACTACCCAACAAAACAACATTTGTTAGTTGGTTTATAGAAGTGATACCCAAAAGTTAATTTAAGGATATCCACAAGATAATTCTCAAACAAATATTGCTTATTAGCACACAACCCCAAATCTTAACATGATTAAGATTTGTCTTTCTTTCCAACTACATCCTATGGAGTCATGAAAATTTTGGAAGATATTCTAATTGACAATCATATTGTCTTAGAAGTATATATCCTATATATATGGGTAATTGATAACATCCAACGAACTAAATCTTATTCGAGTTCGTTCTTCTCTTAATGGAGAAATCCATTATCATATGATGCTTCTTTCCTTGATATCTTTCAAGGAAATTGTTCTAAAGTGTTACCTTTCCTTGGATCAAATCTAAGGAGGTAAATACTTTAGACATCTTACTCATTAACTTAAAATTCTTGAATTCTTTGAAACCTTTTGCAAAGTATTCGGACTTGTGTTTATTTAAAATAAATGATAGTCCAACCGAGAGCGATCTTCGGTGAATGGCATACAACATGAGTAGTATTATGTTGTGGACATGTGCAACTAACATCTAAGTGAAGTAACCTCAACAACCTTGTGATTCTTTCTTCCTTTCCAAAAGATTAAAGATTCAAACATTTTGTCTCTATACAATTTTAACAAGAAGGCATTGGATCTGGATCTAACGATCCAAAGCATCCATCTATGACCAACTCGTAATTTATGTTTTTAGAGGTATCACAACTCAGTTGGGATTAGTCACTACCTTGCAACCTTTTGGGTTTTAAGCATCATTATTTTCTAAACAGTTAACACTACCATATCATCTCTACTACAGAGATAATCAATTAGATTACAATAATCTAATCATTCATTAATAAAGAACAATGTTTTGTCAAACAAAACATTCATCCATCTCTCATAGTGACGGAATTAAGTTCCTTAAAATTGGAATGTAACGACAATCTTTGGTTTTTCCAATTTCTTTGGTAGTTCATATGAGGAAGTAAGTACGATCTGCTTTTGCAGAGATCTACATTTAATTCATGTTCCGAATGTGAAATACTTTCTCTTCTCTCATTAATCTTCTACTTCTTATTAGCCACACTTTTACAACGATTGTAAAACATAGTTACTAATACGGAATCAAGCATTCAAGTAGAAGTACCAACTGTTTTGCACTTTTCAAGAACAATTTACAACACATTCGAAAGATGTGTTCTTGACACTTGCAAGACATTTCTTGCAAATACCCCTTGCAATGTACATCCTTTCATAAAGAAAGTTTGTTCCTTGGAGTTATTTCCCCTTCTTCATTTGACTTCTCCTTTGACTACAATAGTCATGGTCCCTAAACTCCCACTGTCTCTCTTGAAACTTATTTCAATTGTGTTATACACATCAAACGATTTGGAGAGCGTGTGGTTATTGTTCACTATATAGTTTACAATAAACTTAGTGAACCATTTGGATAGGGACACAAAGGTGAAGTCCTTGCCTAGTTTCCGTCTCTAGAAGTGGTGTAACACTTTAACACTCAATGATTCAAAATCATCATAGGTCCATGTTGATGGACTAATTTTGTCAACCAACCATTATGTTCTAAACATAATTACAAACTTTCAAGAGTTGTTCAAGGCAACTCTCATTTCTTCATACAAAAATTTGTAAGTGAAGAATCATGGCACATAAAGTGTCCATGCCCTTGTGCTTACTTCTCAAGTTCCTTGTTCATGTAACAAAGAAACAAGCACTAATGTTTGCGTTAGCTAAGGGTTGTTCAAAGCAACTCTTATTTCTTCATACAACAATTTGTAATTGAAGAATTATGACATTAAAAGTGTTGTCCTCTTTATGATAGACTTATCTAACATGTTCTTCCAATGATACATTATCAATAGGAAGATTGTGAGGATGAGACTACTTAGGTACATATACAAGCAATTATAGACAATCTATGGGATTGTAGTACCAAGTCCGGAAACTAAAGCTTTCGGCTTTTTCTTTGTCAAGTTTTGGATAGCGTTTGCAAATATATTGGTAAATAAATACATAACGAATATAAATTGATTGATTTTAAGCCATTTGATCCGGGTCTTTAAATCAAATAGCACCACCCACTATTTTTGGCAAATTCCATATCCCTCATCGGAATTCGAGAGTTTTGGAGGAAACTCTTAGCAGGGTATGGGAGACTCATCATTACCAAGCCCACCTCACAATGATATGATGTTGGCTAGCATCAATAATAATGAGAGAGTACACTTACTCATTTGCATCTCTTGCAAGTACCCATCTTATTTGGCCTCTAGAGAATGAAGCCTCACAATGATATGATGTTGGCTCCATTGCACTTAGTTAAGTCATTCCCACCAAGCAAGTTCGAGTAGGGGTTCAAGAACAACCTCACAATGATATGATGTTGATCATTCTCATTGTCTACCTTCACAACATCATGTATGCATATAGAACTCCTCCTAAGTGTAAGCACGCACTTTGTACTCCCCCATGATAGGGTGAAGTCGATGTACGAGTCACAAACGATCGGAGCCTACCACAGTGGAAGGCCACGAAAGAGTGTTCAAAGCATTCTCACGCTTATCAACTTAATAATGATTGGTTGAGGGTTCTAGGTCTCATCACATATAAACATACATTTTAATCTTATTAAAACAATTTGGTCCTATTACAACTATTGGTCCATGTGATTGATTTAGTAGTATATAATACTCCCACTAAGCTTGTAAAACGGTTTTTAAAGCAAGAGTATATAGTACTACTAACATAAGGTTTGCGTTCATTGATGGACTATATAGTTGCCTTAGGGCCTTAGGATGATATGAACCTTTGATCAAATCCAACACGAGCCTAGTGTTGAATCTTGGTCTAGGGATGGTGATTGATTTTAGTTACGCGTTTAATCATATTAAGGCATGTTTTTCCTATTGGGCGTTGGACCCAACTACTCCAATTTCATGCATATCAAATAAAACAAGAAAATGAGTACTTCAAAGTAAAGAAGAGCTTATGCTCTTTTACAACATTAGATCAAAACAAATTACTTTAAAGTAAAGAAGAGCTTATGCTCTTTTACAATATTTGATCATATCAAATTACAACCAAAATCTAATCTACACATTCCCATGGTTCAAACAAATTTGAGACGGCCTTTCACATAGCTCAATTATCTTAGGCTTAGGTTCATAATCACCCTTTAATTAATTAACGCTTTAACTAATTAAAGTTGAATGCAACATTGTCATTTGGTTTTTGTATCCATAGAATTGATTTAAATGGAGCTAAATGAAATGAAAATCCAATTCTCATTTAAAGAGACAAAACCATTTTGTTCTCAACCTAATTTGGGCCGAAAAGCAATAACCTCAACGTTTTGGGCTATATTGCAAAACATAAACTTTTGAGGTCACTTTGTAAAAACACAAAAGTCCACTACTTCATGTAATTACAACTAGAACCCAAAAATTTCAACAAATTCAAAAAACTTCATTAAAGGAACAAAACAATTTGTCCTTTACTGATTTTGGGCCTTTACGTAAAACCGTAAACTTTTGGGTCAAACTACAAATACACAAAAGTATCAAAACTTTATGTAATTGCATAAAAGCCCCAAAAGTACCCTACTTGTAGGGTGGCCAGTTTTGGAGTAGTGTGAGTGATGGTGTGTGAGTTGATTTTTGATGAAAAGCAAAGTCATAAAGTCATGCAAGGTGAACAAGTGGGTGATGGGTTGGTGTGTAAGAGAAGTACCAATCATGTACAAAAAATAAACACATTTTCAAATTTCAAATTTTCAAATTTCAATCACTTTTCAAAATTTGAAAAAATCACACCAACCCACACAAAACAAAAACTTTATGAAATCAACCAAAAACTTTGAATCAAAACACAAAACTTTTTGTTCTTGGTAAGAACATCAAGAACAATGAAGAACATCCATGAAAACCCATAAGAATTCCATGAACATTTTCACTCAATAAAACTCAAATTTTCACTACTCAAAATGGGGTTAACATCCTAGGGTACTTAGGGGTTCCAAAAGTCACTTTAAAACACTTTTAACAAGACAAACATGAACCTAAAAAATCACCCTTTGGATTTGGCCGAATTTCTCCAAAAACACGGCACCAAATTTTAGCTCCAAAATTCATGCTCATATGAACTACATCTACAAGATTTGAGATGGCAAATTTTCTAACAAAATTTACATTCAAAGAAGCAAGAATAAAGCTTGTAACAATTACAACATTCAAATCAAAGACTATGAACTACAAAACCCAAAAGGATTCACCAACTACTAGATCTAGGCTCTTGATACCACTTGAATGAAATTTTTAGGAAAAACATGTTCATTTGAGCAACATCTATTGCATGCAATTAACATTTAAAGGCGGAATCATGCTTGTAGCACTAAAAAACAAAACAATACCCATGAAATTCAAAGCCTAGTAGTTAGGTGAACCATGACTCAACTCAAGAACAAAGTGAGTTGAGAAATATTATACCTTTGTTGATTCCTCTTTGCATAAGCAAAGGCTAATCACCCAAGGAGAGGGCCTTCATTCCTTGCTTCTTAGGTCCATCGATTTCTTGGAGGAGGATGATAGAAAAGATTCTCCAAGTTCTCAAAATAGAGAACCTCTAATTTTTCCACACCAAGGAGAGACTTGAATAAGAGAGGAGTGACCTTGGAGGATGAGAGATTGCTAGCTAATCTCCTCCAAGGGGGCCGGCCTCTTAGAGAGAAAGGGAGAGACATGTTCTCTCCAATTTTCTCTAAAAGAAACCCTAATGAAGAAAAGGCTATAAAGTCATATTTATACCTACATTCATTGGAGCGGCAAACTTGTAATAAGTCCAAAACCCACTCCTTTATCAATATGGTCGGCCATAGGGTGTTATTAGGCTGTTTGGGCCTTTGTGAATATTTAGTCATTAAGTTGTCATACAACTTAAGTCAATGGGCTTGACGTTCGAAGCCCAATGGGCCTTGAGGCCCAAAACTAACCCAAGGTCTTTAACGAACTTTATTCGTTTGAATAATTAACATATTAATTAATCCTTGCCATAAATAATTAAACCATTTAATTATCCTTACTCATCTCCGTTGTTTCTTCAATCTCTACCTTACATGGTGTACGATCCATTAGGTTCCTTTTAGCGAGGCAGTGGGTGATTAGAACTCTTTCAAATCGATTGTGAATTGAAACTTACTTTCAATTCTCCCTTCAGTGATTATACACGTTTAGGGCTTCCACAAACCATGAGTGACACCTAGCAGTATGTCATGGTTACCCAAGCTAATCAGAAGAGGTGGAAAACCTATTCAGTTTAGGATTACAATGCAATACGGTCTTTCTCTAATACAATACTCTTGACCACATTGTTTGGTTTGATAGTTTATTCATGTCTACTATCCAATGTGATTCTCTTACTTATATGATTACCTTGAATGTGATTTGGAACGATTTCCTAAATCTCATTCATACTCTGGCCAAAGATTCTTAATCATATCATAGAGTATTCTCCCTCAAACGGTTTGAAGGTTAGAGATCCCTTGTTGCGCATTCACTTGCCTCCATGGCTAAGTGGCTTAACCCCAACCATGCCGTGGACACCCTCTGACAGAGTGACTTTGACATAGTCAAAGATCAAGGACCTAACAACAAGACAACTATGATGCCTCAAGTCAAAGGACTACTTTGCATTATCTCAACCATGAGTTCTCATGTGACATGAGTATGAGAACTCATCGTTGATCGTGTTCAGTGGACTTATTCTCTATTGAGTACCAACATGCTTGTCTTGGTATCCATCACACCAATGACTCGAGACTAGTCACTCTCCCTAAGAGAAGACATAGCACGTACTGATCTTAACGGACTGTCAATGCCCAATTGGCAATCCTATGATCAGGAACGTTTAGGATATGTGTACGAAAGAGTATGGTCTCATGAATCTAACTTCTTTAAATTACATTCTCCTAATCACATATTCCTTGGACTTATCGTTTAAGCATATAACATTTATATGAGACATCTTCAAACAATAATCTTTGCCCTTGATATTAAACTAGATTAGTTTAACATGTGAAATGTTCGTAAAGTATCATCATATGATTTGGTTTTAGGGCACATTTCCAACAATTTTGCGGCATTTGATCCTTTGCACTTATATTACCCATTCTTTGACAATGATCACAAGACATACAAAAGGTTCTAGCATCCTGAAATAGAGTTGGCCAATAAAATCCACATTCTAGAACCTTGTGGGTTGTGCGTTGTGTCCCAAAGTGTCTCCCACATGCATAAGTATGACAGAATGTTAAAATAGAATTAAACTTCATATCATGCACACACTTAGGTATAATCTGATCCGAGCAATATTTCCATCAGTATGGATCATCCCAAACATAAAATCTAGCATCCTTTTTCAATTTATCACGTTGATTTCTGTTTAAAGTGTTTGGAACTTGTTTAGCCACCAAATAATTCACCAAATCAGCATACCAAGGCTCACTTACCTTAATGGACAAGAATTGCTCATCAGGGAATGTGTCTGAAATAGGTAAGGGCTCCTCCTCATGTACCATACAGCTTAGGTGGTCAGCCACCACGTTTGCACTCCCCTTTTTGTCTCGAATTTCGATGTCAAACTCTTGAAGAAGCAACATCCATAGAATTCGCCTTGGTTTGGCTTCCTTCTTGGTGAGCAAATACTTTAAGGCTGCATGATCAGTGAAAATAATAACTTTAGTACCAAGTAAATATGATCGAAATTTCTCTAAAGCAAAGACAATGGCAAGAAGTTCTTTTTCAGTGGTAGAATAGTTTAATTGAGCATCATTTAATATATGGGATGCATAGTAGATAACATGCGGCTTCTTGTCCTTTCTTTGGCCTAAAACAGCCCCTAATGTATAATCGGATGCATCACACATGAGCTCAAACGGAAGGCTCCAATCAGGTGGAACAATAATGGGTGCCGTGGTGAACAACTCTTTAAGGTGGTTGAAGGCTGCCGTGCACTCCTCATTGAAATCGAAAGTCACTTCTTTTTAGAGGAGACGGCAAAGAGGTTGGGAAACCTTTGAAAAATCCTTGATGAATCTTCAATAAAAACCTGCATGTCCAAGGAAAGAACGAACCTCTCTAACCAAAGTAAGATAGGGTAAGTGGGGCACAAGATTATCAACCTCAATACCTTTTTCAGAAATGTTATGACCTAAAACTATGCCTTTTTTAACCATGAAATGACTTTTTTCCCAATTAAGAACAAGGTTAGTTTCAATGCATCGTTTTAGAATCAAACTGAGATTATTCAAACAACCATCAAATGAATCACCAAAAATGTTGAAATCATCCATAAAAACCTCAATAATTTTCTCAACATAATTTGAAAATATGCTCATCATGCATCTTTGAAATGTAGCAGGTGCATTGCATAAACCAAATGACATGTGACGATAAGCAAATGTACCAAAGGGGCATGTGAAAGTGGTTTTTTCTTGATCTTCCAGGGCTATCACAATTTGATTATAACCTAAATATCCATCAAGTAAACAATAAAAAGCATAACCCGCTAACCTTTCAAGCATTTGATTAATGAATGGCAAAGGGAAATGATCCTTCCTTGTAGTGGCATTGAGCTTCCTATAATCAATACAAACCCTCCAACCTATTTGGATTCGAGTAGGAACAAGCTCATTTTCGGCATTTGTCACCACAATTACTCCAGATTTCTTTGGAACACATTGAACCAGAGAAACCCAACGACTATCCGAGATTGGATAGATTACTCCACAATCAAGTAGCTTGATTATGTCCTTCTTCACAACTTCCATCGTTGGAGGGTTAAGTCGGTGTTGAGCCTCTCGAGATGTTTTAGACCCCTCATCCAAAAGTATACGATGCATGCATGTGGTAGGGCTTATTCCCTTGATGTCGGCTAAGGTCCAATCAATTGCTATTTTGTACTCCTTTAACACCCTCACTAACTTACCTTCTTCTTGTGCCATGAGTGAGGAGGAGATAATGACGGGCAAGGTCTCATGGTCTCCCAAGAAAACATACTTCAAATGGCTTGGCAATGGTTTAAGTTCAAGAGAAGGTGGCTGCACAATAGATTGTTGTGGCAATGACTCAAGGACAGCCACGATCTCAACCATATCTACATTAGGGGGCACGGCATGGTATTCTTCATGCATGTCGTGGGTGGCCATTGTGGCTGCTCCATTGTTTGTCAACTCCATTCCTCTTGTAATGATCAATTCAAGTGCATCTTCATTCAATTGTTCAAAATGGTCCTGCACCAAGGAATCAATTATATGAATAGAAAAACATGAATGATCATCACTAGGATACTTGATGGATTCAGAAAGATTGAAATTAATAACTTCCCCATCAAATTCCATTGTCAAAGTCCCATTAAACACATCAATCTTAGTGCGGGCAGTTTTCATGAATGGGCGTCCAAGGAGGATTGGCAACAAAGGGGAATGGTCTGATTCATCCATTTCAAGCACGTAAAAATCCGCAGGAAAGATTAAATGACTGACCTGCACTAAAACATCTTCTAAAACACCCTTTGGATAGGCATTAGATCTATCGGCCAATTGAATAATCACACCATCATTTTTTAACTCACCTAGGTTCATAGATGCATAAATTGAATAAGGCATGACATTAATAAATGCACCTAAGTCTAGCATGGCATGTTCAAAATGATTATTGCCAATAACATAAGGAATTGTAAAACAGCCCGGATGTTTGCATTTAGGGGGCATTTTACGTTGTAAGATGGCTGAGACATTTTCACTCACCTTGACAACCTCCTTGTTTGAAATTCTCTTCCTAGTGGTGCAAAGTTCTTTTAAAAACTTGGCATACCTTGGAACTTGCTTAATTGCATCCAAAAGTGGTATATTGACTTGTACTTTTCTAAATGTTTCCAAAATGTCCTTTTCAGCTTCCTCATTCCTTGATTGCATGAATCTATGAAGAAATGGTACATTTGGGGGAATAACATTAGAAATAATCAAATTTGGAACCTCCTTACCCTTGGAAGACGAATGGGGCTGTTTGGGTGGCTGCGGCATGGGTGGTACTACCCTTGCCGTGGCTTGCTCTTGCTCCTCTTCCTTGAATTACAACTTCTCATCCTCCGTTGGGGCTGATTTAGATGATTGTGGGGTTGTTCCAACTTGTTTTCCACTTCACAACATGATTGCTTTGGCAGATTCGAATCCTTATTTCGAGTTGACAACGGTTGAACTAGGCAACTTGCCTTGCTCTCTGAATTGGCCCATGAACTCCGCAATCTGCCCTACTTGCTTTTCTAATTCATCAACCTTTTTGTCCCTATTTTGCAATCCTTGCGCCATAGAAGTTAGTAATTGAAAATTTTGATCATTATTTATGGACGAACCTGATTTGGATTGGGCAGGTTGTGCTTGGGGTTGTGTGGGTGTATATGACCTTTGGTAGAATCCCGGAGGTTGCTGCCTAAATGCATTTTGGTGTTGAGGTTGTTAGGGCTCCCTCCATTTGAAATTTGGATGATCTTTCCAACCAGGATTGTATGTATTAGAGAAAGGATCACTCCTTGGTTGGTTTTGGCTCCCATAACCCACGGCATTGGCAGATTCCCACCCTCCATTCTCGATTAATTGAGGGCACTTGTCTGTGAGATGTTCATTCATTGAGCACACGCCACAAATAGCCACACTTTGTACCATTGGTATTTCAACCACCTGCAAAAAAAGAGAAGAAAGATTAGCCATTTGATTTTGAAGTTCAGAAATAGCACTTACCTCATTTACTTGTGGCTGCCGTGGGGTTTCTCTTTGGCCAACGCCTTCATATTGTTGAGCATTCAATGCTCGGTTAGCAATTAAGGTATTGGCTGCCATGGGTGTTTTGTCCACTAAAGCTTCTCTCGCTGAGGTGTCTAGCATTTGGTGTTCAATTGGTAGAAGCCCTTCGTAGAAATATTGAAGAAGAAGCTCCTCATTCATTTGGTGATGTGGACATGAAGCAACAAGGGTTTAAAAACGTTCATAATAAGTTGGAAATGATTCACCTTGGTTTTGCTGAATGCCACTAATCCTTTTGTGTAAAAGAATGAATCGAGAAATTGGGAAAAACTTCTCCAAAACCACCCATTTCGTACTCTCCCATGATGTGACAGTTCCCGGGGCTAGTTCATACAACCAATCTTTAGCCTTTTCCAAAAGAGAAAAGGGAAAAGCTTTCATCTTCAAAATGCTCCCATCAACATTTACGAGGGTCATGCTCGAGCAAACAACCTCGAACTCCTTCAAGTGTTTATTAGGATCTTCCATGGACAACCCATGGAACTTAGGAATATGGTGCAGTAGGCTTGACTTTAATTCAAACTCATCGGCCTTGTTTGGGGCTGCCCTTGGATATTGAATGCATAAGGGCATGGCATTGTCCAATCCCGAATCGGAAAGCTCCTTGATTGTTCGGTTGTCCGCTGCCATAGCTTGTTTTTCCTCAAAAATCTGAGTCATGGCCTCCTCTTCCACCTGTACTTCGTCCTCTTCACGATTTGGTGCAGGTTCAGGTGGTTGGGGCTCTTGTTGATTCCTCGTCCTTCTCAAAGTTCGCTCGAAATCGTCGTCAAAGTCTAAGATATTCTCACGAATCGGATGAGAACTCCGAGGCATAAATTAGTACCTACAAACAAGAAAACAAAACAAGGTTAGCAACTAAAACAAAAACAAAAACAAACGAAATGAAACAAAAAGAAATAACAAGGATTAGCAAATTTGCTAATCCCCGGCAACGGCACCAAAATTTGATGTGAAAAAATTAACTTAACACACAAATTAAACCCTCTTTTGACAATTGTAGTATATATGTAAGTAGGGATCGTTCTTAAGCCGGGGATTAGGAGGGATTGCTAAACACTCCAAACTGACTCAAATAGATAAAACTAAGCTTTAAAACACTTAACTAGACTCAAAAGACTCAGCACAAGTTCACAAGACTCAAAATAAGCTAAAAACACTCAAAACTACCTAAAAACACAATCTAAAACATATTCTAACTAGTTAGACACTCTAAAGTAAAGGGGAATTTGGTTTTGGATGAAAATTAAATAAAACAAAGCAAGAACTAAAACTAGGCAGATTGCACAGATTTGGTGAAATATATCGATGATGGGCTAACTACGAGGTTTTTCTCCACACATGACATACTTGCATACAAAACAATTTCCAGTTGCTTTTTCAATGAACCATGAACCTCAACACCCCAAGTTAATTAGGTACGCTTAAATTAACCCTCATATTCCCCTTAAGTCATTGAATTGAATGGAAATTGCGCATTGCAATCAAATTATTCCTTAAAAGTTCCCTACATGAAAGCGCATAATAGAGAAACAATCAAAGATCATTAAGTTCTATGGAAATCATAAGTGTTGACAAGACATTCGTAACTATGAAAACGCATGATACTTATGCTAGGAATTTACTTAACATGATTGTGGCTAACAACCTTTACTACTTATGAATATAAGTTCATAACGATTAGGTGAAACTCCCTTATATCCTAGCATAATATTTATGCATACAAATTAAGTGTGCACTCTCAACTCACATGCATAAACACGTTTTAATTCAAACAGATAAGTAAACTGAATTCACAATTCATGAAATCACAACTAGATGTAATCAAATCATATTGCAAGCATAGCCATGGTTTCAAAATTCCCCTAGCTAATAGGGTTTAGTTCCTCATACTCACAAAACAAAGAGTATTGAATTTAAACATCGAAAACAAAAGAAAGATTACATCTAAAACGTTCCAGCAACTCGAACTCGAATGGCAAGCACGTCCAAGGGCTCTCATCATTTTTCCTTGCTGCAGCAGAAGAGATAAGTGATGGTTTTGGGGGTGATGGATGCTAAGAATGGCGTGGGATGGCTGATTAGGGTGAAAGGGTGTGGCTGGATGATAGGAGCATATTTATGCGCCTTAGTTAGCTAGTTCTTATGCATCTTTGTTATGTTTTCTTCGTTAAAGTAGTCTTTTAAGCTACTTTCTTGTGTTTTCAGGTTTAGCGGACGTATTACATGAAACGATGCAAATTGGAGCTTTTGGAGCAAAATGTGAGCTTGGATTGAAAATGACATGCTTGGAACACAAGGTTGGGATGAAATTGAAGAGTTGAAGATTTGAGGTTTCCTACTTGAAGTAGGAAAGCTAAGCCTAAAAGTTTCCATTTTGGGTTGATCTTTCCTAAATCGGAATTGGCAACCAAAGTTTCTAAAGTTGGAAGTTTCTATTCTTGGAGGTTTCTAATTTCGAGAGTTTCTATTCTCGGCGTTGGGCTTTTAGATGACCTAAACCCAAATTCCTTGTGGACCTTTATCCTCTGCCGTACCCTAGGGCCTAATTATCTAAATTCTGCCATGTTAAACCCTAACCCAATTCTCCTAAACCCAAGCCGCACATTTCCTTCCTAGAAGCCTATTTTACAAACCCTAGCCCATGTTCACTTAAGTGCCGCACAAACCCTAGCCCATTGTTGTCTAATCTGATTTCATTAGGGTTTTAGGTGCTTATATATTTGTGTTTTTACCACCTGGCCGTTCATCTTCTTCCCTCTCCATAAAATCAGAAAATCATCTCCCCCTTTCCCCACCTTGCCGCAGCCACCATCACCAAAACCACATCTTGCCGCAGCCTTTGATCCATTCCAGCCACCATCCTCCACCTTTAGACACCATTCCACACCTCCATAACTCTTTCCCACACCTTGCCGCACCACCCTACCATCCTAACTCCCTTCTAAAAACCAAAAACACATCCAGCAAACTCCATTCACGCCAGAACCTGTCCCTCACCTTTGCCGAGCCCAACCTACACCCAAATCCATATTCTCTGACCCCAAACCTTCCTAGCCGTGCCCTACACCTATCCTAGATAGTTTTCCACCATTCTCCCTCATCCAAAGTCATCCAAAACCATCCAAAAACCCCCTAAACCAACTCTGCCGCAACAAGGAGAAGAAGAAAGAGGAGCTTTCTGTGCAGAATTCAAAGTGGACTTCTTTGGCATTTTAGGTGTAATCTTTCTTATGTCTTCGATGTCTCAATTCAATAAACTTTGTGTTGTGAGTATGAGGAACTAAACCCCCTTAGTTGGGGGGTGATTCGAAACCATGTACATGCTTGCAATTTGATTCGATTACATTCAGTTGTTATTTCATGAGTTATGGATTCAATTCGTTCATCTATTTGATTGATAACTTATTTGTGTATGTTGATTGAGAGTGCACGCTTAGTTTTCATGCATGAATATGATGCTAGATTATGAAGGAGTTTCACCTAATAGTTACAATCTTATAATCACAAGTAGTGAAGATCGCTTGAAAACGATCGCGTTGAATGAATTCTTAGCATAAGTTTCATGCAATTCATAGTAACAAATGCTTCGTCAATGCTTATGTTTTTCATAGAACGTAATGATTCTTGCTTGTATCTCTATTATGCAATTCATGTAGGGAACTTGTAGGGAATGTTTTGGGTTGTCGTATGCAATCATCCAACTTAATAACTCGTGGAAAAACTGAGGGTTAATTAGTGCAATTCACGGTTAACTTGGGGCGTTGAGTATTCATAATTTATCGGAAGAACAACTGAAAATCGTTTTGTTTGCAAGTGTGACATGTGTGGAGAAGAACCTCCTAACTAGCTTTTTAACCATCTATTTCACCAAAATCGTTTTTACAATCTGTTTAGTTTCAAGTTTCTGTTTTGTTTTCAATTTTAGTCCAAAACAATTCCCCCTTTAATTTGAAGTCTTAGATTAGTTAGAAAGTGTTTTGATTTGTGTTTCTAAGTATTTTGATTCAAGTTTTCATCAAATTTCGTCCAAATTAGTGTAGGTGCTCAAAACTGCCCAGAAAGTGGTTTTTAGGCAGTTTTGAGCCTTCTAGTTGCTGTTTTAAGTTTTAGGTTTGTTTAAGTGTTTTAACTTTTAGTTTTGCATTCTTTGAGTCTAGTTTAGTGTTTTTAACTTTGTTTTTGAGTGTTTAAGTCAGTTTCCAAGCGTTTAGCAATCCCTCCTAATCCCCGGTCTAGAACGATCCCTACTTACATCTTCGCTACAATTTGACAAAAAGAGGGTTTAATTTGTGTGCTTATCTATTTCGCATCACTGGATGTATGTGGGACTGAATGGCTTGAATGAATGATGTAGAATAGTGTCTAAGGTTGCGGCAAGGGTGTTTCTGAATGGCATGAAGGGTGGTCCCGAATTTATGGCTGAAAACTTGTATTTATAGGCTAAGGTATTCACAAAATCTGATGGGAAAGGGTTAGGGTTTTGGAGATAAAAGGCTTGGCCCATCCAAGGGAGAAAAGAACTAGGGTTTTATGCAGATATTTAGGCTTCTAGAACATTAGGTGCGGCACAAACCCTAGGGGAGATAGATTAGGGTTTAACTTGGCAAAAATTAAAAGGCTTAGACCCTAGGGTTTGCGGCATAAGGGTTTAATCCACCAAGGAAAGGGTTTTGGCCCACTTAGTTTCTGAAAAGGATTTGTATAACCCCAAATCCACAAGGACTAAGGCCTAATACATCAAAATCCACAAGGGAAAAAGGTGACGGAAGGCACGGCAAGGGACTTTAGGGAAGGATTAGGAACTCCTAAGTCAAAATTAGAAACCTTCAAGAATGGAAACCTCTAAGAATAGCAACTTCCAACTTTAGAAACTTTGGTTTCCAATTCTAAACTCTTTGTTCTTCATTTTCAATTCTTCATTTCATTATTCATTCCTAGCCTCCTTTGATCTTCAATTTCGTCCATCCATTTGGTGAAGGGAAAATTATGAGTTTAACACATGGGATTTCTAAATGACTAGCATGCATATACAATTCAAAATTTATATACATGAGCAACGGAATCAATTTATCAAATAATATCAAAGCTATAGTCATGCAAATCCCCTTCAAGGTTCATAGGTTTATATATAATGCATCTAAAACATTTAAGTTAAGAATAAAGTGAAGGTATAGATCTATACCTCTTGATCTTGATTTTAGACCAAGGATGGACCACCTCCAAGTCCTTTGCTCCTTGAAGTCCTTGAGCCTAGCCTCCCTCCTTGCCTCCTCCACTTTGTTAGTAAGAGTGCTCCAAGGTTCTCCTTTAGTCTCCAAAGGAGAAGACCTCTAAATATCCACACCCACTAGTGTAGTGAGATGGATGGAGGAATAACCAAAAGGGTGAAAGATTGTTAGCTAATTCACCCTCTAGGTGGCCGGCCTTTGTGGTTTTAGAGAGATGTTTTCTTTTGCCTCTTTGTTGTTTTAAAACACACAAAAACCCTAAGGATTAAAACTCTATAAAGTTCCTTATATAGACAAAAAGAAACCTAGTCAACAACTTGACTAAATATCTCTCCCAAACCCTTTAAGTGGCCGGCCCTTTAGTGTTTCATTTGGGCTTTGGGCTTTTATTATTTCAAGTCATCCTATGCTTGAATAAAAGCCCAATGGGTTTAGGCCCAATGGGCCCAATAAAACCCGAACGTTTCTTTAAGCCCAAAACGATCTTTATCGCTTTTATGATTTCTTTTAGACTTTCTAAATTAATCACAACACTTGATTAATCCAATTAATTATTCCTTTATCCATTAATTACTCACTACAATAGTGTGTCGGTGTACAATCATTTTAGGTTCTAATTAGCAAGGCAGTGAGGTGATTGACATCAATCCAATTGATATTTTTAATCCAATCACTTAGTGAATTAAAACTTCCTTTTAATTCACCTTTCTTCTTTGATGACTACATTTAATCATCTAGAAGAACTCACAAGCTATGAGTGACATCTAACCATATGTCATAGCTACCCAAGCTAATGTAGAAGTTGTTCGGAGAACCTATTGAGTTGGAATTACAATGTAATTCGATCCTTCTCTAAAACAATACTCTCAATCACATTACTAGGGTATGGATATATTATGTCAAACCCCTAATGTGATTATTCCTTCTTATATGATTCATTTGAGTCGTATAGGAACGCTTTCCTTTATTAGGCTCGATACTTCGGCCGAAGATTCCCGAATCATATCTTAGAGTATTCTTCCTCTCTTACCGAGGATTAGAGATTCCTTGTTGCGCATTCACTTGCCTTCATGACTAAGTGGCTTAACCCCAATTATGCTGTGGACATCCGCGAATGGGGTGACTTTGACATAATCAAAGATTAAGTACTTAGCCACAAGACAACGACGATGCCTCAGGTCAAAAGACTACTTACATTATTCCAACCATTAGAGTTACTTGCTTGACATGTGAGTAGACCTCCATGCAAGTACTCTCGTTCGATTGTGTTCAGTGAACTCATTCCCTTAATGAGCACCTACATACTTGTCTTAGTGTCACTACACAAATGGGATGAGACTTTCCATTCTTCCATTTGAAGTGGACACAATATGTACCGGTCTAAGTATTGTCAGTGTCTCTCCGACAATCCAATGACCAGGAACCTTTTTGGACATAATGGTTATGTGAAGAAGGTCTCTGTAGTCTAACATCATTAGATTACTTCTTCAATCGATCCATTGTCCATAGATTCATTAATAAGGACATATATCATTTATTGAGATAGTCCTAATTAGTATCTTTGCCATTCGATGTATAAGAGTCATCCATACATCGATTCATTTGTCCTGAAAGGTTTCTTCCAAAGATTGACTTTCAGGGCATATTTCCAACAATCTCCCACTTGCACTAAAGTCAATCACTAGTGTATCTTATACATCTTGTTGAGAGAGCTTATGCTCGTAGGTTAACTTGGTTATGTATTAATCCCTTTTATTATTTAAAAGGGATTTTCTTATCAAATGTTTCCAAAACATTTGATGATGTCTCTTTATTGTGTTCGAATACTTTGATGAGACCTTGATTCCATGGCTTAAGCTATCGCCCCATTACGTCGTAGTATCCTACTAACGACCTTATGGTTTGGATTCAATCATTGGTTCTAAAAGAACCCCTTCCATTCAAAACACCTTTTGAAGCAGTTTCTAAAACTATATATCGACATATATTTCGTTTGTATACTTTATACAAACTTTGCTCCAACCTTGAGACCATTGTAGTACAATACTAACAATTCATTCACATGATTAGTACTTCATCCATTATGAAGTTCCATTTGTTAAAATGGCTTATTTTCACTTTGGTTAACAACCTAAGTGAATGCACGCTTCCAGAGTCCCACTCTGATGTTTCTTTCTTAAAGGCAATAATACTCTTTCAGTTGCTTTGGTTCTGATCCTGGGATATAGTAATATCTTAAAGTGACAACCCCTGTGGTTCTTCACCTTTGGATATCTACTTCACAAGTCAATACATGTGTCCCTTTTGTGATTTTATGACACATTCATTATAAGGGTTATGAAAGTGATTTCCTATCACATAGGAAAATGCTTTCTTAAATCTACAACATTTGAGATTCAATTCCCATATAACATTATTGAGATAGCCTTGCTATATCAATAAGTCCAATTTCAAGTCTATACTTCAAAATTGACCATGTCATGTTTTGTCATTTCTCGAGTAACATCTATGTTTTATCAAGTCTACCGAATAGACTTTATTCACATCTTGTTGCTCAAATTATGACATCACTCCCACTGGCCTTGTTGTAACTTAGCATTCATTCAAAATAACAATTATATTTTCTTGATTTGAATGCATATTGCTCCCACTAACTTAAATGAATCACACACAAAAGAATTCCTTCTCAAGTAATTCCATTTGAAATGTGTGACTTGTTCCATTAAGTCTATTCATTTAAATTATATGGTGTCATACACCATACTTCAAGTTTTAGTCATACTAAGACCTTTAATGTAGTCATATAAGAATTATCCAAGTCTTTAGTGGAAGCATGGCTCCTACTAAGGATATAGAAACTCAACCATTCCTTCTAGGTGGTTGATATAATTCTTTATTAAAACTACATAGAGCAATATTGTTACATGAGATGTTGAATTTGGATTGTCTTGTTGTTAAATCATATGTTGTGACTCATTTTGAACTTATTTCCCTTTTGTTTCATCAACTTGTCCATATGCTTAGTTATTTAGCTTGGTCTCATAAAAGAGAATGATGGACAACTCCCAACATATAACCATTTTATGCTAGGTTGACGAAACCAACATTCAAAGACTATTCTTTAGAATGTCACACAACATAGAATTTTAACATTTGAAGAGCTTGAGTCCTTTTAACAATTAAAATTACAAACTTTTAATAATAGTCAAGTACTATTATTCTTTAGACAACTATAAACCAATCACATTCAAGTTTATATCCATTTTCACACCTCCCACTATTTCTCATGACTTTAATGAGAAATCACTTCATACATTCAAAAATGTATAAAAGTTGAGTATATTGGAAGAAGACATTGTGTAGTAGCTTTAAAACATTTCAAGCTTATTTGTTTCAATCTTCACTAAGTTAATGTCTTGTTATTAAGTGACTAAAGTCTTTAAACATTTTATAGATTTAGACACTTCTTTCTTGGTTTAATCACTAACACAATTGACATTTTAAAACCTTTTAAAGAATGCCCAATTAATTGTTCAAAATTACTAATTGAATCAAGAGTGATCTTGATCATTGTGTTTCAAGTGATAACCATATAAGAAACGTTTTTCTTATTACTTATATCATTATAATGTGATCTTCCTTTTCATCAAGAAAGGATTCTCTAGACTTTTGTCAATTCATATAGAACTCATAGGTAGACAAATGGAACCAAATTTAAAGATTCATTGTATCCTTTTATGTCCTACATGTGAGATCTATCCATAACTGATAAATCTAAAGTTTGGTTATCATATTACAATAAGTGATATAACTCTTGTATCTCATCTAGGATACAACAAGACAATTTTCAATTCATGACACTACTTTAAGGAAATAGTATATTAAAAAGGCATTTTTCACATTACATTAATATGATAGTTCAAACATTCATAATGTTTAATACAAAAAGTATTAGCTCTATACATTTAGAGACCAATTTAAATACCTTTATACATTTAGGCACTAATAGTGGTCTTCCATCATATGAAGCCACATAATAAGTTCTTAACAAAATAAGAAAGTTTAAAGACAATCTTTAATGCCTAACAAACTTCCTAAGTAGTAAGCAAAAAACATAGTGGCCGAACCCTTCACCACATTTTCCTTGCTTGTTCATCTTCTACTTGGCTTCTCCACCTATATACAATTATACAAGTGATTAGCTCTTTATATAAAATATAAATATTTAGAAGATCTAACATTTAGAATTGAAGATAAGAACATAAACCATACCTTGTGGCTTGAGATTTAAGACTTGCAAGGTATAACCTGCAATTCCTCCTCCAATGCCCCTCCTTTCCACAGTGGTGGCAAGTCCCTTTGGGCTCCTTTGCCTTCTTTTTCCTCACTCCTCCTTTCGGCTTAGGAGTGGGTGACTTCTTCTCCTTCCCTTTGCCTTTGCCTTGCGGCTTGGCCTTGGAAGAGGATGGCTTGTTGTAGACTACTGCAGAAGTCCCTACAACATTCTCTTTCTTCATAGTCTTCTCGGTAGTTACTAACATATTTAGTAACTCAGAGAGAGTACTATCCATCTTATTCATATTGTAGTTCATTACGAACTGCGCGAATGAATCAGAAAGAGAAGCCAATATGAAGTCCTGGGCCAATTCCCCGTCAAGTGGAGTACCAAGGTTCTCCAATTGTTCAATGAATCCTATCATCTTCAGTACATGCTGATGCACTGGAGCCCCTTTGACCATCTTGGTCTTCACAAGTTCACAAACAGTGCTAAAGCGACGGTTGCGCGTCCCTTCACCATATAACTCCGTAAGATGGAGTATTATGGAAGATGCACTGTCCATGCCCTCGTGCTGTCTCTGTAGCTCCTCATTCATGGAAGCCAACAGATAGCACTTGGCTTGTGTGTCATCCTCAACGTGCTTGTCAAACTTAGCACGTTCATCCTCAGTAGCCTCAGGCCCGAGAGGTATGTGAGGTGGAGCCTTGTCTAGTACATAAACAATCTTCTCCAATGTTAGGAGAATCTTGACATTACGATAGCACGATGGGAAATTGTGCCCCTCTAGGCAATGTTTGTCGAGTATTTTCGCGAGTGTGCTTCCAACCATATCTAAATACATAAACAATAAAATAATTAGTTTGATTGTTGATTAAGTCAAATGATTCGGGTCTTTAAACCGAATGACACCACCCACCATTTTTGGAAAATTCCATATCCCTCAAGATGGAATCCGGGAGTTTTCAAAGAAAGCTCCTAGCGGGTTATGGGAGGCTCACTATTACCAAGCCCACCTCACGATGATACGATGTTGGCTAGCAAAAATAATAATGAGAGGGTACAATTACCCATTCACAACAACCTCTTGTGATTACCCATCTTTTTGGCCTCTAGAGAGCAATGCCTCACGATGATAGGATGTTGGCATCATTTCTCTTAGTTAAGTTCTTTCCCACCATGCTGGTTTAGATAGGGGTTCAAGCATGACCTCACGATGATACGATGTTGGCCACACTCGTTGCCTACCTTAACCTCATCAAATGTTTTAAATAAACTCCTCCTGAGTATAAGCATGCACTTTGCACTCCCCCATGATAGGGTGAAGGCGATGTACAAGTCATAAACGATTGGAGCCTACCACGGTGGAAGGCCACGAAAAAGTGTTCAAAGCACTCTTACGCTTTCAACTTAATATTGTATGTTGGTTGAGGGATTTAAGGTCTCATCAATTTTATTTATTTAATCATATTCAAATAAATAATGTCCTATTACAACTACTAGTCCAAAGTTAATAAAATTAGTAGCATATGATATCCCCACTATTCGTTTTCATAAAACAAATCAATATCAAAACATTTTTCAAAATATTGGAGATATATATAACTACTAATTGTTTTCATTATAGTTTAGTAGCGTATGATACTCCCACTATTTGTTTTAAGAAAATCAAATCAATATCAAAAACGAATTTTTCACATATTGGAAGTAACTACTACTACTAAGGTTTTTGCATTCCTTTTAAATTGGACTTTATAGTTATCTTAGGCTCTTGGATGACCATGGACTTATTAGGTTATTGCAACAATGAGCCAACATTGTTGAATATAAACTCGGGGAGGTTGTGTCAATTTAATTACGTGCTTGTCAATCCAATTAAAACATTTTCATTGAGCCATTAGAAATGAAAGACAATCATTCATTGCTAATTAGGGCATTGGACCCATTTAATCTTTAATCTCATGTCAAAACCCTCTTTTAGTTATGTCTCCTTACCAATAGTTAAAGAAACTCTAGTCTAGCACTAGAGGGAATCAACTAACTAAAAGAGATTAAGAAATAATAAGAATTACAAACCGATTTGTACAAATTCCTACAAATTACACATACTAAGAGGGAGAGATAGATTAATGTCAAATGCGACAAGGTCCAACAAAAACAGTAATTAAAACACATTCCCAAGGTTCAAACAATTTGATTTTAGCGCCTTATCTCATAGCTCAATTATCGTTTAAAGCATAAGTCCATAGTCACCCTTTTTCTAACTACTTAATCACATTAAATAATCAAAATGGAATGCAACATGAACATTTAGATTTAGTGCATATGGGCATAATAGAATTATGAGTTTAAACAACTAACAAAATTAAAATCAAATATTTTAACTTTCTAGTTAGTATGGGCCTAAATGCAAATAAGAAAAAGTTAGGGGTCAAACCGTAAATACTCAAAAGTACAAAATATCTTTTTCAAATTACAAAAGACCCCCCAAGTGGATAAATCCACTAGGGCGGCCGGCCACATTAAGGGGAGATGGGAAGTCTCACCCATCTTGCTTTAATTCAATGCAGGTAGAAAAATCCAAATTTGCATGTCACTTAGTTTTGGCTTAAAAGGCTTTAATGAAAAAGATGTGGCATCTTAAACTTGGACATGTGAACCTTGATAAGATTCGCAAGATGTCGAAAGACGGATATTTCCGCCCATTAGGTAATGACCAGATGGGTACTTGTGAATGTTGCTTGAAAGGGAAAATGACCAAATCTCCATTTACTGGAAAAGGAGAGCGTGCCACTGAAATTCTAGGGTTAATCCACACTGACGTTTGTGGACCTATGTCTACTACGTCGAGAGGAGGCTTCTCCTACTATATCACATTCACCGACGATCACTCTCGGTTTGGCTATGTGTATCTTATGAAGTGCAAGTCAGAATCCTTTGAAAGGTTCAAAGAATTCAAGAATGAAGTTGAGAAGCAAACTGGGAAACAGATAAAGACCCTAAGATCAGATCGAGGGGGTGAATATCTGAGTAATGAGTTCCTAGATTATCTCAAAGAGTGTGGAATAATATCACAGTGGACTCCTCCAGGAACTCCTCAACTTAATGGAGTTTCTGAAAGGAGAAATCGAACCTTGATGAACATGGTTCGTTCTATGATGAGTTCCGCTGATCTACCAGTAACATTCTGGGGATATGCTCTATATACAGCAGCTTACTTGCTTAATAGAGTACCTTCCAAGTCAGTTCCACAAACGCCCTATGAGATATGGCATGGAAGAAAGCCAAGTCTTAAACATGTTAAGATTTGGGGTTGTGAAGCATATGTCAAGAAGCTTGAAGCTACTAAGCTTGAAGCGAGATCAGTAAGATGTTATTTTGTGGGATATCCTAAAGAAACTATGGGATATGAGTTCTACCATCCTGACGACCAGAAAGTCTTTGTCGCCAGAAATGCTATGTTTCTTGAAGAACAATTTGTTCTCAAAGGAACTATAAGCAAACAGATGGAAATTAATGAGATTAATAATGAACCACAAATGAGCACTCGACATATTGACAATCCTGTTCCTAAACCCCTAGCTCCACGTAGATCTGAACGGGTTAGTAAGCCACCTGAAAGGTATGGCTTAGACAATGACTTTGATGAATTGTGCCTTCTAGGTGACAATGAAACAAAGGAGGACCCTAGAGACTACACTGAAGCAATGTCCGACATTGATTCAAAGAGATGGCAAGAGGCCATGAAATCCGAGATGGATTCCATGTATCAAAATCAGGTCTGGACTCTTGTAGACCCTCCAGAAGGTATTGTACCTGTTGGAAACAAATGGGTCTTCAAGAGGAAGATAGGCGTTGATGGGAACGTGGAGACTTATAAGGCTAGACTAGTAGCCAAGGGTTATAGGCAAAGAGAAGGGATTGACTATGAAGAAACCTTCTCTCCTGTAGCCATGATTAAGTCCATTCGGATTTTGCTTGCGATAGCTGCGTACCATGATTATGAGATATGGCAAATGGACGTGAAGACGGCCTTTCTGAACGGCTACCTAGAGGAAGAGCTCTATATGACTCAACCCGAAGGTTTCGTGTCCAAGTCTGAAAAGACTAAGGTATGCAAGCTCCAAAGGTCCATTTATGGACTTAAGCAAGCCTCCAGGAGCTGGAACATTCGTTTCGACACTGAAATCAAAACGTTTGGTTTTACTCAAAACGAAGACGACAATTGTGTTTATCAAAAGGTCGTTGGGAATGCAGTAGTATTCCTAGTGTTATATGTAGATGACATATTACTATTCGGGAATGACACTGCAATACTTTCTTCTGTAAAAGTGTGGTTGTCCAAAACCTTCCACATGAAAGATTTGGGAGATGCATCTTATGTACTTGGGATAAAGCTCTATCGTGATAGATCCAGAAAATTAATTGGATTATCCCAATCTATGTACATTGATAAGGTGCTAAGTAGGTTCCAGATGGAACAATCTAAGAAAGGTTTTCTTCCTGTTGGACATGGAATTCACCTTTCTAAATCCATGGAACCTAAAACTCCTGAAGAGATACGGCAAATGAGTTGTGTTCCTTATGCTTCAGCCATAGGAAGTCTTATGTATGCCATGATATGCACAAGGCCAGATATTGCATATGCTGTGAGCATTACTAGTCGATATCAATCTAACCCAGGATCAGAACACTGGGGAGCTGTCAAGACGGTCCTTAAGTACTTAAGAAGAACTAAGGACATGTTCCTCGTGTATGGAGGAGCATCAGAGTTGCGAGTGGAAGGCTATACAGACGCAGATTTCCAATCTGACGTCGATGATAGAAGTTCCAACTCCGGATATGTATTCACTCTGAATGGTGGGGCTGTCAGTTGGAAAAGCAAGAAGCAAAGTGTAATTGCTGATTCCACGACAGAGGCTGAATATGTCGCTGCAGCTGAAGCCGGCAAAGAAGCGTTCTGGATGAAGAAGTTCATCGCTGAACTTGGGGTGGTTCCAACCATTACATCACCAGTAACTTTGTACTGTGATAATAGTGGGGCGATAGCTCAAGCCAAGGAACCCAGGGCACATCAAAAGAACAAGCATATTGACAGACGCTTTAATATCATTAGAAGATATGCTGCCGAGGGGAAAATCAATATCCTCAAAGTTGCTTCAGCCGATAACGTAGCAGATCCACTGACAAAGCCAATGTCTCAGATCCAGCTTGACCGTCATATGGAAAAGATGGGTATTAGATACATGGGAAGGTGGCTTTGAGTGCAAGTGGGAGATTGTTGGAAGTATGCCCACAAAGCCACTCATTTGATGTAATAGCTTTTTGGAATACTTATTGTGTTAAACTATTATATGTTTAATGGAGGGCAATCCTATTGTTAATCACTATTTATTTGTATCATGTGTTTAAACAATAAGGGAATCCAAGGAATGTATTTGTTCTAAGAGAAAAGTGATCTAATGAGTTAGATTATCGAGACATTTCTCTTATGTTCATTCCTAAAACGTTCCTAGCCATAGGATTGCTAATTGGGCATTGACAATCTGCTAAGGCTAGTATGTGTTATGTTGACTCAATCGTGAGTATAACTAGTCTCAAGTCATTTGGTGTTGGACACTAAGACAAACACATAGGTGCTCGAAAGAGTACTCGAGTACACTGAACTACGATCAAAAGAGAGTTCGAACATACATGTCATGTATGAACTCTAAGGTTGCAATATGCAAAGTAGTCCTTTGACCTGAGGCATCATCGATGTCTAATGGTTAGGTCCTTGATCTTTGATCCTGTCAACGGCATTCCTTTGGAGTGTCCACGGCATTGTTGGGGTCAAGCTATCTAGTCATGTAGGCATATGAATGTACAACAAGGGATCTCTAACCTTCCATGGTGGAGGGAGAATACTCTAAGATATGATTCTAAAGTCTTTGGCCAAAGCAAATGAATATGACTTAGGAAGTTTGTTCCAAATCATATTCAAGGGAATCATATAGGAAAGTATCACATTGGATAGTAGACATGAAACCAACTATCACTTAAACAATATGATTAAGAGTATTGTATTAGAGAAGGACCGTATTGCATTGTAATTGTAACTGGATAGGTTCTCCAACCAATTCTACTTAGCTTGGGTAACCATGATATGCTGCTAGGCGTCACTCATGGTTTGTGGAAGCCCTAATGGTTAGCAAACACTAATCAACAAAAAGGGAGAATTGAAATGTGGTTTCAATTCACAATCGATCGTTAAGAGTAACATCGCCCACTGCCTCGCTAATTGGAACCTAATGGATCGTACACCGAGTAAGGATGTATGTGAAGAAATTATATGAAATGGATTAGCAATTAAATGGTTTAATTGAAGAATGGTCAAGATTAATTAATTAGTTAATTAATTATACGAAAGGTTCGTATTGGGCTTATATGTTGGTTTTGGGTTACGGGGCCCAAAAGCGTTTTGGTCCAAAAGGCCCATTATGTTTAAGTTGTATGACAACTAAAACAAAATGGGCAAATAGCCCAATAACAATAAGGAGGGCCGGCCATTAGGGTGAATTGCAAGTTTGCTTAATTGCAAGCTTGCCACTCACCAAAGAAATGAAGTATAAAAGGAATTTTATAGCTTTATTTTCATTAAGGTGTTTTCTAATTGAAATTGGGTGAAACGTTCTCTCCATTTTCTTCCAAGAGGGCAGCCACTAAAGGAAGGGACATCTAGCAATCTCTTCTTCCTTAAGTCATCCATATCATCTTCATAAAATACATCCTTGGTGTAGAGAATTAGAGACATCAAGCTTTTGGTGTTTTGGAGAACAAATCCTTATTTCTCAAATCTTCAAAGGAGCACCAAAGGGAGGATAACACAAGGAGGATTCAAGGAGCTTGGAGGTGACTTGAAGGCCCTCCACTTGGGTGAATCCCTTGTGTAAACAAGGATGATCTTCAAGGGTAAAGAAACTCTAAATCTTTACTTCTCTTTAATGTTGTTAAAGAGTTTTTTTTGGTTCACCATATACTAGGCTTTGAAAGTCATGGGTTTTATGAATTGTTTTTGGATGCATGCCTACTTTAAAGTGTTAATTGCTAGCATATGTATTCAAATGTTCATACTTGTTCTTAGCTAGGACAAAATTTTTCCTTCATAATCACCCAAAGAGAGGGCCTTCATCCTTGCATCTTAGATCTATGGATTTGGATGGATGAAATGGTTCTCCAAGTTCCCAAAATTGAGAACCTCTAAGTCTTCACAACAAGGTTAGATTTAAGTAGAAATGAGTGACCTAGAGGAAGCAAGATTGCTAGCTAAATTCCTCTAGGGTGGCCGGCCTCTTTAGAGAGAAAGGAGAGCTTTGTGTTCTCTCCAATTTCCTAAAAAAAACCCTAAATGAATTTTGGCTATAAAGTCATATTTATACCTTAATTCATTGGAGTGGCAAACTTGTAAATAAGTCCAAAACCCACTCCATCTCTAAATGGCCGGCCTTAAGGGTTTCATTGGGCTTTTAAGGCCTTTGTGAATTATTAGTCATTAAGTTGTCATACAACTTAAGTCAATGGGCTTGACGTTCGAAGCCCATTGGGCCTTGAGGCCCATAACTAAACCCGTGGTCTTTAACGAACTTATTCGTTTGATTAATTAACATATTAATTAATCATTGCCATAAATAATTAAACCATTTAATTATCCTTACTCATCTCCTTTGTTTCTTCAATCTCCACCTTACACGGTGTACGATCCATTAGGTTCCTTTTAGCGAGGCAGTGGGCGATTAAAACCATTTCAAATCGATTGTGAATTGAAACTTACTTTCAATTCTCCCTTTAGTGATTATACACGTTTAGGGCTTCCACAAACCATGAGTGACACCTAGCAGCATATCATGGTTACCCAAGCTAATCAGAAGAGGTGGAGAACCTATTCAGTTTAGGATTACAAATGCAATACGGTCTTTCTCTAATACAATACTCTTGACCACATTGTTTGGTTTGATAGTTTATTCATGTCTACTATCCAATGTGATTCGTGTGCTTATATGATTACCTTGAATGTGATTTGGAACGACTTCCTAAATCTCATTCATACTCTGGCCAGAGATTCTAAATCATATCATAGAGTATTCTCCCTCAAACAGTTTGAAGGTTAGAAATCCCTTGTTGCGCATTCACTTGCCTCCATGGCTAAGTGGCTTAACCCCAACTATGCCGTGGACACCCTCCTTTTGGAGTTACATTTGACATAATCAAAGATCAAGGACTTAACCACAAGACAACTATGATGCCTCAGGTCAAAGGACTACTTTGCATTATCCCAACCATGAGTTCTCATGTGACATGAATATGAGAAATCTTCGTTGATCGTGTTCAGTGAACTCATTCTCTATTGAGCACCTACGAACTTGTCTTGATGTCACACACACCATTGACTCGAGACTAGTCACTCTCCCTGAAAGAAGACATAGCACGTACTGATCTTAACGGACTGTCAATGCCCAATTGGCAATCCTATGATCAGGAACGTTTAGGATGTGTCTACGAAAGAATGGTCTCATGAATCTAACTTCTTTAGATTGCATTCTCCCAATCACATATTCCTTGGACTTATCGTTTAAGCATATAACATTTATATGAGACGGCTTAAAACAATAATCTTTGCCCATTATATTTAAACTACATTAGTTTAACTTGTGAAATGTCCGTAAAGTATCATCATATGATTGGTTTTAGGGCACATTTCCAACAGATGTTGCTTTGTGCTTCGCATGAGTTTGTACTAGTGAAGATGGTGTCGTTGGAACGAATCGAAATAAGAATGTTTTGTGGGTAAAATCGTTGATAAGTTCAATTCCAACTTCAACACCAACCGAAGGGAAGTTGTTAGTGTTTACGATCGTGGAAGGTTATCAATAAAGCTTGTACATTGTGGAAAGGAAGCTTGGAGAGAGTCGTAGTTGACATGGCTAGTGGAAGGAGCGTTGTGTCTCCATTCATAATTTATTTTTCATGTACACAATCTTATTTTACAATTAATTGTATTTATGTATTCCTCGCATAGGGCGACAAAGCAATGACGATTTACAAGACAAGAACTACGACCAAAAACTAAACTTCTAAGTTGCATCATGCTTGAGACGTCCTCAAGGATCCAAGGTGAGCAATTGATGTGGACCAACAATGGGGAAAATTATTCACTAGTGAAGCCTCAAGTGCAAATGTTAGCAATCAAGGTAACGATTCGGTGACCCATCTTCTTCTTTTACAAGGCCCTGGAAAGAGATAAGTGAATGGAATTAAAGAGAAAAGGCGCAAGTCAAGCAAATGATGATAATGAATATTATTATGATTAGTAATTGTTATATTAGTTTATATGTAGTTTATTAATTATTGTATGCATTAATTTTTATGTAGTTTATTAATTATCGTCTGTATTAATTTTAAGTAGTTTATTAATTATCATTTGTATTAATTTATGTAGTTCATTAATCAAAATGTATTAATTGTTTTAATTTTTCAAAATCATTTTTCAACAAAGAAAGACCAATACATACAAGCACACTTAAATTTATTACAAGGAAAGACCAAAATACTAGTACACTTAAATATATTACGAAGAAAGACCAACACACTAGCACATTTAAATTTAATACAAAGAAAGACCAACACACTAGCATATTTTGGACGTCTGATATAAGGAAAGACCATCATCACCGTTCTCCTTAAATTCATTTTGTTACAAGGAAAGACCAACACATTTAAATTCATTTTGTTACAAGGAAAAAGCATCATCACTGTTCTCCTTCTCAGTTCCATATATGCTCAACCAAATCTTTTCGGAGTGTGTCACCTTGAGGAGCTTGAATTCTAGATACACTCATTAAGTGTGACCATACCCTATCAGGTCTCGTATGTGGTTACATCTAGATACCCAACGTCTCTTGCCATGGCTCTCGCTTATGTTGATTAGTTGCCATCCACATCTTCATCAGAATCTTCTTCAATTTCTATGTACTGATCTTCAACAATCATGTTGTGTAAAATTATGCATGCCATTGATGAGTAAATTTTATATTACATATGTTACCTTAATCTTAGTTTATTTTGGTTATTATTTTGGAAGAATTTTGATATTTTGAATTGTATTTTCAATATAGGACTTTCGACTTCCTCTCTAGCAAAAAATGATTAAGGGATTTGGAGTAATTCTAATTAGAGGACATCCGTGATCAATTAGCTTGATCGTGTCAAAATTTCAGATTTTTCCACCAAGTGGTTATTCTCTGGTGATAGAATAAAGGAGCAGTGCGCGGTGCTATAAAAGTGACGTTTTGTGCTTGATTGCGAGTTTTAGAGAGCAAGATGGCCTATTTTGGACTCAGCCTCTCTAAGGATGCGTTCAAATTGTTCTAATCTTTGAAACAAGCTATCATGGGGTGAATTTGGAGGAGATTTAAGGCTAAAATGTGGCTGGATAGTTTCTTTGCAAATTCTCCTAGCTTAATTGGTATTTTGTTTTTTAGTATATTTTATTTTTATTTGGTTTCCTAGTCTGATTTTAAGACTTTTATTAGGAACGATTTGATAACTTATGTAGATAAATAAGGTCTTTGGCTGACTCTAGTTGCCTCTCTTCTTTTCATGCAACTTTGGGAGATAGGACATTGACTAGGGTTCTTGAGGAATTTTAGACTTTTACTTTAAGGTGTTTTCAATCTTTTCTCCATAATAATATTTCTTTGAATTTTGATTATGAATATGTGTAACTAATCCGTATGGGTAGGGCGAAGTCTTGAACCTTAGCATGAATATGTAGTTTTTATTTAATTGCTTGTCATTGTATGCATGCTTTAAATTATTAATCACTGTGCTGATAGGAGCATATTTATGCGCCTTAGTTAGCTAGTTCTTATGCATTTCCATGGTGTTTTCTTAGTTAAAGTGGTCTTTTAAGCTAGTTTTATGTGTTTTCAGGTTTTAAGGGCAAAGCATATAAAAAGATGCATTTTGGAGCCTTTTGGAGTGATAGGAGCATATTTATGCAACTTAGTTAGCTTGTTTTCTTGCACTTTTATAGTTAGTTTGTGGTTATTATAGTGTTTTAAGCTATTTTCGTGTGTTTGTAGGTCTAAATGACAAAGTTGGCGAGAAAGTGCAATTTGGAGCCTTTTGAAGCAGTTTTGAGCATAAAATGGATATCACATGCTTGGAGCTAAATGGATGGACGAAATTGAAGATCAAAGGAGGCAAGAAATGAAGAAATGAACATGAAGAACAAAGAGTTCAGAATTGGAAACCAAAGTTTCTAAAGTTGGAAGTTGCTATTCTTGGAGGTTTCCATTCTTGAAAGTTTCTATTCTTGAATTGGAAGTTTCCTAATCCTTTTTCAGCTTTGTTCTAAGCCCATGTCGCACCCTAGGGCCCTAATCCTTTATTTTCTGCTAAGTTTAAACCCTAGTCCATCCACCCTAGGGTTGTGCCACACCTAGTGTTCTAGAAGCCTAAAAATCTGCATAAAACCCTAATTCTTTTCTCCCTTGGATGGGCCAAGCCTTTTATCTCCAAAACCCTAACCCTTTTCCCATCAGATTTTGTGGAAGCCTTAGCCTATAAATAGATGTTTTAAAGCCTAAATTCGTCACCACCCTTCACACCATTCAGAAACACTTTGCCGCAACCCTAACCACCATTCTGCATCACAAAACACCATCCTACATCCATATACATCTCTGCCGCACCTTTTTGAGAAGAAGGAGAGCCTTGTCGTGCATTCCATTGATGAAGGAGGGCCTTGTGCGCAAGCCATCTGCATCCTTGGGAGTTTTAAGAGTTCTTTCTTCCTTCATTTCAGTTTCGATGTCTATTTCAATTTGCTTTTCAATTGATATGAACATGTGGAACTAAACTCTTATTAGTTAGTGGTGAATTTGAAGCCATGGACATATGTTAATATGAATTGATTCCTTTCAGTTATTGTTTCGTAAAACATGAATGCGATTTACTTATCTATTTGATTGATAACTTATTCTTGTGTGTTGATTAAGGAGGCCTACTTAGTTTGCATGCTTGAATCTGATGCTAAATTATAAGGGACTTTTACCTAATCGTTAGAAACTTATAATTACAAGTAGTGGAGATTGTTAGTCACAATCGTGTTAAGTAGATTCTTGGCAAAAGTATCATGCAGTTCATAGTTATAATTGCCTTGTCAATGCTTATGATTTCCATGGAATTTAATGATCTTTGAATGTATCTCTATCATGCTGTTCATATAGGGAACTTGAGAAGAATAATTTGGGTTGTTGCATGCATTCATCCAATTCAATGAATTTAGGGAAATCTGATTGTTAATTTGTGCATTCACGATTAATTTGGGGCATTGTCGTTCATGGTTTAAAGAAACAATACTGGAAATTGATTTATGTTGCATATGTTCATGTGTGGAGAAGGATCCTCTAACTAGCTTTTCACCCTTGAATTCATCTCAATTTCGTTTTAGTTTACTTTGATTTGCAATTTGTTTAGTTTTAATTCAATTTCGTCAGAAATCAAACACCCTTTTCTGTTTTATGTTATTAGGTCAGAATCTGTCCTAATTATGTTCTTTAGAGTGTTTTCAGTCAATATAGGTTAGGTTTAGTCCATAAACATTGTTTGGGTCTTAGTTTAGTCTTAAATTCGTCCAATTTCATCTCTAGAATCTGTTTTGAGTCTAATTGTTAGTATTGTGCTGTTTTGAGTCTTTTAAGTGTTTTCTGAGTTAAGTAAGTTACAATCTGTTTTCTTTTAATCTTTTGAGTCAAAGTAAGTTTTAATTTCGTCCAAATCACTTGTTAGGTTTAGAATTGAGTCAATTTCACTTAGTTTTGCAGATTTGAGTGTCTTAGGTCAGTTTAGAGTCTATAGAGTCTATTCTTGTGTTTTTAAGTCTAGTTTAGTGTTTTAGAGTTTAATTTCAGTAGATTAGCAGCCCTAGTTAATCCCCGGTTTAGAACGATCCCTACTTACATCTTTGCTACAATTGTCATCAATAGGGTTTAATTTGTGTGTCAAGTAACTTTCACATCATGGAGCAAAATGGAGCTTGGAATGAATGTCACATATTTGGAGCCAAGGGTTTGGACGAATTTGAAGACTTGAAGATGATGATTCCTACTTGAACAAGGTTTCCTAATTGAAGTAGGAAAGTGCTTACATGACAAAGGATTGCTAATTGAAGATGGATTCCTAATCACAAGAGGATTTCTAGAAGAACAAGGATTTCTATTCCAACAAGGATTCCTACTTGAAGTAGGAAAGTTAAGCCAAGGTTTCCTATCTTGGTTTGACATTTCCTAAATCCTAATTGTCCTTATGTTCCAGCAACTTTGAAGGCCTTTTAAGCATTCTAGGACACAAATTACACATTCCTTGCATGGTCCACATTCTTGCCGCACCTTTCCCACCTTCCCTTTCCCTTCAATTTTAGGACATTTAAACATTTCCCTAAACTTTTTCCTACATCACAACCGCACACCTTGCCCATTCCTCTTCCTTGCCGTGCAAGGGAGAGAGTTATTTCCTGTTTCCTTGCTTTTAAACACTTTCCTAATCTATTTTAAGTTAGTGCCGCACCCTTTAGCCTACTTTCCCTTAAGTTTCTGATTTGATTTCCTATTTCTAGAAGCTTTTGACTTAATTTCTGTTTACCTAAATAACCTAGGGTTTTAATTCCTGAAATCCCTTTAAATAAACTTCTTTTTGGCAGCCACAAAGGGAGCCATTCATTCACCATTCACGCCAGAAATCATCCACCATCCTTGCCGCACCCATCCTTCACCAATCTCCATAGTTTCTGACCCCAAACACTCCTAGCCGCACCATACATCTATCCTAAACACCATTCCACCCTTCTACACCATCCATAACCCCCAAAACTCATCACCAAACCATTTGTATGTCGCAGCAAGAAGGAAGAAGGAAGGACCCCTGGATGTTCAAGCTTCATTGTTGGTGCATTCTAGGTGTAATTCGTTTTATGATTTCATTGTGTAATTTCTTCCCCTTTCATTTTGTTATGAACATGAGTGGCTAAACCCCTATTGGTTAGGGGTGATTTCAAAGCCATGACTATGTGTGCAATTTGATTTGATAAATTCCAATTATGAATTCTTGAATCGTGAATGCAATTGGCTTAACTGTTTGATTAATAACTTATTTGTGTTTGTTAATTAGGGGTCGACACTTAATTGGCATGCATAAATATGATGCTAGAGTATAAGGATGTTTCACATAATCGTTACAAACTTATATTCATATGTAGTGAAGGTTGCTAGTCATAATTGCGTTAAGTTCAATTCCTAGCATGATTTACATGATGTCATAGTTGCAAGTGCTTTGTCATTGCTTATGGTTTTCATTGAACGTAATGATCTTTGATCGTATCTCTATTATGATGTCATGTAGGGGACCTTTGAAGAATGCTTTGGGTTGTCGAATGATGCCATCCAATCCAATAATACAAGGAAAACCTGAGAGTTAGCTAGTGATGTCACGGCTAATTTGGGGCAATGTCGTTCACAGTTCTATGAAGGAATAATTGGAAATCAAGTCGTTTGAATACATGTCATGTGTGGAGAAAGAGCCTCTAACTAATCCATCATCCATTTAAACTTCCAAATCGTTTTACAATCTGTTTTAATTATAAAGTTTTTGTTTTATTTGCAATTTCGTCAAAACCAATCTCCTCTTTATTTTGAAGTCCTAGATTAGTTAGAAAGTGTTTTAGTTTATGTTTTTAAGTGTTTTGATTCAAGTTATAACCCAATTTCGTTCAGATTTATGTTAGAGTTCAAAACTACCCAGAAAGTGTTTTTAAGGCAGTTTTGAGTCTTTTGGTTGCTGTTTTGAGTCTTTTGGTTTGTTTTAGTGTTTTAAATTTTAGTTTTGCATTCTTTGAGTCTAGTTTAGTGTTTTAAACTTTGTTTTTATGTTTTTAAGTCAGTTTTCAAGTGTTTACCAATCCCTCCTAATCCCCGGTTTAGAACGATCCCTACTTACATACTTTGCTACAATTGATAAAAAGAGGGTATAATTTGTGTGTTAAGTTAATTTACGCATCATGTGCTTAAACAATCTAATTGTTTTAATGCATGATCACCATTAGGATCTTTATAAAAGTAATTTGATGCAATTTTGGTCAGAAGGTTCCTTGAAATTGGCGTTGGCTTCTCGTGGTCAATAATTGTAATTTCATTTAAGATGAACACCACGTCTTAAGGCTTGCATTGTTTTTCAAAGGGTTTTCACAAAACGTAATGAGTCTTTCATGTTCATATTTTGATCCGAACGACGGGTTCCATGTTAGATATACATTCTATGTTGGAGGTTCCAAGTAGGACATATATTAGGAAAACCTAACCTTCAAAGTTGCATGTGTAAATCATAAGTAATTGGTAAAAATACACAAAATTGCTAGGGTGATGGCAGAACCGTAGTGCTTATAAATTGGTTTTTAAAAACTCTTTTTCTTTTATCCTTTTAATTTTGGCCGAATTTATTATTTGGTTTTTAATTAAAATTCGTTTTTAATATTACTAAAATTCCTAATCACTTCTTTCAAATTCCGTATTTAGGTAATTAATTAGGAATAGGTTTCAAATAAATTTTTAAATAATCTTTGCGGAGAACAACCTTACATGAACATATATACTACAACTACCTTGTACTCTTGCAAGTATTTTGTATGATTTTAACCTTCTTTACGTAGGTATTAAAAATCCTATAAGTTATCATGATTGAATGTAGGTCTTCCATATTCCAGAATCGGGCAGCCTTATAACAATGGCCCATGGACCATGTAGAATCCTAAACGCTCTCTCCACATCTTTCTTGTAAGACTTTTGTTTCTACAAAAGCAATTTCTTTTTTTTCACAATCGGGATAAGAATAACTTTTCCCAAATGTAGACCAGCTAGGATAAATACCATTAGTTGAAGTAACCTAGCTAATCTACATTACCATTTACCTTCTACCTCCATTCTGGTGCCCATCCATTGACAACATCATGTAATAAAGGAGAAGACCAAAGAACAATAATATTGTTGTTTGATCCAGAAGCACCGACGAATGTATGCTACATTCAAGTGTCATAAAACGCCATAGCCTCGAACACAATGGTTGGCTTGTTGCGATGACCCTTAAATTGGCCAGCCTAAGCGGTAGGACAATTCTTCCACTCCCAATGCATATAATCGAGACTTCTTGTTGTGCCAGGGAAGCCTCTTTTGTCTATCTTGCGTAGAAGCCTTATCAAGTCTTCATGATTTGGCTTTCAGAAGTATGTATGTCCACATATGGCTTAAATTGCCTTACAAAATCACTTGAGGTTCTCAATAGCAATGCTCTCCATTAGTCGACAATATTCGTTAATTGAATCTGCAGAGCACCAATTGGCTAGCATTTGAAATGCATATGTGAGCTTTTGGTATGGTGATAGACTCAGTTGGCCTACGACATCTATCTTCCTTGCAAAGTGGTTGTCATAGTGCATAGTTATGTTCAAGATGTTTTCAAAAAGCTCTTTCCTCATCCGATACTGTGTCCAAAAATCATGATAAAGATATCTCAGACGTTAGATAAAATAGTTTATCATCATCTGGTCATGGCATTATTCTCTATTACAATGCACAAATTCATGGCCTAGACCAACACCATGAAAGCTAGCTTCGGGACGGTGCCCATATTGCATAAGTGAGAATCCAAGTTCAACATCTTCGTTGTTGATTTCTTTTTCATCAGCTGCATGGTTGCTTGGAATTGTGTCGTTTGAATTGCCAAGCTTCGTCTTCTTCTATCAGCTACTGATAAGAGAGTGATGATTTTGAGGAAACAAAAAAAATCAATGAAAGATGGATGATTTCGAGGAAATAGAAACACTATGAAAGATGGATGATTGAAGAATATTATGTGTGTAGGTTTAAGTTTCAGCCTATGCTTATATATAGAGGATGATTGAAGAATATGATGTTTATAGGTTTGTGTTTCATATGTGTTTGGTATGTTTCAAGTGTTTCGTGTGTTATACATCTCTATCATGTGTTTTGTATGTGTTTACGTGTTT
Source organism: Malus sylvestris (assembly GCF_916048215.2). Lineage (NCBI taxonomy): Eukaryota > Viridiplantae > Streptophyta > Magnoliopsida > Rosales > Rosaceae > Malus > Malus sylvestris. The sequence goes on from NC_062267.1 coordinate 16,975,082, forward strand.
AGTATGTGTTTCGTGTGTTTCATATGTGTTTTGTTTATTCATGTGTTTTATATGTATTTCGTTTGTTTCTATCATTTGTTTCATATTCTTTCATAGTATTCCATGAGTTTCATAGTGTCGATTTAGTGATTTTTCAATATTATCGGAATCTAAATATTTTTAAGTTAAAATGTTTATAAAAATTAAATTAGGATAGTCTACATAATAGTTTTTAAAAAGTTACTTAAAAATTAGCCTAAATTTATTCTTTTGTTGCACCCCTGAAGGTCCATGCAGCTGAATACAACTGCCCACATCCCACCTGCCCTTGAAAAGGAAAAGTCAAAGCATTAAAGAGAAGGATTAATTACCCTAATCCTATCTTTAATACATTTTGAATTGATGATTGACTCCATTCAATTAAGTAATCCCTATTTAAATCAATTAGGGATATTTACACCATTATCTCAAGATATTGTTTCCTATTTAATATCTTGAGAATATTCTCTCCATACACACTTTGTGACACACCCTAACCCGAAGACTAGGACGTGTTGGCCGTCACGTGAGCGTGACGTAACCATAACGCAAGCGGAAACGATTTAATAATAAAATACGAGTCAACGAAAACCACTAATTGCAGTTATTTACAACCTAGCATTCTAGTTGATAGTTGAGGCGTTGGTGGCCTACGAGGACTGCTTCGGCGTTCTGACAGACTAAATAAATGTAGGATTCACCCGAAGGTGTTGTAAAATAGTTATGATCCTACTTGACTGCACCTAGACGCTTATGCTCTGTTTATGTGTGTTTAGTACACTCTTCGTTGAGTATTGAAGAAGTTATACTCATTTGAAAAATACTCAGTTTCCGGCGACCTCCGAAGCTTTCGAGGCAGTTGCCGGCCAAACCACGGCGAACTAGGTGTTGTGCAAGGTACCATTCTCTTTGTCTCTTCAAGGGCTACAACTTTCGTTTTTTAATCACTTGATTTCGTTGAGAAATGACAAAGTTATGGCAATTTGAAAAACGGCCGCCGGGAAAACCAGTCCGGCGACCCAAGGAAGAAGAAGGTGCGCGTGGGGGCGCGTAGGTCCGTGCCTTCCTTGGCGCGTGGGGGCGCGTGCAACAGTAAAAAATTATTTTAAAAATACGTCGACGTCCGTGACGTCGAGTAGATCACCGTGGTATATTCATATACCCAATTTGAGCACCGTATGAGAAAGTTATTACGAATTGTTGGTTAGGTGCTTTAAATAACGTTTTATAGTTTTTGCAATAGGTGAAAATGTGAATTAACGATCCGACCGTTGGATGGTGATGAAATTTTAGGAAGTTGTCCTAGAGGTATATTGTGGACCTCTGGAAGTTATGGATTTAAAATCTGAGTGGCAGATCTTCCGGATCGATCTACGTAGTGACGTATTTTATATAAGTTATATATTCTATCGATATGAATTCTGAGGTTGGAATTGATTATTATTTTAGGCGCCGATCGTCATGACGCCTTGGCGTATTGTGCTAGGGAGTTGTAGGGCGAACTCCAGGTGAGTGGGCAGTTTTGTTTTCCGTATACATATATACTTGCCGTTTTCCCAGAAATTGAAAATGCATGAAATTATGCTTTAAATAGAAATATGTGAAAAGTATATAGAACTATATGAAAAACGTGAATTGAAACGCTATGCATGAAAGTATATGAAAAGTATATAGAAATGTGAATCGAATTGCCATGCATGAAATGATATGAATTGATATATGATGCATATGTATGAATTGGTGCGGCGGACGCACAGGTGAGTATCAGGTGAGTATTTAATTACTGTTATGATGATGATGATATATATTGAGCTCAAATCCTGCACCATGGTTTAGTGCCTATAGTATTCACCGCATCGCACGCTCGCCTTGGATCCAAGTAGATGCTGGTCGCACAGTCCACGCGGAGTGGGTGCGACGGGCCAGTCGAAGAGTGTTAGTGAGATTTCGACTGGTGGGTGACCTTAGATTATGTGCACAGATGATTGATGAGAAAGCACTAGAGCGTAACTTGTGTGCAGAAGGCCGGACAGGTCACAGAGGTGACTCCGGCAGAGTGAGAGTGATAGATTTTGAGCTCTAGGTTCAACCGTACAGGGCTATTAGAGGGCCTCCGGTTGATTACTTTCTTGCACCTGATATGATTATTGTTGATGCATCAATACTTAACTGTTGAATTAGACATGGCATGGCATGATTGATAAAGAAAAATGTTGAGATAGTAAAAATGAAGTTTGAGAATATATATGTATATTTATATTTTACATTTCTGGGAAAGTATACAAGTTTTACGGAGAGGGGTTACAACGTTTTGAGAAATGTTTGGATTTGGAAAAGAATTGTTTTACTGACCCACTCAATTTTGGTTTTGCGCCCCTCCAGGTTCAGGAATCACAAAGGTGTGGTGACTACGAGGAATTTGACGGTGTTCTGACAGAATGGACAAAATTAGGACTCACCTTCGGGTGTATCAACTTATAAATTGTATAATTAAAGCTTCCGTACTGTGCAAATGGTTACGTCACTCTCACGTGACGGCCAGCATGCCCTCCTTCGGGACGGGGTGTGTCACTTTGGCCAATAGGATGCCGCCATTGAAGGAAACATTTTGTCCTAACTAAGAACAAGTGAGAATATTTGAACACATAAGCTAACAATTAAACTTTAAAGTAGGCATGTTTTAAAAAACAATTCTAAAACCCATGACTTTCAAAGCCTAGTGAATGGTGAACCACAAGACTCTTTAACAACATTAAGGAGAAGAAAGGTTTTTAAGATTCATTACCCTTGAAGCTCATCCTTGTTTACACAAGGGATTCACCCAAGTGGAGGGCCTTCAAATCACATCCTAGGTCCTTGGATATTCCTTGTCATTTTGTACGTTTTGATTCTCTTTTGGCTACTTGAAGATGTGAGGAAAGGAACTCCAAAAGTGCCAAAGGTTTGGTACCTCTAAGTCTCCACACCAAGGATGATGGTGTGAAGATGAAATTGATCACCTAGAACGAATTTGATACTAGTAAATCCTCCTAGGTAGGTCGGCCTCTTTGTAAAGAGAAAGAGAGAAATGTTTCACTCTTTGTCTCAAAGAAACCCTAAAGAAGTGAAAGCTATAAAGATGCTTTTATATCTCTTTCTTAGGTGAGGCAAAATTGCAATTAAGCAAAACTACCATTTCCCTCACTGTGGCGGGCCACCTTAAGTGATTAGGCTATTTGCCCATTTAAGTTTTAGTTGTCATACAACTTAAACATAATGGACCTAGTGGACCAAAACCATTTTGGGCCCTCGAAGCCCAAAACTAACTTAAAAGCTCCAATACGAACCATTCGTATAATTAATTAACTAATTAATTAGGCTCACCCATTCTCAGTTAAACTATTTAATTGCTTACTGATAAGCTCATATTTATATATATTTTACATAAATTTCACTTGTCTTTTCTTAGTTAGTTCCTTATATTTTTGAGCTATTTACTATGTTTTTGTGTTTTGTGTGATTTATCAAGCAAAGAAAAGAAAAGTAGCACAAGTGAGATATTAAGTAACAAATTCATCAAAACTGCCTGTGCAGATTAGCTGATTTTGGAAGCATGTTACGAACAGCTCAGAATGAATGAGAAAATGAGCCTTATATGCTTGGAAAGCTACGGATGTCTATTTTCTGGAGCAATTCATGGATTGTTAATATCATTTTTCTAGAAGAAGTTATGGGCATTGTAACACTGAAAGGTTCAGAAAAGGGCTAAGCAGATTTGGCTAATAAAATGAGAAAGTAAAGGCACTTGTTTTGTGTTTTGCTTTGTCATCAACACTTAGCAGCAAATGGGGTTATGATTGCACTCATTTGGCTTTGGAGCAAGTGGAAATGCACAGCTAGAAAGAGAAGGCATGGCACATGCAAAAGAGAAACATGGACAACTACACACATGCAAACTGCACAGCATGGAGGGCTTGGCATGGGCAGAAAATAGGTGGATTGTTGGCTGAAATAATGAAGAACATGTGTGTGCAAATGCAAAGGAAAAACACACACGCATGGGCAAAGGAAAGGCACACACATGGGCAGAAAATGGGTTGATTTGTGGCTGAAATGAGGAAGAATATGTGTGTAAATGTAAAGGAGAAACATGGCAGAAAATGTGTTTGTTTTGAGGCTGAAATGATGAAGGTCATGTGTGTGCAAATGTAAAGGGAAAAATGGACATCACACACCCATACAAACTGCACATGCAAGGAATTGAAGTGGTCCTCTCCTTAGCCTATAAATACATCCACCATTCCCCTTCCTAAGGACAATCTTGATCCATCAAAAGATTTTCATTAACAAACACAATTTCCTTGCCGTGACCTCCATCCATTTATCTAGCCATACTACATCTCACCAATCCATACACTTTCATCTCTTAGCTGTGCAAATCCATTCCATCCATATATCCATACACATCCTAGACACTTGTGCTACAACAAGGTGGTGAAAACAAAGGTCCTTGGCATTTCAAGCTTGGAACTTTGGAGCGTTTTAGGTGTACTTGGTTCTTTCTTTCAATGTCTACTTTGTTATTTTCTAATTTTGTTACAATTATGAGTGGCTAAACCCCTATTTAGTTAGGGGGAAGTTTGAAGCCATGAACATGCTTCAGATTTGAATTGATTTCTTCCAATTGTGATTTGATAAGTTGTGATTGCAATTCAATTATCTATTTTATTCATAACTGATTCTTGTATGTTTATTAAGGATGCATACTTAGTTTTCATGCATGAATTAGATGCTAGAATATAAATGAGTTTCACCTAATGGTTACAAGTTTATATTCATGAGTAGTGAAGGTTGTTTATCACAATCGCGTTAATTGAATTCTTGGTAATTGTATCATGCATTCATAGTTATAATTGCCTCGTCAACACTTATGATTTTCATTGAACATAATGATCTCTGATTGTATCTCTATTATGCATTCATACAGGGGACTTTTAGGGAATGATTTGGGTTGTCGCATGCATTCATCCAATTCAATGAGTGAAGGAAAATTTGAGGGTTAATTTGTGCATCACGGTTAATCTGGGGTGTTGAGCATCATAGTTTATTGAAAAGCAATTGGAAATCGATTCATGTACAAGTGTGTCATGTGTGAAGAACGGACCTCTAACTAATCCATCCATCATCGTATTCCTCAAATTTGTCTTACAATCTGCCTAGTTTTATAACTTGTTTGTTTGTTTCAAATTCATCAAAACCAAAATCCCCATTTTACTTTCTTGTTTCAAAGTGTTAAATTTCGGTTTTGTTTGTGTTTTTGAGTGTTTTGATTCAAACCAAAACACTAAATTCGTCCAAAATTGTGTTAGAGTCAAATATGTCCAGTTTGTGTTTTTAGGCAGTTTTGAGTCTTTAGAATCTGTTTTGAGTCCCTTGAGTCTATACAAACGTTTTAAACTTTGTTTTTATGTTTTTGAGTAAGTTTAGAGGTTTTAGCAAGCCCTCCTAATCCCCGGTTTAGAATGATCCCTACTTGCATTTATACTACAATTTGACAACAAGAAGGTTTAATTTGAGTGCTTAACTTTCATCGCATCACTTATCCATCTATTTTATATCTTCCCATTCATCCTTACTTGGTGTATGATCCATTAGGTTCTAGTTAGCGAGGCAATGGGCGATTGTTATGCTTAACGATCGATTGTGAATTGAAATCACATTTTAATTCTCCCTTTGATGAAGATTAGTAATTGCTAATCTTGTGGGCTTCTAGAAACCATGAGTGACACCTAGCAGTATGTCATGGCTACCCAAGCTAAGTAGAAGTGGTTGGAGAACCTATCCAATTACAACTACAATGCAATACTGTCATTCTTTAATACAATACTCTTGATCACATTTTTTAAGAGATAGTTTGTTTCATATTTACTTTCCAATGTGATACTTCTCTATATGATTCACTTGAGTATGATTTGGAAAATTCTTCCTGAGTCATTTTCATATGCTTTGGCCAAAGACTCCCGAATCATATCTCAGAGTATTCTCCTTCCACCATGAAAAGTTAGAGATCCCTCGTTGTGAATTCACATGCCTACATGACTAGATAGCTTAACCCCAACAATGCCATGGACACTCTCATGGAATTCCTTTTAAAATAGTCAAAGATCAAGGACCTAACCATCAGACAACTATGATGCCTCAGGTTAATGGACTACTTTGCATATTGCAACTTATGAGTTCTTACATGGACACTCTCTTTTGATCGTTGTTCAGTGTACTCGATTACCATTTTAAGCACCTATGTGTATGTCTTAGTTTCCAACATTGAACGACTTAAGACTAGTCATACTCACACTTGAGTCAACATAACACATACTAACCTTAGCGGATTGTCAATGCCTAATTGGCAATCCTATGGCTAGGAACGTTTTAGGAATGAACATAAGAGAAATGTCTCATTATTCTAGCTTATTTAGATCACTTATCTCTTAGAACGAATACATTCCTTGGATTCCCCTATTGCTTTGCCCTTCATTAAACAAATAATAGTTTAACAAAATAAGTATTCCAAAAGCTATTGCATCAAATGAGTGGCTTTATGGGCATACTTCCAACAACCATGTGTAGGGTAAAAACCCTACACCATGGCTAGCCCTCTCCAATTCTACCAAATTTTAGTAAGCTTTTTCAACCCCTAAAGCCCTAAAAACTTACTCCTTTCAGAGAACTAACTTAGGCATCAAAGATCCATTAGCTTAACCTCCCCACCTCGTGGGAGCATGAGTCCTAGGTCTTTGATCAAATGTGTTGATTGCTTTGTAGGTGCATTTTCGTCAAAGTAAGAGATGACGAAAATTTGAATCGACAAATTGGTGCTTTCATTGAAAGTTGATTCAAATACTCGAATAAGACTTTTGCATTTGGTTCTTAGAATTTTCTGTTACGTTGAATTTCTCACACATCGTGTCAATTAATTTTTCCTAGAAAAGTTTATTGATAAATCCTTGGAAAAAGGATACAATGGTACGAACTTCTGAAACCATGATGAACAAAACCCTACACGTTCAAGGATTTAGACCATAGAGTGGAGACGAGGACATAACCCTACGACGACGATCCTCATGGCTGAACGAAGTTCTTCGTATCGCAAGACGATGATCCTCAGGATGATCAATAAATTGAAGTTAAGAGCAGCTCAACAAAATTTCAAGCAAGCCGAGATTGAAGCAATTCACTTACCACTGATAAATTCAATTGAGACGTACAGCTCAAGTGAAAAGTTAGACTCCTACTCCCCACTAACCTCCAAGGTATCTCTCGCTTACTCTTGATCACTTTTGCAAGAAGCATAAAGCAACATATGGCGAGACCTAAGCTACTCCACACCTTCATTGTTACCAATTTCGAAGAAGTACCAGAACTTATTAATGGTCAAGCCAAGATCAAAGAACTTGCTCAAGTTTAAAAACCCCTCCATTGCACGAACTACATCCCAAGAGCACTCAGCAAGCGTACACTTCATGGATCAAATTACCTCCTAGAAAACACAAGGCATGGGAAAAATGAATCCCAAGATGAAGTAATATGGATGGAATTTGCTAGCCCTCTTCCTAGACTTGGCACCCTCGTCACATGATTCATGGCTGTTATCATTCTTCACCCACTTGACATGAACCCCAAATGGAATCGCATGCTTGTATATCCCAAGAAAGTCTTGAAACAGCTCATCAAAATTAATCTTGACATGTGCAGCCTTAAAGTAACCCACCTTGACGGTACAAAGGTTGAGGATATTCATCACTTTTACGATCAGAGGAAGACATCTCAATTTTTTTGCAAAAAAAAGTGCAAAGGAAAATTATTCATAAAGCAGCGCGCGAGAAGAAAAAAAATAACAATAATAAAAAAGGCCCCATAGCCCAATCACCAGCTCAGCCTAAACCGTAGGAACCCAGTAGCATGCTAGGTTCTACGGACTAGTGCCTTTGTCTATTTTGCGTAGCACGGGGGTCTCTCTCTTACACGCGGCTTGCGTTGCTCAGCCTAACATAAGAGGAGGCTCGTGCCACCTTCCTTTTTCCTTTACGCCTAGAGAGCTTAACAAGGCCCAGGCGTTTCGACCCAAGTTGCAGAAACCAGAGAGCCAGCCCACACCGATCTCTTTCCCTCTCTTCCCTTTGCCTGCATAGACCCATGCCCTGCAACCATGGAGGCCTAGCCCAAGTTAGCCTCCCTACGCCCTAGCGCGTTATACATCTCAACCCAGCCGAACCGATGCTGGTCCACACCAGCCGACTCCCACTGCACCACTTGTAACACACTAGCACCGTGGCACCTTTGCTATGATTCTCACACATCCTTGGCCCTCATCAAGCCTATTTTTAAGCTATGGGGCTCTAGAAAATTAAGAAGGAAAATTAAATTTTTTCTTACCTTGGTGGAGTGGAGAAGAAGAACAAGGACAAGGGACGACTCTTTGCAAAGGCAATAGAAGAAGAAATAGGTGAGGGGGAACAAATTTCCTCTGACTTCTTTCTTCCTTGTTGGAATAAAGATTGTTCTCCAAGAAAGCTAGGTGTGGGGTGTGGATGCAAATTTATGTCGTCTTTTCCTTTGACAAAAATGCACTTGCAAAATAATAACACTTTCGAATAAGGTCAAAAGCCTCACGAGAACATGATGACTTGGTAGGGGGCTTTCGTTGCTTTCGCTGAAGAATCTCTGATGCCAAAGTTCGAATTTAAAAAAAAAAATGTATTTAGGAGCTTGTGGGTAGCAAATGGCTTAGCATTTTAGTAGGATAAGAGGGATATGTATAGGAAACTGGCAAACCTTTAAGGTAAGGAGTGGCTGGCCTTTTATGGTGTATTTGGGTGGTAATTACAAGATATTATGTGAAATAATATCTTATCTTGCAATTAACAAGATTCATAATTTAAATAGGAAGCTTCGGGAGTTACCTTTTGAATAAAATCAATAAGGGATTGATGAGCAGTGATTAGAGAATATAAAATAAATTCCATATTGATCACCTCTGACTCTTCCTTGATTGAGCTGTTATTGTCTATTACATGCGTGTGAGAATTCTGGTGTGCCTCAAAGTTAATCTCGTCTTTTTTACCCAAAAGTCCACTTGTCATCTCTATGATTTTTTGAATTATTTTTGGCTCCACAAATACCCCCACACTTGCTGGGCTACTCGCAAGAAAAGGCATTAGGTGTAGAGATCTCCAACTACTTAGGGAAACGTAAGATCGTTTCCTAATTTGATGCAGATTCTCACTTTGACTTGGAATTAGATTCTTCTAGGAAAGGGAAATAAATCGCCACCAAAACCTATTTAAGCCTACCTTACGTATGGGATTGAATCACCTTCAGAGGGTAATTATTTGTCCTTACAAGAAAGAGAGAAAGCTAGAAGATATTTGTTCCCTTTTCCTTAACATTCTTCTTCGCTTGCCTGTGTAAAAAACCAGCTTCCATTGATTTCTTTATCTTCTCTATGCTGCACCAATGTAAGAAAAACTTAATTTTCTTTGTCTTCTTTTTGGGTGGTGCTGTCGCGAGAGTCGTCGGGGTGGTGTGCCAAGTCGGCTCGCAGGGCCCAGAAGTCGACTCTGCATAGGCAGAGGAGGTGGTGTGGCCAGGGCTTGGCATGGGTCAAAGAAGTGGCATGGCATGGGCTATGGTTTAGGCAACTTGGCTTGGCTAGGGCTAAAGGTAGCTGCACGGCTAACGTCGAGGCTTAAGGTGCTGGGGCACAATGCTGGTATATTAGCTTACTTATTAGACCTTTAGTTGAGAAGAAATCATTTGTTCACCTTTGGAAAACTTGACATCGAGCTGTCTCCAACGTCCGGGTCCAGAGATAGAATAAAGTGTCCAGCTGTGGCCAAATCTGGATTCGCTTCTTAAAGACTCGCCACTACGAGAAGTAGGGGAGGAAAGTCTGTCACTTGGAATAGTGGATTCGGCTGTTAAAGAGGCGTCAAAGCCTGCTCATTCTGCTGCTGCCACATCTGTGCTACTTGCCAAGATGGAGGAAACTATTTGAGTTTGATTTCTCAACTGCCATCGGTTGAGCAATAGAGGATGGAGCTGCCAAGATTGGAGTTGCTGAAGATGAAATGTCAGATGAGCAAACTGTTAAGTACGAAGTAGGTGCTGAGGGAATGGTGGTTATTGGAGAGCCTAAGGTCATCCAAGCTGCTAAATGAGTAGTGTGCTCTATTTAGCTTGTGTCAGATGTTGGCAACCTTCATATAAGTTTATTAATTTGCTAGAAATTTAATATACTACTTTCTTTGATTTACTCCAGCTTCTTTTTTCTTGAAACTTTTGTTGTTTGAAATGTCTTGCAAAATTTTCAACCATAGAATGGTCGGTTAAGCACTCTTCTTCAAAAAAAACTGATAATCATAGGAGTCACTATGGTCGTCATTTTTGGCTTCTTGGGCGTCGAGTTCGTCATCGGCTGCTACCCCTAACCATTTGCTAGTTAGCTGGTCTTCGAGTATTCAATCTTTTGAGCTATGTGGCTTGCATCACAACATGATAAAGATTTATGCAATATGAAATTTGTTAAGTAATCACATCAAAATGAGTAGTTATGTGGAAATTCATGGGCAGTTTGCCTCCTGCTTCCATTGAAAAGTAAACCCAGATAGGTGTCGGAGAATTAGCTTTTCCTCTTGCACTTCATAGCAAGCCTAGATAGGTGTTGGAGATTTAGTTTACCCTCTCGCACTGGAGGGCATACCCAGATGGGTGTCGGGGAATTAGTTTACCCTCTCGTATTAGAGAGCATACCCATATAAGTGCGGGGAATTAGTTTACCCTCTTGCACTAGAGAGCTTGGAAGTTGTCATTGTGAGTAAAACTGAAGAAAGTTGGACTGCTGGATAATTAAAATAATCCTCAGCTTATGAGCCTTGTTCGGCAATCTGTTTGAGACTTCAAACTGTTTGTAGAAACCATGTAAGGGTGTAAGTGGGAAGCGCATGAAGCTGCTCTGATAGGAGCATATTTATGCGACTTAATTGGCTTGTTCTCATGCTTTTACGTTTTGTTTCTTTAGTTATTTTAGTGTTTAAAGTCACTTTTGTGTGTTTTCAGGTTTTAAAGTCAATGGATGCACGAAGATGCATTTTGGAGCCTTTTGAAGCAAAATGGAGCTTGGAATGATTATCACATGCTCGGAGCACAAGGAATGGACGTAATTGAAGATTTGAAGAACGAAGGATTCCTAATTGATGATGGATTCCTAGAAGAACAATGATTCCTACTCCAACAAGGATTCCTACTTGAAGTAGGAAAGTTAAGCCAAGGTTTCCTACTTTGGTTTGATTTTTCCTAAATGTCCCTAAAGTTCCAGCAATTATGAAGACTTCCTAAGCATTCTAGGACATAAAACAAAAGCCTAGAACCCTTATTGACCCCTTGCTGCACTCCCTTGCCTTTTCCTCTTCCTTGTCGTGCAAGGGAGAGGGCTCTTTCCTGTTTTTATGCATTAAAACACATTCCTATTGTGTTTTAATGCCTTGCCGCACCCTTTAGCCCATTTTCCCTTAGTTTTCTGATTTGTTTCCTTAATTCTAGAGCTTTAGACTTAATTTCTGTTTACCTAATTAACCTAGGGTTTGATTTTCCTAAATCCCTTTAAATAAACATCCTTGTGTAGCCACAAAGGATCCATTCATTCACCATTCACGCCAGAAACACCATTCCACCCCTAGCCGCACCATTCTACCACCATTCACCCTATTTTCTGCCCAAAAACTACCCTAGCTGACCCTACATCCATCCTAACCTTAATTCCATCCTTCTACATCATCCATAACTCCCCAAATTCACCCCTAACCCTTGTGCCGCAGCAAAGGAGAGGAAGAAGAAGTGCTTGAAAGTTCTAGCTGTTCAACATCGAATCGTTGGAATATTTAGGTGTTCTCTTTCTTATATTTACAATGTATAAATCTGTTTTCCTTTGTTTTGTGAACATGAGGAACTAAGCCTTTTTGGCTAGGGGGTTATTCAATACCATGATTATGCTTGCAAGATGAATTGATTACGTCTAATTGTTATTTCATGAATTGTGAATGCAATTTGCTTAACCGTTTGATTGATGACTTATTTTTGTGTGTTAATTAAGGTGGCCAACTTAGTTTTCATGCAGGAATTTGAAGCTAAAACATAAGGAAGTTTCACCTAATAGTTACAACCTTATGTTTGCAAGTAGTGGAGGTCGCTTATAAACGATCATGTTAAGTGAATTCTTGGCAAACGTTTCATGCTTTTCATAGTAACAATTGCCTCGTCAATGCTTATAGTTTTCATGAAGCTTAATGATCTTTGATTGTACCTTTATTGTGCTTTTCACGTAAGGGACTTTTAGAGAATGTTTTGAGTTGTTGCATGTGCATTCCCATCCAATTCACTAACTTTAGGAAAACTTGAAGGTTAAAAAAGTGCTATCACAGTTAACCTAGGGCGTTGAGATTCATAGTTTATTGAAAGAAGCAATTGGAAATCAAAGTTGAATGCAAGTGTATCATGTGTGGAGAAGAACCCTCTAGTTAGTCTATCACCCATTAATTTACTTAATTCTGTCTAAAAATCTGTTTACATTGTTCTTGCTTTGTTTTATTTATTTTCGTCCAAAATCAACCCCATCTTATTTCTTTGAGTCATATTAACTAGAACTTGTCTTAGAATATGTTTTTAGGTGTTTTAGGTCATTAGAAAACCAAAATTCGTCCAAGTTGTGTTAGAGTCCCAAAACTTCCCAGAAAGTGTTTTTAAGGCAGTTTTGAGTGTTTGTTTGCTGTTTTGAGTCTTTTGGTTTGTTTTAGTGTTTTAGAGTTTAGTTTTGCATTCTTTGAGTCTAGTTTAGTGTTTTAAACTTTGTTTTACATATTTGAGTCAGTTTAGAGTGTTTTAGCAATCCCTCTTAATCCCCGGTTTAAAAATGATCCTTACTTATCCATACTACAATTGTCAACAAGAGGGTTAATTTGTGTGTTTAGTTATTTTACGCATCATGCTCCCAGACCTTCTACAAGTATTACCCCATACTTAAATGTTTCATCATGTGTTATTCTAAAGCTTGGTTAGTGGTTTGCTGAGAATCTGAAAGGATTGTAAGCTTCTTCATACCTAAGTCTTCTGCTAGTAGGGGCTGCTGTTAAAGCCTCATATTCTACTCCGTCGTTGGATACTTCAAAGTTTGAAGTGTCGTGGGCTTGGTTGGTGCGATTAAGAGGCAAAATTAGCATAACTGGGAGCCATGGTGACTGATTGACGACTGCCAAGACCCGAGGAGCAAGTAGGCACAACTGTGAGCACAGAGTTGGGGCCAACTTGTGCTAAGTTGTGCATAACAGGGGGAATTGGACCACTAAGTCCATGGTGCTCAGCTACTGGTGATGTGCTGCTCTAATATTGAATTGTTTGGAGTGATGAGAGCAAGACCTGCCCTTGGTTCTTAGTGGTTAGGCTGGTGTGTCCTTCTGATACCTATTTTCCCCCGGCGCGCCATTAGGCTGAGTTATTGTGTTTGTCAGAAAAGAAGTAATCTTTGCATTTGCCAGTGTATGTGGGGTGGTTCTGTCTACTCGATCTTGTTAGTAAAAGATTAGTTGCTCGTACAGGTTATGTCCTTTTCGAGTGCTACGTTTGTGGTATTGATGCACTAAAATCTAAATAATCGCTTAGTGAGGAGCCTCTTTACTTCTTCTTAAATTTGCCTCTACTGGGGTAGCGGAGCTTCCGTCTACCCCCGATCGTGAGTTGTTGGTCTAGGCTGCTCTTCCCTATTAGTTTTTCTATGTCACAGCTATAATGCATGTGATACAATCTTGGCAAAAGAACTGGTTACTTGTAGGCTGCCAATTGAACTTCAGCTGGATTGATTGACTACTTTTCTCCGTCCATCATTTTGCCTACTCCAATATGAGATGAAGGATGCTCCTTATAGGCATATTCACGAATGAACACTTCGTATATAAGGTTGTCCATGTTGATTAATGGAGTTTTACCCAACTGTGAATTTATGCATGTATATGGGTTTAATTAGCAATGAACCCTCTTCTGGGCACTAAGACCAGAGTATACGCTATCCCGAGGGCCTAGTCGGGAGGGTACATTATTAGAAGGGTTGTTTGCCGAAGGGCTGCTTGGTTCATAACTGATCGAAGGGCTGTTTGCCGGGACGTTGTTGGAGAGGGCAGTTGTTTGCCCTTGTCTAAGTTTGGGACACCTTGTTTAGGGCACGCTACATCTCGATACGCTGCAAACGTTTATTCATTAAGGTCGTCTGTTGTGAAAGGGCGCGTTACAACTCTATAATTTGTCGGGACAAGTGTTGTTCGCCATATGGGATGGAAGAACTTGGATGTTAGGTTTCTCTATGGGTAGTGCAAGTGCAGTGGACTATGGGTGCAAAAATATAAGCGGGGATCGGTCAAATATGCAGAAAATCAGGGTAAAATTACCATCGATTCAATCATCAGTCCAAAAATTTGAAACCAGGAAAGGTAAATCGATTTTAGACCGATCAGGATTGCTAGCTGGGCCACATGAGCGAGTTGGACTACAAAAGTGGGCTTAGCCACGTGAAGGGCTTGTGGGCACGGTGCAGCGTTGAGAGCGTGTTGGGTTTGGGCCCCTTCACTGTTTTGGAGTCTGCTGGGCTTGCCCTTGCCTTGAACCCTTCAGTGTTGGGCCTCCTTCATGGTTGTAGCTACTTTGGCTTGGATGGCTTGGGTCGTGCACTGAATGGCTACATGCAAAACCTAGGCTTATATTACTAGGGCTGCAGCGTGGGCTCCCTCTGGCACTTAGGCCTGTTGCTACAAGGTGGCATAGGCCTGGGCTTATGGTTGCCTCGCTGCCATGGAGTTGTCCAACTCCCCATTCCATGGGAGTGGCCATAGCTGCCATGGTGGTAGTGCTCCATGGTTGCAAGGTCAGTCATCTTGTGGTGGCTTTAAGCCTCGTGGATCATCGTGGTGGCGCTATGTTGTGATCTCTATCATTTGGTCCAAATCCTTGAACCTATGAAGTTTCGTAGAAAAATTTACGAATGAACGAGAAATGAGAAATTTTGAATGTGAGGGTTTTCTTCGAGTGTGTGAATCAAACTCTCAATGAAAGCACCAATTTATGAATGCAAATTTCCGCCGCCTCTTCCTTTAATGAAAAGGCACCTACAAAATAATAACACCTTCGATTAAGGCCAAAAGCCTCACACGCCCATGATGAAAGTGGGGGCTTTGGCTGAAGAATTCCAATGCGAAAGTTAGAATTATGAAAAGAATGTATTTTGGAGTTTGTGGGTAGCAAATAGCTTAGCATTTTAGTGGGATGGGAGGGGTATTTAGAGGAGAGTGGCCGGCTTTACAGTGAGGAATGGCTGGCCCTTACGGTGTGGAATGGCTGGCCCTTTATGGTGTATTTGCGTGGTAATTGTCAGATATTATGTGAAATAATATCTTATCTTGCAATTAACATGACAATTATTCCTAATATAAATAGGAAGTTTTGGGAGTTACCTTTTGAATAAAATCAATAAGGGATTGATGCGGAGTGATGAGAGGAATATGAAATAGATTCCATATTGATCACCTTTGACTTTTGCTTGATTGAGTTGTTATTGTACGTTGCATGCGCGTGGGAATTCCGGTGTGCCTTGAGGTTAATCTCGTCTGTTTACCCAAAAGTCCATGTGTCATCTCCATGATTGTTTGGTTTATTTTTTGCTCCACATGGGGGCATTTGTAGAGCCTAAAATAATCCCAAAAATTCTAGAGGCGATACGTGGACTTTTGCTCTAGAACGACAAGATTGCCCTCATTAAATAGGCAGGCTCCTTAGATACTCCCACACACAGCTCAACATCCCTAAAAGCTTACATGCCATTGGCAAGGAAAATTCAAAGCATTAAAGATAAGGATTTATTACCCAAATCCTACCTTTAATACATTCCCAATTAAAAATTAACTCCATTCAAGTAAGTAATATCTATTTAAATCAAATAGGGATATTTACACCATTATCTCAAGATGTTATTTCCTATTTAATATCTTGAGAATATTCTCTCCATACATTTTGGCCTATAGGACGCCGCCACGTGTAGGATAGAAACCCTCCACCATGGCTGGCCCTTTCCCCTTATATATCTCCAATTCTACCAAATTTTGGTAAGCTTTTGTTACCCCTAAAAAGCTCTCAACACTTACTCTTTTTCAGAGACACTACACTACAAGAAAACATGGAATAGGTGACGACTTTTTTTGTGATGACCAAAAATTTATCACAATTTGGTGTAATAAGTGAGGAATTTTAAGAAAGCGTCACATACATACTTGTGCGAGATACGTAATTTTTTTGAAATGTTGTTTGTCACATAAAAGTCTTAAACTCCTCACAAATTTTTAGGCGGCAAATTTTACCACCCAATGAATTATATTGGGTGACAAAAATTTTGCTTTTTTCACAAAGCATAAGATAAGGCCACATGGGTGCGTGTGAGGAAACGCCAATCATCACCTTTCCTTTACTGAAGAAAAAGAAAAAAAATAAAAGTAAATAAAATCCAAAAGCCCTAACTCTTTAGAATTCATATGTTCTACTCTCACTCCACTTCCTCTCTTAGCCGACGTTCACCTTTCCCAAATTTACCAACTAACTGTTGGTGGTAGCGAGTACCAATGCTCTTTCATCTTCCTCATACCTCCGTTGCTTGCTTTCACACTCTACTCTCTTTTGACCTAAGGCGACTTAGTATCTCAGCTACCCTTTCTCCCAATTTCTTATTCAAATACTAGAGTATTTGAAAACTTCAGGAGTTTTGTATCTAAATACTTTGTATATTCATGCTTGATGATCATTACAAGATTACACACCTATTAATAGGAAAGAGGGAAGGAGAGCTCGGATAGAGTGAGGTCCATGAGGAGCTGTGCCACCCGAGATACAATGATGAAAAGAAACACTCCACTACACTTAGTTGGAGAAAATATAATAACAAACAATATACAAACATTAACTAGTTATAAAGGGAAAGCACTTCTAAATAAGAAAGTCTCAACTTGAGATTGTGCAAGGAGAGTCTTCGATATGCTTATAATGATAATTATTTATTATGCTAGTCTGTTATTATTTTTCCTTTTCCAATTTATCATAGGAGCATATTTATGCAACTTAGTGAGCTTGTTTCCTTGCATTTATGTAGTTAGTTTCTACTTTTTGGAGTGTTTTAAGCCATTTTCCTGTGTTTGTAGGTTCAAATGGCAAAAGTGGCAAGAAAAGGCAATTTGGAGCATTTTAGAGCAGTTTTGGGCTTGGAATGGACAATATATGAATGGAGCAAGGTGGATGGACGTTTTTGAAGATCAAAAGAGGCAAGGAATATGCTACAAATCTGAAAGAATCAAATCAAGACTTGGAGGATAAGGAATCAGCTAAAAAGAAGGAACATTATCTTAACCAACCTTATCTTATCCAACATTATCCAAACTAGCCTTATCTTATCTTATCATATCCTAATCTTATCCTACCTTATTTCTAGCTACAAGGGGGATTCCTTTTCATATTAAACCACCTATTATCTGGTTCTAGAAGCCCTAAATTTGTGTCGAATCACCCTATCCCTTTCCCCCTACGAATCTGTCGTGCCTATCCTTCTAATCTACAATTTTGTGTTGTGCCCTAGCCCTATACATACACCCTTGCCGTAGAATTCAGGAGGGAGCTTTTAGAGAGAAATTCAGAAAAGCACACTTGTGCTACAACTTTGCAAGGAAGGAGGAGAAGAAGCTTGGAGTTGTGCCTGCCATTCAAGACCTTTGGATTGTTGAGCATTTCTAGGTGTATTCTATCTTTTGTTTTCAATGTTTAATTTTAATTGTCTTTGTTTAATTGCAAACACGTGGAACTAATTTCGTTTTAGCTAGAGATAAATTCAAAGCCATGAACGTAGGTGTGATTTGAATTGATTACATCCAGTTATTGTTTCATAAATCGTGAATGCAATTTACTTAACTGTTTGATTGATAACTTATTCTTGTGTGTTGATTAAGGATGCATACTTAGTTTGCATGCAGGGATTTGATGCTAAAATATAAGGGAGTTTCACCAAATAGTTATGAACTTATATTTACAAGTAGTGGAGGTTGCTAGTCACGATCGTGTTAAGTAAATTCCTGGCAGTAGTATCATGCAGTTCATAGTTATGAATGCCAGGTCAATGCTTATGATTTTCACAGAACTGAATGATCTTTGATATGTATCTCTATTATGCAGTTCATGTAGGGAACTTGATAAGAATAATTTGGTTGCGTCGCTGAGTCCAATTCCATGAATTTAGGAAAATCTGATGGTTAATTTGTGAAGTTCACGGTTAAGTTGGGGCATTGTCATTAATGGTTTATAGGAAGAATTACTGGAAATCGATTTGTATGCATATGTGTCATGTGTGGAGAATGACCCTCTAGCTAGCCTTTCACCCCTTAATTCACCCAATTTCGTACCCTTTAAAGTTTCTACAAGTTTGTTTGTTTAAGTCTTAAATTCATCAAAACAACCCCCCATTTAGTATTCTGAGTCTTTTTAGTTTAATTTTCATCCAAACTTCCCTTTAGTTCTTGTTTCAAGTCAATTTAACTTAGTTTGTGTGTTTTGAATCAGTTTAGCTTATTTTGAGTAGTTTAAGTTTAGTTTTCTATTTTTGAGTCTAGTTTAGTGACTTAGAGTTTAATTTATGTAGATTAGCAGCCCTCCTAATCCCCGGCCCAGAACGATCCCTACTTACACATACTACAACTATCAAAAAGACGGTTTAAGTTTGTGTGATATTTTATATCACATCAAATTTTTGGCGCCTTTGCTGGCGATTAGCAAAATTGCTAATCTCCCATTGTTTCAGTTTGTGTCCTTTATTTTGATTTCTGATTTTGTTTTGTTTTCTTTGTTTTAGGTACTAGTTTATGACTCGAAGTTCTCAACCTGTTTGTGCACATATCTTGGAGTTTGACGACAATTTTGAACGAACGTTGAGAAGGAAGAGGAAGTAGCCAGAATCTAATCCACCTAGTTCTAGCTCTGAATTCGAATTTGAAGAAGAAGAAAAGGAAGAGGAAGAACTAGCCATGGCTATGCATAATCGTATAATGAAGGAACTTTCAGCCTCAGGATTAGACAATGTCGTGCCCTTATGCATTCAATATCCTAGGGCGGCTCAATGCAAGACCGATAAGTTCAAATTGAAGTCTGGCTTACTACATCGCATTCCTAAATACCATGGGCTGTCCATGGAAGATCCAAACAAGCATTTGAAGGAATTTGAAGTGGTGTGCTTGAGCATGACACCAATCAACATGGATGGCAATATTCTGAAGATGAAAGCCTTTCCATTCTCTCTTATGGACAAGGCTAATGATTGGCTCTATGAATTAGCACCTGTAACCGTCACTTCTTGGGAAAGCATGAAGAAAGCATTCTTAGAGAAATTCTTCCCAACTTCAAGAGTCATTCTTTTAAGGAAGAAAATTAATGGAATTCAACAGGGAGAATCCTTTCCAGCGTACTATGAGCATTTTAAGACGTTAGTTGCATCTTGCCCACAACATCAAATAAAGGAAGAGCTTTTAGTTCAATATTTCTACGAAGGACTACTTCCAATTGAGAGACAAATGCTAGATGTCTCCGCAAATGGTGCTTTAGTTGACAAAACACCAGTTGCTGCAAATATCTTAATCGCAAATCGTGCCTTGAATGCACAGCAATCCAAAGGAGTTAAATAGAGAGACCCCCCACAGCTACACCAAGTTAATGAGGTAAGTTCAATGGTCGAAATTCAATCTTAATTGGCTAATCTCACTACTCTTGTGTCACAGGTTGTTGAAGGATCCAAAATGCAAGGAACAGGTACTTGTGGCGTATACTCCATGCAAGGACACCCTTATGATCAATGCCCTCAATTGATAAAGAATAGGGGATGGGAAAGTGCCAATGCCATTGGTTATCAAGGCTAAAATCAGCTAAAGTATGATCTATACTCCAACACTTACAATCCGAGCTGGAAAGATCACCCAAACATAAAATGAAGGGAGCCTCGATAAACTTAACAACAAGGCGGATTTAGATAGCCACCTCCCGGGATATTTCAAAGGCCATTCGCACCAACACAACCTCAACCACAATCTGCCCAATCAAATTTAGGTTCGTCAATAGATAACGATAAAATTCTTCAAATACTAACTTCGTTGACGTAGGGATTGCAAAATCAAGCCAAAGAGGTGGGTGAATTGAAGAATCAAATAAGGCAAGTGGCGGAATTCATGGG
Source organism: Malus sylvestris (assembly GCF_916048215.2). NCBI lineage: Eukaryota > Viridiplantae > Streptophyta > Magnoliopsida > Rosales > Rosaceae > Malus > Malus sylvestris. The sequence goes on from NC_062267.1 coordinate 16,995,420, forward strand.
ACAATTTAGAGAACAAGGCAAACTGCCTAGTTCAACGGTTGTAAATCCAAAGGGAGGATTTGAAACCGACAAGACAATCACGTTAAGAAGTCGTAAGGAGGTTGGAACCAACCCATAAACATCCAAATCAAGCCAAAAGAAGGACGAGAAGTTGTTGCTTGAGGAGGAGGAAGAAGACAAGGCCATGACAAAGGTAGAACAACCCTTGCCACAACCCCCATAAAGCTTCTAAGGCGTCCAATACAGGTAAGTTAGGTTCAAATTCAGTTAATCTAACACTATTCCGCCGAATGTGCCTTTCCCTCGCATATTTATGCAATCTAGGAAAGAAGAGAATGGAAAAGACATTCTAGAAACCTTCAAGAAGGTGGAAGTCAATATCCCGCTCCTTGATGCTATAAAGCAAGTTCCAAAGTATGCTAAATTTTTTAAGAAGCTTTGTACACAAAGAAGCAGATTCCGGAGAGAAAGGTGGTACATGTAAGTGAAAATGTCTCTGCAGTTTTGCAACCAAAGCTACCACCAAAATGCAAAGATCCGGGTAGTTTCACTATCCCTTGTGTTATTGGCAATACAAGGTTTGAACATGCTATTCTAGGTGCTTCCATTAATGTCATGCCATATTTTGTTTATGCATCTATGAATCTAGGAGAGTTTAAAAATGATGGTGTCATTATTCAATTAGCTGATCGATCTAATGCATATCCGAAATGAGTTTTGGAAGATGTTTTGGTGCAGGTAGACCATTTGATTTTTCCGGCAGATTTTTATGTGCTTAAGATGGAGGATTCAACCCACTCTCCACCATTGCCAATCTTACTGGGACGACCATTCATGAAAATAGCCCAAACCAAGATTGATGTGGCCAAGGGAGCGTTAACTATGGAGTTTGATGGCGAAGTGATTAAATTTAATGTTTTTGAATCTGTTAAGAATTCTAATGATGTTCGTTCTTGTTGTGCCATTGATGTGAATAAAAATATAGGGCATGAACGTTCAGCACCTAGTAAAAAGGATGTATTTCGAACCACCATTGAAGAGGGAATTGAAGTGGATCACAAGGGACACGCCATTGCCCTCAAAATACCCATTCAGGCCGAGAGAACCACCTCTGAAATTGTTGACAGTGCTGCTACTTTTGAGTCTTTATCGCAGTACATTGGTAAGCCTCCAATCCCAATTCCAATTCCCATTTCAACTAATAGGCTATTATCTTCTTTGGTTCAGGTGCCCAATCGAATCCAAGCTGGTGGGAAAGTTTACATTGACTCTAGGAAGCTCAACGCCATAATCAGGAAGGATCATTATCCCTTTCCGTTCATAAATCCAATGCATGGAAGTTTTGACGAGCATGTCGTGGAGGATGTACCCCTCCATGCCGTTGGCCCTAGTGAAGCTTAAATGGAGGTATCGTCCGGCTGGAAGACGTTAAAGCAAGCGCTTCTTGGGAGGCAACCCATGCGTTCAAATAAAGAAGACCTAGGAATCTCCGACTCCAAAACCAGATTTGTGTTCCTTAACCTTACTCTTTATTGCTTTTACGTTGCCATAATTGTCATGTTTGTTAGTTGTGTGACCAAAATTTGATGTGAAAATTAACTTGACACACAAATTAAACCCTATTGATGACAATTATAGTAAAGATGTAAGTAGGGATCGTTCTAGACCGGGGATTAACTAGGGCTGCTAATCAACACAAATAAGACTCAAAAACACTAAACTAGACTCTATAGACTCAAAACTAACTCAAAACACTAAATTGGACAGATTTAAACACTTTCCTAACTATTCTAAGACACTTAATTAAAAGGGGGATTGATTTGGACGAAATTTAACTAAACTAAACAGATTGCAAAACAAAGTAAATTAGGTGATTTGAACGGTGAAAACTTAGCCAGAGGATCCTTCTCCACACATGACATATGCATATAAACCAATTTCCAGTATTGTTCCCTTAGACTATGAATGACAACACCCCAAGTTAACCGTGACAGCTTAAATTAACCATCAGATTTTTCTTATTTCATTGAATTGGACGAGATACGCATCACAATTAAATTATTCTTCTCAAGTCCCCTAACTATGAAAAGCATGATAGAAAACATATCAAAGGTCATTAAGTTCCTTGAAAACCTTAAGCATTGATGAGGCATTTATAACTATGAAAAGCATGATACTCCTGCCAAGGATTTACTTAACACAATCATGACTAATGACTTCCACTACTTGTGAATATAAGTTCATAACGATTAGGTGAAACTCCCTTATACTCTAGCATCAAGTTTATGCATGCAAACTAAGTATGCATCCTCATTCAACATACATAAACAAGTTTTAATAACTCAGATAAGTAAATCACATTCAAGACTCAAGAAACAATAACTGGATGTAATCAATTCATATAAAGCATATAATCATGGCTTCGAATTCACCTCTAACTAAAAAGAAATTAGTTCCTCATGTTCGCAATTAAACAAAGATAACTTAAATTAGACATTGAAAATAAAAGATAGAAAACACCTAAGAGCGCTCCAACAATCCAATGTTAAATGGCAAGGCACGACAAAGGGCTCCAACGAATTCTCTCAATTGTATCTGAATATGTAGGTGTGTGGTGTAGGAAAATATGGTAGAGGGTGCTGAATGGTATGGTGATTGATGGTAGAGGGTGGTGAATCTGAAATAGGCGCATAATGATGTATTTATAGGGCTAGGTGCGGCACAATCCCTAAGGATTAGGCTAAGTTTCTAAAATCAAATTGGGACAAGGATTGTGTAACCAAAACCCAAATGCAATGGGTTAAAACAATCAAAAACCAAAGGGGATTAGGTTAGAAAGGTGCGGCACAAATTCCTGCAAGGAAAGGGATAAATTTGGCCTAATTCAAGAGGGAAAAGGATTAGGGTTGCAGGTTCTAGGGCTTTTAGAAGAGCTTAAAGGATGCGGCACCTAAATATGGGTTCTAGAAAGAATGAGGTGCCACTTTTGTAGGAGAAGAGATAAGGCTTCTAGAATCATATTTTTATGTGTTCAAGTCTAAAAATAATCCCCCTTGCAACTGGATTTAAGGTAGGATAGGATTAGGATAAGATAAGATAAGATAAGGTTTGTTTGGATAAGATAAGATAAGATAAGATAAGATAAGATTGGATAAGGTTTTGGATAATGTTCCTTCTTTTGAGCTGATTCCTTATCTTCTTTGTCTTGGATTTATTTTCTTCATCTTTTCAGCACATTCCTAGCATCTTGAACTTCCAATTTGTCCATCCATCTTGCTCCATTCATAAGCTATCCATTTGGTGCCCAAAACTGCTTCAAAATGCTCCAATTTGCACTTTCTTGTCAACTTTGTCATTTGGACCTACAAACACACGAAAATAGCTTAAAACACTAAAATAAGCACAAACTAATTATGAAAAATTTAATAAACAAGCTAACTAAGCGCATAAATATGCTCCTATCATTGTGTTGTTTGATTGCTTGTGTGTGAGACTATGTTTGAAACATTGAGGATAACGTTTGGTTTAAGTGTGGGGGGGTAAACAAAGTGTTTTTCATGAATGTTCGTTGGATTTCACCACCTAGTACTTCTAGAGTTGTTACTCACTGTTTTTAAGTGCTCTTATTGTGTTTTGAAGTGTTTTGAAAGAAAAATACGAAAATTTGACAAACATTAGAAAAAGTTTTGAAAAACCCAAAAAGAGTCATTTTAGAGTCGTTTTTGTGTGTTTGTGTCTTAGGGTACCTTCCAACACAATGATGAGGATTTGGTTTTTAATTGCATGACTGTTAAAGAAAGTTACAAACATGGGTGGAAGTTTGATATGCTCTTTGGTTAATACTTAGTTGTAGTTGTCATTAACGAATTCACATGTAATCACAAAGGGAAAAAAAATCAGTTTTTGTACCATGCTCGAAGGAAGGAACTCAAACTAACGTTACAACCCTATGAGACTTGAGCCTATTCCTTGTTTGGAGAGTTATTAATCTGTGAATTCTTGTTTTCTAAAGTTGTTGCATGATCTCATTATTTCTTTGATTGGTTGCTACTTGGAATGCTTTTTCATCATTTTAGTTCCAAATACTAGAACTCATGCCCGTTTCATTCAAAGCTTAAAATTGATTGCATAACAAAGACAAGATGAAGTTGTTTAGTTACCACCAGAGCCAAAAAGCCTTATTCCCTTGCATATGTTTTGTAGGTTTAACCCCTTTGAGCCTTATTTAGCCTATTTTCTTTGTTAGCCTACATTATCCCTAGCCTAGAACAGGACTATCCGTACCCTTGTTCTTAAATAATAGTGAAGCATGACTTGTTGGGAATTCCTTTTGATTGACATTATGTAGAAAAACAAGTGTGGGGGAAGGTTTTTCGTTGGAAATCTATGAGGGTGTACATTTTGTGTGCCCAAGAGAAGGGCACGAGAAGAAAAAGAAAAAAAAGAAGAAAAGACGTTGAAAAAAAGAAAAGAGAAAAAAAACGTGAAAAAGAAAAGAAAAGAAAAAAAGTTGAAAAGAAGTGAGAATGAGCTCACAAGTGTTGGTTGTTGAAGAACGATCCAAAAATGTGAATATGACCCTAAAGTTGTATGAATATCCCCTTTGTTTTTAATGTTAGATGTTGCAATCAAAAGTTGAATTCTAAGTGTTGATTTCATTACTTTGCTTACTATCACTTTAAGAACCTTTGTTTATCCTTGAACATTCTTTGTCAGCCAATACCTAGCCCAATTACAACCCTTAGACTTTTATCTTGATTGCTATGTGTTTCAATATGTGGAGTTTGAAATTGGTACGAGCATATGGAATCCCTAGTTCTTACTTCTAAGTAGTGGCATTCCATTCATGAGATCATATACATGTTATATTAATAATTCCAGAAAGTGCCCTCTATGTTATAACATATGTGAGTGCTAGTCTACATATTTACATCAATCTTCTCACATATACTTAGTATAGGGAGTGTAGTCAGAAAACTTGTGTGAAAAGAGAGAGTATATCCAGTGAGGAATTGAGGGAATCTCTAAGGCATGTTACTACATTTAAAATGTTGTTTTAATTGATTAAATGCAAGCTAGTGAGTGGTTACTACGATTAAGTATAAGCTTGAGGGTAAGAATAACTAAAATCTATGTGAGAAGTGATTTTTAACGTGTCATGTTTCATTGGAAATCCCTGAGGCGATCTTTGGAAGGTTTAGGTTATGTTTTGTTTGTTCTGTTTTGCTCGAGGACTAGCAAAAGCTAAGTGTGGGGGAATTTAATTGGAGCATATTTATGCGACTTAGTTAGCTTGTTTCCTTGCATTTACGTAGTTAGCATATTTATGCGACTTTGTAGGCTCAAATGGCAAAAGTGGCAAGAAAAGGCAATTTAGAGAATTTTAGAGCAGTTTTGGGCTTGGAATGGACAATATATGAATGGAGCAAGGTGGATGGACGTTTTTGAAGATCAAAAGAAGCTAGGAATGTGCTACAAATTTGGAAGAATCAAATCAAGACTTGGAGGATAAGGAATCAACCAAAAAGAAGGAACCTTATCTTAACCAACCTTATCTTATCCAACATTATCCAAACTAACCTTATCTTATCTTATCATATCCTAATCTTATCCTACCTTATTTCTAGCTACAAGGGGGATTCCTTTTCATATTAAACCACCTCTTATCTGGTTCTAGAAGCCCTAAATTTATGTCGAATCACCCTATCCCTTTCCCCCTACGAATTTGTCGTGCCTATCCTTATAATCTACAACTTTGTGTTGTGCCCTAGCCCTATACATACACCCTTGCCGTAGAATTCAGGAGGGAGCTTTTAAAGTGAAATTCAGAAAAGCACACTTGTGCTACAACTTTGCAAGGAAGGAGGAGAAGAAGCTTGGAGCCGTACTTGCCATTCAAGACCTTTGGATTGTTGAACGTTTCAAGGTGTATTCTATCTGTTGTTTTGAATGTTTAATTTTAATTGTCTTTGTTTAATTGCAAACATGTGGAACTAATTTCGTTTTAGCTAGAGGTGAATTCAAAGCCATGATCGTATGTGTGATATGAATTGATTACATCCAGTTATTGTTTCATAAATCGTGAATGCAATTTGCTTAACTGTTTGATTGATAACTTATTCTTGTGTGTTGATTAAGGATGCATACTTAGTTTGCATGCAGGGATTTGATGCTAAAATATAAGGGAGTTTCACCTAATAGTTATGAACTTAGATTTACAAGTTGTGGAGGTTGCTAGTCACGATCGTGTTAAGTAAATTCCAGGCAGTAGTATCATGCAGTTCATAGTTATGAATGCCAGGTCAATGCTTATGATTTTCACAGAACTGAATGATCTTTGATATGTATCTCTATTATGCAGTTCATGTAGGGAACTTGATAAGAATAATTTGGTTGCGTCGCTGAGTCCAATTCCATGAATTTAGGAAAATCTGATGGTTAATTTGTGCAGTTCATGGTTAACTTGGGGCATTGTCATTCATGATTTATAGGAAGAATAACTGGAAATCGATTTGTATGCATATGTGTCATGTGTGGAGAATGACCCTCTAGCTAGCCTTTCACCCCCTTAATTCACCCAATTTCGTACCCTTTAGTTTGTTTCTGTAAGTTTGTTTGTTTAAGTCTTAAATTCATCAAAACAACCCCTTATTTAGTAATCTGAGTCTTTTTAGTTTAATTTTCGTCCAAACTTCCCTTTAGTTCTTGTTTCAAGTCAATTTAACGTAGTTTGTTTGTTTTGAATCAGTTTAGCTTATTTTGAGTCGTTTAGGTTTAGTTTTCAGTTTTTGAGTCTAGTTTAGTGACTTAGAGTTTAATTTGTGTAGATTAGCAGCCCTTCTAATCCCTAGCCTAGAACGATCCCTACTTACACATACTACAATTATCAAAAAGAGGGTTTAAGTTTGTGTGCTATTTTATATCACATCAATTTACTAGATGACTTATATGCAACGAGGAAAGAGGGTGAAATGGGTCAGGGTTGTCCTACCTCCGCATCCACCATCACCACTTTCTCCATCGCTACCACCACCTCTTCCACCGCCACCACCATCTCTTCAACCACATGCTCCTTCAGTAGTGGTGAAAGTGTACGAAACGGCTAGGGTTTTTTAAGAATGAATGAAAAAGAGAGGAAAAATATGTAATTAGAATTGTGTAATTCACCTAGAATAAAAAGGGCATGTAAAAGTGGCTAAAAGGCAAGTTTTTATGGGGTAAAAAAGGTTGGAAGATATTCCAAAGTGATCCCAGCAACTTAGCCTTTATTTTGCACGTTTTAGCCTAATTTGGCACCTCCAAATCGGGCTAGATATCCCAATTCCTTTCCCATTCTGTTCCTGATATTCTAATAGGACAGATTCGTCTTGGATTCTTTATTTGGACTTCAAAACAAGTAACAACTTTATTTAGGCTCCAAAATAGGTCACTAAACTTCTCTCCACGTTTGAATAAGGATCAGCTCTAAAAATGGCATGTTTTCACTTCTTTTGCCCTCAAATTTATCCTAAAGTACATGTAGTATTAACACAAAATAGGGTAAAATGCAACCAATTTAACTCAAAAACATCACAAAGAGACTGGAAATGAATGGTATAAATGCATGAAATATATGAGTTATCACCCGCAATTTTCCTAGTCTGCACCTATTTCTTGCCAGCGCGTTTTGCGCATTTAGTGAAAGGTGTGTAAGCTCGGGTGCTCGCAGTTATGTGCCGATTTCAACATTGTTCTCTGTGGGATGTCTTTCCTATTGATTTCCTTTCTTTGATGGTTGTGGATTTACATTTTGTGGTTTGGTGGTGGGTGGAACCGTTTTCTTTTCCGTTTCGGAGGCTCTATTTGGTTGACGTTCTGGTGCCTGCAAGAGGTGTTCGTTCAAGGTCAGAGGATTTGATGGCTACAAAGTTGCTATGGTTATTTTCTTTTCTATGTTTTTGTTTTGGGCTCAACCTTTGGGTTGGGTTTTTTCTTTGAGGTCCATATTTTAGTTTTGTGCTTTAATTGTAATTGGACCTCTGTTTTATGTTGTATATTGTGTGCTTTTGATGTGGTAAAAACTAACACACAAATTAAACCCACTTTTAGATAATTGTAGTATGCGTAAGTAGGGATTGTGGGCCGAGGATTAAGAGGGATGCTAATCTACACTAACTTGACTCAAAAACTGAAAACTAGACTCAAATACACAAAAGCTAGACTGACTCAAATAACACAAAACAAGCACTAAGGGTTATTTTGGACGAAAGTTGAAGTAAATTGACATGAAATACTAAAGCGGGTTTTGTGTGGATGAATTTTGAACTAAAACTAAGTAGGTTGAAGAAACAAATTAAGTTTGATAAGAAAATTGGGTGAAAGGCTAGATAGAGGATTCTTCTCCACACTTGAAACATATGCATACAAATCGATTTCCAGTTATTATTCCTATAAACTATGAACGACAATGCCCTAAATTAATTGTGAACTGCACTAATTAACGCTCAAATTTTCCTAATTTCATTGAATTGGACTCAGCGACGCAATCAAATTATTTTTATCAAGTTCCCTATATGAACAGCATGATAGAGATGCATATAAAAAATCATTAAGTTCTGTGAAAATCATAAGCATTAACAAGGTATTTGTAACTATGAACTGCATGATACTGCCATGGATTTACTTAACTTAAACATGACTAGTGACTTTTACTACTTATAAATATAAGTTCATAACGATTAGGTGAAATTCCCTTGTATTCTAGCATCAAATCCCTGCATGCAAAATAAGTGTGCATCCTTAATCAACACGCAAGAATAAGTTCTCTATAAAACAGATAAGTAAATTGCATTCATGTTTTACGAAACAATAACTGGATGTAATCAATTTATACGAAACATATGATCATGGCTTCGAATTCACCTTTTGCTAAAAAGAAACTTAGCTATACATGTTCATCATAACTAAGTAAAAACAATCTAAATTAAACATTGAAATCAAATAAGGATAGAAAGAACTCTAAGACTAAAGGAAATTTTGTGAAAAACATGTTCATTTGAGCAACATCTATATAGCATGCAATTAACAATTAAAGGCGGAATCATGCTTGTATGCACTCAAAAACAAAACATTACCCATGAAATTCAAAGCCTAGTAGTTAGGTGAACCAAGACTCAACTCAAAACAAAGTGAGTTGAGAAATTTATACCTTTGTTGATTCCTCTTTGCATGAGCAAAGGATAATCACCCAAGAGATAGGGCCTTCATTCCTTGCTTCTTAGCTCCATGGATTTGGATGGAAGAATTGGTTTCTCCAAGTTCTCAAAGTTGAGAACCTCTAAGTCTCCACACCAAGGAATGATTGATGAAGAAATGAGTGACCTAGAGGAAGTAAGATTGCTAGCTATGTTCCTCTAGGGTGGCCGGCCTCTTAGAGAGCAAAGAGAGCTTTTGTTCTCATCTTTTCTCCCAAAAGAAACCCTAATGAAGAAAAGGCTATAAAGTCATATTTATACCTACCTTCATTGGAGTGGCAAACTTGTAATAAGTCCAAAACCCACTCCATTATCAATATGGCCGGCCATAGGGTATTATTGGGTTGTTTGGGCCTTTGTGAATATTTAGTCATTAAGTTGTCATACAACTTAAGTCAATGGGCTTGACGTTCGAAGTCCATTGGGCCTTAAGGCCCAAAACTAACCCTAGGTCTTTTAATGAACTTTATTCGTTTGATTAATTAACATATTAATTAATCCTTGCCATAAATAATTAAACCATTTAATTATTCTTACTCATCTCCGTTGTTTCTTCAATCTTTACCTTACACGGTGTACGATCCATTAGGTTCCTTTTAGCGAGGCAGTGGGCGATTAGAACTTGATAGGAGCATATTTATGTGCCTTAGTTAGCTAGTTCTTATGCATTTTCGTTATGTTTTCTTAGTTAAAGTAGTCTTTTAAGCTATTTTCATGTGTTTTCAGGTTTTAAGGGCATATTACATAAAATGAGGCAATTTGGAGCTTTTTGGAACAAAAGTGAGCGTGGATTGAATAGTACATGCTTGGAACACAAGGTTTGGATGAAATTGAAGATTTGAAGATTTGAGGATTCCTAGTCCAAGAAGGATTCCTAGTCCACGAAGGAGTCCTAATTGAAGAAGGATTCCTAATCAACGAGGGATTCCTAGTTGAAGAGGGATTCCTAGTTGAAGATGGATTCCTAGAAGAATGAAGATTCCTACTCAAACGAGGTTTCCTACTTGAAGTAGGAAAGCTAAGCCTAAAAGTTTCCACTTTGGGTTGATCTTTCCTAAACCTAAATGGCCTTGAGTTTTAGCAACATTAGAAGGTTCCTAAGCGTTGGAAGACACAAAGAAAGGTTCTAGAATAATTTCTCATCCTTGTCGTGGGTTAGGGCCTATTTCTTCTTGGTGATGGGCTTTCTAGAAGCCCTATCTATATTCCCCTAAACCTGCCGCACATCTCCCTTTCTAGAAACCATTTTCCTTGCCTTGCAATGCATTCTAGAAGGCCAATCCTTTACCCTATCCATCCAACCTCACCCTAGGCCTTTTCCCATTCAAAATCTGATTGTTTTAACCTTTTTTCTGATGGATTTGGTTTTCTAGAAACCCTAATCTGATTTGCTAGGGTTTTTGGTGCATATATATATATCTCTACACCTTTTCCGCACACCACCACCTCTCATAATTCATAATTCACACCAGAAATCTACCTTGCCCTTTGCCGCATCCTTCCACCATCATTCTCCCAAATTTCTGCCAAAAACAACCCCTTGTCGCACCACCCATCAACCCTAACCACTACCATACCATCCCATATCGTTTCCCCCATATAAATATCACCCAAAACCTGTCCAAAGTCTCTGTGTCGCAGCAAGGAGGAAGGAGGAATCGTGGATGCACCTGCTGCGAAGTTTGAGCGTTTTAGGTGTTCTCTTTCTTTGGATTTTAATGTCTAAATTTATGTATCTTTGCTTTGCGAGTATGAGGAACTAAACCCCCCTTGGCTAGGGGGGGATTCGAAACCATGTTTATGCTTGCTATATGATTTGATTACTTCTAATTGCGTTTCATAAATTATGGATTCAATTTGCTTATCTATTCAAATTAAACTGATTTGTGTGTGTTGATTGAGAGTGCACGCTTAATTTTCATGCATAAATCTAATGCTAGGATATAAGGAATTTTCACCTAATCGTTATGAACTTATATTCACAAGTAGTAAAGGTTGTTGATCACAATCGTGTTAAGTAAATTCTTGGCATAAGTTTCATGCACTTTCATAGTTACGAGTGCCTCGTCAATACTTATGATTTCCATTGAACGTAATGATCTTTGATTGTATCTTTATTATGCGCATTCATATAGAGAACTTTTGAGGAATAATTTGATTGGGATGCGCTTTTTCCATTCAATTCATTGACATAAGGGAAATCTGAAAGTTAATTTAAGCAGACCTAATTAACTTGGAGTGTTGAGTATTCATGGTTTATTGAATTGCAATTAAAAATCATTTTGTATGCAAGTGTGACATGTGTGAAGAAGAACCCCTTAGCTAGCTTTCCATCCATTCACTTTTATCAAATTCGTTTTAGAATCTGTTCAATTTACAAGTTTTGTTTTTGTTTTCAATTTTCGTCAAAACCAAATCCCCATTTATTTTGAAGTGTTAGATTAGTTAGAAATCAATTTAGTTTGTGTTTTTAAGTGTCTTGAATCAAGTTTAAACCTATTTTCGTCCAAATTTGTGTTTGTGTTCAAAACTGCCTAGAAAGTGTTTTTAAGGCAGTTTTGAGTGTTTATTTGCTGTTTTGAGTCTTTTGCTTTGTTTTGGTGTTTTATAGTTTAGTTTTGCATTCTTTGAGTCTAGTTTAGTGTTTTAAACTTTGTTTTTACGTTTTGAGTCAGTTTTCAAGTGATTTGGCAATCCCTCCTAATCCCCGGCCTAGAACGATCCCTACTTACATACTTCGCTACAATTGATAAAAAGAGGGTTTAATTTGTGTGCTTATATATTTCGCATCAAATTTTGGCGCCATTGCCAGGGATTAGCAACAACATTGCTAATCCCTTGGATTGTTTTATTTCAGTTTGTTTTAATTTGTTCCAGATTCTGACCTTGTTTTGTTTCTTGGTTTAGGTACTAGTTTATGACTCGGAGTTCTCATCCGATTCGTGAACACATCTTGGACTTTGACGACGATTTCGAGCGAGAATTGAGACGAAAAAGGAAGAATCCAGAACCTAGTGAATCAAGTTCAAATTCAGAAGCCGAACTTTATTTTGAGGAAGAAGAAGAGCAACCCACGGCAACAGTGGGTGAAGTAGAGCAAGCCATGGCACAAGACAATCGTACAATCAAGGAGCTTTCAGCTTCGGGCTTGGACAATGCCGCACCTCTATGTATTCAATATCCCGCGGCTGCCCAAGGAAAGATCGAGGAATTCGAGTTGAAGTCAAGTTTGATACACCACATTCCGGAGTACCATGGGTTGTCCATGGAGGATCCTAACAAGCACTTGAAAGAGTTCGAGGTGGTGTGTTCAAGCATGACTCCAATCAATGTTGACGGGAGCATATTGAAGATGAAGGCCTTTCCATTTTCTCTCATGGACAAGGCGAAAGATTGGTTGTATGAATTAGTTCCCGGAACGGTCACATCTTGGGAGAGCATGAAACGGGCTTTCTTGGAGAAGTTTTTCCCAACTTCTCGAGTCATTCTCCTACGAAAAAGGATAAGTGGAATTCAACAAGATGAAGGTGAATCTTTTCCTACTTACTATGAACGTTTTAAATCTCTTGTTGCTTCATGTCCACAGCATCAGATGAAGGAGGAACTTCTTCTACAATACTTCTACGAGGGGCTATTACCAATCGAACGTCAAATGCTAGACGCCTCGGCGGGAGGAGCTTTGGTGGACAAGACCCCCACGACTGCAAAGACATTGATAGCTAATCGAGCGTTAAACGCTTAACAATACGAAGGTGTTGGACAAAGGAGCAACCCACGACAACACCAAGTGAATGAGGTAAGTGCCATAACCGAACTTCAAAATCAAATGGCTAACCTTACTACTTTGCTTTCTCAGGTGGTGGAAGGTCTAAAAGTGCAAAACGTGGCAGCTTGTGGCGTATGCTCCATGCAAGGACACCTTACGGACAAGTGCCCACAATTGATAGAGAATGGAGGGTGGGAGACCCTCAATGCCGTGGGATTTGGCAACTAATACCAACCAAGGAATGACCCATTTTCTAATACTTACAATCCCGGTTGGCGTGATCATCCAAATTTCAAATGGCGAGAACCCCAACAAGGCCAACAATAGAGCACATTTAGGCAACAACCCCCGGGTTTCTATCAAAAGCCGTTTGCACCAAATCAACGCCAAGTACAACCCGCCCAAAAATCAAGTTCTTTTATCGATAATGATCAGATTTTTAATTTACTAACTTCTATGGCGCAGGGCATGCAAACTAGGGACAAGAAGGTGGACGAGTTGGAGAAGCAAGTGGGGCAAATTGCCGAGTTTATGGGGCAGTTTCGAGAGCAAGGCAAGTTGCCTAGCTCAACCGTGGTCAATCCAAAAGGTGGATTCGAATCTGCAAAAGCTATAACTTTGCGAAGTGGGAAACAAGTGGGAACAGCCCCCCAACCATCCAAATAAGCCCCAAATGAGGTGGAAGAGATGATAATTGAAGAAGATGAGCAAGGCATGCCCACGGCAAGGAAGGAAGTTCCTTTGCCGCAAGCCCCCATGGCTCCTAAGCCATCCAATCTGTCCAATAAGGGTAAGAACGTGTCCAATTCAATGCCTACTAATGATTTTCCTTTGAATGTTCCTTTTCCTAGTAGGTTCAAGCACACAAAGAAAGAGGAAGCTGAAAAGGACATTCTAGAGACATTTAGGAAAGTTCAAGTCAATATCCCTCTTTTGGATGCAATTAAGCAAGTACCAAGGTATGCTAAATTTTTGAAAGAACTTTGCACCACTAGGAAGAGGATTTCAACCAATGAGGTTGTAAAGGTAAGTGAAAATGTCTCAGCCATCTTGCAACGCAAACTACCCCCTAAATACAAAGATCCGGGTAGTTTTACAATTCCTTGTGTCATTGGTAATACTAGGTTTGAATCTGCCATGTCAGACTTAGGTGCATCCATAAATGTCATGCCATATTCGATTTATGCATCTATGAACCTAGGAGAGTTGAAAAATGATGGTGTGATTATACAATTAGCCGATAGATCTAATGCTTATCCAAAGGGAGTTTTGGAAGATGTTTTAGTGCAGGTTAATCATTTGATCTTTCTGGCGGATTTCTACGTGCTCGAGATGGACGAGTCAGACCATGCCCCTTCGTTGCCCATCCTACTTGGAAGGCCATTCATGGAAACTGCTCGTACGAAGATTGATGTGTTTAATGGCACTTTGACGATGAAATTTGATGGGGAAGTTATTAATTTCAATCTTTCTGATTCTATGAAGTACCCTAGTGAGAATCATTCATGTTTTGCTATTGATGTAATTAACTCTTTGGCGCAGGACCATTTTGACAATTTGAACGACGATGCACTTGAATTGGTTATTGCACAAGGAAAGCACATGGAAAACATTGAAGGACCAAAGAAACAACCTCATGACATGCATGAGGATGCCATTGCCGTACCCCCTAGTGAAGATGTCATTGAGATGATGGCTGCCCTTGAGTCATTGCCATCGCAAACTGGTAAGTTTTTGGACCCTATTTTAAGTTCAGTTTCGACTAATAAGATGCTTCCCTCAATTGTGCAGCCACCTACACTTGAACTTAAGCCGTTGCCTAGTCACTTGAAGTACGTTTTCTTGGGAGAGGATGAGATGTTGCCCGTCATCATTTCATCCTCACTCACGGCACAAGAGGAAAACAAATTGGTGAGGGTGCTAAAGGAGTACAAAACGATAATTGGATAGACATTGGCCGATATCAAGGGAATTAGCCCGACTACGTGCATGCATCGCACACTTCTGGAGGAGGGGTCTAAAACATCTCGAGAGGCTCAACGCCGACTCAACCCTCATATGATGGAAGTTGTGAAGAAAGAAGTCATCAAGCTTTTAGATTGTGGAGTTATCTATCCAATCTCGGATAGTAAGTGGGTTTCGCCCGTTCAATGTGTTCCGAAGAAATCCGGAGTGACGGTGGTAGCAAATGCCGAGAATGAACTTGTTCCTACGCGCATTCAAACTGGTTGGAGGGTGTGCATCGACTATAGGAAGCTAAACGCCACCACAAGGAAGGATCACTTCCCATTGCCATTCATTGACCAAATCCTTGAGAGGTTAGCGGGTTATGCTTTCTATTGTTTTCTTGATGGTTATTCTGGTTATAATCAAATTGTCATAGCACCCGAGGACCAAGAAAAAACCACTTTTACATGCCCTTTTGGTACATTTGCATATCATCGCATGCCTTTTGGTTTATGTAATGCACCTGCCACATTTCAAAGATGCATGATGAGCATATTTTCAGATTATGTAGAGAAAATAATTGAAGTTTTCATGGATGATTTTAGTGTCTTTGGTGATTCTTTTGATGGTTGCTTGCATAATCTAAGTTTGATCTTAAAACGTTGCGTTGAAACTAACCTTGTTCTTAATTGGGAAAAATGTCATTTCATGGTTAAACAAGGCATAGTTTTAGGTCATATAATCTCTGAAAAAGGTATTGAGGTTGATAAGTCGAAAATAGATCTTGTACGTCACTTACCCTCTCCGACTTTGGTTAGAGAGGTTCGTTCTTTTCTTGGCCATGCAGGTTTTTATCGTAGGTTTATCAAAGATTTCTCAAAGGTGGCACAACCTCTTTGCTGTCTCCTACAAAAAGAAGTGGCGTTCGAATTCACCAAGGAGTGCACGGCATCATTCAACCAACTCAAGAAGTTGTTGACCACGGCACCCATCATTGTTCTACCGGATTGGAGCCTACCCTTCGAGCTTATGTGTGATGCGTCCGACTACGCTTTAGGGGCTGTTTTGGGACAAAGGAAGGACAAGAGGCCACATGTCATCTACTATGCCTCCCGGACGTTGAATGATGCACAATTGAACTATTCCACTACGGAAAAAGAACTTCTTGCCGTTGTTTTTGCTTTAGATTGATAGGAGCATATTTATGCGACTTAGTTGGCTTGTTCTTAAGCATTTATGTTGTTTTTCTTTAGTTATTTTAGTGTTTAAAGTCATTTTCGTGCAATTTCAGGTTTAGAGACGAAGTATGCAAAGAAGTGCAAAATGGAGCATTTTAGAGCAAAATTGAGCTAGAATGGAGTGTATGCTAATGGAGCACAAGGAATGGACGAGTTTGAAGGTCAAATGAGCTTAAGAAATGAAGAAATGAAAGTGAAGAACAAAGAATTCAGATTTGGAAACCAAAGTTTCTAAAGTTGGAAGTTTCTATTCTTGGAGGTTTCCATTTTCGAGAGTTTCTATTCTTGGTTTTGGGCTTTTAGATGACCTAAACCCTAATTCCTTGTGGACCCTAACCCTAGCCGCACCTTAGGCCTTATTCCCACTAAAAATCTGATTGTTTTAACCTAATTTCTGGTGGATTTGGGCTTCTAGAAACCCTAATCTGATTACCCTAGGGTTTTGGATGCCTATATATACTCATTATAACCCCTAGATCAGATCATCACCTCTCATACATAACCATTCACGCCAGAAATTAAACCTTGATTTCTGCCGCACCTTTCCATCACCAAAGTCCCAAAATTCTGCCCAAAATCATCCCTAGCCGTACCCCCATCAACCCTAAACCTTTCCATACCATTCCCCATCCATTCTACACCACAAATAACCCCAAAAACCTGTTCTAAAGTCTCTGCCGCAGCAAGGAGGAAGGAGAATTCGTTGGATGCGCTTGCTGCCAAGTTGGAGCGTTCTAGGTGTTTTCTTTCTTTGGATTTTAATTTCTAAATTTATGTATCTTGGCTTTGCAAGTATGAGAAACTAAACCCCCCCTTGGCTAGGGGGGGATCCGAAACCATGTTTATGCTTGCTATATGATTTGATTACTTCTAATTGCGTTTCATAAGTTAGGAATTCAATTTACTTATCTACAAGAATTAAAACTGATTTGTGTATGTTGGTTGAGGGTCGACACTTAATTTGCATGCATGAATTTGATGCTAGGATATAAGGAAATTTCACCTAATCGTTATGGACTTATATTCATAAGTAGTAAAGGTTGATGATCTCAATCGCGTTAAGTAAATTCTTGGCATAAGTTTCATGCAATCATAATAACAAGTGCTTCGTCAATGCTTATGGTTTTCATAGAACTTAATGATTCTTGCTTGTATCTCTATTATGCAATCATGTAGGGGACTTGTGGGGAATGCTTTGGGTTGTCGTATGCAATCATCCAATTCAATAACGTTAGGAAAAATCTGAAGGTTAATTTAAGCGGACCTAATTAACTTGGGGCATTGAGAATTCATGGGTTATTGAAAAGCAATTGGAAATCGTTTTGAATACAAGTATAACATGTGTGGAGATGAACCCCTTAGCTAGCTTTCTATCCATTCAATTCAATCAAATTCGTTTTAAAATCTGTTTTGATTTACAAGTTTATGTTTTGTTTTCAATTTCGTAAAAACCAAATCCCCCTTTGTTTTCAAGTGTCAAATTAGTTAGAGAGTGTGTTAGTTTGTGTTTTTAAGTGTTTTGAGTCAAGTTAAAACCTATTTTCGTCAAAATCTTGTTTAGAGTTCAAAACTGCCCAGAAAGTGGTTTTAAGGCAGTTTTGAGTGTTTTTGTGTTATTTTGAGTCTTTTGGTTTGTTTTGGTGTTTTAAGTTATAGTTTTACATTCTTTGAGTCTAGTTTAGTGTTTTAAACTTTGTTTTTACGTTTTTGAGTCAGTTTTCAAGTGATTTAGCAATCCCTCCTAATCCCCGGCCTAGAACGATCCCTACTTACATACTTACTACAATTGATAAAAAGGGGGTTAATTTGAGTGCTAGTTAATATCATATCAAATTTTGGCGCCGTTGCCGGGGATTAGCAACATTGCTAATCCCTTGGATTGTTTATTTTAGTTTGTTTTAATTCGTTCCAGATTCTGAGTTTGTTTTGTTTCTTGTTTTAGGTACTAGTTTATGAGTCGGAGTTCTCATCCGATTCGTGAACACATCTTGGACTTTGACGACGATTTTGAGAGGACTTTGAGAAGGAATAGGAATCAACAAGATCAAATTCCTGAACCTGAGCGTGAGGAACATCCCCTTGAAGAAGTGGAAGTTATGGCACAAGACAATCGTACAATCAAGGAGCTTTCGGCTTCGGGATTGGACAATGCCGCACCCCTATGCATTCAATACCCAGCGGCTGCCCAAGGAAAGACCGAGGAATTCGAGTTGAAGTCAAGTTTGCTACACCACATTCCGAAGTACCATGGTTTGTCCATGGAGGATCCTAACAAGCATTTGAAAGAATTCGAGGTGGTGTGTTCAAGCATGACTCCAATCAACGTGGATGGGAGCATATTGAAGATGAAGGCCTTTCCCTTTTCTCTCTTGGAAAAGGCGAAAGATTGGTTGTACGAATTGGCTCCCGGAACTGTCACATCTTGGGAGAGCATGAAACGGGCCTTCTTGGAGAAGTTTTTTCCAACTTCTCGAGTCATCCTCCTACGAAAAAGGATAAGTGGAATTCAACAAGATGAAGGTGAGTCTTTTCCTACGTATTACGAACGTTTTAAATCTCTTGTTGCTTCATGTCCACAGCATCAAATGAAGGAGGAGCTTCTTTTACAATATTTCTACGAGGGACTTCTACCAATCGAACGGCAAATGTTAGATGCCTCAGCAGGAGGAGCATTGGTGGACAAGACCCCTACGGCTGCAAAAATGTTGATTGCTAATCGAGCGTTGAACGCTCAACAATACGAAGGTGTTGGACAAAGGAGCATGCCACAGCAACATCAAGTCAATGGGGTAAGTGCCATAATCGAACTTCAAAATCAAATGGCTAACCTTACTACGTTGCTTTCTCAGGTGGTGGAAGGTCCAAAAATCAAACCCGTAGCTTCTTGTGGCGTATGCTCCATGCAAAACCACAATACGGACAAGTGCCCACAATTGATCGAGAATGGAGGGTGGGAGACACTCAATGCTGTGGGATATGGCAACCAATACCAATCACGTGTTGATCCGTTTTCCAATACTTACAATCTCGGTTGGCGTGATCATTCGAATTTCAACTGGCGAGACCTCCAACGAGGCCAACAACAAAGCGGATTTAGGCAACAACCCCAGGGTTTCTATCAAAAGCCGTTGGCACCATCACAAGCCCAAGCACAACCTGCCCAAAACAATGCAGGTAATTCAAGTGATAATGATAAGATTTTTCAATTACTTACTACCTTGACGCAGGAAGTCCAAAATCAAGCCAAAGAGAGGCAAATCCAAGACAAGAGGGTGGACAACTTGGAGAAGCAAGTGGGACAAATTGCCGAGTTCATAGGGCAATTTCGTGAGCAAGGAAGGTTGCCTAGCTCAACGATGGTCAATCCAAAAGGTGGATTCGAATCTGCAAAGGCTATCACGCTAAGAAGTGGGAAAGAAGTAGGAATCGAGCCAAAACCATCCAAATCTGGCCCCGAGGAGGACCAAGCAAAGGCCACGGCAAGGATTGAGCAATCCTTGCCGCAACCACCCAAGCATTCCAATTCGGCCAACACAGGTAAGAAAGGTCCAATTCCATTTAATTCTAATGTTATTCCTCCGGATGTACCCTTCCCTAGCAGATTTTTGCAATCCAAGAACGAAGAGGAGGCAAAAGATGTTCTAGAGACATTTAGGAAAGTTCAAGTCAACATACCCCTTTTGGATGCAATCAAGCAAATCCCGAAGTATGCCAAGTTCTTAAAGAAGCTTTGTACAACAAGGAAACGTTTTCGGGAGAAAGAAGTGGTACATGTAAGTGAGAATGTCTCCGCCATGTTGCAACGCAAACTACCCCCCAAATGCAAAGATCCGGGTAGTTTTACAATTCCTTGTGTCCTTGGTAACACTCACTTTGATTCCGCTATGTTAGATTTAGGTGCATCTATAAATGTCATGCCATATTCAGTTTATGCATCTATGAATTTAGGCGAGTTGAAAAATGATGGCGTGATTATTCAATTGGCCGATCGATCTAATGCCTATCCAAAGGGAGTTTTGGAAGATGTTTTGGTGCAGGTAGACCACTTGATTTTCCCGGCAGATTTCTACGTGCTCGATATGGAGGATACAGGCCACTCTCCACCACCACCACTGTTGCTTGGCCGACCTTTCATGAAAACGGCTCAAACCAAGATTGACGTGGCCAAATGAGAAGTCACTATGGCATTTGGTGGCGACATGATTTGTTTTAAAGTTTCTGAATTTATTGAGACTCCTAATGTTGTTCGTTCTTGTTGTGCCATTAATGTAATTGCAAATATAGGGCAGGAATGTTCAACACTCATCAAGACGAAAGTACCTCGAACTACCATCGAGGAAGGAATTGGAGTGAACAACAAGGGGAGCACGGCCCCACCCCTAAAGTCACCAAATCTGGCCGAGTGCACTCCTTGTGCATCTGTCCAGAGTGCTACTATTTCTTTGCCGTACAAAGGTAAGCCACCTATTCCAATTTCGATTCCCATTTCAACTAATAGGTTGTTACCTTGTATGGTGCAGGTACCAAATCGAAGACAACGTGGTGGGAGAGTTCATGTTGATTTCGAGAAGCAAAACATGACAATAAGAAAGGATCATTATCCCATCCCATTCAAGGACCCAAAAGATGAAGTATTTCGTAGGTCAGATTGTGGAAACAACCCTCAATGCCGTGGGGTTCCATAAACCTTCGATGAAGCATCGTCCAGCTGGAAGACGTTAAAGCAAGCGCTACTTGGGAGGCAACCCATGCATTCAACAAAGGAGGACATAGAAAGCACTCCAATTTCAGATTTGCGTTCCTAAACTCTTCTCTTTGTTGTTAATTTCGTTTCTGCTATGTTAGGTTGTTTAGATGTTGTTTTGTTTGTTTGTTTGTTATTTGTGTGAATCTATGCTTGAAACATTGAGGACAATGTTTGATTTAAGTGTGGGGGGGTAACCAAAGTGTTTTGATGCAAATTCGTAGGGTTTTGTCACCCATAATTTCAAATGTTGTTTCTTGCTGTTTTTAAGCCTTTTTAAGCTGTTTTGGTGTGTTTTAATGTGTTTTGATATAAAAATCCAAAAATCCCATAAAAATTTGAAAAATTGTTTTAAAACCCCAAAAAGAGTTGTTTTTGTGTGTTTGTTTGTGTCTTAGGGTACCTTCCAACACAATGATGAGGATTCAGTTTTTAATTGCATGATTGTTAAAGCGATATAAACATGGATAAAAGTTTGATTTACTCTTTGGTTTATGCTTGGTTGTGGTTATAACTTATGAATTCACATGTAATCATAAAGAAAAAAGAAATTAGTTTTTGTAACATGCTTGAAGGAAGGAACTCAAACAAACGCTACAACCTTGTGAGACTTGAGCCTAAACGTTTATTTGGAGAGTTAAAATCTGTGCATTGTTGTTTTCTAAAGTCGTTGCATGATCTCATTATTCTTTGCTTGGTTATTACTTAGAAGGCGTTTCATCATTTAGTTCCAAATGCTAGAACTCATGCCAATTTCATTCAAAACATGTTATTGAATTACATAACACATATTCAAGATAAAGTTAGTAGTTACCACCATAGCCAAAAAGCCTTCATTCCATGCAGTCGTTTTTGTAGGTTTTAACCCCGTTGAGCCTTGTTTAGCCTATGTTTTCTTCGTTAACCCACATTATCCTCACCTAGCCTAGATTAGGACCATCCATACCTTCGTTCTTGAAGCATAGTAATGAATGACTCAAATGAATTCCTTTTGGTCATTGTTGGCAGAAAACAAGTGTGGGGGAAGTGAGTTTTGTTGTGGGTGTGCCAAAGTCTTGAATGAGGCACGAAAAAGAAAAGAAAAAGAAAAATTTAGTGGGAAATAAAAAGAAAAAAAAAAGAAAGAAAAAGTTGTGAAAAGAATGAAAAGGAGTTGAAAAGATGTGAAAAAGAGTTCTTAAGTGTTGTTTGTTGAAGGAAGGGTCCAAAACAATGAATTCGGCCCTAATTGTTGTTGAATCTTCCCTTTTGTGTTTAAAAGTTAATTTCTGCATGCTAATGGGAATTCTGAGTACGATTTCATTGTTTTGCTTACTATTGCTTAAAGAACGTTTGTTTTCCCTATCCTTTCGTTGTTAGCCAACTCCCCTAGCCCCGTTACAACCCTTGACTTTAATCTTGAGTGTTATGTGTTTCAATTTGTGGAGTTTAAAATTGGTATGAGCATATGGTGTCACTGGTTCTCGCATCTAAGTAGTAGCACTCCATTCATGAGATTATATCTAAACATGCTTATTAACTCCGAAAAGTGCTTTCTTTGTTATACATATATGTGAGCATTTGTTTTCATGTTTACAACAATCTTCTCACATATAACTAGTATAGGGTGTGTAGTCAGAATATCTGAGTGAAAATTGAGTGCATATCTAGTAAGGAATTGAGCACATTCTCTAAGGCATGTTACTACATTCAAAATCATGTTTTAATTGGTTAAATGTGAACTAGTACGTGGTGACTATGATTAAGTATGTGCTTAAGTGTGAAGATGACTAAAATCTGTGGGAGTGATGATTTTTAACATGTCATGTGCATTGGAAATCCCTGAGGCAAATGTTGGAAGGTTTAGATTGTGTTTTTGTTTTGTTTGGTTTCTTTGTTTTGCTCGAGGACTAGCAAAAGCTAAGTGTGGGGGAATTTGATAGGAGCATATTTATGCGACTTAGTTGGCTTGTTCTTAAGCATTTATGTTGTTTTTCTTTAGTTATTTTAGTGTTTAAAGTCATTTTCGTGCAATTTCAGGTTTAGAGACGAAGTATGCAAAGAAGTGCAAAATGGAGCATTTTAGAGCAAAATTGAGCTAGAATGGAGTGTATGCTAATGGAGCACAAGGAATGGACGAGTTTGAAGGTCAAATGAGCTTAAGAAATGAAGAAATGAAAGTGAAGAACAAAGAATTCAGATTTGGAAACCAAAGTTTCTAAAGTTGGAAGTTTCTATTCTTGGAGGTTTCCATTTTCGAGAGTTTCTATTCTTGGTTTTGGGCTTTTAGATGACCTAAACCCTAATTCCTTGTGGACCCTAACCCTAGCCGCACCTTAGGCCTTATTCCCACTAAAAATCTGATTGTTTTAACCTAATTTCTGGTGGATTTGGGCTTCTAGAAACCCTAATCTGATTACCCTAGGGTTTTGGATGCCTATATATACTCATTATAACCCCTAGATCAGATCATCACCTCTCATACATAACCATTCACGCCAGAAATTAAACCTTGATTTCTGCCGCACCTTTCCATCACCAAAGTCCCAAAATTCTGCCCAAAATCATCCCTAGCCGTACCCCCATCAACCCTAAACCTTTCCATACCATTCCCCATCCATTCTACACCACAAATAACCCCAAAAACCTGTTCTAAAGTCTATGCCACAGCAAGGAGGAAGGAGAATTCGTTGGATGCGCTTGCTGCCAAGTTGGAGCGTTCTAGGTGTTTTCTTTCTTTGGATTTTAATTTCTAAATTTATGTATCTTGGCTTTGCGAGTATGAGGAACTAAACCCCCCCTTGGCTAGGGGGGGATTCGAAACCATGTTTATGCTTGCTATATGATTTGATTACTTCTAATTGCGTTTCATAAGTTGGGAATTCAATTTACTTATCTACAAGAATTAAAACTGATTTGTGTATGTTGGTTGAGGGTCGACACTTAATTTGCATGCATGAATTTGATGCTAGGATATAAGGAAATTTCACCTAATCGTTATGGACTTATATTCATAAGTAGTAAAGGTTGATGATCTCAATCGCGTTAAGTAAATTCTTGGCATAAGTTTCTTGCAATCATAGTAACAAGTGCTTCGTCAATGCTTATGGTTTTCATAGAACTTAATGATTCTTGCTTGTATCTCTATTATGCAATCATGTAGGGGACTTGTGGGGAATGCTTTGGGTTGTCGTATGCAATCATCCAATTCAATAACGTTAGGAAAAATCTGAAGGTTAATTTAAGCGGACCTAATTAACTTGGGGCATTGAGAATTCATGGGTTATTGAAAAGCAATTGGAAATCGTTTTGAATACAAGTATAACATGTGTGGAGATGAACCCCTTAGCTAGCTTTCTATCCATTCAATTCAATCAAATTCGTTTTAAAATCTGTTTTGATTTACAAGTTTATGTTTTGTTTTCAATTTCGTAAAAACCAAATCCCCCTTTGTTTTCAAGTGTCAAATTAGTTAGAGAGTGTGTTAGTTTGTGTTTTTAAGTGTTTTGAGTCAAGTTAAAACCTATTTTCGTCAAAATCTTGTTTAGAGTTCAAAACTGCCCAGAAAGTGGTTTTAAGGCAGTTTTGAGTGTTTTTGTGTTATTTTGAGTCTTTTGGTTTGTTTTGGTGTTTTAAGTTATAGTTTTACATTCTTTGAGTCTAGTTTAGTGTTTTAAACTTTGTTTTTACGTTTTTGAGTCAGTTTTCAAGTGATTTAGCAATCCCTCCTAATCCCCGGCCTAGAACGATCCCTACTTACATACTTACTACAATTGATAAAAAGGGGGTTAATTTGAGTGCTAGTTAATATCATATCATAGATAAGTTTAGATCATATCTAATTGGTACTAAAGTAATTGTTTTCACTGACTATGCAGCGTTAAAGTATTTGCTCACCAAAAAGAAGGCCAAGCCCCGGCTAATTCCTTGGATGTTGCTACTATAAGAGTTCGACATAAAGATTCGTGACAAGAAGGGAAGTGAGAACGTGGTGGCTGACCACCTAAGCCGAATGGTACATAATGAGGAGTCCCTACCTATTGCCGAGACATTCCCCGATGAACAATTGCTGTCCATTAAGGTAAGTGAGCCTTGGTATGCCGACTTGGTGAATTTTTTGGTGTCAAAACACGTTCTAAACACCCTAAACAAAAACCAACGTGATAAATTGAAAAAGGATGCTAAATTTTATGTTTGGGATGATCCATACTTGTGGAAATTTTGTTCGGATCAGATTGTACGTAAGTGTGTGCATGATATGGAGTTTAATTCAATTTTAACTTTCTGTCACACTTATGCATGTGGGGGACACTTTGGGACACAACGCACTGCCCTTAAGGTTCTAGAATGTGGTTTTTATTGGCCAACTCTATTTAAAGATGCTAGAACCTTTTGCATGTCTTGTGATCGTTGCCAATGAATGGGTAATATAGGAGCCACGGATCAAATGCAGCAAAATGTCATACTTCCTATTGAAATTTTTTATGTTTGGGGAATCGATTTCATGGGTCCTTTTCCTTCATCGCATGGTTTCCTTTACATATTACTCGCTGTGGATTATGTCTCGAAATGGGTGGAAGCAAAAGCCACCCGTATTAACGATTTTAAGGTGGTTGCAGATTTCGTGAAAACTAACATTTTTGCTAGGTTTGGGATGCCTCGAGTTCTAATTAGTGATGGCGGTTCCCATTTTTGTAACCGCACCATTGAGGCATTGTTGAGGAAATACAATGTCACCCATAAGGTTTCTACACCTTACTGCTCCTATCAAATTCCCCCACACTTAGCTTTTGCTAGTCCTCGAGCAAAACAAAGAAATAAAACGAAACAAAACAAATAAAACACAACCTAAACCTTCCAACATTTGCCTCAGGGATTTCCAATGCACATGACATGTTAAAAATCATCATCCCCACAGATTTGAGTCATCTTTACACTTGAGCATATACTTAATTATAGTCACCACTTACTAGTTCACAATTAACCAATTTAAACAATGTTTTGAATGTAGTAACATGCCTTAGAGAAATCACTCAATTCCTTACAAGATATGTACTCAATTTTCACTCAGATTTTCTAACTACACACCCTATACTAGTTATAGTTATATGTGAGAAGATTGATGTAGATATGAAAACGAACGCTCACATATATGTATCACAAAGAAAGCAATTTCTGGAGTTAATAAGCTTGTTTAGATATGATCTCATGAATGGAATGCTACTACTTAGATGCGAGAACTAGTGACACCATATGCTCATACCAAATTCAAACTCCACAAATTGAAATACACAACACTCAAGATTGAAGTCAAGGGTTGTAACGGGGTTAAGGGTGTTGGCTTAACAAAGAAAGGTAAGGGAAAACAAACGTTCTTAAAGCAATAGTGAGCAAAGTAGTGAAATTAACACTTAGAATTCACTTTTGAATGCAGAAATCAACTTTTAAACATAAGGGAAAATTCATGCAACACTTAGGGCCTAATTCAATATTTTGGACCCTTTCTTCAACAAACTATACTTTAGAGCTCTTTTTCACATATTTTTCAACACTTTTCACTCTTTTTCAACATTTTTCTTTCTTTCATTCTCTTTTCCACGAATTTTCTCTTTTCTTTTCTGATTTATTTATTTATTTATTTTTTCCGTGCTCTATGGCACCCAAAATATACAAATTAAAATCTTTCCCCCACACTTGTTTTCTGTAAAACATTGATCAAAAGGAATTCATTTTAAGTCATGCTTCACGATCCTTTAAGAACAAGGGTTTGGATGGTCCTATTCTAGGCTAGGTGAGGATAATGTGGGTTAACAAAGAACATAGGCTATACAAGGCTCAACGGGGTTAAACTTAAACATATAATGATGTAGGATACACGGAAATTTGGCTTTGGTGGTGGTCACTACACAACTTCATCTTGAATATGTGTTATGCAAATCAATAGCATGCTTTGAATGAAATGGGCATGAGTTCTAGCATTTGGAACTAAATGATGAAACGCCTTCTAAGTAGCAACCAAGCAAAGAATAATGAGATCATGCAACGACTTTAGAAAACAATAATGCACAGATTTTAACTCTCCAAATAAACGTTTAGGCTCAAGTCTCACAAGGTTGTAGTGTTTGTTTGAGTTCCTTCCTTCAAGCATGTTACAAAAACTGATTTTTTTTCTTTTATGATTGCATGTGAATTCATAAGTTATAACCACAACCAAGCATAAACAAAGAGTAATTCAAACTTTCATCCATGTTGATAACTCTCTTTAACAGCCATGCAATTACAAACCGAATCCTCATCATTGTGTTGGAAGGTACCCTATGACACAAACACACAAAAACGACTCAAAACACTCTTTTTAGGCTTTTCAAAACACTTTTTTTTCAAATTTTTATGTGATTTTCGGAGTTATATGTCAAAACACACAAAAACACACCAAAACTACTTAAAAACACTTAAAAACAGCAAGGAACAAGTCTATAAGTAATGGGTGATAAAATCCCACGAATTTGCATCAAAAACACTTAGTTACCCCCCCCACACTTAAATCAAACATTGTCCTCAATGTTTCAAGCATAAAGTTACACAAAACACAAAGAAACCAACAAACGGCAATTTAAATAACTAAACCGGGCAGATTAGAAAATAGCAACAAAGAGAAGGGTTTGAGGAACGCAAATCTGGAATTGGAGTGATTCCTAGGGCTTCCTTTGTTGAATGCATGGGTTGCCTCCCAAGAAGCGCTTGCTTTAACGTCTTGCAGCCGGACGATACTTCTCTTTAAGCTCCCCTAGGTCCCATAGCATGGAATTGATCCTTGAACGGAAGGTGATACTTGAAGTGATCCGAAAATGGTTTAAATTCGAGAGTGGGTGCCTGAATTATTAACAACATGTAAGTATAAAACGTAATGGAAATTAGAGAAGGTGACTTACTTTCTTTGTCCGACAAGAACTCAATGACAAACACCACTTCTTTGAAAGTTTCAGGGACTTTGAATTTGGCCAGATTTACTACGATGGTTGTGATTTGTCCCGTATCATCAAACTCAACTTCTTTGGACTTTGTTGTTTCAACTACGTCCTCTTTGATGAATTCTTGATATTCTCCAGCCACTACTTTCTCTTGAATCATTCTTCTTGGTGTACAATTCTCTTCAGGGATTTCAACACAATCTGGAACTTGTTTTGGTGTACCAAGAATTGGGATATCACTTTGCACCTTGGGAAGGGCTTCCACGATGTCTTTTTCACTCTCTTCTTCCTTGGGAATAAAAAACCTACGAGGAAAAGGGACATTTGGTGGAATGGGGTAAGAAAGAATTGAATTTGGAACCAACTTACCTGAGTTGGACAGCATAGGGACTCTAGGAGGCTGCGGCAAGGGTTGTTCTACCCTTGCCGTGGGTGTGTCTTCTTCCTCCTCCTCAATTAGTAGATGTTTGTCCTCCTCTTGGCTTTGTTTGGACGCCCTTGGTTCAGCGCCGACCTCTATGGCACTTCCTAAAGTGATGGCTTTAGTAATTTCAAAATCTTCCATTGAATTTACAATGTTTGCGTTGGAGAATTCACTTTGTTCTTGAATTTGTGCCATGAACTCCACAATCTACCCAACGTGCTTCTCTAATTCATCCATCTTGTTGGCTTGATTTTCTGCTTCATGTGTCAAAGAGGTGAGTAATTGAACAATTTGGTCATTATCCATTGACGTACCTGAATTTGTTTGGGAAGATTGTGGTGGTGCATATCGCCACTGATAGAACTCCTCAGATGGCTGTGAGCATTCTTCTTGTTGTGAGCCCTGCGTCAAAGAGGTTAGTACATCAAGAATTTCATCATAACTCATGGGCATACTTGAATTCGATTGGATTTGTTGTGGGGGAGGCGGTGGTGGCTGCATAGGCGTGGTGTAAAAATCCTCATATGGCTGCCAATATGCATCTTGTTGAGCCTCCTTCGCTTGATTTTGGGAGCCCTCATATGGCTGCCAATATCCTTCGTGTTGAGCTTGTTGAGATTCCCACCATATAGAAGTGGAATGATCACTCCAATCTCTTTGTGGACATTGATTGGCTTGATATCCTTGCCCATAAGACGCACCAAATGTAGGGACACCTTGCATTGTGGTCCTTTCGGCATACTGCGACAATTGAGAAGTAAGATTTGCCAATTGAGCTTGAATGCTAGCAAAATCCATGTCCTACTTCTCTAGTACCTAAAATCAAAGAAACAAAACTATATCAAATATCAAAAGTAAATAAAACAAAGCAAAACAAAATCAGTAACTAAGATAGAAAACAAACGAAAATAAAAATAAAAAGAAACAACGAGGGATTAGCAAAATTGCTAATCCCCGGCAACGGCGCCAAAATTTGATGCGTAAAATAACTAAACACACAAATTAACCCTCTTGTTGACAATTGTAGTATGGATAAGTAGGGATCGTTCTTAAACCGGGGATTATGAGGGATTGCTAAAACACTCTAAACTGACTCAAATCTGTAAAACAAAGTTTAAAATACTAAACTAGACTCAAAGAATGCAAAACTAAAATCTAAAACACTAAAACAAACCAAAAAACTCAAAACAGCAAACAAACACTCAAAACTGCCTAAAAACCACTTTCTGGGCAGTTTTGGGACTCTAACACAACTTGGACGAATTTTGGTTTTCTAATGACCTAAAATACCTAAAAACATATTCTAAGACAAGTTCTAGTTAATATGACTCAAAGAAATAAGGTAGGATTGATTTTGGACGAAAATAATTAAATGGGCAGATTGAAAAGAAAACAGATTGTAAGACAAAATTGTGATGAATCAATGGATGATGGAATAGCTAAGGGGTTCTTCACCACACATGAAATATATGCAACGTAAATTGATTTCCAGTTATCAATTTAATAAGTTATGAACCTCGATATTCCAAGTTAATTAGGTCCGCTTAAATTAACCCTCAGATTTCCCTAGAATCATTGAATTGGATGAATATGCATCGCAAACAAATTATTCCTAACAAGTTCTCTATATGAACAACATGATAAAGACACAAGTTAGAATCATTACGTTCCGTGGAAATCATAAGCATCAACAAGGCATTTGTAACTATGAAAAGCATGATACTCTTGCGAGGAATCTACTTAACACGATCGTGACTAGCGACCTTCACTACTTGCGAATATAAATTCATAACGATTAGGTGAAACAAACTTATATCCTAGCACCAAATTCAAGCATGCAAATTAAGTGTGCACTCTCAATCAACATACAAGAATAAGTTCTAAATCAAACGGTTAAGCAAATTGTATTCACGACTTATGCAACGATAACTGGAAATAATCAACTTATTTCACATATATAATCATGGTTTTGAATACACCCTTAGCCAAAACGAATTTAGCCAATCATACTTAAAGCAAAACAAAGATTAAATGAATTAGACATTGAAATATAAAATAGAATACACCTAAAATTGTTCAACAACTCAGAATGAAGAGCCAAACAATTGAGTGAATCTGTCCCTTTTCCTTGCTTGCGGCAGATTGGTTGTTGAAGGTTTCTGGGCTGTTTTGATGATGTAGAATGGATTTTAGGGGGTGTAGAGGCACGGCAAGGGGTGTAGGGTGAGTGTGGAAGAGTGTTTGATGGTTGGAAGGTGGAGCGGCTGTTGTATTTTCTGGGCGCTAGAATGGTGTTTCTGGGGTGTTTTGCTGCCTAGGGTGTGTATGGACGAATTTCTGTGATGAATGATGAATATGGGAGGTGGTACCTTCGGCCAAAAGGTTTAATGAGTATATATAGGCACTTAAAAACCCTAGCAAATCAGATTAGGGTTTCTAGAAGCCCAAATCCATCATAAACTAGGTTAAAACAATCAGATTTTTAATGGGAAAAGGCCTAGGGTGCGGCTGGATGGATAGGGTAAAGGATGGGCCTTCTAGAATGCCTTGCAAGGCAAGGCAAAGGGTTTCTAGAAAGAGGAAAGGTGCGGCCCAAGTCTAAGAGGATGAGGATAGGTCATCTAAAAGCCCAAAGCCAAGAATATAAACTCTCAAAAATGGAAACCTTCAAGAATAGAAACTTCCAACTTTAGAAACTTTGGTTTCCACTTCTTTGTTCTTCACTTTCATTTCTTCATCTCTTAGGCTCCTTTGACCTTCAAACTTGTCCATTCCTTGTGCTCCATATGCATACA
Source organism: Malus sylvestris (assembly GCF_916048215.2). NCBI lineage: Eukaryota > Viridiplantae > Streptophyta > Magnoliopsida > Rosales > Rosaceae > Malus > Malus sylvestris. Next base: position 17,026,517 of record NC_062267.1, read on the forward strand.
CTCCATTCCAGCTCAATTTTGCTCTAAAATGCTCCAATTTGCATCATTTTATGTAATATGCTTAATTATAGTCACCACAGATTTGAGTCATCTTTACACTTGAGCATATACTTAATTATAGTCACCACTTACTAGTTCACAATTAACCAATTTAAACAATGTTTTGAATGTAGTAACATGCCTTAGAGAAATCACTCAATTCCTTACAAGATATGCACTCAATTTTCACTCAGATTTTCTAACTATACACCCTATACTAGTTATATATGAGAAGATTGATGTAGATATGAAAACGAACGCTCACATATATGTATCACAAAGAAAGCAATTTCTGGAGTTAATAAGCTTGTTTAGATATGATCTCATGAATGGAATGCTACTACTTAGATGCGAGAACCAGTGACACCATATGCTCATACCAAATTCAAACTCCACAAATTGAAATACACAACACTCAAGATTGAAGTCAAGGGTTGTAACGGGGTTAAGGGTGTTGGCTTAACAAAGAAAGGTAAGGGAAAACAAACGTTCTTAAAGCAATGGTGAGCAAAGTAGTGAAATTAACACTTAGAATTCACTTTTGAATGCAGAAATCAACTTTTAAACATAAGGGAAGATTCATGCAACACTTAGGGCCTAATTCAATATTTTGGACCCTTTCTTCAACAAACTACACTTTAGAGCTCTTTTTCACATATTTTTCAACACTTTTCACTCTTTTTCAACATTTTTCTTTCTTTCATTCTCTTTTCCACGAATTTTCTCTTTTCTTTTCTGATTTTTTTTTTTTCCGTGCTCTATGGCACCCAAAATATACAAATTAAAATCTTTCCCCCACACTTGTTTTCTGTAAAACATTGATCAAAAGGAATTCATTTTAAGTCATGCTTCACGATCCTTTAAGAACAAGGGTTTGGATGGTCCTATTCTAGGCTAGGTGAGGATAATGTGGGTTTCGAACCGAGAGATCAAGCAAATCCTAGAGAAGACCGTGGATCCAACAAGAAAGGATTGGAGCATGCGCTTGGACGATGCACTGTGGGCTTATCGAACGGCCTATAAAACTCCTCTTGGCATGTCACCTTTTCGGCTTATCTATGGTAAGCCATGCCATCTGCCCGTGGAGCTTGAGCACAAGGCATTTTGGGCGGTCAAGACCTTTAACATGGATATTGATGCCGCTGGAGTACATAGGAAGCTCCAATTAAATGAGCTTAACGAGATTAGATATGAAGCATATGAGAACACTCGGATTTACAAGGAGAAGACCAAGGCTTTTCATGACAAGATGATTCGTGGCAAATCATTTTCAATCGGGCAAAAAGTGCTACTCTTTAATTCCCGCCTTCGGTTGTTTCCTGGTAAGTTACGCTCCAAGTGGGTTGGCCCGTTTGTTATTACTAATGTTTTTGTGCATGGTGCAGTCCAAATCCAAAGCATGAAAACTGGACAAGAATTCAAGGTGAATGGGCACCGATTGAAGCCATACTATGACAACTTTGTGGAGCATGCCGTGGATGACATCCCCTTGCATGCCGTGGACTCCATTGGGGAGTGAATTGGTGCTTCGTCCGGCTGAACGACGTTAAAGAAAGCGCTACTTGGGAGGCAACCCATGCATGCAACAAAGGAAGACCAAGGAATCACTCCAATTCCAGATTTGCGTTCCTAAACCTTTCTCCTTGTTGTTTATTTCGTTTCTGCCATGTTTATTATGTTAGTTGCTGTTTGTTTGTTTATTTGTTATTTGTGTTAGTTTATGCTTGAAACATTGAGGACAATGTTGGATTTAAGTGTGGGGGGATAACCAAAGTGTTTTGATGCAAATTCGTAGGGTTTTCTCACCCATAATTTCCAATGTTGTTCCTTGCTGTTTTTAGGTGTTTTTAGGCTGTTTTGATGCATTTTAGTGTGTTTTACATAAAAATCCGAAAATCCCAGAAAAAAATTTGAAAAAAATGTTTTGAAAAAACCAAAAAGAGTCGTTTTAAAGTTGTTTTGTGTGTTTGTTTGTGTCTTAGGGTACCTTCCAACACAATGATGAGGATTCGGTTTTTAATTGCATGACTGTTAAAGAGAGTTGTAAACATGGATGAAAGTTCGATTTACTCTTTGGTTTATGCTTGGTTGTGGTTATAACTTATGAATTCACATGTGCAAAGAAAAATTAGTTTTTGTAACATGCTTAAAGGAAGGAACTCAAACTAACGCTACAACCTTGTGAGACTTGAGCCTAAACGTTTGTTTGGTGAGTTAATAATCTGTGCATTGTTGTTTTCTAAAGTCGTTGCATGATCTCATTATTCTTTGCTTGGTTACTACTTAGAAGGCGTTTCATCATTTAGTTCCAAACACTAGAACTCATGCCCATTTCATTCAAAGCATGCTATTGATTTGCATAACACATATTCAAGATGAAGTTGTGTAGTGACCACCATTTAAGCCAAATTGCCGTGTCCCCCATGATCATATGTTTTGTAGGTTTTAACCCCGTTGAGCCTTGTTTAGCCTATATTGTTTGTTAACCCACATTATCCTCACCTAGCCTAGACTAGGACCATCCATACCCTTGTTCTTGAAGCATAGTAAAGCATGACTCAAGATGAATTCCTTTTGATCATGGTATTGCAGAAAACAAGTGTGGGGGAGTTTGATGTGTGTGTGCCAAAGTCTTAAATGAGGCATGGGTAGAAAAGAAAAAATAAAAATAAATAAATAAAAAAAAAGAAAAGAAAAAAAAAATTCGTGGAAAATAGAAAGGAAAAAAGAAAAAGTGGTGAAAAGTATGAAAAAGACTTGAAAAGATGTGAAGTGGAGCTCTAAAGTGTTGGTTGTTGAAGAAAGGGTCCAAAACATTGTATTTGACCCTAAGTGTTGCATGAACTTTCCCTTTGTGTTTAAGGTTGATTTTTACAGTCAAAAGTGAATTCTAAGTGTCAATTTCATTGCTTTGCTTACTATTGTTTTAAGAACGTTTGTTTATCCTTTACCTTTCTTTGTTAGCCAATACCCTTAGCCCCGTTACAACCCTTGACTTCAATCTTGAGTGTTGTGTGTTTCAATTTGTGGAGTTTAGAATTGGTATGAGCATATGGTGTCACTGGTTCTCGCATCTAAGTAGTAGCACTCCATTCATGAGATCATATCTAAACATGTTATTTAACTCCAGAAAATGCTTTCTTTGTTATATATATATGTGAGCATTCGTTTTTATATCTACATCAATCTTCTCACATATAACTAGTATAGGGTGTGTAGTTAGAAAATCTGAGTGAAAATTGAGTGCATATCTAGTAAGGAAGTGAGCAAATTCTCTAAGGCATGTTACTACATTCAAAATCATGTTTTAATTGGTTGAATGTGAACTAGTACGTGGTGACTATGATTAAGTATGTGCTTAAGTGTGAAGATGACTAAAATCTGTGGGAATGATGATTTTTAGTATGTCATGTTTTAATTGTTTTTATTTTGTTTCTTTGTTTTGCTCGAGGACTACCAAAAGCTAAGTGTGGGGGAATTTGATAGGAGCATATTTATGCGCCTTAGTTAGCTAGTTCTTATGCATTTTCGTTATGTTTTCTTAGTTAAAGTAGTCTTTTAAGCTATTTTCATGTGTTTTCAGGTTTTAAGGGCATATTACATAAAATGAGGCAATTTGGAGCTTTTTGGAGCAAAAGTGAGCGTGGATTGAATAGTACATGCTTGGAACACAAGGTTTGGATGAAATTGAAGATTTGAAGATTTGAGGATTCCTAGTCCACGAAGGAGTCCTAATTGAAGAAGAATTCCTAATCAACGAGGGATTCCTAGTTGAAGAGGGATTCCTAGTTGAAGATGGATTCCTAGAAGAATGAAGATTCCTACTCAAACGAGGTTTCTTACTTGAAGTAGGAAAGCTAAGCCTAAAAGTTTCCACTTTGGGTTGATCTTTCCTAAACCAAAATGGCCTTGAGTTTTAGCAACATTAGAAGGTTCCTAAGCATTGGAAGACACAAAGACAGGTTCTAGAATAATTTCTCATCCTTGCTGTGGGTTAGGGCCTATTTCTTCTTGGTGTTGGGCTTTCTAGAAGCCCTATCTATATTCCCCTAAACCTGCCGCACATCTCCCTTTCTAGAAACCCTTTTCCTTGCCTTGCAAGGCATTCTAGAAGGCCAATCCTTTACCCTATCCATCCAACTGCACCCTAGGCCTTTTCCCATTCAAAATCTGATTGTTTTAACCTATTTTCTGATGGATTTGGTTTTCTAGAAACCCTAATCTGATTTGCTAGGGTTTTTGGTGCTTATATATATATATATATCTCTACACCTTTGCCGCACACCACCACCTCTCATAATTCACAATTCACGCCAGAAATCTACCTTGCCCTTTGCCGCAACCTTCCACCACCATTCTCCCAAATTTCTGCCAAAAACAACCCCTTGCCGCACCACCCATCAACCCTAACCACTACCATACCATACCATATCGTTTCCCCCATATAAATATCACCCAAAACCTGTCCAAAGTCTCTGTGTCGCAGCAAGGAGGAAGGAGGAATCGTGGATGCACCTGCTGCAAAGTTGGAGCATTTTAGGTGTTCTCTTTCTTTGGATTTTAATGTCTAAATTTATGTATCTTTGCTTTGCAAGTATGAGGAACTAAACCCCCCTTGGTTAGGGGGGGATTCGAAACCATGTTTATGCTTGCTATATGATTTGATTACTTCTAATTGCGTTTCATAAATTGTGGATTCAATTTGCTTATCTATTCAAATTAAACTGATTTGTGTGTGTTGATTAAGAGTGCACGCTTAATTTTCATGCATAAATCTAATGCTAGGATATAAGGAATTTTCACCTAATCGTTATGAACTTATATTCACAAGTAGTAAAGGTTGTTGATCACAATCGTGTTAAGTAAATTCTTGGCATAAGTTTCATGCGCTTTCATAGTTACGAGTGCCTCGTCAATACTTATGATTTCCATTGAACGTAATGATCTTTGATTGTATCTTTATTATGCGCTTTCATATAGAGAACTTTTGAGGAATAATTTGATTGTGATGCGCTTTTTCCGTCCAATTCATTGACATAAGGGAAATCTGAAAGTTAATTTAAGCAGACCTAATTAACTTGGAGTGTTGAGTATTCATGGTTTATTGAATTGCAATTAAAAATCGTTTTGTATGCAAGTGTGACATGTGTGTAGAAGAACCCCTTAGCTAGCTTTCCATCCATTCACTTTTATCAAATTCGTTTTAGAATCTGTTCAATTTACAAGTTTTCTTTTTGTTTTCAATTTTCGTCAAAACCAAATCCCCATTTATTTTGAAGTGTTAGATTAGTTAGAAATCAATTTAGTTTGTGTTTTTAAGTGTCTTGAATCAAGTTTAAACCTATTTTCGTCCAAATTTGTGTTTGTGTTCAAAATTGCCTAGAAAGTGTTTTTAAGGCAGTTTTGAGTGTTTATTTGCTGTTTTGAGTCTTTTGCTTTGTTTTGGTGTTTTATAGTTTAGTTTTGCATTCTTTGAGTCTAGTTTAGTGTTTTAAACTTTGTTTTTACGTTTTGAGTCAGTTTTCAAGTGATTTGGCAATCCCTCCTAATCCCCGGCCTAGAATGATCCCTACTTACATACTTCGCTACAATTGATAAAAAGAGGGTTTAATTTGTGTGCTTATATATTTCGCATCAGAACTCTTTCAAATCGATTGTGAATTGAAACTTACTTTCAATTCTCCCTTTAGTGATTATACACGTTTAGGGCTTTCACAAACCATGAGTGACACCTAGCAGTATGTCATGGTTACCCAAGCTAATCAGAAGAGGTGGAGAACCTATTCAGTTTAGGATTACAATGCAATACGGTCTTTCTCTAATACAATACTCTTGACCACATTGTTTGGATTGATAGTTTATTCATGTCTACTATCCAATGTGATTCATTTACTTATATGATTACCTTGAATGTGATTTGGAATGACTTCCTAAATCTCATTCATACTCTGGCCAGAGATTCTTAATCATATCATAGAGTATTTTCCCTCAAACGGTTTGAAGGTTAGAGATCCCTTGTTGCGCATTCACTTGCCTCCATGGCTAAGTGGCTTAACCCCAACTATGTCGTGGACACCCCTCTGACGGAGTGACTTTGACATAGTCAAAGATCAAGGACTTAACCACAAGACAACTATGATGCCTCAGGTCAAAAAACTACTTTGCATTATCCCAACCATGAGTTCTCATGTGACATGAGTATGAGAACTCCTCGTTGATCGTGTTCAGTGGACTCATTCGCTATTGAGCACCTACATGCTTGTCTTGGTGTCAATCACACCAATGACTCGAGACGAGTCACTCTCCATGAGAGAAGACATAGCACGTACTGATCTTAACGGACTGTCAATGCCCAATTGGCAATCCTATGATCAGGAACGTTTAGGATATGTATACGAAAGAGAATGGTCTCATAAATCTAACTTGTTTAAATTACATTCTCCTAATTACATATTCCTTGGACTTATCGTTTAAGCATATAACATTTATATGAGACGGCTTAAAACAATAATCTTTGCCCTGGATATTAAACTAGATTAGTTTAACATGTGAAATGTCCGTAAAGTATCATCATATGATTGGTTTTAGGACACATTTCCAACAGAGACACTCTAGCAATGGCAAACTCGGCTCCTCTTCTAGATGGAAAAATTGGGTATGTTGAGGGCAGTGGCGTGTCCTTGGTGATCCACTTCAATTCCCTCTTCGATGGTGGTTCAGAATATATCCTTCTTGATAGGTGTTGAACGTTCATGCCCTATATTTTTATTCACATCAATGGTACAACAAGAATGAACATCATTATAATTCTTAACAATTTCAGAAACATTAAATTTGATGACATCACCATCAAACTCCATAGTTAACACTCCCTTGGCCACATCAATCTTTGTTTGGGTTGTTTTCATGAACGGTCGTCCAAGTAAGATTGGCAATGGTAGAGAGTGGGCTGAATCTTCCATCTCAAGCACATAAAAATCTGCCTACCTACACCAAAACATCTTCCAAAACTCCTTTCGGATATGCATTAGATCGATCAGCCAATTGAATAATGACACCATCATTTTTAAGCTCTCCTAAATTCATAGATGCATAAACGGAATATGCCATGACATTAATGGAAGCAGCTAAATCTAACATAGCATGTTCAAACCTTGTATTACCAATAACACAAGGGATAATGAAACTACCTGGATCTTTGCATTTAGGTGGCAGCTTTCTTTGCAAAATTGCAGAGACATTTTCACTTACATGTACTACCTCCTTCTCGGGAATCTGTTTCTTTGTTGTACAAAGCTTCTTAAAAAACTTAACATACTTTGGAACTTACTTTATTGCATCAAGAAGCGGGATATTGACTTGCACCTTCCTGAAAGTCTCTAGAATGTCTTTTTCATTCTCTTCTTTCCTAGATTGCATAAACCTGCCAGAGAAAGGCACATTTGGCGGAATAGAGTTAAAAGGAATCGAATTTGAACCAAACTTACCTGAATTGGATGGCTTGGGGGTCTTAGGAGGCTGCGGCAAGGGGTGTTCTTCCTATGTCGTGACTTTGTCCAACTCTTCTTCTTCTTGCAGCAGCTTTTCGTCCTGTTTTTGGCTTTGTTTGGACGTTTTTGGGTTGGTTCCAATCTCTTTGCCACTTCTCAAGGTGATAGCTTTAGCCATTTCAAAACCTCATTTTGGATTGACAATGGTTGAACTAGGCAGTTTGCCTTGTTCTCTGAATTGTCCCATGAATTTTGTCATTTGCCCTATTTGATTCTTCAATTCGCCCTTCTCCTTGGCTTGATTTTGTAAGTCCTGCGTCAAAGAATTTAGCACTTGAAGAATTTTATCATTTAGCGAACCTAAATTTGGTTAGAAAGATTGTGGGAAGGCTGTGATAATGTAACTGGCCTTGAATAGAACTCCTCAGGTTGCTACCAATATCCTTCTTGTTAAACTCGTTGAGGTTCCCTCGACATAAATTTTGAATGATCTCACCCACCTGGGTTGTAAATGTTGGAAAACAAGTCGTTCCTTGATTGATTACGGCCTTGATAACCCCAAGCATTGACACTATCCCAACCTCCATTCTCAAATAATTGAGGATGTTGATTAGTTTGATATCCTTGCCTAGAAGACACACTAAATGTAGCCACAAGAGAAGTAAGATTCGCCATTTGAGCTTAAAGATTTGCAACTGCCATGTCTTGCTTCTCTAGTACCTGAAATCAAATAAATAAACCTAAATCAAAATATCAAAAGAAAAATAAACAAAAAACAGAGGGATTAGCAATTTTACTAACCCCGGCAACAGCGCCAAAATTTGATGTGGTAAAAACTAACGCACAAATTAAACCCTCTTTTAGATAATTGTAGTATGCGTAAGTAGGGATTGTTCTAGGCTGGGGATTAGGAGCGATGCTAATCTATACTAACTTGACTCAAAAACTGAAAACTAGACTCAAATACATAAAACGAAGCTAGACTGACTCAAATAACACAAAACAAGCACTAAGGGGTGTTTTGGATGAAAGTTGAAGTAAATTGACATGAAATACTAAAGGGGGATTTGTGTGGACGAATTTTAAACTAAAACTAGGTACGTTGAAGAAACAAATTATGTTTGGTAAGTGCATACCAATCGATTCCCAATTATTATTCCTATAAACCATGAACTACAATGCCCCAAATTAATTGTGAACTACACTAATTAACTCTCAAATTTTCCCAATTTCATTGAATTGGACTCAGCAACGCAATCAAATTATTCTTATCAAGTTCCCTATATGAACAACATGATAGAGATGCATATCAAAGATCATTAAGTTATGTGAAAATCATAAGCATTGACAAGGCATTCGTAACTATGAACTGCATGATACTCCTGCCATGGATTTACTTAACTCAATCATTACAAGTTTATGCGAACATTATCTTAACACATAAATTTAACCCTCTTTTGACAATTGTAGTACAAGTATAAGCAGGGATCGTTCTGGACCAGGGATTAAGAGGGCTTGCTAATAACCTCTAAACTGACTCAAAAACATAAAACTAAACTTAAAAACACTTAACAAGATTCACAAGACTCAAAGCAAACTTAAAATACTCAAAACAGCTTTAAACAACCAAATAAACTTAAAGTAGACACTAGAAATAACTTTGGACGAAAATTGACTTTTACTTGAATCAAAACACTTAAAAACACAAACTAAAATAGATTTGAAACACCTTGAAACAAGAAACTAAAAGGGGGGTTTTGATTTGGATGAAGTTGAAACAAACAAACAAGTATGAAAAACTAGACAGATTGTAAAACGAATGTGAGAAATAAGATGATGGATAGGATAGCTAGAGGCTTTTTCTCCACACATGATATGTATGCAAATAATTCGATTTTCAGTTACTACTTCATTGAATTATGAACGACAATGCTCCAAATTAACCGTGACATCACTAGTTAACTCTCAGATTTTCCTTGTTTTGTTGGATTTGATGATATCATTCGACAACCCAAAATATTCTTCAAAAGTTCCCTATCATAATAGAGATATAATCAAAGATCATTACGTTTAATGAAAATCATAAGCATTGACAAAGCACTTGCAACTATGACATCATGTCGCTTATGCTAGGAATTGAACTTAACGTGATCGTTAATAAGCGACCTTCACTACATGTGAATATAAGTTTGTAACGATTATGTGAAACTTCCTTATATTCTAGCAATGGATTTATGCATCCCAATTAAGTGTCGACCCTTAATTAACAAATACAAATAAGTTATCAATCAAATAGTTAAGCCAATTGCATTCACGATTCAAGAGTTCATAACTGGAATTTATCAAATTATATTGCACACATAATCATGGCTTTGAAATCACACCTAGCCAAGAGGGGTTTAGCCACTCATATTTACATCAAAACGAAAGCAAATGAATTTAAACATTAGAAAAAAAAAAAAAACACCTAAACGCTCCAACGATCCAAGTTGGACAGCAAGCACGTCCAAGCACTTTCCTTCCCTTCCTTTGCTACGGCACAAGGTGTTGGTGAGTGTTTGAAGGTTTGTTTATATGGAGGAGTGGATGTAAAGATGAATGGATGTGTTTGGATGAAGGTTGTATTGAAATGGGGATGAATGATCAAGCAAAAACTAATCTCTATGGCTGCCACACACACTTCCTTTTATAGAGGAAGTGCACGGCAAGGAAGGTGAATTGGTGGTGTGTGCAATGATTCAAGGGTGAAAATGAAGTAATGATGCAAAGCATGGGGGGTAAAGTGGAGTGGTGTTGCAGCAATGAGTGCAAAGAGTGGTGTTGAAATGATTCAAAGGTGAAAGTGAAGTGATGATGCAAAGCATGAGGGGTAAAATGGAGTGCTGTTGCAGCTAGGGAACATAAATAATTGTGCACATGGTATAGAAAGGAAAGGGAGGTGGATGATGCGAATTTTAACTTAACACACAAATTAAACCCTCTTGTTGTCAAATTGTAGTATAAATGCAAGTAGGGATCGTTCTAAACCGGGGATTCGGAGGGCTTGCTAAAACCTCTAAACTGACTTATAAACATATAAACAAAGTTAAAAACACTAAACTAGACTCAAATAACTTAAAACAAGCTAAAAACGCTCAAATCTGCCTAAAAACACAAACTGGGCAGATTTGGACTCTAACACACTTTTGGGACACCTAAAAACACAAATCAAAACAGATTTTGACTAATAAAACTGTGAACACGGAAAATTCCTGAAACGAAAGAGACAAGAACAACATGCACAAACAAATATTTTGTGTTTGATGATTTTGGGTTACAATCTCTCTCTATTTTGATCCTCTGATTCGATCTCCGTAAGGTGTTGATTTGTGGATGTTTCGTTGATCCAAGGGTCGTCGAGGCTTGATCTTGGATGAACTGTTGGAAGTTTCTTCAAGGGGCCGTGGGCTTGATCTTTGAAGGTGGATTTGAGCGGATCTTCAAGGAGACGTTGGGGCTTGATCTTGAGGATGAGTGTTTCTTCAAGGGCCGTTAAGGTTTGATCTTGAATAACGGTGATGAACGGATCTTCAAGGGCTTTTGGGCTTGATCTTGAAGAATGGTTGAATGGTTGATCCAAGGGCCGTCGGGGCTTGATCTTGGAAGAACGGTGATGAACGGATCTTCAAGGGCCTTTGGGCTTTGATCTTGAAGGACGGTTGGATGTGTGGATTTGTCGACGTTGTTGATCCAAAGGGCCGTCGGGGCTTGATCTTGGAAGAACGATAAACGAAGAACGATGAACACTCTTTTCAAGGGTCGTCGGGGCTTGATCTTGGAAGAACGATGAACGAAGAACGAAGAACACTCTCTTCAAGGGCCGTCGGGGCTTGATCTTGAATTGGTGGATGATTATTGATCCAAAGGGCCGTTGGGGCTTGATCTTAGGATGAACGATGGAAGAAGAACGAAGAGCGAAGCGAGCTTTCTTGATTCTTCGGGAACCGAGATGCTTGAGAGCTTCGGAGTTTCAGAGCTTCAGAGCTTCAAGAATTTTTTGCCTAATGATTTTGGTTCCCCCCAAATGAATGAATTAGCCTTCTATTTATAGAAATTTCCAAGGCCTAATTTTGAATATAATATTCCAGATGAAATAAGTCGTTTCTGCCAGGTGTTGACACGTGTCCTGTTTGATGACTTTTCCAACTTATTTTGATTTTTTTGTCTAGACACACGCTACGTGTAAAATTTATGTAATACACGAGCGTTGAAACTTTGATTTATCGGTCAACATTTATTTACCGAAATTTCGATGTCTACAAATGCCCCCACTTCAAGACGCGTTGTATACATGTGCTTGTCACGTGTAGAAGATGCGTTTTGAAGTCCCTTACTGTAGATGTCAATCCAAGGGCCGTCGAGGCTTGATCTTGAATTGGGCTGGAGATTTCTTCAAGGGCCGTTGAGGCTTGATCTTGAATTGGGCTTGAGATTTCTTCAAGGGCCGTCGAGGCTTGATCTTGAAGGTTGAAATTGGACCACAAGGAGTTTCATGTGGTAGATGATCCTTGGCTTTGGTAGTGGATGAATCGGCACGTATTTTGTTGCACTTGTTGACTTTCCACAGCTTTGATCTTGAATTGGGTTGGAGGACTTTCTGGATTCCTCCAATTGTTGACTTTCCACAGCTTATTCTTGAACTGGTTTTGATTCGAGGGTGGTAGACATTTGATCTTGAATCGGACTTGTGCTTTCCTCAAGGGCCGTCGAGGCTTGATCTTGAGTTTGGTTGGAAGCTTCTTCAAAGGCCGTTAAGGCTTGATTCTTGAAGGTTGACTCGAACACATCGTAAGCAGGCACGAGGTGCAGATGACGACTTGTTGCTTTGTTCAATCTTCCTAATTCACATCTGAGCAGTTTGGTCAACGGTATGATCTTCAAGATTGATGGGCTCTTCTTCCAATTGGTGACTTGATCTTTAAGGATTTGATCTAAGGGTGGTGAAATGGCACATGCAGCCCACAACGCCTAGCAAGTCGACCCAAGAATTTGAGGGTCAAAACGAGTCATCCACCCAAAGTGATTGCAAACCTGATGATATGAGATACTTTTGATTTTGAAGAAGTAGCGGATGAATCAGCACGTGCTTTGTTGCACTTGTCTTCACATGCTTCAAGGTATCATTTTCATTTCCTTTATCTGTTCCTCAGGCAGATGTGGCATCTTCTCGAGTTCTTCATCTCAGACTCCTTCTGCTGAGTTGACTGTGCATGTTGCATTCTTCTCTGCTTGTTTCTTCTGCACGTTGTCTCCACGTGCTGCAAGGTATCATTTTCACTTGCCTTATCTGTTTTTCAGGCAGATGTGGCAGCTTCTTTGGAAGTACAGCAGCAGTGGGAGACGAGTACTCGAGAGCAGTGCTAGGTAGGCAATCAGGGAAGGGTTCCCAGCAGTCGGTTCCTTACCTGAGTTTGAGTGGAAGTTCCGTCATATTGTTTTCTTTATCCTTGTCTTTGTAGGTAGGAACAAGGACAAAGGAAAGGACAGGGAGAACGCATGATATGAGATACTTTTGCTTTCTACCCTGGTAATATGAGATACTTTTGCTTTGGAGTTATTGGCTTGTAGAGGTACCCCAAGGAATAAGGAACACTAAGTGACCCGAGAGGCTTCGTTGGGAAGGCATTCTCAGAGATGAAGAAAGGTTATGTATGTCTGCCTTGCTATGAAGGGTGAACGTGGACATTTATATGGATTAATAACCGGTACTGTTCTTTCACTCTTGTCAGCAACCGTTAGATGATTGAACAGTAAACTTCACGTGTTTTCTCCTTCACCGAAAATCTTCGACAAATTGCCCGTGATTTGCGCAAAGTTGAGTGTGTATGTGACAGGTGTTGACGAGGCTGAAAAAGACTGGTGCCTCTTCGATATCTGGGATCGGCGCTTCGACAAATTGCCTGTGATTTCAGCAAAGCTGAGTTTGCGCGGGACGGGTGCTAACGCATCTGCAAAGGAAGATCGCCCGTGGTTTCCAAGCAAGCCTCTTCGATTTTTTGAATTGGCCTCTTCGATTTCTGAACCCCGTCGAGTACAGAGGTTGCATATGACAAGTGCGGACAAGTCTGGAAAGGACGATTTGCCCGTGGTTTTCGAGCAAGCCCAGCTTTTGAGAAAGCTAACACCTCTTTGATTTTTGAATTGGCCTCTTTGAATTCTGAGCTCGCCTTTTCGATCTCTGAAATCCCGTCGAGTGCTGATTTTTATAGAGGCACGCAGTTCGTTTCAAAGCATACTTGAATTTTCGCTTGTAGAAACTCCCTTCTTGTACTTCTAAGATCTTGATTTATCCGAACTTTTCTTCCTTCAACACCCTTGAAAATGTCTGGACCCTCCGACCGTCGTTTTGATTTGAATCTTGGTGAAGAGGCAGTCCCGCCTTCTCCAGACAACATATGGCGCCTATCCTTCATATCCCCTACTGGTCCTCTTACCGTTGGGGATTCGGTGGTGAAGAATGATATGACCGCTGTGGTGGTGGCCCGAAACCTTGTCACTCCCAGAGATAACAGACTACTTTCCAAACGGTCTGATGAGTTGGCTGTTAAGGATTCTTTGGCTCTCAGTGTGCAGTGTGCAGGTTCTGTGTCTAATATGGCCCAACGCCTATTTGCTCGAACCCGTCAAGTTGAATCATTGGCGGCTGAAGTGACGAGTCTCAAACAGGAGATTAGAGGGCTCAAGCAAGAGAATATACAATTGCATAAGCTCGCACATAGTTATGCGAAAAACATGAAGAGGAAGATTGACCAGATGCAGGAATTTGATGGTCAGATTTTACTTGATCATCAGAGGTTTGTGAGTTTGTTCCAGCAGCATTTGCCTTCGTCTTCTAGGGCTGTACCGCGTAATGAAGCCTCAAATGATCAACCTTCGGTGCCTTCTCCTCCTGGGTTCTGCCTAGTACTGAGGCTCTGAATAATCACCCTTTGGTGCCTCTCCGATCTGGGGCTCTGCCGAGTACTGAGGCGCCACCTGATCAATGAAGGCTTTTGTTTGTTTGCACTTTTTTTTTGGCATGTAAATGTTCCCTCTGTAATTTTCCAGAGAAATCAATGAAATTGACTTTATTTCTCTCAATGCATTTATTTATTTATTTATTTTCAAGTGGTGCATTCCGCACCATCCCACTAAATTTTTTATTTTTTTATTTTTTTTCATGTGGTGCAATCCGCACCATCCTCTTTTTTCTTTTATTTTATATATATTTATATATATATAAATTTTGTTTCTTCTTTTCTGCTTTCAGTAGTGCTCACACCTACCACATCAAAAAAAAATTTATTATATTTTATTCTTTGCTTTCGGTGGCTGGACACCATTTGAAAACCATCTCACAACTTTTCATTTTTTTACCCATATATATATATATATATATATATATATATATATATATATATATATATTTTTTTTTTTTTAGAATGGTGCCCATCATTTTTTATTATATATTTTTTTTATATAAATTTGGATGACGAGTTGAGGAATTTGCAGGGATGAAGCCGAGCTTCGGAGCACCGCCGCATAGCACCGATGTTCAGAACAATCCCAGGCCCCAAACTCTGCTCTGCGACCCGACCCATCTCTCCGAACCTCAATTTCACCGACCCTTCATTGCTATCCGCGGTGATAAACTTTGAGGCATCGTTTTCTGCTGAAATTACAGACAACCCAGACGGGTCCGCCGCTGAGGAGAGTCTTGGCGAGGTGGCTGGAGAGTTAGAAGATGAAGGCTTTCTATTTTTTCTCGAAATTCCAAGAATGTATTTCTTAACGTAATACATCAAGCATGTCTCCACCATTTCCAAGCTCAGATCTCCAGATTTCATGGCGGAAATTAACCGCTTGAAGAGTAGCAAGCTCAAAACCACCAAGTCTTCAAACCAGGAATCTGCGTGTTTACTTCTTCTCCGCCCGCCGGCGGCGTCGATCCCATTCCACGAAATCAGCTGTTTTGAAGCAGAAGAAGCCGAAGCCACATCTGCATTTGCATTCCGATTGGGTCCGCCGTCGCTAACTGGCCAGCCAAACAGGGAGGGTTCGGTGGCGCGGGAGGCGACGGAGTCTATGCACCTCTGTGTAATCCCTAAATTCTCTGCCAGAGGCATGACTTGGTCGCAGGACTTGAGAGCTCTAAGCGACTCCATGAAGCTTTTCAGCACCGACTGAGAGAGAAACCTCTCGGTCTTGGAAATGAGGTTGTCCTCCGAGTACTCTTCTGTCATATACAAATACTACCCAGCGCAGCGCAACAACACGATATTGGAAGAGCTCAGGTCGATCTTGACAACGAGCAGAATTTGGCGGCGATCTCGAAGGTCTCGGAGCCGCCAGCGAAGTCATAGATGGATATTTGGCACTGGACTTCTTCGATTTCATCGTCGTCGTCGTCCATTTGGTGATGGGGGTTTCATGGGTTCATCTTCCATGGCGGAGTGTTCTCGAAATCGATATCTCGGGATCATGGGGATGAGTTGCGGGAGAGAGAGAATCGGGCCTGGATCTTATACGTTGTGGAGATGGCGGAGAGACTGGGCTTGGGCCTGGTGTAGATCGAAACAGAGTCATTCCATTGGACCCGGTTCGCGTGTGGAGTGTGGGTGTGCATGAGCCATGGCGGAGAAGAGGAAGAAGAAGAAGGTGCACGGCGAGCGTGGCAGTGTCTTTGGAAATCCTCGATGCTCAAGAACAGGCCGGAATTACTAGATGTGGACCGAGTCAGGATCTGAAGAAGCTTCCTCTTCGGCTTGTACTAGCAGCTTCTGGAAGATGGGCCGAGACCTGATTTGGACAATAGGCTTGGGCCTGGTGTCATTTGGGTCGGCGAAGTCTCAGGAACTAGTTTCGAAATTTGGGCACCCAACCACAAATCGACGCCAAAGTGTTCAACTTGAAAAAAAATAAGAACAAGGAAAACACCATTTTTCTTCCTCTGAATTCTGATCACGGGTTTGATGACCGGAGCAGAGATGATGATGAAGAACTAGACCCGAGCTTGAAGTGGACAAGGAAGGCTTGGATTTGCGCTTCTTGCTAGGTTTGTAAAATGGAGAGCTTGGTCCAAGTGTATTTTGGGCTATGGGGAAGAAGCAGCATTTGGGCTTTAATGAGGGCCTGGATTTGTAAGTGAATTTTGAGCAGGCCTTGGTCTTTCCCTTGATAAATGACAAAAAGTGAGAGTGGGCTTGGGCCAGATCTTGTTTGGAGGAGAGGCTGGCGCTATCCTAGGTTGCGCCTGACATTTGGGCTTTGTTCCTCAGTTGCTAAGATCTGCATGTTGCTGTCCACATATATATATATATATAAACTGTTTTTTTTTTTTTTTTTGTAATAAAATTGACCTTCTTCAATAAAGCCTTTTTTTTTATTTTGATGTGACTGAACTCGAATTTGAATGTTCAAGCTGCCTACGTACCCTTCCAAAGAAAGAGATCAAGTCAAAACGTAGTTCGAATGGGTGATGAATTTTAACAGTGATTTTGATGATGATTTTGCCGTACACAGTTTTTGCTCTTGCGGACTAGGAGCTTTGATGTCGTCTTTTATGCTCGTGCAGACCAGGAGCGTTGGTGTCGCCTTTTATGCTCATGCGGATCAGGAGCGTTGCGCCATGCAGTTTAGGCTCGTGCAGGCGAGGAGCCTCGTGTCCTACAGTTTAGGCTCGTGCGGACAAAGAGCTTTGGTTCATGCAGTTTAGGCTCGTGCGAACAAGGAGCATTGGTGTTGCCTTTTATGCTCGTGCAGACCAAGAGCTTTGTGCCATGCAGTTTAGACTCGTGCGGGCGAGGAGAATTGGTGAATTTGTCAAGCAATTTTGGAGAGGCGTTCTTCACAATCTTCATAGCAAGGAGCCTTGACCGCGTGATTGAAGAAGTCTTCGGGTAAGAAGTCGCGCATCGTGATGGCAACAGACGATCTTTGTGTCGTAATATCATCATCTTCAACACGTTAACGTTGCTTTGAAGGTTGACAAGAGCTACTTTGCCCCCTTTCCGATTGGCGGACTTGTGGAGGAGACGTATGCTTCTTGTGCAATTTCTTAGGAGTGACTTGAGTCCATCCTTCAACTTTGCTTGTCTTGGAGGATGCCCCCAGCAGTTGAAGTGAAAACTTTGATTCGGAAGAGCCAAAAATGATGGTTGTATAGTTTGACTTCACCACATTGTCAAGATCTAGCTCGATGATTCCTTTCTGAGCCAGCTTCATGATGAGATCTTTCAGCATGAAGCATTTTTCTGTCGGATGACTAATGAAGCGGTGGAATTTACAGTATCTTAGACTGTCGGTACGATTCATTTCTTCCGGCCGTCTGCACTCAGGAAAACCGATCACTTTCTTTTCCAGCAAGTCTTCTAACATGGCAACCACATCAGAGTCGGGGAATGGATAAGTCTTCTCTTCAAGCTCCTTCAAAGTGCATCTACGCATCTCTTGATCACGAAAAGCTTCGGTTTGAATCGCCTTGCCTCGTGTAGGGATTTTGACGGGAGCTGTGTTGACCGTCATTGCTTCCTTGGTGGGTTTCCACGCAGTCTTCTCCAACTTTGGCCCAAGAACTTTGTCGTTCTTGTAGTCGGCGATTGATTCTTTCTTCCCATGATGGGCGATGCTCAACTCCATGTCATGGGCGCGAGTGGCCAATTATTCGAAGGTCCGTGGTTTAATGCCTTGAAGGATGTATTGCAAACCCCATTGCATGCCTTGGATGCACATCTCGATTGAAGAGGTTTCCGAGAGCCTGTCTTTACAGTCGAGGCTTAGAGTGCGCCATCTGTTGATGTAGTTAATGATTGGCTCGTCCTTCCACTTCCTGGTGCTCATTAGCTCTAGCATGCTCACAGTGCGGCGGGTGCTATAGAAGCGGTTGAGGAATTTCCGCTCTAATTCCTCCCAGCTGTTGATGGACTCAGGCTCTAGGTCCGTGTACCACTCAAAGGCATTTCCTTTCAGCGAGCGCATAAACTGCTTGGCAAGGTAGTCCCCTTCGGTTCTTGCATTGTTGCAAGTTTCAACAGAGTGGGCAACGTGCTGTTTCGGGTTTCCCTTTCCATCAAATTGCATGAACTTTGGCGGTTGATAACCCCTCGGCATCTTCAGGGCATCAATCTTCTTGGAGTAGGGCCTCGAGTAGAACAAGGAGGTATGTGAGTGATCACTCATATATTTCATGCATTTATACCATTCATTTCTATAGTCTTTGTGATGTTTTTGTGTTATAATTGTGGCATTTTATTTTACATTGTGTTAATGTGTAGTTAAATCTCTTTTAGGATAAATATAAAAAAAAAAAAAAACAAAGAAAAAGGAGACTGACAGCAAGCAGAAAAGAAAAATAAAAGGAAGAAAGAAGAAGTGCATCACAGCAATACAAAAACCAGCGAGAAAAGCAGAAAACAGCACAGCAAAAAAAAAAAGGAAAACAAAAGAAGTGCGCAGAGAGATGGGAGACAGATAGAAAGAAAAGAATATAAACTGCAAAGAAATAAAGAAGAGGGAGTGGAAAAACGTGGACTGCAGAAGGAATAAAAACAGAAAAGAGATGGGACTCGGACTGGCTGGAGAAGAATAAGCGGGACAGAGAGTTAATGGCAGGGAAAGAAAAGCATAAAATAAAAGAGACAGCGCGGATATAGACACGGGAGTGAGAGAGCATGTGCGGCGAAGAAAAATAGATATAGAAAAAGAAGCATAAGGCAGCAAGATGGAGACAGGATAGAGAGTGCACTGGCGGGACAGACTGACAGAAAAGAAAAGAAGAAGCAGCGTGCAGAAAAGGAGGAGGTCAGAGGGGGAGAGCAGAGAGAAGACTGACATAAAAAATATATATATAGAAGTGAGGGCAGGGAGCAGGTGCGGACAGGATTTGGGGGGCTTAGAGAAAGAAGAATAAACGGGAAGGGAGAGACTAGGCAGGGATACTGGCGCAACGCGCAGAGCATAAGAAAGAGACACGGGGAGAGCAGGGAGAGACAGACTGACTAGAAGGGAAATAGACGCGGGGAGAAACGGAGGGAGGTCAGAGGCGAGGTGCAGAGAAAGAAGGGACAGGCGACAGAAGCAGCAAAGGGCAAGCACAGAGACAAAAACGTAGCACGGCAGCAGAAGGAGAAAAGAAGAGGCTTCACTCTATTTTCTTGGTTTTGTCTTCCGAAACTCATGTTTTACTTTTGGTTTAATTTGAGAATAATGTGTAACTAATTTTCAGTAGTTAGGGGCTGTTTTGAAGCCCCGAATATGATCGTAAATTTGTTGTGATATTTTGTTTGAATGACTTTTATGAAATGATGAAAATTGTTTCACTACTTATCTCATTGATAAATTCTTTATGTGTTTCTATGGATGCATACATAGTGAGCATATCTAGGATTTTAATGCTATGAATATATGTCTGCCTGCCCTTGTTGAATGAGGACCTACATATGTTCTAGAGTAGCACTTGTTAATTGTGGTTAACATGTGAAACGATTTCTAGGATAAGTAAGACAACACCAGTACTTACGATGCCTTGTGATGACTCAAACTCTTTTTATTCTTAATGATTTCTACTTGTTAAATCTATGAACACACCATTCTAGATTGCATGCTAGGAACTAAGTTAAGTTGAAAACGCCATTCTCTTAACATACTACGTAAGAAAGAGTAATAGGTTGAGTTCTAACAGTGAGCCAACTTGAGCATCTTCATCCGGAAATAAAAGGAATTTGAATGAAACATAACATGTTTGCATGATTATTTGGTGGTGGAAAGCATGTCCCCTAACTCATTTTCTTAATTTGTGAATTAAAATCTATTGGTATTATTTAAGATTGGTTTCTGTACTGTTTTTGTACGATTTAATTTAAATAGCAAATCAACTCCAAAAATCCCAAAAATTTGTGTGAGCATAGCTTGGTGTGTCTAGTTTATGTGTATAAAATTTCGTTGCATTTGGATAAGTATAAGTTAGTCTAATAATTATTGTTTGGTGGCTGATCAGTGGAGACAGCCATCCGTTTTTGTGACATTTTAAGTATTTGGATAAAACAATCTTCTGCGGGAAAGACCCTTATTTTCATATGCTACAATTGACAAATCTTAGTGTGAATAAGGAAAATTAATAGGATTATTGTGTGCTACTTTGTGGTACGTTATAAATTACTATCAAATTTTTGGCGCCGTGTCGCCGGGGATTGTTATTTCTGATTGCTTATATTTTATTTTTATTTTTATTTTTATTTCTTGTCTATTTAGTGTTTTTGGTTTTGGGTTTATTTCAGGTACTTTTTGTAGTATATGCAAACTCGAAGGTCCGAAAGCATTGATATAGCTCCCTACAATCCTGAGCCTGAACAAATACTTCGAAAGGTTCGAGGAGAAATCAAACAGAATCAAGCATTGGTGTCCGTACCATCATCATCGTCTCCACCACATTTTAGTTCAATAAAGGAGGAAAAACCACAAGGAGACATGGCTGACAACCGTACTCTGAGGGAGTTGGCAACGCCAAACACGGATCAACAACCATTGTGCATCACATATCCAAATGACGAAGGAGGATGTGAGCTCAAGTCCAGCATGATTCACTATTTGCCTAAGTTCCATGGGTTCTCAACAGAGGATGCCAACAAGCATCTTATGGAGTTTCATGTAGTATGCTCAGGAATGAGACCAGCAAATGTGAATGAGGAGCAAGTCAAGTTGAGAGCATTCCCATTTACATTAGAAGCTAAGGCAAAGGAGTGGCTTTACAATTTACCTCCGGGATCAATTAACACATGGAATCAGGTGAAGCAAGCATTCTTGGAGCAATATTTTCCGGCCACAAAAGCTGCAAGCATAAGAAAAGACATATGTGCAATTCGACAACAACATGGAGAGCCCTTTGGAGATTACTATGAGCGATTCACACATTTGGTTGCATCTTGTCCTAATCATCAAATTTCAGAGCATCTTTTAATACAGTATTTTTATGAAGGATTATGTGGTACTGATCGTATAATGCTTGATGCAGCAAGTGGAGGAGCATTCATGGACAAGACACCAATAAATGCTAAGGCATTATTAAAGAACATTGCTGGCAACACACGACAATTTGGAGGGAGAGATGAGCTACCTTTTAAGAAAGTTAACGAGGTAAGTGCTAATTCTAGTATTGAATTACAATTAGCTAACTTGACTAATCTTGTGCAACAGGTTATTGTGGTTCCAAAACAGGTGTGTGGTGTATGTTCAATGATGGGACATGCCACGAACATTTGCCCTTCGTTGATGGATCAAGGTGGTCTTGAGCAAGCTAATGCGTTAGGAGGGTTTCAAGGGCAACAAAGGCAAAAGTATGATCCCTATTCCAACAACTATAATGCAGGATGGCGTGATCATCCACACTTAAAATGGAACAATCAAGACAACGGACAACAATCTGTTCCCAACAACTATAACCGTCCGCCTGGCTTCTTTCAAGCAAGACCACAGGCACAATTTCAGCCTCAACAACAACAAGCTCCAAGTAAGTCTCTTGAGGATTTAATTGCTTCTTTAGCTAACTCTACTCAATCTCATCAACAGAAAACAGACAAAGCAATTGAAAACCTTGAGCGCCAAATGAGTCAGTTAGCAAGTTTGATGGGGCAACAACACCAACCAGGAAGGTTGCCTAGC
The DNA here is from genome assembly GCF_916048215.2 of Malus sylvestris. Lineage (NCBI taxonomy): Eukaryota > Viridiplantae > Streptophyta > Magnoliopsida > Rosales > Rosaceae > Malus > Malus sylvestris. The sequence goes on from NC_062267.1 coordinate 17,048,719, forward strand.
CAAACCGTGGTGAATCCAAATGCGGAGCAGATGAATGTTGTGACTTTAAGGAGTGGAAAAGAAGTTTTTGAGCAAGATGAGGCTTCAACAAAAACTAAAAAGTCTCCTAAAGATACATAATTGAACAAAAAAGATTCTGATAAGGTAAGTAAAGAAGTTCAAAATTCATTTAACTCATGTGTCCCTATTCCTTTCCCTCGCAGGTTTATGAAGACAAAGAAAGAGCAAACTGATAAGGAAATCTTGGATACTTTCCGAAAAGTCCAAGTGAACTTACCTCTTTTAGATGCCATAAAACAAGTGCCCAAGTATGCAAAGTTCCTTAAAGAGCTTTGTACAAACAAGAGGAGATTCAATGATCAAGAAACTGTGGCATTAAGTGAGGAAGCATCAGCTGTTTTGCAAAGGAAGCTACCACCAAAGTTGAAGGATGCCGGTAGCTTTACCATTCCATGTGTAATTGGAGGGAAAGAGTTTGGGAGAGCATTGTGTGATTTGGGGGCATCCATCAATCTGATGCCATATTCAGTGTATGAATCATTGAACCTTGGAGAGTTGAAGGAAACAAAGGTAATAATCCAGTTGGCAGACCGTTCAAATAGATATCCGAAAGGCTTATTGGAGGATGTACTTGTGCAAGTGAATGAGCTTATTTTTCCTGCTGATTTTTTTGTTCTTGAGATGGAACATGACCCTATGCCTACTGCACTTCCTCTTATATTGGGAAGACCATTCCTTAGAACGGCACGTACAAAGATTGACGTCTATGATGGTACCTTGACCATGGAAATTGATGGAGAAATTGTCAAATTCAGAATCTTCGATGCTATGAGGTACCCTAATGATTTTGAATCTTGTTTCTCTATTGATGCGTTTGACTATTTTGTGCAGGATTGTTTTAATGAAAGTGTGGGACAAGGTAATTTAGAAAAGGTGTTAGTGCACAGCATTACACATGAAAAGCTTAATACTTTCGAGCACATTGATGAAGAATTAATTCAGACTATGGCAGATCTTGAGTCTCTTTCACCAATTCACGGTAAATCTTCTGCCTATTTTATTTCTCTTCCTATTTCTAACAAAAAAAATCTTCCTTCTGTGATTCAGGCACCAAAATTGGAGCTTAAATCGATTCCTGAATATTTGAAGTATGCATTTTTGGGAGAGGAAGAAACATTACCAGTCATCATATCATCACAACTCACAGCAGAGGAGATGGAGAAACTGATCCGGGTACTGAAGGATCATAAAACTGCGATAGCTTGGAGCATTACAGATATAAAAGGTATAAATCCAGCTACATGTATGCATAAGATTCTGTTGGAGGAAGGTGCAAAACCAACAAGGGAAGCTCAACGTCGTTTAAACCCTCTCATGATGGAGGTCGTCAAGAAAGAGGTTATCAAACTTCTTGATGTTGGCATCATATATCCTATTTCAGACAGCAAGTGGGTGAGCCCTGTTCACGTAGTTCCAAAGCGATCAGGAGTCACAGTTGTTAAGAATGAAGCTAATGAGCTAGTGCCTACACGTGTGCAAAATAGTTGGAGAGTTTGTACAGACTATCGGAAGATAAACAACACCACACGCAAGGATCACTTTCCAGTCCAATTCATTGATCAAATGTTAGAAAGGTTAGCTGGTCATTCTCATTATTGTTTTCTTGATGGCTATTCTGGATATAATCAAATTGCAGTTGCTCCAGAGGATCAAGAAAAGACGACTTTCACATGTCCATTTGGTACATTTGCATATCGAAGGATGCCGTTTGGACTTTGCAACGCACCTGCCACATTTCAAAGGTGTATGGTGAGTATCTTTTCTGATATGATTGAGAAAATAATTGAAGTGTTCATGGATGATTTTTCTGTTTATGGTGATTCTTTTGATATATGTCTACATAATCTGTCCCTAGTTTTAAAACGTTGCCAAGAAACTAATCTGGTCTTAAATTGGGAAAAATGTCATTTCATGGTTTCTCATGGATTAGTTCTAGGGCATATCATATCTGAAAAGGGAATTGAAGTGGATAAGTCTAAAGCAGAACTTGTTAGTTCTTTACCTCTCCCTACTACTGTCAGGGAGGTTCGTTCTTTTCTGGGACATGCAGGTTTTTACCGCAGGTTTATGAAGGACTTCTCAAAGATTTCTAGACCGTTGTGTCGTTTGCTTCAAAAGGATGTATCATTTGATATGAATAAAGAGTGTGTGGTAGCATTCAACAAGCTTAAGGAGTTGTTATCCACAGCTCCTGTGATCATGCCACCAGATTGGAGTTTACCTTTTGAGTTGATGTGCGATGCTTCAGACTATGCAGTCGGAGCAGTTCTAGGGCAACGTGTCAACAAAGTGCCTCATGTCATTTATTATGCATCCCGGACACTTAATGATGCCCAGTTGAATTATTCAACAACAGAGAAGGAGTTTTTAGCTGTTGTATTCGCTTTAGAAAAATTTCGATCTTATCTGATTGGGACTAAAATTATTGTGTTTTCTGACCATGCAGCATTAAAGTATCTACTCACAAAAAAGGATGCAAAACCGCGACTCATTCGATGGATACTTCTACTTCAAGAGTTTGACGTAGAGATCAAGGATAAGAAAGGGAGTGAGAATGTTGTAGCAGATCATCTTAGCCGACTTGTGCATTCAAACACAGAGGAAGATCTCATCCCTTTAAGTGAGAGTTTTCCGGATGAGCAATTGTTTTCATTAAAGATTACTGACCCTTGGTATGCAGATATTATCAATTACAAGGTCATCAAAAAGATTCCGGATGATTTTACACGTGCTCAGAAAGATAAGCTTGTCAAAACCGCCAAATACTACGAGTGGGATGATCCTTATTTGTGGAAATATTGCACTGATCAATTAATTAGAAGGTGTGTCCCCGAATCTGAGTTTAAATCTATTCTAACTTTTTGTCATTCTTATGCATGTGGTGGCCATTTTGGAGCAAAGAGGATAGCACTTAAGGTGTTAGAGAGTGGATTTTATTGGCCGAGTCTGTTTAAGGATGCGTATGAGTTTTGTGCAACATGTGATCGTTGTCAACGAACAGGTAACTTGGGCCCAAGAAATCAAATGCCACAAACCCCTATTTTGGTTGTTGAGATCTTTGATGTGTGGGGCATTGATTTCATGGGACCTTTTCCATCTTCAAATGGTTTTCTGTACATTTTATTGGCTGTGGATTATGTTTCTAAATGGGTGGAAGCAAAAGCCACCAAAACTAATGATTCAAAAGTTGTTTCAGATTTTATTAAGAGTAACATCTTTGCAAGATTTGGAATACCTAGAGCAATCATTAGCGATGGAGGGAGTCATTTTTGCAATCGAACATTTGAAGCGTTGCTTAGGAAGTACAATGTCACACATAAGGTGTCTACACCTTATCATCCGCAAACTAGCGGTCAAGCAGAAGTATCAAATCGTGAGGTGAAGCAAATTTTGGAGAAAACTGTGAGTCCTAGTAGGAAGGATTGGAGCATGCGCTTGAACGATGCATTGTGGGCTTATAGGACTGCCTATAAGACTCCTATTGGAATGTCCCCATTTCGGTTAATTTATGGGAAACCATGCCGTCTTCCAGTAGAGTTAGAGCACAAAGCTTATTGGGCGATCAAAGCCTACAACATTGACATGAGTGTTGCCGGGAAGCAAAGGAAGCTTCAATTAAATGAGTTAGACGAAATCCGGAATGATGCGTACGAGTCAAGTCGAATATACAAGGAGAAATCAAAGGCATTTCATGATAAGATGATCTTAAGGAAGAACTTTGTCATTGGACAGAAAGTTCTTCTATTTAATTCTCGCCTTCGATTATTTCCAGGTAAGCTTCGTTCTCGATGGGTTGGTCCATTTGTTGTAACTAATATTTTTCCTCATGGTGCAGTGGAAATCCGAAGTACGAAGACCGTAAACGTGTTCAAAGTGAATGGGCATAGACTCAAGCCATATTACGAGCCTTTTGCCGAGCATGATGTGGAGGTTGTACCTCTCCAAGAACCAGTTCCCTTTGGATGATTACTGGAGGCATCGTCCGGCTGCAAGACGTTAAAGAAAGCGCTTCTTGGGAGGCAACCCAAGCTTTTTATCTTTCATCTTTATTTTGAATAATTTTAAATGTTCTTGTTCTGTTTTTCTCTTGTTTTCTGGTTTGTGTGTTTAAGTCCTACTTTTGTTCCGTTATGCAGGTAATGATGTTGCAATCTCTACCACAACTTCTTGCAAAGTACTTGTACATTCATAAAAAAAAAAAAGGGACATTAAGCAGATAAATACAAGAGGGAGTCTTCACATAGGCTGCTTAGGAGGAACTTCAGTAGTCGGCGGAGCTTCAGCAGTCGGCGGGGCCACAGAAGGAGGAGGCATCAGAGGTTGATCATTTGGAGCTTCACTACGAGGTATAGCCCCAGAGGACGAAGGCAGATGCGGTTGGAACAAGCCCACAAACCTCCGGTGATCAAGTAAAATCTGACCATCATTTTCCTGCAGCTGGTCAATTTTCCTCTTCATGTTTGTGGCATAATTGTGTGCAAGCTTGTGCAATTGTTTATTTTCATGCTTGAGTCCTCTAACCTCATCTTTGAGACTCTGTATTTCAGCCACCAACGATTCAACGTGACGGGTTCGAGCAAATAGGCGTTGGGCCATGTTGGACACAGAACCCGCACACTGCACGCTAAGAGCCAGAGACTCCTTAACCGCCAATTCATCAGACCGTCTAGCGAGCAGTCTGTTATCTCTGGGGGTGACAAGGTTCCGGGCCACCACCGCGGCGGTCATGTCATTTTTCATCACTGAATCCCCCACGGTAAGGGGACCGGTAGGGGATATGAAAGATGGGCGCCATATGTTGTCTGGTGAAGGCGGAGCTGCCTCTTCACCAATGTTCAAGTCAAAACGACGATCGGAAGGGCCAGACATTTTTCAGAGGTGGTGAAGAAAGAAGAGAGTCGGGCTGATTAAGATTTTGGAAGTGCAAGGAGGGAGTGTTTACAGGAGGGAGCTCAAGTGTGTTGTGGAACAAAATTAACGCCTCTATAAAAAGAAGAAATCAAAGAGGCGCTCCTCAGAGAGGCGTCCTCTCGCAAATCGAAGAGTCGGGGCTCCTTTCTCAAAAGCCAGATTCTTTTCTCAAAAGAGGCGTTTCATTTCTAAAAAAATGGGCTTGCTCAGAAACCACGAGCCGAACCCCGGATTTCAAAAGATCAAATTGTCCAGACGTGTTGTCACTCGTCACATGCAACTGGCAGCTTTGCGGAAATTACGGGCTGCTTTGTCAGAAAGCGCGTAATTTGTACTATTCATCCATCCACCGGCTGCCGACAATGAGTGAGGGAATAGTTCCGGTTGTGAAGAAAAGTCCTATAAGTATCTACCTTCGCCTTCCACAGCAAAGGCACACCCTCTCAGCACTTCTTCATCTCCGAGAATGCATTCCCAAAGAACCCTCTCGAGTCACTCTGTATTCCTCATTCCCTGGGATACCCCTGCAAACAACCCATCCAGAGCAAAAGTATTTCATATCATAAAGGTTGAAAGCAAGAGTATCTCATATCATGCATTCTCCATGTCCTTTTCCTTGTCTTTGTTCTAACCTGCAGGACATGGAGAAATTGCTCTCGAGTACTCGTCTTCCACTGCTGATGTACTTCCAAAGAAGCTGCCACATCTACCTGAAGAACAGATAAGGCAAGCGAAAATGATACCAGCAGCATGTGGAGACAATGTGCCGAAGAAACAAGCAGAGAAGAATGCAGCTTGCACAATCATCCCAGCAGAAGGAATCTGAGATGAAGAACTAGAGAAGCTGCCACATCTGCTTGGAGAACAAATAAGGAACTGCAACATCACCAAAGAGCAAAGCTTCGCCGTACAATATCATCAAATCATCATATGCAAACTGTGGAAAGTCAACAAGCACGACCAATGATCACTTATTAGTTCTTTTCATTGTCTTTTATCGTGATTTTCAATTTTTCGTTTGCAATTTCTTAATTTACATTTTGCGTTACTTAACTGAATTATTTCTTTTCTTTGCAGGAACTTTTGGTTCTTTCCACCCTTGAAGTTGATTGCAGAATTTTAGCTTGGGGGTCATCGCTTGATTTTACTGCAAATTAGGGAAGTTTTCAGTCCCATTGTTTTATTTTGTTTCTTATTATTTATTTATTTATTTTATTTTTATTTGCATTATAGTGTTTTCTGACATTGGGGACAATGTCCAGTTTAAGTTTGGAGGTAAAGAGAGTATAAAAATGACCAAATTGAAATTTTTTTTTTGTACCTTCAACTACGAACAAGTTTCATTTGTTTTTGTGTTGTTGCTTTTTATTTTTTTAGTTTTGTTTTCTCTATAAAAAAAAAATAAAAAATCGGAAAATTTAAAAATCCAAAAATATTGTCTTGTTTTCCTTATTGTTTTGAATTAGATTTTTGTTAGTTTCCCGACCCAATGATATAATTGGATAAAATTTGAACCATGATCATCAAGAACTTAGTTAACATGTGTTTTGTGAAATTCCTAATTCTCTTGTTAGTTTTGTACATGTTTGATCATCTTTGAAAAACCAAATGCACATAGCCTTGTTGATGTGAAACTAAAGCATGACTTAAAGCTTCATATGTGAATTTAGTGACCATATACATCCTATGTGAGTTTTTGAGCCTATTGAAAGTGTGTGCATTTTTCATACACTCCTATTCTTTCATGTGTGATGAACTTATGTGAGATACATCTCTAGAACTTGCGTAACGATCTTTCGAAATGTTTGTCATTGATTGCATGAATTTGGAAATGATAGAGGCATTAGGTTTACCACTATGGCCCAAATAATGTTTCCCAAAGAAAAATGATATCATTAGATTTCCAATTTGAGCCGTGTATGTTGAGCCTTTTATTTCTTATCACCAGATATGTCTACCCTTATACCTGAAACATTTTTCCTTACCCTTTCCAAGTGAGCAATGCAAGATTGTCTTATGAGAAACGTTTGTGAAGTACTTTGAAGGTGTTTGGCAAAAGAATAAGTGTGGGGGTATTTCATGTTTGTTTCAAAAAAAAAAAAGAAAAAAAAAAAAAAGAAAAAAAAAAGAAAGATTGTATACAAAGAAAATAAAAAGTTTTTAAAGTTTCAGTCTAAGGGTGTGGTTGGAGATGTCAGAAGAATCGTTGGAGAGCTTGAGTTCTTATAAATCTAAAGAAAAGAATTGCTTGCAATGTAGCTTGGAACTTGTGTTTACCTATTCTTTCATTTCAATAACCCTCTCCCTAAACCTCATTACATCCAATAAAAGTCCTCTTGATTTAAGTTTTGCAATTATGACTGTGGAGAAGTGATCTTTATGCAAGCTTATGGTAGAACTTTCACATTTTGATTCTTTGAGCGAAACACATTAAAACTAAACACACATGTGTGATTGAGTGCATATCCCGTGAGAAGGTCGCTAGTTTGCATATGATGATTTTAAAAATAAAAACTTGAAATTGCATTAGCATGGCTATCTCACACACTACACTTCAAGGATGATTTAAAGATTACTGCTAATATTTGAATAAGGAAGATGAACTTGGATTAACTTGTTTGGTGCTAGCTATGGTTCTTGTTGATTTGTGTTCTCGAATGAAATTCTATGAGGGTCACGTAGGGGAAAGCTAATGTTTTTCTTGTTACTACTTGTTCTTGTCTTCTTTGTTTTGCTCGAGGACTAGCAAAAGCTAAGTTTGGGGGTATTTGATCACTCATATATTTCATGCATTTATACCATTCATTTCTATAGTCTTTGTGATGTTTTTGTGTTATAATTGTGGCATTTTATTTTACATTGTGTTAATGTGTAGTTAAATCTCTTTTAGGATAAATATAAAAAAAAAAAAAAACAAAGAAAAAGGAGACTGACAGCAAGCAGAAAAGAAAAATAAAAGGAAGAAAGAAGAAGTGCATCACAGCAATACAAAAACCAGCGAGAAAAGCAGAAAACAGCACAGCAAAAAAAAAAAGGAAAACAAAAGAAGTGCGCAGAGAGATGGGAGACAGATAGAAAGAAAAGAATATAAACTGCAAAGAAATAAAGAAGAGGGAGTGGAAAAACGTGGACTGCAGAAGGAATAAAAACAGAAAAGAGATGGGACTCGGACTGGCTGGAGAAGAATAAGCGGGACAGAGAGTTAATGGCAGGGAAAGAAAAGCATAAAATAAAAGAGACAGCGCGGATATAGACACGGGAGTGAGAGAGCATGTGCGGCGAAGAAAAATAGATATAGAAAAAGAAGCATAAGGCAGCAAGATGGAGACAGGATAGAGAGTGCACTGGCGGGACAGACTGACAGAAAAGAAAAGAAGAAGCAGCGTGCAGAAAAGGAGGAGGTCAGAGGGGGAGAGCAGAGAGAAGACTGACATAAAAAATATATATATAGAAGTGAGGGCAGGGAGCAGGTGCGGACAGGATTTGGGGGGCTTAGAGAAAGAAGAATAAACGGGAAGGGAGAGACTAGGCAGGGATACTGGCGCAACGCGCAGAGCATAAGAAAGAGACACGGGGAGAGCAGGGAGAGACAGACTGACTAGAAGGGAAATAGACGCGGGGAGAAACGGAGGGAGGTCAGAGGCGAGGTGCAGAGAAAGAAGGGACAGGCGACAGAAGCAGCAAAGGGCAAGCACAGAGACAAAAACGTAGCACGGCAGCAGAAGGAGAAAAGAAGAGGCTTCACTCTATTTTCTTGGTTTTGTCTTCCGAAACTCATGTTTTACTTTTGGTTTAATTTGAGAATAATGTGTAACTAATTTTCAGTAGTTAGGGGCTGTTTTGAAGCCCCGAATATGATCGTAAATTTGTTGTGATATTTTGTTTGAATGACTTTTATGAAATGATGAAAATTGTTTCACTACTTATCTCATTGATAAATTCTTTATGTGTTTCTATGGATGCATACATAGTGAGCATATCTAGGATTTTAATGCTATGAATATATGTCTGCCTGCCCTTGTTGAATGAGGACCTACATATGTTCTAGAGTAGCACTTGTTAATTGTGGTTAACATGTGAAACGATTTCTAGGATAAGTAAGACAACACCAGTACTTACGATGCCTTGTGATGACTCAAACTCTTTTTATTCTTAATGATTTCTACTTGTTAAATCTATGAACACACCATTCTAGATTGCATGCTAGGAACTAAGTTAAGTTGAAAACGCCATTCTCTTAACATACTACGTAAGAAAGAGTAATAGGTTGAGTTCTAACAGTGAGCCAACTTGAGCATCTTCATCCGGAAATAAAAGGAATTTGAATGAAACATAACATGTTTGCATGATTATTTGGTGGTGGAAAGCATGTCCCCTAACTCATTTTCTTAATTTGTGAATTAAAATCTATTGGTATTATTTAAGATTGGTTTCTGTACTGTTTTTGTACGATTTAATTTAAATAGCAAATCAACTCCAAAAATCCCAAAAATTTGTGTGAGCATAGCTTGGTGTGTCTAGTTTATGTGTATAAAATTTCGTTGCATTTGGATAAGTATAAGTTAGTCTAATAATTATTGTTTGGTGGCTGATCAGTGGAGACAGCCATCCGTTTTTGTGACATTTTAAGTATTTGGATAAAACAATCTTCTGCGGGAAAGACCCTTATTTTCATATGCTACAATTGACAAATCTTAGTGTGAATAAGGAAAATTAATAGGATTATTGTGTGCTACTTTGTGGTACGTTATAAATTACTATCAGTGAGCTCCCTTCGTACTGTGCCTTGATGGTGTTGGTGATCATCTCCTGCAGCTGTTGGATAGAAAGAGATCCCATGAGTGCCGCTGCTTGGTCTAGCTCCGGCTTCACATTGTTTTTCTCCACCTGAGGCTCCTCTTCTTCGTCATCTCTTCTCTTTAGTGGATCATCCTCTGGGTTTCTCGCCATCCTGCGCCTCTAGTCGGTTGACAAGTGCAGCGATTTGCAAGTCTTTTTCTTCCACAGTTCGGGTTAACCTTGCGATTGTTTCATTCATTTGAGCCAGCTGCTCATCGATTGAAGTTGTTCCAATGGTCATGACTTGCATGGCTGAACTGCCGCTCGAATCGGCATTGGAGAGCATGGATTCAGAGTATTTCCTTGGACTTTCGCCCCTTGGTGCCTTTGGTAAGGCTAAGGTGATCAAAGGCTCGTGCCTTGGGTGTTCTTGTTCCCTTGGCAGAGTTGATGCAAAGGTGAAAGAGGCGGCGGAAGTAGTTCTTGCCTTGCTTCGAGTCGTGATGCCTAAAGTGACACTACTTGCGACGAGGACGCTCTTGTTCTTTGCGCCAGTTGCGGGAACAGTTTGAGCCTTCCCTGATGCCATTAATTTTGGAAGTGTGCTCGAATTTCTTGAACGGAGAAAGAGATGAGAGGTAGAGACTGTCCAACTGGGCGTGCCAATTTGTGAACACGAAAAATTCCTGAAACGAAAGAGACAAGAATAACGTGCACAAACAAATATTTTGTGTTTGATGATTTTGGGTTACAATCAAGTGCAAACAAACAAAAGCCTTCATTGATCAGGTGGCGCCTCAGTACTCGGTAGAGCCCCAGATCGGAGAGGCACCAGAGGGTGATTATTCAGTACTAGGCAGAACCCCATGGAGGAGAAGGCACCGAAGGTTGATCATTTGAGGCTTCATTACACGGTACAGCCCCAGAAGACGAAGGCAAATGCTGCTGGAACAAACCCACAAACCTCTGATGATCAAGTAAAATCTGACCATCAGATTCCTGCATCTGGTCAATCTTCCTCTTCATGTTTGTCGCATAGCTATGTGCGAGCTTATGCAATTGTTTATTCTCCTGTTTGAGCCCTCTAATCTCCTGTTTGAGACTCGTCACTTCAGCCGCCAATGATTCAACTTGACGGGTTCGAGCAAATAGGCGTTGGGCCATATTAGACACAAAACCTGCACACTGCACACTGAGAGCCAAAGAATCCTTAACAGCCAACTCAACAGACCGTTTGGAAAGTAGTCTGTTATCTCTGGGAGTGAAAAGGTTTCGGGCCACCACCGCAGCGGTCATATCATTCTTCACCACCGAATCCCCAACGGTAAGAGGACCAGTAGGGGATATGAAGGATAGGCGCCATATGTTGTCTGGAGAAGGCGGGACTGCCTCTTCACCCAGATTCAAATCAAAACGACGGTCGGAGGGTCCAGACATTTTCAAGGGTGTTGAAGGAAGAAAAGTTCGGATAAATCAAGATCTTAGAAGTACAAGAAGGGAGTTTCTACAAGCGAAAATTCAAGTGTGCTTTGAAACGAACTGCGTGCCTCTATAAAAATCAGCACTCGACGGGATTTCAGAGATCGAAGAGGCGAGCTCAGAATTCGAAGAAGCCAATTCAAAAATCGAAGAGGTGCTAGCTTTCTCAAAAGCTGGGCTTGCTCGAAAACCACGGGCAAATCTTCCTTTCCAGACTTGTCCACACTTGTCATATGCAACCTCTGCACTCGACGGTGTTCAGAAATCGAAGAGGCCAATTCAAAAAATCGAAGAGGCTTGCTTGGAAACCACAGGCGATCTTCCTTTCCAGACGCGTTTGATGCGGAATAGATAAGCACACAAATTAAACCCTCTTTTTGTCAAATTGTAGCAAAGATGTAAGTAGGGATCGTTCTAAACCGGGGATTAGGAGGGATTGCTAAACACGTGGAAACTGACTTAAAACTCAAAAACAAAGTTTAAAAACACTAACTTAGACTCAAAGAATGCAAAAGTAAAGGTTAAAACACTTAAACGAACCTAAAACTCAAAACAGCAACTAGAAGGCTCAAAACTGCCTAAAAACCACTTTCTGGGCAGTTTTGAGCACCTACACTAATTTGGACGAAATTTGATGAAAACTTGAATCAAAATACTTAGAAACACAAATCAAAACACTTTCTAACTAATCTAAGACTTCAAATTAAAGGGGGATTTGTTTTGGACGAAAATTTAACACAAAACAGAAACTTTAATTAACACAGATTGTAAAAACGATTTTGGTGAAATAGATGGATAAAAGGCTAGTTAGGAGGTTCTTCTCCACACATGTCACACTTGCAAACAAAACGATTTTCAGTTGTTCTTCCAATAAATTATGAATACTCAACGCCCCAAGTTAACCGTGAATTGCACTAATTAACCCTCAGTTTTTCCAGAATTTATCAAGTTGGATGATTGCATACGACAACTCAAAACATTCCCTACAAGTTCCCTACATGAATTGCATAATAGAGAAACAAGCAAGAATCATTACGTTCTATGAAAAACATAAGCATTGACGAAGCATTTGTTACTATGAATTGCATGAAACTTATGCTAAGAATTCATTCAACGCGATCGTTTCAAGCGATCTTCACTACTTGTGATTATAAGATTGTAACTATTAGGTGAAACTCCCTCATAATCTAGCATCATATTCATGCATGAAAATTAAGCGTGCACTCTCAATCAACATACACAAATAAGTTATCAATCAAATAGATGAACGAATTGAATCCATAACTCATGAAATAACAACTGAATGTAATCGAATCAAATTGCAAGCATGTACATGGTTTCGAATCACCCCCCAACTAAGGGGGTTTAGTTCCTCATACTCACAACACAAAGTTTATTGAATTGAAACATCGAAGACATAAGAAAGATTACACCTAAAATGCCAAAGAAGTCCACTTTGAAATCTGCACAGAAAGCTCCTCTTTCTTCTTCTCCTTGCTGCGGCAGAGATGGTTTTGGGGGTTTTTGGATGTGATTTTTGATGTAGGAAGGGAATTAGGATGGTATGGGGGTGCGGCAAGGTGTGTGGATGGTGTATAGAGGTGGAGAATGGTGGCTGGAATGGATGAAGGCTGCGGCAAAGTGGGGAATAGGGTTTTGACGAATTTCTAAATATGGAGAGGGAGAGGATGTGCGGCTAGGTGTAAAATACATATATATAGACACCTAAAACCCTAAATAAATCAGATTAGACAACAATGGGCTAGGGTTAGGTGCGGCACTTAAGTGAACATGGGCTAGGGTTTGTAAAATAGGCTTCTAGGATGGAAAGGTGCGGCTTGGGTTTAGGAGGAATGGACTAGGGTTAACATGGCAGATTTTAGATGATTAGGCCCTAGGGTTCGGCATGGGTTGAAGGTCCACAAGGAAATTTGGGTTTAGGTCATCTAAAAGCCCAACGCCAAGAATAGAAACTCTCGAAAATGGAAACCTCCAAAAATAGAAACTTCCAACTTTTAGAAACTTTGGTTGCCAATTCCGATTTAGGAAAGATCGACCCAAAATGGAAACTTTTAGGCATAGCTTTCCTACTTCAAGTAGGAAACCTCAAATCTTCAACTCTTCAATTCCATCCCAACCTTGCGTTCCAAGCATGTCCTTTTCAATTCAAGCTCACTTTTTGCTCCAAAAGCTCCAAATTGCATCATTTCATGTAATACGTCCGCTAAACCTGAAAACACAAGAAAGTAGCTTAAAAGACTACTTTAACGAAGAAAACATAACAAAGATGCATAAGAACTAGCTAACTAAGGCGCATAAATATGCTCCTATCAGCGTTAGCACCCGTCACGCGTAAACTCAGCTTTGCAGAAATCATGGGCAATTTGTCGAAGCGCCGATCCCAGATATCGAAGAGGCAGCAGTCTTTTTCAGCCTTGTCAACACCTGTCACATACACACTCAACTTTGCGCAAATCACGGGCAATTTGTCGAAGATTTTCGGTGAAGGAGAAAACACGTGAAGTTTACTGTTCAATCATCTAACGGTTGCCGACAAGAGTGAAAGAACAGTATCGGTTATTAATCCATATAAATGTCCACCTTCACCCTTCATAGCAAGGCAGACATACAGAACCTTTCTTCATCTCCGAGAATGCCTTCCCAACGAAGCCTCTCGGGTCACTCAGTGTTCCTTATTCCTTGGGGTACCTCTGCAAGCCAATAACTCCAAAGCAAAAGTATCTCATATCACCAGGGTAGAAAACAAGAGTATCTCATATCATGCGTTCTCCCTGTCCTTTCCTTTGTCCTTGTTCCTACCTACAAAGACAAGGATAAAGAAAACAATATGACGGAACTTCCACTCAAACTCGGGTAAGGAACCGACTGCTGGGAACCCTTCCCTGATTGCCTACCTAGCACTGCTTTCGAGTACTCGTCTCCCACTGCTGCTGTACTTCCAAAGCAGCTGCCACATCTGCTTGAAGAACAGATAAGGCAAGTGAAAATGATACCTTGCAGCACGTGGAGACAACGTGCAGAAGAAACAAGCAGAGAAGAATGCAACATGCACAGTCAACCCAGCAGAAGGAGTCTGAGATGAAGAACTCGAGAAGATGCCACATCTGCCTGAGGAACAGATAAAGGAAATGAAAATGATACCTTGAAGCATGTGGAGACAAGTGCAACAAAGTACGTGCTGATTCATCCGCTACTTCTTCAAAATCAAAAGTATCTCATATCATCAGGTTTGCAATCACTCTGGGTGGAGGACTCGTTTTGACCCTCAAATTCTTGGGTCGACTTCCTAGGCATTGTGGGCTGCATGTGCCGTTTCACCACCCTTGGATCAAATCCTTAAAGATCAAGTCACTAACTGGAAGAAGAGCCCATCAATCTTGAAGATCATACCGTTGACCAAACTGCTCAGATGTGAATTAGAAAGATTGAACAAAGCAACAAGTCGTCATCTTCACCTCGTGCCTGCTTGCGATGTGTTCGAGTCAACCTTCAAGAATCAAGCCTTAACGGCCTTTGAAGAAGCTTCCAACCAAACTCAAGATCAAGCCTCGACGGCCCTTGAGGAAATCACAAGTCCGATTCAAGATCAAGTGTCTACCACCCTCGAATCAAAACCAGTTCAAGAATAAGCTGTGGAAAGTCAACAATTGGAGGAATCCAGAAAGTCCTCCAACCCAGTTCAAGATCAAAGCTGTGGAAAGTCAACAAGTGCAACAAAATACATGCCGATTCATCCACTACCAAAGCCAAGGATCATCTACCACATGAAACTCCTTGTGGTCCAATTTCAACCTTCAAGATCAAGCCTCGACGGCCCTTGAAGAAATATCAAGCCCAATTCAAGATCAAGCCTCAACGGCCCTTGAAGAAATCTCCAGCCCAATTCAAGATCAAGCTTCGACGACCCTTGGATCGACATCTACAGTAAGGGACTTCAAAACGCATCTCCTACACGCAACAAGCACATGTATACAACGCGTCTTGAAGTGGGGGCATTTGTAGACATCGAAATTTCGGTAAATAAATGTTGACCGATAAATCAAAGTTTCAACGCTCTTGTATTACATAAATTTTACACGTAGCGTGTGTCTAGACAAAAAAATCAAAATAAGTTGGAAAAGTCATCAAACAGGACACGTGTCAACACCTGGCAGAAACGACTTATTTCATCTGGAATATTATATTCAAAATTAGGCCTTGGAAATTTCTATAAATAGAAGGCTAATTCATTCATTTGGGGGGAACCAAAATCATTAGGCAAAAAATTCTTGAAGCTCTGAAGCTCTGAAACTCCGAAGCTCTCAAGCATCCAGGTTCCCGAATAATCAATAAAGCTCTCTTCGCTCTTCGTTCTTCGTCCATCGTTCATCCTAAGATCAAGCCCCAACGACCCTTTGGATCAACAATCATCCACCAATTCAAGATCAAGCCCCGACGGCCCTGGAAGAGAGTGTTCTCCGTTCTTCGTTCATCGTTTTTCCAAGATCAAGCCCCGACGGCCCTTGAAAAGAGTGTTCATCGTTCTTCGTTCATCGTTCTTCCAAGATCAAGCCCCGACGGCCCTTTGGATCACCAACGTCGACAAATCCACACATCCAACCGTCCTTCAAGATCAAAGCCCAAAGGCCCTTGATGATCCGTTCATCACCGTTCTTCCAAGATCAAGCCCCGATGGCCCTTGGATCAACCATCCAACCGTTCTTCAAGATCAAGCCCAAAAGCCCTTGAAGATCCGTTCATCATCGTTATTCAAGATCAAACCTTAACGGCCCTTGAAGAAACACTCATCCTCAAGATCAAGCCCCAACAGCTCCTTGAAGATCCGCTCAAACCCACATTCAAAGATCAAGCCCACGGCCCCTTGAAGAAACTTCCAACAGTTCATCCAAGATCAAGCCTCGACGGCCCTTGGATCAACGAAACATCCACAAATCAACACCTTACGGAGATCGAATCAGAGGATCAAAATAGAGAGAGATTGTAACCCAAAATCATCAAACAGAAAATATTTGTTTGTGCACGTTGTTCTTGTCTCTTTCGTTTCAGGAATTTTCCGTGTTCATAAATTGGCATGCTCAGTGGGACCGTCTCTACCTCTCATCTCTTTCTCCGTTCAAGAAATTCGAGCACACTTCCAAAATTAATGGCTTCAAGGAAGGCTCAAACTGTTCCCGTAACTGGGGCAAAGCACAAGAGCGTCCTCGTCGCAAGTAGTGTCACTTTAGGCATCACGACTCGAAGCAAAGCAAGAGCTACTTCCGCCGCCTCTTTCACCTTTGCATCAACTCTGCCAAGGGAACAAGAGCACCCAAGGCACGAGCCTTTAATCACCTTAGCCTCACCAAAGGCACCAAGGGGCGAAAGTCCAAGGAAATACTCCGAATCCATGCTCTCCAATGGTCATGACTTGCATGGCTGAACTGCCGCTCGAATCGGCATTGGAGAGCATGGATTCGGAGTATTTCCTTGGACTTTCGCCCCTTGGTGCCTTTGGTGAGGCTAAGGTGATCAAAGGCTCGTGCCTTGGGTGCTCTTGTTCCCTTGGCAGAGTTGATGCAAAGGTGAAAGAGGCGGCGGAAGTAGCTCTTGCCTTGCTTCGAGTCGTGATGCCTAAAGTGACACTACTTGCGACGAGGACGCTCTTGTTCTTTGCGCCAGTTGCGGGAAAAGTTTGAGCCTTCCTTGATGCCATTAATTTTGGAAGTGTGCTCGAATTTCTTGAACGGAGAAAGAGATGAGAGGTAGAGACGGTCCCACTGGGCGTGCCAATTTGTGAACACGGAAAATTCCTGAAACGAAAGAGACAAGAACAATGTGCACAAACAAATATTTTATGTTTGATGATTTTGGGTTACAATCTCTCTCTATTTTGATCCTCTGATTCGATCTCCGTAAGGTGTTGATTTGTGGATGTTTCGTTGATCCAAGGGCCGTCGAGGCTTGATCTTGGATGAACTGTTGGAAGTTTCTTCAAGGGGCCGTGGGCTTGATCTTTGAAGATGGATTTAAGCGGATCTTCAAGGAGTCGTTGGGGCTTGATCTTGAGGATGAGTGTTTCTTCAAGGGCCGTTAAGGTTTGATCTTGAATAACGGTGATGAACGGATCTTCAAGGGCTTTTGGGCTTGATCTTGAAGAACGGTTGGATGGTTGATCCAAGGGCCGTCGGAACTTGATCTTGGAAGAACGGTGATGAACGGATCTTCAAGGGCCTTTGGGCTTTGATCTTGAAGGACGGTTGGATGTGTGGATTTGTCGACGTTGTTGATCCAAAGGGCCGTCGGGGCTTATCTTGGAAGAACGATGAACGAAGAACGATGAATACTCTTTTCAAGGGTCGTCGGGGCTTGATCTTGAAGAACAGTGATGAACGGATCTTCAAGGGCTTTTGGGCTTGATCTTGAAGGTGGATTTGATCCAAGGGCCGTCGGGGCTTGATCTTGGAAGAACGATGAACGAAGAACGAAGAACACTCTCTTCAAGGGCCGTCGGGGCTTGATCTTGAATTGGTGGATGATTGTTGATCCAAAGGGCCGTTGGGGCTTGATCTTAGGATGAACGATGGACGAAGAACAAAGAGCGAAGAGAGCTTTCTTGATTCTTCGGGAACCTGGATGCTTGAGAGCTTCGGAGTTTCAGAGCTTCAGAGCTTCAAGAATTTTTTGCCTAATGATTTTGGTTCCCCCCAAATGAATGAATTAGCCATCTATTTATAGAAATTTCCAAGGCTTAATTTTGAATATAATATTCCAGATGAAATAAGTTGTTTCTGCCTGGTGTTGACACGTGTCCTGTTTGATGACTTTTCCAACTTATTTTGATTTTTTGGTCTAGACACACGCTACTTGTAAAATTTATGTAATACATGAGCTTTGAAACTTTGATTTATCGGTCAACATTTATTTACCGAAATTTCGATGTCTACAAAAACACTTTAAAGTAAAAGGGGTTTTGGTTTTGACGAATTTGAAAACAAAACAAGTAAATTAAACAACTAATGAAATCTGCACGAATTTGAGTAAATTGAATGGATGGAAGGCTAGCTAGGAGGTTCTTCTCCACACATGACATACTTGCACATAAACCAATTTTAAGTTGTTCTTTCGATCAATCATGAAACTCAACACTCCAGGTTAATTAAGTCCGCTAAATTAACCTTCAAGTTCTCCTTAAGTTATTGAATTGGATGGAAAGCGCATACAACAATTCAAGCATTCTTCAAAAGTTCTTTACGTGAACAACACAATAAAGATACAATCAAAGATCATTAAGCATTATGAAAACTATAAGTATTGACGAGGCATTCGTTACAATGATGAGCATGAAACTCCTGCCAAGAATTTATTTAACGTGATCGTTTATAAGCAACCTCCACTACTTGTGAATATAAGTTTGTAACTATTAGGTGAAACTCCCTTATACTCTAGCATCATATTCATGCATGCAAACTAAGTGTGCACTCTTAATAAACATACACAAATAAGTTATCAATCAAGCAGTTAAACAAATTGAATTCACAACTTATGAAATCACAACTGAAGGTAATCAAATCATATTGCAAGCATGAACATGGTTTTGAATTCCCCCTAGCTAAGGGAAGTTTAGTTCCTCATACTCACAAAGCAAAGATAAACAAATTTAGACATTGAAAACAAAAGAATGAAAACACCTAAAAACGCTCCAACAATCCAACTTGAATGCAAGCACGTCCAAGGGTCCTCCTCCTTCTCTTTGTGCAGCACAAAGTGTGGTTTGATGGATGAGTGGTAAATTATGGTGGTGGATGGATGTAGGTGAGTTATGGTGAAAGGTGGATGGGTGGATTGTCTTCTCCCGGCCAAGGAATGAAAGTGTACCTCTTGTTATGGTGAAGGGTGGATGTATTTATAGGCTAGGGAGAGGACCACCATCTAATTAAGATGGTAGTGGTGTATGTTGTGGTAATGAGTGGATGTAATGGGTGTAGTGGGTGAATGTTTGGTAATGAGTGGATGTAATGGGTGTAGTGGATGAATGTTTGGTAATGAGTGGATGTAATGGGTGTAGTGGGTGAGTGTTTGGTAATGAGTGGATGTAATGGGTATAGTGGGTGAGTGTTTGGTAATGAGTGGATGTAATGGGTGTAATGGATGGATTTTTGGTAATTGTAGGTCAACACACTTGCACACAAACATGTTGATTTCTAGCCTTCAAATCTTCAAAAACCGTCCATCCTCATGTCTCCATGCTTGCACTATTCAATTTTGGCCCAAAAATGCTCCAAAATGCTCCAAATAGCACTTTGTTGCTAACTTTGTTATTTGAACCTACAAACACACGAAAATAGCTTAAAGTACTAAAATAACTAGAATTAAACTAAGTAAATGCCAAGAAACAAGCTAACTAAGTTGCATAAATATGCTCCTATCAGTGGAATGGTGCAGAAATGAGTCAAAGGTGCAGCAAATGTCATGATGCACAACATGAGATTCCAAAGGTGGTGGATGGTGCATCAATGAGTGCATGTAGTGGAGGTAAAAGTTGTATGAAATCTGATGGGTGAAGGGAACAAGGAGTGTGCAGCAATTGAGTGTAATGATTCAATGTATTGATGCATGAAATCATAAATAATGAAGGAGACAAGGGTGGTGCATGGCAATCAAGTGTAATGAGTGTACTGGTGCATGAAATGATTGCAAGAAATCTGGTGCATGAAGGGGACAAGGGTGATTATGCATGGCATAGGTGGAAAGGTGAGTAAGTGGTGAATAAATGAGTGCAAGGAGGTGAAAGGATATTGTGCACATGGTAGACAAAGGAAAGGAAGTAGAATGATGCAACAAATGAGTCAATGGAGGGAACATGGATGATGATGAATGGCATAGGAATCCAAAGGGAGTGCAATGGTGGTGCACGACAATGATGGAAAGGTGAATGGTGGAGTGACACCCCTTTGTGGCTGAGCTCTTTGTCCTTTTTACACTAATTCTTCTTTCTATTTAACACATTCCTAGCCTCTTTAGTCTTCAATTTCGTCCATCCACCTTGCTCCATGCATGCGCTATCCATTCCAAGCCAAAACTGCTCCAAAATGCACCAAAATGCATCTTATTGCTTTATAAGGCCTATGGACCTACAAACACACAAAAATAGCTTAAAATACATAATTAACTAAGAAATAACAACATAAATGCATGAGAACAAGCTAACTCAGTCGCATAAATATGCTCCTATCAAATCCCCCACACTTAGCTTTTGCTAGTCCTCGAGCAAAACAAAACCAATGAAACAAACAAAACACAACCTAGACCTTCCACCATTTGCCTCAAGAATTTTTAATGAAACATGACATGTTAAAAATCATCATTCCCACAGATTTTGGTCATCTATACACTTGAGCACATACTTAATCACAGTCACCACTTACTAGTTCACAATTAACCAATTAAAACGATGTTTTGAATGTAGTAACATGCCTTATAGAATTTGCTCAATTCCTTACAAGATACTCTCTATTTTCACACACATTTTCTCACTACACACCCTGCACTAGTATATGTGAGAAGATTAATGTAAACACGAAAGACTAGGACTCACATATGTTATAACAAAGAAAGCAATTTTCTGGAGTTATTAAGCATGTTTAGATATGATCTCATGAATGGAATGCTACTACTTAGATGCGAGAACCAGTGACACCATATGCTCATACCAATTTCGAACTCCACAAATTGAAACACACAACATTCAAGATTGAAGTCAAGGGTTGTAACAGGGCTTGGGGGTAATGGCTAATAAAGAAAGGATAGGAATAACAAATGTTCTTAAATCGATAGCAAGCAAAGCAATGAAATAGACACTTGGAATTCACTTGAGAATGCAAAATCAACTTTTAAATACAAAGGGAAGATTCATGCAACACTTAGGGCTGAATTCAATGTTTTGGACCCTTTTTTAACACTTTAGAGCTTTTTTTCATACTCTTTTCAATTCTTTTTTTCTTTTCACTCTTTTTTTTTTCTTTTCTACCCGTGCCTTATTAAGGACTTTGGCACACACACACACACAAGAATCACTTCCCCCACACTTGCTTTTTGCAATACATTGATAAAAAAGGAGTTCATTTTAAGTTATGCTTTACTATGCTTCAAGAATAAGGGTATGGATGGTCCTAAAATTAGGCTAGGTAAGGATAGTGTGGGTTAACAAAGAACATAGGCTTAACAAGGCTCAACATGGTTAAACTTAAACACATAATGAAATAGGGGCACGGCAATTTGGCTTTGGTGGTCACTACACAACTTCATCTTGAATATGTGTTATGCAAATCAATAGCATGCTTTGAATGAAATAGGCATGAGTTCTAGCATTTGGAACTAAATGATGAAACACCTTCTAAGTAGCAACCAAGCAAAGAATAATGGGATCATGCAACGACTTTAGAAAACAATGCTGCACAGATTATGAGTCTCCAAATAAACGTTTAGGCTCAAGTCTCATAAGGTTGTAGCGTTCATTTGAGTTCCTTCCTTCAAGCATGTTACAAAAACTGATTTTTCCTTTATGATTGCATGTGAATTCATAAATTATAACCACAACCAAGCATACACCAAAGGGTAAATCAAATTTTCATCCATGTTTATAACTCTCTTTAACAGTCATGTAATTAAAAACCAAATCCTCATCATTGTGTTGGAAGGTACCCTAAGACACAAACAAACACATAAAAACAACTCTTTTTGGGTTTTTCAAAACAATTTTTTTTCATATTTTTATGAGATTTTCGGATTTTTATGTCAAAACACACTAAAACACTCCAAAACAGCTTAAAAACACTTAAAACAGCAAGGAACAACACTAGAAGTAATGGGTGATAAACTCCTATGAATTTCATGCAAAACAATGGTTACCCCCCCCTCACACTTAAATCAAACATTGTCCTCAATGTTTCAAGCATAAACTCACACAAAAACAAGTAGACAAACAAACAACGAATAAACATGACAAGTATGGTAAAGTAAAAACCAGACAGAGTAGAGTTTAAGAACGCGAATCTGGTTTTGGAGATAGATGATCTGGTTGACTTTCCATAGCTTTGATCTCAAACTGGTTTGGAATTCTGAGCGAGGAATATTCGAGTTCCTTGGTTGTGCTGTCTGCATTCTTCTCTGCTTGTTTCTTCTACACGGCAGGCAGGCACGAGGTAGAGATGTTGGTCTGTTTCTTTGTTCAATCTATCCAAGTGCCGACCATTTGCTTTCTTTCTCCTTGTCCCTAGCTGAGGATGAATTAGCACATTGTCTCCACATGCTTAGAGGTATCATTTTCACTTCCCTTATCTGTTCCCCAGGCAGATGTGGTAGCTTAAGGAAGCATAAGATGTTGAAAATGAGTATTCGAGAGCAAGGCTAGGTAAGCAATCAGGAAGGGGTTCCATGTAGTCGGTTCCAGATCGGAAGATTGATACCAAGTGATGGCTGATTGCTCTCTTTCTCCTTATCCCGCAGGTGAAAAACAACGACAAGGCGAAGGACAAGGAGAAATCATGATATAAGATACTCTTGCTTTCAACCTTCATGATATGAAATACTTTTGCTTTTGATGGGTTGTTTGCAAAGGTATCCCAGGGAATAAGGAACACTGATTGACTCGAGAAGCTTTATTGGAAAGGCATTCTCAGAGATGAAGAAGGGTTATGTATGTCTGCCTTACAGTAGAGGGTGAAGGTTGACATTTATATGAATTAATAACCGGTACTATTCTTTCACTCTTGTCGGCAACTGTTAGATGATTGAATAGTAAACTTCACGTGCTTTCTACGTCACCAGAAATCTTCAACAGATTGCCCGTAATTTCCGCAAGGCTGAGTGTGCATGTGACAGATGCTGACACGTCTGGAAAAACAAATGCCTCTCTGATTTCTGAGCTTGCCTTTTCGATTTCTGAGCTCCGTCGAGTGCAGAGGTTGCATGTAACAAGTGCGGACAAATTTGGAAAAGATGATGGCCCATGGTTTCTGAGCAAGCCCAGCTTTTGAGAAAGCTAGCGCCTTTTCGATTTTTTAGCTCGCCTCTTCGATTTCTGAAATCTCGTTGAGTGCTGATTTTTATAGAGGCGTGCAGTTCGTTTCTAAGTACACTTGAATTTCTGCTTGTAGAAACTCCCTTTATTGCACTTCTCAAATCTCGATTTGTCCAACCTCTTCTTTCTTCAACACCTTTGAAAATGTCTGGCCCCTCCGACCGTCATTTTGACTTGAACCTCAGTAAAGAGGCATCCATGCCTTATCCAGACAACATATGGCCCCCATCCTTCAGATCTCTTACTGGTCCTCTTACCGTTAGGGATTCGGTGATGAAGAATGATATGACCGCTACGGTGGTAACCCGGAACCTTGTCACTTCCAAAGATAATAGACTACTTTCCAAATGGTCTGATGAGTTGGCTGTTAAGGATTCTATAGCTCTCAGTATGCAGTGTGCAGGTTCTGTGTCTAATATGGCCCAACGTCTATTTGCTCGAACCCGTCAAGTTGAATTATTGGCGGCTGAAGTGATGAGTCTCAAACAGGAGATTAGAGGGCTCAAGCATGAGAATAAACAGTTGCATAGGCTTGCACACAACTATGCTACAAACATGAAGAGGAAGATTGACCAGATGCAGGAATTTGATAGTCAGATTTTACTTGATCATCGGAGGTTTGTGGGTTTGTTCCAACAGCATTTGCCTTCGTCTTTTGGGGCTGTACCGCATAGTGAAGCTCCAAATGATCAACCTCCGATACCTCCTCCTTCTGTGGCTCCGCCGACTGTTGAGACTTCTCCTAAGCAGCCTTTATGAAGGCTCCCTCTTGTATTTTTCTGCCTCTTGTTCATTTTCAATGAATTTTAATGTAAAATACTTTGCATATCTGTCAATGTTTCAAAAATAAACCCACACCAAAAACAATTAAACAAGCAACAAATAAAAATGACAATCATGGCAAAATAAAATTGCAGAAAAGGTAAGGTTTTTAGGAACGTAAAACATGGGTTGCATCCCAAGAAGCGCTTGCTTTAACGTCTTGCAGCCGGACGAAACTTCCTTCTAAGCTTAGATAGGGCCCACGACACTGAGTGAAATTTCTTCCACAATCTGCCCCACATCACTCTTATAGTATAGCTTCAGGCGATGCCCGTTCACTTTGAATTCATCGCCGTACCTTAAGCTTTTAACTTGGAATGCACCATGGGGAAAAACATAAGTGACAACAAATGGCCCAATCCACTTAGACCGTAACTTACCAGGGAACAATCGTAGACGGGAATTGAATAGTAGCATTTTCTGTCCAATTGAGAATGTTTTTCCCCGAATCATTTTGTCATGAAACGCTTTTGTTTTCTCCTTGTAAATTCGTGCATTCTCATAGGCTTCATTCTGTATCTCCTCAAGTTCATTTAGTTGGAGCTTCCTATTCATTCCAGCAGCATTTAAGTCCAAATTGAATGTTTTCACAGCCCAGTGTGCTTTGTGCTCCAGTTCCACAGGTAGGTGACACAGCTTGCCATAGATTAGTCGAAATAGAGACATCCCTAGTGGTGTTTTATAGGCAGTGCGATATGCCCACAGTGCATCTTCTAAATGCAAGCTCCAATCCTTCCGGTTTGGCCCAACAGTCTTCTCCAAGATTTGCTTGATTTCTTTATTTGAGACTTCGGCTTGGCCACTTGTTTGAGGGTGGTATGGCGTGGAAACCCGATGCTTCACATTGTACTTTTTAAACAGCGCCTCAATGGTGCAATTGAAAAAGTGGGAGCCTCCATCGCTTATGAACACCCTCGGCATGCCAAATCTGGAAAAGATGTTAGCCTTGATAAAATCTACCACCACTCTAGAATCATTAGTACGGGTGGCTTTGGCTTCCACCCATTTCGACACACAATCAACGGCTAGCAAAATATAAGTAAAACCATATGAGGTCGGAAAGGGTCCCATGAAATCAATACCCCATACATCAAAGATCTCCACATTAAAGATGGGGGTTTGCGGCATTTGGTCCTTGGCACCTATTGTACCTGTTCTTTGGCATCTATCACAAGTTATACAAAATGTTCTAGCATCCTTAAACAATGTAGGCCATTAGAAACCACTCTCTAAAACCTTAAGGGTTGTCCTTTGGGTGCCAAAATGACCCCCACATGCATAACTATGGTAAAATGCAAGAATTGAATTAAACTCGAAATTGTTCACACATTTACGAATAATCTGGTCAGGACAATACTTCCACAAATATGGATCATCCCTCACTTAAAATCATGCATCATTTCTGAGTTTATCATGCTTGTATTTATCTAGAGTGCTAAGAACTTGTTTTGTGACCAAATAATTGACCAAATCAGCATACCAGGGCTCACTTACCTCTAGGGACAACAATTGCTCGTCAGGGAATGTCTCTAAAATGGGTAAGGAGTCTTCATCGTGCACTAAATGGCTGAGGTGGTTAGCCACCACGTTTTCACTCCCCTTTTTGTCTCTTATTTCAATGTTAAACTCTTGAAGTAGGAGCATCCAACGAATCAGCCTTGGTTTGGCCTCCTTCTTGGTGAGAAGATACTTCAACGCTGCATGGTCAGAATATACAATCACTTTAGTGCCAAGTAAGTATGAATGAAATCTGTCTAAAGCAAATACAACTGCAAGAAGTTCTTTCTCAGTGGTAGAATAATTCAATTGAGCATCATTTAGGGTTCGGGAAGCATAGTGGATGACGTGGGGCTGTTTGTTCCTCTTTTGGCCTAAAACAGCACCAATGGCATAATCGGATGCATCACACATTAGCTCAAATGGAAGGCTCCAATCTGGTGGCATGATGATGGGGGCCGAAGTCAACATGTCCTTGAGGATTTTGAAAGCGGTCTCACATTCCTTGTTGAACTCGAAGGCTACTTCCTTTTGGAGTAAACGGCAAAAGGGTTGGGCGATTTTTGAGAAATCCTTGATGAATCTCCTATAAAATCCTGCATGGCCAAGAAAAGAACGAACCTCCTTCACCGAAGTGGGAGAGGGTAAGTGACGTACAAGATCTATTTTAGATTTATCAACCTCAATCCCTTTTTCTGATATGATATGCCCCAAAACTATACCTTATTTTACCATAAAATGGCACTTTTCCCAATTCAAGACAAGATTAGTTTCGATGCATCGTTGTAAGATCAGAATAAGATTATTCAAGCATGCATCAAATGAGTCACCAAATACGCTAAAGTCATCCATAAACACTTCAATGATCTTTTCCATAAATTCTGAGAAAATACTTACCATACACCTTTGGAATGTGACTGGTACGTTGCATAGCCCAAATGGCATGCGTCGATAAGCAAAGGTACCAAAGGGACATGTGAAGGTATTCTTTTCTTGGTCATTGAGAGCTATCACAATCTGATTATAACCCGAATAACCATTAAGAAAACAATAAAATGAATGACCGACTAACCTTTCCAGCATTTAATCAATAAAGGGCAGAGGGAAATGACCTTTTCTAGTCGTAGCGTTGAGCTTCCGATAGTCTATACAAACTCTCCAACCGGTTTAGATTCGGGTGGGCACAAGCTCATTATCTTCATTTTTTACCACAGTGACTCCGGACTTCTTAGGAACAACTTGGACTGGCGAGACCCAATGGCTATCAGAAATTGGGTAAATCACTCCACAACTAGTAGCTTTATGATTTCTTCTTCACAACGTCTATCATGGGTGGATTGAGCTAGCGTTATGCTTCTCTAGATGGTTTGGCTCATTCTTCCAAGAGTATTCGATGCATGCAAGTGGTAGGGCTAATTCCCTTGATATCGGCCAATGTCCACCCAATGGCAGTTCTGTATTCCCGAAACACCCTCACCAACTTATCCTCCTCTTGTGTAGTGAGTGAAGAAGAGATGATGACGGGCAGCTTCTATTGTTTTCCCAAAAACACATATTTCAAATGGCTCGACAATGGTTTAAGCTCTAGGGAAGAGGGCTGGATTACAGAAGGAAGCAACTTGTTAGTTGAACTGGGAATTGAAATTAGGTTAGGAGACTTACCAATATGCCTTGGATTTGACTCTAGGGCAGCAACCATCTCCACCAATTCTTCTTGAATAGGCACGGCAAGATGTTCCTTATTGTTTCTGTGTGCATGCCTAAGTGCTAATCCTTCGTTTTTGAGTCCAATGCTTTGCGTGAGAGTCTTTTCAAGTGCATCATCACTCAAATCATCAAAGAATTCCTGCGCCCAAGAGTCAATCACATCAATAGAGAAACAAGAGTGACCATCATGAGGATATCTCATAGCATCAGAAATATTGAAATCAATAACTTCCTTATCAAATTCCATGGTCAATGTTCCCTTGAATACATCTATCTTTGTACTGGCAGTCTTCATGAATGGTCGGCCACGTAATATTGGTAATTAAGGGGAATGGTTCGAGTCTTCCATTTCAAGCACGTAGAAGTCCGCCGGAAAGACTAGGTGATTCACCTGCACTAAAACATCCTCCAAAACACCTTTTGGATACACATTACATCTATCGGCCAGTTGAATGATCACTCCATCTTTTTTTAGTTCTCCCAAGTTCATAGATGCATATATTGAATAAGGCATGACATTTATTGATGCACCTAGATCTAACATGGCAGATTCAAAGCGAGTATTTCCTATAACACAAGGAATTGTAAAACTGCCTGGATCTTTGCACTTAGGAGGTAATTTTCGTTGCAACACAGCTGAGACATTCTCACTTACCCTTAACACCTCTTTGTTCGAAGCCCTCTTCCTTGTAGTGCACAGCTCCTTCAAGAACTTAGCATACTTGGGGACTTATTTAATTGCATCTAGAAGTGGAATGTTCACTTGCACCTTTCTGAATGTGTCAAGGATGTCTTTGTCACTCTTATCCTTCTTTGATTGCATAAACCTGCGAGGAAATGGTGCATTGGTTGGAATGGAATTATAAGTCATGGAATTTGAACCCAACTTACCTTTGGTGGTCGAATTAGGGTGTGTAGGTGGGTGTAGCAAAGATTGCTCAATCCTTGCCGAGGGTAGGCCTCGTTCTTTCTCCTTAGATTGCATTTTTTCGTCCTCCTTTTGATTGGATTTAGATAGGCTGGGATCAGATCCAACTTTTTTTCCACTTCGCAAGGTGATGGCTTTTTCAGATTCGAAGCCTCCCTTTGGATTGACATTCGTCGAACTAGGTAACTTACCTGGTTCTCTACTAAATTTCCCCATGAACTTAGCCATTTGTCCCATTTGTCTCTTCAATTTAGTCACCTCTCGAGCTTGATTTTGCATTTCCTTGGCGTAATTGTGCATATATGTGGCTTGATTTTCCTGACCCTTTGCCAACGTAGTTAGTAACTGAATAACTTGAGCATTATCAAAAGACGAACCTGAGTTATTTTAGGCAGGTTGTGTTTGGGGTTGTGCGGGTGCATACGGCCTTTGATAGAATCCCGGAGGTTGCTGGCTGAATGCACTTTGTTGTTGGGTTTGTTAGGGCTCTCTCCATTTGAAATTTGGATGATCTCTCCAACCTGCATTGTATGCATTCGAGAACGGATCATTCCTTGGTTGGTTTTGACTCCCAAAACCCACGGCGTTGGCAGATTCCCACCCTCCGTTCTCGATCAATTGAGGGCACTTATCCGTGAGATGTCCATTCATTAAGCACACGCCACAAGCAGCTACACTTTGTTCTTTTGGTTTTTCAACCACCTATGAAAGAAGAGTAGTAAGATTAGCCATTTGATTTTGAAGTTCGGAAATAACACTTACCTTATTGACTTCTTGCTGCCGTGGGTTGTCTCTTTGACCAATGCCTTCATATTGTTGAGCATTCAATGCTCGGTTAGCAATTAAGGTCTTGGCAGCCATGGGTGTTTTGTCCACCAAAGCTCCTTCCGCTAAGGCATCTAGCATTTGACGTTCAATTGGTAGAAGCCCTTCGTAGAAATATTGAAGAAGAAGCTCCTCCTTCATCTGGTGCTGTGGACATGAAGCAACAAGGGTTTTAAAATGCTCATAGTAAGTGGGAAATGATTCACCTTGGTTTTGCTGAATGCCACTAATCTTTTTGCGTAGTAGAATGACTCAAGAAGTTGGGAAAAACTTCTCCAAAAATGCCCGTTTCATACTCTCCCATGATGTGACAGTCCCAGAGGCTAGCTCATACAACCAATCTTTAACCTTTTCCAAGAGAGAAAAGGGAAAAGCCTTCATTTTCAGAATGCTCCCATCAACATTCACAGGGGTCATGCTCGAACAAACAACCTCGAACTCCTTCAAATGTTTATTAGGATCTTCCATGGACAACCTATGGAACTTAGAAATATGGTGCAATAAACTGGACTTTAATTCGAACTCGTCGGTCTTTTTTTAGGCCGCCCTTGGATATTGGATGCATAAAGGCAGAACATTGTCCAATCCCGAAGCAAAAAGCTCCTTGATTGTTCGATTGTCTACCGCCATATCTTGGACTTCTTTAAAAGTCCTTGCCGTGGCCTCCTCTTGCTCTTCTACTTTGTCTTCTTCAAGATCTGGTGCAGGTTGAGATGGTTGGGGATCTTGTTGATTCCTTGCTCATCTCAAAGTTCGTTCAAAATCGTCGTTAAAGTCAAAGATGTGCTTATGAACAGGTTGAGAACTTCAAGTCATAAACCACCTAAAACAAGAAAACAAGTAAAATCAGCAACTAGGAACAAAAACTCATGAAAATAAACAAAAAGAAATAACAAGGGATTAGCAAAGTTGCTAATCTCCGGCAATGGCGCCAAAAACTTGATGCGAAAATTATCTTAACACACAAATTTAACCCTCTTTTGACAATTGTAGTACAAGTATAAGTAGGGATCGTTTTGGACCGGGGATTAGGAGGGCTTGCTAATAACCTCTAAACTGACTCAAAAACATAAAACTAAACTTAAAAACACTTAACAAGATTCACAAGACTCAAAACAAACTTAAAATACTCAAACCAGCTTAAAACAACCAAATAAACTTAAACTAGACACTATGAATGACTTTGGACGAAAATTGACTTTTACTTGAATCAAAACACTTAAAAACACAAACTAAAACAAATTTGAAACACTTTGAAACAACAAACTAAAAGGGGGGTTTTGATTTGGATGAAGTTGAAACAAACAAACAAGTATGAAAAACTAGACAGATTGTAAAACGAATGTGAGAAATAAGATGATGGATGGGATAGCTAGAGGCTTTTTCTCCACATATGACATGTATGCAAATAATTTGATTTCCAATTACTACTTCATTGAATTATGAACGACAATGCTCCAAATTAACCGTGATATCACTAGTTAACTCTCAGATTTTCCTTGTTTTATTGGATTGGATGATATCATTCAACAACCCAAAACATTCTTCAAAAGTTCCCTACATGACATCATAATAAAGATATAATCAAAGATCATTACGTTTAATGAAAATCATAAGCATTGACAAAGCACTTGCAACTATGACAGCATGTCGCTTATGCTAGGAATTGAACTTAATGCGATCGTTTATAAGCGACCTTCACTACATGTGAATATAAGTTTGTAACGATTATGTGAAACTTCCTTATATTCTAGCAACAGATTTATGCATGCCAATTAAGTGTCGACCCTTAATTAACAAATACAAATAAGTTATCAATCAAATAGTTAAGCCAATTGCATTCACGATTCAAGAGTTCATAACTGGAATTTATCAAATTATATTGCACACATAATCATGGCTTTGAAATCACCTATAGCCAAGAGGGGTTTAGCCACTCATATTTACAACAAAACGAAAGCAAATGAATTAAAACATTAGAAACAAAAGAAAGAAAACGCCTAAACGCTCCAACGATCCAAGTTGGATAGCAAGCACATCCAAGCACTTTCCTTCCCTTCCTTTGCTATGGCACAAGGTGTTGGTGAGTGTTTGAAGGTTTGTTCATATGGAGGAGTGGATGTAAAGATGAATGGATGTGTTTGGATGAAGGTTGTATTGAAATGGGGATGATTAATCAACCAAAAACTAATCTCTATGGCTGCCACACACACTTCCTTTTATAGAGGAAGTGCACGGCAAGGAAGGTAACTTGGTGGTGTGTGCAATGATTCAAGGGTGAAAATGAAGTAATGATGCAAAGCATGGGGGGTAAAATGGAGTGGTGTTGCAACAATGAGTGTAAGGAGTGGTGTTGAAATGATTCAAAGGTGAAAGTGAAGTGATGATGCAAAGCTTGCGGGGTAAAATGGAGTGGTGTTGCAGCTAGGGAACTTAAATGATTGTGCACATGGTATAGAAAGGAAAGGGAGGTGGAATGGTGCAGAAAGGAGTCAAAGGTGCAGCAAATGTCATGATGCACAGCATGGGATTCCAAAGGTGGTGGATGGTGCATCAATGAGTGCATGTAGTGGAGGTAAAAGTTGTATGAAATCTGATGGGTGAAGGGAACAAGGAGTGTGCAGCAATTGAGTGCAATGATTCAATGTATTGATGCATGAAATCAGAAATAATGAAGGAGACAAGGGAGGTGCACGGCAATCAAGTGTAATGAGTGTAATGGTGCATGAAATGAGTGCAAGAAATCTGGTGCATGAAGGGGACAAGGGTGATTATGCATGGCATAGGTGGAAAGGTGAGTAAGTGGTGAATAAATGAGTGCAAGGAGGTGAAAGGATATTGTGCACATGGTAGACAAAGGAAAGGAAGTGGAATGATGCAACCAGTGAGTCAATGGAGGGAACATGGATGATGATGCATGGCATAGGAATCCAAAGGGAGTGCAATGGTGGTGCACGACAATGATGGAAAGGTGAATGGTGGAGTGACACTCCTTTGTGGCTGAGCTCTTTGTCCTTTTTACACTAATTCTTCTTTCTCTTTAACACATTCCTAGCCTCTTTAGTCTTCAATTTCGTCCATCCACCATGCTCTATGCATGTGCTATCCATTCCAAGCCCAAAACTACTCCAAAATGCACCAAAATGCATCTTATTGCTTTATAAAGCCTATGGACCTACAAACATACGAAAATAGCTTAAAATACATAATTAACTAAGCAATAACAACATAAATGCATGAAAACAAGTTAACTCAGTCGCATAAATATGCTCCTGTCACTAGTGACTTTTACTACTTATAAATATAAGTTCATAACGATTTGGTGAAATTCCCTTATATTCTAGCATCAAATCCCTGCATGCAAACTAAGTGTGCACCCTTAATCAACACACAAGAATAAGTTCTCTACAAAACAGATAAGTAAATCGCATTCATGTTTTACGAAATAATAATTGGATATAATCAATTTATACGAAACATATGATGATGGCTTTGAATTCACCTCTAGCTAAAAAGAAACTTAGCTACACATGTTCATCATAACTAAATAAAAACAATCTAAATTAAACATTGAAATCAAATAAGGATAGAAAGAACTCTGAGACACTCCAGCAATGGCAGACTCGGCTCTTCCCCTAGATGACAGAATTGGCTCCTCTTCTCCTTCAGAAACCTGCATCACTCTCACCAATTTTCTCTCTAAAAACCCCCTGAAAGCTGCGGTAATAACTTGTATTTATAGGGCTAGGGCACGGCCTACTTTGTGGTGGAAAAGGATCGAGTTGTTTGCAATGTTTTAGGACTCCTTAAATTAGATTAGAAGTGGTTGAATGTGATAAGGAATCCCCCTTGCAGCTGGAGATAAGGTAAGATAGGATATGGATCTGATAAGATAAGATAACATAAGATTGAGATAAAATAGGACTGGATAAGATAAGGTAAGTTTGGATAAGGATATGATAGGATTAGATAAGGTTTGTTAAGGATAAGGTTTCCCTTTAATTTTTGATTCCTTGTCTCCCAAGCCTCACTCTTAATTCCTCCAGATTGTAGCACATTTCTAGCATTATTTAAACACCAAAAACGTCCATCCAAAGTGTTCCCCAAACATGTTATCCAATCCAAGTCCAAAACTGCTCCAAATTGCTCAATTTAGCCATTTATTGTCACCTTTGCCAATTGGACCTACAAACACACGGAAATAGCTTAAATCACTATAATAAATAGAAACTAACTCACTAAATGCAAAGAAACAAGCTAACAAAGTCGCATAAATATGCTCCTATCAGCTTTGTTGGTAATTTTACCTTTCTCAAAAAAAAAATGATTTTAAATCCATAAAGGTCCTTTTATATTAAAAATTGTGCACAACCTTAGCTTTCCAAGTTGGCTTTTTTTTCTTGCTTGTAGTAAGTTCTAAAACCTCACCCCTTGGAGATGCTAAGCAACATTGAAATGGTTTTTTTTTTTTTTTTTTTTTTCCTGAGTTGTTTTGCTTGGTCCAAAATAAGAAACAATTTGGATAGAGAAAATATTCTCAGCAGGAGGGGGATGCTCATATGCAATATGCATAGCATACAGATTAAAATGTTGCAGCCTCCAAGCGAGCGTACTCATTTAATAACTAATCTCTGTGATATGCTTCTTAAATGTCCTTATTCAAAAGCAATTGGCATGCAGTAGGTGGACATGCCAAGATCCTTTTAAATTACTAATTCCGTCTCAATGTGAGATTAATACGACATGTCCCATTATATTTATTATTACTTAAGCTACATATGCGGACAACACATGTATACAAGGTGATGATAAAGCATGTGTCGCTATTAGACTCAGCATGTGAGAAGCACATGCTCAAATACATATCGTAGGGTATGGATGAGGTATTTATAAGGCTTGAGAAATTAATGTCAAGCTATGAAGGAATGGATTACAAAATGAAGCATAAAGAGGATTTGAAAAATCCTCCGTGAGTATTACAAAGGTATGGTTTCTCTAATTCCTTCCATGCTACGTACATTTTATGGTTCATTTCTTCATAGCTTGGCATCAATTCAATCCCTTGAATCCTTGTAAAAACCTCATCCAAACATACCCTTAGAATATACGAGTATTCAACTCAAAAGCAATTGTCACTTTTCAGTAAAAAGGATCAACAACTTGTTCCATTTCCGATGTGTTTGCAGGCTTGGTAAGACCAATTATCATTGTTGAGTAAGGAAGGAATAGTTCCTATTATCAATGTACATTTATTTTTTCAGCTTTATTCAATTTTTTTTTCTCAGGAATCTTACATGTTGAGCCTCAGCTGGGTCTGCTGCACAGTTATTCCAAGTGATTACTTGACTGAAATTGGATGAATTCACTATTTTCAATATCAAGAACTAATAATTATCTGGATTTATCCTAATTTTTTGTTGTTGAGTTGTATAACAGCTGTCAAACAAAATGTTTGTATTGCTCGAGTATCCCAGTAAAAAGATGTCAAAATTCGATCGAGTGCAAAAACAAGTGAGTGGTTTAGTTAGTGGGTCTTCTCTTCTGGTGCACAATTGTTTTTTATTATTTTAGCATCACTATCACTTAGAAAAGAAACGTTTGACTGATAAATAATTGTTAATATTTATGCTTTGTACTCTTATCTCTTTCTCTATGATGTTTGTTGGAATGAATAACATTTACTGGAGAACCATATTCTTTATTCTTCTTTTTCAGTAAGGGATGGATGATAAGCCTTACACGTGGAAATAAATTTTTGATTCTGTTTTCTAGGGTTGCCTTTTAAAGAGATGGAATTAAATTTTATATTTAATTAGTAGCTAGCTACGAGCTCTGCTATATAAGTAACTTGGTTGACACAAGAGAGGCACAACACAAAACAAATAATACGGTATTATTAATACCCATCTCTCTAATATTTCTTGTGATATTAGAGTGATTGTGTTGTCGGGTTTCCTGCATATTTGCATATTTGCATATTTGAAATTCATCCAAAAGGGAGGCTACCAACGAATGACGGTAAGGGTTTTTTGAAGCTTTTGTTTCAGTTTCAGCTACTATTAGCACTGTTTGCCACACATTTTAGTAGAAACTTTCTTGCTGCATGAACTAGTTGTTTTTGCAATGCTTTATGTCAAATCCATCAATAGTTGACCTTCATACACACGCATACGTATACAAATACAAGTATCATATATAGTTATTGAAGAATAAAAATTATGCAACCTTTGGGTTAATGCTTAAAACATCTCATGCCTTTTCACTCATTGCTAATTATTTTTCCTGATGGAGGATTAATTTTAAGGTAGCATCAGAGTAGGTTATTTATGCATTGAAGTCAGTAGCCGCACATGAACACTCGTCACGCAATAAAAACCTAACCCGTGCAATAGGGTACTTAAAAATTCTAAGTTTTGTGTTGAACGCTCAAATTTTAAAACTTATGTTATAGCTAGTTAGTATACTCAGTCTAGTAAATTTGGTTGATGCCAGCCGATATGAACAAGAAGCCATGAATCTTTGTACTAAAGCCCCCTTTCCGGGTCGCAAGTTTCCCCAAAAGTTTTTGGACAAAAATGCCCCCTAAAACAAAAAATTTCAAAAGCAACCCAAAATAATGCAGTGGTATTTTTGTCATTTTAACAGTGTTTTTTAATAATAAATTCTTTTTGTAAATTTTTTAAATTAGTACCTCACAGTAGACTAATTAATGTGATTCAATCAATTGTTTATTAAATATTATTTTTTTAATTTTTAAACACGTTAATAACAGTGTTTTTAATAATTAATTCTTTTTGTAAATTTTTTAAATTAGTACCTCACAGTAGACTAATTAATGTGATTCAATCAATTGTTTATTAAATATTATTTTTTTAATTTTTAAACACGTTAATAACAGTGTTTTTTAATAATTAATTCTTTTTGTAAATTTTTTAAATTAGTACCTCACAGTAGACTAATTAATGTGATTCAATCAATTGTTCATTAAATATTATTTTCTTTATTTTTAAACACGTTAAAAACATCTTAAATGACATGTAATGCGGGTTATAAAAAGTCTTTTGCCAATTGGAATGAAATAGAAGTTGCGTATTAAAGCTGATACTTGAAAAAGCAGAGAGAGAGAGAGAGAGAGAGAGAGAGAGAAGAGGGAGGGGAGGGGGGGAGGGGGGGGGGGGCGCTAAGAGAAATTGCTTTTGGAGGGTCATTAGAAAAATCATAGGTTGGGAGAAGATCTTCGAAAATCTTCGAAGAGTCGAGCTCCAAGTTAGCATGAAAATTAGCGGCTTGTGTTGCACAGAGGCAAATATTGCATTGGTGGGTTGATCGTCTGAGTATTCTTTTAGTCTTCTAAACCACGTGGGCTTTTACAATCTTGCCACCGAGGTGCTATAAATACCCCCACCTCCCACTCCAACTTTGTATACCGACACCAGTTCGTTGACAAGTACTCATAAAATAAGTCAATCTCTCTCACTCATTTGGAGCAAAATTTCACCTGGGTTTCTCTAGCAATTCTTTGGGTACGTTTTGTGTGTCAGAGAGTTGAACAACCTCATACATCATCGGGAAAGCAAAACCCATCTCTTTAGTTATCATATTTTCAGAGAATTTGTTTACTTTAAGCTGCACAAATTCTCACACAATAGTAGAGACTTGTCCTTTTTTTTTTATTATATATATATATATATATATTCTTACCCGAAAAATTAAAAGGCAAGTGTTTTGCTCTCTTTTTGTGACAAAAGATGGGAGACGACGCTGCCACAAAAAACAAGCAGCTCCACCACCACCAAGTTTTTGATATCTCAGTTGATGTTCCTCCACAAGGAGGCTCCAAGTGCTTTGATGAAGATGGCCGTCTCAAACGAACGGGTAAAATTCTCTTTCATAATATAATGCAGACATGAGTTAGGTAAGTCAGCTAACTGAAACTTTTAATCTTTGACACAATAGTATGCTGAAACATGATTAGTGATTCATTCTTGCGTTGTCTATTTCACCAGGAACTGTTTGGACTTCAAGTGCTCACATAATTACTGCTGTGATTGGTTCTGGAGTTCTGTCCTTGGCTTGGGCCACAGCTCAGCTTGGATGGGTTGCTGGCCCTTCTGTGATGCTCTTGTTCTCTTTCGTTACCTACTACACTTCGACTCTCCTGTCTGCATGCTATCGTTCCGGAGATTCGGTCACTGGGAAGAGAAACTATACTTACATGGATGCTGTTAGATCCAATCTTGGTAAATTTTGCTAAAACATATTTTGAACTTGTTGTCCAAGTAAAAAAGTTAGAATCTTTTTCAGATGTTCTAAAATGCTCAAACTTTGTTCTGTTTCGTGTTTCGTTTTTTGTAGGTGGAGCTAAGGTTAAAATTTGTGGATATGTTCAGTACTTGAACCTTTTTGGGGTTTCCATTGGTTACACAATTGCTTCATCCATAAGTATGATGTAAGTTTTGAGTGTTTGAAGTTTGAAAACGGGAGTGATTTCCGCACAGCCTAAATATAAATAAAGGAAAAATAAACTGGTATTTGCGGAAATCATTTCCTTTTAAAAATAAAAAACTTCGTGATTTTAGTTTAGGGATTTAAAGATTATTTGCGCTAACGGGGTTCTTTTGATATTGAATAAACAGGGCAATAAAGAGGTCTAATTGCTTCCACAAGAGTGGTGGGAAAAATCCATGCCGTATTAACAGCAACCCTTATATGATCGCTTTCGGTGTCACAGAGATCATATTTTCTCAGATTCCGGACTTTGATCAGCTGTGGTGGCTCTCCATTGTTGCTGCAGTCATGTCTTTCACTTACTCAACCATTGGACTAGGCCTTGGAATTGCTCAAGTTGCAGGTACAAAAATAGCTGGCTTTAAAGCTATGTTGATGAATTTAAATCCGAACACAGTATTTCGGACTAATTTAATCGGTTCTAGTAGCACTGACTTGAGCTTATTTTCCTGCTTGTCAATTGCCAGAAAATGGAAAAATCATGGGAAGCATGACCGGAATAAGCATTGGGACTGTGACTGCAACCGAAAAGATGTGGAAGAGCTTCCAAGCACTCGGTGACATAGCTTTCGCCTACTCATACTCTCTCATCCTAATCGAAATTCAGGACACAATTAGATCCCCGCCATCTGAATCCAAGACAATGAAAAAGGCCACTCAAATCAGTGTGGCTGTCACAACCCTTTTCTACATGCTTTGTGGGTGCATGGGATATGCTGCCTTCGGAGACTTGTCCCCCGGAAACCTCCTCACCGGTTTCGGTTTCTACAACCCCTATTGGCTCCTTGACATCGCCAACGCTGCCATTGTCATACACCTTGTTGGTGCATACCAAGTCTATGCACAACCCCTTTTCGCCTTTGTTGAGAAAACTGCAGCGCAAAAGTTCCCAGACAGCGAATTCATAACGAAAGACATCAAACACCGGATCCCAGGAATTGGACCCTACAACCTTAACCTATTCAGAATGATCTGGAGGACAGCATTTGTGATCATAACCACTGTGATATCCATGATCCTCCCGTTCTTCAACGACGTGGTTGGACTTCTTGGGGCTTTTGGGTTTTGGCCACTCACGGTTTACTTCCCGGTGGAGATGTACATTGTGCAAAAGAGGATTCCAAAGTGGAGCACACGATGGCTTTGCCTCCAAACCCTAAGTGTTGCTTGCCTTATAATAACCATTGCAGCTGCCGCCGGATCAATTGCTGGTGTGGTTAGTGATCTCAAAGTGTACAAGCCATTCACTGCCAGCTATTGAGATCTAGCAGAATTTGAATTAACAAGTTCCATTTACTTTAGCATTTCTCCTAATCAAGGAAGGAAAGAGAATTGTTCATGGTGGTCAGTTCTTGTTCATGTTCATATAACAAAATCTTCAATTGGTGGTGGTGTTGTTGATGTTAGTTTTTGGTGTCTTTGTGTTGGTTTCTACTGTCTTCAAGGGAAGGAAAGGCGGTGCCATGTATGTATTTATCTGAAATCAAATCATGAGTACTTCCAATTCCCTAATTAACTTCCCTTGTGTCCCATTGCAAAAATTCTAGCAAAATCTTTTCTTTAATTTGTTTTATTGGAAAGATATTCTAATTAAATCGACCAGAAGAATCTAAACAACAAATAAAAGAATTCGATATGTGTAGAGAGAGAACAAAAGCTTATTGAGTTTTAATTTCTTGAATAGAATATTTCTAGCTCGCATATTTCGTGTGCAG
Source organism: Malus sylvestris (assembly GCF_916048215.2). Taxonomy (NCBI): domain Eukaryota; kingdom Viridiplantae; phylum Streptophyta; class Magnoliopsida; order Rosales; family Rosaceae; genus Malus; species Malus sylvestris. The sequence goes on from NC_062267.1 coordinate 17,088,029, forward strand.
AAATTTGAAATGGCACTTCTCATAAGCACCATTGAAGGTGCAAGTTCTTAAAACCCCACTGACAGAGAACGAGTTGAACATGACAAATGTGAAGCATCTGTCATGGAGTGATTGACCGTGGTCGATGATTTAATACTTCTGTTGGGGAATGTGATGTCTATGCTTTCCAGGAAGATCCAAGATATGGGATTGTGTTGCGACAACCAACTGCACTGAGTACTAAACGCTAAAGATTCAGCTTTCACATCTATGCATTGGCATAGTAGCCACCTTAATTGTATGAGAATAATTTCTCACATTCTTTTTTATTCAACAACTGTTGTCTATGAGATCTGAACTCACCGCATATTCGATCTAATATGGAGAAGACTAAAATGGTCCTAGACTAAATAGTCATAAGTGAACTTAACAATATGAGAAACTATCCATATGTATGAAAGGATTCCCGAGTGTTTTCTCCATCAGCCTTTCTTGTTATTCAAATTTTCAAAATTGACGGAAATAAATCATTTTTTGAAATCTCAATTGTTAAAGTGATTAGTTTTTTAATATGTGGTCGATATTTCCTTGCTATGTCATCGATATATAGTCAATTTGATTTCAATCAATTCAACCATTGAGATTTAACTTCGCAACAATTGAGATTTGAATTCTTGTTGCTTTAGCCAATTTCCCTCCTACATTGGTGTATTCATAAAAAGGTCTAACTGTCCATAGTTGCTGCAATGATCCAGATATCTTAACAAGGCAGTCCTTTTTCATATATCACACAATTAAGAATTAAACTGCGAGTCCCACATGTGTTCCATATGTTATATCATTTATCAACAACTCTAGCATCTGCTAGAGTTCTCTTAAAGAAAAGGCTTAAGCTCAATCTAAATCTGTAATACAACTTGCTGCTACTAATCATTTAAAATGCGTGTTTCACATACACAATAAGAGGACGATCAATGATTCTGTAATAGGTTTAGTGAAGAAGTTGGGTTCCACCATAAAACTAATTGGCAATATAAGGAGTAGCTCAACTACTTATAAGAACATGCAAGGTCCCTTCTCTCATGCACGATCAAAGATCCATTCTCAACACGACCCTCATGTGTGGCGAATTTTCAAGACTAACAAGTGGACAACACAACTCAAGTGATGTGAAGCATGTGGGGCCGTTAGCTTTCACACATAGGACAACCTACTCTGATACCATGAAGAAAGTTGAGGTTCTACCATAAAACCAAGTGCCTATATGGGGAATAGTCCAACTACGTACAAGCACATGCAAGGTCCCTCCTCTCATAATGTGGAATTCATTCTCAACATTAGAAAAATCTAAAGGGTAAAAGAATTTTTTTTTAAATAATTATATAATGGTTGGTTATGCTCATCAAAAGCTTGAATCTTTGTCATTTGGTATCATGAATGAAAAGTTTTGTTTTTGAGAGAGAGTGCTGCCCCATTCATATTCATGCCAATGCGTAGCTTGCCTCCATCTTTTCACGCTCTAATATATAAACATAGATAGGTAATTTTAAAGGCTTATATAAGTGGTTGTGGTGGTGACAGTGGGAAAGGGGCTGCTGATGGCAGCCACCCTACGGTTTTGGAGGGCAAATGGTAGGTCCTTCTCAGTCCCTATCACCAAATGCTGCCAAATATTTATCTTACTTTTCCATCTTGCTGGGTAAAGATGGCTTTGTTTTCTAAATATAATGTATTAGCAATGGAGAAGTAAAGAATAATTTCCGAAATTTAGGAGGCATGTGCAATGAATTTAGTGTGAACTTCACTTGGATGACGTAATATGATTTAGAGATTTAGTGCAATTAGCTACATTTTATTATTCTGTTGTACTCCCGAATATTGACTTTTCAGTTTTTTAGTTAAAAAATTGGTTCAATTATGTATAAGGCTAACAACATTTCACACCATTCGTGTTTTTGATATTTTTTAAAATAAGCTATGAGGTTTCAATTTTTTAACATTGTCCCTTAAGTTTTGATATTGTAACAATTTGCACCTTTTGTCTAATGAGTTACTTAAATCTTTATTAAATTGATGACATGACGAGCATGAAACTCGTAATTGCTATGTCATGTAACCCCCTTTGCAGCCCATCGACAAAAAAATCATCAACTTAATGGATATTTAAATGTTCAAATATCCAAAATGTATAAGTTGATACATTTTCAAAACCATAAGGAGCAATATGAGAAAAGTTTAAATCACCTCAAACATTGAGCGTGCAAAATGTTGTTAGTGCTTATATTTACGGTCCTTAAGACTCAATTTGAGTCTCACTTAATGATTTCCTTGAAATTCAAATTTTACCATTTAATCTCCTAAAACAGGTGATAGTGATTAGTGTGGTGGCTCTAAAATTAGAGAAGAGACAATGAAAGAAAGAAAATTCACACTCAACCATAAAGTATTTAGTGATAAAATATGGAATGATATATTGTTGGAATACACGGATTGCTTGAATAGATCGTGGAAAAGTTTAAATTTTGGTAATATTAGATATGGGTGGGCACGGACCTGACTAGACCCATATTTGAAGGGATAAGACCAGACACATTTTTAATATAAACGAGGCCCTCCTGGGCGGGTACAGAAAATTAGACTATATTTTTGAAAAAAAAAAGAAGTATTTTTATTGATATTCTTTTTATAGCAGCAACAGCTGCACAGATTGTCATTGGCACTGCAACATAAATTTCCAGTTTGCACAGAGACATCGTCCGACATTCATAGTTCCAAACGTTAAATCCGAGACATCCAAAATAACGAAATTACATCTGAGACATCCAAAGTTCATAGATTAACATCCAAAATAACATATGAGGCTTCCAAAGATCAAATTAACATACAAAATAACATCCGAGACATCCAAATTCCGAAGTCCAAAATCAAATTAACATCCAAAATAACATAAACATGTCATCTGTAATAACTTCCAAATTAACATCCGAAATCACTTCCAACATGCAATGTCATTCCTCATTGAATCTATAAAGAAAAATAGAATATAATTATGAAAATCCTATTGATTGAAGCTTTCTCCAGACCTCCGGGAAAAGCATGAAAAAAAAAGCTTGAATGGTACGATCCCTCCGTCACCCCAGAATGAAAGGGGCGATCTCGTAGTTCTTGGTCTGTGAAGATACGTTGTTAGGTGCTCCATTTTATTTTCCCATTGAGGCCGAACCTAAACTGAAGGAAAAATTTTGTCCTAGCCAAGAACAAGTATGAACATTTGAATACAAAGGCAAGCTATTAACACTTTAAAGTAGACATGCATTAAAAAACAATTCATAAAACCCATGACTTTCAAAGCCTAGCATATGGTGAACCAATAAACTCTTTAACAACATTAAAGAGAAGTAAAGATTTAGAGTTTCTTTACCCTTGAAGCTCATCCTTGTTTACACAAGGGATTCACCCAAGTGGAGGGCCTTCAAGTCACCTCCAAGCTCCTTGAATCCTCCTTGTGTTTTCCTCCCTTTAGTGCTCCTTTGAAGATTTGAGGAAATAAGGATATGTTCTCCAAAACACCAAAAGTTTGATGTCTCTAAGTCTCTTCACCAAGGATGTATCTTGTGAAGATGATATGGATGACTTAGGGAAGAAGAGATTGCTAGATGTCCCTTCCCTTAGTGGCCGGCCTCTTGGAAGAAAATGGAGAGAAAATGTTTCACCCAATTTCAACTAGAAAAACCCTTAAAGAAAATAAAGCTATAAAGTTGAATTTATACTTCATTACAAGTGAGTGGCAAACTTGTAATTAATCCAAGTTTGCCCATCCACCCTAATGGCCGGCCTCTTTGATGTTATTGGGCTATTTGCCCATTTTGTTTTAGTTGTCATACAACTTAAACATAATGGGCCTTTTGGACCAAAACGCTTTTGGGCCCCGAAACCCAAAACCAACATATAAGCCCAACACGAACCTTTCGTAAAATTAATTAACTAATTAATTAATCTTGACCATTCTTCAATTAAACCATTTAATTGCTTATCCATTTCATTTGATTTCTTCACATACATCCTTACTCGGTGTACGATCTATTAGGTTCCAATTAACGAGGCAGTGGGCGATTGTTACTCTTAACGATCGATTGTGAATTGAAACCACATTTCAATTCTCCCTTTATTGATTAGTGTTTGCTAACCATTAGGGCTTCCACAAACCATGAGTGACGCCTAGCAGAATATCATGGTTACCCAAGCTAAGTAGAATTGGTTGGAGAACCTATCCAGTTACAACTACAATGCAATACGGTCCTTCTCTAATACAATACTCTTAATCACATTGTTTAAGTGATAGTTTGTTTCATGTCTACTATCCAATGTGATACTTTCCTATATGATTCCCTTGAATATGATTTGGAACAAACTTCCTAAGTCATATTCATTTGCTTTGGCCAAAGACTTTAGAATCATATCTTAGAGTATTCTCCTTCCACCATGGAAGGTTAGAGATCCCTTGTTGTGCATTCATATGTCTACATGACTAGATAGCTTGACCCCAACAATGCCGTGGACACTCCGATGGAATGTCGTTTGACATGATCAAAGATCAAGGACCTAACCATTAGACATCTATGATGCCTCAGGTCAAAGGACTACTTTGCATATTGCAACTTTAGAGTTCATACATGACATGTATGTTCGAACTCTCTTTTGATCGTAGTTCAGTGTACTCGATTACTCTTTCGAGCACCTATGTGTTTGTCTTAGTGTCCAACACCAAATGACTTGAGACTAGTCATACTCACGCTTGAGTCAACATAACACATACTAACCTTAGCGGATTGTCAATGCCTAATTGGCAATCCTATGGCTAGGAACGTTTTAGGAATGAACATAAGAGAATGGTCTCGATAATCTAACTCACTTAGATCACTTGTCTCTTAGATCAAATACATCCCTTGGATTCCCTTATTGCTTAAACACATGATACAATAAATAGTGATTAACAATAAGCTTTGCCCTTCATTAAACATATAAAAGTTTAATACATTAAGTATTCCAAAAAGCTATTACATCAAATGAGTGGCTTTGTGGGCATACTTCCAACATAAACCTGTGCTCGAGAGATAGCTGTCCATATACTGATAAGGGATGTATGGATTCTCGAGAAGAGAGGAGTCGTGGTGGTCCCTCCCGAACCGCCTGGATCCCACGAGTGAATAGAAAGTTGGATCTATATTGGATCTCACCTGAATCGCCCCATCTATCCTCCTGAGTAGAAGTTTGGTTTCAAACCCTGGTTCGAACAGGAGAAACATGACATTTTTAATGTCCAATGTGACAGAAAATATTCCCGTACAATTGAGAGGGCTTTGATGAAGGTGATGTGTTATGAATATGCTCAATAAGCTTTCAGATCGCAAGCACAACAAAAGGACAAAGAAGTTTCAGTTGTTGACACTACTTCTTCAGGTGTTAAACAATTACCTCCTAGTGTACCAACAGAAAATGAGTATTTATCAAATATAGCCAAATATTAGCCTCTACTTTCAAAAATGTCAGTTTTTATAAAAACTTTCAAATATATCCAAAATATCACTTAAATAGACACAAATAACCTTAAGTTTTAAACATAATAAATTAAAAAACCAAAACCCTATAAAATGAAGAGTTTCACAGCTAAACCTTAAAATTGGAGAAGTAGGCATCAACTGTTGGTGAAGAATTGTGCGCCCCTAAATGAAGATGATTGTAGATGGTTAATTTTTTGCACTTTTCTTCTAATACATTTTCTCTTTGCTTTTGTAGTTTTTTCCTTCGATTGAATATTTATGGAAGAATGAACTGTCAATTTTTGTAACATTATTTATCTCAATTTTCCTTTGGATTATACGTGCTTCATATTTAATTTTCCACACCTTCACATTATTAAAGGTGTTGTTCATGTCCGGATTATGTTTTGAAGGTTATCATTGACTATGGTAGTGAATCGAGAGATTTGTTGTGTTCTTAGAAAGTGAAAAAAAAGCATATTTTAAGGTTTACAGAATAGAAATTCTTTGGGTGCATATTAGACAAATTAGTGAAAACACCACTTGATTATCGCACAAGAATCTTTTAATCAACAACTAGTTATTTGTATGCATTAAGGGTATTTGCGTCTATTTAAGTGATATTTTGGATATATTTGATAGTTTTTATAAAAACTGACATTTTTGAAATCAGGGGCTAATATTTGGCAATATTTGATAAATATTCATAGAAAATCCATTGATATTTAGTCAAATGATGAATGATTGGATATGTGGTTGCACATGAGGTGGATATGTATCTCCTTGTCAGTCTAGAGAAAGTACCACAAGGTCAAACTGTCACGGCCCGAACCCGGGATTGATAGAAAAATTTAAACTTGAATTCGAAGCGTGAGCTAAAAATAAATAAACAAAAGGAAATTAAAACGGGCTGGAAAATAAATTTCTCTTCTAAAAAAAATCATGATTAAACAGATCAAGAATTCTTTTAAATTCTACGAAAAAGATGAATAAAATTTCTATTCTCTCATCTAATCCGGTCTCATCCTACCTACCCTCTGGAATGTCTAGTTCGCAAACCTGCATAACAATAGAGGGATGAGCTTTAACAGCTTAGTAGGGACATAACCTTACCACAGTAAATTGATAATACTAAATTAAGTGTCATGAAATCATATTCCCAAATATCAAATCATAATTGATAACAATGCATGAATGCAATGCAACCTCTTCGGCTACACCTGTTAATTTATAGGCTTTTTAGCCAAAATGGTCACAGAGATTTGCATAACATATCACTTTGGTCATTTCTATTGAAAATCAAGGAAATTGTCCCTGAGATTGTCCACCGTCCATTATTTTGGTCATTCCGTTAAAAACTCCATTAAGTGTCCCAGAGCTCTTTGCCGGAAGTTTGGGCAATTTTCAAAGCTTCATAACTCAATCTTTTCTTAACCACATTTGACCCATAATATATCAAAATGAAGATAGAAAAGTGTAGAACAAGATTATACCATTTGGAAGCCCAATGATTGCCAAAGATGGCCAAAAAATAGCGCGAAAGGTGATTAGTCTACGGGAAAATTGGAAAACTCGCCGGAAACTGGGTAAACTTTAAACTTTCATAACTTCTTCAATACTCAACCAAATCGAGTGATTCCAAAATGAAATCATACTTCTCGATGAGATGAAGAGAATGGTACCTTTTTCAATTGCTAATTTACCGTAGTTTGGCCGAAAAATGGCTCAAAAGTGCTTAACTTGAGACCAAGATAGCCACTTTTAAGCCGTTTCCCGGCGAAACCACGGCGATTTAGCCGTCAAGAAAAGTACATTCTCTTTTTCTTGTTGAGAAGTATGATTTTCGTTTGTGAATCACTCCATTTCATTGAGTATTGAAGAAATTATGAATGTTTAAAGTTTACATCGGACCAATCACCTTTCAGGCTATTTTCCGGCCATCTCCGGCAACCATTGGGCTTCCAAATAGGTATAATCTTGTTATAAGATTTCCTATCTTCATTTTGATATATTATTGGTTGAATTTTGTTAAGAAACGATTGAGTTACGAAGCATTGAAAATTGCCCAAACTTTCGCCCAAAAGCTCCGGGACACTTAACGAAGTTTTTAACGGAAGAATGAAAATAATAGATAGTGGACAATATCAAGGACCAAAGTGATATGTTATGCAAATCACAGGGACCATTTTGGCTAAAAAACCTAATTCATAACCCCTTTTGCTAGTCATCTTATCTAATTCATTGATATCCAACCTAAACCACCCAGATCGATAATTTGCCGATATCCTATTCTAATGTGCACACTAGGCTCGTCTAGTAACTAGTTTCACAATGAATAGATTCAACTACACAAAAGATCATTTTCAATTACCCTCATTTCCATACCAATCTCAACATTGAAGTTCCAACTACATTAACATGAATAATGCACAAATAATGTCACTTCATCTTTCACATGTATCACAATATATTCTCAACTAATAGCATTTCTGCAATAATTCCATAACTAATAACAAGTAAACACACAAGAGAAGCATTTATTTAATTAGCATTAGATCACATTAACCAACCAATAAGATCAATAATAATATTAACACATCACGAAATTTAATAAAGTCAATCTTCGTAAAGGTTTGGCGTATTTTCCCTGCCCGGATTCAAAACTAAAACGAAATTTAATAACACGTCACTACCGTAATAGCTAAGCTCCATGTACTTGAGCAAGCTCATTGATCACTCCTAACACCATGTATTTCTTCCACTCTTTTTTATTTTCTAATATCTCTCTGTACACACACACTATGTGAATTGGATGGACAAGCATACAAGTTACAACCTTTTGCATGATGTCCAAAAAAGAAAACCGAGTGAAAGCTCCTATTTATAGGGATAGGAGGCGGCTACAACTATGCTTTGATTGGATAAACTGTGCGGCTCCACATCTACTTCTTCACCAAGTAATAAATAGATATACATGCATGGTGGTGCTATAGTGGAGAAGAAACATGTGGCTAATGACTCACGGGTTGGAGAGCCAAGTGTATATGACGAACCATTTGGCGTTAGAGTATTTGACTAGTGGCTCCATTTTTCCAATTGGATGAGCAATGGTCGACAAGTGGCAAATAAATATAGGTGCACAATAAAACAAGACACATGGCATTTGAAGATGATGACAAAGAGGATTCCCTTCGTACAGAAACCGAAAGAATTGGCATTCTAAGTTGATAACTATAACGGAGGGATGAGTAGGATTAGTGACTAGGTCTATGCATGCAAACGTGTAGCATGCACGACAGAACTTCACCAAAATTTGTGGATAGTTTCATAAGGAATTGGTTATATCAAACTGGTTGGCTAGGAGGATATGGGCCAAAATACTATATCAAATATAGCTACTAAAAAAATACGAATTCTCACGCAAACATTGGACATTTATAAATGGTGGAAGTTGGAAAGGAGGAGCACATGTCTCATATTTGCTTTGATAACGAAAGATGTATTGGCAATTCAAATATCAACAGTTACTAGTGAGAGTGCATTTAGCATAGGAAAGAGAATACTTAATACCTTAGATCATCTCTCCTTCCTAAAACAATGGAGTCATTAATATGTCTCTGAAACTGGACAAAAATTGAAGACATGAACAACATTGAGTATGAAGCAAGTCAGACTGGGCTTGAATTTATCAAAAGTGTGAAAACGGTAATTAGTTTGTTTTGTATAGTTAGGTTTATTTTCATTGATTTGTCTTCTATTCGTTTACAATTAACGTGCTTTTTATTCTTTGTTGGAGAGAATAAGAAAAAAAAAAAAAGCAAATATTATAACTACAAGTTCAAGCCCCCCCCTCCCAAGTGTCCAAGTGTTCCTAAAAGTGAAGCTCTTCAAACAACTCAAAAGAATAAAGGAATTGTGGTACTATTTTAAACTCAAATGAATACACTATTTCAATGAGTCAATGAGGATCTACAAACAAACAAAAACAAAGTACTACCACTCGAGTGGTTACAGATCCAAACACTCGAGTGACGGTCACAAAACCAATTCTAAATAGAACAGTTCATGTGGGCCTAAAACAAACTTAACCATATCATATTTTTTTCTTTGCCTGTGTGGGCCTAAAAACCTCTCAACTTTTTCCTTTTTTTTTTTTATCTTCCTTCCCTTTCTTTTATTTTCTATAAACAGTAATACCAACAAAACAAGCAGTAATCGGGTCAAACTGGTGGTGCAACGGCGACGAGCAAGAATGGGCACCAGCAGGATTTCAAGCAGATACGGTGGTCAGCGTTGGTTGGGTTCGTTAGGCAGGTGGTTCCAGGCGGCAACGAGATGGTGATGGTTTGGTACGATGATCAAGCAATTACAGGGTAGAAGGTTGGTCAGGCAATTAGTAGCGATGTTGATTCTAGTGGGTATGATGGCGGGTTTGATGGATTCAACAAATGTGGTAAGGCAAGTGATGTTCTGGGCTTCACGGTGGTTCAGGTTGATGGCGAGATGATATGAAGTAGCAGCGGGTTTGTGGCTCGATGACGGAGTGGAATGGATGCAAACGGTAGCTTCGGTGCAGGTTTGGGTTCTAGCAGATAACGAACGACAAACGGTCGCAACAAGTTTGGGGTTTTGGGTTCAGCGTATTGTGCCTCCCAAGTCCCAAATAAATAGATTCAATTTTGCTTCTTTGTTTTCAAACAACAAAATCGTAATTAAAACAAAATTGATACTAAACAAACAATCAAATCGATATCAACCCCAAAATGGATTAATTCCCGAAGGATTTAACCTGCTTTGATATCAAGTTGAATATCAAACTGCGGAACAAACAAGACTACAAAATAATAAGAATATTATTAATAGAGAATAATGCCGGAACGGCAACAAAACTCTAAGAGGCTGCATCGTGACTAACTTGTTATCGACTGAATAACAAGCATACTATTTATAAAGAAACTAACCTTAATCCTAAAAGTTAAGAAATCAAAACTCTAATGCTAACGGGCTAAGCCCAGAAAATCAAACATTCAAATAAACCAAAATACTAATATTTTCCAACATTTTTCACCCACGTTAACTATGTAGTTCTCCCTATCGTCCTTTTCGATGACATTGATCTCCAAAGCTTCTGCCCTTCGCAGGGTTTGTGTTTTTCCTCTTGGTAGAAATTGCTAGCGTTTATGTTTGGTTTGCGTTATGATCGAGTTATAAGGTCCTATGCTTGTATGTACGTCCTTATATAATATGTTTTTAATCCTTGCTTGCTACGCAAGGTAGTGTAATATATTAATGTTGGATTTGGTCTATCGGATAAGACTAGGAATTTTTCGTCTAGTAGTAACTTTTTACAAAGTTAAAAGATCTACCAAATTCGAATTCCATCTTCACCGTTAATAACCAAAGAAAAAAAAGTACATCTCAATTTTTTTCCACCATATATGTACGGAAAAAAAACCATAATTAATACAAAATAAAAGAATTACAAACATATAAAACAAAAATCACCACAAAAACTATATTAGTTGTGACTACTTTTCAAGAGCTGGGCTTCAATTTTCGAAGCAAGAAAAGCTTCAGTAGCCGCATACTTGTAGAACTCGTCACTATCCCTTTCAATATTATTTCTAGGCTTTACAAAGTCCAACTCTTCTCCCAACACCGCCTTTGCCAACTCCGATAAGCTGCTCCTACGACGGCCCATCTCATCGTGCTTTACGTCCCCTTTCTCAGCCGCTAACTCCTGCAGCTCCACTCGCCTCCCTATGACACATGGCTCAAACTTCTGGATCTTCTTCACCGTTTGTTTGATTCCATCGCAGAGAAAGGTGTTGCTACGATCCTCGAAAAATCCTCATACCTTTGCGGTCATCTACATTTTCAAAGTAGTGAAGGCAATGGTTGCCTACGCATAACTGTAAGACCTCCAAAGGCTCGTCTTCTTCTTTCTTGCCGTGGTTACGCTAATGGTAGTATGCTCGATCACAGCGAAGACCGACCACAAGATTTACCCTCCCTTGCCTTTTTTTGTTCATCTTGCGGCTCCAATTTCTTGTAGTTTCACGACATCCCCATGTTTCAATCGTGGTGGTTATGGTGAATTTGCCTGCGCTGATTATGTAGTTGACGTACTTCTCCCTACCGTCCTTTTCAACGATGTCGATCTCCATAGCCTCTGCCCCCCGCTAGGGTTTATGTTATGGCCCTTATACGCATGTGTATGTGCCCTTATAGTTATATTAATCCTGCTTGCTACGCCAAATTGATTTGTTTTCCTAACAGTTTGTGGAATATATATAGGAGTAATAGTTCACTTGTCATACAACAGGCAATAATATTAGAAGCAAAAATGGATTAGTTATTCCTTAAAACTCAACTTTTTGATGGGTTAAATCCGTTTACTAGACTTTATCTAAAAAGCTAATTGAATTGTTTGTTTGTCAAATTTGTAGTTTTACTCTTCCTAATATATACCGCATTAGACATTACCAATGTTTAGGGTGTATTTGTTGTATCGAACTATTATGGACTGGACTAACTTAGAATAGACTAAACAAGAATAACTTAGGAGAGTGTTTTGTGTAGTATCAGATTAAGAAGTAGAATAATAAAAATAATAAAATTAATTCTTTTTTCTTTTTCTATTTCTCTTTCCTGTTCTAGAACATTCCTGAAACCTCTCTTCCCTCTCCTTTTTTCCGTCCAAACTCCATAGATTCCAATCACAGCTTTTCCTTCATTTCAATTGATAGAGGACTAGAAAAGATACAAATGAGCAAGGGGAGCTACAAACCAAGAGTCTTGAGCAAGATGAGGCTTCAATAGAAACTGAAAAGTCTCCTAAAGCTACAGAATTGAACACAAAAGATTCTGATAAGGTAAGTAAAGAAGTTCAAAATTCATTCAACTCATGGGTCCCTGTTCCTTTTCCTCGTAGGTTTATGAAGTCTAAGAAAGAGCAAACTAATAAGGAAATCTTGGATACTTTCCGGAAAGTCCAAGTGAACTTACCTCTTTTAGATGCCATAAAACAAGTGCCCAAGTATGCAAAGTTCCTTAAAGAGCTTTGTACGAACAAGAGGAGATTCAATGATCAAGAAACTATGGCATTAAGCAAGGAAGTGTCAGCTGTTTTGCAGAGGAAGCTGCCACCGAAATTGAAAGATGCCGGTAGCTTTACCATTCCATGTGTAATCGGAGGGAAAGAGTTTGGGAGAGCATTGTGTGATATAGGTACATGCAATATTCAGTGTATGAATCATTGAACCTTGGAGACTTGAAGGAAACAAAGGTAGTAATCCAATTGGTAGATTGTTCAAATAGATATTCCAAAGGCCTATTGGAGGATGTACTTGTGCAAGTGAATGAGCTCATTTGCCTATTGGAGGATGTACTTGTGCAAGTGAATGAGCTCATTTTTCCCGCTAACTTTTTTGTTCTTAAGATGGAACATGACCCTTTGCCTACTGCACTTCCTCTTATATTGGGAAGACCATTCCTTAGAATGGCACGTACAAAGATTGATGTTTACGATGGTACTTTATGAAGGGAAATAATGAGATTTATGTGGGATTTCTAGTGACTAGCATGCATATACAATTTCAAAATTTATATACATTTGCAACGGAAGCATGTTATCACATAATATCAAAGCTATAGTCATGCAAATCCCCTTCAAGAAGCATAGGTTCATATATGATGCATCTAAGAAAATATTGAAGAACAAAGTGAAGGTATAGTTTTATACCTCTTGATCTAGACTTGAGACCAATGATGGACCACCTCCAAGCTCTTTGTTCTTGGAACTCCTTGAGTCTAGCCTCCTTCCTAGCTTCCTCCACCTTGAAAGATTTAGAGCTCCTTTCTCCTTTAGTCTCCAAAGTAGAAGACCTCTAAAAGATCCACACCCACTAGTGTAGTGAGATGGATAATGGAATAACCAAAAAGGGAGAGAAGATGATTAGCTATTTCTCCCTTATGGTGGCCGGCCTTTGAGTGTTGAGAGAGAGAGACTTGTTTTCTTCTTTTGTGAAAAAGAACACTAAAAAACCCTAATGAAACTTTTCACTAAACTTCCTTTATAAATGTCTAAGAAGTGAGTCAACAACTTGACTCTTTCTCTCTCTCCTTGGCCGGCCCCTTTTGTGTTGTTTGGGCTTTGGGCTTTTATCATTTCAAGTCATCCTATGCTTAAATAAAAGCCCAATGGGTTTGGGCTTAATGGGCTCAAATGAACCCAAACTTTTCTTTAAGTCCAAAACAATCTTTCATCGCTTCTATGATTTCTTTAGACTTTCTAATTAATCATAACACTTAATTAATCCAATTAATTTATTCCACCATCCTTTAGTTGTCTCGCTACAAGAGTGTTTCGGTGTACAATCATTTTAGGTTCTAATTAGCAAGGCAGTGAGGTGATTGGTACCAATCCAATTGATTTGTATTAATCCAATCACTTAGTGAATTAAAACTTACTTTCAATTCTCCTTCTTCTTTGATGACTACTTATTTAATCATCTAGAAGAACCCACAAGCCATGAGTGACATCTAACCATATATCATGGCTACCCAAGCTAATGTAGAAGTTGTTCGGAGAACCTATTTAGTTGGAATTACAATGTAATTCGATCATTCTCTAATACAATACTCACAATCATATTACTAGGGTATGGATATTTAATGTCAAACCCCTAATGTGATTATATCAAGTTATATGATTCTATTAAGTCGTATAGGAATGCTTTCCATCATTACGCTTGATACTTCGGCCGAAGATTCCTGAATCATATCTTAGAGTATTCATCCTCACGTAACGAGGATTAGAGATCCCTTGTTGATCATTCACATGCCTCTGAGAATAAATCACTGACCCCAACAATGCATAGAACACATCCAAGATGAGATGTGATCACATCTCATTATCAAATGATCAGCAACGTATTCCTAAGACAACTATGATGTCTCAGGTCAAAGCATTAGTTACATTATTCCAACCAGTAGAGTCGCTTGACATGTGAGTAGACCTCCATGCAAGTACTTTCGTTTGATTGTGTTCAGTGACTCATTCCCATAATGAGCACCTACATACTAGTCTTAGTGTCACTACACGAATGGCATGAGACTTTCCATCCTTCCCATTGGAAGGAGACATAGTAGGTACTGGTCTATGCATTGTCAGTGTCCCTCCGACAATCCTATGACCAGGAACCTTTTTGGACATCATGGTTATGTGAAGAAGGTCTCTGCAGTCTAACATCATTAGATTACTTCTTCCATCGATCCATTGTCCATGGATTCACTCTTTAGGACGTATATCGTTTATTGAGATAGTCCTAATGAGTGACTTTGCCTTTTGATGTATTAGAGTTTTTCCATACATATAGACATTGTCCTGAAAGGTTTCTTCCAAAGATTGACTTTCAGGGCATATCTCCAACAATCTCCCACTTGCACTAAAGTCAATCAGTATTGCATCTTATAGATGCTAGTTAAGTGAACTTGAGCTCGTAGGTTAACTAAGTTATGCATTAATCCTTTTAACTTAAAAGGATTTACTTATTAAATGTTTCCAAAACATTTAATGTTGTCTCTTCTTTGTGTTCAAATACTTTGATGAGACCTTGATTCCATGGCTTGAGCTATCGCCCCATTACGTCGTAGTATCCTACTAACGACCTTATGGTTTGGATTCAATCATTGGTTCATTATGAACCTTGTCTATTCGAAACACCTTTTGAAGCTGTTTCTAAAACTTTAATATATATCAACATATATTTCGTTTGTATACTTTATACAAACTTTGCTCCAACCTCGAGACCATCTTAGTACCATACTAACAATACTTTCATATGATTAGTACTTCATCCACCATGAAGTTCCATTTGTTAAAATGGGTTATTGTCACTTTGGTTTATAACCTAAGTGAATGCACGCTTCCAGAGTCTTACTCTGATGTTCCTTTCTCAAAGGTAATAATTTTCTATCAGTTGCTATGGTTTTGATCCTGGGCCATAGTAATATCTTAAAGTGACAACCCTTATGGTTTTTTTCACTTTTGGATATCAACTCACAAGTCCATACATGTGTCCCTTTTGTGATTTTGTGACATATTCTTTATAAGGGTCATGAAAGAAATTTCTCTAAAATATGTAGAAATACTTTCTCAAATCTTCAACGTTTGAGATTCAATCTCCTTATACAACTTTCTTGAGATAGCCTTGCTATATCAATAAGTCCATTTTAAGTCCGTACTTCAAAATTGACCTTGTCACAATTTGTCATTTTGAGTAACATCAATATTTATTACGTCTATCAAATAGACTTCATTCATAATATGTTGCTCAAAAGTATGACATCACTCCCACTGACTTTGTTGTAACTAAGCATTCAATTGAAACCTTAAGAAAAACATAACACTTATATTTTCTTGATTTGAATGCATATAGCTCCCACTAACTTGTCTTGGATCCATTGACAATCTTTAAGATCCATTAGCTTATTGATGATGTCTCAACAGTTTTGGACAATCAACAACTCTAGCTAACACAAGTTATGTAAACGAACATACACAAAAGAATTCCTTCTCAAGTAATTTCATTTGAAATGTGTGACTTGTTTTATCAAGTCCATTCATTTAAATTATATGGTGTCAAACATCATATTTCAAGTTTTATTCATACTAAAACCTTTTAAAGTAGTCATATAAGAATTATCCAAATCATTAGTGGAAGCATGGCTCCTACTAATGATATAGGAGTTCAACCATTCTGACTAGGTGGTTGATTTAATTCCTTGTTAAAACTACATAGAGCATTATAGTTACATGAGGTGTTGAAATCGGATTTTCTTGTTGTTAAACTATATGTTGTGACTCATTTTGAAACTATTCCCTTTTATTTCATCAACTTGTCCCTTTGCTTTGTACTTAGCATGTTCTCATAAAAGAGAATGATGGACAACTCCCAACACATAACGATTTTGTGCTAGGTTGGTGAAACCAACATTCATAGGTTATTCTTAGAATGTTACACAACATAGAATTTTAACGCTTCAAAGAGTTTGAGACCTTTTAACAATTAAAATTACAAACTCATTAATAATAGTGATGTACTATTAATTTTTAGACAACTATAAACCAATCATATTCAAGTTTATATCCTTTTCTCACCTCCCACTGTTTCTCATGACCTTAATGAGAAATCGCATTATACATTCATAGTGTATAATTATGAAGTATACGGGTAGAGGACATTGTGGAGTAGCTTAGAACCTTTTAAGCTTATTATTCCAACTCCACTAAGTTCATGTCTTGTTATTAAGTGACTAAAGTCTTTAAACCTTTTATAGATTTAGACACTTCATCATTGGTTTGATCACTAACATATTTGACATTTCTTAAAACAATTTAAGAATGTCCAATTAGTTATTCGAAACTTACTAATTGAACCAAGAGTGATCTTGGTTATTGTGGTTAAGTAAGTGATAACCATATAAGAAACGTTTTTCTTATGGATTACTTATGTCATTATAATGTGATCTTCCTTTTCTTCAAGAAAGGAATCTCTAGACTTTCTCAATTCATATAGAACTCATATGTAGGCAATTGGAACCAAATCTAAAGATTCATTGTATCCATCTATGGCCAACATGTAAGATCTATCCTTAATTGATAAATCCAAGGTTTGGACATCGCATTATATAAGTGATACATTTCTTGTATCTAAACTATAATACAACAAGACAATTTTCAATTCATAATACTACTTTGAGGAACAAATTTAGTAGAAGGCATTCATCACATTACATTGATATGATAAGTTAAACATTCATAATGTTTTAATACAAAAGAATTAGCTCCTACATTAGA
The DNA here is from genome assembly GCF_916048215.2 of Malus sylvestris. NCBI lineage: Eukaryota > Viridiplantae > Streptophyta > Magnoliopsida > Rosales > Rosaceae > Malus > Malus sylvestris. The sequence continues at coordinate 17,105,411 of NC_062267.1, forward strand.
GACTAATTATATACCTTCATATAGGCACCAAAAGTGGGTCTTCCATCATATGAAGCCACATAATAAGTTCTTAGCAAAATAAGAAAGTTTAAAGACTATCTTTAATGTGCCTAACAAACTTCCTAAGTAGTTAGCAAAAAAAAAAATAATGGCCGAACCCTTCATTCCATTCTTTTCTTTGCTCGTCCATCTTCTACTTGGCTCCATCACCTACATACAATTGCATAAGTGATTAGCATTTTATATCAAATATAAAGATTAGAAGATCTAACAATTAGAATTGAAGATAAGAACAAAAGCCATACCTTGTGGCTTGTCCTTCAGAGATGCTAGGTATAACCTGCAATTCCTCTTCCAATGCCCGTCCTTTCCACAGTGGTGGCAAGTCCCCTTGGGCTCCTTTGCCTTCTTTTTCTTCACTCTTCCTTGTGCCTTAGGAGTGGGTGACTTCTTCTCATTTCCTTTGCCTTTGCCTTTCGGCTTAGCTTTGGAAGTGGACGGCTTGTTGTAGGCTACTGCAGCAGTCCCCACAACATTCTCTTTCTTCATAGTCTTCTCAGCGGTTACTAACATGTTTAGTAACTTAGAGAGAGTGCTATCCATCTTGTTCATATTGTAGTTCATAACGAACTGCGAGAACGAATCAGAAAGAGAAGCCAAGATGAAGTCCTGGGCCAATTCCCCGTCAAGTGGAGTACCTAGGTTCTCCAATTGTTCAATGAATCCAATCATCTTCAGTACATGTTGATGTACTGGGGCTCCCTTGACCATTTTGGTCTTCACAAGTTCACTGACAGTGCTGAAGGGACGGTTGCGCGTCCATTCACCATATAACTCCGTAAGATGGAGTATGATGGAGGATGCACTGTTCATACCCTTGTGCTGTCTCTATAACTCTTCATTCATGGAAGGCAACAGATAGCAATTGGCTTGTGTATCATCCTTAATGTGCTTGTCATACTTAGCACGTTCATCCTCAATGGCCTCAGGGCCAAGAGGTATGTGAGGTGGAGCTTTGTCTAGTACGTAAACAATTTTCTCCAAGGTTAGGAGAATCTTGACATTACGATACCAAGATGGGAAATTGTGCCCCTCAAGGCAACGCTTGTCGAGTATCTTTGCAAGTGTGCTTCCAACCATATCTAAATACATAACAATAAAATAAATTTGTTTGATTGTTGATTAAGTCAAACGATTGGGGCTTTAAACCGAATGATACCACCCATTATTTTTGGCAAATTCCATATCCCTCAAGATGCAATCCGGGAGATTTCAATGAAAGTTCCTAGCGGGTTATGGGAGACTCACTATTACCAAGCCCACCTCACGATGATACGATGTTGGCTAGCAAAAATAATAATGAGAGGGTAGAACTACCCATTCACAACAACCTCTTGTGATTACCCATCTAGTTGGCCTCTAGAGAACAATGCCCCACAATGATATGATGTTGGCACCATTTCTCTTAGTTAAGTTTTGACCCACCATGCAGGTTTAGATAGGGGTTCAAGTACCACCTCACGATGATACGATGTTGGCCATACTTATTGCCTACCTTCACCACATCAAATGTTTGAAATAGACTCCTCATGAGTATAAGCACATACTTTGAACTCCCCCATGATAGGGTGAAGGCGGTGTATGAGTCATAAACGATTGGAGCCTACCATGGTGGAAGGCCACGAAGAAGTGTTCAAAGCACCTCTCCGCTTTCAACTTAATATTGGATGTTGGTTGAGGGATTTTAAGGTCTCATCATTTTATTTATTTAATCACATTAAAATAAATTGTGTCCTATTATAACTACTAGTCCAAAGTAAATGAAATTAGTAGCATATGATATCTCCACTATTCGTTTTGGCAAAACAAATCAATATCAAAACAATTTTCAAAATATTGGAAATATATATTACTACTAATTGTGTTCATTTTAAGTTTAGTAGCGTATGATACTCCCACTATTTGTTTTTGAGAAAAACAAATCAATATCAAAAACAAAATTTTCAAATATTGGAAGTGACTACTACTACCAAGGTTTTTGCATTCCTTTAAATTTGGACTTTATAGTTATCTTAGGCTCTTTGGATGACTATGGACTTATTAGGTTGATTCAACAACGAGCCAACATTGTTGAATAAGATCTAGGGAGGAATGCAACGTTTTAATTATGCACTTTCAATCCAATTATTCATTGAGCCATTAGAAACGAAAGACAATCATTCATTGCTAATTAGGGCGTTGGACCCAACAAATCTTTAATCTCATGAAAAACCCCTTTTAATATGTCTCTTTACCAATAGTTAAAGAAACTCTAGTCTAGTACTAGAGGGAATCAACTAATTGAAAGAGATAAAGAAGTAATAAGAATTACAAACCGATTTGTACAAATTCCTACAAATTACATATACTAAGAGGGAGTATGGGCATAATTATATGATGAGTTTAAGCTACAAACAAAATTAAAATCATAACATTTTAATCTCATAAAGAGGTGGGGCCGAAATGCAATTATGAAAAGTTAGGGGTCAAACCGCAAATACTAGAAAGTATAATCAACTTCTAAAATTGCAAAATAGCCCATAGAGGACCCATCAATAGGGTGGCCGGTTATGTGATGGGGGGAGAGGGAGTGTGTCATACATGTTCCCTAAATTTCAAAATAAAGCAAAGGCCTAGCTATCCTTGTCACCCACTTGTGCAAGTTGGCTTAAAAAGGTAAGAGAGGTGTAAGGTCTCCTAGTCAAGTCTAGGATGGAGTCAATCAATGGAAAGCTATTGATGGCAAGTTTATCACCCAAATTCAAACAACAAAGTATGAACGCAAAACCAAAACCTTTTACACCAAAATCAAAACCATGAACACCAAGAATAAAACCATGAAAACAATTTCAAGATTTGTACTTTCTTGGTGATTTTTCAAACCAAAAAACAAAAGTGACAAGACCTCTACTTTCTAGCTTCAAAGTGTGTGTGTGTGACTTAAAAGAAAACGCAAACACAAGCCAAAAAATCCCCCAAAACCGTGCCCTCCCCTATGGTACATAAGCCCCAAATTTTGTTCAAAAACTCACTCTTCATTCATGCATCCAAAACACTTTTTGCATACATATCTTTTTCAACTCTTGAAACACATTTTTCAACATTTGAAAAACAAAAGATAAACATATTTTGAATGAAGAAATAATATGTCAAACATAAAATTAAAACCCATATGCATAAAATCCAAAAGGACACATCAAATATAGACCTTTGGCTCTGATACCACTTGAAGGGAAATAATGCGATTTATGTGGGATTTCTAGTGACTAGCATGCATATACAATTTCAAAATTTATATACATTTGCAACGGAAGCATGTTATCACATAATATCAAAGCTATAGTCATGCAAATCCCCTTCAAGAAGTATAGGTTCATATATGATGCATCTAAGAAAATATTGAAGAACAAAGTGAAGGTATAGTTTTATACCTCTTGATCTAGACTTGAGACCAAAGATGGAGCACCTCCAAGCTCTTTGTTCTTGGAACTTCTTGAGTCTAGCCTCCCTCCTAACTTCCTCCACCTTGAAAGATTTAGAGCTCCTTTCTCCTTTAGTCTCCAAAGTAGAAGACCTCTAAAAGATCCACACCCACTAGTGTAGTGAGATGGATAATGGAATAACCAAAAAGGGAGAAAAGATGATTAGTTATTTCTCCCTTATGGTGGCCGGCCTTTAAGTGTTGAGACAGAGAGACTTGTTTTCTTCTTTTGTGAAAAAGAACACTAAAAAATCCTAATGAAACTTTTCACTAAACTTCCTTTATAAATGTCTAAGAAATGAGTCAACAACTTGACTCTCTCTCTCTCTCCTTGGCCGGCCCCTTTTGTGTTGTTTGGGCTTTGGGCTTTTATCATTTCAAGTCATCCTATGCTTAAATAAAAGCCCAATGGGTTTGGGCTTAATGGGCCCAAATGAACCCGAACTTTTCTTTAAGTCCAAAACGATCTTTCATCGCTTCTATGATTTCTTTAGACTTTCTAATTAATCATATCACTTAATTAATCCAATTAATTTATTCCATCATCCTTTAGTTGTCTCACTACAAGAGTGTTTCGGTGTACAATCATTTTAGGTTCTAATTAGCAAGGCAGTGAGGTGATTGGTACCAATCCAATTGATTTGTATTAATCCAATCACTTAGTGAATTAAAACTTACTTTCAATTCTCCTTATTCTTTGATGACTACTTATTTAATCATCTAGAAGAACCCACAAGCCATGAGTGACATCTAACCATATATCATGGCTACCCAAGCTAATGTAGAATTTGTTCGGAGAACCTATTCAGTTGGAATTACAATGTAATTCGATCATTCTCTAATACAATATTCACAATCATATTACTAGGGTATGGATATTTAATGTCAAACCCCTAATGTGATTATATCAAGTTATATGATTCTATTGAGTCGTATAGGAACGCTTTCCATCATTACGCTCAATACTTCAGCCGAAGATTCCTGAATCATATCTTAGAGTATTCATCCTCTCATAACGAGGATTAGAGATCCCTTGTTGATCATTCACATGCCTTTGAGAATAAATCACTAACCCCAACAATGCATATAACACATCCAAGATGAGATGTGATCACATCTCATTATCAAATGATCAGCAACGTATCCCCAAGACAACTATGATGTCTCAGGTCAAAGGTTAGTTACATTATTCCAACCAGTAGAGTCACTTGCTTGACATGTGAGTAGACCTCCATGCAAGTACTTTCGTTTGATTGTGTTCAGTGAACTCATTCCCATAATGAGTACCTACATACTTGTCTTAGTGTCACTACGCGAATGGCATGAGACTTTCCATCCTTCCCATTGGAAGGGGACATAGTATGTATTGTCAGTGTCCCTCCGACAATCCTATGACCAGGAACCTTTTTGGACATCATGGTTATGTGAAGAAGGTCTCTGCAGTCTAACATCATTAAATTACTTCTTCCATCGATCCATTGTCCATGGATTCACTCTTTAGGACGTATATCATTTATTGAGATAGTCCTAATGAGTGACTTTGCGTTTTGATGTATTAGAGTTTTTCCATACATATAGACATTGTCCTGAAAGGTTTCTTCCAAAGATTGACTTTCAGGGCATATCTCCAACACTTTAACCATGGAAATTGATGGAGAAAACATCAAGTTCAGAATCTTCAATGCTATGAGGTACCCTAGTGATTTTGAATCTTGTTTGTTTATTGATGTGTTCGACAATTTTGTGCAAGATTGTTTTAATGAAGGTGTTGGACAAGATACTATAGAGAAGGCGTTAGCACATAGCATTACACATGGACATCTTAATTATTCCATGCACAGTGAAAAAGAATTAATCCAGACAGTGGTAGCTCTTGAGTCACTTTCACTAATTTATGGTAAGTCTTCTTCATTTTATTTCTCTTTCTACTTCTAATGAAAAAACTCTTCCTTCTTTGATTCAGGCACCCAAATTGAACTTAAACCGATTCCTGAACATCTGAAGTATGCATTTTTGGGAGAGGATGAAACATTACCAGTCATCATATCATCACAACTCACAACAGAAAAGAGGGATAAACTAATTCGGGTACTGAAGGATCACAAAACTACCATAGCTTGGAGCATTGTAGATATTAATGGTATAAATCCAGCTACATGCATGTATAGGATTCTGTTGGAGGATGGTGCAAAACCAACAAGGGAAGTTCAACACCGTTTGAACCCACTCATGATGAAGGTCGTCAAGAAAGAGGTTATGAAACTTCTTTGATGTTAGCATCATATATCCTATCACGGACAGCAAGTGGGTGAGCCCCATCCAAGTAGTTCCGAAGCGATCTGGAGTCACAGTTGTTCAAAATGAAGCTAATGAGCTAGTGCCTACATGTGTGCAAAATAGTTGGAGAGTCTGTACAGACTATCGAAAGATAAATAGCACTACATGCAAGGATCACTTTCTAATCACATTCATTGATCAAATGTTAGAAAGGTTAGCTGGTCATTCTCATTATTGCTTTCTTGATGGCTATGCTGGATATAATCAGATTGCAGTTGCTCCGGAGGATCAAGAAAATACGACTTTCACATGTCTATTTGGCACATTTGCATATCGCAGGATGCCGTTTGGACTTTGCAACGCTCCCGCCACATTTCAAAGGTGTATGGTAAGTATCTTTTCTGATATGATTGAGAAAATAATTGAAGTGTTCATGGATGATTTTTCAGTTTATGGTGACTCTTTTGATATATGTCTACATAATCTGTACCTAGTTTTAAAACGTTGCCAAGAAACTAATCTGGTCTTAAATTGGGAAAAATGTCATTTCATGGTTTCACATGGATTAGTTCTAGGGCATATCATATCTGAAAATGGAATTGAAGTTGATAAATCTAAAGTAGAACTTTTTAGTTCTTTACCCCTCCCTACTACTATCAGGGAAGTTCGTTATTTTCTTGGACATGCAGGTTTCTACCATAGGTTTATGAAAGACTTCTCAATGATTTCTAGACCCTTGTGCAGTTTACTTCAAAAGGATGCAACATTTGATATGAATGAAGAGTGTGTGGTAGCATTCAATAAGCTTAAAGAGTTGTTATCCACGGCTCCTATGATCATGCCACCAGATTGGAGTTTACCTTTTGAGTTAATGTGCGATGCTTCAAACTATGTTGTTGGTGCAGTTCTAGGGCAACGTGTCAACAAAGTGCCACATGTCATCTATTATGCATCTCGAACACTCAATGAGGCACATTTGAATTATTCAACAACAGAGAATGAGCTTTTAGCTGTTGTATTTGCTTTAGAAAAATTTAGATCTTATCTAATTGGGACTAAAGTTATTGTGTTTTCTGACCATGCAGTTTTGAAGTTTCTACTCACAAAAAAAGATGCAAAACCGCTACTCATTCGATGGATACTTCTACTTTAAGAGTTTGACTTGGAGATCAAGGATAAGAAAGGGAGTGAGAATGTTATAGCAGATCATCTTAGCAGACTTGTGCATTCAAACACAGAGGAAGATCTCATCCCTTTACGTGAGAGTTTTCCAGATGAGCAATTATTTTCATTAAAGGCTATTGACCCTTGGTATGCAGATATTATCAATTACAAGGTCACCAAATAGATTTCGGATGATTTTACACATGCTCAGAAAGATAAGCTTGTCAAAATCGCCAAATACTACGAGTGGGATGATCCTTATTTGTGGAAATATTGCCTTGATCAATTGATTAGAAGGTGTGTCCTTGAATCTGAGTTTAAACCTATTCTAACTTTTTGTCATTCTTATGCATGTGGCGGCCATTTGGAGCAAAGAGGACAGCTCTTAAGGTGTTAGAAAGTGGTTTTTATTGGCCTAGCTTGTTTAAGGATGCATACGAGTTTTGTGCAACATGTGATCATTATCAACGAACAGGTAACTTGGGCCCAAGAAATCAAATGCCACAAACCCCCTATTTTGATTGTTGAGATCTTTAATGTGTGGGGCATTGATTTCATGGGATCTTTTCCATCTTCTAATGGTTTTCTTTACATTTTATTGGTTGTGGATTATGTTTCTAAATGGGTGGAAGCAAAAGCCACCAAAACTAATGATTCAAGAGTTGTTTCATATTTTATTAAGACTAACATCTTTGCAAGATTTGGAATACCTAGAGCAATCATCAGCGATGAAGGGAGTACAATGTCACACATTAGGTGTCTACACCTTATCATCCACAAACTAGTGGTCAAGCAGAAGTATCAAACCGTGAGGTGAAGCAAATTTTGGAGAAAACTATGAGTCCTAGTAGGAAGGATAGGAGCATGCGCTTAAACGATGCATTGTGGGCGTATAAGACTCCTATTGGAATGTCCCCATTTTGGTTAGTTTATTGGGCGATCAAAGCTTACAACATGGACATGAGTGTTGCTGGACAACAGAGGAAGCTTCAATTGAATGAGTTAGATGAAATCCGGAATGATGCATACGAGTCTAGTCGAATATACAAAGAGAAATCAAAGGCATTTCATGACAAGATGATCTTAAGGAAGAGCTTTTCCATTGGACAAAAAGCTCTTCTATTTAATTCTCACCTTCAGTTATTTCCAGGTAAGCTTTGTTCTCGATGGGTCGGTCCATTTGTTATAACTAATATTTTTCCTCATGGTGCAGTGGAAATCCAAAGTGCAAAGACCAGAAACGTGTTCAAAGTGAATGGGCATAGACTGAAGCCATATTACGAGTCTTTTGCGGAGCATGATGTGGAGATTGTACCCCTCCAAGAACCATCTCCCCTTGGATGATTACTCTTGGTACCGTCCGACTGTGGACCTAAAAGCAAGCGCTTATTGGGAGGCAACCCAATATTTCTACTCATTGTCTTTTTATGTCATTTTCAATTTTCCATTTGTTTTTGTTTTCTGAATTTTCTTGCATGTTAAACTGAATTATTTCTTTTCTTTGTAGGAAAATTTGATCGTGTCCACCATTGGAGTTGATTGCAGAATTGGAGTTTGGGGGTCATCGCTTGCTTTTACTGCAAATTGGGGAAGTTTTCAGTCCAAATGCTTTATTTTGTTTCTTACTATTTTATTTTATTTTTATTTTATGCATTATTGTGTTTTCTGACATTGGGGACAATGTCCATTTTAGGTTTGGGGGTAAGGATTGAAAAAATGACCGAATTGAAAATTTTCGTACCTTCGACTAAGAACTGGTTTGATTTGATTCCATTTTAGTCTAGTTGGTCAGGATATTCGGCTCTCACCCGAAAGACCCGGGTTCAAGTCCCGGCAACGGAACTCTTTAAGAGGTCGCACTTGGTGCGATGGCAAGTGCCTTCGCCCATGAGCGGTAGGTCTTGGGTTCGAGACTTGGGAGCAACCTCTCCATAAATGGGGGTAAGGCTAGCCGACATTGACCTCTCCCAGACCCTGCGTAAAGCGGGAGCCTTGTGCACTGGGTACGACCTTTATTGTGTTTACTCTAAAAAACAAAAACCATAAAAACATTCAGAAAATTTGAAAATTCAAAAAATATTGTCTTGTTTTATTTATTGTTTTGAATTAGATTTTTGTTAGTTTCCTGACCTAATGATATAATTGGATTGAATTTGAACCACGATGATCAAGAACTTAGTAAGCATGTATTGTGTGAAATTCCTTATTCTCTTGTTAGCCTTGTACATGTTTATTCATCTTTGAAAAACCAAATCCACATAGCCTTGTTGATGTGAAACTAAAGCATGACTTAAAGCTTCATATGTGAATATAGTGACCATATACAATCTATGTGAATTTTTGAGCCTATTGAAAGTGTGTGCATTTTTCATACCTTCATATTCTTTTATGTGTGATGAACTTCTGTGACCTACATCTCTAGAACTTGCGTAACGATCTTTCGAAATGTTTGTCATTGATTGCATGAACTTGAAAAGGATAGAGGCATTAGGTTTATCACCGTGGCCCAAATAAGCATGTTTCCTAAAGAAAAATGATATCATTAGATTGCCAATTTGAGCCGTATATGTTGAGCCTTTTATTTCTTATCACCAGATATGTCTACCCTTATACCTTAAATATTTTTCCTTGCCCTTTCTAAGCTGGCTAGTGAGCAATGTGAGATTGTTTTATGAGAAATGTTTGTGTAGTACTTTGAAGGAGTTTGGCAAAAAAACAAAATTGTATACAAAGCAAATAAAAAGTTTTTTTAAGTTTCAGTATATGGGTGTGGTTGGAGGTAATAACAGAGTGGTTGGAAAGCTTGAGTTCTTATAAATCTCAACAAGAGAATTGCTTGCAATGTAGCTTGGAACTTGTGTTTACCTATCCTTTCATTTCTATAGGCCTCTCCCTAAGCCTCATTACAACCAATAAAAGTCCTCTTGATTTAAGTTTTGCAATTATGATTGTGGAGATGAGATCTTTATGCAAGCTTATGGTAGATCTTTCACATTTGATTCTTTGAGCGAAATACATTAAACTAAATATATGTGTGATTGAGTGTATGTCCTGTGAGAAGGTCACTAGTTTGCAAGTGGTGTTTTAAAAAAAAAAACTTGAAATTGCATTAGCATGGCTATTACACACACTACACTTCATGGATGATTAAAAGGTTACTGCTAACATTTGAATAAGGAAGATGAGCTTGGATTAGCTTGTTTGGTGCTAGCTAAGGTTCTTGAAGATTTGTTTTCTTGAATAAAATTCTATGAGGGTCACATAAGGGGAAGCTATTGTTTTTCATGTTGCTACTTTTTCATGTTTTCTTTGTTTTGCTCGGGGACTAGCAAAATGTAAGTTTGGGGGTATTTGATGAGTGCATATTTTCATATATATTTTATCCCGAAAGTTACATTTTCTTGTTAAATTTTGGATTTAAATGAAAGGAATTACATGGCTTTGTATTTATGTAATTAAATTAATAAGTTGGAGAAAATTCATGCTACAATTCCTTGGTTTTAATTTAATCAGGTGATGTGAAAATTAACTTGACACACAAATTAAACCCTATGGATGACAATTGTAGTATATGAGCAAATAGGGATCGTTCTAACCGGGGATTAACTAGGGATGCTAATCAATGTAAAACTGACTCAAGAACATAAAAATATAATGTAGAACACTAAACTAGACTCAGTTAATGCAAAACTAGGGTTTAAAACACCTAAACAAACTAAAAACTCAAAACAGCAACTAGAAGGCTCAAAACTGCCTAAAAACCACTTTCTGGGCAGTTTTGAGCACCTACACTACTTTGGACGAATTTGGACTATGACTTGACTCAAAACACTTAGAAACACAACTAAATGGATTTCTAACTAATCTAACACTTTAAAATAGATGGGGGAATGATTTTGACGAAATTAAAACTTTAAAACTCAAACTTTAAAAACAAATGTAAAGCAAAACAGATTGTGATTAAATAGAATGGTGAGAAGCTAGTTAGAGGGTTCCTTATCCACACATGAACATATGCATACAACTCAATCTCCAATTACTCTTCCAACAAACCATGAATGACAATGCCCCAAATTAACTAGATTGCACCAATTAATTCTCAGATTTCCCTAGATTCATTGAATTGAATGGAATACGCATTACAACCAAATTATTCTTATCAAGGACCCTAACTATGGAATACGCATGATAGAGACACATATCAAAGATCATTAAGTTCAATGGAAATCATAAGCATTGACGAGGCATTCATAACTATGGGATACGCATGTTACTCTTGCCTAGGATTTACTTAACACAATCGTGACTAGCGACTTTCACTACTTATGAATATAAGTTAATAACGATTAGGTGAAATTCCCTTATACCCTAGCATCAAGTTTAGGCATGCAAATTAAGTGTCGACCCTCAACCCACATACATAAACAAGTTATCAATCAAATAGATAAGTAAATCACATTCACAATTTCTGAAATCATAATTGGAAGAAATCAAATCATATAAAACATATGTCCATGGCTTCAAATTCACCTCTAACTAAAAAGAAATTAGTTCCACATGTCTAACATAATTGAACAACAATTTAAATTAAACATGAAAACAGAAACAAAGAAAGAAAGAACTCCAAACACTCCACTAATGGCAGATTGCATGTGCAAGGCTTCTCCTTCCTTTGGACTGCACGGCACTCCTTCTTTCTCCTCCTTTAGTGGCTGCACAAGGTGGATGAATGGTTATGGAAGGATGTAGGAATGGTTTGGGGAAGAGGATGGTGCGGCAAGGTTGAATTTGGGCAGAAAGTTGGGAGTTTGGGGATGGAAGGCTGCGGCAAGGTGGGAAATAGGGTTTTGACGAATTTCTGAATATGGAGAGGTTGGTCTTCGGCCAAGGGAGGTAAAACACATATATATAGGCAGCCAAACCCTAAAGAAATCAGGTTAGACAAATGGGCTAGGGTTTAGGTGCGGCTAGGGTTAGGAAATCCACCAAAAACTAGGGTTTCTAGAACATTAGGTGCGGCATGGGCTTAGGGTAAGTAATCAGATTTTTTTCATGTGAACAAGGCCTAGGTGCGGCTGATTAAGTGGGCTAGGGTTAGGGTTAGGTGCGGCATAGGTCCAAGAGGCAAAGATGGGTCATCCAAAAGCCCAAAGCCAAGAATAGAAACTCTCGAAAATGGAAACCTCCAAGAATAGAAACTTCCAACTTTAGAAACTTTAGTTGCCAATTCCGACTTCTTTGTTCTTTACTTTCATTTCTTCATTTCTTAAGCTCCCTCGACCTTCAAACTCGTCCATTCCTTGTTCCAAGCATGTACTTTTCAATCCAAGCTCACTTTTGCTCTAAAATGCTCCATTTTGCCATCTTTTATGTCATATGCCCTTTGAACCTGAAAACACATGAAAGTAGCTCAAAAGACTACTTTAACTAAGAAAACATAACGAAAATGCATAAGAACTAGCTAACTAAGGCGCACAAATATGCTCCTATCATCAGGTGATTTTTTCTAATTTAAATCTTTATTCCTATAGCCTTTGGTTGAAGTATAGACTATTTGACTGTAGAGGTTACATGTTGCTTAAGTCATTTTCATTTAACTTGCTGATGTGAAAATTGACTTGACACACAAATTAAACCCTATGGATGACAATTGTAGTATATGAGCAAATAGGGATCGTTCTAAACCGGGGATTAACTAGGGATGCTAATCAATGTGAAACTGACTCAAGAACATAAAAACATAATGTAGAACACTAAACTAGACTCAATTAATGCAAAACTAAAGTTTCAAACACTTAAATCAACCAAAAACTCAAAACAGCAACTAAAAGACTCAAAACTGCCTTAAAACCACTTTCTGGGCAGTTTTGAGTACCTACACTAATTTGGACGAAATTGGACTAAAACTTGACTCAAGACACTTAAAAACACAAACTAAATTGATTTCTAACTAATCTAACACTTTAAAATAAATGGGGGATTGATTTTGACGAACTTAAAACTTTAAAACTTAAACTTTGAAAACAAACTTAAAGCAAAACAGATTGTGATGAAATAGAATGATGAGAAACTAGTTAGAGGGTTCCTTATCCACACATGAACATATGCATAAAATTTGATTCCCAGTTATGACTTCAACAAACAATGAATGACAATGCTTCAAGTTAATTAGGTTCGCTTAAATTAACTTTCAGATTTCCCTAGATTCATTGGATTGAATGGGATACGCATTACAACCAAATTATTCCTCATCAAAGCCCCTAACTATGGAATACGCATGATAGAGACATTCAACAAAGATCATTAAGTTCAACGGAAATCATAAACATCGACTAGGCATTCATAACTATGGAATACGCATGTTAATCCAACCTAGGGTTTACTTAAACACAATCGTGACTAGCGATCTTTACTCCTCATGAATATAAGTTCATAACGATTAGGTGAAATTCCCTTATATCCTAGCATCAAGTTTAGGCATGCAAATTAAGTGTCAACCCTCAACCCACATACATAAACAAGTTCTTAATCAAAACAGAAAAGTAAATCACATCTAAAGTTCATGAATTCATAACTGGAGTAAATCAAATCATAACCAACATATGTCCATGGCTTCAAATTCGCCTCTAACTAAAAAGAAATTAGTTCCACATGTTTAACATAATTGAAAAGCAAGTTAAATTAAACATGAAAACAGAAACAAGAGAAGAAAGAACTCCAAACACTCCACTAATGGCAGATTGCATGTGCAAGGTTTCTCCCTCCTTTGGACTGCACGGCACTACTCCTTTTCTCCTTCAATGGTGGCTGCACAAGGTGGTGATGGTGGTGGGAAGGTGCGGCTATGGTGGATGAATGGTTATTTGAATGGAGGGTTGCGGCAACGTTGAATTTGGGCAGAAAGTTGGGAGTTTGGGGGTGGAATGCTGCGGCAAGAACTAGAACTAGGGTTTTGGCGTGTAGAATGAATATGGGAGGTGATGGTTCGGCCAAAAGGGTTTTAAGGAGTATATATAGGCACTTCAAACCCTAGCAATCAGATTAGGGTTTCTAGAAACCCAAATCCACCAGAAAATAGGTTAAAACAATGAGAATTTTTAGTGGGAAAAGGTCTAGGGTGCGGCTGGTTTGTTAGGGTTAGAGATGGGCCTTCTAGAATGCCTTGCAAGGCAAGGAAATCAGGTATTTAAAACCCTAGGTGCGGCATAGGATTAGGGAGATCAGATTTGGAAATGGGCTAGGGTTTAGGTGCGGCATAGGGTGAATATCCACAAAGAATTAGGGCTTAGGTCCACTTAGTTTTAGACAGGGATTTGTATAACCCAAATCCACAGCTAAAGGCCCTAATAAGTCAGAATTTAAGAGAGAATGGGCTAGGAAGTGCGGCTCAAGTCCAAGAGGTAAGGATAGGTTATCCAAAAGCCCAACGCCAAGAATAGAAACTTCAAACATTAGAAACTTTGGTTTCCAATTCCGAATTCTTTGTTCTTCACTTTCATTTCTTCATTTCTTAAGCTTCTTTGACCTTCAAACTCGTCCATTTCTTGTGCTCCATTAGCATACACAACATTCCAGCTCAGTTTTGCTCTAAAATGCACCAAAATGCACTTTCTTGCTTCAATTGCCATATGAACCTACAAACACACGAAACTAGCTTAAATCACTATAATAAACAATAACTAACAACGTAAATGCAAGAAAACAAGATAACAAAGTCGCATAAATATGCTCCTATCACTTGCCTGCAGGTAACCTATTGGAGTTACTTTGCGAAGTCATCGGCACCTGATACTTTGTAGATTCAACAAGCTTATGTGATTGAACCGATGATGCGTAAAATAACTAAACACACAAATTAAACCCTCTTGTTGACAATTGTTGTATGGATAAGTAGGGATCGTTCTTAAACCGGGGATTAGGAGGGATTGCTAAATCTCTCTAAACTGACTCAAATATGTAAAACAAAGTTTAAAATACTAAACTAGACTCAAAGAATGCAAAACTAAACTCTAAAACACTAAAACAAACCAAAAGACTCAAAACAGCAAAAACTGCCTAAAAACCACTTTCTGGGCAGTTTTGGGACTCTAACACAACTTGGACGAATTTTGGTTTTCTAATGACCTAAAACACCTAAAAACATATTCTAAGACAAGTTCTAGTTAATATGACTCAAAGAAATAAGATGGGGTTGATTTTGGACGAAAATAAATAAAACAAAGCAAGAATAATGTAAACAGATTTTTAGACAGAATTAAGTAAATTGATGGGTGATAGACTAACTAGAGGGTTCTTCTCCACACATGATACACTTGCATTCAACTTTGATTTCCAATTGCTTCTTTCAATAAACTATGAATCTCAACGCCCTAGGTTAACTATGATAGCACTTTTTTAACCTTCAAGTTTTCCTAAAGTTAGTGAATTGGATGGGAATGCACATGCAATAACTCAAAACATTCTCTAAAAGTCCCTTACGTGAAAAGCACAATAAAGGTACAATCAAAGATCATTAAGCTTCATGAAAACTATAAGCATTGACGAGGCAATTGTTACTATGAAAAGCATGAAACATTTGCCAAGAATTCACTTAACACGATCGTTTATAAGCGACCTCCACTACTTGCAAACATAAGGTTGTAACTATTAGGTGAAACTTCCTTATGTTTTAGCTTCAAATTCCTGCATGAAAACTAAGTTGGCCACCTTAATTAACACACAAAAATAAGTCATCAATCAAACGGTTAAGAAAATTGCATTCACAATTCATGAAATAACAATTAGACGTAATCAATTCATCTTGCAAGCATAATCATGGTATGGAATAACCCCCTAGCCAAAAAGGCTTAGTTCCTCATGTTCACAAAACAAAGGAAAATAGATTTATACATTGTAAATATAAGAAAGAGAACACCTAAATATTCCAACGATTCGATGTTGAACAGCTAGAACCTTCAAGTACTTCTTCTTCCTTTCTTTTGCTGCGGCACAAGGGTTGGGGGTGAGTTTAGGGAGTTATGGATGATGTAGAATGATGGGTTTATGTTTAGGATAGGTGTAGGGGTCGGCTAAGTATGTTTCTGGGCAGAAAATAGGGTGAATGGTGGTAGAATGGTGCGGTTAAGAGTGGAGGCTAGTTTCTGGCGTGAATGGATAGTAGATGGATGTTTTGTGGCTGCACAAAAGGAGTTTTATTTAAAGGATTTCAGGAATTAAAACCCTAGGTTATTTAGGTAATCAGAAATTAAGTCTAAGGCTTCTAGAAATAGGAAACAACATCAGAAACTTAATGGAAATTAGCTAAAAGGTACGGCAAGGGTTTGAAATAGATTAGGAAAGTGTTTTAAAGCATAGATTCAGGAAATAACCCTCTCCCTTGCACGGCAAGGAAGAGGAAATACCAAGGGGGTGCGGCAAGGGTTCACAATGTGCAAGGGATGTGTATTTGATGTCCTAGAATGCTTAGGATGCCTTCAAAGTTGATAAAACTTAGGAACATTTAGGAAAGGTCAAACCAAAGTAGGAAACCTTGGCTTAGCTTTCCTATTTCAAGTAGGAATCCTTCTTGGAGTAGGAATCCTTGTTCTTCTAGGAATCCTCATGTGATTAGGAATCCATCTTCAATTTGGAATCCTTCGTTGATTAGGAATCCTTCATTGATTAGGAATCCTTCTTCAATTAGGAATCCTTCGTTGATTAGGAATCCTAATTTCTTCAAGTCTTCAATTCATCCATTCCTTTTGCTAAAAAAGGCTCCAAATTACATCATTTTGCACACTTTGGCTTTGGAATCTGAAAACACACAAAAGTGACTTTAAACACTAAAAGAACTAAAGAAACACAACGTAAATGCACGAGAACAAGCCAATTAAGTTGCATAAATATGCTCCTATCAAATTCCCCCACACTTAGCTTTTGCTAGTCCTCGAGCAAAACAAAGAAATAAAATAAAACTAAACAAATAAAACACAACCTAAACCTTCCAACATTTGCCTCAGGGATTTCCAATGCACATGACATGTTAAAAATCGTTATTCCCCACAGATTTTAGTCATCTTTACACTTAAGCACATACTTAATAATAATCACCACTTACTAGTTCACAATTAATCAATTAAAACAATATTTTTGATGTAGTAACATGCCTTAGAGAATTCGCTCAATTCCTTACAAGATATGCACTCAATTTTCACTCAGATTTTCTAACTACACACCCTATACTAGTTATATGTGAGAAGATTGATGTAGATATGAAAACGAACGCTCACATATATGTATCACAAAGTAAGCAATTTCTGGAGTTAATAAGCATGTTTGGATATGATCTCATGAATGGAATGCTACCACTTAGATGCGAGAACCAGTGACACCATATGTTCATACCAAATTCAAACTCCACAAATTAAAACACATAACACTCAAGATTGAAGTCAAGGTTTGTAATGGGGCTTCGGGTATTGGTTAACAAATGAAGGATAGGGATAACAAACGTTCTTAAAGCAATAGCAAGCAAAGTAATGAAATCTAGACTTAGAATTCACTTTAAAATGCAGAAATCACTTTTAGACATAAAGGGAAGATTTAAACAACTCTTAGGGTCAAATTCAACTTTTTGGACCCTTCCTTCAACAAACAATACTTTAGAACTCTTTTTCACATCTTTTCAACTCTTTTTTTTTTCATACTTTTCACACTTTTCTTTTTTTTCTTTCTTTCTTTTCACGAATTTTTCTTTTCTACCCATGCCTATGGCACACTAACTCACATGAGAAACACTTCCCCCACACTTGTTTTCTGCCATACATTAATCAAAAGGAATTCAATTTGAATCATGCTTTACTATGCTTTGAGAACAAGGGTATGGATGGTCCTAATCTAGGCTAGGTGAGGATAGTGTGGGTTAACAAAGAATGTAGGCTAACAAGGCTTAATGGGGTTAACTTAAACATAAAAAATGAGGTAGGGCACACGGCAGTTTGGCTTTGGTGGTGGTAACTACACAACTTCATCTTGAATATGTGTTATGCAAATCAATAACATGCTTTGAATGAAATGGGCATGAGTTCTAGCATTTGGAACTAAACGATGAAACGCCTTCTAAGTAGTAACCAAGCAAAGAATAATGAGATCATGCAACGACTTTAGAAAAACAATAATGCACAGATTTTAACTCTCCAAATAAACGTTTAAGCTCAAGTCTCACAAGGTTGTAGCGTTTGTTTGAGTTCCTTCCTTCAAGCATGTTACAAAAACTAATTTTTATCCTTTGTGATTGCATGTGAATTCATAAGCTATAACCACAACCAAGCATAAGCAAAGAGTAATTCAAACTTTCATCCATGTTAATAACTCTTTTTAACAGCCATGCAATTACAAACCGAATCCTCATCATTGTGTTGGAAGGTACCCTAGACACAAACACACAAAAACGACTCAAAACACTCTTTTTAGGCTTTTCAAAACCCTTTTTTCAAAATTTTATGTGATTTTCGGAGTTTTATGTCAACACACACTAAAACACACCAAAACTGCTTAAAAACACTTAAAAACAGCAAGGAACAAGTCTATAAGTAATGGGTGATAAAATCCCACGAATTTGCATAAAAAATACTTAGTTACCCCCCCCCACACTTAAATCAAACATTGTCCTCTATGTTTCAAGCATAAAATCACACCAAATAAAATTAAACACACAAACAGCAACTTAATCAACTAAACTGGCAGATTAGAAAGAATCAACAAAGAAAAGGGTTTTAGGAACGCAAATCTGGAATTGGAGTGATTCCTAAGTCTTCCTTTGTTGAATGCATGGGTTGCCTCCCAAGTAGCGCTTTCTTTAACGTCTTGCAGCCGGACGAAGAACTCATTCATCTCTCATTGGAGCCCACGGCATGCAGTGGGATCTCCTCCACAACATGCTCCACAAAGTTCTCATACTTTGAATCCTTGAACGGAAATGGATAGTGATGTTTGCGGATGAGTGCGTTGTGTTGCCTACGGTTCATGTAAATGCGCCCACCATTGGGGATTTGCTTGGGTACTTGCACCAAAGAAGGGAACCACCTATCAACTTTAATGGGAATTGGATTTGGATTAGGTGGCTTACCTATGTGTTATGATGAAGTGGCAGCAATGTGAACATTCTTGCCCATGGTGCTTTCGGCCAATTTGAGCACTTTGAGGGCAGTGGCCGTGTGGTCTTTGTGCTCCACTCCAATTCCTTCGTTTTGCATGGTTCTTGATGCATCCTTTGTGCGTGGTGCTGAACGGTCCGGTCCTATCTTTTCTATTTTATCAATGGCACAACAAGAATGAACAACATTAGGAGTCTCAATGGATTCAGAAATTTTAAAACTAATCATGTCACCACCAAATGCCATAGTTACTAATCCTTTGGCCACATCAATCTTGGTTTGAGCCGTTTTCATGAAAGGTCGTCCAAGTAAGAGCGGTGATGGTGAAGAGTGGCCTGAATCCTCCATATCAAGCACATAGAAATCTGCAGGAAAAATCAAGTGGTCTACCTGCACCAAAACATCTTCCAACACTCCTTTTGGATAGGCATTAGATCGATCGGCCAATTGGATAATCACACCATCATTTTTCAACTTGCCTAAGTTCATAGATGCATAAATTGAATATGGCATGACATTTATAGATGCTCCTAAGTCTAGCATGGCAGATTTGAAACGGGTATTACCAATGACACATGGAATTGTAAAACTCCCTGGATCTTTGCATTTGGGGGGTAGTTTGCGTTGCAACATGGCAGAGACATTCTCACTTACATGCACCACTTCTTTCTCCTAAAAACGTTTCTTGGTTGTACAAAGCTTCTTAAAAAACTTGGCGTACTTCGGGATTTGCTTGATTGCATCCACAAGGGGTATGTTGACTTGAACTTTCCTAAATGTCTCTAGAACATCTGTTTCCTCCTCTTCATTTTTGGATTGCAAAAATCTGCTAGGAAAGGGTACATTGGGTGGAATAACATTAGTAGGAACCGAATTGGACACATTCTTACCTTTATTGGACAAATTGGACAGTTTAGGGGCATTGGAGACTTGCGGCAAAGGTACTTCCACCTTTGCCGTGGGTTGACTTGATTCCTCCTCTTCCATTTGCAACATTTCATCCTCTTTGTGACCTGTTTTTTATGAAGAACCTGCCCCAACCTCCTTACCACTTGTTAGGGTGATTGACTTGGCTGATTCAAACCCTCCCTTTGGATTTGGAATGGTATAACTAGGAAGCTTTCCTTGGTCTCTAATCTGCCCAACAACTTCAGCAATCTGCCCCATTTGTTTCTCTAGTTGGTCCACCCTTTTGTTTTGATTTTCTTGCCCCTGAGTCAAAGTGGTTAGTAACTTAACAAGTGTATCATTATCCAAAGCATTACCTGAAGTAGTTTGGGCAGGTTGTGGAAGAGCTTGCGTGGGTACGTATGGCTTGGTGTAGAAGCCCGGGGGTTGTTGCCTAAAGCCTCCTTATGGTTGGGTTTGTTGGGCCTCCCTCCACTTAAAGTTTGGATGGTCTCTCCACCCCGGATTATGTGTTGGAGTATGGATCATGTCTTGGCTGATTTTGGCCTTGAAATCCAATTGCATTAGCGCTCTCCCATCCACCATTCTCAATGAGTTGATGACACTTTTCAGAGGCATGTCCTTGGATAGAACATACGCCACACACCATGGGTCCTTGAATCTTCATTCCCTCGGCCATCTGAGAAACAATGGAAGTAAGATTAGCTACCTGAGATTGAATATTGGATGTGGAACTTACCTCATGCACATGTTGCCGTGGGGGTCCTCTTTGGCCTACACCTTCGTATTGTTGAGCGTTCAACGCTCGATTAGCAATCAAGATTTTTGCAGCCATGGGCGTTTTGTCTACCAATGCTCCACCCGCCGAAGCATCGAGCATTTGACGTTCAAGTGGTAGGAGCCCCTCGTAAAAGTATTGGAGAAGTAGTTCCTCCTTCATCTGATGCTGTCGACAAGAAGCAACAAGTGATTTAAAACGTTCATAATAAGTGGGAAAAGATTCACCTTCCTCTTGTTGAATACCACTTATCTTTTTACGAAGAATGATGATTTGAGAAGTTGGGAAGAACTTCTCCAAAAATGCCCTCTTCATACTTTCCCAAGACGTAACTGATCCGGGAGCTAACTCGTATAACCAATCCTTGGCTTTGTCCATCAAAGAGAATGGAAAAGCCTTCATCTTCAAAATACTTCCGTCGATGTTAACCGGAGTCATACTTGAGCAAACCACCTCAAACTCTTTCAAATGCTTGTTAGGGTCCTCCATGGACAGCCCATGGAACTTTGGAATGTGGTGGAGCAAACTTGACTTTAACTCGAACTCTTCGGTTTTACCTTGAGCAGCTGTGGGATATTGGATACACAAGGGTGCGGCATTATCCAATCCCGATGCGGAAAGCTCCTTGAGTGTACGGTTGTCCATGGCCATGCCTTGAACTTCTCCACCCACTTGTGCCGTGGGATCCTCCTCCTCTTCTAGAACTTGTTCTTCAAGGTCAGGTTCCGCGCTAGATGGGTTAGACTCTTGTTGGTTCCTCCTTCTTCTCAAAGTTCTCTCGAAATCGTCGTCAAAATCCAAAATATGCTCACGAACAGGTTGGGAACTTCGAGTCATGCACTAGTACCTAAAAACAAAGAAACAAAACAAATCAGCAACTAAGATAGAAAACAAACGAAAAATAAAAAGAAATAACGAGGGATTAGCAAAGTTGCTAATCCCCGACAACGGCGCCAAAATTTGATGCGTAAAATAACTAAACACACAAATTAAACCCTCTTGTTGACAATTATAGTATGGATAAGTAGGGATCGTTCTTAAACCGGGGATTAGGAGGGATTGCTAAATCACTCTAAACTGACTCAAATATGTAAAACAAAGTTTAAAATACTAAACTAGACTCAAAGAATGCAAAACTAAACTCTAAAACACTAAAACAAACCAAAAGACTCAAAACAGCAAAAACTGCCTAAAAACCACTTTCTGGGCAGTTTTGGGACTCTAACACAACTTGGACGAATTTTGGTTTTCTAATGACCTAAAACACCTAAAAACATATTCTAAGACAAGTTCTAGTTAATATGACTCAAAGAAATAAGATGAGGTTGATTTTGGACGAAAATAAATAAAACAAAGCAAGAATAATGTAAACAGATTTTTAGACAGAATTAAGTAAATTGATGGGTGATAGACTAACTAGAGGGTTCTTCTCCACACATGATACACTTGCATTCAACTTTGATTTCCAATTGCTTCTTTCAATAAACTATGAATCTCAACGCCCTAGGTTAACTGTGATAGCACTTTTTTAACCTTCAAGTTTTCCTAAAGTTAGTGAATTGGATGGGAATGCACATGCAACAACTCAAAACATTCTATAAAAGTCCCTTACGTGAAAAGCACAATAAAGGTACAATCAAAGATCATTAAGCTTCATGAAAACTATAAGCATTGACGAGGCAATTGTTACTATGAAAAGCATGAAACATTTGCCAAGAATTCACTTAACACGATCGTTTATAAGCGACCTCCACTACTTGCAAACATAAGGTTGTAACTATTAGGTGAAACTTCCTTATGTTTTAGCTTCAAATTCCTGCATGAAAACTAAGTTGGCCACCTTAATTAACACACAAAAATAAGTCATCAATCAAACGGTTAAGCAAATTGCATTCACAATTCATGAAATAAAAATTAGACGTAATCAATTCATCTTGCAAGCATAATCATGGTATCGAATAACCCCCTAGCCAAAAAGGCTTAGTTCCTCATGTTCACAAAACAAAGGAAAACAGATTTATACATTGTAAATATAAGAAAGAGAACACCTAAATATTCCAACGATTCGATGTTAAACAGCTAGAACCTTCAAGTACTTCTTCTTCCTCTCCTTTGCTGCGGCACAAGGGTTGGGGGTGAGTTTAGGGAGTTATGGATGATGTAGAATGATGGGTTTATGTTTAGGATAGGTGTAGGGGTCGGCTAGGTATGTTTCTGGGCAGAAAATAGGGTGAATGGTGGTAGAATGGTGCGGTTAAGAGTGGAGGCTAGTTTCTGGCGTGAATGGATAGTAGATGGATGTTTTGTGGCTGCACAAAAGGAGTTTTATTTAAAGGATTTCAGGAATTAAAAACCTAGGTTATTTAGGTAATCAGAAATTAAGTCTAAGGCTTCTAGAAATAGGAAACAACATCAGAAACTTAATGGAAATTAGCTAAAAGGTCCGGCAAGGGTTTGAAATAGAATAGGAAAGTGTTTTAAAGCATAGATTCAGGAAATAACCCTCTCCCTTGCACGGCAAGGAAGAGGAAATACCAAGGGGGTGCGGCAAGGGTTCACAATGTACAAGGGATGTGTATTTGATGTCCTAGAATGCCTAGGATGCCTTCAAAGTTGATAAAACTTAGGAACATTTAGGAAAGGTCAAACCAAAGTAGGAAACCTTGGCTTAACTTTCCTATTTTAAGTAGGAATCCTTCTTGGAGTAGGAATCCTTGTTCTTCTAGGAATCCTCATGTGATTAGGAATCCATCTTCAATTAGGAATCTTTCGTTGATTAGGAATCCTTCGTCGATTAGGAATCCTTCTTCAATTAGGAATCCTTCTTCAATTAGGAATCCTTCGTTGATTAGGAATCCTAATTTCTTCAAGTCTTCAATTCATCCTTTCCTTTTGCTCCAAAAGGCTCCAAATTACATCATTTTGCACACTTCGGCTTTGGAATCTGAAAACACACAAAAGTGACTTTAAACACTAAAATAACTAAAGAAACACAACGTAAATGCACGAGAACAAGCCAATTAAGTCGCATAAATATGCTCCTATCAACCGACAAGGAAGAAAAACCTATACATAATTCTCTCCCATTTTCCCTGGTCAGCCGGTCGCACAAATCAAGAGAAAGAGAACTTTTAGAGAGTTAAATTGGAAATAAAGGTGAGGATTAAGTGGAGGATTAATTGACATAAATGTTATGGTAGGTGAAATACTAAGAGGCTAGCAAGGAGTTAAAATTGTATTTCCATTTCCTCTCTTTTATGACAATAAAGTGGCTATTAAGTTTGGTGAGCGATGGAAAAAAAAAACAGGGGCAGCAAGCATAACAAAAGAGGTTGCAGGTTGCAGCGGAAAGAGGGAAGAAACGAAAAAAAAATAGAAAAGAAAGATGACAAGGCAGCTTTGCGGAAAGGAAGGAAATGAAGGAGGAAATCTTGGCATTCTCTCCTCTCGGTTTTGGCTTCTCAAACTCTTGTCTCTCTTTTGGTTTTATTTGATAATAATGTGTAACTAAATTTTTAGTAGTTAGGGGCTGTTTTGAAGCCCCAAATATGATTGCAAGTTTGTTATGACATTTTGTTTGAATTACTTTTATGAATGGATGAAAATTGGTTCACTACTTGTCTCATTGATGAATTCTTTATCTGTTTTCTATGGATGCATACGTAGTAAGCATATTTTGGATTCTAACGCTATGAATATGTGTGTGCTTGCCCTTGTCGAATGAGGACCTACATATGTTCTAGAGTAGTACTTGTTAATTGCAATTAACATGTGAACCAATTTCTAGGATAAGTAAGACAACGCCAGTACTTACGATGCCTTGTGATGACTCAAACACTTTTCGTTCTTAATGATTTCTACTTGTTAAATCTATGAACAGGCCATTCTAGATTGCATGCTAGGAACTAAGTTAAGTTGAAAACGCCATTCTCTTAACATACTACATAAGAAAGAGTAATAGGTTAAGTTCTAACATTGAGCTAACTTGAGCATCTTCATTCGGAAATAAAAGGAATTTGAATGAAACATAACATGTTTGCATGATTATTTGGTGGTGAATAGCAATTCCCCTAACTCGTTTTTCTTAATTTGTGAACTATTTAAAATTTGTTCCTGTCCTATTTTTGTTCAATTTAATTTAAATAGCAAATCAACTCCAAAAATCCCAAAAATTTGTGTGAGCGTAGCTCTATGTGTCTAGTGTAAGTTGGTCTAATAATTAATTTTCGGTGGCTGGCTAGTAGGGATAACAGCCCAGTTTATGTGACATTTTAAGTAGTTAGATAAAATACTCTTCTGCGGGAAAGACCCTTATTTTCATATGCTACAATTGACAAATCTTAGTGTTAATAGGAAAATAAATAGGATATTTGTGTGCTACTTTGTGGTGTGCTTTTAATCTTATCACTTGTATAGCCATCCTTAGTGAGGGGATTTGACTTTGGAGCAACAGAACAGCTTCGACACCATATACGAGAGCATAAGGCATAGCTTGAAGATGGCACGGCCTCCGCTTCTTGCTTCTTGAATACAGCTTGCCACTCTTATTTCTTAGGTGCGATTTTGCCTATGGATTTGATTTCTTTTGGAAGAGCTCCAGGCACCATGTCTTCATCCATGTAAGACTTGGCATCCGCAAAGTGTGATTTGGTTTTGGTGAATGGCTTGGTTCACCTTGTATCACTTTTACTCATTCTCAGTAGAATTTTAAGCATTGATGAAGGGTGGATCGCATTACTCTATTCTCGTGTATCCAAGGCTTTTCTAAGAGTAAGTTATAGGAAGTTCTTGCATCAATCACGTTGAATAGCGTGCTTGATTTGAGTTCACCAATGGTCGTTTCCACTCGGATCATGCCCATCACTCTTTGTCCTTCTTGGTTAAAACCTTGGATTAGGAGGTGGCTTTGGGGATAGTTCATCCACCTTGATGCCGATTGTGGTTATTGTTGACTTTGGCATGATGTTTATGGCTAATCTACCATCCATAAGCCTGCAGTTGACTCTGTTATTCTTTACGTACCCAGAGACGAAGAGAGGACGATTGTGATGCTTTGATCCTAACAACAAGCCTTTTTCAGTGAAGTTTATTGCATCATAGGTGGCACAACACGTGGCATACTCATGTGGCCGAAGTTTCAAGCGTTTGTCCTTAGGCAATTGTAATGCTTGCTTGATGCTAAAGTGTGCCGGCAGGCTTTCTTTGGGTGTGCGGGTCTTCTCTTCCTCAATAGCGATAACTTCACCTTTTGAGGGCCTTTCTATCTATATTTCAACCATGTGACAGGCAACAGTAGTGCACTGTTGGAAGAAATCCTTCAGGAAGTACTCGTGCAAGGAGACAAGAATACATGGCTCTTGCTCTATAGGTTCCCCAACATATGTTGGCTTGTCATCTCTTACGCTCCTTTTGGGCATATATTGTTGTGGCGGTGGTGCTTTCTCCCTTGTTCTACCTTTGACCATATGGCTTGTGGTCTTGGCTTCCTTGTCTTTTTGTAGGTCACCAAGGTTCATCTTTCTTCATCGCTGGTAGGTGCATCTTTGTCGCTTGCCCCCAGCGATGGTTGTGCAAAAGGTGTCGTGTAGCTTGAGCATGGACAGGAATGGTCAAGACTTGGAGAGGCACGTGATTGAAAGATCTAAACACGATGGTAGTAATGTGTGTTACGGCCATGTCTTCAAGGTCAAGTTTGATTTTCCCTTACTGTGCTAGCTTCGTGATGAGCTCCTTGAGGATGAAGCCCTTTTCAACTGAATGACTCATGAAACGATGGTGTTTGCAGTACTTAGGATCATTAACGCAATTCATCTCTTCGGGGCACTTGCATTTCGGGAGCTCAATTACCTTCTTCTCCAGTAGGTCGTCTTGCATTGCAGCCACGTCAAAGTCAGGAAAATAGTATGTCATCTGCTCCGGTTCGCTCAAGGTGTTTTTGTACCTATCTTGGGTGCGAGAAGGCTCACATTTCTTGGATGAGATCTTGACACGTGCAGATGAGGTCTTGATGAAAGTAGTGTTGATGGTAAAAACTTTCTTAGCAAGCTTCTTTCCAATTTTGTCTACCTTTAAGACGAACACCTTATCCTTCTTGAAGTTGGTGATGGGCTTCTTCTTCCCATGATTGGCGATACTCAGCTCCATGTCATGGGAACAAGTTGCTAGCACCTCAAATGTTCTTGGTTTTATGCCTTGGAAGATGTAATATAACCTCAGTGCATACCTTGAACGCACATCTCAATTGTGGAGGTTTCAGAAAGTTGATCTTTGCAATCCAGACATAATGAATGACATCTATTGATTTAGTCGATGACAAGTTCATCATTCCACTGCTTCATACTTATTAGCTGTAGCATGCTTACGGTACGGCGGGTGTTATATAAGCAGTTGAGGAATTCCCTTTCAAGCTGATCCTAACTATTGATGGACTCGGGCTCGATGTTGGTGTACCAGTCAAAGAAGTTACCTTTCAGCGAGTGCACAAATTGCTTGATGAGGTAGTCTCCCTCCGTCCCAGATTTGTTGTAAGTTTCGATAAAATGGGCAATATGTTGTTTGGGATTTGCCCTTTTCCATTTAATTGCATGAATTTTGGCAGCTGATAACCCCTTGGCATCCTTAAGGCGTCAATATTCTTAGGGTAAGGCTTTGAAAATAGCACGGAGTCATGTGAGCTCCGTTTATACTGTGCCTTGATGATGTTAATGATCATCTTCTGTAGCTGCTGGATAAAGAAAGATCTCATGAGTGTTGTTGCTTGGACTAGCTTCTCCTCACCTTTTTCTATTGAAGGCTGCTCATCTTCGTCAGTTTTCTTCTTTTGTAGGTCAACCTTTAGGTCGTGGTCAACTTTTTCATAATGCTACACCTCTAGTCAGTTGACAAATGTGGCAATTTGCAAGTCATATTCCTCCACGGGCCTTGTTATCCTTGCAATTACTTCATTCATTTGAGCCATCTGCTCCTCGATTGAAGTTGCACCAGTAGTCATGAGTTGCATGGCTACCAGATATGAGCTGCTGCTTGAGTCGGCATTAGAAGTCAATGACTAGCGAGGCCAAGGTGATCACGGGCTCATGCCTTGGGTGCTCTTGCTTCTTCGACAAAGTTGTTGTAGGGGTGGAAGGCACAATAGAAAGAGCTCTTACTTTGCTTCGGGTTGTGACACCTAAAGTGCCACCACTTGCGGTAAGGATATTCTTGTTCTTCGCATTGGTTGCGGGAACAACTTGATCCTTTCTTGATGCCATTTGTGCTTCTTGTGGATTTGAAGATAGAGATGAGAGGCAGAGATGTCCTGCTAAGTCTACCAAATTTGTAAACATGAAAATTTTGTATCGAATTAAATGAAAACACATGTACAAAGTAGATTTGTACTGATTTGAATTTGTAGGTTACAATCTCTATTTACAATTTTCTTCTGATTTAGTCTTCAAATTTGGCGTAGATGCGTAGGTTGTTAATCCAAGGGTTATGATGACTTGATCTCGGAAGAACGATTGAATGATTGCTTCAAGTTTTGAGCTTGAAACGATGCTTGGATGATCTTCACCTCAAAGTTATGGCAAAGGGTGATGTTGATGTAGGATTTCATTGATTCAAGGGTCTTTGCGACTTGATCTTGAAACGAACGTTGTTACAAGTTTTGAGCTTGAAACAAAGTCTAGAAAGAGTTGGCACGAGTGCTTGTTGATTCTTCAAGGGGAGTGCTTCGGCTTTGGTTGAAAGAAAGCTTAGGCTTTGGTTGTACGTTCTTTGAAGAGAGTTTTGGCAGCGTATTAGTCTTCAAAGATTTGTGCAGAGGTTCTTTTCAATGTGCAATTTTTGACCCCTTTGTGTGTCTTGGATTCTTGTATTTATAGACTTCCAAAGCCATGCCTTTGGATGGATTTGGCCTTGATTTATGTCTTGATTCGTCCATTGGAGAATTTATACATATTTTGTGTCTTAATTTCAACCACCTTCCTTATATTGACTGAAATTTATAAGCCATGTTGCCTATTTGTGAGCAATCTTCAATTGTTGCTTATTTTGTGAAAATGCCTTGGCTTTCTTTCTAGTTTTGAAAGATTTTGGGCCCCTTACTGATTTTAAGGGGGATTTTTTCCCTTTTGCCGAATTTTGGGCATATTTTACACTTCGGTTGCTTGATTTGTGCCACATGTCATTGATGACTTGTCCATTTGTGATGAGTCATATGCCACGTGGAGTTTTGTGATGCGTCTTTTGTATGCAACGAAATTTACATGTCTACATACTTGTTTTCCAATGAGGAATTCAGAAGTAATTTACAACTTAGCTCGACTGCATGCTTACAACAATTGACCACTCCTACACTTCAAAAGAAGACTGCGCCCAACTTAGGGATTTATCGTAGGAATTGCGCCCCCTTGGGGACCAACCATGTCTCTAGTGCGAGAGGGTAAACCAATTCCCTGACACCCACATGGGTTTGCTCTCCAATGCGGGAGGATAAACTATACACTCCAAATATCCATACGTCGATGAATCAGGCTGCTCTAGTAGAACTAGGTACATGATGGCTTGCGCCGGGATTCCTAAAAGTAGCCATAATTGTCTTTTTAAAAGCTTAGCTAATTGAATGATTTTGGGTTTCTTGGCCTAATCCATGGGGAACCGAGCCTCGGAGATGGAGGATGCACATTATGCAGTATGCCCTATGAACGGTTGCCCTGGAACCTGATGTGAAAATTATGTTGACACTCAAATTAACCCTCTTTTTATCAATTGTAGCAAGTATGTAAGTAGGGATCGTTCTAGGCCGGGGATTAGGAGGGATTGCAAAATCACTTGGAATTGACTCAACTATGTAAAAACAAGTTTGAAACACTAAACTAGACTCAAAGAATGCAAAACTAAACTTTAAAACACTAAAACAAACCAAAAGACTCAAAACAGCAAGTAAACACTCAAAACTGCCTTGAAACCACTTTCTGGGCAGTTTTGGACACTAGGGAAGAATTTGGACGAAAATTGGTTTAAACTTGACTCAAGACACCTAAAAACACAAACTAAATGGGTTTCTAACTAATATGACACTTAAAACTAAAGGGGGATTGATTTTGGACGAATTTTGAAAACAAAACAAAACTTTGTAAATTGAAAAGACTTTAAAACGAATTTGGTTTAAATGGATGGAAGGCTAGCTAAGGGGTTCATCTCCACACATGTCACACTTGCATATAAAACGATCTCTAATTGCTTTTCAATAAACCATGAATTCCCAACGCCCCAAGTTAATTAGGTCCGCTTAAATTAACCTTCAGATTTTCCTAATGTTATTGAATTGGATGATTGCATACGACAACCCAAAGCATTCCCCACAAGTCCCCTACATGATTGCATAATAGAGATACAAGCAAGAATCATTAAGTTCTATGAAAACCATAAGCATTGACGAAGCACTTGTTACTATGATTGCATGAAACTTATGCCAAGAATTTACTTAACACGATTGTGATCAACAACCTTTACTACTTGTGAATATAAGTTCATAACGATTAGGTGAAATTCCCTTATATCCTAGCATCAAATTCATGCATGCAAACTAAGTGTCGACCCTCAATCAACATACAAGAATGAGTTTTAATTCACATAGATAAGCAAATTGAAATCACAACTTATGAAACGCAATTAAAAGTAATCAAATCATATAGCAAGCATAATCATGGTTTCGAATACCCCCCTAGCCAAGGGGGGTTTAGTTCCTCATACTTGCAAATAAACAAAGATAAATAAATTTAAACATTAAAACAAAGATAGAAAACACCTAGAAACGCTCCACAATCCAAGCTCCTTGAATGGCATGCACGGCTCCAAGTTGTCTTCCTTCTTCTCCTTGCAAACTCACGGCACACAAGGTATGTTTGGGTGAATGGTGTAGTGAAAATATGGTAGAGGATGGTGACTAAATGGTGCAGCAAAAGATGGTATTTATAGGCTGAAATTCGCAGCCCCTATGTAGCAAAGGAAAAGGATTTAAAAGCCTAATTTGTATAGGATAATAACACACAATCCTTGAAGGAAAAGGTTAAGGCTTTTAGAAACCAAGGGGGAAAGGAATAATCAGGTTTCTAGAAGTTCTAGAAAGGTTTGGGGCGTCACTTTTGTAGGACAAGGGATAAGGCCTTCTAGAAAGGTTGTTTTGTGGCTGATTTCTTAAAAAAACAAGGGATAAGGTGTGGCACCTTTGTAGGAGTGGATAAGGGCTTCTAAAAACCAATTTTAATGTGTCCTAATCTAGTTAGAAACCCTCCTAAGTGGCTGAAATGTGGATAGTTTAGGATTAGGATAAGATAGGATAGGATAAGGTTTGTTTGGATAAGATAAGCTAAGATAAGGTTATGGATGAGGTTTTGGATAAGATTCCTTCTCTTGAGCTGATTCTTTGACTTTAACTCTTCTTCTTCACATGGGAAACCTTGCTTGAGTAGGAAACTTCATGTGTCTAGGAATCCATCTTCAATTAGGACTCCTACATTGATTAGGAATCCTTCTTTATTTAGGAATCCTTCATTTAAGCCCTTTCCTACTTCAACTAGGAAACTTTGTATCTTCAATTCTTCAACTTCAAAACACATTCCTAGCTTCATCAATCCTTCAAATTCGTCCATCCCTTGTGCTACATATGCATGAACTCCATTCTAGCCCAATTTTGCTCCAAAATGCTCCAAATTGCTTCCTTTTGCTCACTTTGTCTCTAAAACCTGAAAACACATGAAAATAGCTTAAAAGACTAATTTAACTAAAAAAACACAACATAAATGCATAAGAACTAACTAACTAAGGCGCATAAATATGCTCCTATCAAATTCCCCCACACTTAGCTTTTGCTAGTCCTCGAGCAAAACAAAACGAAACAAAGTAAATAAACGAAACAAAACGAGTAAAACACAACCTAAACCTTCCAACAATCGCCTCAGGGATTTCCAATGCACATGACATGTTAAAAATCATCATTCCCACAGATTTTAGCCATCTTTACGCTTAAGCACATACTTAATCATAGTCACTACTTATTAGTTCACAAATAACCAATTAAAACGATGTTTTGAATGTAGTAACATGCCTTAGAGAATTTGCTCAATTCCTTAATAGATATGCACTCAATTTTCACACAGAATTTCTGACTACACACCCTATACTAGTTATATGTGAGAAGATTGATGTAAATATGAAAACGAATGCTCACATATATGTATGACAAAGGAAGCACTTTCCGGAGTTAACAACATGTTTAAATATGATCTCATGAATGGAATGCTACTACTTAGATGCGAGAACCAGTGACACCATATGCTCATACCAATGTTAAACTCCACAAATTGAAACACATAACACTCAAGATTAAAGTAAAGGGTTGTAACGGGGCTTGGGGTATTGGCTAACAAAGAAGGGTAAAGGATAAACAAACGTTCTTAAAACAATAGTAAGCAAAGCAATGAAATTGACACTTAGAATTCACTTTAGAGTGCAGAAAACAACTTTAAACACAAAGGGGAATACGCATGCATATTTAGGGTCAAATGCAACTTTTTGGACCCTTTCTTCAACAATCAACACTTTAGAACTCTTTTTCACATCTTTTCAACTCTTTTTTCATACTTTTCACATTTTTTCTTTTTCTTTTTCTATTTCCACGAATTTCATTTTTTTTCTTCTTTTTCATGCCTCATTCAAGACTTTGGCACACCCACAACAAAACTCACTTCCCCCACACTTATTTTCTGCCAATAATGACCAAAAGGAATTCATTTTGAGTCATTTATTACTATGCTTCAAGAACAAAGGTATGGATGGTCCTAATCTAGGCTAGGTAAGGATAATGTGGGTTAACAAACAACATAGGCTAAACAAGGCTCAACGGGGTTAAACCTACAAAAACAAATGCATGGAATGAAGGCTTTTTGGCTATGGTGGTACTACTAAACAACTTCATCTTGAATATGTGTTATGCAATTCAATAACATGTTTTGAATGACATTGGCATGAGTTCTAGTGTTTGGAACTAAATGATGAAACGCCTTCTAAGTAGTAACCAAGCAAAGAATAATGAGATCATGCAACGACTTTAGAAAACAAGAATGCACGGATTTTAACTCTCCAAATAAACATTTAGGCTCAAGTCTCACAAGGTTGTAGTGTTTGTTTGAGTTCCTTCCTTCAAGCATGTTACAAAAACTGATTTTTTTTCTTTATGATTACATGTGAAGTCATAAGTTATAACCACAACCAAGCATAAACCAAAGAGTAAATCAAACTTTCATCCATGTTTATAACTCTCTTTAACAATCATGCAATTACAAACCGAATCCTCATCATTGTGTTGGAAGGTACCCTAAGACACAAACAAACACACAAAAACAACTTTAAAACGACTCTTTTTGGGTTTTTTCAAAACTTTTTCTATTTTTTTTCTTGAATTTTCGGATTTTTTGGTAAAGCCACATAAAAACACATCAAAACTTTCTAAAAACACTTAAAAACAATGAAAAACAACCTTTGAAATGTTAGGTGGTAAAATCCTACGAATTTGACACAAAAACACTTTGTTTACCCCCCACACTTAAACCAAACATTGTCCTCAATGTTTCAAACATAGACTCACACAAAAACAAGCAAATATCACAACTAACAAACATGACAAATATGGCAAAGTAAAAGCAATAAAGAGTAGGGTTTAGAAACGCAAATCTGATTATGATGCCGGAGCTTCCTAGGTCCTCTTTAGTTGCATGGGTTGCCTCCCAAGAAGCGCTTGCTTTAACGTCTTCCAGCCGGACGATGCTCCATTAAAGGTTTATGGAACCCCACAGCATGGAGGGGTGTTTCCACAACCTGACCTACGAAATACTTCATTCTTTGGGTCCTTGAATGGGATGGGATAATGATCCTTTCTTATTGTCATGTTTTGCTTCTCTAAATCAACACGAACTCTCCCACCACGTTGTCTTCGATTAGGTACCTGCACCATACAAGGTAACAACCTATTAGTTGAAATGGGAATCGAAATTGGAATAGGTGGCTTACCTTTGTACGGCAAAGAAGTGGTAGCATTATGGACAAATGCACAAGGGTTGCATTTAGGCAGATTTGATGATTTCAAGGTTGGGGCCGTGCACTCTTTGTTGTTCACTCCAATTCCTTCCTCGATGGTGGGTTGTGGTACATTCTTCTTGACTAGTGTTGAACATTCCTGCCCTATATTTTCAATTACATTAATAGCACAACAAGAACGAACATCATTAGTATTCTCAACCGATTCAGAAACCTTAAAGTTAATCATATCACCACCAAAGGCCATAGTTACTGCTCCCTTGGCCACGTCAATCTTGGTTTGAGTTGTTTTCATGAAAGGACGTCCAAGTAAGAGTGGTGATGATGGAGAGTGTACCGAATCTTCCATGTCAAGCACATAAAAATCTGTAGGAAAAATCAAATGGTCTACCTGCACCAAAACATCCTCCAAAACTCCTTTGGGGTATGCATTAGATCGATCGGCTAATTGAATAATAACACCATCATTTTTAAGCTTTCCTAGATTCATGGATGCATAAACAGAATATGGCATGACATTTATAGATGCACCTAAATCTAACATAGCATTATCAAACCTCGCATTGCCAATAACACAAGGGATAGTGAAACTACCTGGATCTTTGCATTTAGGTGGTAACTTTCTTTGCAACAATGCAGATACATTCTCACTTACGTGTACCACCTCTTTCTCCCGAATCCGTTTCCTTGTTGTACAAAGCTTCTTCAAAAACTTGGCATACTTCGGGATTTGCTTTATAGCATCGAGGAGAGGGATATTCACATGCACCTTTCTAAACGTCTCAAGAACGTCTTGTTCCTCTTCTTCGTTCTTGGCTTGCAAAAATCTGCTAGGAAAGGGTACATCCGGAGGAATAACATTAGAATTAACTTGAATTATACCTTCCTTACCCTTATTGGCCGAATTGGATAGCCTTGGTGGTTGCGGCAAGGATTGCTCAATCCTTGCCGTGGCCTTTGCTTGGTCCATCTCCTCAATTTGCATCTTCTCGTCCTCCTTGGGGGCAGATTTGGATGGTTTTGGCTCGGTTCCTACTTCTTTTCCGCTTCTTAGCGTGATAGCCTTTGCAGATTCGAATCCACCTTTCGGATTGACCACCGTTGAGCTAGGCAACCTTCCTTGCTCACGAAATTGCCCTATGAACTCGGCAATTTGTCCCACTTGCTTCTCCAAGTTGTCCACCCTCCTATCTTGGATTTGCCTCTCTTTGGCTTGAGTTTGGACTTCTTGCGTCAAAGTAGTAAGTAACTGAAAAATCTTATCATTATCACTTGAATTACCTGCATTGCTTTGGGCAGGTTGTGCTTGGGCTTGTGGTGGTGCCAACGGCTTTTGATAGAAACCCTGGGGTTGTTGCCTAAATCCGCTTTGTTGTTGGCCTTGTTGGGGGTCTCGCCAGTTGAAATTCGGATGATCACGCCAACCGGGATTGTAAGTATTGGAAAACGGATCACCACGTGATTGGTATTGGTTGCCATATCCCACAACATTAAGTGTCTCCCACCCTCCATTCTCTATCAATTGGGGGCACTTGTCCGTAGGATGTCCTTGCATGGAACATACACCACACGCACTTACATTTTGAACTTTTGGCCCTTCCACAACCTGAGAAAGCAAAGTAGTAAGGTTAGCCATTTGATTTTGAAGTTCGGTTATGGCACTTACCTCATTCACTTGGTGTTGTCGTGGGGTGCCTCTTTGTCCAACACCTTCGTATTGTTGAGCGTTCAACGCTCGATTAGCAATCAAAGTCTTTGCTGCCGTGGGTGTCTTGTCCACCAACGCTCCTCCCGCCGAGGCATCTAGCATTTGTCGTTCAATTGGTAGAAGTCCCTCGTAGAAGTATTGTAGAAGAAGCTCCTCCTTCATTTGATGTTGTGGACAAGAAGCAACAAGAGATTTAAAACGTTCATAATATGTAGGAAAAGACTCACCTTCTTCTTGTTGAATTCCACTTATCCTTTTTCGTAGGAGGATGACTCGAGAAGTTGGGAAAAACTTCTCCAAGAAAGCTCGCTTCATGCTTTCCCAAGATGTGACCGTTCCGGGAGCTAATTCATACAACCAATCTTTCGCCTTTTCCATGAGAGAAAAGGGAAAGGCCTTCATCTTCAATATACTCCCGTCGACATTGATTGGAGTCATGCTTGAACACACCACCTCGAACTCTTTCAAGTGCTTGTTAGGATCCTCCATGGACAACCCATGGTACTTCGGAATATGGTGTAGCAAACTTGACTTTAACTCGAATTCCTCGGTCTTTCCTTGGGCAGCCGCCGGATATTGAATACATAGAGGTGCGGCATTGTCCAATCCCGAAGCTGAGAGCTCCTTGATTGTACGATTGTCTTGTCCCATGACTGTCTCAACTTCACCCACTTGTGCCGTGGGTTCCTCTTCCTAAATCTCAACTTCGGCTTCCGAATTTGAACTTGATTCACTAGGTTCTGGATTCTTCCTCTTTCGTCTCAACTCTCGTTCAAAATCGTCGTCAAAGTCCAATATGTGTTCACGAACCGGATGAGAGCTCCGAGTCATAAACTAGTACCTAAAAACACAAAACAAAAACAAAGTCAAAATCTGGACACAAATAAAACAAATTGAAATAAAACAATCCAAGGGATTAGCAACTTTGCTAATCCCCAGCAACGGCGCCAAAATTTTGATGTGAAAATTATGTTGACACTCAAATTAACCCTCTTTTTATCAATTGTAGCAAGTATGTAAGTAGGGATCGTTCTAGGCCGGGGATTAGGAGGGATTGCAAAATCACTTGGAATTGACTCAACTATGTAAAAACAAGTTTGAAACACTAAACTAGACTCAAAGAATGCAAAACTAAACTTTAAAACACTAAAACAAACCAAAAGACTCAAAACAGCAAGTAAACACTCAAAACTGCCTTGAAACCACTTTCTGGGCAGTTTTGGACACTAGGGAAGAATTTGGACGAAAATTGGTTTAAACTTGACTCAAGACACCTAAAAACACAAACTAAATGGGTTTCTAACTAATATGACACTTAAAACTAAAGGGGGATTGATTTTGGACGAATTTTGAAAACAAAACAAAACTTTGTAAATTGAAAAGACTTTAAAACGAATTTGGTTTAAATGGATGGATGGAAGGCTAGCTAAGGGGTTCATCTCCACACATGTCACACTTGCATATAAAACGATCTCTAATTGCTTTTCAATAAACCATGAATTCCCAACGCCCCAAGTTAATTAGGTCCGCTTAAATTAACCTTCAGATTTTTCTAATGTTATTGAATTGGATGATTGCATACGACAACCCAAAGCATTCCCCACAAGTCCCCTACATGATTGCATAATAGAGATACAAGCAAGAATCATTAAGTTCTATGAAAACCATAAGCATTGACGAAGCACTTGTTACTATGATTGCATGAAACTTATGCCAAGAATTTACTTAACACGATTGTGATCAACAACCTTTACTACTTGTGAATATAAGTTCATAACGATTAGGTGAAATTCCCTTATATCCTAGCATCAAATTCATGCATGCAAACTAAGTGTCGACCCTCAATCAACATACAAGAATGAGTTTTAATTCACATAGATAAGCAAATTGAAATCACAACTTATGAAACGCAATTAAAAGTAATCAAATCATATAGCAAGCATAATCATGGTTTCGAATCCCCCCCTAGCCAAGGGGGGTTTAGTTCCTCATACTCGCAAATAAACAAAGATAAATAAATTTAAACATTAAAACAAAGATAGAAAACACCTAGAAACGCTCCACAATCCAAGCTCCTTGAATGGCATGCACGGCTCCAAGTTGTCTTCCTTCTTCTCCTTGCAAACTCACGGCACACAAGGTATGTTTGGGTGAATGGTGTAGTGAAAATATGGTAGAGGATGGTGACTAAATGGTGCAGCAAAAGATGGTATTTATAGGCTGAAATTCGCAGCCCCTATGTAGCAAAGGAAAAGGATTTAAAAGCCTAATTTGTATAGGATAATAACACACAATCCTTGAAGGAAAAGGTTAAGGCTTTTAGAAACCAAGGGGGAAAGGAATAATCAGGTTTCTAGAAGTTCTAGAAAGGTTTGGGGCGTCACTTTTGTAGGACAAGGGATAAGGCCTTCTAGAAAGGTTGTTTTGTGGCTGATTTCTTAAAAAAAACAAGGGATAAGGTGTGGCACCTTTGTAGGAGTGGATAAGGGCTTCTAAAAACCAATTTTAATGTGTCCTAATCTAGTTAGAAACCCTCCTAAGTGGCTGAAATGTGGATAGTTTAGGATTAGGATAAGATAGGATAGGATAAGGTTTGTTTGGATAAGATAAGCTAAGATAAGGTTATGGATGAGGTTTTGGATAAGATTCCTTCTCTTGAGCTGATTCTTTGACTTTAACTCTTCTTCTTCACATGGGAAACCTTGCTTGAGTAGGAAACTTCATGTGTCTAGGAATCCATCTTCAATTAGGACTCCTACATTGATTAGGAATCCTTCTTTATTTAGGAATCCTTCATTTAAGCCCTTTCCTGCTTCAACTAGGAAACTTTGTATCTTCAATTCTTCAACTTCAAAACACATTCCTAGCTTCATCAATCCTTCAAATTCGTCCATCCCTTGTGCTACATATGCATGAACTCCATTCTAGCCCAATTTTGCTCCAAAATGCTCCAAATTGCTTCCTTTTGCTCACTTTGTCTCTAAAACCTGAAAACACATGAAAATAGCTTAAAAGACTAATTTAACTAAGAAAACACAACATAAATGCATAAGAACTAACTAATTAAGGCGCATAAATATGCTCCTATCAGAACCCTAAAGTTGTTACCGAGTGCACTAAGGTAGCCTACGGTTTCCGAAAGACTACCTATGGCTTGCCCTTCAAGCAGTAAGGTAAACTTATTGAACCACACATTTTTGTGAAAGCTTAAACAATTTAGCGTGCATACACGAAGCTTTATCCATTGCCGACATGCTATGCAGTCGATAAGTTTCACCTCTGCCAAAGCGCAAAATGATCGTTTAGTTCTACTCTAATTCCTAAAGTGTTGTGATACTTCCTACACAACCCACGAAATTGGTTACATAAAGAGCAATGAGTTCTCTTGGACCTTTGTTTACGACATTCCATACAACTGTGTACTTTTGATACAAAAGGTTAGCGAATTTCGAGACCCAAAAATCTTTAGTATGTTGTGATGCAGGACACACAGCTCAAAGGATTGAAGAAATCCAAGGTTAACAGCCAAGTGGACACGCGAACTCGTCTGCTTCTATAAGTAAGGGGTTGGCAACCCTATGACTAACAACTTTGTAAAGTTCTACACCAACACCCACGGCTGCATAGGCTACGTGGGCCTGTATGCTTATAAAAATGTAGCACGCCTGCTGCTGGTCTATAAGTCAAAGGTTGGGCGTGAATAAAAAAACGAAGATGAAGAAAAATGAAGGAAGCAAGTTTATTAAATTTTCTTGCAAAATTGATAAACAACTAGCAAAGGCCGAAGAAGTTCAAGCAAAGCAAAAAAAAAAAAAAAAAAAACCAAGGAAAACAAAGAAAATCCTAAAGGCTACCTAGAAGACTACTCTTTAGTAGCTTGAGCATGCCACGACTACTCGATCGCCACACCTTTAGCAACTCCAACCCTCCTAGAGGCGGCATCATCCGGTGCTTCACCCTCGGCTACCCCAGCTTGGGCACCAACTTCTCCAACTACTTCACCAATGGAATCCTCGAAAGTAAAGGCAAGCAAGTCGTCTAGAGAAATAGATAAGTCTCGAAGTCTTTTCCAGCAAACTTGAAGTCAGATGGCCTACCAAAGAGATAATCTACATAACCCAGCTTATAGAAATCAGACCAACACGGACGCGCTGCAGCTCATCCACTTCCTTCTTTAGACTTGCGTTGATCATCAATGCTTTTTCAAGTTCCAACACTTAAGGTTCAAGCCTATCGACGATTTTCTTGAAATGGATCACTTGATTATAAGTAGCAATCAACTTTTCATCCTTTGCATAAGCAGCAGAACGAAATTCTAAGACGGCATGCTCAAGATCTTGAATCTGAGGTATGTAATAACCAATCTCCTTCTCTGGACTTTCATACTTAACTTGGATCATGTCAAGCCTAGTCTTCAATTCAACAATCTCTTGGCAAGTCGTCTCAAGCTGTAGAGAAGTGGGGCCAGAGATATTAGACCACTTCAAAGCAATGAGCTCAGATTCGCGTTGGATTCGTTATTTGGGCTCCAAAACAGGCCACTAAACTTCTCTCCACGTTTGAATAAGGGTCAGCTCCAAAAATGGCATGTTTTAACTTCTTTTGCCTTCAAATTGATCATAAAGTACATGTAACTGCACACTAACACAAAATAAGGTGAAATGCAACAAGTTTAACTCAAAAACATCACAAAGAGACTAAAAATGGATGGTATAAATGCATGAAAGATATGAGTTATCAAATACCGCCAAATCTGGTTTTTGCTAGTCCTCGAGCAAAACTATAACTAAAAACAAACAAAAACAATAAAATCTAACAATACCACTTTCGCTGGCTAAACGATTGCACTGAGCATGTGCAACGAGTTGATAACTCATATATTTCATGCATTTATACCATCTATTTCTAGTCTCTTTGTGATGTTTTTGAGTTAAATTAGTTGCATTTTACCTTATTTGTGTTAGTGTGCAGTTACATGTACTTTAGGATCAATTTGAAGACAAAAGAAGTGAAAACATGCCATTTTTTGGGTTGACCTTTATTCAAACGTGGAAAGAAGTTTAGTGGCCTGTTTTGAAGCCGAAATAAATAATTCAAGACGAATCTGGCTTGTTAGAAGACCAGGAGCAGAATGGGAGAGGAATTGGAATATCTAACCTAATTTGGAGGAGCTAAATAAGGACAAACGTCAAAACTTTGGCTTAATGGTTGGGATCACCTTGCAATCAGCTACAACCCCAATTAGCATACAAAGACTAGGGTTTCAGATCACTTTTACACAAGCCCCCATTGGGTCACCCAGAGCTCTCTCTCTTCTCTTTCTTTGGCCTTTCTTCTAGAAACAAAAACCCTATTTCCCTTCGCCATCCACCACCACCGAAGAAACCATGCAGCCGCGCTGCTTTTGAAGGATTTCCATATCAGAATTACTTCAAGGGGATTTCTTCTATGAACTTTAATTTCACTCATTTTGTTCTTGATATTTATATATTATGTAATTAAGTTCATAGCTGGGGATTTCGATGTAGCCGTGCAAAACTACTCTTTATTATTAAGTTAAAGTATTCAAATTACCAAACTGTGTTGTTGTTTCATTCACTGATTTTATAGTTTAATTTGTTTGATAATCTTAATGTTTGATCACCATTGAGGCTACTTAAGAATATTTTGATCAATGTTATAGTACACATCATGCTTAATTTTGGTAGACATGTGAATGAATCAAGAAACTGCTATGCATACATCCTGCCATGTGATTTCTTTGGTTCTTTGAAGTTTTCTTGTTCTTAATGGATTCTTACTTGCTAATCTAAATTGAACATTACAAATAGGTTGTAGATTAGGAGTACTTGTTCACAACCACACATCAAATGGATGATCATAAATAAGTAAAACGAACCCTAGTTACAGATTGGAAAGTTGAATGGTTTTGACTTAATTTTAATGGAATTGACTTGTAATGGTGAAATTGGTATCCCTAGTTCTGTTCCCATCGTTTCTGAATCAATTTGTCATTCATCTTTATCTTGTCTTGCATTTTAAGTTACTTTAGTTTTCAAAACAAAAAACTAAATTCAGTTTTCATTTTCATTGCTTACATAGATTTTAGCAATCCTTACTCTTGAGCTTATACGTAACTGCAGTAACCACTCACTAGCTCTCATTTAATCAATTAAACAACATTTGAAAGTAGTAACATGCCTTAGAGAATTCACTCAATTCCTCACCGGATATACTCTTTATTTTCACATAGATTTTTTTACTACACTCCCTATACTATGTATATGTGAGAAAATTGATGTAAACACGTAGACTAGCAATCATATATCAAAGATGACACTTTCTGAAATTATTAATACAAAAATGTATACAATCCCATGAATGGAATGCCACTACTTAGAAGCGAGAACCAGGGATTCCATATGCTTGTACCAATTTCAAACTCCACATATTGAATCACATAACAATCAAGATAAAAGTCTAAGGGTTGTAATGGGGCTAAGGTATTGGCTAACAAAGAAAGGTGATAAGAGCATATTTATGCGACTTAGTTAGCTTGTTCTTGTGCATTTATGTTGTTATTTCTTAGTTAATTTAGTATTTCAAGCTATTTTTGTGTGTTTGTAGGTCCAAAGGGTTAAAGAGGCAAAGAAGTGCATTTTGGATCTTTTTGGAGCAATTTTGAGCATGGAATGGATAGCTTATGAATGGAGCAAGGTGGATGGACGAAATTGAAGACCAAAAGGGGCTAGAAGTCAAGAGAAGTCAGAATGGAAGCTTAGAAGACAAGGAAAGACACAATTCAACCTATTCCTACAAAGGTGGTGCCTTGTCCCCTTTGTGTTTTCCTACTTGTCCCCTCCTTGTGTAGCATTTTCCCTTGCCACGTTTCCTAATTCCTAAACCATGTAAAACCTTTCCCTTCTTCTCTAAGACAACTTGGGACACCTAAATTCCTGTCCTAATGAAGTGCCGCATCTTTTCCTTGAACTTTCACTTCCTTGCCGCACAAGGGAGACCATTCCTTTTCCTATTTTCTGCCATAAATCACTTTCCCTTTCTCTAAAGATCCTTGCTGCATATCCCCTTCACTTTTCCCTTAGGATTCTGATTTTATTTCCTTTTTCTAGTGGATTTGAATTAATTTCTGTTAACCAAAATAAGTTAAGGTTTTGATTTCCTAAAACCTTAAATAGAACCCTTTTGCCGCACACAAGGGGATTCATTCATCATCATTCACTTCCATACATAATTCCAGCTCCCATACAAACCACCACTAAAACCTTCACCCAACCCTTGTGCTGCAACAAAGAGAAGAAGGAGGACCCTTGGAGTGCGTGCTATTCAAGTTTGGATTGCTGGATCATTCTTAGGTGTTTTCAATCTTTTGTGTTTCAATGTCTAAATTTATGTATCTTTTGCGAACATGAGGAGCTAAACCCCTTTTAGCCAGGGGGGAATTTGAAACCATGATCATATTTGCAATATGAATTGATTACTTCCAGTTGTGATTCTATGAATCATGAATGCAATTTACTTAACTATTTGATTGATAACTTATTCTTGTTTGTGGATTAAGGATGCATACTTAGTTTGCATGCATGAATTTGATGCTAGAATACAAGGGAGTTTCACCTAATTGTTATGAACTTGTATTCATAAGTAGTGGAGGTTGCTAGTCACAATCGTGTTAAGTGGATTCCTAGCAGGAGTATCATGCTCATCATAGTTACGAATGCTTTGTCAATGCTTATGATTTTCATAACACTTAATGATCTTTGATTGTATCTCTATTATGCTGCTCATGTAGGGAACTTTTGAAGAATAATTTGGATTGCCGATGCGTTTGATGCGAAATATATTAAGCACACAAATTAAACCCTCTTTTGTCAAATTGTAGTAGAGATGTAAGTAGGGATCGTTCTAGACCGGGGATTAGGAGGGATTGCTAAACACTTGGAAACTGACTTAAACACTCAAAAACAAAGTTTAAAACACTAAACTAGACTCAAAGAATGCAAAACTAAAGGTTAAAACGCTTAAACAAACCTAAAACTCAAAACAGCAACTAGAAGGCTCAAAACTGCCTAAAAATCACTTTCTGGGCAGTTTTGAGCACCTACACTAATTTGGACGAAATTTGATGAAAACTTGAATCAAAATACTTAGAAACACAAATCAAA
This sequence comes from Malus sylvestris, assembly GCF_916048215.2. Taxonomy (NCBI): domain Eukaryota; kingdom Viridiplantae; phylum Streptophyta; class Magnoliopsida; order Rosales; family Rosaceae; genus Malus; species Malus sylvestris. The sequence goes on from NC_062267.1 coordinate 17,149,161, forward strand.
ATACTTTCTAACTAATCTAAGACTTCAAATGAGAGGGGGATTTGTTTTGGACGAAAATTTAACACAAAACAGAAACTTTAATTAGCACAGATTGTAAAAACGATTTTGGTGAAATAGATGGATAAAAGGCTAGTTAGGAGGTTCTTCTCCACACATGTCACACTTGCAAACAAAACGATTTTCAGTTGTTCTTCCAATAAATTATAAATACTCAACGCCCCAGATTAACCGTGAATTGCACTAATTAACCCTCAGTTTTTCCACAAGTTATTAAGTTGGATGATTGCATACGACAACCCAAAACATTCCCTACAAGTTCCCTACATGAATTGCATAATAGAGATACAAGCAAGAATCATTACGTTCTATGAAAAACATAAGCATTGACGAAGCATTTGTTACTATGAATTGCATGAAACTTATGCTAAGAATTCATTCAACGCGATTGTTTTCAAGCGATCTTCACTACTTGTGATTATAAGATTGTAACTATTAGGTGAAACTCCCTCATAATCTAGCATCATATTCATGCATGAAAACTAAGCGTGCACTCTCAATCAACATACATAAATAAGTATCAATCAAACAGATGAACGAATTGAATCCACAACTTATGAAATAACAACTGAATGTAATCGAATCAAATTGCAAGCATGTACATGGTTTCGAATTACCCCCCAACTAAGGGGGTTTAGTTCCTCATACTCACAACACAAAGTTTATTGAATTGAAACATTGAAACATAAGAAAGATCACACCTAAAAATTCCAGCAATCTAAATTGCACAGCAGGAACATCTAAGAACCTTCCTCCTCTTCCTTGGTTGCGGCACAGGGGTTTGTGATGGTTTTTGGGGGTTATGGATGGTGTAGAATGGTGGAAAAGTGTGTAGGATAGGTGTATGGGACGGCTAGGGTGGTTTTGGGTCAGAAAATATGGTGAATGATGAAGGATAGGTGCTGTTGAAGATGGGGAATGGTTTCTGGCGTGAAGGATTAATTTCTGGATTATGGAGAGGGTTGTCATTCGGCCAAGGGAGGTAAAACATATATATATAGGCAGCCAAACCCTAAAGAAATCAGATTAGACAAATGGGCTAGGGTTTAGGTGCGGCTAGGGTTAGGAAATCCACCAAAAACTAGGGTTTCTAGAACATTAGGTGCGGCATGGGCTTAGGGTAAGTAATCAGATTTTTTTCATGTGAACAAGGCCTAGGTGCGGCTGATTAAGTGGGCTAGGGTTAGGGTTAGGTGCGGCATAGGTCCAAGAGGCAAAGATGGGTCATCCAAAAGCCCAAAGCCGAGAATAGAAACTCTCGAAATTGGAAACCTCCAAGAATAGAAACTTCCAACTTTAGAAACTTTGGTTTCCAATTCCGAATTCTTAGTTCATCACTTTCATTTCTTCATTCTTAAGCTTCTTTGACCTTCAAACTCGTCCATTCCTCGTGCTCCATTTGCATACACCACATTCCAGCTCACTTTTTGCTCCAAAAGCTCCAAATTGCATCATTTCGTGTAATATGTCCTTTAACCCTGAAAACACATGAAAGTAGCTTAAAAGACTACAAGTTAGAATCATATGAATATGCATCGCAAACAAATTATTCCTAACAAGTTCTCTATATGAACAGCATGATAAAGATACAAGTTAGAATCATTACGTTCCTTGGAAATCATAAGCATCGACAAGGCATTCGTAACTATGAAAAGCATGATACTCTTGCCAGGAATCTACTTAACACGATCGTGACTAGCGACCTTCACTACTTGCGAATATAAATTCATAACGATTAGGTGAGACAAACTTATATCCTAGCACCAAATTCAAGCATGCAAATTAAGCATGCACTCTCAATCAACATACAAGAATAAGTTATAAATCCAACGGTTAAGCAAATTGTATTCACGACATAAGATAGAAAACACCTAAAATTGTTCAACAACTCAGATTGAAGTGCCAAACAATTTGTAGAGAATCTGTCCTCCTTGTTGCTTGCGGCAGATTGTATGGTGATGCTTCTTGGATTGTTTTGATGACGTAGAATGGGTTATGGAGGGTGTAGGGTCACGGCAAGGCTTGGGGATGGTGTATGGGTGTTGTGTGGAAGGTGTGGAGATGAAGAATGGTGGTAGAAATCGGCTGGAATGAAGGAAAGGTGCGGCAAGATGGGAAATAGGGTTTTGGACGAATTTCTGAATATGGAGAGGGTGTTATTCGGCCAAGGGAGGTAAAACACATATATATAGGCAACCAAACCCTAAAGAAATCAGGTTAGACAAATGGGCTAGGGTTTAGGTGCGGCTAGGGTTAGGAAATCCACCAAAAACTAGGGTTTCTAGAACATTAGGTGCGGCATGGGCTTAGGGTAAGTAATCAGATTTTTTTCATGTGAACAAGGCCTAGGTGCGGCTGATTAAGTGGGCTAGGGTTAGGGTTAGGTGCGGCATAGGTCCAAGAGGCAAAGATGGGTCATCCAAAAGCCCAAAGCCGAGAATAGAAACTCTCGAAATTGGAAACCTCCAAGAATAGAAACTTCCAACTTTAGAAACTTTGGTTGCCAATTCCGATTTAGGAAAGATCAACCCAAAATGGAAACTTTTAGGCTTAGCTTTCCTACTTCAGGTAGGAAACCTCAAATCTCGAACTCTTCAATTTCAACCCAACCTTGTGTTCCAAGCATGTCCTTTTCATTCCAAGCTCACTTTTTGCTCCAAAAGCTCCAAATTGCATCATTTCATGTAATATGTCCTTTAAACCTGAAAACACATGAAAGTAGCTTAAAAGACTACTTTAACGAAGAAAACATAACAAAGATACATAAAAACTAGCTAACTAAGGCGCATAAATATGCTCCTATCAAATTCCCCCACACTTAGCTTTTGCTAGTCCTCGAGCAAAACAAACAAAAGAAAGAAAACGAAACGAAACAAACTAACCAAAACAAACCTAAACCTTCCAACGTTTGCCTCAGGGATTTCCAATGCACATGACATGTTAAAGATTGCTATCCCCACAGATTTGAGTCATCTTTACACAAGCACATACTTAATTAAAGCCACCACTTACTAGTTCACAAGTAATCAATTAAAACAATGCTTTGAATGTAGTAACATGCCTTAGAGAATTCCCTCAATTCCTTACAAGATATACACTCTATTTTCACTCAGATTTTCTAACTCCACACCCTACACTAGTCATATGTGAGAAGATTGATGTAGATATGAAAACGAATGCTCACATATATGTTTCACAAAGAACGCAATTTCTAGAGTTAAGAAGCATGTTTAGATATGATATCATGAATGGAATGCTACTACTTAGATGCGAGAACCAGTGACACCATATGCTCATACCAAATTCAAACTCCACAAATTGAAACACATAACACTCAAGGTAGAAGTTAAGGGTTGTAATGGGGCTTAGGTTGTTGGTTAACAAGGAAAGGATAGGGAAAACAAACGTTCTTCAAGCAATAGTAAGCAAAGCAATGAAATTGAGACTTAGAATTCACTTAGATTGCAGAAATTAACTTTAAAACACAAGGGGAAGACTTAAACAACTCCTTAGGGCCGAATTCATTGTTTTGGACCCTTACTTCAACAAACAATACTTTGGAACTCTTTTTCTCTTTTTTTTTTCAAACTGTTTTTTCATACTTTTCACACTTTTTTTCTTCATTTTTTTCTTTTTCCACGAAATTTTTTTTTTCTTTTCTTTGCCGTGCCTATGGCACACAATTCCTCATGAAAAATACTTCCCCCACACTTGGTTTCTGCCAACATAGATCAAAAGGAATTCAATTCGAATCATGCTTTACTATACTTTAAGAACAAGGGTATGGATGGTCCTAAACTAGGCTAGGTGAGGATAATGTGGGTTAACAACAACATAGGCTAAACAAGGCTCAACGGGGTTAAAACCTACAAAACATAATGACATAGGGGATTCATGGCTTTTTGGCTAAGGTGGTGGTCACTACACAACTTCATCTTGAATATGTGTTATGCAAATCAATAACATGCTTTGAATGAAATGGGCATGAGTTCTAGCATTTGGAACTAAATGATGAAACGCCTTCTAAGTAGCAACCAAGCAAGGAATAATGAGATCATGCAACGACTTAGAAAACAAAGAATGCACAGATTTTAACTCTCCAAATAAGCGTTTAGGCTCAAGTCTCACAAGGTTGTAGCGTTAGTTTGAGTTCCTTCCTTCAAGCATGTTACAAAAACTGATTTTTTTTCTTTTATGATTGCATGTGAATTCATAAGTTATAACCACAACTAAGCATAACAAAGAGTAAATCAAACTTTCATCCATGTGAATCACTCTCTTTAACAGCCATGTAATTACAAACCGAATCCTCATCATTGTGTTGGAAGGTACCCTAAGACACAAACAAACACACAAAAACAACTCTTTTTGGGTTTTTAAAACAAATTTTTCAAATTTTTATGTAATTTTCGGATTTTTACTTCAAAACACACTAAAACACATCAAAACTGCTCAAAAACACTTAAAAACAGCAAGGAACAAGTCTTCAAGTTTAGGGTGATAAAATCCCACGAATTTGCATCTAAAACACTTAGTTACCCCCCCCCACACTTAAATCAAACATTGTCCTCAATGTTTCAAGCATGAAATCACACTAAACAAAAAGAAACACACAAACAGCAACTAAAACAACTAAATAGGCAGATTCAAAATAAATAACAAAGGGAAGAGTTTAGGAACGCAAATCTGGAATTGGGGTGATTCCTTGGTCTTCCTCTGTTGAATTGCATGGGTTGCCTCCCAAGTAGCGCTTTCTTTTACGTCTTGCAGCCGGACAATGCTCCTTTGAAGGTTATTGAACCCCACGACATGGAGGGGTGTTTCCTCTACACCTTGTCCTTCGAACCACTTCATGCATTGGGTCCTTGAATGGAATGGGATAATGATCCTTTCGTAGTGTCGTGTTGTGCTTCTCTAAATCAACACGAACTCTCCCACCATATTGACTTTGATTAGGTACCTGCACCGTACAAGGTAACAACCGATTAATTGAAATGGGAATTGAAATTGGATCAGGTGGCTTACCTAGGTGCGGCATAGGAGTGGGAGTACAATGGACAGATGCACAAAGGTTGCACTCGGCCAAATTTGGTGATTTCAAGGTTGAGGCCGTGCATTCTTTGTTGCTCACTCCAATTCCCTCTTCGATGGTAGTTCGAGGTGCATTCTTCTTGACTAGTGTTGAACATTCCTGCCCTATATTTTCAATTACATTAATGGCACAACAAGAACGAACATCATTAGTATTCTCAATTGATTCAGGAATCTTAAAGTTAATCATATCACCACCAAAGGCCATAGTTACGGCTCCCTTGGCCACATCAATCTTGGTTTGAGCCGTTTTCATGAATGGTCGTCCAAGCAAGAGTGGTGATGGTGGAGAGTGGGTTGAGTCCTCCATATCAAGCACATAGAAATCTGCAGGAAAAATCAAATGGTCTACCTGCACCAAAACATCTTCCAACACTCCCTTGGGATATGCATTAGATCGATCGGCTAATTGAATTATAACGCCATCATTTTTAAGTTTTCCTAGATTCAGAGATGCATAAACAGAATATGGCATGACATTAATTGATGCACCTAGATCTAGCATAGCATGTTCAAATCTTGTATTACCAATTACACAAGGGATTGTGAAACTACCTGGATCTTTGCATTTAGGTGGTAGCTTCCTTTGCAACATTGCAGAGACATTCTCGCTTACATGTACCACCTCCTTCTCCCTAATCCGCTTCCTCGTTGTACAAAGCTTCTTCAAGAACTTGGCATACTTCGGGATTTGCTTGATTGCATCCAAAAGAGGTATGTTAACTTGAACTTTCCTAAATGTCTCTAGAACATCTTTTTCCTCCTCTTCATTCTTGGATTGCAAAAATCTGCTAGGAAAGGGCACATTGGGTGGAATAATGTTAGAATTAACTGAACTTGGACCTTTCTTACCTAGGGTGGACGGATTGGAGGACTTAGGATCAATGGTTGCTTGCGGCAAAGGTTGCTCCACCTTTGCCGTGGGTTGCTTTGGGTTCTCCTCTCCAGATTTCAACGTTTCATCTTCTTTGGGACCTGATTTTGGTGGTGTAGGACCTGCCCCAACTTCTTTTCCACTCCTTAGCATGATTGCATTTGCGGTTTCAAAGCCTCCCTTTGGATTTGGAATGGTGGAACTAGGGAGTTGTCCGGGATCTTGAAACTTACCTACAAACTCGGCAATCTGCCCAATTTGTTTCTCAAGTTGATCCACCCTTCTGTCTTGGTTTTGCATAGCTTTAGCTTGATCTTCCTGCCCATTAGACAACTTAGTTAGTATCTTAAGAAGTGCATCATTGTCAAGAGACGTACCTGAGGCACTTGGGCCGGATTGGGCTTGATTTTGGGGTGGGCCGTAAGTTTTGGGAAAGAACCCCGGGGGTTGTTGCTTTGAGGTTTCCTACTTGAAGTAGGAAAGCTAAGCCTATATGTTTCCATTTTGGGTTGATCTTTCCTAAACCGGAATGGCCTTGCGTTTGAGCAACATTAGAAGGTTCCGAAGCGTTGGAAGACACAAAGAAAGGTGTTAGAATATTTTCTCATCCTTGCACAGCAGGAACATCTAAGAACCTTCCTCCTCTTCCTTGGTTGCGGCACAGGGGTTTGTGATGGTTTTTGGGGGTTATGGATGGTGTAGAATGGTGGAAAAGTGTGTAGGATAGGTGTATGGGACAGCTAGGGTGGTTTTGGGTCAGAAAATATGGTGAATGATGAAGGATAGGTGCTGTTGAAGATGGGGAATGGTTTCTGGCGTGGAGGATTAATTTCTGGATTATGGAGAGGGTTGTCATTCGGCCAAGGGAGGTAAAACATATATATATAGGCAGCCAAACCCTAAAGAAATCAGATTAGACAAATGGGCTAGGGTTTAGGTGCGGCTAGGGTTAGGAAATCCACCAAAAACTAGGGTTTCTAGAACATTAGGTGCGGCATGGGCTTAGGGTAAGTAATCAGATTTTTTTTCATGTGAACAAGGCCTAGGTGCGGCTGATTAAGTGGGCTAGGGTTAGGGTTAGGTGCGGCATAGGTCCAAGAGGCAAAGATGGGTCATCCAAAAGCCCAAAGCCGAGAATAGAAACTCTCGAAATTGGAAACCTCCAAGAATAGAAACTTCCAACTTTAGAAACTTTGGTTGCCAATTCCGATTTAGGAAAGATCAACCCAAAATGGAAACTTTTAGGCTTAGCTTTCCTACTTCAAGTAGGAAACCTCAAATCTCGAACTCTTCAATTTCAACCCAACCTTGTGTTCCAAGCATGTCCTTTTCATTCCAAGCTCACTTTTTGCTCCAAAAGCTCCAAATTGCATCATTTCATGTAATATGTCCTTTAAACCTGAAAACACATGAAAGTAGCTTAAAAGACTACTTTAACGAAGAAAACATAACAAAGATGCATAAGAACTAGCTAACTAAGGCGCATAAATATGCTCCTATCAGCGTTATCCATCCAATTCAATGATATAAGGAAAATCTGAGGGTTAATTTAAGCGTACCTAATTAATCTGGGGTGTTGAGGTTCATGGTTTATTGAAAAGCAATTGGAAATCATTTTGTATGAAAATGTGTCATGTGTGGAGAAGGACCTTCTAGCTAGCTTATCACCCATCCATTTATCCCAAATTCATCCAAAATCTGTCCTAGGTCTTTAGTCACTTGTTTTTACTTAAAATTCGTCCAAAACCCAATTCCCTTTACTTTAGTGTGTCAAATTAGTTAGAATCTATCTTAGTTTGTGTTTTTAAGTGTTTTGAGTCAAGCTAAAATCAATTTTCGTTCAAAGTCATTCCTAGTGTCTAGTTTGAGTCTATATAGTTGTTTTAAGCTATTTTGAGTCTTTCAAGTCTGTTTTGAATCATTAGAGTCTAGTTAAGCGTTTTAAGTTTATTTTTGTGTTTTTGAGTCAGTTTAGAATAGATTAGCAATCCCTTCTAATCCCCGGTCCAACGATCCCTACTTACATCTTTACTACAATTGTCAATAAGAGGGTTTAATTTGTGTGTTAGTTAATTTTCGCATCAAAAGGTTAAGGATAAACAAAGGTTCTTAAAGTGATAGTAAGCAAAGTAATGAAATCATCAATTAGAAATCAACTTTTGATTGTAGCACCCAACTTTAAACACAAAGGGAAGATTCGTACAACTTTAGGGTCTGATTCACATTTTCAGACCCTTCTTCAACAACCATCACTTATGAACTCATTCTCACTTCTTTTCAACCTCTTTTCTTTTCTTCTTTTTCTTTTCCCCATTTTTTTCAATGTTTTTCTTCTTCTTCTTCTTCTTCTTTTTTCTTCTTTTTTTCTTTGAAACATAAGACATAAGTATCACTTCACCGGATTCAAAAGAACAAATTCTTCCTCCACACTTGTTTTTCTACAAATCGTAGATCAAAAGGAATTCCCAATAAGTCATGCTCCACTATTCTTTAAGAACAAGGGTATGGATATTCCTATACTAGGCTAGGTAGGGATAATCAAGGCTAACAAAGAAAATAGGCTAAATAAGGCCCAAAGGGGTTAAATCTACAATACATATGAAAGGGATAAGGCTTTTTGGCTCTGGTGGTAACTAAACAACTTCATCTTGTTATTTATTATGCAATCAATTTTATGCTTTGAATGAAACAAGCATGAGTTCTAGTATTTGGAACTAAAATGATGAAAAAGTGATAGGAGCATATTTATGCGCCTTAGTTAGCTAGTTCTTATGCATCTTTGTTATGTTTTCTTCGTTAAAGTAGTCTTTTAAGCTACTTTCTTGTGTTTTCAGGTTTAGAGGACGTATTACATGAAATGATGCAATTTGGAGCTTTTGGAGCAAAAAGTGAGCTTGAATTGAAAAGGACATGCTTGGAACGCAAGGTTGGGATGGAATTGAAGAGTTGAAGATTTGAGGTTTCCTACTTGAAGTAGGAAAGCTATGCCTAAAAGTTTCCATTTTGGGTCGATCTTTCCTAAATCGGAATTGGCAACCAAAGTTTCTAAAAGTTGGAAGTTTCTATTCTTGGAGGTTTCCAGTTTCGAGAGTTTCTATTCTTGGCGTTGGGCTTTTAGATGACCTAAACCCAAATTTCCTTGTGGACCTTCAACCCATGCCGAACCCTAGGGCCTAATCATCTAAAATCTGCCATGTTAAACCCTAGTCCATTCCTCCTAAACCCAAGCCGCACCTTTCCATCCTAGAAGCCTAGTTTACAAACCCTAGCCCATGTTCACTTAAGTGCCGCACCTAACCCTAGCCCATCTGATTTCATTAGGGTTTTAGGTGCTTATATATTTGTGTTTTACCACCCTAGCCGAACTTCATCTTCCCTCTCACTAAAAATCAGAAAACCATCTCCCTTTCCCCACCTTGCCGCAGCCACCATCACCAAAACCATCTCTTGCCGCAGCCTTTAGTCCATTCCAGCCACCATCCTCCACCTTTAGACACCATTCCACACCTCCATAACTCTTTCCCACACCTTGCCGCACCACCCTACCATCCTAACTCCCTTCTAAAAACCAAAAACACATCCAGCAAACTCCATTCACGCCAGAACCTGTCCCTCACCTTTGCCGAGCCCAACCTACACCCAAATCCATATTCTCTGACCCCAAACCTTCCTAGCCGTGCCCTACACCTATCCTAGATAGTTTTCCACCATTCTCCCTCATCCAAAGTCATCCAAAACCATCCAAAAACCCCCTAAACCCTCTCTGCCGCAGCAAGGAGAAGAAGAAAGAGGAGCTTCCTGTGCAGATTTCAAAGTGGACTTCTTTGGCATTTTAGGTGTAATCTTTCTTATGTCTTTGATGTTTCAATTCAATAAACTTTGTGTTGTGAGTATGAGGAACTAAACCCCCTTAGTTGGGGGGTGATTCGAAACCATGTGCATGCTTGCAATTTGATTCGATTACATTCAGTTGTTATTTCATAAGTTGTGGATTCAATTCGTTCATCTATTTGATTGATACTTATTTATGTATGTTGATTGAGAGTGCACGCTTAGTTTCCATGCATGAATATGAGGCTAGATTATGAGGGAGTTTCACCTAATAGTTACAATCTTATAATCACAAGTAGTGAAGATCGCTTGAAAACGATCGCGTTGAATGAATTCTTAGCATAAGTTTCATGCAATTCATAGTAACAAATGCTTCGTCAATGCTTATGTTTTTCATAGAACGTAATGATTCTTGCTTGTATCTCTATTATCCAATTCATGTAGGGAACTTGTAGGGAATGTTTTGGGTTGTCGTATGCAATCATCCAACTTAATAACTTGCGGAAAAACTGAGGGTTAATTAGTGCAATTCACGGTTAATTTGGGGCGTTGAGTATTCATAGTTTATCGGAAGAACAACTGAAAATCGTTTTGTTTGCAAGTGTGACATGTGTGGAGAAGAACCTCCTAACTAGCCTTTTATCCATCTATTTCACCAAAATCGTTTTTACAATCTGTTTAGTTTCAAGTTTCTGTTTTGTTTTCAATTTTAGTCCAAAACAATTCCCCCTTTAATTTGAAGTCTTAGATTAGTTAGAAAGTGTTTTGATTTGTGTTTCTAAGTATTTTGATTCAAGTTTTCATCAAATTTCGTCCAAATTAGTGTAGGTGCTCAAAACTGCCCAGAAAGTGATTTTTAGGCAGTTTTGAGCCTTCTAGTTGCTGTTTTAAGTTTTAGGTTTGTTTAAGTGTTTTAATCTTTACTTTTGCATTCTTTGAGTCTAGTTTAGTGTTTTAAACTTTGTTTTTGAGTTTTTAAGTCAGTTTCCAAGTGTTTAGCAATCCCTCCTAATCCCCGGTTTAGAACGATCCCTACTTACATCTTTGCTACAATTTGACAAAAAGAGGGTTTAATTTGTGTGCTTATCTATTTCGCATCAAAATTTTTGGCGCCGTTGCCGGGGATTAGCAATTTTGCTAATCCCTTGGATTGTTTTTGTTTCTTTTATTTCACTTTGTTTCTGACCTTGTTTAAGTTTCTGACCTAATTTTGTTTCTTGTTTCTTAGGTACAAATGTATGACTAGAAGCTCTCAACCGATTCGTGCAAACATCTTGGATTTTGACGACGATTTTGAGAGGAAGTTAAGAAGAGCTAGAAACCAGCAAGAACACCATCCATTCAACTCCGAATCTGACCTTGAAGAAAACGTACAAGAAGAGGAGGAGGAGGCCACGGCAGGGATATTTGAAGAAGTCCAAGGCATGGCCATGGACAATCGTACACTCAAGGAGCTTTCCGCCTCGGGTTTAGATAATGTCGCACCCTTGTGCATTCATTACCCCATGGCTGCCCAAGGTAAGACGGATGAGTTTGAATTAAAGTCAAGTTTGCTTCATCATATTCCTAAATACCATGGCTTGTCCATGGAAGATCCTAACAAACATTTGAAAGAATTTGAAGTAGTTTGCTCCAGTATGACTCCCGTCAATGTTGACGGAAATATCTTGAAGATGAAGGCTTTTCCATTCTCTTTGATGGATAAAGCTAAGGATTGGTTATATTAAAAAGCATTCTAAGTAGCAACCAAGCAAAGAAATAATGAGATCATGGAACGACTTTAGAAAGCAAGAATATCACGAATTAATAACTCTCCAAACAAAGAATAGGCTTAAGTCTCATAGGGTTGTAGCGTTAGTTTGAGTTTCTTCCTTCAAGCATGTTACAAAAACTGATTTTTTTCTCTTTTTGATTACATGTGAATTAGTAGATAACAACTAAAACTAAGTATTAACCAAAGAGCATATCAAACTTCCACTGATGTTTATAACTTTCTTTAACAGTCATGCAATTAAAACCAAATCCTCATCATTGTGTTGGAAGGTACCCTAATACACAAACAAGCAACAAAAACGACTCTTTTTGTTTTTTTCTCAAACTTTTTTTATTTTATTTCAAATTTTTGTCATATGACACACAATAAAACACTTTAAAACAGTGAATAACCATATTAGTAGTGATAGGTGGTGAAATTCGAAGATAAGTCATGAAAAGCAACTGTTTACCCCCCCCCAACACTTAAACCAAACAGTGTCCTCAATGTTTGAAAAATAAACTTAAACAAGAAATCAGTAAAAGATAGCTAGAAAACAAGACAATCTTGAAAAAGTAAAAACAATAAGGAAAAGGGTAAAAGAGAGCAAATCTGGTTGTAAGAGCTGGAAATTCCAATGTCTCTTTATTTGAACACATGGGTTGCCTCCTAAGAAGCGTTTGCTTTAACGACTTACAGCCAGACGAGACCTCCATTTAATCCTCACTAGGACCAGTGGCATGGAGTTGATCTTTGAATGGAAGGTGATACTTGAAATGATCTGGTAATGGTTTAAATTCTAGAGTGGGTGCCTAAATCATTGAAATCAACATGTTAGTAGAAAACAAAATTGAAATTTAATGAGATGGCTTACCTGTGTGTTGCGATAAGAACTCAAGGACAAAGACTACTTCGAAAGTTTCAGGAATGTTGCTCTTGGCCAGATTTGGTGTGAGGGCAGTGACTTGTCCTGTGTTATAAAATCCAACTTCTTTGGGGATGGTTTTCTCAAGTACATCCTCTTTGATGAATTCTAGATATTCCATAGCCACTTTTTTTTCTTGAATCCTTCTTATTGTTGTACAAAGCTCTTTAAAAAATTCAACACATTCTGGAACTTGCTTTATTGTACCAAGAATCGGGATATTAACTTGCAACTTTTGGAAGGCTTCCAAGATGTCTTTTTCACTCTCTTCTTTCTTGGATTGCATAATCCTAAGAGGAAAAGGCACCTTTAGTGGAATAAGGTTAGAAAGAATTGAATTTGGAACAACCTTACCTGAATTGGGTGGTGGTGGAGCTAAGGTGGCTGTGGCACTACGATTAGAGATGCTTGGGTGCTGCGGCAAGGCTTCTTCTAAGCTTGCTGTGGTTAAGTCTTCCTCCTCCTCTTTGGACAACAGCTCTTTGTCCGCTTCTAGGCTATGTTTGGACGTTTTCATATCACTTGTAATCTCCATACCACTTCTCAAAGTGATAGCTTTAGCAATTTCTAAGTCTCCCGTCGAATTAACAATAGTTGAGCTGGAGAGTTCTCTTTGTTCTCGAATTTGTCTCATGAATTTTGCGATCTGTACAATTTGATTTTTCAATTCGACCATCTTTTTAGCTTGGCTTTCCAGATCCCGAGTCAAATAAGCACAAGAAGTATTTAGTGTTTGAAGAATTTTAACATGATACATGGACATACTTGAAATTGGTTAGAATTGTTGTGGGGAAGATTGTGGTGGCTGCATAGGTCTTGAATAGAACTCCTCAGATTGCTACCAATATCTTTCTTGTTGAACTTGTTAAGGTTCCCTCCACATAAAATTTGAATGATCTCTCCCACCTGGATTGTAAGTGTTGGAAAACAAGTCATTCCTAGATTGATTATGACCTTGACAACGCCAAGCATTGAAACTATCCCAACCTCCATTCTCAATTAATTGAGGATGTTGATTAGTTTGATATCCTTACCTATAGGACACACCAAATGTAAAGACACTTTGCATTGTCGACCTTTCGATATACTATGACATAAGAGAAGTAAGATTCGTCATTTGAGCTTGAAGATTAGCAATTGCCATTTCTTTCTTCTCTAGTACTTGAAATGAAAGAAATAAAACTAAATCAAATATCAAAAGAAAAATAAACAGAACACAGAGTGATTATCAATTTTACCAATCCTTGGTAACGGCGCCAAAATTTGATGTGGTAGAAACTAACACACAAATTAAACCCTATAAATTATGCAATTGTAGTATGTGTAAGTAGGGATCGTTCTATTCGGAGGATTAGAATGGATGCTAACCAACACAAATTAAACTTAATAAACTGAAAACTAAGTTAAACTAACATCAAAACAATGACTGGGGGATTTTGGACGAATTTAATTAAAACAAAAGTAAAGTGCAACAAGTAAATTACGTTGAGAATGAAATATGGATGAAATGATAGCTAAAGGATTCTACTCCACACATGAAACATATGCATACAAATTGATTTCCAGTTATTCTTCCTATAAACCATGAATGACAATGCCCCAAATTAATTGTGAACAATACTAATTAATTCTTAGATTTTCCTAAGTTCATTGAATTAGACTTAGCAACGCAACCAAATTATTCTTCTCAAGTTCCCTAACTATGAAAAGCATGATAGAGAAACATCTCAAAGATCATTAAGTTCTGTGAAAATCATAAATATTGACAAAGCATTCGTAACTATGAAAAGCATGATACTCCTGCCAAGAATTTGCTTAACACAATCATGACTAGTGATTATAAGTTCATAACAATTAAGTGGAATTCCTTTACATTCTAGCATCAAACCCCTGCATGCAAACTAAGTGTGCATCCTTAATAAACATACAAGAATAAGTTCTCTATAAAGCAGATAAGTAAATCGCATTCATGTTTTATGAAACAATAACTAGATGTAATCAATTTATATAAAACATATGATCATGGCTTTGAATTCACCTCTAGCTAAAAAGAAACTTAGTTACACATGTTCATCATAACTAAAAAACAATCTAAAATAAACATTGAAACTTAAAACGAAGATAGAAAGAACTCTGAAAATTCCAGCAACTTCAATGGATGAATGGTAGGCATGGCACACCCTAAATCGTTGCAGGAATTTCATATATATAGGGGAAATGGCTGAATCCAAGGAGAAAAGGGATTAGGTGTTTTGAGTTATTTTAGGACTCTTAGAAACAGGTGGAAAGTTTTGGAATGTGATTAGGATTTCTCCTTGTAGCTGGAGATAAGATAAGATAATGTTGGATAAGATAACATAAGATAAGATAGGATAGGATCAACTAGGATTCCTCTTTCTTGTGTAACTCCTTGCTTGCCAGGCCTCAACTTTAATTTCTCCAAATTTTAGCACATGTCTAACACCATTTAAACACCAAAAACATCCAGCCCATATGCTATCCACGTATGCTATCCAATCCAAGCCCACAATTGCTCCAAATTGCTCTATTTGGCTATTTATTGTCAGCTTTACCAACTGGACCTACAATAATACGAAAATAACTTAAATAACTACAATAAATAGAAATTAACTAAATAAATGAAAAGAAATAAGATAACAAAGTCGCATAAATATGCTCCTATCAGCAAGCAAATCAGTCTTAGTAACGAGGAGAGTGGGTTTTGGCGCCACTTTAGCAGCAGAGTCCACCTCATCGCTTTTTATAGTACCAAGTCTCTCCAAAGGTGAACCACACTTAGCCCTCGATGGATGTTTTGGCACAAATTTTGGTACTGGGGGCACGACGGAACCTCTATGCTGAGTAATCATATCAACAATAGTACTAGCCATCTTTGGCACGGCAAGCGTCACGTGCTCAAATCTAGCAGCCTCATCTTTCTTCCTCTTAGAAGAAGTCAAGTCAATCATAAGCTTATCAGTGATAGGCAAACCTTCATGAGCAGCAGAGGAAGACTTCGGGTTTTTCTCAATTGGCATCTTTTTGAGCAGGTGTGGAAGATTTTTTTTACGACCTTTATTCGCAGCAGGCTCCACAACGACAATTTGACGAGCCAATACCTCTACCTTGATTCACTTTATATCATCTTTTGGGGGCAACCTACCTTTCTCCCGGCGAAGAGGACTAAGCAGCCAATGCCACTCATGGTACTCAGAAGGGATACCTAGTGCAACATGCACCTTCTTCATATCTGGAGAAGTCTTGGGAGTTAAGCTGAATTCTAATTCTACAAAAGTAGAAGAGGACATCAATAATTTAGAGAGCAGCTCAGCAAAAGTACGAAGTAGCCTATAGACTAAGCAGTCTACTTACCGGTGATAAAAGTCATCAGAACACGTAGCTCAAGGGAAGAATCAGACTCTCACTCTTCACTTATCTCCAAAGTCTCCTTGGCCCAATCATGCTCTCTTTTGCTCGAATGATCAAAGAGTCTATGACGAGATCGCAGTTGCCCAACTTTTTCAATTGTGGCATAAAAAAAACTACTAAAATTCGTTGATGGTCAAATCCAGGTCAAAGAATTGGCTAAGATTGACGAATCCCACCATCACACGGACAATATTAGGAGAGCATTGTGCGGGGGCACATTTTATGCAACAAAGCACTTCTTGGAAGAAACGCGGCATGGGAAAAGTAATCCCAACACGAAGTAGTAGGGTTGAAACTTGATGGTTCTCTGAGCCCCAACCACATGGCTCACTACTACTACCTTACTTGACACGCTTCACACACATCCCCGATAGAATGACATGCCTATATGCCTCAAGAAAGTCTCTAAATGAGTCATCGGAGTTAATTTTAAAGTGAACAGCCTTGAAGTAGCCCACTTTACTTAAAGACTCGCTTTGACGGTACTTAGACATGCTTAAGGAAATTCTACAAAGATGCAAAAAAATTCGTTAAACGGCTGTAAAAAAAAAATTAAAAAAAAAACAATCAGCGCATCAGGCTCCATGGCCCAAAATCCAAGCCACGGCCTAGACCGTAGGAGCCCAATAACTATGCCAAACCCCACAGCCTGGTCCTTTCTTTCTCGCCCCGCAGGCTTCACGGTCCAATTCAATTGGAGGGGGCCTGGTCCTTTCTCCCTCGCACTTCCCTTTCCCACTTCTCGTATGGGCCGAAGCCCAGTCATCCAACCTAGGAAGAAGATCCGAGCGTCCTTTTTTCCCATGCCAGAACGGGCCCAAGCCCAGCAAAAAAAAAAGGCCCACGCCTCTTGTGGATGCAAATTTCTTCCTCCTTGATCTTGGACAATTTTGCACATACAAAACAATTAACACCTTAGGTTAAGGCCAAGAGCCTCACGCGCCCACGATGAATGGGGGGGGCTTTGGCCGAAGAACCTCCGATGCCAAAGTTAGAATTTAGAGAGAAAGAGTGTTTAGAGAATTTTGGGATTTTTGCCAAAGTGTTGGAATTAGCTTTTTGGTGAGAATGGGAGTATATTTATAGGGATAGGAGGTGGCTAGGGTTTTTAGGTTTAATTTAGGTTTAATTAGCCAATTTATTTGGCTATTAAACATAAGATGAATGTTTTGGTGGTTTTTGAATTTATTGGGTAATAAAAAGGAAGAAATGGTGAAAAAGGTAGAAAAAAGTGATGGATTAGGTTTTGAAATGGGGATAGCCAGCCATGTGGTGTTTTAGGGTTGAATTGGATGTATTTTGTAGTTATTTGGATATAATGGATGGTTTAATTGACAATTAATGGGTTAATTAGGCAATAAACCCATTAATTAGCCAATTAACATAATTTAAAAGGAATGTGTTTGGGAATTACCTTGTAGAAAGGATTTGATGAGATGGACTTTGAATTGTTACCTATTTTGGGCACTTCTGTCTTGGTTGAAAGAGGGTTGCCCGCTGCTTGCGCGTAGGAACCTCGTTGTACTGCAAGGGTATTTTTATCATTTTTGTCCAAAAATCCACGTGTCGCCCTGTGAATATTTTTGGCTCCACAAATGCCCCCACACCTATTGGGCTGCTCGCAGAAAAGGGCAGCAGGTGTAGAGATCTTCTTGCTTTAGGAAACTTAGGACTGCTTCCTATTTTGATGTAGATTCTCTCTTTAATAGGAAATTAGATCCTTCTAGGAAAGGGAAATAAATTTCTCTCAAAGCCTATTTAAATCCACCTTAAGTGGGTTATTAAATCAACTTTGGAGAGCGATTTATTCTACCCTACAAGAGAGAGATAGCTTAGAGGATATTTGTTCCCCCTCCTCTAGCAATCTTCTACATCTTGCCCGTGCAAAGGACTGTCTTTCGTTGATTTCTTCGTCTTCTTCGTGGATAGTGCTACCGCGGGGCAGCCGTCGGGGTGGTGCGGCACGTCGGCTGGCATGGTCCAGGAGTCGACTCGGCATGGGCCGATGAGGTATTGTGGCAGGGACCACTGCTTTAAGCCGCTCGACTTGGCTAGAACCAAGGGCAGCTTGTGTGGCTGGGACCTCGGATTGTGGCACTGGGGCGCAGTGTTAGGCAAGTCACATGGCTCATGTCTTTTTAGGCTTTTGGACATGACTCGAGCTAGGCTGGTGATTGAGAGAAATGAAGAGGTTGCGAACCTCATGAACTGCTGGAATGTTGGGTTGAACTTCCCTGCTAGGTACCACGAATGACGTTGGCTACTTTAACTCTTTTCGTCAGGAGAAATGTGGGCTGTTCCCAAAAGATGAGGGGAATAGGATCAAAGCGGATGCACTGGCTCGTCCAATCACTGTTGTGGATCTTGCTGCAAGTGAAGGTGGGAAAATGGATCTTCTCTGCTTGCTCAAGAGATGCCGGCTGAGAAAAAACCAAAGACTTCTTTCGCTGTTCATGAGGGTCCGTTTGCTACCAAGAGGTATGTGATTGACATGACTTCTTCCAATGGGAAGAAATGTAAGGCTGCTAGATCTGAGCATGTGGCGTCTTCCATGTTGAGAATGGCTAGTACAATTGTGGATAAGATTACTCAGCGTAAAGGTTTTATCATGCCCCCAGTGCCGAAGTCTGTACCAGGACGTTCTTTGGGAGCCAAGTCCGGTTCACCTTTGTAGAGACTTGCTATTATGAAGAGTGGTAAGGTAGACTCTGCTGCTAAAGTGGCGCCAAAGCCTGCTCCCTTTGCTGCTGAGATTGATTCGCCTCAGATTCAAGATCTTAAGCTTGCAATTTCTGAGCTTCGTTTCGCTACTTATGCTAAGAAGAGAGTGGATGAGCTGCAGCGCGTCCGTGTTAGTCTGCTTAAGAAGAATGAGCAACTAAAGGGTGAGATGGATGTGCTTGAGGTTTTAAGACCTTCTCTATTTCTCCGGAAGACTTGCTTGCTTTTACTTTTAAGGCTTCCATTGGTGAAGTAGTTGGAGAAGTTAGTGCCCAGACTGGGGCAGCCAGGGGTGAAGCGTCGGATGATGCCGCTGCTAAGAGCGTTACGGCTGTTGAAGGTGTGGCGACCGAGTAGTCGTGGGATGTCCAAGCTGCTGTAGTGTAGTATTTTAGGTAGCCTTTAAGATTTTCTTTGTTTTTCCTTGTAACTTTTGTTTTGGTTGAACTCCTTCGGCCTTTGCTAGTTGTTTATAAACATGTTTTCCTTCGTTTTTCTTCATCTTCACTTCTTTTGTTCATGCCCTAACCTTTAGACTTGATAGACCAGTGGCAGGCATGCTACTTTTTTATAAGCAGACAAACTCGCGTAGCCTATGCAGCCGTAGGTGTTGGTGTAGAACTTTGCAAAGTTGTTAGCCATAGGGTTGGCAGCCGGATGCCTTACTTACAGAAGCAGACAAGTCCGCGTAACCACTAGGCTGTTAACCTTGACTTTCTTCAATTCCGTAGGTTGCGTAGCAAGTATCACAACACTTTAGGACTTGGTGTAGGTTGTTCCGCGCTTGGCAGAGGTGAAGCTTATCGACTACGTAGCATGTCGGCAGTGGATAAAACTTCGTATATGCGCGCTAGCTTGTTTAACCTTTCACAAGAATGTACGGTTGTATAAGTCTAGTGCGGCTTCACTACTCGAAGGGCAAGCCGTAGGCAGTCTTCCGGAATCCGTAGGCTACCTTAGTGCACTCGGTAGCAGCTTTAGGATTCCAGGGCAGCCGTCCATCGGATGTACTGCGTAATGTGCCCTCTCCGTCTCTAGGGCCCGGTTCCCCACGGATTAGGCCAAGAGACCCAAAATCCTTCAGTTAGCTAAGCCTTGAAAAAGGCCATTGCGGCTACTTCTAGGAATCCCGGCGCAAGCCATCGTGCATCTAGTTATACTAGGGCAGCCAGGCTCATCCACGTCTGGATATTCGGAGTGTAAAGTTTATCCTCCCGTCTTGGAGAGCTGACCCATATGGGTGTCGGAGAATTGGTTTACCCTCTCGCACTGGAGAGCATGGTTGGTCCCTCGGGGGGCGCAATTCCTGCGATAAGTCCCTAAGAAGGGTGCAGTCTTCTTTTGAAGTGCAGGAGTGATTAGTTGTTGTAAGCATGCAGCCAAGCCAAGTTGTGATTACTTCTAAATTCCTCATTGAAAAATGAGTGAAACGAACGAGAACTTTAGCTGTAAGGTAGGAACTGCATAACAACTGGATAGTCCTCAGCTTGTGAAGTGGTGCCCGTCGAGCTTATTGAGTCTTCGGGTTTTGATGTAGCGGGAGGTCACACATGGTACTTCTTCAGATTGTAGGCCATCCATTTCTTTTCAATCTTTTTGCCGCTTCATGGTGGTGAGGGTGTAATTACTCTTACCCCCTACTCTGTTGATCTTGTACGGACCTTCCCCGATGGGATCCATCTTTTTGGAGCCTTCTCTGCCGGCAGTGATGAAGGTTTTTCTGCGTCGTCGACATGCAAATGCTAGAAGTCTCCATCGGGTGGAGTAGGCGCAGCTAGAGTGTGCTCGGCTACTTCTGAGGCATCGTTGGGCCGTTCTGTTGCGTCACCTAGGCTCAGCGTGAAGACGCAGTAGGGAGCTGTGGAGATGGGGCCATGTCATACGCAACAGGAGATGCTCAACTGCCGGTATTGGGCCACTCTAGAGTTGAATCATTGAGCAAGGGTCGGCTAGGGCCGTGTGATGCGCAGCAAGAAATGGTACTCAACTGCCAGTACATGTTGCTCCTATGTAGAATCTTTTAGGGTGACGAGGACAAAACTTGCTTTCGAGTGTGTCCTTCCAGTGTTGCGTTCGTCAGAAAACTTTACATCTGCCAGGGTCTACACCTTTATCGTCGCGCGTCTGGATTGGGCAGAATAGTACGTCATTAGGATGATTGCATGCGTTTGAAAGTAAAACTTGTGCTTCTGGGTTGCAACAACTATCGCCAAAGTTAGCTTTTGAATTTTTAATAACATCGAGGAGAGCTTTTGAACTGTAGAATACAGGTAACTGTGGAATACAGGTAGTCGGGCCCCTATCTCTTCTCGCATGATGGTAGAGCTTATTGCTACTTTAGATACCGTCAAACATGTGAATAAGTCCTCTGCTGCTTCTAGGGAGGTGATGTCGGGTACTTCTTCAAGTCCTTGAATGTGCATTGGCGAGCCTCATCCCAAAGTGCATACTTCTCTGCCAAAGCAAAAGAGTCTGCCAGAGTTAGATCTTCTTTCATGATCAATTTTTCGAATAGCGGGTGGTCTGTTGGAAGTCCTTTTTGGAAGGCTGCTCTAGCTATCGAGTCGTTGCATCCGACTATTTTTGCCTTCTCTACTTTGAACCTCCTCACATAGTCGCGAAATGACTCATTTGGGTTCTTCTTGACGTTGCACAAATGATCAGATTTCTTTTTGATCGAGCGATAGGATGAATATTCTTTGGTGAAAACCAAAGAAAGTTCGTAGAAATTCCGGATGGATTGTGGCGGCAGGGTGTAGAACCAATCTTGCGCCTCGCCTTGTAGAGTGGTGGCGAATATCTTGCACATAAGCTTATCGTTGTTTCGATAAAGGATCATTGCGCTTCGGTAGCGCTTTAAGTGTCTCTCCGGGTCTTCATCCCCTTTGAAAGATGTGAAATGTGGCATGCTGAACTCTCGTGGAGGCTCTGCCTGCTCGATCTCGTCCGTGAAGGGTGACCTGCTTATGTTGGTCATGTTCCATCGTAGTGCCTCGTCGGTGACCTCGTTGCGTTGGAAATCATGCAATCGCTTGGTCAAGAGTCTCTCTACTTCTTCCTGAATTTGCCTTTGTTGGGGTAGCGGAGCTCTCGGCTGCCCCCAGCCATGACTTGCTGGTCTAGACTGTTCTTCCATGTGTTTGGCTCGTCTACGCCGCAGATGCAGTGCATGTGGTGCGTTCCTAGCAGGCGACCGAGTTCTTCGCAGGCTGCTGGTTGAACTTGAGCTGGATTGAGTGACTGCCTCTCTCCGTCCGTCGTGCTGCCTACTCTGATGTGAGGTGGATGATGCTCCTTGTGGGCTTAGCCGCGAATGAACACTTTGTCCGGAAGGTTGCTCATGTTGACTATCGGAGTGTGACCCCAACCGTGAATGTATGATGTGAAAATTAACTTGACACACAATTTAAACCCTATGGATGACAATTGTAGTATATGAGCAAATAGGGATCGCTCTAACCGGGGATTAACTAGGGATGCTAATCAATGTAAAACTGACTCAAGAACATAAAAATATAATGTAGAACACTAAACTAGACTCAATTAATGCAAAACTAGGGTTTAAAACACCTAAACAAACTAAAAACTCAAAACAGCAACTAGAAGGCTCAAAACTGCCTAAAAACCACTTTCTGGGCAGTTTTGAGCATCTACACTACTTTGGACGAATTTGGACTATGACTTGACTCAAAACACTTAGAAACACAACTAAATGGATTTCTAACTAATCTAACACTTTAAAATAGATGGGGGAATGATTTTGACGAAATTAAAACTTTAAAACTCAAACTTTAAAAACAAATGTAAAGCAAAACAGATTGTGATTAAATAGAATGGTGAGAAGCTAGTTAGAGGGTTCCTTATCCACACATGAACATATGCATACAACTCAATCTCCAATTACTCTTTCAACAAACCATGAATGACAATGCCCCAAATTAACTAGATTGCACCAATTAATTCTCAGATTTCCCTAGGTTCATTTAATTGAATGGAATACGCATTACAACCAAATTATTCTTATCAAGGACCCTAACTATGGAATACGCATGATAGAGACACATATCAAAGATCATTAAGTTCAATGGACATCATAAGCATTGACGAGGCATTCATAACTATGGGATACGCATGTTACTCTTGCCTAGGATTTACTTAACGCAATCGTGACTAGCGACTTTCACTACTTATGAATATAAGTTAATAACGATTAGGTGAAATTCCCTTATATCCTAGCATCAAGTTTAGGCATGCAAATTAAGTGTCGACCCTCAACCCACATACATAAACAAGTTATCAATCAAATAGATAAGTAAATCACATTCACAATTTCTGAAATCATAATTGGAAGAAATCAAATCATATAACACATATGTCCATGGCTTCAAATTCACCTCTAACTAAAAAGAAATTAGTTCCACATGTCTAACATAATTGAAAGGCAAGTTAAATTAAACATGAAAACAGAAACAAAGAAAGAAGGAACTCCAAACACTCCACTAATGGCAGATTGCATGTGCAAGGCTTCTCCTTCCTTTGGACTGCACGGCACTCCTTCTTTCTCCTCCTTTAGTGGCTGCACAAGGTGGTGATGGTGGTGGGAAGACACGGCTGTGGTGGATGGATGGTTATGGAAGAGGGTAGAAGGGTTAAAAGGACTAGGGAGGCACGGCAAGGACTTAGAACTAGGGAGAATGGGATTGGTGGTTGCGGCAAGGGTTTAGAATGATTTTCTGGAGTGAATGGATGATATGGGAGGTGGTAGATTCGGCCAAGAGGTTTAAGAGAGTATATATAGGCACTTAAAAACCCTAGCAATCAGATTAGGGTTTCTAGAAACCCAAATCCACCAGAAAATAGGTTAAAACAATCAGAATTTGCAAGGGAAAAGGCCTAGGGTTCGGCTGGTTTAGTGGGCTAGGGTTTAGGCTTCTAGAATGCCTTGCAAGGCAAGGAAATCAGAAATTTTAAAGGCCTAGGTGCGGCAAATTAGTGGGCTAGGGTTTGGGTTTGTAGATAGGGCTTCTAGAAAGCCCAAAACCAAGAATAGAAACTCTCGAAAATGGAAACCTCCAAGAATAGAAACTTCCAACTTTAGAAACTTTAGTTGCCAATTCCGACTTCTTTGTTCTTTACTTTCATTTCTTCATTTCTTAAGCTCCCTCGACCTTCAAACTCGTCCATTCCTTGTTCCAAGCATGTACTTTTCAATCCAAGCTCACTTTTGCTCTAAAATGCTCCATTTTGCCATCTTTTATGTCATATGCCCTTTGAACCTGAAAACACATGAAAGTAGCTCAAAAGACTACTTTAACTAAGAAAACATAACGAAAATGCATAAGAACTAGCTAACTAAGGCGCATAAATATGCTCCTATCAATGTATGCTCATCCGTGGGCCTAGTCGAGAGTACACACTCATCCGCGCGCTAAGACGGGAGTATACGCTATCTCGGGGGCCCAATTGGGAATGTACACTGCCTGAACGTTCGGCTCGTGGCTGGTCGAATGGCTGCTTGCCGGGACGCTGCTGGAAAGGTTCGTCTGCCCTTGTCCTACTTCGGGATACCTCGTCCGGGGCACGTTGGATCCCGATACGTTGCAAAAGTTGATTCACCAAAGTTGTCTGTTGTGCAAGGGCGCTTGTCAACTCTATGACTTGTCGAGACAAGTGTTGTTCGCCATTTGGATTGGAAGAGCTTGGAAGGAATGCGCCTCCTTGGGCAGTGGAAATGTGGTAGACTCCGGGCGCGAGATTTGAATTGGGAAATGTCAAATCCGCGAAAAAATATGGTGAGAATGCCCCCGGCTCGATGGTAGGTCCGGATGGTTGAGATAGTCTTAGGTCGACTTGGGCTACTTGGAAAGCCACTGGAGCATGATGGGCCGTGAGAGTGGGCTGCTCGTCGGGAGCAGGCTGGGTCACGAGAGCAGGCTGCTCGGCAGGAGCAGGTTGGGCCGTGAGAGTGGGCTGCTCGACTGAAGCAGGTTGAACCACGGGAGTGAGCTGCTTGTCGGGAGCAGGCTGGGTCACGAGAGTAGGCTGCTTGGCAGGAGCAGGCTGGGCCACAGGAGTGGGCTGCTCGACGGAAGCAGGTTGGACCACGGGAGTGGGTTGCTCGTCGGGAGCAGGCTGGGTCACGAGAGCAGGCTGCTTGGCAGGAGCAGGCTGGGCCACGGGTGTGGGCTGCTTGGCAGGAGCAGGCTGGGCCACGGGAGTGGGCTGCTTGACGAAAGTAGGCTGGGCCACGAGAGTAGGCTGCTCGTCGGGAGCAGGTTGGGTCACGAGAGCAGGCTACTCGGCAGGAGCAGGTTGGGCCGTGAGAGTGGGTTGCTTGACGGGAGCAGGCTGGATCACGGGAGCAGGCTGCTCAATGCGCGGTGCATGTGAATGCGAGGCTTGGGCTTGGGTCCACGTAAACTTGGATGGCACAGCTCGGGCCGTGGTGAAGGCTCCATGGACCTCGCCACGAGTGGCTACCGAAGTAGCCACCACGGTGGTTCCCATGGTGGCCGTGGTGAAGGCACCATGGACCTCGCCGTGGGTGGCTACCGAGGTAGCCACCGCGGTGGTTCCCATGGTGGAAACTCGTGGTGGTGATGCCGCTCCCCTTATTGTCGCATTTTGCCTCACGGATCTCCGGGTCGTGGTGAAGGCTCCATGGACCTCGCCACGAGTGGCTACCGAAGTAGCCACCGCGGTGGTTCCCATGGTGGCCGTGGTGAAGGCACCATGGACCTCGCTGCGGGTGGCTACCGAGGTAGCCACCACGGTGGTTCCCATGGTGGAAGCTCGTGATGATGATGCCGCTCCCCTTATTGTCGCATTTAGCCTCACGGATCTCCGCAATCCTATTTCTTGAACATTAGAATTTTCACTTGTGGAATTTTCTAAATTTCTAGCCAAAGTTAGAATTTAGAGAGAAAGAGTGTTTAGAGAATTTTGGGATTTTTGCCAAAGTGTTGGAATTAGCTTTTTGGTGAGAATGGGAGTATATTTATAGGGATAGGAGGTGGCTAGGGTTTTTAGGTTTAATTTAGGTTTAATTAGCCAATTTATTTGGCTATTAAACATAAGATGAATGTTTTGGTGGTTTTTGAATTTATTGGGTAATAAAAAGGAAGAAATGGTGAAAAAAGGTAGAAAAAAGTGATGGATTAGGTTTTGAAATGGGGATAGCCAGCCATGTGGTGTTTTAGGGTTGAATTGGATGTATTTTGTAGTTATTTGGATATAATGGATGGTTTAATTGACAATTAATGGGTTAATTAGGCAATAAACCCATTAATTAGCCAATTAACATAATTTAAAAGGAATGTGTTTGGGAATTACCTTGTAGAAAGGATTTGATGAGATGGACTTTGAATTGTTACCTATTTTGGGCACTTCTGTCTTGGTTGAAAGAGGGTTGCCCGCTGCTTGCGCGTTGATAGGAGCATATTTATGCGCCTTAGTTAGCTAGTTCTTATGCATTTTCGTTATGTTTTCTTCGTTAAAGTAGTCTTTTAAGCTACTTTCATGTGTTTTCAGGTTTAAAGGACATATTACATGAAATGATGCAATTTGGAGCTTTTGGAGCAAAAAGTGAGCTTGGATTGAAAAGGACATGCTTGGAACACAAGGTTGGGATGAAATGGACGAGTTGAAGGTCAAAGGGAGCTTAAGAAATGAAGAAATGAAAGTGAAGAACAAAGAATTCAGAATTAGAACCCGAAGTTTCTAAAGTTGGAAGTTTCTATTCTTGGAGGTTTCCATTTGTGAGAGTTTCTATTCTTGGCTTTGGGCTTCTAGATGACCCATCCTTACATTCTTGGACATTGCCGCACCATAGGCCCATCTCTAAACCCTAACCCTAGCCGCACCTTAGGCCTTATTCCCACTAAAAATCTGATTGTTTTAACCTAATTTCTGGTGGATTTGGGCTTCTAGAAACCCTAATCTGATTACCCTAGGGTTTTGGATGCCTATATATACTCATTATAACCCCTAGATCAGATGACCACCTCTCATACACAATCATTCACGCCAGAAATCTGCCCTTGCATTCTGCCGCACCTTCCCATCACCAAAGTCCCAAAATTCTGCCCAAAAATCATCCCTAGCCGTATCCCCATCAACCCTAAACCTTTCCCTACCATTCCCCATCCATTCTACACCCTAAATACCACCCAAAACCTGTTCTAAACTTCTCTGCCGCAGCAAGGAGGAAAGGGAAATCATTGATGATCTTGCTGCCAAGTTGGAGTCTTCTAGGTGTTTTCTTTCTTTGGGTTTTAATTTCTAAATTTATGTATCTTTGCTTTGTTAGTATGAGGAACTAAACCCCTCTTAGTTAGGGGGTGATTCGAAACCATGTACATGCTTGCAATATGATTTGATTACATTCAGTTGTTATTTCATAAGTTGTGGATTCAATTCGTTCATCTATTTGATTGATAACTTATTTGTGTATGTTGATTGAGAGTGCACACTTAGTTTTCATGCATGAATATGATGCTAGATTATGAGGGAGTTTCACCTAATGGTTACAATCTTATAATCACAAGTAGTGAAGGTCGCTTGAAAACGATCGCGTTGAATGAATTCTTGGCATAAGATTCATGCAATTCATAGTAACGAATACTTCGTCAATGCTTATGTTTTTCATAGAACTTAATGATTCTTGCTTGTATCTCTATTATGCAATTCATGTAGGGAACTTGTAGGGAATGCTTTGGGTTGTCGTATGCAATCATCCAACTCAATAACTCGTGGAAAAACTGAGGGTTAATTAGTGCAATTCACGGTTAATTTGGGGCGTTGAGTATTCATAATTTATTGGAAGAACAACTGAAAATCGTTTTGTTTACAAGTGTGACATGTGTGGAGAAGAACCTCCTAACTAGCCTTTTATCCATCCTTTTATTCAAAAACGTTCTACAATCTGTTTAGTTTAAAGTTTCTGTTTTGTTTTCAATTGTCGTCCAAAACAAATCCCCCTTTATTTTGAAGTCTTAGATTAGTTAGAAAGTGTTTTGATTTGTGTTTCTAAGTGTTTTGATTCAAGTTTTCACTCAAATTCGTCCAAGTTCTTGTTAGGTTCTCAAAACTGCCCAGAAAGTGGTTTTTAGGCAGTTTTGAGTCATTAGGTTGCTGTTTTGAGTTTTAGGTTTGTTTAAGTGTTTTAACCTTTAGTTTTGCATTCTTTGAGTCTAGTTTAGTGGTTTAAACTTTGTTTTTGAGTTTTTAAGTCAATTTCCAAGTGTTTAGCAATCCCTCCTAATCCCCGGTCTAGAACGATCCCTACTTACATCTCTACTACAATTTGACAAAAAGAGGGTTTAATTTGTGTGCTTATCTATTTCGCATCAAATTTTTGGCGCCGTTGCCGGGGATTAGCAAATTTGCTAATCCCTTGGATTGTTTTTGTTTCTTTTATTTCACTTTGTTTCTGACTTTGTTTAAGTTTCTGACCTAATTTTGTTTCTTGTTTCTTAGGTACTAATGTATGACTAGAAGCTCTCAACCGATTCGTACAAACATCTTGGATTTTGACGACGATTTTGAGAGGAAGTTAAGAAGAGCTAGAAACCAGCAAGAACACCATCCATCCAACTCCGAATCTGACCTTGAAGAAAACGTACAAGAAGAGGAGGAGGAGGCCACGGCAGGGATATTTGAAGAAGTCCAAGGCATGGCCATGGACAATCGTACACTCAAGGAGCTTTCCGCCTCGGGTTTGGATAATGCCGCACCCTTGTGCATTCAATACCCCATGGCTGCCCAAGGT
Organism: Malus sylvestris; assembly: GCF_916048215.2. NCBI lineage: Eukaryota > Viridiplantae > Streptophyta > Magnoliopsida > Rosales > Rosaceae > Malus > Malus sylvestris. The sequence goes on from NC_062267.1 coordinate 17,177,611, forward strand.
AAGACGGATGAGTTTGAATTAAAGTCAAGTTTGCTTCATCATATTCCTAAATACCATGGCTTGTCCATGGAAGATCCTAACAAACATTTGAAAGAATTTGAAGTAGTTTGCTCCAGTATGACTCCCGTCAATGTTGACGGAAATATCTTGAAGATGAAGGCTTTTCCATTCTCTTTGATGGATAAAGCTAAGGATTGGTTATATGAGTTAGCTCCCGGCACTGTCACTTCTTGGGAGAGTATGAAGAGAGCGTTCTTGGAGAAGTTCTTTCCGACTTCTCGCATCATCCTCCTACGCAAAAAGATAAGTGGAATTCAGCAAGAAGAAGGTGAGTCTTTTCCTACATATTATGAACGATTTAAATCACTTGTTGCTTCTTGTCCACAGCATCAGATGAAGGAGGAATTGCTCTTGCAATATTTCTACGAGGGCCTCCTACCTCTAGAACGTCAAATGCTTGATGCTTCGGCGGGGGGAGCATTGGTGGACAAGACACCCATGGCTGCCAAGGTCTTGATTGCTAATAGAGCGTTGAACGCTCAACAGTACGAAGGTGTAGGCCAAAGAGGACCCCCACGGCACCAAGTACATGAGGTAAGTTCGACTTCCGATCTTCATTCACAATTGGCTAATCTTACTTCTCTTGTGTCTCAGATGGCCGAGGGCATGAAGATGCAAGGAACAACTGTATGTGGCGTATGTTCCATCCAAGGACATGTCTCTGAAAAATGTCCACAGTTGATTGAAAATGGTGGATGGGAAAGCGCCCATGCAATTGGGTTTCAAGGTCAAAACCAACCAAGGAACGATCCATATTCAAACACATATAATCCCGGTTGGAGAGACCACCCAAATTTCAAGTGGAGGGATCCCCAGCAACCTCAGAACCAAGGAGGCTTTAGGCAACAACCCCCGGGGTTCTTTCCCAAAACCTATGGCACACCCAATCAAAAGCAACCACAATCTAACCCAAATGCTTCAGGTACGTCCCTAGACAATGATGCACTTCTTAAGATACTAACCAAGTTGACTCATGGGCAGGAAAAGCAAACCCAAGCAATGCAAAGCACGAACATAAGGGTAGATCAATTGGAGAAGCAAATTGGGCAGATTGCGGAGTTTGTTGGGCAGTTTAGAGAACAAGGAAAGCTTCCTAGTTCAACCATTGCGAATCCAAAAGGAGGTTTTGAAACCGCCAATGCAATCATGCTAAGGAGTGGAAAAGAAGTTGGGGCAGGTCCTACACCACCAAAATCAGGTCCCAAAGAGGATGAAACGTTGAAATCTGAAGAGGAGACACCAAGTCCACTCACGGCAAAGGTAGCACCACCTTTGCCGCAAGCACCCATGGCCCCTAAGCCATCCAATCCGTCCACCCTAGGTAAGATGAGTCCAAGTTTGGTTAATTCTAACATTATTCCACCCAATGTGCCCTTTCCTAGCAGATTTTTGCAATTCAAGAATGAAGAGGAGGAAAAAGATGTTCTAGAGACATTTAGGAAGGTTCAAGTTAACATACCTCTCTTGGATGCAATCAAGCAAATCCCGAAGTACACCAAGTGTTTGAAGAAGCTTTGTACAACAAAGAAACGTTTTCGAGAGAAAGAAGTGGTACAGGTAAGTGAGAATGTGTCTGCCATGATACAACGTAAACTACCTCCTAAATGCAAAGATCCGGGTAGTTTCACCATTCCTTGTGTCATTGGTAATACTAGGTTCAAATCTGCCATGTTAGACTTAGGTGCATCCATAAATGTTATGCCATATTCAATTTATGCATCTATGAACCTAGGCAAGTTAAAAAATGATGGTGTAATCATACAATTGGCCGATAGATCTAATGCATATCCAAAGGGAGTTGTGGAAGATGTTTTGGTGCAGGTTAATCATTTGATCTTTCCGGCGGATTTCTATGTTCTTGAGATGGATGAATCAGATCATGCTCCTTCATTGGCCATCCTCCTTGGAAGGCCATTTATGAAAACGGCTCAAACGAAGATTGATGTGGCCAAAGGAGAAGTAACTATGGCATTTGGTGGTGATATGATTTGTTTTAAAATTTCTGAATCCATTGAGACTTCTAACGTTGTTCGTTCTTGTTGTGTTATTGATACAATAGAAAAGATAGGGACGGATCATTCCGCACCAAGCACAAAGGATGCATCAAGAACCATGCAAGACGAGGGAATTGGAGTGGAGAACAAGGACCATACGGCCACTGCCCTCACAGTGCTCAAATTGGCCGAAAGGACCATGGGGAAGAACGTTTACCTTGCTGCCACTTCATCACATCACATAGGTAAGCCACCTAATCCAAATCCAGTTCCCATTAAAGTTGATAGGTGGTTCCCTTCTATGGTGCAGGTACCCAAGCAAATCCCCGATGGTGGGCGCATGTACATGAACCTTAGGCAACACAACGCACCCATCAACAAACATCACTATCCATTACCGTTCAAAGATGCAATGTATGAGAGTGCCGTGGGCTCCAATGGGGCATGATTGTGTTTTTCGTCCGGCTGTACGACGTTAAGGAAAGCGCTACTTGGGAGGCAACCCATGCAATTCAACAAAGGAAGACCAAGGAATTACTTCAATTCCAGATTTGCGTTCCTAAACTCTTCACTTTGTTATTTATTTCGAATCTGCCTATTTAGTTGTTTTAGTTGCTGTTTGTGTGTTTCTTTTTGTTTAGTGTGATTTTATGCTTGAAACATTGAGGACAATGTTTGATTTAAGTGTGGGGGGGGGGGGTAACTAAGTGTTTTAATTGCAAATTCGTGGGATTTTATCACCCTTAACTTGGATACTTGTTCCTTGCTGTTTTTAAGTGTTTTTGAGCAGTTTTGGTGTGTTTTAGTGTGTTTTGAAGTAAAAATCCGAAAATCACATAAAAATTTGAAAAATTTGTTTTAAAAACCCAAAAAGAGTTGTTTTTGTGTGTTTGTTTGTGTCTTAGGGTACCTTCCAACACAATGATGAGGATTTGGTTTTTAAGTGCATGACTGTTAAAGAGAGTGATTAACATGGATGAAAGTTTGATTTACTCTTTGTTTATGCTTGGTTGTGGTTATAACTTATGAATTCACATGCAATCATAAAAGAAAAAAATCAGTTTTTGTAACATGCTTGAAGGAAGGAACTCAAACTAACGCTACAACCTTGTGAGACTTGAGCCTAAACGTTTATTTGGAGAGTTAAAATCTGTGCATTCTTTGTTTTCTAAGTCGTTGCATGATCTCATTATTCCTTGCTTGGTTACTATTTAGAAGGCGTTTCATCATTTAGTTCCAAATGCTAGAACTCATGCCCATTTCATTCAACCCATGCCGAACCCTAGGGCCTAATCATCTAAAATCTGCCATGTTAACCCTAGTCCATTCCTCCTAAACCCAAGCCGCACCTTTCCATCCTAGAAGCCTATTTTACAAACCCTAGCCCATGTTCACTTAAGTGCCGCACCTAACCCTAGCCCATTGTTGTCTAATCTGATTTATTTAGGGTTTTAGGTGTCTATATATATGTATTTTACACCTAGCCGCACATCTTCTCTCCCTCTCCATATTCAGAAATTCGTCAAAACCCTATTCCCCACTTTGCCGCAGCCTTCATCCATTCCAGCCACCATTCTCCACCTCTATACACCATCCTACACCTCCATACACCACCCACACACCTTGCCGCACCCCCATACCATCCTAATTCCCTTCCTACATCAAAAATCACATCCAAAAACCCCCAAAACCATCTCTGCCGCAGCAAGGAGAAGAAGAAAGAGGAGCTTTCTGTGCAGATTTCAAAGTGGACTTCTTTGGCATTTTAGGTGTAATCTTTCTTATGTCTTCGATGTTTCAATTCAATAAACTTTGTGTTGTGAGTATGAGGAACTAAACCCCCTTAGTTGGGGGGTGATTCGAAACCATGTACATGCTTGCAATTTGATTCGATTACATTCAGTTGTTATTTCATGAGTTATGGATTCAATTCGTTCATCTATTTGATTGATAACTTATTTGTGTATGTTGATTGAGAGTGCACGCTTAGTTTTCATGCATGAATATGATGCTAGATTATGAGGGAGTTTCACCTAATAGTTACAATCTTATAATCACAAGTAGAGAAGATCGCTTGAAAACGATCGCGTTGAATGAATTCTTAGCATAAGTTTCATGCAATTCATAGTAACAAATGCTTCGTCAATGCTTATGTTTTTCATAGAACGTAATGATTCTTGCTTGTATCTCTATTATGCAATTCATGTAGGGAACTTGTAGGGAATGTTTTGGGTTGTCGTATGCAATCATCCAACTTAATAACTTGTGGAAAAACTGAGGGTTAATTAGTGCAATTCACGGTTAACTTGGGGCGTTGAGTATTCATAATTTATCGGAAGAACAACTGAAAATCGTTTTGTTTGCAAGTGTGACATGTGTGGAGAAGAACCTCCTAACTAGCCTTTTATCCATCTATTTCACCAAAATCGTTTTTACAATCTGTTTAGTTTCAAGTTTCTGTTTTGTTTTCAATTTTAGTCCAAAACAATTCCCCCTTTAATTTGAAGTCTTAGATTAGTTAGAAAGTGTTTTGATTTGTGTTTCTAAGTATTTTGATTCAAGTTTTCATCAAATTTCGTCCAAATTAGTGTAGGTGCTCAAAACTGCCCAGAAAGTGGTTTTTAGGCAGTTTTGAGCCTTCTAGTTGCTGTTTTAAGTTTTAGGTTTGTTTAAGTGTTTTAACTTTTAGTTTTGCATTCTTTGAGTCTAGTTTAGTGTTTTTAACTTTGTTTTTGAGTGTTTAAGTCAGTTTCCAAGCGTTTAGCAATCCCTCCTAATCCCCGGTCTAGAACGATCCCTACTTACATCTTTGCTACAATTTGACAAAAAGAGGGTTTAATTTGTGTGCTTTATCTATTTCGCATCACGCGTAGGAACCTCGTTGTACTGCAAGGGTATTTTTGTCATTTTTGTCCAAAAATCCACGCGTCGCCCTGTGAATATTTTTGGCTCCACACCTCTTTCTTTCACCACTTCCACATAGGCCCAAGCCCAACGGCCCATACTCGGTGCCCCAATGCCTTACACGCTTGACCCGTGCCAAGCCAAGCCCCGTAGCCTATTTCGCTGCACTAGAACCTCAGCCTGCGCCGAGCTGCCATCGCACTAAACCTACAGCAGCCATGTCAAAGGCTTTCCAACAGCCTTTTCACACCTTATTGACCCTTGTTGAGCCAAATTTCTAGTCCCAAGGCTCCAAAAAGTTATGAAGACAATGAAAACTTAATTTTTTCTTACCTTGGTGCGGCGTGAAGACGAAGAAAGCAACGAAAGAAGATCCTTTGCACAAACAAGTGTAGAAGATTAATAGGGGAAGGGGCACAAATATCCTCTAGCTTTCTTTCTCTTGTAAGGTGGAATGAATTGCTCTCTGAAGTTGATTTAATCATCTACTTAAGGTAGACTTAAATAGACTTTAGAAGTAATTTATTTCCCTTTCCTAGAAGGATCTAATTTCCAATTAAAGAGGGAATCTACATAAAAATAGGAAACAATCCTATGTTTCCATAAACAAGAGAAGATCTTTACACCTACTGCCCTTTCTTGCCAGCAGCCCAACTCGTGTGGGGGCATTTGTGGAGCCTAAAATAATCAAGAAAATTATGGAGGTGACACGTGGACTTTGAGGTGAAAAAGACAAAATTACCCTTGAAGCACACCGGGATTCCCATGCGCATACAACAGACACTAACAGCTCAATAGAGGTCAAAGGTGATCAAAATGGTATTTATTCAAAACCTTCTCATCACTCCTCACGAAATTCTCACCCACAAGGTAACTCCCAATTATTCCTTTCAAATTGGGATTAATTACCAAATTAATTGCAAGATATTATTTGACATAATATCTTGCAATAATATTCAAAACACCACCATAAGTGGCATGTCCCTATTTCTCCAAATAGGGCCAGCCACACCCCTATATATAGCCCCATATTTCTCCAAAAACCTAATTCATTCTCTCCCAAAAATCCCCTAAACACTTTCTCACTAAAATTCTAACTTTGGAATCGGAAATTCTTCAGCCAAAGCCCTCCCCCATTCACCGTAGGCACGTGAGGCTCTTGGTCATAATCTTAGGTGTTATTATTTTGCATCCACACACAACTTTTTTCTCATCTTTCAATTGTTTTCTCCCAATCTTATGGATCTACATTATCTAAATTTAGTATATTACCTGCTATATTTGTTTTTTCTAAATTTAGTATATTACCTGCTTTTTTCTCATCTTTCAATTTGTTTGTTTCATCCATATAATCCATAAAAAATTGTTGATTTGTTTTGGCAGCGTATCCTGGATTATTTTCTACTCCATATGTACTACTTTCTTCTACTAGATTACATTCAATTTTTAACTCTAAAAAATTATTATATTTTTTGCTCCTAAAATATGTTTTACTCCTATTTCTAAAATCAATATTTTCATCTCTTCATCTGAAATTCTATGTAGTCCTATATCATATGTCTTATATATTTTTTAAGTATTTTTCTTTGTCTAAATTATCAATATCTTCTATGAGCTTATCTACACTATCAAAATTTTGCTCAACTAAATTAATATCTAAATTATCAAGCCATGTGAATACTCTCATTTTCAATTTCACTTTCACCTTCTATATTTTCTAATTGCTTAGAATTACTAAATCTAATTGATGTTTCTCCTGTACTAGTTTTGAAGGAAAATTTTTGTCCTAGTTAAGAACATGTGAGCACATTTGAACACAAAAGCAAACTATTAACAATTTAAAGTAGTCATGCATTAAAAAACAATTCTAAAACCCATGACTTTCAAAGCATAATGAATGGTGAACCAAAAGACTCTTTAACAAATTAAAGAGAATAGAGAGTTTGAGTTTCATTACCCTTGAAGCTCATCCTTGTTTACATAAGGAATTCACCCAAGTGGAAGGCCTTCAAGTCACCTCCTTTGCTCCTTGGATGGTTGCTTCTTTGCTTCTCCTTTGCTCCTTGAGGATTTGAGGAGAGGAACTCCAAGAACACCAAAAGTTTGGTGTCTCTAAGTCTCCACACCAAGGATGAGGTGTGAAGATGAAATGGATGACTTAGAGGAAGGAAGATTGCTAGCTATTTTTTCTCGAAGTGTGGCCAGCCAATTTGGAAGACAAAGAGGGAAAGAGTTTTGCTCCTTTACCCCAAAGAAAACCCTTGATGTGGTAAAGCTCTAAAGTTCCTTTTGTAGCACCTCACATTTGAGTGCCAAACTTGCAATTATGCCAAGTTCACTACCACTCACCCTATGGCCGGCCATCCTTTAGTTATTGGGCTCTTTGCCCATTTTGTTTTAGTTGTCATGCGACTTAAATATAATGGGCCTTGTGGACCAAAACCCTTTTGGGCTCTCAGACACGACACTAACTTGAAAGCCTAATACGAACCTTTCATATAATTAATTAACTAATTAATTAATCTTGATAATTCTTAATTAAACCATTTAATTGCTTATCCATCGCATTTATATTTCTTCACTTTCATCCTTACTCGGTGTACGATCCATTAGGTTCAAATTAGTAAGGCAGTGGGCGATTGTTACTCTTAACAATCAATTGTGACTTAAAACTACATTTGAATTCTCCCTTTGATGAAGATTAGTGTTTGCTAATCTTCAAGGCTTCCACAAACCATAAGTGACACCTAGCAGTGTCTCTGGCTACCCAAGCTAAGTAGAAGTGGTTGGAGAACCTATCCAATTACAATTACAATGCAATACCGTCTTTCTCTAATACAATACTCTTAATCACATTGTTTGAGTGATTGTTTGTTTCATGTCTACTATCCAATGTGATACTTCTCTATATGATTCAACTGAATATGATTTGGAACAATCTTCCTAAATCATATTCTTATGCTTTGGCCAAAGACTTCTGAATCATATCTCAGAATATTTTCCCTCTACCATGGAAGGTTAGAGATCCCTTGTTGTGCATTCATATGCCTACACGATTAGATAGCTTGACCCCAACAATGTCATGGACACTCTCGATGGAATGCCTTTGACATGATCAAAGATCAAGGATCTAACCATTAAACATCTATGATGCCTCAGGTCAAATGACTACTTTGCATATTGCAACTTACGAGTTCTTACATGACATGTATGTTCGAACTCTCTTTTGATCATAGTTCAGTGTACTCGATTACCATTTTGAGCACCTATGTGTCTGTTTCAGTGTCCAACACTAAATGACTTGAGACTAGTCATACTCACGCTTAAGTTAACATAACACATACTAACCTTAGCGGATTGTTAATGCCCAATTGGCAATCCTATGGCTAGGAACGTTTTAGGAATGAACATAAGAGAAAGGTCTCATTAATCTAACTTACTTAGATCACTTCTCTCTTAGATTAAATACATTCCTTGGATTCCCTTATTGCTTAAACATATAATACAGCAAATAGTGATTAACAATAAGTTTTTCCCTTCATTAAACATATAATAGTTTAACACAATGAGTATTCCAAAAGCTATTACATCAAATGAGTGGCTTTGTGGGCATACTTCCAACAAGTTTCATATATTTGTACATTATCTGACTGTCTATTTCTTGCCACTTGTAAAGGTAATGTTCATTGAGTTTCTTTTAAAATGATATTATCTACGGGTTTTGCTTCTATCATAGTTACATTCTTACTACCAAATTTTTGAACTAAATTTTAAAATTTTAAATTAAACTTATGATTATATTTGTCAGAAACTTTACCGATATACATTGAACTAATACACAAATTTTTATAATTTCATTTTATATTATAATTTTTTGTTCTTATGCTTACTTTAATAAATTTCCTAAATTCATTAATTGGCATAACATAATTAGGAATACAACTTATGACTGCTAAATTTGAACTTAAGTCTACTTCAGCTGTTGCTATTGCAACTTGTTGGTGAGTATCCCATCTATTATCATATATGTACACTAAAGTTGTTGTGCCTACTTGTGCTCTGGTTAATCCTACTATTCAAATTCAAATTGTTCCTATATAGATCTAGCTAAAGTGTGATTTTCTTAAGTAAGCAACTGCTTCTTTACTAAGTAAATTAAGTGTAACTTATTTATCAATACAACTAACTTCATGTTGACATATGCTACTTACAATTCTACTTCTATTTTCAAATAAACCTAGTTGATACAAATTATATTTAGTTTTTTGTGTTCCTCAAATCCTCTTCTAATAAACTCTTATGCTTCTTCTTTATTTAGGTAAATATCTTTAGCTCTAACTATTTCTTTTCATTTTCTTCTAAAGAGTTCCATTTTCTAGCATAATTACTTATTATTTTTTAATTTTACATTTTCTGCTTGACTAATTATAAGATCTACTATACTATTTCCTTGTAGATTTTCTTCACTATGTAAAAAATGATTGTGCTTTCTTAATGGAAAATAACAAACTAAACTATTTTAGTCTAAGGTTATTTTTCTTTTTTGTGGTTCAGTAATTTCTAAATTAAGGTAATCTATCATAAACTACAATCTTCCTTTCTTTAAGGTTATAGCAACTGACTTCTTAAAAATTCTCTTTCTTCTCTCAAGGTCTCTAAAGTATGATATGCTGCTCTTTTTCCTTTAATACGTTATATTGCACTTCTGTGTTCTTATATTTACTAATAAATGAAGGGTGTTCAAGCTGACTAAGATAAAACTTCTAATTCTTCTAAGTCTTGCTAATCTATTGGAAATATATGCTAATCTTCTCTTTATGCTTTTTATAATTAGGTGTCTAGGACAATAGATACCTGGTGGTTATGGTTAACAAGGTCCACAAGGACAATAATATCTAGTGTCCATACAAAATAAACAAGTGTGTGATATCAGTTGTGTTTATGACTTCCGTCCTCAAGGTACTTTACTATTATAATTATACTCTTAATATGCTAAACTTGGCTTTGATACCAAATTCGGAGCAAAGGCTCGGTTAAATAATCTGATGGTAATTATAACAACTACACATAAAACCTTGTACAAGGGACTCGACAAGTGTGCAAAATGATGTAATTTGGAGCCTTTTGGAGCAAAAGGAATGGATGAATTGAAGACTTAAAGAAATTAGGATTCCTAATCAACGAAGGATTCCTAATTGAAGAAGGATTCCTAATCGACGAAGGATTCCTAATCAACGAAGGATTCCTAATTGAAGATGGATTCCTAATCACATGAGGATTCCTAGAAGAACAAGGATTCCTACTCCAAGAAGAATTCCTACTTGAAATAGGAAAGTTAAGCCAAGGTTTCCTACTTTGGTTTGACCTTTCCTAAATGTTCCTAAGTTTTATCAACTTTGAAGGCATCCTAAGCATTCTAGGACATCAAATACACATCCCTTGCACAATGTGAACCCTTGCCGCACCCCCTTGGTATTTCCTCTTCCTTGCCGTGCAAGGGAGAGGGTTATTTCCTGAATCTATGCTTTAAAACACTTTCCTAATCTATTTCAAACCCTTGCCGCACCTTTTAGCTAATTTCCATTAAGTTTCTGATTTTGTTTCCTATTTCTAGAAGCCTTACACTTAATTTCTGATTACCTAAATAACCTAGGGTTTTAATTCCTGAAATCCTTTAAATAAAACTCTCTTTTGCAGCCACAAAACATCCATCTACTATCCATTCACGCCAGAAACTAGCCTCCACTCTCAAGCGCACCATTCTACCACCATTCACCCTAATTTCTGCCCAGAAACATACCTAGCCGACCCCTACATTCATCCAACCCATAAACCTATCATTCTACATCATCCATAACTCCCAAAACTCATCCCCCAACCCTTGTGCCGCAGCAAAGGAGAGGAAGAAGAAGTACTTGAAGGTTCTAGTTGTTCAACATCGAATCATTGGAATATTTAGGTGTTCTCTTTCTTATATTTACAATGTATAAATTTGTTTTCCTTTGTTTTGTGAACATGAGGAACCAAGCCTTTTTGGCTAGGGGGTTATTCGATACCATGATTATGCTTGCAAGATGAATTGATTACGTCTAAATTGTTATTTCATGAATTGTGAATGCAATTTGCTTAACCGTTTGATTGATGACTTATTTTTGTGTGTTAATTAAGGTGGCCAACTTAGTTTTCATGCAGGAATTTGAAGCTAAAACATAAGGAAGTTTCACCTAATAGTTACAACCTTATGTTTGCAAGTAGTGGAGGTCGCTTATAAACGATCGTGTTAAGTGAATTCTTGGCAAACGTTTCATGCTTTTCATAGTAACAATTGCCTCGTCAATGCTTATAGTTTTCATGAAGCTTAATGATCTTTGATTGTACCTTTATTGTGCTTTTCACGTAAGGGACTTTTAGAGAATGCTTTGAGTTGTTGCATGTGCATGCCCATCCAATTCACTAACTTTAGGAAAACTTGAAGGTTAAAAAAGTGCTATCACAGTTAACCTAGGGCGTTGAGATTCATAGTTTATTGAAGGAAGCAATTGGAAATCAAAGTTGAATGCAAGTGTGTCATGTGTGGAGAAGAACCTCCTAGCTAGCCTTCAATTCATTCAATTTACTCAAATTCGTGCATATTTCATTAGTTCTTTAATTTACTTGTTTTGTTTTCAAATTCATCAAAACCAAAACCCCATTTACCTTGTTGAGTCATATTAGTTAGAAACTGATTTAGTTTATGCTTTTAAGTATTTCGAACCAAGTTGAAACCAAAATTCGTCCAAAAGTGTGTTTAGAGTCCAAATCTGCTCAGTTTGTGTTTTTAGGCAGATTTGAGTGTTTTTAGCTTGTTTTGAGTTCTTTGAGTTTGTTTTGAATTCTTTGAGTCTAGTTTAGTGTTTTTAACTTTGTTTATATGTTTTTAAGTCAGTTAGAGGTTTTAGCAAGCCCTCCTAATCCCCGGTTTAAAACGATCCATACTCGCATTTATACTACAATTTGACAACAAGAGGGTTTAATTTGTGTGTTAAGTTAATTTTCGCATCACGGTGCTTCTTCAATTTTTGAGCACGTAATCCTGTTGGGAGTTTGGCTCTCGAGATTCGGAGAGCTGTGCCTCTTCGATTTTTGAGCAAGCAATCTTGTTGGGAGTGTTTTCTTGAATGTGAGTAAAGGTTGGGCATTTTTGCCAGTCTGCCTTGCCACAGAGCACGAAGGTTGACACACATTGGGACTTTCTAGTTATAAAGCAGTGGTGTTGTTCCTTTACCCTTGTGGATAATAGTAGGGTAGCTGGACTTTCAAAATTTATGTGTCTAAACTTTGTCAAAGATCTTTGGCAAAGTTATCTGTGGTACTCGAAGAGCTGATGTTGCATGTGGCAAAGTTATTGCTTGTAGGAATTTTCCCCTTACTTCAGAGATTTATCGTACCTCATTTCTCCTTCATCATTTCTGAGAATGTTTGGCCCATCCGACCTTCGTTTTGACTTGAACTTTGGTGAAGAGGCAGCAATGCCTTCTTTAGACAACATATGGCGCCCATCCTTCTTATCTCCTACTGGTCCTCTTACCATTGGGGACTCTGTGATGAAGAATGATATGACCCCTGCGGTGGTGACCAGGAACCTTCTCACTCCCAAAGATAACAGACTACTTTCCAAACGGTCTGATGAGTTAGCTGTTAAGAATTCTCTGGCTCTTAGTGTTCAGTGTGCAGGTTCTGTGTCTAATATGCCCCAACGCCTATTTGCTTGAACCCGCCAAGTTGAATCATTGGCGGCTGAAGTGATAAGTTTCAAATATGAGTGAAGGAAAATCTATGAGATTCATGGATGGGATTTCTAAATGACTATCATGCATATACAAATCAAATTTAATATACGAAAGCAGCGGAAGCATTTATAACATATTAACAAAGCTATAGTCATGCAAATCCCCTTCAAGGTTCATAGGTTTATATATAATGCATCAAATAAAATTTTAGAGAAAAGAACAAAGTGAAGGTTTAGTCTTATACCTCTTGATCTAGACTTGAGACCAAGGATGGACCACCTCCAAGCCCTTTGTTCCTTGAACTCCTTGAGCCTTGCTTCCCTCCTTGCCTCCTCCACTTTGATAGAATGAGTGCTCCTAGGTTCTCTTCAAGTTTCCAAAGTAGGAAACCTCTAAAGATCCTCACCCACTAGAGTAGTGAGAAGGATGAATGAATAACCAAAGGGTGAAAGATATGTTAGTAAAATCACCCCAAGGTGGCCGGCCTTTGTGTAGTTTTTAGAGAGATATTCTTTTGCCTCTTTGTTGTTTTTAACCACACAAAAACCCTAATGAACAATATCACTATAAAGTTCCTTATATAGACATAAGAAACCTAGCCAACAACTTGACTAAATATCTCACCCTTTCCACACCTAAAATGGCCGGCCCTCTTTGTGTTGTTTGGGCTTTGGGCTTTCATTTATTTCAAGTCATCCAATGCTTGAATAAAAGCCCAATGGGTTTAGGCCCAATGGGCCCAATTAAACCCGAACGTTTCTTTAGACTTTCTAAATTAATCACAACACTTAATTAATCCAATTAATTATTTCCATCATCCATTAGTTACTCACTACAATAGTGTATTGGTGAACAATCTTTTAGGTTCTAATTAGCAAGGCAGTGAGGTGATTGGCATCAATCCAATTGATTATATTTAATTCAATCACTTAGTGAATTAAAACTTCATTTTAATTCACCTTTCTTCTTTGACGACTACATTTAATCATCTAGAAGAACTCACAAGCTATGAGTGACATCTAACCATATGTCATAGCTACCCAAGCTAATGTAGAAGTTTATTCGGAGAACCTATTCAGTTGGAATTACAATGTAATTTAATCCTTCTCTAAAACAATACTCTCAATCACATTACTAGGGTATGGATATATTATGTCAAACCCCTAATGTGATTATTCCTTCTTATATGATTCAATTGAGTCGTATAGGAATGCTTTCCTTTATTACGCTCGATACTTTGGCCGAAGATTCCTGAATCATATCTTAGAGTATTCTTCCTCTCTTATCGAGGATTAGAGATTCCTTGTTGCACATACACTTGCCTTCATGACTAAGTGGCTTAACCCCAACTATGCCGTTGACATTCTGATAGAGTGACTTTTGACATAATCAAAGATCAAGTACTTAACTACAAGACAACGACGATGCCTCAGGTCAAAGGACTACTTACATTATTCCAACCATTAGAGTTACTTGCTTGACATGTGAGTAGACCTCCATGCAAGTACTCTCGTTCGATTGTGTTCAGTGAACTCATTCCCTTAATGAGCACCTACATACTTGCCTTAGTGTCACAACACGAATGGGATGAGACTTTCCATCCTTCCAATTGAAGTGAACACAGTATGTACCGGTCTTCGCATTGTCAGTATCCCTCCGACAATCCAATGACCAGGAACCTTTTTGGACATTTGGTTATGTGAAGAAGGTCTCTGTAGTCTAACATCATTAGATTACTTCTTCAATCGATCCATTGTCCATGGATACACTATTTAGGACATATATCGTTTATAGAGATAGTCCTAATTAGTATCTTTGCCATTTGATGTATAAGAGTCATCCATACATCGATTCAATTGTCCTGAATGGTTTCTTCCAAAGATTGACTTTCAGGGCATATTTCCAACAATGAGATCAGAGGGCTCAAACATGAGAATAAACAGTTGCACAGGCTCGCACATGACTATGCTACAAACATGAAGAGGAAGCTCGACCAGCTGCAGGAATCTGATGGTCAGATTTTACTTAATCATCAAAGGTTTGTGGGTTTGTTCCAAAGGCATTTATTGCCTTCGTCTTCTGAGGCTGTACCACGTAATGAAGCTCCAAATGATCAACCTTCGGTGCCTCCTCCTTCTGGGGTTCTGCCTAGTACTGAGGCTCCGAATAATCACCCTTTGGTGCCTCATCTTTCTGGGGCTCTGCCGACTGCTGAGACTTCTCCTGAGCAACCTTTGTGAAGGCTCCCTCTGGTTTGTTTATTTTGGTTCATGCATATGTACATATTTGTAACTTATCGGAGGTATCAATAAACAAGCTTTGCTTCATTTCAACGTATTGTGTTAAATACACCAAGGCCTTCTTCACTAAGTTCTTTGAATTTTTCCTTTTGTTGAAGCTTATATGTTGAAGCTTTATGAGTGAAGCATGTAGGTTGAGGTAATGCTCCTTTAATTTCCCGAGTTTGGAAAACTTCTCGTTTGGAGACTTGAAAAATCCAAGTCACTGAGTGGTCGTAAGATTTCCGATTATCAAGGTGCAGTAGCATATGGTAGGAGTCCCCCAAGTTTCCTGGCGAGGGAGTTGACAAATGAGGCATTTCCTTTCTAAGTGGTAGCCCAAAACTCATTCTTCATATATATTTGTTATGAAAGTTGTTAGGCCCAAAGAAGAAGAGGCTTAGGTAATTTTTTTTTTCGAAATTTTTTTTTTCGATTTTTCGAATTTTTGAGTTTCCCAATTTTTGAATTTTCGAATTTTCAAATTTTTGTAGGTGAAGCTTTGGTGTTGAAGCTTTGAGGTTGAAGCTTTGTTGGGCACCATGAATTGATTTTGCTTCACACTATCTTGATCAAGATAGTGTGAAGCTTTTGTAGGTGAAGCTTTTGTGTTGAAGTTTTGTAGGTGAAGCTTTTATGGGTCAAGCTTTTGTGGGTCAAGCTTTTGTAGGTGAAGCTTTTGTGCGGGAAGCTTTTATGGGTCAAGCTTTTGTGGGTGAAGCTTTTGTAGGTCAAGCTTTGTTGGGCACCATGAATTGATTTTGCTTCACACTATCTTAATCAAGATAGTGTGAAGCTTTTGTAGGTGAAGCTTTTGTGTTGAAGTTTTGTAGGTGAAGCTTTTGTGGGTGAAGTTTTGTGGGTCAAGCTTTTATAGGTCAAGCTTTTGTGGGTCAAGCTTTTGTGGGTCAAGCTTTTATAGATCAAGCTTTTGTGGGTCAAGCTTTTGTAGGTCAAGCTTTTGTGGGTCAAGCTTTTGTGTTGAAGCTTTTGTGGGTAAAGCTTTTGCGTTGAAGCTTTTGTAGGTGAAGCTTTGGAGTTGAAGCTTTGTAGGTGAAGCTTTGGAGTTGAAGCTTTTGTTGGGTACCATGAATTGATTTTGCTTCACACTATCTTGATCAAGATAGTGTGAAGCTTTTGAGAATTTGTAGTTGTCCTCCATTGATGAAACTTTTGTGTTGAAGCTTTTGTGGGTGAAGCTTTGTAGGTGAAGCTTTGGAGTTGAAGCTTTTGTTGGGTACCATGAATTGATTTTGCTTCACACTATCTTGATCAGGATAGTGTGAAGCTTTTGAGAATTTGTAGTTGTCCTCCATTGATGAAGCTTTTGTGTTGAAGCTTTTGTGGGTGAAGCTTTGTGTTGAAGCTTTGTAGGTGAAGCTTTGGAGTTGAAGCTTTGTTGGGCACCATGAATTGAGTTTGCTTTACACTATCTTGATCAAGATAGTGTGAAGCTTTTGAGAGTTGTGGTTGAACTCCTTTGATCAAGCTCTTGTTGGCACCATAAATTGGTTTTGCTTCACACTGTCTTGATCAAGAGTGTGTGAAGCTTGTGAGAGTTGTGCTTATCCTCTATTGATGAAGCTCTTGTTGGCACCATAAATTGGTTTTGCTTCACACTATCTTGATCAAGAGTGTGTGAAGCTTTTGAGAGTTGTGCTTGTCCTCTATTGATGAAGCTCTTGTTGGCACCATAAATTGGTTTTGCTTCACACTGTCTTGATCAAGAGTGTGTGAAGCTTTTGAGAATTGTGGTTGCCCTCCATTGATGAAGCTCTTATTGGCACCATAAATTGATTTTGCTTCACACTGTCTTGATCAAGAGTGTGTGAAGCTTTTGAGAATTGTGGTTAAACTCCTTTGATGAAGCTCTTGTTGGCACTACAAATGGATGAAGCTAATGTGTTCATCTCCTCCCTTTTTTTTTTTTTTTTGAGGGGGAGAGGGGGTGCTGCAAGTTTGAAATCTGAAAACTCCCTAGCTTGTGTGGAAGTTTGAAGACTTTCCATGTGGGGTTTTCTCATGGTTTGAATTTTGAATTTTGAATTTCTTTGGCCATGTTGAACCCTATAAGAATGAAAAGTTTCCACTCTTTTCATTGTCTTCATTTGCTCATTTTGTAGTGATTTTTGGAGATAGAGTGCTCTTATAGTTGAGAGGGATTCCAGCATTGCTTTGCACCATCTTCAGGTTGGTAATCTTTTCCACTAGATCACATGCTTTCATTCTTGTTGAATTGTTTAAGTGTTCATGTATTTGGTTGAGAACATAATGAACTGATTGAGCTTTTCTCCACGCCCTAGGAACTTCCTTATGTTTCGATCTTTCATGTGGTGATAGAGTTTGTTTCTGTTTGTTGTAGATGTCAGAGTTCGGAAGTCCTAGTGATGGGAGCTCCCCTAACTCTAACTCTAGGTTTGAGCTTGCAATGTTGGAGTCTTCAGGCCTTTTGTTGGAGTCTTGTACAAAAATTCAAGATTGGGTGATCCTCGCAATTGCCAAGCCTTAGCCAATATTGGTTCTTCCTCCTTAATGTCAGTGGGTGAGGGGGTTGTTTGTGACGCCATACCCATATTTCGCTCTGAGTTCACAGTAGACCGTAGGAATGCGTAGTATCCCTCGTAGTGTAGGAATGCGTTTGATGCATCATGAAGAATTGTCCTCTGAACCACCCAAGGGTCATGTTATGTTCTATACCCAGATATTATTGACTTTAGGGTGAAGTTGACTTTGCACCCGTGGTTGTAACGGATGCTGTCTATCATTGGATATGCGCCTAGGCAACTCTACCCTAGTTTTTGGGATACCTTGATCGGGTTTTATATTATTTGTGTTGGAAATGTGCCCTAAAACCAATCATATGATGATACTTTACGGACATTTCACATGTTAAACTAATCTAGTTTAATATCAAGGGCATAGATTATTGTTTTAAGCCATCTCATATAAATGTTATATGCTTAAACGATAAGTCCAAGGAATATGTGATTGGGAGAATACGATCTAAAGAAGTTAGATTCATGAGACCATTCTTTCGTAGACACATCCTAAACGTTCCTGATCATAGGATTGCCAATTGGGCATTGACAGTCCGTTAAGATCAGTACGTGTTGTGTCTTCTCTCAGGGAGAGTGACTAGTCTCGAGTCATTGGTGTGTGTGACATCAAGACAAGTACGTAGGTGCTCAATAGAGAATGAGTTCACTGAACACGATCAACGAAGAGTTCTCATATTCATGTCACATGAGAACTCATGGTTGGGATAATGCAAAGTAGTCCTTTGACCTAAGGCATCACAGCTGTCTTGTGGTTAAGTCCTTGATCTTTGATTATGTCAAAGTCACCCCATCCGCGGGTGTCCACGACATCGTTGGGGTTAAGCTACTTAGTCATGGAGGCAAGTGAATGCGCACAAATTAAACCCTCTTTTGACAATTGTAGCAAAGTATGTAAGTAGGGATCGTTCTAGACCGGGGATTAGGAGGGATTGCTAAACACTTGAAAACTGATTTAAAAACTTAAAAACAAAGTTTAAAACACTAATTTGGACTCAAAGAATGAAAAACTAAAGTTTAAAACACTAAAACAAACCAAAAACTCAAAACAGCAACTAGAAGACTCAAAACTGCCTAAAACCACTTTCTTGGCAGTTTTGAGCACCTACACTAATTTGGACGAAATTGGTTGAAAACTTGACTCAAAACACTTAAAAACATAAACCAAAAGACTTTCTAACTAATTTGAGACTTCAAAGTAAAGGGGGATTTGATTTGGACGAAATTAAAGTTGAGAGAACAGATTGCAAAGTAAAACTGATTTTTAAAGCGTTTTTGGGGTTTTAAATGGATGATGGACTAGTTAGGGGCTCTTCCTCCACACATGACAAGTATGCAAACGACTCGATTTCCAGTTATTCCTTCATAGAATTATGACGACAATGCCCCAAATTAACCGTGACATCACTAGTTAATTCTCAAGTTTTCCTTGTGTTATTGGATTGGATGACATCATTCGACAACCCAAAGCATTCTTCAAAAGTTCCCTACATGACATCATAATAAAGATACAATCAAAGATCATTACGTTCAACGAAAACTATAAGCATTGACAAAGCACTTGTGACTATGACATCATGACACTTATGCTAGGAATTGAATTTAACGCGATTGTGACTAGCAACCTTCACTACTTGTGAATATAAGTGTGTGACGATTATGTGAAACAAACTTATATTCTAGCATCATATTCATGCAAGCCAATTACGTGTCGACCCCTAATTAACAAACACAAATACGTTATTACTCGCACAGTTAAGTCAATTGCATTCACGATTCAAGAACTCATAACTGGAATTTATCAAATCAACTTGCACACATAGTCATGGCTTCGAAATCACCCCTAACCAATAGGGGTTTAGCCACTCATGTTCATAGCAAAACGAAAGGAAAATAAGTTAAACATTGAAATCATAAAACGAATTACACCTAGAATGCACCAACGATGAAGCTTGAGCATCCAAGAGTCCTTCCTTCTTTCTCCTTGCTACGGCACAAAGGTGGATGGAATGGTTGGGATGTGTTTTAGGATCAGGGATTATGGAATTGTATGGAGGATGGGCACGGCAAGGTGTAGTGTTTGGCTGAAAGTTTGTGAAAGTGTTTTAGGTTGTGTGAATTGATGAATCCTCCTCTAAAGCTATGGCAAGGCTTGGTATTTATAGAACAAGGCTCCAAAATAATTTAGGAATCAGGAATTAATCTAAAACTTAAAGGAAATAGGAAATTACAACCAAAAACCTAAGGGAAAAGGTTTAAGGGGTGCGGCAAAGGGTAAAAGAACAAGGGAAAAGGAGATTAGGTTCAGAAATTGGGAAACAATCCTCTTCCTTGCACGGCAAGAAAGAATAAGGGTCAGGGAACCAACATAAAGTCACGGCAAAAGGGTTTAGGAAAGGGTAGATGTCCTAAAACTAAAGGGAAAGGGTATCCTTGTGCGGCAAGGAAAGATGGAGTGTGGGAAAGGTGCGGCAAGGTCCTAATCCTAAGGGGAAAGGATTTTAGGTTGTCCTAGAGGGAAAAGGAAATGTGTTTACAAGGTTTAAGGATAAGGACACATAACAAGGAGAATTGTTGCAACAAGGGAGACAAGGAGGGGACAAGAAGGGAACATGAAGGGGACATGGCGCCACCTTTGTAGGAATGCTTCAATTTGTGTTTTTCTTTGTCTTCCAAGCTTCCAAGCTGATTTCTTATGTCTTCTAGCACCTTCCTAGCCTCATTTGATCTTCAATTTCGTCCAAACTCCTTGCTCCATGCATATGCACTTCATTCCAATCCCAATTTTGCTCCTAAAAGATCCAAAATGCTCCTTTTTGCATACTTTGACAATAAAACCTGAAATTGCACGAAAATGACTTTAAACACTAAACTAACCAAGGAAAAACAACATAAATGCATGAGAACAAGCCAATTAAGTCGCATAAAAATGCTCCTATCAAATATGCATCACAAACAAATTATTCCTAACAAGTTCTTTATATGAACAGCATGATAAACACACAAGTTAGAATCATTACGTTCTTTGGAAATCATAAGCATCGACAAGGCATTCGTAACTATGAAAAGCATGATACTCTTGCCAGGAATCTACTTAACACGATCGTGACTAGCGACCTTCACTACTTACGAATATAAATTCATAACGATTAGGTGAAACAAATTTATATCCTAGCATCAAATTCAAGCATGCAAATTAAGCGTGCACTCTCAATCAACATACAAGAATAAGTTCTAAATCAAATGGTTAAGCAAATTGTATTCACGACTTATGTAACAATAACTGGAAGTAATCAACTCATTTCACATATATAATCATGGTTTTGAATACACCCTTAGCCAAAAACGAAATTAGCCAATCATACTTAAAGCAAAACAAAGATTACATGAATTAGACATTAAAATCCAAAGAAAGAAAACACCTAGAATGCTCCAACTTGGCAGCAAGTGCATCCAAGATTCCTCCTTTCCCTTGCTTGCGGCAGATTGGGTTATGGACAGGTTTTGGGTAGTTTTATGGTGTAGAATGGATGGGGAATGGTATGGAAAGGTTTAGGGTGAGTGTGGAGGAATGTTTGATGGTTGGAGGGTGGTAGAGAACTCGGCAAAGATGGTGGAATAAGGTGGAGTGGCTGTTATGTTTTCTGGGCACTAGAATGGTGTTTTTGGGGTGTTTTGCTGCCTAGGGTGAGTATGGACGAATTTTCTACATGAATGATGAATATGGGAGGTTCAACCCTTTGCCAAGGGTTGTAAACATGTATATATAGGCCCCAAAATCCTAGAGAATCAGATTAGGCAGTGGGGAAATGCACAGCAAGGAGGGTGAATTTGTGGTGTGCAATGGTCCAAGGATGAAAATGGAGCAATGATGCAAAGTATGGAGGGTAAAATGGAGTGGTATTTCAGCTAGGGAGCATGAATGATTGTGTTCATTGCATGGAAATGAAAAGGGGAGGTGAAATGTTTCAGAAATTAGTTAAAGGTGAAGCAACATGTGTTGCACAAGGCATTGGATCCCAAATGTGGATGATGGAGCATTAATTGGTGCATGGAATGGTTGTGAAATCTGATGGGTGAAGGGAACAAGAGGTATGCAGCAATTGAGTGTGATAATTGAGTGTATTGAGGCATGAAATCAGAAATATTTTAGGGGACAAGGATGATTAAGCATGCATGGGAATCCAAAGGGAATGCTATGTGGATTGCATGGCAAGGATGTGTGTCCTTTTGTGGCTGAGTTCATGATCCTTTGTACACTAATTCTTCACATTCTTAGCCTCTTTAAGTCTTCAATTTCGTCCAAACCTTGGTTCCAAATATGTGACATGCATTCCAAGCTCCATTTTGCTCCAAAATGCTCCAAAATGCATCTTCTTGCCTACTTTGTCCTTAAAATCTGAAAACACACGAAAATGACTTTAAACATTAAAATAACTAAGGAAACACGACATAAATGCACAAGAACAAGCCAACTAAGTCGCATAAATATGCTCCTATCAAATTCCCCCACACTTAGCTTTTGCTAGTCCTCGAGCAAACAAAGAACTAAAACGAAACGAAACAAATACAACACAACCTAAACCTTCCAACATTTGCCTCAGGGATTTCCAATGCACATGACATGTTAAAGATTATCATCCCCACAGATTTGAGTCATCTCTACACTTAAGCACATACTTAATCATAGTCACTACTTACTTGTTCACATTAATCAATTAAAACAATGTTTTGAATGTAGTAACATGCCGTTAGAGAGTTCGCTCAAGTCCTTACAAAGTATGCACTCAATTTTCACTCAGATTTCTAACTACACACCCTATACTAGTCATATGTGAGAAGATTGATGTAAACATGAAAACGAACGCTCACATATATGTATTACAAAGAAAGCGATTTCTGGAGCATGTTTAGATATGATCTCATGAATGGAATGCTACTACTTAGATGCGAGAACCAGTGACACCATATGCTCATATCAATTTCAAACTCCACATATTTAAACGCATGACACTCAAGATGAAGTTAAGGGTTGTAACGGGGCTTGGGGTGATGGCTAACAAATGAAGGTAAGGGAAAACAAATGTTCTTAAAGCAATAGCAAATAAAATAATGAACTTGAACTTAGAATTCACTTAGATTGCAGAAATCAACTTTTAGACGTAAGGGAAAGATTTAAACAACTCTTCGGGTCAAATTCAACTCTTTTATTTTTTTTTTCTTTCCACCCGTGCCTATGGCCTACTACTTACATGAGAAACACTTCCCCCACACTTATTTTCTGCCATACATAATTACAAGGAATTCAATTTGAATCATGCTTTACTATGCTTTAAGAACAAGGGTATGGATGGTCCTAATCTAGGCTAGGTGAGGATAACGTGGGTTAACAAAGAACGTAGGCTAACAAGGCTCAATGGGGTTAACTTAAACAAATGATGAAGTAGGATACAAGGCAATTTGGCTTTGGTGGTGGTAACCACACAACTTCATCTTGAATATGTGTTATGCAAATCAATATCATGCTTTGAATAAAATGGGCATGAGTTCTAGCATTTGGAACTAAATGATGAAACGCCTTCTAAGTAGTAACCAAGCAAAGAATAATGAGATCATGCAACGACTTAGAAAACAATAATGCACAGATTATCAACTCTCCAAATAACGTTTATGCTCAAGTCTCACAAGGTTGTAGCGTTTGTTTGAGTTCCTTTCTTCAAGTATGTTACAAAAACTAATTTTTCCTTTATGATTGCATGTGAATTCATAAATTATAACTACAACCAAGTATAAACCAAAGAGCATATCAAACTTTCATCCATGTTTATAATTCTCTTTAACAGTCATGTAATTAAAAACCAAATCCTCATCATTGTGTTGGAAGGTACCCTAAGACACAAAATAAACAAACAAAAACAACTCTTTTTGGGTTTTTCAAAACAATTTTTTTTCAAATTTTTATGAGATTTTTGGATTTTTATGTCAAAACACACTGAAACACTCCAAAACAGCTTGAAAACACTTAAAAGAGCAAGGCACAACATTAGAAGTAATGGGTGATAAACTCCTACGAATTTTATGCAAAACAATGGTTACCCCCTGACACTTAAATCAAACATTGTCCTCAATGTTTCAAGTATAAACTCACACCAAAAACAAGCAAATAACAAACGACAAATAAACATGACAAATATGGCAAAGTAAAAACCAGACAGAGTAGAGTTTAAGAACGCAAATTTGGTTTTTGGAGATAGTTGATCTTGTTGACTTTCCACAGCTTTGATCTTGAACTGGATTGGAATTGTACGGCGAAGCTTTGCTCTTTGGCGATGTTGCAATTCCTTATTTGTTCTCCAAGTAGATGTGGCAGCTTCTCTAGTTCTTCATCTCAGACTCCTTCTGCTGGGTTGATTGTGCAAACTGCATTCTTCTCTGCTTGTTTCTTCTGCACGACGGGCAGGCACGAGGGAGAGGTGTTGGTCCGTTTCTTTCTTCAATCTTTCCAAGTGCCCACCTCTTGCTTTCTTTCTCCTTGTCCCTAGTTGAGGATGAATCAGCACGTTGTCTCCACATGCTTCAAGGTATCATCTTCACTTCCCTTATACGTGAGAGACGAAGAGGAAACACGAGATGATGAGTACTCGAGAGCAGGTGCTGGCTGGAGAAAGGACAGGGAGAAAGCATGATATGAGATACTCGTGCTCTCAACCTTTATGATATGAAATACTTGTGCTCTGGATGGGTTGTTTGCAGGGATATCCCAGGGGATGAGAAATACAGAGTGACTCGAGAGGGTTTGTTGGAAAGCCATTTCAGAGAGGATGAAGGGTTAAGTGAGGCTGAAAGTTGGGTGAGACTGCTTCACTTTGAAGTTCAACATTTATAGAATTTTCTTAATGGCTGGGAAGGCATTGTTCCATTACTCGTGTCGGCAAGCCTGGATAATTTAACAGTAGTTTTCACATGCATTCCGCTTCTCCAGAAATTTTCGATAGATTGCGCGTGATTTACGCAACGCAGATGTGCAATTTGACAGATGCTGACACGTCTCGATAAAGCAGAGACCTCTTTAATATCCGAAATTTGCGCTTCGAGTTCTGAGCTTCGTTGAGGGCAGAGATTGCATGTGACAAGTGCTGACGAGGCTGAGAGAGACAGATGGTTGGAATCGGCGCTTCGATAGACTGCCCGTGATTTTCGCAAAGCTGAGTTGCGTGTGATGGGTGCTGACGAGGTTGAGAAAGCTGACACTCTTCGATATCTGGAATTGGTGGTTTGTGAGTGATGTGAGAATTACTTGACACACAAATTAAACCCTCTTTTTGACAATTGTAGTATAGATGTAAGTAGGGTATCGTTCTAGGCCGGGGATTAGGAGGGATTGCTAATCTATTCTAAATTAATTTAAAAATATTAAATAAGACTCAAGGACACAAAATTAGGCTAAAAACTCTAATAACTCGAAACACACTTAAAATGACTCAAAATAATGAAAACAATTAAATTAAACACTAGGAACTGAAATGGACGGAAATTAAATTAAAAAACTAACAATAAAGAAAACTAACTAAAAAATATAATTTAATAATGGATGGGTGTTTGGTTTTGATGAAAAGTAAATTAAACTTAATTAAATTACAGAATTGACAAAAACATGAAATTAAGGTGAAATGATAAATGACGGACTAGCTAGAGGGTTCTTCTCCACACATGTTATACTTGCATACAAAATGATTTCCAGTTGTTCTTTTAATAAATTGTAAATCTCAACGCCCCAAATTAACCGTGAATTGCACTAATTAACCCTCAGTTTTTCCACAAGTTATTGGGTTGGATGATTGCATACGACAACCCAAAACATTCCCTACAAGTTCCCTACATGAATTGCATAATAGAGATACAAGCAAGAATCATTAACTTCTATGAAAAACATAAGCATTGACGAGGCACTCGTTACTATGATTTGCATGAAACTTATGCCAAGAATTTACTTAACGTGATTGTGACTAGCAACCTTCACTACTTGTGAATATAAGTTCATAACGATTA
This sequence comes from Malus sylvestris, assembly GCF_916048215.2. Lineage (NCBI taxonomy): Eukaryota > Viridiplantae > Streptophyta > Magnoliopsida > Rosales > Rosaceae > Malus > Malus sylvestris. The sequence continues at coordinate 17,203,221 of NC_062267.1, forward strand.
GGTGAAACTCCCTTATATTCTAGCATCGAATTCATGCATGAAAATTAAGTGTGCACTCTTAATCGACATACACAAATTAGTTATCAATCAAGCAGTTAAGCAAATTAAATCACAACTCAGAAATCACAACTGAAGGTAATCAATTCATATTACAAATATATTCATAGCTTTGAATTAACCTCTAGCCAAAATTAATTTAGTTACACATTATTATAACATTTAACCAAAAGTAAAATATAAGTTGGAAAGTTTTAACCGAAAGAGGAGAAGCTTGCTGCTTCTGTTTCTGTCCGTGCTCTTTGAACCCCTGCTGAGGCTCACGCTGCTCCCGCCTTCTCTCTCTGTCCTCTCGCGCAAAGCAGCTCCTCGCAAGTCTCCCCGCAAGTTTCCGTGTTCTGCCAGTCACGCTACCAAAGGCAGCTTGTGACCCCCCCCCCCCGGACTTTCCAATTCCCCCTCTTATATTTCCTCTTCTCCCACTAGCTTTTTGACTTTTCTTTTTCTTCTTGTTTCTGACCTATCCAGCTGCCAAAGCAGCTCCTCTGCCCGCCTTGTCCAGCTGCAAAGCAGCTTCCTTTTCACCTGCTACTCTCTGCCTTGCTGCAAGAGGCAGCTTTCCTTTTCTTTATTTTCTTCCACGCTGCCAAGCAGCTGTTCTTCCGCACCTTTCACGTTCCCTCCTTTCCTGCCCATTTCTTTTATATATTTCTTGTTCCATCCGCACCTCCTCGTTCAGCCTTCCACCTATCTTTTTATTCCATTCTTCTCTCGCTGCCAGCCTCTTCTGCTTATCTTCTCGGCTGACCCCCACTGCTCTCTTTCTTTATTCTTTTCTTCACCTCCAGCTGCAACACAGCTTTCACACTTCTTTCCCTTGGATTCTCGCTGTCTTTCCTTTTATTTTCATTTATTTTCTAGCAGCCCCACATAGCAGAAAAATAAGTTCTTTCGATCATGTTACTCTTACAAACACAAAATATCAAAAGTATCATAAATACTTAAAACTTCCAACTAAATTAGACAAGAAAAGAAAAAGGATGAAATATATAGTTTAAATATTGGTTTATCATTTAGCGTCACAATGGGTTAGCAATATTGTAATTTAAATTTGCTTTTGACGAATTTATTACATAAAATTTCACTTGTTCTATTTTTATTTTCTTTGCATAACAAATCCTATAAATACAAAAATAACGTAAATAGCTCAAAAATATAAGGAACTAACTAAGAAAAGACGAGTGAATTCGAAGTAAAAATATATATAAATATGATCCGATCAAATACCCCCATACTTAGCTTTTGCTAGTCCTCGAGCAAAACAAAGAAAACATGAAAAAGTACTAACATGAAAAACATTAGTTTCCCCCTATGTGACCCTCATAGAATTTCATTCGAGAAAACAAATCGTCAAGAACCATAGCTAGCACCAAACAAACTAATCCAAGTTCATCTTCCTTATTCAAATATTAGCAGTAATCTTTGAATCATCCTTGAAGTGTAGTGTGTGAGATAGCCATGCTAATGCAATTTCAAGTTTTTATTTTTAAAATCATCATATGCAAACTAGCGACCTTCTCACTAGATATGCACTCAATCACACATGTGTTTAGTTTTAATGTGTTTCGCTCAAAGAATCAAATGTGAAATTTCTACCATAAGCAATTATCAAAGGAATTACCAAACACACTAAAATCATCCATGAATATCTCAATAATCCTCTCAACATAATCAGAAAAGATGCTAACCATACACCTTTGAAACGTGGCAGGAGCATTGCACAAACCGAATGGCATGCGTCGATATGCAAACGTTCCAAAGGGACAAGTAAAAGTGGTATTTTCTTGATCATCCGGGGCAATAACAATTTGATTATAACCGGAGTATCCATCAAGAAAGCAATAAAAGGAATGACCTGCTAACCTTTCTAGCATTTGATCTAGGAACGGCAATGGGAAGTGATCTTTCCTTGTGGTTGCATTTAGCTTCCTATAATCAATGCACAGTCGCCAACCGGTTTGAATTCGGGTGGGCACAAGCTCATTCTCCGCATTCTCGACAACCGTCACTCCAGATTTCTTGGGCACACAATGGATAGGTGAAACCCAACGGCTATCGGAGATGGGATAAATCACCCCACAATCTAGAAGTTTGATTATCTCCTTTTTCACAACTTCCATCATCGGAGGGTTAAGACGGCGTTGAGCCTCTCTAGTTGGTTTGGCCCCCTCCTCAAGAAATATGTGATGCATACAAGTCGTAGGGCTTATACCTTTAATATCGGCCAATGTCCAACCTAGGGCAGATTTGAATTCCTTCAAGACACGCACTAGCTTCTCCTCCTCTTGTGCCGTGAGGGATGAGGAGATGATGGCAGGTAGTGTCTCGTTTTCCCCCAAAAAGATGTACTTCAAATGGCTTGGTAGGGGTTTGAGATCAAGTATGGGTGCCTGAACGATGGATGGAAGCAACTTGTTAGTCGAAATTGGAATGGAATCAAAGTTAGGAGACTTACCACCATGCTTAGGTAGTGACTCAAGGGAAGCAACCAACTCAAAAATTTCATCACTAGGAGGCACGGCATGGCCGAGTCCATGTATGCCGTGGGTTACACTAGAATCTGACCCCTTGGTTGTGAGTTCCATTCGTCGTGTAATGACTTTTTCAAGCGCATCGTCATTCAAATCTTCAAGATATCCCTGCGCCAAAGAGTCAAATATATCAATAGAGAAACATGAATGGTCCTCACTAGGGTACTTAATGGAATCAGAAAGATTAAAATTAACAACTTCCCCATCAAATTCCATGGATAACGTTCCACTATACACGCATCTTTGTCCGGGCCGTCTTCATGAATGGCCTTCCAAGGAGGATGGGCAATGAAGGAGCATGATCCGATTCATCCATTTCGAGCACATAAAAATCTACTGGGAAGACTAAATGATCAACCTGCACCAAAACGTCTTCCAACACTCCCTTTGGATAAGCGTTAGATCTATCGGCCAATTGTATGATTACACCATCATCTTTCAACTCACCTAAGTTCATAGATACATAAATGGAGTATGGCATAACATTTATAGAGGCTCCTAAATCTAGCATGGCAGATTTGAAACGAGTGTTACCAATGACGCACGGAATTGTAAAGCTACCCGGATCTTTGCATTTGGGGGGTAGTTTACGTTGCAAGATGGCGGAGACATTTTCACCTACCTTCACAACCTCCTTGGTTGAAATCCTCTTCCTAGTGGTGCATAGCTCCTTTAAAAACTTAGTGTATCTCGGGTCTTGCTTAATGGCATCCAACAAGGGTATGTTGACTTGAACTTTCCTAAGTGTCTCAAAGATGTCCTTTTCAGCTTCTTCCTTCTTTGTTTGCACAAACCTGCTAGGAAAAGGAGCATTCGAAGGCACAACATTAGTAGAAACCGAATTTGACACATTCTTACCTTTATTGAATGAATTGGACGGATTTGGAGCCATGGGGGCTTGCGGCATAGGTGTGTCCACCCTTGCCGTGGGTGGGCATGCTTCCTCCTCCTCAAATTGAAGTTTTTCATCCTCTTTGTGACCTGTTTTTGATGAAGAACTTGCCCCAACCTCCTTACCACTTCTTAGGGTGATTGCTTTGGCTGATTCAAACCCTCCTTTTGGATTTGGAATGGTAGAACTAGGAAGCCTTCCTTGGTCTCAAATCTGCCCAACAACCTCGGCAATCTGCCCCATTTGTTTCTCTAGTTGGTCCACTCTTTTGTTTTGATTTTCCTACCCATTAGTCAAAGTGGTTAGTAACTTAACAAGTGTATCATTATCCAAAGCATTACCTGAAGTATTTGGGGCAGATTGTGGTTGCACTTGAGGGGGTGCGTATGGTTTGTTGTAGAAGCCCGGGGGTTGTTGCCTAAAGCCTCCTTGTGGTTGGGCTTGTTGTGGCTCTCTCCATTTGAAGTTTGGATGGTCTCTCCACCCCGGATTATACGTGTTGGAATATGGATCATGTCTTGGCTGATTTTGGCTTTGAAACCCAATGGCATTAGCGCTCTCCCATCCACCATTCTCAATGAGTTGAGGACACTTTTTGGATGCATGTCCTTGGATAGAACATACGCCACACACCATGGGTCCTTGAATCTTCATTCCCTCGGCCATCTGTGAAACAAGAGAAGTAAGATTAGCTAACTGAGATTGAATATTGGAAGTGGAACTTACCTCATGCACTTGTTGCCGTGGGGGTCCTCTTTGGCCTACACCTTCGTATTGTTGAGCGTTCAACGCTCGATTAGCAATCAAGATTTTTGTAGCCATGGGCGTTTTGTCTACCAATGCTCCACCCGCCGAGGTATCGAGCATTTGACGTTCTAGTGGTAGGAGCCCTTCATAGAAGTATTGCAAAAGCAATTCCTCCTTCATCTGATGCTGTGGACAAGAAGCAACAAGTGATTTAAATCGTTCATAATATGTAGGAAAAGACTCACCTTCATCTTGTTGAATTCCACTTATTTTTTTACGAAGAAGAATGATGTGAGAAGTTGGGAAAAACTTCTCCAGAAACGCCCTCTTCATACTCTCCCAAGATGTAACTGTACCAGGAGCCAACTCGTACAACCAATCCTTGGCTTTGTCCATTAAAGAGAACGGAAAAGCCTTCATCTTTAAAATACTTCCGTCAACGGTAACCGGAGTCATACTTGAGCACACCACTTCAAATTCTTTCAAATGTTTGTTCGGATCCTCCATGGACAGCCCATGGAACTTTGGAATGTGGTGGAGCAAACTTGACTTTAACTCGAACTCTTCGGTTTTACCTTGGGCAGCCATGGGATATTGGATACACAATGGTGTGGCATTATCCAAACCCGAGGTGGCAAGCTCCTTGAGCGTACAGTTGTCCATGGCTATACCTTGCGCTTCTCCACCCACTTGTGCCGTGGGATCCTCCTTCTTCTCAAAGTTCTCTCGAAGTCGTCGTCAAAGTCTAAGATTTGCTCACGAACAGGTCGGGAACTTCGAGTCATGCACTAGTACCTAAAAACAAAGAAAACAAAACAAATCAGCAACTTAAACAGAAACTTAAACAAAATACAATAATTCGAAAGAAACCAATCCAAGAGATTAGCAAAGTTGCTTATCCCCGGCAACGGCGCCAAAATTTGATGTGAAAAATAAGTTAACACACAAAATTAAACCTTATTTTTATCAATTGTAGCAAAGTATGTAAATAGGGATCGTTCTAGACCGGGGATTAGGAGGGATTGCTAAACACTTGAAAACTGACTTAGAAATGTAAAAACAAAGTTTAAAGCACTAGATTAGACTCAAAGAATGCAAAACTCACGTTAAAATACTAAAACGAACCAAAAGAATCAAAACAGCAACCAAACACTCAAAACTGCCTAAAAACCACTTTTTGGGCAGTTTTGGGACTCTAACTCAACTTGGACGAATTTTGGTTTCGTAGTGACCTAAAACACCTAAAAACATAAACCAACACACTTTCCAATTAATCTAGGAATTCAAAATAATTGGGGATTTGATTTGGACGAAAATAAACTTAAATGGCAGATTGTAAGAGAAACAGGTTGTAATACAAAGTTATGAAGAATCAATGGATGATGGAATGGCTAAGGGGTTCTTCTCCACACATGAAATATATGCAATGTAAATCAATTTCCAGTTATCAATTTAATAAGTTATGAACCTCAACACTCCAAGTTATTTAGGTCCGCTTAAATTAACTTTCAGATTTCCCTAGGATCATTGAATTGGATGAATATGCATCGCAAACAAATTATTCCTAACAAGTTCTTTATATGAACAGCATGATAAAGACACAAGTTAGAATCATTACGTTCTTCGGAAATCATAAGCATTGACAAGGCATTCGTAACTATGAAAAGCATGATACTCTTGCCAGGAATCTACTTAACACGATCGTGACTAGCGACCTTCACTACTTACGAATATAAATTCATAACGATTAGGTGAAACAAATTTATATCCTAGCATCAAATTCAAGCATGCAAATTAAGCGTGCACTCTCAATCAACATACAAGAATAAGTTCTAAATCAAATGGTTAAGCAAATTGTATTCACGACTTATGTAACAATAACTGGAAGTAATCAACTCATTTCACATATATAATCATGGTTTTGAATACACCCTTAGCCAAAAACGAAATTAGCCAATCATACTTAAAGCAAAACAAAGATTACATGAATTAGACATTAAAATCCAAAGAAAGAAAACACCTAGAATGCTCCAACTTGGCAGCAAGTGCATCCAAGATTCCTCCTTTCCCTTGCTTGCGGCAGATTGGGTTATGGACAGGTTTTGGGTAGTTTTATGGTGTAGAATGGATGGGGAATGGTATGGAAAGGTTTAGGGTGAGTGTGGAGGAGTGTTTGATGGTTGGAGGGTGGTAGAGAACTCGGCAAAGATGGTGGAATAAGGTGGAGTGGCTGTTATGTTTTCTGGGCACTAGAATGGTGTTTTTGGGGTGTTTTGCTGCCTAGGGCTATGGACGAATTTTCTGCATGAATGATGAATATGGAAGGTTCAACCCTTTGCCAAGGGTTGTAAACATGTATATATAGGCCCCAAAAACCCTAGAGAATCAGATTAGGCAGTGGGGAAATGCACAGTAAGGAGGGTGAATTTGTGGTGTGCAATGGTCCAAGGATGAAAATGGAGCAATGATGCAAAGTATGGAGGGTAAAATGGAGTGGTATTTCAGCTAGGGAGCATGAATGATTGTGTTCATTGCATGGAAATGAAAATGGGAGGTGAAATGTTTCAGAAATTAGTTAAAGGTGCAGCAACATGTGTTGCACAAGGCATTGGATCCCAAATGTGGATGATGGAGCATCAATTGGTGCATGGAATGGTTGTGAAATCTGATGGGTGAAGGGAACAAGAGGTATGCAGCAATTGAGTGTGATAATTGAGTGTATTGAGGCATGAAATCAGAAATATTTTAGGGGACAAGGATGATTAAGCATGCATGGGAATCCAAAGGGAATGCTATGTGGATTGCACGGCAAGGATGTGTGTCCTTTTGTGGCTGAGTTCTTGTTCCTTTGTACACTAATTCTTCACATTCTTAGCCTCTTTAAGTCTTCAATTTCGTCCAAACCTTGGTTCCAAATATGTGACATGCATTCCAAGCTCCATTTTGCTCCAAAATGCTCCAAAATGCATCTTCTTGCCTACTTTGTCCTTAAAATCTGAAAACACACGAAAATGACTTTAAACATTAAAATAACTAAGGAAACACGACATAAATGCACAAGAACAAGTCAACTAAGTAGCATAAATATGCTCTTATCAGGTGTTTTGTCCACCAAAGCTCCTCCCGCGGAGGCGTCTAGCATTTGGCGTTCAATTGGTAGAAGCCCTTCGTAGAAATATTGAAGAAGAAGCTCCTCCTTCATCTGGTGCTGTGGACATGAAGCAACAAGGGTTTTAAAATGCTCATAGTAAGTGGGAAATGATTCACCTTGGTTTTGCTGAATGCCACTAATCCTTTTGCGTAGTAGAATGACTCGAGAGGTTGGGAAAAACTTCTCCAAAAATGCCCGTTTCATACTCTCCCATGATGTGACAGTTCCTGGGGCTAGCTCATACAACCAATCTTTATCCTTTTCTAAGAGAGAAAAGGGAAAAGCCTTCATTTTCAGAATGCTCCCATCAACATTCACAGGGGTCATGCTCGAACAAACAACCTCGAACTTGATAGGAGCATATTTATGCGCCTTCGTTAGCTAGTTCTTATGCATTTTCATTATGTTTTCTGAGTTAAAGTAGTCTTTTAAGCTAGTTTTATGTGTTTTCAGGTTTTAAGGGCGTATTACACAAAATGATGCATTTTGGAGCCTTTTGGAGCATAATGGAGCTTGGAATGAATGTCACATACTTGGAGCCAAGAGAATGGACGAAATTGAAGATTTGAAGAAGATGATTCCTACTTGAGCCAGGATTCCTAGTCGAAGTAGGAAAGTGCCTAATTGAAGATGTAATCCTAATCAAAGAAGGAGTTCTAATTGAAGAAGGATTCCTAATCAACAAGGGATTCCTAGTTGAAGATGGATTCCTAGACGAATGAAGTTTCCTACTCAAACAAGGTTTCCTACTTGAAGTAGGAAAGTTAAATCCAAATGGCATCAAGTTTCAAGAAGAAAGAAGTAGTCCAAGTTGAAGAAGGAAAAGGTTTCCAAGAAGAAGGAGGATTCCCAAACACTTTAGGACACCTTATCCTTGCATTAGAGGGTTTCTAGAAGCCCTATGCAATTCCTAAGAAGGTGCCGCACCCTAGCCTTCTAGATGCCCTATTTCCTTGCCTTGCAAGGCTTTCTAGAAGCCTTATCTTACCCTATCCTTTAGTGCCGCACCTTTTATCCTTTTTCCCATTGAATTTCTGATTTCTAGGCCTTTTTCCTTGTGGATTTGGATTCTAGAAGTCCATATCTGATTCCCCTAGGGTTTTTAGAGCCTATATAAAGGATGTGCCGCACCCATTCATACACACCACCTCTCACAATTCATCATTCACGCCAGAAACGTACACTCACCTTTTGCCGCACCCTTGCACCACCATATTCCATAATTTCTGCCCAAAAACCATCCTAGCCGCACCACCCATCAACCCTAGACACCACCACACATCCCCCATCCATTCTACATCACAAATAACCCCAAAAACCTGTCCACAAGTTCTCTGCGCAGCAAGGAGGAAGGAGGATTCTTGGATGCACTTGCTGTCAAGTTGGAGCATTCTAGGTGTTTTCTTTCTTTGGATTTTAATGTTTAAACTTATTTATCTTTGTTTTGTACGCATGAGGAACTAAACCCCCCCTTGGCTAGGGGGGGATTCAAAACCATGTTTATGCTTGCTATATGATTTGATTACTTCTAATTGCGTTTCATAAGTTGTGAATTCAATTTGTTTATCTATAAGAATTAAAACTGATTTGTGTATATTAGTTGAGGGTCAACACTTAATTTGCATGCATGAATTTGATGCTAGAGTATAAGGGAATTTCACCTAATCGTTATGAACTTATATTCACAAGTAGTAAAGATTGATAATCTCAATCGCGTTAAGTAAATTCTTGGCATAAGTTTCATGCAATCATAGTAACAAGTGCTTCGTCAGTGCTTATGATTTTCATAGAACTTAATGATTCTTGCTTGTATCTCTATTATGCAATCATGTAGGGGACTTGTGGGGAATGCTTTGGGTTGTCGTATGCAATCATCCAATTCAATAACATTAGGAAAATCTGAAGGTTAATTTAAGCGGACCTAATTAACTTGAGGCGTTGGGAATTCATGGTTTATTGAAAAGCAATTGGAAATCGTTTTATATGCAAGTGTGACATGTGTGGAGATGAACCCCTTAGCTAGCCTTCCATCATCCATTTAAACCAAATTCGTTTTAGAGTCTTGTCAATTTACAAAGTTTTGTTTGGTTTTCAAAATTCGTCCAAAATCAATCCCCCTTTAGTTTCAAGTGTCAAATTAGTTAGAAATCCATTTAGTTTGTGTTTTTAGGTGTCTTGAGTCAAGTTAAAATCAATTTTCGTCCAAATTCTTCCCTAGTGTCCAAAACTGCCCAGAAAGTGGTTTTAAGGCAGTTTTGAGTGTTTATTTGCTGTTTTGAGTCTTTTGGTTTGTTTTAGTGTTTTAAAGTTTAGTTTTACATTCTTTGAGTCTAGTTAGTGTTTTAAACTTGTTTTTTTACGTTTTTGAGTCAATTCCAAGTGATTTTGCAATCCCTCCTAATCCCCAGCCTAGAACGATCCCTACTTACATACTTGCTACAATTGATAAAAAGAGGGTTTAATTTGCGTGTTGAATTATTTCGCATCAGAACTCCTTCAAGTGTTTATTAGGATCTTCCATGGACATCCCGTGGAACTTAGGGATGTGATGCAACAAACTTGATTTCAATTCGAACTCGTCTGTCTTCCCTAGGGCAGCCAGGGGGTATTGGATGCATAGGGGAGCGTGATGTGAAAATTAACTTGACACACAAATTAAACCCTATGGATGACAATTGTAGTATATGAGCAAATAGGGATCGTTCTAACCGGGGATTAACTAGGGATGCTAATCAATGTAAAACTGACTCAAGAACATAAAAATATAATGTAGAACACTAAACTAGACTCAATTAATGCAAAACTAGGGTTTAACACACCTAAACAAACTAAAAACTCAAAACAGCAACTAAAAGGCTCAAAACTGCCTTAAAACCACTTTCTGGGCAGTTTTGAGTACCCAACACTAGTTTGGACGAATTTGGACTATGACTTGACTCAAAACACTTAAAAACACAACTAAATGGATTTCTAACTAATCTAACACTTTAAAATAAATGGGGGAATGATTTTGACGAAATTAAAACTTTAAAACTCACACTTTAAAAACAAATGTAAAGCAAAACAGATTGTGATTAAATAGAATGGTGAGAAGCTAGTTAGAGGATTCCTTATCCACACATGAACATATGCATACAACTCAATCTCCAATTACTCTTTCAACAAACCATGAATGACAATGCCCCAAATTAACTAGATTGCACCAATTAATTCTCAGATTTCCCTAGATTCATTGAATTGAATGGAATACGCATTACAACCAAATTATTCTTATCAAGGACCCTAACTATGTAATACGCATGATAGAGACACATATCAAAGACCATTAAGTTGAATGGAAATCATAAGCATTGACGAGGCATTCATAACTATGGGATACGCATGTTACTCTTGCCTAGGATTTACTTAACACAATCGTGACTAGCGACTTTCACTACTTATGAATACAAGTTAATAACGATTAGGTGAAATTCCCTTATATCCTAGCATCAAGTTTAGGCATGCAAATTAAGTGTCGACCCTCAACCCACATACATAAACAAGTTATCAATCAAATAGATAAGTAAATCACATTCACAATTTCTGAAATCATAATTGGAAGAAATCAAATCATATAAAACATATGTCCATGGCTTCAAATTCACCTCTAACTATAAAGAAATTAGTTCCACATGTCTAACATAATTGAACAACAATTTAAATTAAACATGAAAACAGAAACAAAGAAAGAAAGAACTCCAAACACTCCACTAATGGCAGATTGCATGTGCAAGGTGTCTTCCTCCTTTGGGCTGCACGGCACTCCTTCTTCCTCCTCCAATGGTGGCTGCACAAGGTGGTGATGGTGGTGGGAAGGCACGGCTGTGGTAGATGAATGGTTATGGAAAAGGGTAGAAGGGTTAAAAGGACTAGGGAGGCACGGCAAGGGCTTAGAACTAGGGAGAATGAAGGGGTTGGTTGCGGCAAGGGTTTTAGAATGAATTTCTGGAGTGCATGGATGATATGGGAGGTGGTATATTCGGCCAAGAGGTTTAAAAGAGTATATATAGGCACTTAAAAACCCTAGCAATCAGATTAGGGTTTCTAGAAACCCAAATCCACCAGAAAATAGGTTAAAACAATCAGAATTTGCAAGGGAAAAGGCCTAGGGTTCGGCTGGTTTAGTGGGCTAGGGTTTAGGCTTCTAGAATGCCTTGCAAGGCAAGGAAATCAGATATTTAAAACCCTAGGTGCGGCATAGGGTGAATATCCACAAAGAATTAGGGCTTAGGTCCACTTAGTTTTAAACAGGGATTTGCATAACCCAAATCCACAACTAAATGCCCTAATAAGTCAGATTTTAAGAGAGAATGGGCTAGGAAGTGCGGCTCAAGTCCAAGAGGTAAGGATAGGTCATCCAAAAGCCCAACGCCAAGAATAGAAACTCTCACAAATGGAAACCTCCAAGAATAGAAACTTCCAACTTTAGAAACTTTGGTTTCTAATTCTGAATTCTTTGTTCTTCACATTCATTTCTTCATTTCTTAAGCTCCTTTGCCCTTCAAACTCGTCCATTCCTTGTGCTCCAAGCATGTACTTTCCAATCTAAGCTCCATTTTGCTCCAAAAGGCTCCAATTTGCATCCTTTTATGTCATATGCCCTTTAAGCCTGAAAACACATGAAAGTAGCTCAAAAGACTACTTTAACGAAGAAAACATAACGAAAATGCATAAGAACTAGCTAACTAAGGCGCATAAATATGCTCCTATCAAATTCCCCCACACTTAGCTTTTGCTAGTCCTCGAGCAAAACAAAGAAACAAAAGAAAAACAAAACGAAACAAAACAAACAAAAACAACCTAAACCTTCCAACGTTTGCCTCAGGGATTTCCAATGCACATGACATATTAAAAATCATCATTCCCACAGATTTTAGCCATCTTTACACTTAAGCACATACTTAATTATAGTTACCACGTACTAGTTCGCATTTAACCAAGTAAAACATGATTTTGAATGTAGTAACATGCCTTAGAGAATTTGCTCAAATCCTCACTAGATATGCACTCAATTTTCACACAGATTTTCTGACTACACACCCTATACTAGTTATATGTGAGAAGATTGACGTAAATATGAAAACGAATGCTCACATATGTTATAACAAGGAAAGCTTTTTCTGAATTTAATAAGCATGTATATGATCTCATGAAAGGAATGCTACTACTTAGACGCGAGAACCAGTGACACCATATGCTCATACCAATCCCAACCTCCACAAATTGAAATACACAACACTCAAGATAGAAGTTAAGGGTTGTAACGGGGCTTGGGGTATTGGCTAACAAAGAAAGGTGAAGGGTAAACAAACGTTCTTAAAACAATAGTAAGCAAAGCAATGAAATTGACACTTAGAATTCACTTTTGAATGCAAAAATCACTTTTAAACTCAAAGGGGAAATTCATGCAACACTTAGGGTCAAATTCACTGTTTTGGACCCATTCTTCAACAACCAACACCTTAGAGCTCATTTTCATGCTCTTTCAACTCTTTTTCACACTTTTCACAATTTTTTTTTTCTTTTCTTTTTCTTTTCTACCCCATGCCTCATTTAAGACTTTGGCACACAATACACAAGGCTCACTTTCCCCCACACTTGTTTTCTGCACACCCTTGATCAAAAGGAATTCATTTTAAGTCATGCTTACTATGCTTTAAGAACAAGGGTATGGATGGTCCTAATCTAGGCTAGGTAAGGATAACGTGGGTTAACAAACAATATAGGCTAAACAAGGCTCAACGGGGCTAAAACCTACAAAAACAAATGTATGGAATGAAGGCTTTTTGGCTATGGTGGTAACTACTAAACAACTTCATCTTGAATACGTGTTATGCAATTCAATGAAATGTTTTGAATGAAATTGGCATGAGTTCTAGCATTTGGAACTAAAGGGATGAAACGCCTTCTAAGTAATAACCAAGCAAAGAATAGTGAGATCATGCAACGACTTTACAAAACAAGAATGCACAGATTTTAACTCTTCAAATAATGTTTAGGCTCAAGTCTCACAAGGTTGTAGCGTTTGTTTGAGTTCCTTCCTTCAAACATGTTACAAAAACTAATTTTTTTTCTTTATGATTACATGTGAATTCATAAGTTATAACCACAACCAAGCATAAACCAAGAGTAAATCAAACTTTCATCCATGTTTATAACTCTCTTTAACAGTCATGCAATTAAAAACCGAATCCTCATCATTGTGTTGGAAGGTACCCTAAGACACAAACAAACACACAAAAACAACTCTTTTTGGGTTTTTTAAAACAATTTTTCAAATTTTTATGGTATTTTCGGATTTTTGAATCAAAACACATTAAAACACACCAAATCAGCTTAAAAACACCTAAAAACCGCAAGAAACAACATTGGGAAGTATGAGTGAGAAAACCCTACGAATTTGCATCAAAACACTTTGGTTACCCCCCCACACTTAAATCAAACATTGTCCTCAATGTTTCAAAGCATAAACTAACACAAAAACACATAAACAAACAAACAAACACTAACAAACTAAACATGGCAGAAACTAAATAAGCAACAAAGAGAAGGGTTTAGGAACGCAAATCTGGAATTGGAATGCTCTCTAGGTCTTCCTTTGTCGAATGCATGGGTTGCCTCCCACGAAGCGCTTGCTTTAACGTCTTCCAGCCGGACGGTACCTCCGTTTAAGCTTGACTAGGTGCCACGGCATGGAGGGGTACCTCCTCCACGACATGTTCCTCAAACATCTCGTAATAAGGCTTCAATCGATGCCCATTCACTTTGAATTCTTGTTGCGTCCTTGCACTCTTGATTTGCACTGCACCATGAGGGAAAACATTAGTGACAATAAAAGGACCAACCCATTTGGAACGCAACTTACCCGGAAACAACCGAAGGCGAGAATTGAACAACAACACTTTCTGCCCAATATTGAACGTCTTGGCACGAATCATCTTGTCATGGAATGCCTTCGTCTTCTCCTTGTAAATCCGGGCATTCTGATGCGAAATAGATAAGCACACAAATTAAACCCTCTTTTTGTCAAATTGTAGCAAAGATGTAAGTAGGGATCGTTCTAAACCGGGGATTAGGAGGGATTGCTAAACACTTGAAAACTGACTCAATAATGTAAAAACAAAGTTAAAACACTAAACTAGACTCAAAGAATGTAAAATTAAAAGTTAAAACACCAAAACAAGGTAAAGGAACCAAAACAGCAAATAAACACTCAAAACTGCCTTAGAAGCACAATCTGGGCAGTTTTGAGTACTAACACAAATTTGGACGAATTTATGTTATAACTTGACTCAAAACACTAGAAAACATAAACTAACACACTTTCTAACTAATCTAAGACTCTAAAATAAAGGGGGATTTTGTTTTGACGAAAATTAAAATAAAGAAAACAGATTGGAAATAGGGCAGATTGTAAAAACGATTTTTGTGAAATAGATGGGTAGAAGGCTAGTTAGGAGGTTCTTCTCCACACATGTCACACTTGCAAACAAAACGATTTTCAGTTGTTCTTCCAATAAATTATGAAACTCAACACCCCAAGTTAATTAGATACGCTTAAATTAACCTTCAAGTTCTCCTTAAGTTAATGAATTGGATGGGAAAGCGCATACAACAATTCAAAGCATTCCTCAAGGGTTCCTTACGTGATGAGCACAATAAAGATACAATCAAGAATCATGAAGCACAATGAGAACTATAAGTGTTGACGAGGCATTCGTTACTATGATGAGCATGAAACTAGTGCCAAGAATTCATTCAACGCGATCGTTTTCAAGCGACCTTCACTACTTGTGATTATAAGATTGTAACTATTAGGTGAAACTCCCTTATAATCTAGCATCATATTCATGCATGAAAACTAAGTGTGCACTCTCAATCAACATACACAAATAAGTTATCAATCAAGTAGATGAACGAATTGACTTCACAACTTATGAAATAACAACTGAATGTAATCAAATCATATTGCAAGCATGTACATGGTTTCAAATCACCCCCCAACTAAGGGGGTTTAGTTCCTCATACTCACAACACAAAGTTTATTGAATTGAAATATTGAAAACATAAGAAAGATTACACCTAAAAGTTCCAGCAATCTGCAATAGACTAGCAAGCACATTCAAGGGCACTCCTTCTTCCTTCTTGCTGCGGCATAAGGTATGGAGGAGGCTTGGGATGGTTTTGGATGAGGTAGAATGGTAGAAAAGTGTCTAGGATGGGTGTATGGCACGGCTAGGGGGGTTTGGGGTCAGAAAATATGGATTTGGGTGAAGGTTGGGCACGGCAAAGGTAGGGGAAAGGTTTCTGGCGTGAATGGAGTTGTATGGATGTGTGTGGAATGTTTTGTGGCTGCAACAAGGAGGTTTATTTAAAGGAAAACAGAAATTAAAACCCTAGGTTGATTAGGAAATCAGAAATTAAGTCTAAGGATTCTAGAATTAGGAAACAAATCAGAAAATAAAAGGAAAGGTCAAGGAAATATGCGGCTAGGGTTTAAAACATATTAGGAATGTGTTTTAATGCTCAAAATCAGGAAAGGACCCTCTCCCTTGCACGACAAGGAAGAGGAAGTTGTGGAAAGGGTATGTGAGGTGCGGCAAGGGTTGATATGGTGGAAGGGAGATGTATTTGATGTCCTAAAATGCTTAGGAGGCCTTCAAAGTTGATAAGACTTAGGAACATTTAGGAAAGGTCAAACCAAAGTAGGAAACCTTGGCTTAACTTTCCTATTTCAAGTAGGAATCCTTCTTGGAGTAGGAATCCTTGTTCTTCTAGGAATCCTCATGTGAGTAGGAATCCATCTTCAATTAGGAATCCTCAAATAAGTAGGAATCCATCTTCAATTGGGAATTCTCAAATAAGTAGGAATCCTTCTTCAATTAGGAATTCTCAAATAAGTAGGAATCCTTCTTCAATTAGGAATCCTTTGTTGATTAGGAATCCTTCTTGGATTAGGAAACCAACTTTCTTCAAGACTTTAATTCATCCATTCCTTTTGCTCCAAAAGGCTCCATTTTGCTTCTTTTTGCACACTTTGACCTTAGAACCTGAAAACACACAAAAGTGACTTTAAACACTAAAATAGCTAAGTAAACATAACCTAAGTGCACGAGAACAAGCCAATTGAGTAGCATAAATATGCTCCTATCACATTCTCATAAGCTTCATGTCGGATTTCCTCAAGCTCACACAATTGGAGCTTCCTATGTAAACCTGCGGCATCAAGGTCCATATTAAACGTTTTGATGGCCCAATGTGCACGATGCTCTAACTCGACGGGAAGATGGCATGGCTTCCCATAGATGAGCCGAAAAGGTGACATCCCAATGGGGGTTTTGTAGGCAGTGCGATACGCCCACAATGCATCGTTTAAACGCAAACTCCAATCCTTCCTCGTAGGCCCCACGGTCTTCTCAAGAATTTGCTTGATTTCCCTATTCGAAACCTCGGCTTGCCCGCTCGTTTGAGGATGATAAGGTGTGGCCACCTTATGCGTGACATTGTATTTCTTGAGCAACGCCTCGATGGTTCGATTACAAAAATGGGAACCTCCATCACTGATGAGCACGCGTGGCATTCCGAACCTTGCAAAAATGTTAGTTTTCACAAAATCTGCAACCACTCGAGAATCATTAGTTCGGGTGGCTTTTGCTTCCACCCACTTCGACACATAATCCACAGCAAGTAATATATAAAGAAATCCATGTGACGAAGGAAAGGGACCCATAAAATCAATACCCCAAACATCAAATATTTCAACACTAAAAATGGGGGTTTGCGGCATTTGTTGTTTAGGACCTATATTGCCCGTTCTTTGGCATCTATCACAAGACATGCAAAATGTTCTAGCATCCCTAAAGATGGTAGGCCAATAGAAACCACATTCTAATACCTTAAGTGTTGTTCTATTAGTGCCAAAGTGTCCCCCACAAGCATAAGTGTGACAAAATGTTAGAATAGCATTAAACTCAGAATCGTGCACACACCTACGTATAACTTGGTCAGGGCAATATTTCCATAAATACGGGTCATCCCACACATAAAACCGTGCCTCTTTCTTCAATTTATCACCTTGGTGTTTAAGTAATTCACTAGGAACATGTTTAGACACCAAATAATTCACCAAATCAGCATACCACAGTTCACTTACCTTGACGGACATCAGTTGCTCATCTGGGAATGTCTCCATGATAGGTACGGCATCCTCCTCATGTACCATACGGCTCAAGTGGTCAGCCACCACGTTTTCACTTCCCTTCTTGTCCCGGATTTCGATATCGAACTCTTGGAGAAGAAGCATCCAACGAATGAGTCGTGGTTTGGCCTCCTTCTTGGTGAACAAATACTTCAATGCTGCATGGTCAGTATAAATAATAACTTTAGTACCAAGCAAATAAGAACGGAATTTATCTAAAGCAAATACAACAGCTAGAAGTTCTTTTTCAGTGGTGGAATAATTCAATTGTGCATCATTTAAAGTCCGAGAGGCATAATAGATAGCATGCGGCCTCTTGTCCTTCCTTTGCCCCAAAACAGCTCCTAATGCATAATCGGAAGCGTCGCACATAAGCTCAAAAGGAAGGCTCCAATCCGGTGGAACTATGATAGGGGCCGAAGTTAGCATGTCCTTTAGGTGATTGAACGCCTTCTCACACTCCTTGTTGAAGTCAAACGCCACATCTTTCTGGAGGAGACGGCAAAGAGGGTTTGAGATCTTGGAGAAGTCCTTGATAAATCGCCTATAAAATCCTGCATGACCAAGAAACGAACGAACCTCTCGAACCGAAGTAGGAGAGGGTAAGTAGCGTACAAGATCTATTTTCGATTTATCCACTTCAATTCCTCTTTCTGAAACAATATGCCCTAAAACTATGCCTTGTCTAACCATAAAGTGACATTTTTCCCAATTAAGCACAAGGTTAGTTTCTACACATCGTTTCAAAATTAGTGTGAGATTTTCCAAACAACCATCAAATGAATCACCAAACACACTAAAATCATCCATAAATACCTCAATAATTTTTTCCACAAAATCTGAAAAGATACTTACCATACACCTTTGAAATGTGGCCGGAGCATCGCATAAACCAAAAGGCATGCGACGATAAGCAAAAGTACCAAAGGGGCATGTGAAAGTTGTCTTTTCTTGGTCATCCGGCGCTATGACAATCTGATTATATCCAGAATAACCATCAAGGAAACAATAAAAAGAATGACCGGCTAACCTTTCAAGCATTTGATCAATGAACGGCAAAGGGAAGTGGTCCTTCCTTGTGGTGGCGTTGAGCTTCCTATAATCAATGCACACTCGCCAACCTGTTTGGATACGGGTTGGCACAAGCTCATTCTTGGCATTCTTCACCACGATCACTCCGGACTTCTTTGGAACACATTGCACCGGTGACACCCAACGACTATCAGAGATCGGATAAATCACTCCACAATCAAGAAGTTTGATAATCTCCTTTTTCACAACTTCCATCATTGGAGGGTTGAGACGGCGCTGAGCCTCTCGAGTTGGTTTAGCCCCCTCCTCTAGAAGTATGCGATGCATGCACGTAGTTGGGCTAATTCCCCTAATATCGGCCAAAGTCCACCCAATGGCCGTCTTGTGCTCTTTCAACACTCGGATCAACTTCTCCTCCTCTATGGCCGTGAGTGATGAAGAGACAATGACGGGCAATGTCTCGTTGTCTCCCAGAAAAACGTACTTTAAATGATCGGGTAACGGTTTAAGCTCAAGTACGGGTGCCTGAATCACTGAGGGTAACATCTTATTAGTGGAAACTGGAATTGAAATTGGGTTAGAAGGCTTACCATGGTGTTGAGGGAGTGACTCAAGGGCAGCCACTATATCGGCCTCATCCTCACTTCTAGGCACGGCAACACCATTTTTGTGCCCAATTCCTTGTGCAATTGTCGTTTCAAGTGTATCCCTCTCCAAACAATCGAGGAAATCCTGCGCCAAATCATCAATTATATCAATAGAAAAGCAAGAATGATCGTCCTTAGGAAATTTAATACTTTCAGAAAGATTAAAATCAATGACTTCCCCATCAAATTCCATCGTTAAAGTTCCTTTAAACACATCTATCTTGGTGCGGGCTGTTTTCATGAAGGGCCTCCCTAATAGAATCGGCAATGGGGTGGAATGGGGTGAATCCTCCATGTCAAGCACGTAGAAATCCGCTGGAAAAATCAAGTTACCAACCTGCACCAAAACATCTTCCAAAACACCCTTTGGATATGCATTAGAACGATCGGCTAATTGAATTATCACACCATCATTTTTAAGCTCACCTAAGTTTATAGATGCATAAATCGAGTATGGCATAACATTAATCGAAGCCCCTAAGTCTAACATGCAGTGTTCAAACTTAGTATTACCAATAACGCATGGAATTGTAAAACTACCCGGATCTTTGCATTTAGGAGGTAATTTCCTTTGTAACACAGCAGAGACGTTTTCACTTACCTGGACCACCTCTTTGTTCGAAATCCTTCTCCTTGTTGTACAAAGTTCTTTTAAGAACTTAGCATACCTCGAGACTTGCTTAATCGCATCAAGGAGCGGGATATTGACTTGAACTTTCCGAAAGGTCTCTAGAATGTCCTTCTCGGCTTCTTCCTTCTTTGATTGCCTAAACCTGCCAGGAAAGGGCACATTCAGTGGAATAGAACTAGAAAAAGTCGAATTTGGACTTACCTTGGTGGTTGAGGACGATTTAGGAGGGTTAGAGGGTGGCGGCAAGGATTGGTCATCCTTGGCCGTGGGTTTTGCTCTTTGTGCCTCGTCTTGCATCAACTTGTCCTCCTCGTCTTGACTTGATTTGGATGTATTTGAGTCCGCTCCAACCTGTTTACCACTTCTCAACATGATGGCCTTAGCGGTTTCAAATCCTCCCTTCGGGTTCACAACGGTTGAACTAGGCAATCTGCCTTGTTCTCTAATTTGCCCCATAAACTCTGCAATTTGACCCATCTGCTTCTCCAAGTTGTCCACCCGTTTGTCTTGGATTTGTCTCTCCTTATTTTGAGTTTGTACTTCCTGCGTCAAAGTAGTAAGTAACTTAACAACTTGATCATTATCCAAAGACGTACCTGAGGTTGGTGGGGCGGTTTGCACTTGGTTTTGATTGGGGACGAATGGCTTTGTATAAAACCCCGGTGGTTGCTGCCTAAATCCTCCTTGTTGTTGGGGTTGTTGAGGATCCCGCCATTTGAAATTCGGATGGTCCCTCCACCCCGGATTGTAGGAATTAGAGTATGGATCATGGCGTGGTTGATTTCGGTTCCCAAAACCCACGGCATTGGCAGCTTCCCAACCCCCATTCTCAATCAATTGAGGGCATTGATCATTGGCATGTCCTTGCATCGAGCACACGCCACACACACTGGGTCCATGAATCTTCATTCCCTCGGCTAACTGAGAAACAATAGAAGTAAGGTTAGCTAATTGGGATTGAATCTCGGGCATAGAACTTACCTCATTCACTTGTGGCCGTGGGGGGTCTCTTTGTCCAACACCTTCGTATTGTTGTGCATTATGTGCTCGGTTGGCAATTAGAACTTTTGCAGCCCCCGGAGTTTTATCCACCAACGCACCTCCCGCCGAGGCATCAAGCATTTGGCGTTCCATGGGAAGGAGTCCTTCGTAGAAATATTGAATGAGCAGCTCCTTCTTCATTTGATGCTGTGGACAAGAAGCAACAAGTGATATAAAACGTTCATAATAAGAAGGAAACGATTCACCTGGGTTTTGTTGGATGCCACTAATCCGTTTCCTCAAGAGAATGACTCTTGAAGTTGGGAAAAACTTCTCCAAGAAAGCTCTTTTCATACTATCCCAAGATGTAACCGTTCCGAGTGCTAACTCGTAAATCCAATCTTTCGCCTTTTCCAAAAGTGAGAATGGAAAGGCCTTCATCATCAGAATACTCCCGTCAACATTGATGGGTGTCATGCTCGAACAAACAACCTCGAACTCCTTGAGATGCTTGTTGGGATCTTCCATGGAAAGCCCATGGTATTTCGGAATGTGGTGCAACAAGCTTGACTTCAGCTCGAATTCGTCGGTCTTGCCTTGGGCAGCCGCGGGGTATTGAATGCATAATGGTGCGGCATTGGTCAACCCCGAGGCCGAAAGCTCTTTAATGGTCCGATTGTCCGCGGCCATAACTTCTTCTTCCACTTCTTCAAACTCAGATTCGGCCTCTGAACTTGAACTAGGTTCACTAGGTTCGGGATGCCTCTTCTTTCTTCTCAAATCACGTTCAAAATCGTCGTTAAAGTCCAAGATATTTGCATGCACAGTTTGAGAACTCCGCGTCATGCACTAGTACCTAAACCAAGAAAACAAAACAAAATCAGAAAACTAGGTAAATTAAATCAAGACACACGGCAAAAACACAAGGGATTAGCAATTTTGCTAATCCCCGGCAACGGCGCCAAAATTTGATGTGAAAATTAACTTGACACACAAATTAAACCCTATGGATGACAATTGTAGTATATGAGCAAATAGGGATCGTTCTAACCGGGGATTAACTAGGGATGCTAATCAATGTAAAACTGACTCAAGAACATAAAAATATAATGTAGAACACTAAACTAGACTCAATTAATGCAAAACTAGGGTTTAAAACACCTAAACAAACTAAAAACTCAAAACAGCAACTAAAAGGCTCAAAACTGCCTTAAAACCACTTTCTGGGCAGTTTTGAGTACCTAACACTAGTTTGGACGAATTTGGACTATGACTTGACTCAAAACACTTAAAAACACAACTAAATGGATTTCTAACTAATCTAACACTTTAAAATAAATGGGGGAATGATTTTGACGAAATTAAAACTTTAAAACTCACACTTTAAAAACAAATGTAAAGCAAAACAGATTGTGATTAAATAGAATGGTGAGAAGCTAGTTAGAGGATTCCTTATCCACACATGAACATATGCATACAACTCAATCTCCAATTACTCTTTCAACAAACCATGAATGACAATGCCCCAAATTAACTAGATTGCACCAATTAATTCTCAGATTTCCCTAGATTCATGGAATTGAATGGAATACGGATTACAACCAAATTATTCTTATCAAGGACCCTAACTATGGAATACGCACGATAGAGACACATATCAAAGATCATTAAGTTTAATGGAAATCATAAGCATTGACGAGGCATTCATAGCTATGGGATACGCATGTTACTCTTGCCTAGGATTTACTTAACACAATCGTGACTAGCGACTTTCACTACTTATGAATACAAGTTAATAGCGATTAGGTGAAATTCCCTTATATCCTAGCATCAAGTTTAGGCATGCAAATTAAGTGTCGACCCTCAACCCACATACATAAACAAGTTATCAATCAAATAGATAAGTAAATCACATTCACAATTTCTGAAATCATAATTGGAAGAAATCAAATCATATAAAACATATGTCCATGGCTTCAAATTCACCTCTAACTATAAAGAAATTAGTTCCACATGTCTAACATAATTGAACAACAATTTAAATTAAACATGAAAACAGAAACAAAGAAAGAAAGAACTCCAAACACTCCACTAATGGCAGATTGCATGTGCAAGGTGTCTTCCTCCTTTGGGCTGCACGGCACTCCTTCTTCCTCCTCCAATGGTGGCTGCACAAGGTGGTGATGATGGTGGGAAGGCACGGCTGTGGTAGATGAATGGTTATGGAAAAGGGTAGAAGGGTTAAAAGGACTAGGGAGGCACGGCAAGGGCTTAGAACTAGGGAGAATGAAGGGGTTGGTTGCGGCAAGGGTTTTAGAATGAATTTCTGGAGTGCATGGATGATATGGGAGGTGGTATATTCGGCCAAGAGGTTTAAAAGAGTATATATAGGCACTTAAAAACCCTAGCAATCAGATTAGGGTTTCTAGAAACCCAAATCCACCAGAAAATAGGTTAAAACAATCAGAATTTGCAAGGGAAAAGGCCTAGGGTTCGGCTGGTTTAGTGGGCTAGGGTTTAGGCTTCTAGAATGCCTTGCAAGGCAAGGAAATCAGATATTTAAAACCCTAGGTGCGGCATAGGGTGAATATCCACAAAGAATTAGGGCTTAGGTCCACTTAGTTTTAAACAGGGATTTGCATAACCCAAATCCACAACTAAATGCCCTAATAAGTCAGATTTTAAGAGAGAATGGGCTAGGAAGTGCGGCTCAAGTCCAAGAGGTAAGGATAGGTCATCCAAAAGCCCAACGCCAAGAATAGAAACTCTCACAAATGGAAACCTCCAAGAATAGAAACTTCCAACTTTAGAAACTTTGGTTTCTAATTCTGAATTCTTTGTTCTTCACATTCATTTCTTCATTTCTTCAGCTCCTTTGCCCTTCAAACTCGTCCATTCCTTGTGCTCCAAGCATGTACTTTCCAATCTCAGCTCCATTTTGCTCCAAAAGGCTCCAATTTGCATCCTTTTATGTCATATGCCCTTTAAGCCTGAAAACACATGAAAGTAGCTCAAAAGACTACTTTAACGAAGAAAACATAACGAAAATGCATAAGAACTAGCTAACTAAGGCGCATAAATATGCTCCTATCAAATTCCCCCACACTTAGCTTTTGCTAGTCCTCGAGCAAAACAAAGAAACAAAAGAAAAACAAAATTGATTTTATCTTAACTCAAAACAAAACAACTCTAAGGCAGTTTCTGCCACTAACACAAAGTTTGGACGAAAATTGATTTTATCTTAACTCAAAACACTTGAAAACACAACTAGGACAGATTCTAACTAATTAGACACTCTAAAGTAAAGGGGGATTTGGTTTTGGATGAATTTAAGTGAAAACAAGTAACTAAAGACTTAAAACAAATTTTGGACGAATTTGGTGATTTGAATGGATGATGGGCAAGCTAGAAGGTCTTTCTCCACACATGACACACTTGCATATAAAATGATTTCCAGTTGCTTTTCAATAAACCGTGAACCTCAACACCCCAGATTAATTAGGTACGCTTAAATTAATCCTCAGATTTTCCTAATTTCATTGAATTGGATGATTGCATACAACAACCCAAAGCATTCCCCACAAGTTCCCTACATGAATTGCATAATAGAGATACAAGCAAGAATCATTAAGTTCCATGAAAATCATAAGCATTGACGAAACACTTGTAACTATGATTTGCATGAAACTTATGCCAAGAATTTACTTAACATGGTTGTGACGAACAACTTTTACTACTTGTGAATATAATTTCATAACGATTAGGTGAAACTCCCTTATATCCTAGCATCATATTTATGCATGGAAATTAAGCGTGCACTCTCAACCAACATACACAAATCAGTTTTAATTCAAATGGATAAGTAAATTGAATTCACAACTTATGAATCACAACTGAAAGTAATCAAATCATATTGCAAGTATGAACATAGTTTCGAATTCCCCCTAGCTAAGGGGGTTTAGTTTCTCATACTTACAAAGCAAAGATAAAGAAATTTAGACATTGAAAACAAAAGAAAGAAAACACCTAAATGCTCCAACGATCTAAGTTGGACAGCAAGCACATCCAAGCACTTTCCTTTCCTTCCTTTGCTACGGCACAAGGTGTTGGTGAGTGTTTGAATGTTTGTTTGTATGGAGGAATCGATGTGAGGATGAATGGAAGTGTTTGGATGAAGGATGTATCAAAATGGGGATGAATTCTCTAGTAAAAACTGAATGTAATGGCTGCCACACACACTTCCTTTTATAGAGGAAGTGCATGGCATGGAGGGATGGAGGGTGGTGTTAGCAATGATTCAAAGGTGTAAGTGAAGTAATGATGCAAAGCATGGGGGGTGAAATGGAGTGGTGTTGCAGCTATGAATGCAAGTGGGGAACATGAATGATTGTGCACATGGTAGATAAAGGAAATGGATGTGGAATGGTGCAGAAATGAGTCATAGGTGCAGGTAGATTCATGATGCACGGCATGGGCAAGGAAAGTGGAGGAGTGGTGCATCAATGAGTGCATATAGTGGAGGTGAAAGTGAATGAAATCTGATGGGTGAAGGGGACAAGGGATGTGCACCACTTGAGTGCAATGATTAAATGTATTGGTGCATGAAAACAGAAATAATGAAGGGGACAAGGGTGAGTGTTGTGGTAATGAGTGAATGTAGTGGTGTATTTTCTACCCATGCCATGCCTTTCCTTTGCCCATGTGTGTGTGTTTCCTTTGCCCATTTGCACACACATGTTTCTCATCATTTCAACCACAAAACAAACACATTTTCTGCCCTCCAACCTGTCCATGCCAAGCTGTCCATGTGTGCTTTTCTCTTTGCCCATGTGTGTGTGTTTCCTTTGCCCATTTGCACACACATATGCTGAATTCTAATCTTCCCAAAACGTCCATCCTCATGTCTCCAAGTGCATGCAATTGATAGGAGCATATTTATGCGCCTTAGTTCAGCTTGTTCTTGTGCATTTATAGTGTTTTTCTTTAGTAAAGTAGTCTTTTAAGCTAGTTTTATGTGTTTTCAGGTTCTAAGGGCAAAGTATGCAAAAGAATGCATTTTGGAGCCTTTTGGAGCATATTAGAGCTTGGAATGGACATCATATGCTTGAAGCCAAGAAGATGGATTCCTAGAAGAATGAAGATTCCTACTCAAACAAGGTTTCCTACTCGAAGTAGGAAAGTTAAATCCAAATGGCATCAAGTTGCAGCTACAAAGAAGATTTCCAAGTCCAAGAAGGAAAGGTTTCCAAGATGAAGTAGGAGAAGAATTCCAAGTCAAGAGAGGAGTGAGACATGTTTTCCTAATGCTAGAAGGACTCCTAAGTGTTGTAGGACACAAATGAGAAGTTTCTAGAAAGTTTCCATCCTTGCCGTGGGTTTCATGCAATTCCTATCAGTTTTGGGGCTTTCTAGAAGGCCTATCCTTAATCCCTACATTGGTGCCGCACCCTAGCTTCTAGATACCTTAATTCCTTGCCTTGCAAGGCATTCTAGAAACCTTATCACCTTATCCCATTGCTGCCGCACCCTTATCCCTTTTACTTTGCAAAATCTGATTGTTTAGACCTATTTCCTTGTGGATTTGGGTTCTCCAAGTCCATATCTGATTACCCTAGGGTTTTAAGTGCCTATATATACTAATATTAACCCCTAAATCAGATCACCACTCACCACAATTCACAATTCACTTCAGAAATTCGTCCAACCCTCTCCACACTCTTGCCGCAGCCATCAAACACCGTTCTCCCTAGTTTTTAACCTTTGCCGCACCAAGGAGGAGGAGAAGGAAGCTCGGAAGTTCATGCAATTCAAGTTCGCGTCGCTGGAATTTCTAGGTGTTTCTTTTCCTTTGATTTCAATGTTTAAATTCAATTCTCTTTGTTTTGTGCGTATGAGGAACTAAACCCCCCCTTGGCTAGGGGGGATTCGAAATACATGTTTATGCTTGCGTTATGATTTGATTACTTCTAATTGCGTTTCATAAGTTGTGAATTCAATTTACTTATCTATGTGAATTACATTGATTTGTGTGTGTTGGTTGAGAGTGCACGCTTAATTATCATGCATAAATTGAATGCTAGGATATAAGGAAATTTCACCTAATCGTTCTGGAATTATATTCACAAGTAGTAAAGGTTGATGATCTCAATCGCGTTAAGTAAATTCTTGGCATAAGTTTCATGCAATCATAGTAACAAGTGCTTCGTCAATGCTTATGGTTTTCATAGAACTTAATGATTCTTGCTTGTATCTCTATTATGCAATCATGTAGGGGACTTGTGGGGAATGCTTTGGGTTGTCGTATGCAATCATCCAATTCAATAACGTTAGGAAAATCTGAAGGTTAATTTAAGCGGATCTAATTAACTTGGGGCGTTGAGAATTCATGGTTTATTGAAAAGCAATTGGAAATCGTTTTGAATGCAAGTATAACATGTGTGGAGATGAACCCCTTAGCTAGCCTTCCATCCATTCATTTAAATCAAATTCGTTTTCACAATCTGTTCTAATTTACAAAGTTTGTTTTGTTTTTAAATTCGTCCAAAACCAATCCCCCTTTGTTTTAAAGTGTCAAAATTAGTTAGTAAGTGTTTAGCTTGTTTTGTTTTTAAATTCGTCCAAAACCAATCCCCCTTTGTTTTAAAGTGTCAAAATTAGTTAGTAAGTGTTTAGTTTGTGTTTTTAAGTGTCTTAGGTCAAGTTAAAACCAATTTTCGTCCAATTTTGTGTCTAGTGTTCAAAACTGCCCAGATTGTGTTTTTAAGGCAGTTTTGAGTGTTTTGGGGCTGTTTTGAGTCTTTTGGTTTGTTTTGGTGTTTTAGAGTTTAGTTTTGCATTCTTTGAGTCTAGTTTAGTATTTTAAACTTGTTTTTACGTATTTGAGTCAATTCCAAGTGATTTTGCAATCCCTCCTAATCCCCGGTCTAGAATGATCCCTACTTACATACATTGCTACAATTGATAAAAAGAGGGTTTAATTTGAGTGTCAACATAATTTTCGTATCAGCAAAAATGCACTTTTACCGGCGTCATGCTTGAACAAACAACTTCAAACTCCTTCAAGTGTTTGTTTGGGTCTTCCATGGACAGCCCATGGTACTTTGGAACATGATGTAACAAGCTCGACTTCAATTCGAACTCTTCGGTCTTCCCTTGGGCTGCCGCGGGGTATTGGATACAAAGAGGGGCTGCATTATCCAAACCCGAGGCAGAAAGCTCCTTAATGGTTCGGTTGTCCGCTGCCATCTCTTGGTTCTCCTCTACAACTCTAGCCGTGGGCTCTTCTTCCTCTTCAAATTCGTTTTCTTCGCAATGAGGTTCCGGGCTAGGTGGATTGGATGCTTGTTGCCTTATTGTTCTTCTCAAAGTTCGCTCAAAATCATCGTCGAACTCCAAAATGTTTGCTTGGACAGATTTGGAACTTCGAGTCATACACTCATACCTAAAACAAGAAAACAAGAAACCAAGTCAGAAACTGAATTTAAAACAAACAAAAATAACACAAAAATAAATAACGAGGGATTAGCAACTTTGCTAATCCCTGGCAACGGCGCCAAAATTTGGTGTGAAAATTAACTTGACACACAAATTAAACCCTATTTGTGACAATTGTAGTAATGATGTAAGTAGGGATCGTTCTAACCGGGGATTAACTAGGGGTGCTAATCTAATACAAATCAACTTAGAAACACAAAAACTAAACTTAAAGACTCTAATTAGACTACTAAGATTCAAAACAGATTTGAAACACTCAAATCTGCCCAAACTGACTAAAACAAGTTAATTGACTCAAACAGCAACTAAGACAAGATTTGGACGAATTTTGGTTTCCTAATGATCTAAAATACCTAAAAACATATTCTAAGACAAGTTCTAAGTAAAATGACTCAAAGAAATAAGGTGGGATTTGATTTGGACGAAAATAACTAAATGGGCAGATTGTAATTTAAAACAGATTGTAAACTAAATGTGATGAATCAATGGGTGATGGAATGGCTAAGGGGTTCTTCTCCACACATGAAATTTATGCAACGTAAATCGATTTCCAGTTATCAATTCAATAAGTTATGAACCTCGACACTCCAAGTTAATTAGGTCCGCTTAAATTAACTTTCAGATTTCCCTAGAATCATTGAATTGGATGAATATGCATCGCAAACAAATTATTCCTAACAAGTTCTCTATATGAACAGCATGATAAAAATACAAGTTAGAATCATTACGTTCCTTGGAAATCATAAGCATCGACAAGGCATTCGTAACTATGAAAAGCATGATACTCTTGCCAGGAATCTACTTAACACGATCGTGACTAGCGACCTTCACTACTTGCGAATATAAATTCATAACGATTAGGTGAGACAAACTTATATCCTAGCACCAAATTCAAGCATGCAAATTAAGCATGCACTCTCAATCAACATACAAGAATAAGTTATAAATCCAACGGTTAAGCAAATTGTATTCACGACTTAGGAAACGATAACCGGAAGTAATCAACTTATTTCACATAAATAAACATGGTTTCGAATACACCCTTCGCCAAAACGAATTTAGCCAATCATCCTTAAAGCAAAACAAAGATTACATGAATTAGACATTGAAATATAAGATAGAAAACACCTAAAATTGTTCAACAACTCAGATTGAAGTGCCAAACAATTTGTAGAGAATCTGTCCTCCTTGTTGTTTGCGGCAGATTGTATGGTGATGCTTCTTGGATTGTTTTGATGACGTAGAATGGGTTATGGAGGGTGTAGGGTCACGGCAAGGCTTGGGGATGGTGTATGGGTGTTGTGTGGAAGGTGTGGAGATGAAGAATGGTGGTAGAAATCGGCTGGAATGAAGGAAAGGTGCGGCAAGAAGGGAAATAGGGTTTTGGACGAATTTCTGAATATGGAGAGGGTGTTATTCGGCCAAGGGAGGTAAAACACATATATATAGGCAACCAAACCCTAAAGAAATCAGGTTAGACAAATGGGCTAGGGTTTAGGTGCGGCTAGGGTTAGGAAATCCACCAAAAACTAGGGTTTCTAGAACATTAGGTGCGGCATGGGCTTAGGGTAAGTAATCAGATTTTTTTCATGTGAACAAGGCCTAGGTGCGGCTGATTAAGTGGGCTAGGGTTAGGGTTAGGTGCGGCATAGGTCCAAGAGGCAAAGATGGGTCATCCAAAAGCCCAAAGCCGAGAATAGAAACTCTCGAAATTGGAAACCTCCAAGAATAGAAACTTCCAACTTTAGAAACTTTGGTTTCCAATTCCGAATTCTTAGTTCATCACTTTCATTTCTTCATTCTTAAGCTTCTTTGACCTTCAAACTCGTCCATTCCTCGTGCTCCATTTGCATACACCACATTCCAGCTCACTTTTTGCTCCAAAAGCTCCAAATTGCATCATTTCGTGTAATATGTCCTTTAACCCTGAAAACACATGAAAGTAGCTTAAAAGACTACTTTGACGAAGAAAACATAACAAAAATGCATAAGATCTAGCTAACTAAGGCGCATAAATATGCTCCTATCAGATACGTCAATGGATAATGACCAAATTGTTCAATTACTCACCTCTTTGACACATGAAGCAGAAAATCAAGCCAACAAGATGGATGAATTAGAGAAGCACGTTGGGCAGATTGTGGAGTTCATGGCACAAATTCAAGAACAAAGTGAATTCTCCAACGCAAACATTCTAAATTCAATGGAAGATTTTGAAATTACTAAAGCCATCACTTTGGGAAGTGCCATGGAGGTCGGCGCTAAACCAAGGGCGTCCAAACAAAGCCAAGAGGAGGACGAACATCTACTAATTGAGGAGGAGGAAGAAGACACACCCACGACAAGGGTAGAACAACCCTTGCCGCAGCCTCCTAGAGTCCCTATGCCGTCCAACTCAGGTAAGTTGGTTCCAAATTCAATTCTTTCTTACCCCATTCCACCAAATGTCCCTTTTCCTCGTAGGTTTTTTATTCCCAAGGAAGAAGAGAGTGAAAAAGACATCGTGGAAGCCCTTCCCAAGGTGCAAAGTGATATCCCAATTCTTGGTACACCAAAACAAGTTCCAGATTGTGTTGAAATCCCTGAAGAGAATTGTACACCAAGAAGAAGGATTCAAGAGAAGAAAGTGGCTGGGGAGTATCTAGAATTCATCAAAGAGCATGTACTTGAGACAACCATCCCCAAAGAAGTTGAATTTGATGACACGGGACAAATCACAACCATCGTAGTAAATCTGGCCAAATTCAAAGTCCCTGAAACTTTCAAAGAAGTGGTGTTTGTCATTGAGTTCTTGTCGGACAAAGCAAGTAAGTCACCTTCTGCAATTTCCATTACGTTTTATACTTACATGTTCTTAATGATTCAGGCACCCACTCTCGAATTTAAACCATTGCCGGATCACTTCAAGTATCACCTTCCATTCAAGGATCAATTCCATGCTATGGGACCTAGGGGAGCTTAAAGAGAAGTATCGTCCGGCTGCAAGACGTTAAAGCAAGCGCTTCTTGGGAGGCAACCCATGCATTCAACAAAGGAAGCCCTAGGAATCACTCCAATTCCAGATTTGCGTTCATCAAACCCTTCTCTTTGTTGCTGTTTTCTAATCTGCCCTGTTTAGTTATTTAAGTTGTTGTTTGTTGGTTTCTTTGTGTTTTGTGTAACTTTATGCTTGAAACATTGAGGACAATGTTTGATTTAAGTGTGGGGGGGTAACTAAGTGTTTTTGATGCAAATTCGTGGGATTGTACCACCCATTACTTAGAGACTTGTTCCTTGCTGTTTTTAACTGTTTTTAAGCAGTTTTGGTGTGTTTTAGTGTGTTTTAACATAAAACTCCGAAAATCACATAAAAATTTGAAAAAAAGTGTTTTGAAAAAGCCTAAAAAGAGTGTTTTGAGTCGTTTTTGTGTGTTTGTGTCTTAGGGTACCTTCCAACACAATGATGAGGATTCGGTTTGTAATTGCATGGCTGTTAAAGAAAGTTATTAACATGATGAAAGTTTGAATTACTCTTTGCTTATGCTTGGTTGTGGTTATAGCTTATGAATTCACATGCAATCACAAAGGATAAAAATTAGTTTTTGTAACATGCTTGAAGGAAGGAACTGATTGGGGCAAAATTTCCATAAGTACGGATCATTCCACACATAAAACCGTGCATCATGCCTAAGTTTATCACGTTGGTGCCTAGTGAACTCACTTGGAATACGTTTCGACACCAAAAAATTAACAATATCAGCATACCAAGGTGCACTAACCTTCATGGACAGCAATTGTTCATCGGGGAATGTCTCCAAAATCGGCAAAGACTCCTCATTATGCACCATTCGGCTTAGGTGGTCAGCCACCACGTTCTCACTTCCCTTCTTGTCCCGAATCTCTATGTCGAACTCTTGAAGTAGCAATATCCATCGAATTAGCCGTGGCTTGGCCTCCTTTTTGGTGAGCAAGTACTTCAGAGCTGCATGATCAATGAAAACAATTACTTTAGTTCCAATTAGATATGATCGAAATTTATCTAAAGCAAAGACAACGGCAAGAAGTTCTTTTTCCGTAGTGGAGTAGTTCAATTGTGCATCGTTCAACGTCCGGGAGGCGTAGTAAATGACATGCGGCCTCTTGTCCTTTCTTTGTCCTAAAACAGCTCCTAAAGCATAGTCGGACGCATCACACATGAGCTCGAAAGGTAGACTCCAATCCGGTGGAACAATGATGGGTGCCGTGGTCAACAACTCCTTGAGTTGGTTGAATGATGCCGTGCACTCCTTGGTGAATTCAAACGCCACTTCCTTCTGTAGGAGTCGGCAAAGAGGTTGTGCTCTCTTCGAGAAATCTTTGATAAACCTACGATAAAATCCTGCATGGCCAAGAAACGAACGAACCTCTCTAACCGAAGTCGGAGAGGGTAAGTGACGTACAAGATCTATTTTCGACTTATCAACCTCAATACCCTTTTCAGAGATTATATGACCTAAAACGATGCCTTTTTTGACCATAAAATGACACTTTTCCCAATTAAGAACAAGGTTAGTTTCCACACAACGTTTTAGGATCACACTTAGATTATGCAAGCAACTATCAAACGAATCACCAAATACACTAAAATCATCCATAAACACTTCAATTATCTTTTCTACGTGATCAGAAAATATGCTCATCATACATCTTTGAAATGTAGCAGGTGCATTACATAAACCAAAAGGCATGCGACGATATGCAAAGGTACCAAACGGGCATGTAAAAGTGGTTTTTTCTTGGTCCTCGGGTGAAATGACAATTTGATTATAACCAGAATAACCATCAAGAAAACAATAAAAAGCATAACCCGCTAACCTCTCAAGCATTTGGTCAATGAACGGCAATGGGAAGTGGTCCTTCCTCGTGGTGGTGTTTAGCTTCCTATAGTCAATGCACACCCTCCAACCGGTTTGAATACGTTGAGGGACAAGCTCATTCTCGGCATTAGCTACCACCGTCACTCCGGATTTCTTTGGCACGCATTGAACGGGCGAAACCCACTTACTATCCGAGATTGGATAGATAACCCCACAATCTAGAAGCTTTATGATCTCCTTTTTCACTACTTCCATCATCGGAGGGTTAAGACGGCGTTGAGCCTCTCTAGTTGGTTTGGCCCCCTCCTCAAGAAATATGTGATGCATACAAGTTGTAGGGCTTATACCTTTAATATCGGCCAATGTCCAACCTAGGGCCGATTTGAACTCCTTCAAAACTCGAAGCAACTTCTCCTCCTCTTGTGCCGTGAGGGAGGAGGAAATGATGGCAGGTAATGTTTCATTTTCTCCCAAGAAAATGTACTTCAGATGGCTTGGCAAAGGCTTGAGTTCAAGGATAGGTGCCTGAATTATAGATGGAAGCAATTTGTTAGTCGAAATGGGAATGGACTCACGGGTAGTATACTTACCATCAAGCTTAGGTGAGAACTCAAGGGCAGCCACAACTTCAAGTAATTCCTCACTAGGGGGCACGGCATGGGATGACTCATGTATGCCGTGGGCATGCATGCAATCTGCCCCCTTTGTTTTGAGTTCCATGCCTCGTGTAATGACTTTTTCAAGCGCATCGTCATTCAAATCGTCGAGATATCCCTGCGCCAAAGAGTCAATTATATCAATAGAGAAACATGAATGGTCCTCACTAGGGTATTTAATGGAATCAGAAAGATTAAAATTAACAACTTCCCCATCGAATTCCATGGACAAAGTTCCACTATACACGTCAATCTTTGTCCGGGCCGTCTTCATGAATGGCCTTCCAAGTAGAATGGGCAGCGAAGGAGCATGGTCCGATTCATCCATTTCAAGGACATAGAAATCCGCCGGGAAAACTAAATGATTAACCTGCACAAGAACATCTTCCAAAACTCCCTTTGGATAGGCGTTAGATCTATTGGCCAATTGCATTATTACCCCATCATTTTTCAACGCTCCTAAGTTCATAGATGCATAAATGGAATATGGCATAACATTTATAGAAGCACCTAAATCAAGCATGGCAGATTCAAATCTAGTGTTCCCAATGACACACGGAATGGTAAAGCTACCTGGATCTTTGCATTTGGGAGGTAGTTTGCGTTGCAAGATGGCGGACACATTCTCACCTACCTTTACCACTTCCTTGGTCGACATCCTCTTCCTAGTGGTACACAACTCCTTCAAGAACTTAGCATACCTCGGAACTTGCTTGATTGCATCTAACAAAGGTATGTTAACTTGAACTTTCCTAAAGGTTTCAAGGATATCCTTTTCTGCCTCTTCTTTCTTCGTTTGCATGAACCTACTAGGAAAAGGCACATTTGAAGGGAAAACATTAGTATGAACCGAATTTGACACATTCTTACCTTTGTGGGACAAATTGGGCAGATTTGGGATACTAGGAGCTTGCGGCAAAGGTGGAACCACATTTGCCGTGGGCAACCTTGATTCCTCCTCTTCCATTTGCAGAATTTCATCCTCGTTATGACCTGTTTTTGATGTAGGATCTGCCCCAACTTCCTTACCACTTCTTAGGGTGATTGCTTTGGCACTTTCGAACCCTCCCTTCGGATTTGGAATAGTGGAACTAGGGAGTTGTCCGGGATCGCGAAACTTACCTACAAACTCGGCAATCTGCCCAATTTGTTTCTCAAGTTGATCCACCCTCTTATCTTGGTTTTGCATAGCCTTCGCTTGATCTTCCTGCCCATTAGACAACTTAGTTAGTATCTTCAGAAGTGCATCATTGTCAAGAAACGTACCTGAGGCACTTGGGCCGGATTGGGCTTGATTTTGGGGTGGGCCGTAGGTTTTGGGAAAGAACCCCGGGGGTTGTTGCCTAAAGCCTCCTTGGTTTTGAGGTTGTTGGGGATCCCTCCACTTGAAATTTGGGTGGTCTCGCCACCCCGGATTATACGTGTTGGAGTATGGATCGTGTCTTGACTGATTTTGGCTTTGAAACCCAATGGCATTCGCACTCTCCCATCCGCCATTTTCAATGAGTTGAGGACATTTTTCGGAGACATGTCCTTGGATAGAACATACGCCACATACCACAGGTCCTTGCATCTTCATTCCCTCGGCCATCTGTGAAACAATAGAAGTAAGATTAGCCAATTGTGAATGAAGATCGGAAGTCGCACTTACCTCATGTACTTGGTGCCGTGAGGGTCCTCTTTGGCCTACACCCTCGTACTGTTGAGCGTTCAACGCTCTATTAGCAATCAAGACCTTGGCAGCCATGGGTGTTTTGTCCACCAATGCTCCCCCCGCCGAAGCATCAAGCATTTGACGTTCTAGAGGTAGGAGACCCTCGTAGAAATATTGCAAGAGCAACTCCTCCTTCATCTGATGCTGTGGACAAGAAGCAACAAGTGATTTAAATCGTTCATAATATGTAGGAAAAGACTCACCTTCTTCTTGCTGAATTCCGCTTATCTTTTTGCGTAGGAGGATGATGCGAGAAGTTGGAAAGAACTTCTCCAAGAACGCTCTCTTCATACTCTCCCACGATGTGACAGTGCCCGGAGCTAACTCATATAACCAATCCTTGGCTTTATCCATCAAAGTGAATGGAAAAGCCTTCATCTTCAAAATATTTCCGTCAACATTGACGGGAGTCATGCTAGAGCAAACCACTTCAAATTCTTTCAAATGTTTGTTAGGATCTTCCATGGACAAGCCATGGTATTTAGGAATATGATGAAGCAAACTTGACTTTAATTCAAACTCATCCGTCTTACCTTGGGCAGCCATGGGGTATTGAATGCACAAGGGTGCGGCATTATCCAAACCTGAGGCGGAAAGCTCCTTGAGTGTACGGTTGTCCATGGCCATGCCTTGGACTTCTTCAAATATCCCTGCCGTGGCTTCCTCC
Organism: Malus sylvestris; assembly: GCF_916048215.2. Classification (NCBI taxonomy): domain Eukaryota; kingdom Viridiplantae; phylum Streptophyta; class Magnoliopsida; order Rosales; family Rosaceae; genus Malus; species Malus sylvestris. The sequence goes on from NC_062267.1 coordinate 17,239,493, forward strand.
TCCTCTTCTTGTGATGCGTTTTCTTCAAGGTCAGATTCGGAATTGGGTGGATGATGTTCTCGCTGGTTTCTAACTCTTCTCAACTTCCTCTCAAAATCGTCGTCAAAATCCAAGATGTTTGCACGAATCGGTTGAGAGCTTCTAGTCATACATTAGTACCTAAGAAACAAGAAACAAAATTAGGTCAGAAACTTAAACAAAGTCAGAAACAAAGTGAAATAAAAGAAACAAAAACAATCCAAGGGATTAGCAAAATTGCTAATCCCCGGCAACGGCGCCAAAAATTTGATGCGAAATAGATATGCACACAAATTAAACCCTCTTTTTGTCAAATTGTAGTAAAGATGTAAGTAGGGATCGTTCTAGACCGGGGATTAGGAGGGATTGCTAAACACTTGAAAACTGACTTAAAAACATAAAAACAAAGTTTAAAACACTAAACTAGACTCAAAGAATGCAAAACTAAAGTTTAAAACACTTGAACAAACATAAAACTCAAAACAGCAACCTAATGACTCAAAACTGCCTAAAAACCACTTTCTGGGCAGTTTTGAGAACCTAACAAGAACTTGGACGAATTTGAGTGAAAACTTGAATCAAAACACTTAGAAACACAAATCGAAACACTTTCTAACTAATCTAAGACTTCAAATTAAAGGGGGATTTGTTTTGGACGAAAATTTAACACAAAACAGAAACTTGAAACTAAACAGATTGTAAAAACGATTTTTGTAAAATCAATGGTTAAAAGGCTAGTTAGGAGGTTCTTCTCCACACATGTCACACTTGCAAACAAAACGATTTTCAGTTGTTCTTCCGATAAACTATGAATACTCAACGCCCCAAATTAACCGTGAATTGCACTAATTAACCCTCAGTTTTTCCACAAGTTATTAAGTTGGATGATTGCATACGACAACCCAAAACATTCCCTACAAGTTCCCTACATGAATTGCATAATAGAGATACAAGCAAGAATCATTACGTTCTATGAAAAACATAAGCATTGACGAAGCATTTGTTACTATGAATTGCATGAAACTTATGCTAAGAATTCATTCAACGCGATCGTTTTCAAGCGATCTTCACTACTTGTGATTATAAGATTGTAACTATTAGGTGAAACTCCCTCATAATCTAGCATCATATTCATGCATGAAAACTAAGCGTGCACTCTCAATCAACATACACAAATAAGTTATCAATCAAATAGATGAACGAATTGAATCCACAACTTATGAAATAACAACTGAATGTAATCGAATCAAATTGCAAGCATGTACATGGTTTCGAATCACCCCCCAACCAAGGGGGTTTAGTTTCTCATACTCACAACATAAAGTTTATTGAATTGAAACATCGAAGACATAAGAAAGATTACACCTAAAACGCCCAAGAATTCCACTTTGAATTTCTGCACGTCAAGCTCATCTTCTCTTCTCCTTGCTGCGGCAGAGATGGTTTTGGGGGTTATTGGATGTGGTTTTGGTTTAAGAATGGAGTTAGGATGATATGGTGGTGCGGCAAGGTGTGTGGGTGGTGTAGGGAAGTGTAGAATGGTGTATGGAGGTGGATGGTGGATGCGGCAAGGTTGGGAAGTGGCTGGAATGGATGAAGGCTGCGGCAAGGAGGTGTATGGGTGATGGTGGCTGCGGCAAGGTGGGGGAATAGGGTTTAGATGATTTCTGATTTGTGGAGAGGGATGTGATGTGCGGCAAAGGGGGTAAAACACCTATATATAGGCACCTAAAACCCTAATTAAATCTGATTGAAACAATGGGCTAGGGTTTAGGTGCGGCACTTAAGTGGACTAGGGTTAAGGTTTGTGAAATAGGGCTTCTAGGATGGACATGTGCGGCATGGGCTTAGGAGAAATGGATTAGGGTTTAACATGGCAGAAATTGAATGATTAGGCCCTAGGATGCGGCATGGACTTAGGGTTCACAAGGAATTAGGGTTTAAGTCATCTAAAAGCCCAAAGCCGAGAATAGAAACTCACGAAAATGGAAACCTCCAAGAATAGAAACTTCCAACTTTAGAAACTTTGGTTGCCAATTCCGATTTAGGAAAGATCAACCCAAAATGGAAACTTTTAGGCTTAGCTTTCCTACTTCAAGTAGGAAACCTCAAATCTCGAACTCTTCAATTTCATCCCAACCTTGTGTTCCAAGCATGTCCTTTTCATTCCAAGCTCACTTTTTGCTCCAAAAGCTCCAAATTGCATCATTTCATGTAATATGTCCTTTAAACCTGAAAACACATGAAAGTAGCTTAAATTTGAAGAAGCTAAGAATGTGTTTCAAAGTTGAAGAATTGAAGATGCAAAGCTTCCTAATTGAATTAAGAAAGTGCTTAATTGAAGATGAAATCCTAGTCAACAATGGATTCCTAGTTGAAGTTGGATTTCTAGAAGATTGAAGATTCCTACTCAAACAAGGTTTCCTACTTGAAGAAGGGATGTTAAAGCCAAAGAATCAGCTCAAGTGAAGAAACCTTATCCAAAACATTATCCATAACCTTATCTTATCCAAACAAACCTTATCCTATCCTATCTTATCCTAATCCTAATCCACCTATATTTCAGCTGCGAGGGAGGATTCCTAACTATATTTAAAACCTGATTTCTATAAGCCTTATCCCTTCCTACAAAGGTGCCACACCTTATCCCTTGTTTTTCTAGAAATCAGCCACAAAACAACATTTCTAGAAGGCCTTGTCCCTTGTCCTACAAAAGTGACGCCCCAAACCTTTCTAGAACTTCTAGAAACCTGATTATTCCTTTCCCCCTTGGTTTCTAAAAGCCTTAGCCTTTTCCTTCAAGGATTGTGTGTTATTATCCTATACAAATTAGGCCTTTAAATCCTTTTCCTTTGCTACATAGGGGCTGCGAATTTCAGCCTATAAATGATAGGAGCATATTTATGCGCCTTAGTTTAGCTTGTTCTTGTGCTTTTATAGTTTTTTTCCTTAGTAAAGTAGTCTTTTAAGCTAGTTTTATGTGTTTTCAGGTTCTAAGGGCAAAGTATGCAAAAGGATGCATTTTGGAGCCTTTTGGAGCAATTTAGAGCTTGGAATGGACAACATATGCTTGGAGCCAAGAGGATGGACGAAATTGAAGATTTGAAGATGATGTTTCCTACTTGAAAAAGGTTTCCTAGTCGAAGTAGGAAAGCGCCTAATTAAAAGATGAAATCCTAATCAACAAAGGATTCCTAATTGAAGAAGGATTCCTAATCCACGAGGGATTCCTAGTTGAAGATAGATTCCTAGAAGAATGAAGATTCCTACTCAAACAAGGTTTCCTACTCGAAGTAGGAAAGTTAAATCCAAATGGCATCAAGTTGCAGCTACAAAGAAGATTTCCAAGATGAAGTAGGAGAAGAATTCCAAGTCAAGAGAGGATTGAGACATGTTTTCCTAATGCTAGAAGGACTCTTAAGTGTTGTAGGACACAAATGAGAAGTTTCTAGAAAGTTTCCATCCTTGCCGTGGGTTTCATGCAATTCCTATCAGTTTTGGGGCTTTCTAGAAGCCCTATCCTTAATCCCTACATTGCTGCCGCACCCTTATCCCTTTTCCTTTGCAAAATCTGATTGTTTAGACCTATTTCCTTGTGGATTTGGGTTATCCAAGTCCATATCTGATTACCCTAGGGTTTAAGTGCCTATATATACTCATATTAACCCCTAAATCAGATCACCACCTCTCACATTCATAAATCACGCCAGAAATCTGCCCTAGCCTTTGCCGCACCCTTCCACCACCATTCTCCCAAATTTCTGCCTAAAAACAACCCTAGCCGCACCACCCATCAACCCTAAAGCCTTCCATACCATTCCCCATCCATTCTACACCACAAATAACCCCAAAAACCTGTCTAAAGTTCTCTGCCGCAGCAAGGAGGAAGGAGGATTCTTGGATGCACTTGCTGCCACGTTGGAGCATTCTAGGTGTTTTCTTTCCTTTGATTTTAATGTCTAAATTTATGTATCTTTGCTTTGCGAGTATGAGGAACTAAACCCCCCCTTGGCTAGGGGGGGATTCGAAATACATGATTATGCTTGCGATATGATTTGATTACTTCTAATTGTGTTTCATAAGTTGTGAATTCAATTTACTTATCTATATGAATTACATTGATTTGTGTGTGTTGGTTGAGAGTGCACACTTAATTATCATGCATAAATTGAATGCTAGGATATAAGGAAATTTCACCTAATCGTTATGGACTTATATTCACAAGTAGTAAAGGTTGATGATCTCAATCGCGTTAAGTAAATTCTTGGCATAAGTTTCATGCAATCATAGTAACAAGTGCTTCGTCAATGCTTATGGTTTTCATAGAACTTAATGATTCTTGCTTGTATCTCTATTATGCAATCATGTAGGGGACTTGTAGGGAATGTTTTGGGTTGTCGTATGCAATCATCCAATTCAATAACGTTAGGAAAATCTGAAGGTTAATTTAAGCGGACCTAATTAACTTGGGGCATTGAGAATTCATGGTTTATTGAAAAGCAATTGGAAATCGTTTTGTATGCAAGTATAACATGTGTGGAGATGAACCCCTTAGCTAGCCTTCCATCCATTCATTTAAACCAAATTCGTTTTCAAAACTGTTTTGTTTTACAAAGTTTATGTCTTGTTTTAAATTCGTCCAAACCAATTCCCCCTTTGTTTTAAAGTGTCAAATTAGTTAGTAAGTGTTTTACTTTGTGTTTTTAAGTGTTTTGATTCAAGTCAAAACCCAAATTCGTCCAATTTGGTGATTAGTGTCCAAAACTGCCCAGAAAGTGGTTTTTAGGCTGTTTTGAGTCTTTTGGTTTGTTTTGGTGTTTTAGAGTTTAGTTTTGCATTCTTTGAGTCTAGTTTAGTATTTTAAACTTGTTTTTACGTATTTGAGTCAATTCCAAGTGATTTTGCAATCCCTCCTAATCCCCGGTCTAGAACGATCCCTACTTACATACATTGCTACAATTGATAAAAATAGGGTTTAATTTGAGTGCTAGTTAATATCATATCAAATTTTGGCGCCGTTGCCGGGGATTAGCAACTTTGCTAATCCCTTGGATTGTTATTTTCGTTTTTCTTATTAGATCAGATTCTTATGTTATTTTGTTTCTTGTTTTAGGTACTTGTTTATGACTCGGAGTTCTAATCCGGTTCACGAACATATTTTAGACTTTGACGACGATTTTGAGCGTGAGTTGAGACGAAGGAGGAAGAACCCGGAACCTAGTGAATCAAGTGCAAGTTCCGAGTCCGTTTCTGAATTTGAAGAGGAAGTGGAAGACATGGCAGTGGACAACCGAACGATCAAGGAGCTTTCCGCTTCGGGATTGGATAATGCCGCACCTCTATGTATCCAATACCCTAGGGCGGCTCCGGACAAAACTGCCGAGTTCGAATTGAAGTCAAGCTTGTTACATCACATTCCGAAGTACCATGGGCTGTCCATGGAAGATCCGAACAAGCATTTGAAGGAGTTTGAAGTCGTTTGCTCAAGCATGACTCCGGTGAACGTGGATGAGAGCATCTTGAAGATGAAGGCCTTTCCCTTTTCTCTCCTAGAGAAGGCGAAAGATTGGTTGTACGAATTGGCTCCCGGAACTGTCACATCATGGGAGAGCATGAAACGAGCTTTCTTAGAGAAGTTTTTCCCAACTTCTCGAGTCATCCTCTTACGAAAAAGGATAAGTGGAATTCAACAAGATGAAGGTGAGTCGTTTCCTACATATTATGAACGTTTTAAATCTCTTGTTGCTTCATGTCCACAGCATCAAATGAAGGAGGAACTATTTCTACAATACTTCTACGAGGGACTTCTACCAATCGAACGTCAAATGCTAGATGCCTCAGCGGGAGGAGAATTGGTGGATAAGACCCCTACGGCTGCAAAGATGTTGATTGCTAATCGAGCGTTGAACGCTCAACAATACGAAGGTGTTGGACAAAGGAGCATGCCACGGCAACATCAAGTCAATGAGGTAAGTGCCATAACCGAACTTCAAAGTCAAATGGCTAACCTTACTACGTTGCTTTCTCAGGTGGTGGAAGGTCCAAAAGTCAAACCCGTAGCTTCTTGTGGCATATGCTCCATGCCAAACCACCATACGGACAAGTGCCCACAATTGATCGAGAATGGAGGGTGGGAGACACTCAATGCCGTGGGATATGGCAACCAATACCAATCACGTGGTGATCCGTTTTCCAATACTTACAATCCCGGTTGGCGTGATCATCCGAATTTCAAACGGCGAGACCCCCAACAAGGCCAACAATAAGACGGATTTAGGCAACAACCCCCGGGTTTCTATCAAAAGCCGTTGGCACCACCACAAGCCCAAGCACAACCTGCCCAAAGCAATGCAGGTAATTCAACTGATAATGATAAGATTTTTCAATTACTTACTACTTTGACGCAGGAAGTCCAAACTCAAAACAAAGAGAGGCAAATCCAAGACAAGAGGGTGGACAACTTGGAGAAGCAAGTGGGACAAATTACCGAGTTCATGGGGCAATTTCATGAGCAAGGAAGGTTGCCTAGTTCAACGGTTGTCAATCCGAGGGGAGGAGTCGAAACTGCCAAGGCCATCATGCTAAAAAGCGGAAAAGAAGTAGGAACCGAGCCAAAACCATCCAAATCAGCCCTCAAGGAGGACGAGAAGTTGCAAATAGAAGAGGAGGAGCAAGCAAAAGCCACGGCAAGGATTGAGCAATCCTTGCCGCAACCACCCAGGCCATCCAATTCGGCCAATAAAGGTAAGGCAGGTACAATTCAAGTTAATTCTAATGTTATTCCTCCGGATGTATGATAGGAGCATATTTATGCGCCTTAGTTAGCTAGTTCTTATGCATTTTCGTTATGTTTTCTTTGTTAAAGTAGTCTTTTGAGCTACTTTCATGTGTTTTAAGGTTCAAAGGGCATATGACATAAAAGATGGCAAAATGGAGCATTTTAGAGCAAAAGTGAGCTTGGATTGAAAAGTACATGCTTGGAACAAGGAATGGACGAGTTTGAAGGTCGAGGGAGCTTAAGAAATGAAGAAATGAAAGTAAAGAACAAAGAAGTCGGAATTGGCAACTAAAGTTTCTAAAGTTGGAAGTTTCTATTCTTGGAGGTTTCCATTTTCGAGAGTTTCTATTCTTGGCTTTGGGCTTTTGGATGACCCATCTTTGCCTCTTGGACCTATGCCGCACCTAACCCTAACCCTAGCCCACTTAATCAGCCGCACCTAGGCCTTGTTCACATGAAAAAAATCTGATTACTTACCCTAAGCCCATGCCGCACCTAATGTTCTAGAAACCCTAGTTTTTGGTGGATTTCTTAACCCTAGCCCATTTGTCTAACCTGATTTCTTTAGGGTTTGGCTGCCTATATATATGTGTTTTACCTCACTTGGCCGAGGATACCCTCTCCATATTCAGAAATTCGTCCAAAACCCTATCATCCACCTTGCCGCAGCCTTCCATCCCCAAACTCCCAACTTTCTGCCCAAATTCAACCTTGCCGCACCATCCACTTCCCCAACCCATTCCTACATCCTTCCATAACCATTCATCCACCTTGTGCAGCCACTAAAGGAGGAGAAAGAAGGAGTGCCGTGCAGTCCAAAGGAAGGAGAAGCCTTGCACATGCAATCTGCCATTAGTGGAGTGTTTGGAGTTCTTTCTTTCTTTGTTTCTGTTTTCATGTTTAATTTAAATTGTTGTTCAATTATGTTAGACATGTGGAACTAATTTCTTTTTAGTTAGAGGTGAATTTGAAGCCATGGACATATGTTTTATATGATTTGATTTCTTCCAATTATGATTTCAGAAATTGTGAATGTGATTTACTTATCTATTTGATTGATAACTTGTTTATGTATGTGGGTTGAGGGTCGACACTTAATTTGCATGCTTAAACTTGATGCTAGGGTATAAGGGAATTTCACCTAATCGTTATTAACTTATATTCATAAGTAGTGAAAGTCGCTAGTCACGATTGTGTTAAGTAAATCCTAGGCAAGAGTAACATGCGTATCCCATAGTTATGAATGCCTCGTCAATGCTTATGATGTCCATTGAACTTAATGATTGATGTGAAAATTATGTTGACACTCAAATTAACCCTCTTTTTATCAATTGTAGCAAAGTATGTAAGTAGGGATCGTTCTAAACCGGGGATTAGGAGGGATTGCAAAATCACTTGAAAACAGACTCAAATACGTAAAAACAAGTTTAAAACACTAAACTAAACTCACAGAATGCAAAACTAAACTTTAAAACACCAAAACAAACCAAAAGACTCAAAACAGCCCAAAAACACTCTAAACTGCCTTAAAACCACAATCTGGGCAGTTTTGAACACTAGACTCAATCTTGGACGAAAATTGGTTTTATCTTGACCTAAGACACTTAAAAACACAAACTAAAGTGATTTCTAACTACTATGACTCAACTAAGTAAAGGGGGATTGAGTTTGGACGAATTTAACTTTGAAAACAGAAACTTTGAAAATAAACTTTGACAAAAACGTTTTGATGAAAACTAAGATGGTGAAAAGCTAGTTAGAAGGTTCCTTCTCCACACATGAAACATATGCATACGACTCGATTTCCAATTACTCTTTCAACAAACCTTGAATGACAATGCCCCAAATTAACTAGATTGACCAATTAATTCTCAGATTTCCCTAGATTCATTGAATTGAATGGGATACGCATTACAACCAAATTATTCTTATCAAGGACCCTAACTATGGAATACGCATGATAGAGACACATATCAAAGATCATTAAGTTCAATGGAGATCATAAGCATTGACGAGGCATTCATAACTATGGGATACGCATGTTACTCTTGCCTAGGATTTACTTAACACAATCGTGACTAGCGACTTTTACTACTTATGAATATAAGTTAATAACGATTAGGTGAAATTCCCTTATACTCTAGCATCAAATTCATGCATGCAAACTAAGTGTCGACCCTCAATCAACATACATAAACATGTTATCAATCAAATAGATAAGTAAACCACATTCGCGATTCATGAAATCATAATTGGAAGAAATCAAGTCATATAAAACATATGATCATGGCTTTGAATTCCCCTCTAACTATAAAGAAATTAGTTCCTCATGTTCGCAAATACACAAAGACAAATAAATTTAAACATTGACATAAAGATAGAAAACACCTAGAAACGCTCCACAATCCAAGCTCCTTGAATGGCATGCACGGCTCCAAGTTGTCTTCCTTCTTCTCCTTGCAAACTCACGGCACAAGAGGTATGAATGGTGAATGGTGTAGTGAAAATCTGGTAGAGGGTGGTGAATGAATAGGTGCGGCAATGGGTTGTATATATAGGCTGAAAATTCACATTCCTAGGTAGCAAAGGACAAGGTTTTAAAGGCCTAAATTGCATAGGATAATAACATCCAATCCTATAAGGAAAACAAGTCAAAAACCCAAAAGGGATTGGGAGATAAGATGCAGCACAAAGAGTGTGAAATGATAAGGCTTCTAGAAACCAAAATCCTAAAGGAAATAAGGTAGAAAATTCGGCACAAAGTTAGGGTTCTAGAAGGATAATACAAGGCAGATTTTTAGGGGTTTCTAGAAAGGTTCTAGGCGCCCTTTTGTGTAGGATAAGGTTAGGTCTTCTAGAAATCCCATTTTAAGCATCCTAATCTAGTTAGAAACCCCCCTAATTGGCTGAAATGTGGATAGTTTAGGATAAGGATAAGATAGGATAGGATGAGGTTTTGGATAAGATACCTTATCTTGAGCTGATTCTTTAGCTTTAATTCTTCTTCTTCATGTAGGAAACCTTGCTTGAGTAGGAAACTTCATACATCTAGGAATCCATCTTCAATTAGGACTCCTATATTGATTAGGAATCCCAATTCATTTAGGAATCCTTCATTCAAGCCATTTCCTTCTTCAACTAAGAAACTTTGTATCTTCAATTCTTCAACTTTGAAACGCCTTCCTAGCTTCACCAATTCCTCAAATTCGTCCATCCCTTGTGCCTCATGTGCATGAACTCCATTTTAGCCCAATTTTGCTCCAAAATGCTCCAAATTGCATCCTTTTGCTCACTTTGTCTCTAAAACCTGAAAACACATGAAAATAGCTTAAAAGACTAACTTAACTAAGAAAACACAACATAAATGCATAAGAACTAACTAACTAAGGCGCATAAATATGCTCCTATCAAATTCCCCCACACTTAGCTTTTGCTAGTCCTCGAGCAAAACAATGAAACAAAACATAACCTAAACCTTCCAACAATCGCCTCAGGGATTCCCAATGGTACATGATACGCCAAAGATTACTACTCTCATAGATTTTAGCCATCTTTACACTTAAGCACATACTTAATCATAGTCATCACTTACTAGCTCACATTTAATCAATTAAAACAATGTTTTGAATGTAGTAACATGCCTTAGAGAATCCCTCAATTTCTTACTAGATATGCACTCATTTTTCACTTAGATTTTCTGACTACACACCCTACACTAGTTATATGTGAGAAGATTGATGTAAATATGAAAACTAATGCTCACATATGTTATGACAATAAAAGCATTTTCTGGAATTATGAATGTATGTATACGATCTCATGAATGGAATGCTACTACTTAGATGCGAGATCCAGGGATATCATATGCTCATACCAATTCCAAACTCCACACATTGAAACACATAACAATCAAGATAGAAGCAAAGGGTTGTAACGGGGCTAAGGTATTGGCTAACAAAGAAAGGTAAGGATAAACAAACATTCTTAAAGAATAATAAGCAAAGTAATGAAATTGATACTTAGACTTCACTTTTGCATGCGAAAATCAATGTTTAAACTCAAGGGGAAGATTCATGCAACACTTAGGGTCTAGTTCAACTTTTTGGACCCTTGCTTCAACAACCAACAACTTAGAGCTCATTTTATGCTCTTTCAACTCCTTTTCATACTTTTCACACTTTTTTCTTTTTTTGTCTTTCTTTTTCTACGAATTTTCTTTCTTTTTTCTTTTCTTTTGTTTTTCTTTGTCTAACCCGTGCCCTCCTTACTTCTTTTGACACACAAACTTTCCCTTCCCCCACACTTAGTTTTCTGCATACATTGATCAAAAGGAATTCCCTCTAAGTCATGCTTTATTATCCTTTAAGAACAAGGGTATGGATAGTCCTACTCTAGGCTAGGTACGGATAATGTGGCTAACAACAAAAATAGGCTAAATAAGGCTCAAAGGGGTTAATCCTACAAAACAAATGCATGGGTTGAAGGCTTTTTGGCTCTGGTGATAACTACTAAACACTTCATCTTGTTATATGTTATGCACTCAATTTTAAGTTTTGAATGAAATAGGTATGAGTTCTAATATTTGGATCTATAATGATGACACGCCTTCTAAGTAGCAACCAAGCAAAGAATGATGAGATCATGCAACGACTTTAGAAAACAACAAATTCAAAGATTATTAACTCTCCAAAGAATGTTTAGGCTCAAGTCTCACAGGGTTATAGCGTTAGTTTGAGTTACTTCCTTCAAGCATGTTACAAAAACTGATTTTTTTCTTTCTTTGTGATTATATGTGAATTCGTAAACAACAACGATGACCAAGCATAAACAAAAGAGCATATCAAACTTCCATCCATGTTTGTAACTTTCTTTAACGGTCATGCAATTAAAAACCAAATCCTCATCATTGTGTTGGAAGGTACTCTAAGACACACATACACAAAAACAACTTTTAAAACGACTCTTTTTTTTTGGGTTTTTTCAAAACTTTTTCTATTTTTTTCTTGAATTTTCGGATTTTCTGGTAAAGCCACATAAAAACACATCAAAACTTTCTAAAAACACTTAAAAACAATGAAAAACAACCTTTGAAATGCTAGGTGATAAAATCCTACGAATTTGACACAAAAACACTTTGTTTACCCCCCCACACTTAAACCAAACATTGTCCTCAATGTTTCAAACATAGACTCACACAAAAACAAGCAAATAACACAACTAGCAAACATGACAAATATGGTAAAGTAAAAGCAATAAAGAGTAGGGTTTAGAAACGCAAATCTGATTATGATGCCGGAGCTGCCTAGGTCCTCATTATTTGCATGGGTTGCCTCCCAAGAAGCGCTTGCTTTAACGTCTTCCAGCCGGACGATGCTTCCAATCAAGCTTGAATAGGGCCCACGGGTTGGAGATTGACTTCCTCCACGGTCTCCTCCTCAAAAGGTGTGAAATATGGCTTCAAACGATGTCCATTGACTTTGAACTCTTGTTGCGTCTTCAAACTTTGAATTTGAACTGCACCATGCGGAAAAACATTAGTAACAATAAAAGGTCCAATCCATTTAGAACGCAACTTACCTGGAAATAACCGAAGGCGAGAATTGAAAAGTAGCACTTTCTGCCCGATAGAGAACGTCTTGCTCCGAATCATCCTGTCATAGAAGGCCTTCGTTTTCTCCTTGTAAATACGAGAGTTCTCGTAAGCTTCATTCCTAACTTCCTCAAGCTCGTTCAATTGAAGTTTCCTATGAAGACCTGCAGCATCAACGTCCATATTAAAGGTTTTGATGGCCCAATGTGCTTTATGCTCCAATTCAACCGGAAGATGGCATGGTTTCCCATAAATGAGCCGAAATGGGGACATTCCAATTGGTGTTTTGTAGGCCGTGCGATACGCCCATAATGCATCATTCAAGCGCAAGCTCCAATCTTTCCGGTTTGGCCCTACGGTCTTCTCCAAAATCTGCTTGATTTCTCTATTTGACACCTCCGCTTGCCCACTTGTTTGAGGATGATAAGGTGTTGCCACCTTATGCGTGACACCATATTTCTTGAGTAGCGCTTCAATGGTGCGATTGCAGAAATGAGAGCCCCCATCACTTATAAGTACCCGCGGCATTCCAAACCTTGCAAAAATGTTAGTCTTAACAAAATCTGCAACCACTTTAGAATCATTAGTACGGGTGGCTCTTGCTTCCACCCATTTCGAAACATAATCAACCGCAAGTAAAATATAAACAAAACCATGAGATGAAGGAAAGGGACCCATGAAATCTATGCCCCACACATCAAAAATTTCAACATTAAAGATGGGACTTTGCGGCATTTGGTCTTTTGGTCCTATATTTCCAGTTCGTTGACAACGATCACATGCAATGCAAAAAGTTCTAGCATCCTTAAAAATAGTAGGCCAATAAAAACCACATTCAAGTACTTTACGTGCAGTCCTTTGAGTGCCAAAGTGACCTCCACATGCATAAGTGTGACAAAAGTTTAAAATAGACTGAATTTCAGAATCATGCACACACCTACGAATGATTTGATCAGAGCAATATTTCCATAAATAAGGATCATCCCACACATAATTTCGTGCATCATACTTAAGTTTATCACGTTGGTTTTTATTGAACTCACTTGGAATGACTTTAGATGCTAAATAATTAACTAAATCCGCATACCATGGCATACTAACCTCAATGGACATCAATTGCTCGTCCGGGAATGTCTCTGGGATCGGCACAACCTCCTCTTCATGCACCAAACGGCTCAGGTGATCAGCCACAACGTTCTCACTTCCTTTCTTGTCTCGGATTTCGATATCGAACTCTTGGAGGAGAAGCATCCATCGAATAAGCCTTGGTTTAGCCTCCTTCTTCGTGAGCAAGTACTTCAACGCTGCATGATCAGTGTATATTATTACTTTAGTGCCAAGTAAATAAGAACGAAACTTATCTAAAGCAAAAACAACGGCAAGAAGTTCTTTTTCCGTTGTGGAATAGTTCAATTGAGCATCGTTCAAGGTCCGAGAGGCATAATATATGACGTGTGGCTGTTTGTCCTTCCTTTGTCCCAAAACAGCGCCTAGAGCATAATCGGACGCATCGCACATAAGCTCGAAGGGAATGCTCCAATCTGGTGGCCGAATGATGGGGGCCGAAGTTAGCATCTCTTTGAGGTGCTTGAACGCCTTTTCACACTCCTCGTTGAATTCGAAGGACACATCCTTTTGGAGAAGTCGGCATAGGGGTGTGGAAATCTTTGAAAAGTCCTTGATGAATCGCCTATAAAATCCTGCGTGGCCAAGAAAAGAACGTACCTCTCTAACCGAAGTTGGAGAGGGTAAGTAGCGTACAAGATCTATTTTCGATTTATCAACTTCAATTCCCCTTTCAGAAACGATGTGCCCTAAAACGATGCCTTGTTTTACCATAAAGTGACACTTTTCCCAATTTAAAACAAGGTTCGTTTCCACGCATCGTTTTAAGATTAATGTGAGATTTTCCAAGCAACCATCAAACGAATCGCCAAAGACACTAAAATCATCCATGAATACCTCAATAATCTTCTCAATGAAATCGGAAAAGATACTTACCATGCATCTTTGGAACGTGGCCGGTGCATTGCATAATCCGAATGGCATGCGCCGGTACGCAAAAGTACCAAATGGGCACGTGAAGGTGGTCTTTTCTTGGTCGTCCGGAGCTATGACAATTTGATTGTATCCCGAATAACCGTCAAGAAAACAATAAAAAGAATGACCGGCTAACCTTTCTAACATTTGATCGATGAATGGTAGTGGAAAATGATCCTTCCTTGTGGTGTTGTTGAGCTTCCTATAGTCAATGCACACTCTCCAACCTGTTTGAATACGGGTTGGTACAAGCTCATCCTCGGCATTCTTCACCACAGTAACTCCGGACTTCTTCGGGACAACTTGAACCGGTGAGACCCAACGGCTATCCGAAATTGGATAAATCACTCCACAATCGAGAAGCTTTATAATCTCCTTTTTCATGACTTCCATCATCGGAGGGTTGAGCCGGCGTTGAGCCTCTCGAGTTGGTTTAGCCCCCTCCTCTAGAAATATGCGATGCATGCATGTTGTAGGGCTAATTCCCTTAATATCGGCCAATGTCCATCCAATGGCTGTTTTGTGCTCTTTCAACACCCGAATCAACTTTTCTTCCTCTAATGCCGTGAGTGATGAAGAGACAATGACGGGCAACGTCTCTTCATCTCCCAAGAATACATACTTTAAATGATCCGGCAACGGTTTAAGCTCAAGAACGGGGGCCTGAATCACAGAAGGTAACAACGTATTAGTGGAAACGGGAATTGGAATTGGGTTAGAAGGCTTACCACGATGTTGGGGCAATGATTCCAAGGCCGCCACAAGCTCGGCATGCTCCTCCTTAGGTACGGCTAGATTGGGCTTCATGCCAAGTCCTTGTGCAATCGTCGTTTCAAGGGGATCGTCTTCCAACATATCAAGATAATCCTGCGCCAATTCATCCAATATATCAATAGAAAAGCAAGAATGATCATCTTTAGGAAATTTCATAGCTTCAGAAATGTTAAAGTTAATAATCTCCCCATCAAATTCCATTGTCAACGTCCCTTTGAAAACATCGATCTTGGTGCGTGCGGTTTTCATGAAAGGCCTCCCAAGTAGAATCGGCAATGGGGTGACATTTGGTGAGTCCTCCATCTCTAAGACATAGAAATCCGCTGGAAATATCAAGTTATCCACCTGCACCAACACATCTTCCAAAACTCCTTTCGGATATGCATTAGAACGATCGGCTAATTGAATTATAACACCATCGTTTTTAAGTTCTCCTAAGTTCATGGATGCATATATTGAGTATGGCATGACGTTAATTGAAGCTCCTAAATCTAACATAGCATGTTCAAATTTAGTATTGCCTATAACGCATGGAATTGTAAAACTTCCCGGATCTTTGCATTTAGGGGGTAGTTTTCTTTGCAAAACAGCGGAAACATTCTCACTTACCTGGACCACCTCTTTGTTCGAAATTCTCCTTCGTGTTGTGCATAGTTCCTTTAAAAACTTGGCGTACCTAGGTACTTGCTTAATTGCGTCAAGAAGAGGTATATTGACTTGCACTTTCCGAAATGTCTCCAAAATGTCTTTCTCGTTCTCCTCCTTCTTGGATTGCTTCAACCTGCCAGGAAAAGGCACGTTTAGTGGAATAGAACTAGGAGAAGTTGGAATTGAACTTACCTTGGCCGAATTATATGGATTGGAAGTGCAAGATGGCTGCGGCAAAGGTGGTTCCTCCTTTGCCGTGGGTTTTGCTTGTGTGTCTTCCTCAAACTGCAACTTTTCATCCTCTTCATGACTTGCTTTGGATGCTTGGGGTTCAGTTCCAACTTGTTTGCCACTCCTCAATGTAATTGCTTTGGCGGTTTCGAATCCCCCTTTTGGATTTGCAACGGTTGAACTAGGGAGTCTTCCTTGGTCTCGAAACTGTCCCATAAACTCGGCAATTTGCCCCACTTGCTTTTCCAACTCGTCCACTTTCTTGTCCCTATTCTGCATGCCCTGCGCCATAGAAGTTAGTAAATTAAAAATTTGATCATTATCAATAGAAGAACCTGATTTTTGGGCGGGTTGTGCTTGGGTTTGATTTGGTGCAAACGGCTTTTGATAGAAACCCGGGGGTTGTTGCCTAAACGTGCTTTGTTGTTGGCCTTGTTGGGGTTCTCGCCATTTGAAATTTGGATGATCACGCCAACCGGGATTGTAGGTGTTAGAAAAGGGATCATTCCTTTGTTGGTATTGTTGCCCAAAGCCCACGGCATTGAGGGTCTCCCACCCTCCATTCTCAATTAATTGTGGGCACTTGTCCGTAGGGTGTCCTTGCATGGAACATAGGCCACATGCACTTACATTTTTAACTTTTGGCCCTTCCACAACCTGAGAAAGCAAAGTAGTAAGGTTAGCCATTTGATTTTGAAGTTCGGTTATGGCACTTACCTCATTCACTTGGTGTTGCCGTGGGGTGCCTCTTTGTCCAACACCTTCGTATTGTTGAGCGTTCAACGCTCGATTAGCAATCAAAGTCTTTGCTGCCGTGGGGGTCTTGTCCACCAAGGCTCCTCCCGCCGAAGCATCTAGCATTTGTCGTTCGATTGGTAAAAGTCCCTCGTAGAAGTATTGTAGAAGAAGCTCCTCCTTCATTTGATGCTGTGGACAAGAAGCAACAAGAGATTTAAAACGTTCATAATATGTAGGAAAAGACTCACCTTCTTCTTGTTGAATTCCACTTATCCTTTTTCGTAGGAGGATGACTCGAGAAGTTGGGAAAAACTTCTCCAAGAAAGCTCGTTTCATGCTCTCCCAAGATGTGACCGTTCCGGGAGCTAATTCATACAACCAATCTTTCGCCTTTTCCATGAGAGAAAAGGGAAAAGCCTTCATCTTCAATATACTCCCGTCGACATTGATTGGAGTCATGCTTGAACACACTACCTCGAATTCTTTCAAGTGCTTGTTAGGATCCTCCATGGACAACCCATGGTACTTCGGAATATGGTGGAGCAAACTCGACTTTAACTCAAATTCTTCGGTCTTTCCTTGGGCAGCCGCCGGATATTTAATACATAGAGGTGCGGCATTGTCCAATCCCGAAGCCGAGAGCTCCTTGATTGTACGATTGTCTTGTGCCATGACTGTCTCAACTTCACCCACTTGAGCCGTGGGTTCCTCTTCCTCAATCTCAACTTCGGCTTCCGAATTTGAACTTGATTCACTAGGTTCTGGATTCTTCCTCTTTCGTCTCAACTCTCGTTCAAAATCGTCGTCAAAGTCCAAGATGTGTTCACGAACCGGATGAGAGCTCCGAGTCATAAACTAGTACCTAAAAACAAGAAACAAAAACAAAGTAAAAATCTGGACTCAATTAAAACAAATTGAAATAATACAATCCAAGGGATTAGCAACTTTGCTAATCCCCGGCAACGGCGCCAAAATTTGATGTGAAAATTATGTTGACACTCAAATTAACCCTCTTTTTATCAATTGTAGCAAAGTATGTAAGTAGGGATCGTTCTAAACCGGGGATTAGGAGGGATTGCAAAATCACTTGAAAACAGACTCAAATACGTAAAAACAAGTTTAAAACACTAAACTAAACTCACAGAATGCAAAACTAAACTTTAAAACACCAAAACAAACCAAAAGACTCAAAACAGCCCAAAAACACTCTAAACTGCCTTAAAACCACAATCTGGGCAGTTTTGAACACTAGACTCAATCTTGGACGAAAATTGGTTTTATCTTGACCTAAGACACTTAAAAACACAAACTAAAGTGATTTCTAACCACTATGACTCAACTAAGTAAAGGGGGATTGAGTTTGGACGAATTTAACTTTGAAAACAGAAACTTTGAAAATAAACTTTGACAAAAACGTTTTGATGAAAACTAAGATGGTGAAAAGCTAGTTAGAAGGTTCCTTCTCCACACATGAAACATATGCATACGACTCGATTTCCAATTACTCTTTCAACAAACCTTGAATGACAATGCCCCAAATTAACTAGATTGACCAATTAATTCTCAGATTTCCCTAGATTCATTGAATTGAATGGGATACGCATTACAACCAAATTATTCTTATCAAGGACCCTAACTATGGAATACGCATGATAGAGACACATATCAAAGATCATTAAGTTCAATGGAGATCATAAGCATTGACGAGGCATTCATAACTATGGGATACGCATGTTACTCTTGCCTAGGATTTACTTAACACAATCGTGACTAGTGATGTGAAAATTAACTTGACACACAAATTAAACCCTATGGATGACAATTGTAGTATATGAGCAAATAGGGATCGTTCTAACCGGGGATTAACTAGGGATGCTAATCAATGTAAAACTGACTCAAGAACATAAAAATATAATGTAGAACACTAAACTAGACTCAATTAATGCAAAACTAGGGTTTAAAACACCTAAACAAACTAAAAACTCAAAACAGCAACTAGAAGGCTCAAAACTGCCTAAAAACCACTTTCTGGGCAGTTTTGAGCACCTACACTACTTTGGACGAATTTGGACTATGACTTGACTCAAAACACTTAGAAACACAACTAAATGGATTTCTAACTAATCTAACACTTTAAAATAGATGGGGGAATGATTTTGACGAAATTAAAACTTTAAAACTCAAACTTTAAAAACAAATGTAAAGCAAAACAGATTGTGATTAAATAGAATGGTGAGAAGCTAGTTAGAGGGTTCCTTATCCACACATGAACATATGCATACAACTCAATCTCCAATTACTCTTTCAACAAATCATGAATGACAATGCCCCAAATTAACTAGATTGCACCAATTAATTCTCAGATTTCCCTAGATTCATTGAATTGAATGGAATACGCATTACAACCAAATTATTCTTATCAAGGACCCTAACTATGGAATACGCATGATAGAGACACATATCAAAGATCATTAAGTTCAATGGACATCATAAGCATTGACGAGGCATTCATAACTATGGGATACGCATGTTACTCTTGCCTAGGATTTACTTAACACAATCGTGACTAGCGACTTTCACTACTTATGAATATAAGTTAATAACGATTAGGTGAAATTCCCTTATACCCTAGCATCAAGTTTAAGCATGCAAATTAAGTGTCGACCCTCAACCCACATACATAAACAAGTTATCAATCAAATAGATAAGTAAATCACATTCACAATTTCTGAAATCATAATTGGAAGAAATCAAATCATATAAAACATATGTCCATGGCTTCAAATTCACCTCTAACTAAAAAGAAATTAGTTCCACATGTCTAACATAATTGAACAACAATTTAAATTAAACATGAAAACAGAAACAAAGAAAGAAAGAACTCCAAACACTCCACTAATGGCAGATTGCATGTGTAAGGCTTCTCCTTCCTTTGGACTGCACGGCACTCCTTCTTTCTCCTCCTTTAGTGGCTGCACAAGGTGGATGAATGGTTATGGAAGGATGTAGGAATGGTTTGGGGAAGAGGATGGTGCGGCAAGGTTGAATTTGGGCAGAAAGTTGGGAGTTTGGGGATGGAAGGCTGCGGCAAGGTGGGAAATAGGGTTTTGGACGAATTTCTGAATATGGAGAGGGTATGTTCGGCCAAAGGGTTTAAAGGAGTATATATAGGCACTTCAAACCCTAGCAATCAGATTAGGGTTAGAGATGGGCCTTCTAGAATGCCTTGCAAGGCAAGGAAATCAGGTATTTTGGGGCCCTAGGTGCGGCAGAGATTAGGGAAATCAGATTTGGAAATGGGCTAGGGTTTAGGTGCGGCATTAAGTGAGGATCCAAGATGAATTGGGCTAGGAGGATGCGGCCTTGTCCAAGAGGTAGGGATGGGTCGTCTAGAAGCCCAAAGCCAAGAATAGAAACTCTCGAAAATGGAAACCTCCAAGAATAGAAACTTCCAACTTTAGAAACTTTAGTTGCCAATTCCGACTTCTTTGTTCTTCACTTTCATTTCTTCATTTCTTACGCTCCCTTGACCTTCAAACTCGTCCATTCCTTGTTCCAAGCATGTACTTTTCAATCCAAGCTCACTTTTGCTCTAAAATGCTCCATTTTGCCATCTTTTATGTCATATGCCCTTTGAACCTGAAAACACATGAAAGTAGCTCAAAAGACTACTTTAACTAAGAAAACATAACGAAAATGCATAAGAACTAGCTAACTAAGGCGCATAAATATGCTCCTATCAAATTCCCCCACACTTAGCTTTTGCTAGTCCTCGAGCAAAACAAAGAAACAAAAGAAAAACAAAACGAAACAAAACAAACAAAAACAACCTAAACCTTCCAACGTTTGCCTCAGGGATTTCCAATGCACATGACATATTAAAAATCATCATTCCCACAGATTTTAGCCATCTTTACACTTAAGCACATACTTAATTATAGTTACCACGTACTAGTTCGCATTTAACCCAAGTAAAACATGATTTTGAATGTAGTAACATGCCTTAGAGAATTTGCTCAAATCCTCACTAGATATGCACTCAATTTTCACACAGATTTTCTGACTACACACCCTATACTAGTTATATGTGAGAAGATTGATGTAAATATGAAAACGAATGCTCACATATGTTATAACAAGGAAAGCTTTTTCTGAATTTAATAAGCATGTATATGATCTCATGAAAGGAATGCTACTACTTAGACGCGAGAACCAGTGACACCATATGCTCATACCAATCCCAAACTCCACAAATTGAAATACACAACACTCAAGATAGAAGTTAAGGGTTGTAACGGGGCTTGGGGTATTGGCTAACAAAGAAAGGTGAAGGGTAAACAAACGTTCTTAAAACAATAGTAAGCAAAGCAATGAAATTGACACTTAGAATTCACTTTTGAATGCAAAACTCAACTTTTAAACTCAAAGGGGAAATTCATGCAACACTTAGGGTCAAATTCACTGTTTTGGACCCATTCTTCAACCACCAACACCTTAGAGCTCATTTTCATGCTCTTTCAACTCTTTTTCACACTTTTCACATTTTTTTTTTCTTTTCTTTTCTTTTCTACCCCATGCCTCATTTAAGACTTTGGCACACAATACACAAGGCTCACTTTCCCCCACACTTGTTTTCTGCACACCCTTGATCAAAAGGAATTCATTTTAAGTCATGCTTACTATGCTTTAAGAACAAGGGTATGGATGGTCCTAATCTAGGCTAGGTAAGGATAACGTGGGTTAACAAACAATATAGGCTAAACAAGGCTCAACGGGGCTAAAACCTACAAAAACAAATGTATGGAATGAAGGCTTTTTGGCTATGGTGGTAACTACTAAACAACTTCATCTTGAATACGTGTTATGCAATTCAATGAAATGTTTTGAATGAAATTGGCATGAGTTCTAGCATTTGGAACTAAAGTGATGAAACGCCTTCTAAGTAATAACCAAGCAAAGAATAGTGAGATCATGCAACGACTTTAGAAAACAAGAATGCACAGATTTTAACTCTCCAAATAATGTTTAGGCTCAAGTCTCACAAGGTTGTAGCGTTAGTTTGAGTTCCTTCCTTCAAACATGTTACAAAAACTAATTTTTTTCTTTATGATTACATGTGAATTCATAAGTTATAACCACAACCAAGCATAAACCAAGGGTAAATCAAACTTTCATCCATGTTTATAACTCTCTTTAACAGTCATGCAATTAAAAACCGAATCCTCATCATTGTGTTGGAAGGTACCCTAAGACACAAACAAACACACAAAAACAACTTAAAAACGACTCTTTTTGGGTTTTTTAAAACAAACTTTCAAATTTTTATGGTATTTTCGGATTTTTGAATCAAAACACATTAAAACACACCAAAACAGCTTAAAAACACCTAAAAACAGCAAGAAACAACATTGGAAATTATGAGTGAGAAAACCCTACGAATTTGCATCAAAACACTTTGGTTACCCCCCCCACACTTAAACCAAACATTGTCCTCAATGTTTCAAGCATAGACTCATACAAAAACACATAAACAAACAAACCAATACTAACAAACTAAACATGGCAGAAACGAAAGAAACAACAAAGAGAAGGGTTTAGAAACGCAAATCTGGAATTCGAGTGCTCTCTAGGTCTTCCTTTGTCAAATGCATGGGTTGCCTCCCACGAAGCGCTTGCTTTAACGTCTTCCAGCCGGACGGTACCTCCGTTTAAGCTTGACTATGTGCCACGGCATGGAGGGGTACCTCCTCCACGACATGCTCCTCAAACATCTCGTAATAGGGCTTCAATCGATGCCCATTCACTTTGAATTCTTGTTGCGTCCTTGCACTCTTGATTTGCACTGCACCATGAGGGAAAACATTAGTGACAATAAAAGGACCAACCCATTTGGAACGCAACTTACCCGGAAACAACCGAAGGCGAGAATTGAACAACAACACTTTCTGTCCAATAGAGAACGTCTTGGCACGAATCATCTTGTCATGGAATGCCTTCGTCTTCTCCTTGTAAATCCGGGCATTCTCATAAGCTTCATGTCGGATTTCCTCAAGCTCACACAATTGAAGCTTCCTATGTAAACCTGCGGCATCAAGGTCCATGTTAAACGTTTTGACGGCCCAGTGTGCACGATGCTCTAACTCGACGGGAAGATGGCATGGCTTCCCATAGATGAGCCGAAAAGGTGACATCCCAATGGGGGTTTTGTAGGCAGTGCGATACGCCCACAATGCATCGTTTAAGCGCAAACTCCAATCCTTCCTCGTAGGCCCCACGGTCTTCTCAATAATTTGCTTGATTTCCCTATTCGAAACCTCGGCTTGCCCGCTCGTTTGAGGATGATAAGGTGTGGCCACCTTATGCGTGACATTGTATTTCTTGAGCAACGCCTCGATGGTTCGATTACAAAAATGGGAACCTCCATCACTGATGAGCACGCGTGGCATTCCGAACCTTGCAAAAATGTTAGTTTTCACAAAATCTACAACCACTCGAGAATCGTTAGTTCGGGTGGCTTTTGCTTCCACCCACTTCGATACATAATCCACAGCAAGTAATATATAAAGAAATCCATGTGACGAAGGAAAGGGACCCATAAAATCAATACCCCAAACATCAAATATTTCAACACTAAAAATGGGGGTTTGCGGCATTTGTTGTTTAGGACCTATATTGCCCGTTCTTTGGCATCTATCACAAGACATGCAAAATGTTCTAGCATCCCTAAAGATGGTAGGCCAATAGAAACCACATTCTAATACCTTAAGTGCTGTTCTATTAGTGCCAAAGTGTCCCCCACAAGCATAAGTGTGACAAAATGTTAGAATAGCATTAAACTCAGAATCGTGCACACACCTACGTATAACTTGGTCAGGGCAATATTTCCATAAATACGGGTCATCCCACACATAAAACCGTGCCTCTTTCTTCAATTTATCACCTTGGTGTTTAAGTAATTCCCTAGGAACATGTTTAGACACCAAATAATTCACCAAATCAGCATACCACGGTTCACTTACCTTGACGGACATCAGTTGCTCATCTGGGAATGTCTCCATGATAGGTACGGCATCCTCCTCATGTACCATACGGCTCAAGTGGTCAGCCACCACGTTTTCACTTCCCTTCTTGTCCCGGATTTCGATATCGAACTCTTGGAGAAGAAGCATCCAACGAATGAGTCGTGGTTTGGCCTCCTTCTTGGTGAACAAATACTTCAATGCTGCATGGTCAGTATAAATAATAACTTTAGTACCAAGCAAATAAGAACGGAATTTATCTAAAGCAAATACAACAGCTAGAAGTTCTTTTTCAGTGGTGGAATAATTCAATTGTGCATCATTTAAAGTCCGAGAGGCATAATAGATAGCATGCGGCCTCTTGTCCTTCCTTTGCCCCAAAACAGCTCCTAATGCATAATCGGAAGCGTCGCACATAAGCTCAAAAGGAAGGCTCCAATCCGGTGGAACTATGATAGGGGCCGAAGTTAGCATGTCCTTTAGGTGATTGAACGCCTTCTCACACTCCTTGTTGAAGTCGAACGCCACATCTTTCTGGAGGAGACGGCAAAGAGGGTTTGAGATCTTGGAGAAGTCCTTGATAAATCGCCTATAAAATCCTGCATGACCAAGAAACGAACGAACCTCTCGAACCGAAGTAGGAGAGGGTAAGTAGCGTACAAGATCTATTTTCGATTTATCCACTTCAATTCCTCTTTCTGAAACAATATGCCCTAGAACTATGCCTTGTCTAACCATAAAGTGACATTTTTCCCAATTAAGCACTAGGTTAGTTTCTACACATCGTTTCAAAATTATTGTGAGATTTTCCAAACATCCATCAAATGAATCACCAAACACACTGAAATCATCCATAAATACCTCAATAATCTTTTCCACAAAATCTGAAAAGATACTTACCATACACCTTTGAAATGTGGCCGGAGCATTGCATAAACCAAAAGGCATGCGACGGTAAGCAAAAGTACCAAAGGGGCATGTGAAAGTTGTCTTTTCTTGGTCATCCGGCGCTATGACAATCTGATTATATCCAGAATAACCATCAAGGAAACAATAAAAAGAATGACCGGCTAACCTTTCAAGCATTTGATCAATGAACGGCAAAGGGAAGTGGTCCTTCCTTGTGGTGGCGTTGAGCTTCCTATAATCAATGCACACTCGCCAACCTGTATGGATACGGGTTGGCACAAGCTCATTCTCGGCATTCTTCACCACGGTCACTCCGGACTTCTTTGGAACACATTGCACCGGTGACACCCAACGACTATCAGAGATCGGATAAATCACTCCACAATCAAGAAGTTTGATAATCTCCTTTTTCACAACTTCCATCATTGGAGGGTTGAGACGGCGCTGAGCCTCTCGAGTTGGTTTAGCCCCCTCCTCTAGAAGTATGCGATGCATGCACGTAGTTGGGCTAATTCCCCTAATATCGGCCAAAGTCCACCCAATGGCCGTCTTGTGCTCTTTCAACACTCGGATCAACTTCTCCTCCTCTAGGGCCGTGAGTGATGAGGAGACAATGACGGGCAATGTCTCGTTGTCTCCCAGAAAGACGTACTTTAAATGATCGGGTAACGGTTTAAGCTCAAGTACGGGTGCCTGAATCACTGAGGGTAACATCTTATTAGTGGAAACTGGAATTGAAATTGGGTTAGAAGGCTTACCATGGTGTTGAGGGAGTGACTCAAGGGCAGCCACTATCTCGGCCTCATCCTCACTTCTAGGCACGGCAACACCATTTTTGTGCCCAATTCCTTGTGCAATTGTCGTTTCAAGTGTATCCCTCTCCAAACAATCGAGAAAATCCTGCGCCAAATCATCAATTATATCAATAGAAAAGCAAGAATGATCGTCCTTAGGAAATTTAATACTTTCAGAAAGATTAAAATCAATGACTTCCCCATCAAATTCCATCGTTAAAGTTCCTTTAAAAACATCTATCTTGGTGCGGGCTGTTTTCATGAAGGGCCTCCCTAATAGAATCGGCAATGGGGTAGAATGGGGTGAATCCTCCATGTCAAGCACGTAAAAGTCCGCTGGAAAAATCAAATTACCAACCTGCACCAAAACATCTTCCAAAACACCCTTTGGGTATGCATTAGAACGATCGGCTAATTGAATTATCACACCATCATTTTTAAGCTCACCTAAGTTCATAGATGCATAAATCGAATATGGCATGACATTAATCGAAGCCCCTAAGTCTAACATGCATTGTTCAAACTTAGTATTACCAATAACGCACGGAATTGTAAAACTACCCGGATCTTTGCATTTAGGGGGTAATTTCCTTTGTAACACAGCAGAGACGTTTTCACTTACTTAGACCACCTCTTTGTTCGAAATCCTTCTCCTTGTTGTACAAAGTTCTTTTAAGAACTTAGCATACCTCGGGACTTGCTTAATCGCATCAAGGAGCGGGATATTGACTTGAACTTTCCGAAAGGTCTCTAGAATATCCTTCTCGGCTTCTTCCTTCTTTGATTGCCTAAACCTGCCAGGAAAGGGCACATTTAGTGGAATAGAACTAGAAAGAGTCGAATTGGGACTTACCTTGGTGGTTGGGGACGGTTTAGGAGGGTTAGAGGGTGGCGCCAAGGATTGGTCATCCTTGGCCGTGGCTTTTGCTCTTTGTGCCTCCTCTTTCAGCATCTTGTCCTCCTCGTCTTGACTTGATTTGGATGTATTTGAGTCCGCTCCAACCTGTTTACCACTTCTCAACATGATGGCCTTAGCGGTTTCAAATCCTCCCTTCGGGTTCACAACGGTTGAACTAGGCAATCTACCTTGCTCTCTAATTTGCCCCATAAACTCGGCAATTTGACCCATTTGCTTCTCCAAATTATCCACCCGTTTGTCTTGGATTTGTCTCTCCTTATTTTGAGTTTGTACTTCCTGCGTCAAAGTAGTAAGTAACTTAACAACTTGATCATTATCCAAAGACGTACCTGAGGTTGGTGGGGCGGTTTGCACTTGGTTTTGATTGGGGACAAATGGCTTTGTATAAAAGCCCGGTGGTTGCTGCCTAAATCCTCCTTGTTGTTGGGGTTGTTGAGGATCCCGCCATTTGAAATTCGGATGGTCCCTCCACCCCGGATTGTAGGAATTAGAGTATGGATCATGGCGTGGTTGATTTTGGTTCCCAAAACCCACGGCATTGGCAGCTTCCCAACCCCCATTCTCAATCAATTGAGGGCATTGATCATTGGCATGTCCTTGCATCGAGCACACGCCACACACACTTGGTCCATGAATCTTCATTCCCTCGGCTAACTGAGAAACAATAGAAGTAAGGTTAGCTAATTGGGATTGAATCTCGGGCATAGAACTTACCTCATTCACTTGTGGCCGTGGGGGGTCCCTTTGTCCAACACCTTCGTATTGTTGTGCATTATGTGCTCGGTTGGCAATTAGAACTTTTGCAGCCCCCGGAGTCTTATCCACCAACGCTCCTCCCGCCGAGGCATCAAGCATTTGGCGTTCCATGGGAAGGAGTCCTTCGTAGAAATATTGAATGAGTAGCTCCTCCTTCATTTGATGCTGTGGACAAGAAGCAACAAGTGATTTAAAACGTTCATAATAAGAAGGAAACGATTCACCTGGGTTTTGTTGGATGCCACTAATCCGTTTCCTCAAGAGAATGACTCTTGAAGTTGGGAAAAACTTCTCCAAGAACGCTCTTTTCATACTATCCCAAGATGTAACCGTTCCGGGTGCTAACTCGTAAAGCCAATCTTTCGCCTTTTCCAAAAGTGAGAATGGAAAGGCCTTCATCATCAGAATACTCCCGTCAACATTGATGGGTGTCATGCTCGAACAAACAACCTCGAACTCCTTGAGATGCTTGTTGGGATCTTCCATGGAAAGCCCATGGTATTTCGGAATGTGGTGCAACAAGCTTGACTTCAACTCAAATTCGTCGGTCTTGCCTTGGGCAGCCGCGGGGTATTGAATGCATAATGGTGCGGCATTGGTCAACCCCGAGGCCGAAAGCTCTTTGATGGTCCGATTATCCGCGGCCATAACTTCTTCTTCCTCTTCTTCAAATTCAGATTCGGCCTCTGAACTTGAACTAGGTTCACTAGGTTCGGGATGCCTCCTCTTTCTTCTCAAATCACGTTCAAAATCGTCGTTAAAGTCCAAGATGTTTGCATGCACAGTTTGAGAACTCCGCGTCATGCACTAGTACCTACACCAAGAAAACAAAACAAAATCAGAAAACTAGGTAAATTAAATCAAGACACACGGCAACAACACAAGGGATTAGCAATTTTGCTAATCCCCGGCAACGGCGCCAAAATTTGATGTGAAAATTAACTTGACACACAAATTAAACCCTATGGATGACAATTGTAGTATATGAGCAAATAGGGATCGTTCTAACCGGGGATTAACTAGGGATGCTAATCAATGTAAAACTGACTCAAGAACATAAAAATATAATGTAGAACACTAAACTAGACTCAATTAATGCAAAACTAGGGTTTAAAACACCTAAACAAACTAAAAACTCAAAACAGCAACTAGAAGGCTCAAAACTGCCTAAAAACCACTTTCTGGGCAGTTTTGAGCACCTACACTACTTTGGACGAATTTGGACTATGACTTGACTCAAAACACTTAGAAACACAACTAAATGGATTTCTAACTAATCTAACACTTTAAAATAGATGGGGGAATGATTTTGACGAAATTAAAACTTTAAAACTCAAACTTTAAAAACAAATGTAAAGCAAAACAGATTGTGATTAAATAGAATGGTGAGAAGCTAGTTAGAGGGTTCCTTATCCACACATGAACATATGCATACAACTCAATCTCCAATTACTCTTTCAACAAATCATGAATGACAATGCCCCAAATTAACTAGATTGCACCAATTAATTCTCAGATTTCCCTAGATTCATTGAATTGAATGGAATACGCATTACAACCAAATTATTCTTATCAAGGACCCTAACTATGGAATACGCATGATAGAGACACATATCAAAGATCATTAAGTTCAATGGACATCATAAGCATTGACGAGGCATTCATAACTATGGGATACGCATGTTACTCTTGCCTAGGATTTACTTAACACAATCGTGACTAGCGACTTTCACTACTTATGAATATAAGTTAATAACGATTAGGTGAAATTCCCTTATACCCTAGCATCAAGTTTAAGCATGCAAATTAAGTGTCGACCCTCAACCCACATACATAAACAAGTTATCAATCAAATAGATAAGTAAATCACATTCACAATTTCTGAAATCATAATTGGAAGAAATCAAATCATATAAAACATATGTCCATGGCTTCAAATTCACCTCTAACTAAAAAGAAATTAGTTCCACATGTCTAACATAATTGAACAACAATTTAAATTAAACATGAAAACAGAAACAAAGAAAGAAAGAACTCCAAACACTCCACTAATGGCAGATTGCATGTGTAAGGCTTCTCCTTCCTTTGGACTGCACGGCACTCCTTCTTTCTCCTCCTTTAGTGGCTGCACAAGGTGGATGAATGGTTATGGAAGGATGTAGGAATGGTTTGGGGAAGAGGATGGTGCGGCAAGGTTGAATTTGGGCAGAAAGTTGGGAGTTTGGGGATGGAAGGCTGCGGCAAGGTGGGAAATAGGGTTTTGGACGAATTTCTGAATATGGAGAGGGTA
Organism: Malus sylvestris; assembly: GCF_916048215.2. Lineage (NCBI taxonomy): Eukaryota > Viridiplantae > Streptophyta > Magnoliopsida > Rosales > Rosaceae > Malus > Malus sylvestris. Next base: position 17,268,997 of record NC_062267.1, read on the forward strand.
TGTTCGGCCAAAGGGTTTAAAGGAGTATATATAGGCACTTCAAACCCTAGCAATCAGATTAGGGTTAGAGATGGGCCTTCTAGAATGCCTTGCAAGGCAAGGAAATCAGGTATTTTGGGGCCCTAGGTGCGGCAGAGATTAGGGAAATCAGATTTGGAAATGGGCTAGGGTTTAGGTGCGGCATTAAGTGAGGATCCAAGATGAATTGGGCTAGGAGGATGCGGCCTTGTCCAAGAGGTAGGGATGGGTCGTCTAGAAGCCCAAAGCCAAGAATAGAAACTCTCGAAAATGGAAACCTCCAAGAATAGAAACTTTAGTTGCCAATTCCGACTTCTTTGTTCTTCACTTTCATTTCTTCATTTCTTACGCTCCCTTGACCTTCAAACTCGTCCATTCCTTGTTCCAAGCATGTACTTTTCAATCCAAGCTCACTTTTGCTCTAAAATGCTCCATTTTGCCATCTTTTATGTCATATGCCCTTTGAACCTGAAAACACATGAAAGTAGCTCAAAAGACTACTTTAACTAAGAAAACATAACGAAAATGCATAAGAACTAGCTAACTAAGGCGCATAAATATGCTCCTATCAACTAGCGACTTTTACTACTTATGAATATAAGTTAATAACGATTAGGTGAAATTCCCTTATACTCTAGCATCAAATTCATGCATGCAAACTAAGTGTCGACCCTCAATCAACATACATAAACATGTTATCAATCAAATAGATAAGTAAACCACATTCGCGATTCATGAAATCATAATTGGAAGAAATCAAGTCATATAAAACATATGATCATGGCTTTGAATTCCCCTCTAACTATAAAGAAATTAGTTCCTCATGTTCGCAAATACACAAAGACAAATAAATTTAAACATTGACATAAAGATAGAAAACACCTAGAAACGCTCCACAATCCAAGCTCCTTGAATGGCATGCACGGCTCCAAGTTGTCTTCCTTCTTCTCCTTGCAAACTCACGGCACAAGAGGTATGAATGGTGAATGGTGTAGTGAAAATCTGGTAGAGGGTGGTGAATGAATAGGTGCGGCAATGGGTTGTATATATAGGCTGAAAATTCACATTCCTAGGTAGCAAAGGACAAGGTTTTAAAGGCCTAAATTGCATAGGATAATAACATCCAATCCTATAAGGAAAACAAGTCAAAAACCCAAAAGGGATTGGGAGATAAGATGCAGCACAAAGAGTGTGAAATGATAAGGCTTCTAGAAACCAAAATCCTAAAGGAAATAAGGTAGAAAATTCGGCACAAAGTTAGGGTTCTAGAAGGATAATACAAGGCAGATTTTTAGGGGTTTCTAGAAAGGTTCTAGGCGCCCTTTTGTGTAGGATAAGGTTAGGTCTTCTAGAAATCCCATTTTAAGCATCCTAATCTAGTTAGAAACCCCCCTAATTGGCTGAAATGTGGATAGTTTAGGATAAGGATAAGATAGGATAGGATGAGGTTTTGGATAAGATACCTTATCTTGAGCTGATTCTTTAGCTTTAATTCTTCTTCTTCATGTAGGAAACCTTGCTTGAGTAGGAAACTTCATACATCTAGGAATCCATCTTCAATTAGGACTCCTATATTGATTAGGAATCCCAATTCATTTAGGAATCCTTCATTCAAGCCATTTCCTTCTTCAACTAAGAAACTTTGTATCTTCAATTCTTCAACTTTGAAACGCCTTCCTAGCTTCACCAATTCCTCAAATTCGTCCATCCCTTGTGCCTCATGTGCATGAACTCCATTTTAGCCCAATTTTGCTCCAAAATGCTCCAAATTGCATCCTTTTGCTCACTTTGTCTCTAAAACCTGAAAACACATGAAAATAGCTTAAAAGACTAACTTAACTAAGAAAACACAACATAAATGCATAAGAACTAACTAACTAAGGCGCATAAATATGCTCCTATCAATGATCTTTGATATGTGTCTCTATCATGCGTATTCCATAGTTAGGGTCCTTGATAAGACTAATTTGGTTGTAATGCGTATTCCATTCAATTCAATGAATCTAGGGAAATCTGAGAATTAATTGGTGCAATCTAGTTAATTTGGGGCATTGTCATTCATGATTTGTTGAAAGAGTAATTGGAGATTGAGTTGTATGCATATGCTCATGTGTGGATAAGGAACCCTCTAACTAGCTTCTCACCATTCTATTTAATCACAATCTGTTTTGCTTTACATTTGTTTTTAAAGTTTGAGTTTTAAAGTTTTAATTTCGTCAAAATCATTCCCCCATCTATTTTAAAGTGTTAGATTAGTTAGAAATCCATTTAGTTGTGTTTCTAAGTGTTTTGAGTCAAGTCATAGTCCAAATTCGTCCAAAGTAGTGTAGGTGCTCAAAACTGCCCAGAAAGTGGTTTTTAGGCAGTTTTGAGCCTTCTAGTTGCTGTTTTGAGTTTTTAGTTTGTTTAGGTGTTTTAAACCCTAGTTTTGCATTAGTTGAGTCTAGTTTAGTGTTCTACATTATATTTTTATGTTCTTGAGTCAGTTTTACATTGATTAGCATCCCTAGTTAATCCCCGGTTAGAACGATCCCTATTTGCTCATATACTACAATTGTCATCCATAGGGTTTAATTTGTGTGTCAAGTTAATTTTCACATCAATTTGCTTAAGACGATTGTGATCAACAACCTTTACTACTTTTGAATATGAGTTCATAACGATTAGGTGAAATTCCCTTATATCCTAGCATCAAACTTATGCATGAAAATTAAGCGTGCACTCTCAACCAACACACACAAATCAGTTTAAATTCATATAGATAAGTAAATTGAATTAACAACTTATGAAATGCAATTAGAAGTAATCAAATCATATAGCAAGCATAAACATGGTTTCGAATTCCCCCCTAGCCAAGAGGGGGTTTAGTTCCTCATACGCACAAAGCAAAGATAAATAAATTTAAACATTGAAATCCAAAGAAAAAGAACACCTAGACACTCCAACTTGGACAGCAGGTGCATCCACGATTCCTCCTTCCTCCTTGCTGCGGCACAGAGATTTTGGACAGGTTTTTAGGGTTATGAATGGTGTGGAATGGATGGGGGATGTATGGTGGTGTTTAGGATGGATGGGTGGTGCGGCAAAGGGTGGTTTTTGGCAGGAATTATGGAGTACGGTGGTGGAAGGCTGCGGCAAAGAGAGGTTCTTTGTTTCTGGCGTGAATGATGTGTATGAGAGGTGGTAATTCGGCCAAGGGGTTAACATGAGTATATATAGGTGATAGGAGCATATTTATGCGCCTTAGTTAGTTAGTTCTTATGCATTTATGTTGTGTTTTCTTAGTTAAATTAGTCTTTTAAGCTATTTTCATGTGTTTTCAGGTTTTAGAGACAAAGTGAGCAAAAGGAAGCAATTTGGAGCATTTTGGAGCAAAATTGGGCTAGAATGGAGTTCATGCATATGTAGCACAAGGGATGGACGAATTTGAAGGATTGATGAAGCTAGGAATGTGTTTTGAAGTTGAAGAATTGAAGATACAAAGTTTCCTAGTTGAAGTAGGAAAGGGCTTACACGAAGAATTCCTAAATGGAGAAGGATTCCTAATCAATGTAGGAGTCCTAAATGAAGATGGATTCCTAGAGACATGAAGTTTCCTACTCAAGCAAGGTTTCCTACATGAAGAAGAAGAATTAAAGCCAAAGAATCAGCTCAAGATAAGGAATCTATCCAAAACCTCATCATAACCTTATCTTAGCTTAACTTATCCAAACAAACCTTATCCTATCTTATCTTATCCTAATCCTAAATTATCCACATTCCAGCCACTTAGGAGGGTTTCTAACTAGATTAGGATGCTTAAAATGGGATTTCTAGAAGACCTAATCCTTTCCTACAAAGGTGCCACACCTTATCCCTTGTTTTTCTAGAAATCAGCCACAAAATAACCTTTCTAGAAGGCCTTATCCCTTCTCCTACAAAAGTGACGCCCCAAACCTTTCTAGGACTCCTAGAAACCTGATTATTCCTTTCCCCCTTGGTTTCTAAAAGCCTTAGCCTTTTCCTTCAAGGATTGTGTGTTATTATCCTATACAAATTAGGCTTTTAAATCCTTTTCCTTTGCTACATAGGGGCTGCGAATTTCAGCCTATAAATACCACCCTTTGCTGCACCATTTAGTCACCCTCCTCTACCATATTTTCACTACACCATTCACCCAAACATCCCTCATTGTGCCGTGAGTTTGCAAGGAAAAGAAGGAAGAACTCTTGGAGCCGTGCATGCCATTCAAGGAGCTTGGATTGTGGAGCGATTCTAGGTGTTTTCTATCTTTGTTAGAATGTTTAAATTTATTTATCTTTGTTTATTTGCGAACATGAGGAACTAATTTCTTTATAGTTAGAGGGGAATTCAAAGCCATGATCATATGTTTTATATGACTTGATTACCTCCAGTTATGATTTCATGAATCGTGAATGTGGTTTACTTATCTATTTGATTGATAACTTGTTCTTGTGTGTTAATTAAGGATGCATACTTAGTTCGCATGCATGAATTTGATGCTAGAGTATAAGGGAATTTCACCTAATCGTTATTAACTTATATTCATAAGTAGTAAAAGTCGCTAGTCACGATTGTGTTAAGTAAATCCTTGGCAAAAGTAACATGCGTATCCCATAGTTATGAATGCTTCGTCAATGCTTATGATTTCCATTGAACTTAATGATCTTTGATATGTGTCTCTATCATGCGTATTCCATAGTTAGGGTCCTTGATAAGAATAATTTGGTTGTAATGCGTATCCCATTCAATTCAATGAATCTAGGGAAATCTGAGAATTAATTGGTCAATCTAGTTAATTTGGGGCATTGTCATTCATGGTTTATTGAAAGAGTAATTGGAAATCAAGTCGTATGCATATGTTTCATGTGTGGAGAAGGAACCTTCTAACTAGCCTTTCACCATCTTAATTTTCATCAAAACGTTTTTGTCTAAGTTTGTTTTCAAAGTTTCTGTTTTCAAAGTTAAATTCGTCCAAAATCAATCCCCCTTTACTTAGTTGAGTCATAGTAGTTAGAAATCACTTTAGTTTGTGTTTTTAAGTGTCTTAGGTCAAGTTAAAACCAATTTTCGTCCAAGTTTGTGTCTAGTGTTCAAAACTGCCCAGATTGTGGTTTTAAGGCAGTTTTGAGTGTTTTTGGGCTGTTTTGAGTCTTTTGGTTTGTTTTGGTGTTTTAAAGTTTAGTTTTGCATTCTTTGAGTCTAGTTTAGTGTTTTAAACTTGTTTTTACGTATTTGAGTCAGTTTTCAAGTGATTTTGCAATCCCTCCTAATCCCCGGTTTAGAACGATCCCTACTTACATACTTTGCTACAATTGATAAAAAGAGGGTTAATTTGAGTGTCAACATAATTTTCACATCAAATTTTGGCGCCGTTGCCGGGGATTAGCAAAGTTGCTAATCCCTTGGATTGTTTTATTTCAATTTGTTTTACTTGAGTCCAGATTTTTACTTTGTTTTTGTTTCTTGTTTTTAGGTACTAGTTTATGACTCGGAGCTCTCATCCGGTTCGTAAACACATCTTGGACTTTGACGACGATTTTGAACGAGAGTTGAGACGAAAGAGGAAGAATCCAGAACCTAGTGAATCAAGTTCAAATTCGGAAACCGAAGTTGAGATTGAGGAAGAGGAACCCACGGCACAGGTGGGTGAAGTGGAGACAGTCATGGCACAAGACAATCGTACAATCAAGGAGCTCTCGGCTTCGGGATTGGACAATGCCGCACCTCTATGTATTCAATATCCGGCGGCTGCCCTAGGAAAGACCGAGGAATTCGAGTTAAAGTCAAGTTTGCTACACCATATTCCAAAGTACCATGGGTTGTCCATGGAGGATCCTAACAAGCATTTGAAAGAATTCGAGGTGGTGTGTTCAAGCATGACTCCAATCAATGTCGACGGGAGTATATTGAAGATGAAGGCCTTTCCCTTTTCTCTCATGGAAAAGGCGAAAGATTGGTTGTATGAATTAGCTCCCGGAACGGTCACATCTTGGGAAAGCATGAAGCGAGCTTTCTTGGAGAAGTTTTTCCCAACTTCTCGAGTCATCCTCCTACGCAAAAGGATAAGTGGAATTCAACAAGAAGAAGGTGAGTCTTTTCCTACATATTATGAACGTTTTAAATCTCTTGTTGCTTCTTGTCCACAGCATCAAATGAAGGAGGAGCTTCTTCTACAATACTTCTACGAGGGACTTCTACCAATCGAACGACAAATGCTAGATGCTTCGGCGGGAGGAGCTTTGGTGGACAAGACTCCCACGGCAGCAAAGACGTTGATTGCCAATCGAGCGTTGAACGCTCAACAATACGAAGGTGTTGGCCAAAGAGGCACCCCACGGCAACACCAAGTGAATGAGGTAAGTGCCATAACCGAACTTCAAAATCAAATGGCTAACCTTACTACGTTGCTTTCTCAGGTTGTGGAAGGGCCAAAAGTTCAAAATGTAAGTGCGTGTGGTGTATGTTCCATGCAAGGACATCCTACGGACAAGTGCCCACAATTGATCGAGAACGGAGGGTGGGAGACCCTCAATGCCGTGGGCTTTGGGCAGCAATACCAACAAAGGAATGATCCCTTTCCTAACACCTACAATCCCGGTTGGCGTGATCATCCGAATTTCAAATGGCGGGAACCCCAACAAGGCCAACAACAAAACACATTTCGGCAACAACTCCCGGGTTTCTATCAAACGCCATTCGCACCAAATCAAACTCAAATACAATCTGCCCAACCAAATTCAGGTACGTCCTTGGATAATGATACAATTCTTAAATTACTCAACACTTTGTCTCAGGGGCTAGAGAATCAAACCACAGCATTGCAAACCCAAGCTAAAAGGGTGGATCACTTGGAAAAACAAATTGGGCAAATTGCGGAGTTTGTAGGACAGTTTCGAGACCAAGGAAGACTCCCTAGTTCAACCGTTGCAAATCCAAAAGGGGGATTCGAAACAGCCAAAGCAATTACATTGAGGAGTGGCAAACAAGTTGGACTTGAACCTCAAGCGTCCAATTCAAGTCAAAAAGAGGATGAAAAGCTACTGTTTGAGGAAGAACACCAAACCTCACCCACGGCAAGGATGGAACACCCTTTGCCGCAACCACCCAAGCCATCCAATTCGGCCAATAAGGGTAAGGAAGGTACAATTCAAGTTAATTCTAATGTTATTCCTCCGGATGTACCCTTTCCTAGCAGATTTTTGCAAGCCAAGAACGTAGAAGAGGAAAAAGACGTTCTTGAGACATTTAGAAAGGTGCATGTCAATATCCCACTCCTCGATGCAATAAAGCAAATCCCGAAATATGCTAAGTTCTTGAAGAAGCTTTGCACAACAAGGAATCGGATTCGGGAGAAAGAGGTGGTACACGTAAGTGAGAATGTATCTGCGTTGTTGCAAAGAAAGTTACCACCTAAATGCAAAGATCCAGGTAGTTTCACTATCCCTTGTGTTATTGGTAATACGAGGTTTGATCATGCTATGCTAGATTTAGGTGCATCAATCAATGTCATGCCATATTCTGTTTATGCATCGATGAATCTAGGAGAGCTTAAACATGATGGTGTTATTATTCAATTAGCCGATCGATCTAATGCATATCCGAAAGGAGTTTTGGAGGATGTTTTGGTGCAGGTAGACCATTTGATTTTTCCTGCAGATTTTTATGTGCTTGACATGGAAGATTCGGTACACTCTCCATCATCACCACTCTTACTTGGACGTCCTTTCATGAAAACAGCTCAAACCAAGATTGACGTGGCCAAGGGAGCAGTAACTATGGCCTTTGGTGGTGATATGATTAACTTTAAGGTTTCTGAATCGATTGAGAATACTAATGATGTTCGTTCTTGTTGTGCTATTAATGTAATTGAAAATATAGGGCAGGAATGTTCAACACTAGTCAAGAAGAATGTACCACAACCCACCATCGAGGAAGGAATTGGAGTGAACAACAAAGAATGCACGGCCCCAACCTTGAACTCATCAAATCTGCCCAAATGCAACCCTTGTGCATTTGTCCATAGTGCTACCACTTCTTTGCCGTACAAAGGTAAGCCACCTATTCCAATTTCGATTCCCATTTCAACTAATAGGTTGTTACCTTGTATGGTGCAGGTACCAAATCGAAGACAACGTGGTGGGAGAGTTCGTGTTGATTTAGAGAAGCAAAACATGACAATAAGAAAGGATCATTATCCCATCCCATTCAAGGACCCAAAAGATGAAGTATTTCGTAGGTCAGGTTTTGGAAACACCCCTCCATGCCGTGGGGTTCCATAAACCTTCAATGGAGCATCGTCCGGCTGGAAGACGTTAAAGCAAGCGCTTCTTGGGAGGCAACCCATGCAAATAAAGAGGACCTAGGCAGCTCCGGCATCATAATCAGATTTGCGTTTCTAAACCCTACTCTTTATTGCTTTTACTTTGCCATATTTGTCATGTTTGCTAGTTGTGTTATTTGCTTGCTTTTGTGTGAGTCTATGTTTGAAACATTGAGGACAATGTTTGGTTTAAGTGTGGGGGGGTACACAAAGTGTTTTTGTGTCAAATTCGTAGGATTTTACCACCTAACATTTCAAAGGTTGTTTTTCATTGTTTTTAAGTGTTTTTAGAAAGTTTGGATGTGTTTTTATGTAGCTTTACCAAAAAATCCGAAAATTCAAGAAAAAAATAGAAAAAGTTTTGAAAAAACCCAAAAAGAGTCGTTTTAAAGTTGTTTTTGTGTGTTTGTTTGTGTCTTAGGGTACCTTCCAACACAATGATGAGGATTCGGTTTGTAATTGCATGATTGTTAAAGAGAGTTATAAACATGGATGAAAGTTTGATTTACTCTTTGGTTTATGCTTGGTTGTGGTTATAACTTATGACTTCACATGTAATCATAAAGAAAAAAATCAGTTTTTGTAACATGCTTGAAGGAAGGAACTCAAACAAACGCTACAACCTTGTGAGACTTGAGCCTAAATGTTTATTTGGAGAGTTAAAATCTGTGCATTCTTGTTTTCTAAAGTCGTTGCATGATCTCATTATTCTTTGCTTGGTTACTACTTAGAAGGCGTTTCATCATTTAGTTCCAAACACTAGAACTCATGCCAATGTCATTCAAAACATGTTATTGAATTGCATAACACATATTCAAGATGAAGTTGTTTAGTAGTACCACCATAGCCAAAAAGCCTTCATTCCATGCATTTGTTTTTGTAGGTTTAACCCCGTTGAGCCTTGTTTAGCCTATGTTGTTTGTTAACCCACATTATCCTTACCTAGCCTAGATTAGGACCATCCATACCTTTGTTCTTGAAGCATAGTAATAAATGACTCAAAATGAATTCCTTTTGGTCATTATTGGCAGAAAATAAGTGTGGGGGAAGTGAGTTTTGTTGTGGGTGTGCCAAAGTCTTGAATGAGGCATGAAAAAGAAAAAAAAAATGAAATTCGTGGAAAAAGAAAAAGAAAAAGAAAAAATGTGAAAAGTATGAAAAAAGAGTTGAAAAGATGTGAAAAAGAGTTCTAAAGTGTTGATTGTTGAAGAAAGGGTCCAAAAAGTTGCATTTGACCCTAAATATGCATGCGTATTCCCCTTTGTGTTTAAAGTTGTTTTCTGCACTCTAAAGTGAATTTTAAGTGTCAATTTCATTGCTTTGCTTACTATTGTTTTAAGAACGTTTGTTTATCCTTTACCCTTCTTTGTTAGCCAATACCCCAAGCCCCGTTACAACCCTTTACTTTAATCTTGAGTGTTATGTGTTTCAATTTGTGGAGTTTAACATTGGTATGAGCATATGGTGTCACTGGTTCTCGCATCTAAGTAGTAGCATTCCATTCATGAGATCATATTTAAACATGTTGTTAACTCTGGAAAGTGCTTCCTTTGTCATACATATATGTGAGCATTTGTTTTCATATTTACATCAATCTTCTCACATATAACTAGTATAGGGTGTGTAGTCAGAAATTCTGTGTGAAAATTGAGTGCATATCTAGTAAGGAATTGAGCAAATTCTCTAAGGCATGTTACTACATTCAAAACAACGTTTTAATTGGTTATTTGTGAACTAATAAGTAGTGACTATGATTAAGTATGTGCTTAAGCGTAAAGATGGCTAAAATCTGTGGGAATGATGATTTTTAACATGTCATGTGCATTGGAAATCCCTGAGGCGATTGTTGGAAGGTTTAGGTTGTGTTTTACTCGTTTTGTTTCGTTTATTTACTTTGTTTCGTTTTGTTTTGCTCGAGGACTAGCAAAAGCTAAGTGTGGGGGAATTTGATAGGAGCATATTTATGCGCCTTAGTTAGTTAGTTCTTATGCATTTATGTTGTGTTTTCTTAGTTAAATTAGTCTTTTAAGCTATTTTCATGTGTTTTCAGGTTTTAGAGACAAAGTGAGCAAAAGGAAGCAATTTGGAGCATTTTGGAGCAAAATTGGGCTAGAATGGAGTTCATGCATATGTAGCACAAGGGATGGACGAATTTGAAGGATTGATGAAGCTAGGAATGTGTTTTGAAGTTGAAGAATTGAAGATACAAAGTTTCCTAGTTGAAGTAGGAAAGGGCTTACACGAAGAATTCCTAAATGGAGAAGGATTCCTAATCAATGTAGGAGTCCTAAATGAAGATGGATTCCTAGAGACATGAAGTTTCCTACTCAAGCAAGGTTTCCTACATGAAGAAGAAGAATTAAAGCCAAAGAATCAGCTCAAGATAAGGAATCTATCCAAAACCTCATCATAACCTTATCTTAGCTTAACTTATCCAAACAAACCTTATCCTATCTTATCTTATCCTAATCCTAAATTATCCACATTCCAGCCACTTAGGAGGGTTTCTAACTAGATTAGGATGCTTAAAATGGGATTTCTAGAAGACCTAATCCTTTCCTACAAAGGTGCCACACCTTATCCCTTGTTTTTCTAGAAATCAGCCACAAAATAACCTTTCTAGAAGGCCTTATCCCTTCTCCTACAAAAGTGACGCCCCAAACCTTTCTAGGACTCCTAGAAACCTGATTATTCCTTTCCCCCTTGGTTTCTAAAAGCCTTAGCCTTTTCCTTCAAGGATTGTGTGTTATTATCCTATACAAATTAGGCTTTTAAATCCTTTTCCTTTGCTACATAGGGGCTGCGAATTTCAGCCTATAAATACCACCCTTTGCTGCACCATTTAGTCACCCTCCTCTACCATATTTTCACTACACCATTCACCCAAACATCCCTCATTGTGCCGTGAGTTTGCAAGGAAAAGAAGGAAGAACTCTTGGAGCCGTGCATGCCATTCAAGGAGCTTGGATTGTGGAGCGATTCTAGGTGTTTTCTATCTTTGTTAGAATGTTTAAATTTATTTATCTTTGTTTATTTGCGAACATGAGGAACTAATTTCTTTATAGTTAGAGGGGAATTCAAAGCCATGATCATATGTTTTATATGACTTGATTACCTCCAGTTATGATTTCATGAATCGTGAATGTGGTTTACTTATCTATTTGATTGATAACTTGTTCTTGTGTGTTAATTAAGGATGCATACTTAGTTCGCATGCATGAATTTGATGCTAGAGTATAAGGGAATTTCACCTAATCGTTATTAACTTATATTCATAAGTAGTAAAAGTCGCTAGTCACGATTGTGTTAAGTAAATCCTTGGCAAAAGTAACATGCGTATCCCATAGTTATGAATGCTTCGTCAATGCTTATGATTTCCATTGAACTTAATGATCTTTGATATGTGTCTCTATCATGCGTATTCCATAGTTAGGGTCCTTGATAAGAATAATTTGGTTGTAATGCGTATCCCATTCAATTCAATGAATCTAGGGAAATCTGAGAATTAATTGGTCAATCTAGTTAATTTGGGGCATTGTCATTCATGGTTTATTGAAAGAGTAATTGGAAATCAAGTCGTATGCATATGTTTCATGTGTGGAGAAGGAACCTTCTAACTAGCCTTTCACCATCTTAATTTTCATCAAAACGTTTTTGTCTAAGTTTGTTTTCAAAGTTTCTGTTTTCAAAGTTAAATTCGTCCAAAATCAATCCCCCTTTACTTAGTTGAGTCATAGTAGTTAGAAATCACTTTAGTTTGTGTTTTTAAGTGTCTTAGGTCAAGTTAAAACCAATTTTCGTCCAAGTTTGTGTCTAGTGTTCAAAACTGCCCAGATTGTGGTTTTAAGGCAGTTTTGAGTGTTTTTGGGCTGTTTTGAGTCTTTTGGTTTGTTTTGGTGTTTTAAAGTTTAGTTTTGCATTCTTTGAGTCTAGTTTAGTGTTTTAAACTTGTTTTTACGTATTTGAGTCAGTTTTCAAGTGATTTTGCAATCCCTCCTAATCCCCGGTTTAGAACGATCCCTACTTACATACTTTGCTACAATTGATAAAAAGAGGGTTAATTTGAGTGTCAACATAATTTTCACATCAATAGGTGATGCGTAAAATAACTAAACACACAAATTAAACCCTCTTTTTATCAATTGTAGCAAAGTATGTAAGTAGGGATCGTTCTAAACCGGGGATTAGGAGGGATTGCTAAACACTTGAAAACTGACTTAAAAACATAAAAACAAAGTTTAAAACACTAAATTAGACTCAAAGAATTAAACCCTATTTGTGACAATTGTAGTAATGATGTAAGTAGGGATCGTTCTAACCGGGGATTAACTAGGGGTGCTAATCTAATACAAATCGACTTAGAAACACAAAAACTAAACTTAAAGACTCTAATTAGACTACTAAGATTCAAAACAGATTTGAAACACTCAAATCTGCCCAAAACTGATTAAAACAAGTTAATTGACTCAAACAGCAACTAAGACAAGATTTGGACGAATTTGACAAAACTTATGACTCAAAATACTTAAAAACACCAAAGAGGACAGATTATGAAGACTCAAACTTAACAAAATATGGGGGAATTGTGTTTGGACGAATTTGAACTAAATGCACAAATTGTAAATTAAAACAGATTGTAAACTAAATGTGATGAATCAATGGGTGATGGAATGGCTAAGGGGTTCTTCTCCACACATGAAATTTATGCAACGTAATCGATTTCCAGTTATCAATTCAATAAGTTATGAACCTCGACACTCCAAGTTAATTAGGTCCGCTTAAATTAACTTTCAGATTTCCCTAGAATCATTGAATTGGATGAATATGCATCGCAAACAAATTATTCCTAACGAATTCTCTATATTAACAGCATGATAAAGATACAAGTTAGAATCATTAAGTTCTTTGGAAATCATAAGCATCGACAAGGCAATTGTAACTATGAAAAGCATGATACTCCTGCCATGAATCTACTTAACACGATCGTGACTAGCGATCTTCACTACTTGCGAATATAAATTCATAACGATTAGGTGTAACAAACTTATATTCTAGCACCAAATTCCAGCATGCAAATCAAGCGTGCACTCTCAATCAACATACAAGAATAAGTTTTGAATTAAACGGTTAAGCAAATTGTATTCACGACTTATGCAACGATAACTGGAAGTAATCAACTTATTTCACATAAATAAACATGGTTTCGAATACACCCTTAGCCAAAACGAATTTAGCCAATCATACTCAATGAAAAACAAAGATTACAAGAAGTAGACATTGAAATATAAGATAGAATACACCTAAAATTGTTCAACAACTCAGATTGAAGAGCCAAACAATTTTCATGAACTGTCTCCTTCTCTTCTCCTTGCGGCAGATTGGGTGAGGATGATTTCTGGGGGGTTTGTGTGATGTAGAATGGATTATGGATGGTGTAGGGGCACGGCAAGGCTTGGGGGTAGTGTATGGGTGTTGTGTGGAAGGTGTGGAGATGAAGAATGGTGGTGGAAATCGGCAGAGATGGAGGAGGAATGGTTTCTGAGGTTGTGGATGGGGTTTGACGAATTTGGGAGAGTGTGTGGCTGAATGGTCATGTTTGTGGCTGCACAAACCTGTTTATTTAAAGGGATTAGGAAATTAAAAACCCTAGGCTAATTAGGTAATCAGGAATTAAGTTTAAAGCTTCTAGAATTAAGGAAACAAATCAGAAAATTAAAAGGGAAGGTCAAGGAAATTCGGCCAGGGTTTAAAGCAATAAAAGGAAGGTGTTTTAATGCTCCAAAACAGGAAAGAGCCCTCTCCCTTGCACGGCAAGGAAGAGGAAAGGGCAAGGGAGTGTGGCAAGTGGTCCATAAGGGTTCTAGGCTTTTGTTTCGTGTCCTAGAATGCTTAGAAAATCTTCATAATTGCTGGAACTTTTAGGGACAATTAGGAAAAATCAAACCAAAGTAGGAAACCTTGGCTTAACTTTCCTACTTGAAGTAGGAATCCTTGTTCTTCTAGGAATCTTCATGTGATTAGGAATCCATCTTCAATTAGGAATCCTTCGTCAATTAGGAATCCTTCATTGATTAGGAATCCTCCTTCATGTAAGCACTTTCCTACTTCAACTAGGAAACCTTGTTCAAGTAGGAATCATCATCTCCAAGCCTTCAAATTCGTCCAAACCTTGGCTCCAAATATGTGACATGCATTCCAAACTCCATTTTGCTTCTTTTTGCACACTTTGACCTTAGAACCTGAAAACACACAAAAGTGACTTTAAACACTAAAATAGCTAAGTAAACACAACCTAAATGCATGAGAACAAGCCAATTAAGTAGCATAAATATGCTCCTATCAGTGCACCTTGGTACGCAGATTTGGTGAATTATTTGGTAACTAAACAAGTTCCTAGCACCCTAAACAAATTCCAACGTGATAAACTTAAAAAGGATGCTAGATTTTATGTTTGGGATGACCCATACTTGTGGAAATATTGTTCAGATCAGGTTATAAGAAGATGTGTGCATGAATAAGATTTTCACTCAATTTTAAGTTTTTGTCACACATATGCATGTGGGGGTCACTTTGGCACCCAAAGGACAGCTTTTAAGGTTCTTGAATGTGGTTTTTATTGGCCTACTTTGTTTAAAGATGCTAGAACCTTTTGTTTAACATGTGATCGCTGCCAAAGGACAGGTAATATTAGCCAAAAAGATCAAATGCCGCAGGTACCCATCTTTGTTGTTGAAATCTTTGATGTTTAGGGTATCGATTTTATGGGTCCTTTTCCTTCATCTTTTGGTTTCACCTACATATTACTTGCCGTTGATTATGTTTCAAAGTGGGTGGAAGCGAAAGCCACTTGAACTAACGATTCTAAAGTTGTGGCAGATTTTGTGAAAACTAATATCTTTTCTAGATTTGGGATGCCTAGGGTGCTAATCAGTGATGGAGGGTCTCATTTTTGCAACCGTACCATTGGGGCATTACTCAAGAAGTACCATGTGACGCATAAGGTTTCCACACCTTACCACCCCCAAACCAATGGCCAAGCCGAGGTGTCTAATCGTGAGATCAAACAGATTTTGGAGAAGACTGTTGGGCCAAATAGAAAAGATTGGAGCTTACGGTTGGATGATGCACTATGGGCGTATCGAACGGCTTACAAGACCCCCATTGGTATGTCTCCTTTTCGACTTATGTATGGCAAGCCTTGCCATCTTCCCGTGGAATTAGAACATAGAGCTCATTGGGCCATCAAGACCTTCAATTTGAATGTGGACCAAGCTGGAATTCATCGAAAGCTTCAATTGAGTGAACTTGATGAGATAAGACATGAAGCTTATGAGAATGCTAGAATTTACAAAGAGAAGACCACGGCATTCCATGATAAGATGCTTCGAGGCAAGACTTTCGAAATTGGGCAGAAAGTGTTGTTGTTCAACTCCCGTCTTCGTCTATTCCCTGGTAAGTTACGTTCCAAGTGGGTTGGCCCGTTTATTGTTACTAATCTTTTTGTGCATGGTGCAGTCCAAATTAAGAGCTTGAGAACCGGGCAAGAATTCAAGGTGAATGGACATCGCTTGAAGCTGTACTACGAGCACTTTGTGGAGCATGTTGTGGAGGAGATCCCACTGCATGCTGTGGGTTCCCATGAAGGTTGATCAATGTGGCATCGTCCGGCTGGAAGACGTTAAAGCAAGCACTTCAAGGGAGGCAACCCATTTATTTTGCTTGATTGTCAATATTTTTGCTTGTTTAATTATTTTTGGGGTATGACTTTCTATTTTGAAACATTAACAAATATGCAAAGGATTTTAACATTAAACTTCATGGAAATGAACAGGAAACTGGGAAATAAAGAAACACAGCATAAGACAAGAGGGAGCCTTCACAATGGCTGATTGGGAGAAGTCTCAGTAGTCGCGGAATCTCAGCAGTCGGTGGAGCCACAGAAGGAGGAGGTACCGGAGGTTGATCATTTGGAGCTTCACTACGCGGTACAGCCTCAGAAGACGACGGCAAATGTTGTTGGAACAAACCTACAAACCTCCGATGATCAAGTAAAATCTGACCATCAGATTCCTGCAGCTGATCAATTTTCCTCTTCATGTTTGTGGCATAGTTGTGTGCAAGCTTGTGCAATTGTTTATTTTCATGCTTGAGTCCTCTAATCTCCTATTTGAGACTCAATACTTCAGCCGCCAACGATTCAACTTGACGGGTTCGAGCAAATAGCCGTTGGGCCATGTTGGACACAGAACCCACACACTACACGCTAAGAGCCAGAGACTCCTTAACAGCCAATTCATCAGACTGTCTAGAGAGCAGTCTGTTATCTCTGGGGGTGACAAGGTTCCGGGCCACCACCGCAGCGGTCATGTCATTTTTCATCACCGAATCCCCAACGGTAAGAGGACCAGTAGGGGATATGAAGGACGGGCGTCATATGTTGTCTGGAGAAGGAGGGGCTGCTTCTTCACCAAGGTTCAAGTCAAAATGACGGTCGGAAGGGCCAGACATTTTTCAGAGGTGTTAAAGAAAGAGGAGATCGGACAAGTCAAGAACGTAGAAGTGCAAAACGGGAGTTTTTACAGGCAGAAATTCAAGTGTGCTTTGAACGTCCTGCATACCTCTATAAAAATCAGCACGCGATGGGATTTCAGAGATCGAAGAGGTGAGCTCAGAAATCGAAGAAGCCATTCAAAAATCGAAGAGGCGCCAGCTTTCTCAAAAGTTGGGCTTGCTCACAAACCACCAATTCCAGATATCGAAGAGTGTCAGCTTTCTCAGCCTCGTCAGCACCCGTCACACGCAAACTCAGCTTTGCAAAAATCACGGGCAGTCTGTCGAAGCGCCGATTCCAACCATCTGTCTCTCTCAGCCTCGTCAGCACTTGTCACATGCAATCTCTGCCCTCAATGAAGCTCAGAACTCGAAGCGCAAATTTCGGATATTAAAGAGGCCTCTGCTTTATCGAGACGTGTCAACATCTGTCAAATTGTACATCTACGTTGCGTAAATCACGCGCAATCTGTCGAAAATTTCTGGAGAAGCGGAATGCACGTGAAAACTACTGTTAAATTATCCCAGGCTGGGCGACACGAGTAATGGAACAATGCCTTCCTAGCCATTAAGAAAATTCTATAAATGTTGAACTTCAAAGTGAAGCAGCCTCACCCAACTTTCAACCTCACTTAACCTTTCATCCTTTCTGAAATGGCTTTCCAACAAACCATCTCGAGTCACTCTGTATTTCTCATCCCCTGGGATACCCCTGCAAACAACCCATCCAGAGCACAAGTATTTCATATCATAAAGGTTGAGAGCACGACTATCTCATATCATGCTTTATCCCTGTCCTTTCTCCAGCCAGCACTTGCTCTCGAGGACTCATCATCTTATGCTTCCTCTTCGTCTCTCACGTATAAGGGAAATGAAGATGATACCTCGAAGCATGTGGAGACAACGTGCTAATTCATCCTCAACTAGGGACAAGGAGAAAGAAAGCAAGAGGTGGGCACTTGGAAAGATTGAAGAAAGAAACAGACCAACACCTTTACCTCGTGCCTGCCCGTCGTGCAGAAGAAACAAGTAGAGAAGAATGCAGCTTGCACAATCAACCCAGCATAAAGAGTCTGAGTTGAAGAACTAAAGAAGCTGCCACATCTCCTTGGAGAACAAATAAGGAATTGAGCCTGCACAATCAACTCGAGAGCAGAAGGAGTCTGAGTTGAAGAACTCAAGAAGCTTCAACAATATCACCAAAGAGCAAAGCTTCGCCGTACAATTCAAATCCAGTTCAAGATCAAAGCTGTGGAAAGGCAACAAGATCATCTACCTCCATAACCAGATTTGCGTTCCTAAACTCTACTCTTTCTTGTTTTTACCTTGCTATACTTGTCATGTTTATTCGTCATTTGTTTATTTGCTTGTTTTTGTGTGAATTTATACTTGAAACATTAAGGACAATGTTTGATTTAAGTGTGGGGGGGTAACCATTGTTTTGCATAAAATTCGTAGGAGTTTATCACCCATTACTTCTAATGTTGTGCCTTGCTCTTTTAAGTGTTTTCAAGCTGTTTTGGAGTGTTTCAGTGTGTTTTGACATAAAAATTTGAAAAATTGTTTTGAAAAACCAAAAAAGATTTGTTTTTGTTTGTTTATTTTGTGTCTTAGGGTACCTTCCAACACAATGATGAGGATTTGGTTTTTAATTACATGACTGTTAAAGAGAATTATAAACATGGATGAAAGTTTGATATGCTCTTTGGTTTATACTTGGTTGTAGTTATAATTTATGAATTCACATGCAATCATAAAGGAAAAATTAGTTTTTGTAACATGCTTGAAGAAAGGAACTCAAACAAACGCTACAACCTTGTGAGACTTGAGCCTAAACGTTATTTGGAGAGTTGATAATCTGTGCATTACTGTTTTCTAAAGTTGTTGCATGATCTCATTTTTCTTTGCTTGGTTACTACTTAGAAGGCGTTTCATCATTTAGTTCCAAATGCTAGAACTCATGCTCATTTCATTCAAAGCATGATATTGATTTGCATAACACATATTCAAGATGAAGTTGTGTAATTACCACCATCAAAGCCAAACTGCCATGTATCACATATCGTTATATGTTTAAGTTAACCCCATTGAGCCTTGATAGCCTACATTCTTTGTTAAACCACATTATCCTTACCTAGCCTAGTTTAGGACCATCCATACCCTTGTTCTTGAAGCATAGTAAAGCATGATTCAAATTGAATTCCTTTTGATTAATGTATGGCAGAAAACAAGTGTGGGGGAAGTAATTCTTGTGTGTGTGTGTATGCCAAAATCATTCATAAGGCACGAGTAGAAAAGAAAAAATTCGTGAAAAATAGAAGAGTTGTGAAAAGAAAAGGAGTTGAAAAATATGTGAAAAAGAGTTTTAAAGTGTTGCTTGTTGAAGAAAGGGTCCAAAACATCGAAATCGGCCCTAAATATTGCTTGAATTTTTCCTTCGGGTCTAAAAGTTGATTTCTGCAATCTAAGTGAATTCTAAGTTTCAATTTCATTACTTTGCTTGCTATTGCTTTAAGAACGATTGTTATCCTTATCATTCATTTGTAGCCATCACCCCAAGCCCCGTTACAACCCTTAACTTCATCTTGAGTGTCATGCGTTTAAATATGTGGAGTTTGAAATTGATATGAGCATATGGTGTCACTGGTTCTTGCATCTAAGTAGTAGCATTCCATTCATGAGATCATATCTAAACATGCTCCAGAAATCCCTTTCTTTGTAATACATATATGTGAGCGTTCGTTTTCATGTTTACATCAATCTTCTCACATATGACAAGTATAGGGTGTGTAGTTGGAAATATGAGTGAAAATTGAGTGCACACTTTGTAAGGACTTGAGCGAACTCTCTAAGGCATGTTACTACATTCAAAACATTGTTTTAATTGATTAACGTGAACAAGTAAGTAGTGACTATGATTAAGTATGTGCTTAAGTGTAGAGATGACTCAAATCTATGGGGATGATAATCTTTAGAATGTCATGTGCATTGGAAATCCCTGAGGCAAATGTTGGAAGGTTAAGGTTGTGTTGTATTTGTTTCGTTTCGTTTTATTTCTTTGTTTGCTCGAGGACTAGCAAAAGCTAAGTGTGGGGGAATTTGATAGGAGCATATTTATGCGACTTAGTTGGCTTGTTCTTGTGCATTTATGTCGTGTTTCCTTAGTTATTTTAATGTTTAAAGTCATTTTCGTGTGTTTTCAGATTTTAAGGACAAAGTAGGCAAGAAGATGCATTTTGGAGCATTTTGGAGCAAAATGGAGCTTGGAATGCATGTCACATATTTGGAACCAAGGTTTGGACGAAATTAAAGACTTAAAGAGGCTAAGAATGTGAAGAATTAGTGTACAAAGGATCAATAACTCAGCCACAAAAGGACACACATCCTTGCCGTGCAATCCACATAGCATTCCCTTTGGATTCCCAAGCATGCTTAATCATCCTTGTCCCCTAAAATATTTCTGATTTCATGCCTCAATACACTTTATTATCACACTCAATTCCTGCATACCTCTTGTTCCCTTCACCCATCAGATTTCACACAACTTTCATGATGTGAAAATTAAGTTGACACACAAATTAAACCCTATTGATGACAATTGTAGTAATGATGTAAGTAGGGATCGTTCTAGACCGGGGATTAACTAGGGATGCTAATCAACACAAATAAGACTCAAAAACACTAAACTAGACTCTATAGACTCAAAACTAACTCAAAACACTCAAAACAGCAAATAACAACCAAAAAGACTCAATTCTAGACCTAACAAGTGATTTGGACGAAAATAGAACTTCAAAGACTTAAAAGAAACAAGTTTTGACTCTAAAAACAAGACTTAAAAGTAAGGGGGTTGGTTTTGACGAAATTGGACTTTAAAACATAAACTTTAAAAACAAACTTAATGAAAACGATTTTGGATGAAAAAGATTGGTGAAAGGCTAGTTAGAGGGTTCCTTCTCCACACATGAAACATATGCATACGACTCGATTTCCAGTTACTCTTTCAACAAACCATGAATGACAATGTCCCAAATTAACTAGATTGCACCAATTAATTCTCAGATTTCCCTAGATTCATTGAATTAAATGGAATACGCATTACAACCAAATTATTCTTATCAAGGACCCTAACTATGGAATACGCATGATAGAGACACATATCAAAGATCATTAAGTTCAATGGAAATCATAAACATTGACGAGGCATTCATAACTATGGAATACGCATGTTACTCTTGCCAAGGATTTACTTAACACAATCGTGACTAGCGACTTTTACTACTTATGAATATAAGTTAATAACGATTAGGTGAAATTCCCTTATACTCTAGCGTCAAATTCATGCATGTGAACTAAGTATGCATCCTTAATTAACATACATAAACATGTTATCAATCAAATAGATAAGTAAACCACATTCACGATTCATGAAATCATACTGGAGGAAATCAAATCATATAAAACATATGATCATGGCTTTGAATTCCCCTCTAACTATAAAGAAATTAGTTCCTCATGTTCGCAAATAAACAAAGATAAATAAATCTAAACATTGACATAAAGATAGAAAACACCTAGAAACGCTCCAACAATCCAAGCTCCTTGAATGGCATGCACGGCTCCAAGAGTCTCCTTCCTTCTCCTTTGCAAACTCACGGCACAAGAGGGATGATTGGGTGAATGATGTAGTGAAAATCTGGTAGAGGGTGGTGGTGAATTGGTGCGGCAAAGGGTTGTATTTATAGGCTGAAAATCCAGCCCCTAGGTAGCAAAGGAAAAGGATTTAAAGGCCTAAGTTGCATAGGAAAATAAAACACAATCCTTGAAGGAAAACAAATCAGAAATCCAAAGGGAATTAGGGGATAAGGTGCGGCACCAAACCAGGAATGGATAGGGGCTTCTAGAAACCAAAATCCCAAGGGATTTGGGTAAAAACTCACGGCACAAAAGTGGAGGGAAAGTGGCTGAATTGCAATGCAAGGCAAAGGTCTTCTAGAAAGGTTCTAGGCGCCATTTTTGTAGGAAAGGATTAGGTTTTCTAGAAATCTGATTTTAAGCATCCTAATATAGCTAGGAATCCTCCCAAGTAGCTGAAATGTAGATGGATTAGGATAAGATAAGATAGGATTGGGTAGGATAGGGTTTGGATAATGTTTTGGATAAGGTGTCTTCACTTGAGCTGATTCTTTGGCTTTAACTTCCCTTCTTCAAGTAGGAAACCTTGTTTGAGTAGGAAAATTCAATCATCTAGGAATCCATCTTCAACTAGGAATCCATGTTCAACTAGGAATCCATCTTCAACTAGGAATCCATCTTCAATTAAGCACTTTCCCACTTCAATTAGGAAACTTTGCATCTTCAAGTCTTCAACTTTGAAACACATTCCTAGCCCTTCAATCCTTCAAATTCGTCCATTCTTTGTGCTCCACATGCATGAGCTCCATTCTAGCTCAATTTTGCTCCAAAATGCTCCAAATTGCAACATTTTGCTTACTTTGTCCTTAAAACGTGAAAACACATGAAAATAGCTTAAAAGACTAACTTAACTAAGAAAACACAACATAAATGCATAAGAACTAACTAACTAAGGCGCATAAATATGCTTCTATCAAATTCCCCCACACTTAGCTTTTGTTAGTCCTCGAGCAAAACAAAGAAACAAAACGTAACGAAACAAAATAATCAAAACATAACCTAAACCTTCCAACGTTTGCCTCAGGGATTCCCAATGCACATGACATATTAAAAACCATCATTCCCACAGATTTTAGTCATCTTCTCACTGAAGCACATACTTAATCATAGTCACCACGTACTAGTTCACATTTAACCAATTAAAACATGATTTTGAATGTAGTAACATGCCTTAGAGAATTTACTCAAGTCCTTACTAGATATGCACTCAATTTTCACACAGATTTTCTAACTCCACACCCTATACTAGTTATATGTGAGAAGATTGATGTAAATATGAAAACGAACGCTCACATATATGTATAACAAAAAAAGCATTTTCAGGAGTTAATAAGCATTTAGATATGATCTCATGAATGGAATGCTACTACTTAGATGCGAGAACCAAAGATATCATATGCTCATACCAATTCCAAACTCCACATATTGAAACACATAACAATCAAGATAGAAGCAAAGGGTTGTAACGGGGCTAAGGTATTGGCTAACAAAGAAAGGTACGGATAAACAAACATTCTTAAAGAATAATAAGCAAAGTACTGAAATTGACACCTTGAATTCACTTTTGTATGCAAAAAAAAAATCAATTTTGAAACACAAGGGGAAGACTCATGCAACACTTAGGGCCAAATTCAAGCTTTTTGGACCCTTCCTTCAACATCCAACACTTTAGAGCATCTTTTCACACATTTTTCAACTCTTCTTCATTCTTTTCACATTTTTTCTTCATTTTTTTCTTTTTCTACGAATTTTGCTCTTTTCTTTTTTTTTTCTTTTTCTAACCCGTGCCCTTCTACTTCTTTTGGCACACAAAATTTCCCTTCCCCCACACTTATTTTTCTGCAATATGTTGATCAAAAGGAATTCCCTCTAAGTCATGCTTTATTATCCTTTAAGAACAAGGGTATGGATAGTCCTAATCTAGGCTAGGTAAGGATAATGTGGCTAACAAAGAAAATGGCTAACTAAGGCTCAAAAGGGTGAACCTACAAAACAAATGCATGGTATGAAGGCTTTTTGGCTCTGGTGGTAACTACTAAACAACTTCATCTTTTTAGTTATGCTAATCAATTTTATGCTTTAAATGAAATGGGTATGAGTTCTAATATTTGGATCTATGATGACACGTCTTCTAAGTAGCAACCAAGCAAAGAATGATGAGATCATGCAACGACTTTAGAAAACAACAAATTCTCAGATTATTAACTCTCCAAAGAATGTTTAGGCTCAAGTCTCACAGGGTTGTAGCGTTAGTTTGAGTTCCTTCCTTCAAGCAAGTTACAAAAACTGATTTTTTCCTTTGTGATTACATGTGAATTCGTAAGTTATAACCACAACCAAGCATAAACCAAAGAGCATATCAGACTTCCATCCATGTTTACAACTCTCTTTAACAGTCATGCAATTAAAAACCGAATCCTCATCATTGTGTTGGAAGGTACTCTAAGACACGAACAAACACACAAAAATGACTCTTTTTGGATTTTTCAAAACAATTTTTCAAATTTTTATGGGATTTTCGGATTTTCATGTTAAAACACACTAAAATGCTTCAAAACACACTAAAAACACTTACAAACAGTGAAAAACAACCTTTGAAATGTTAGGTGGTAAAATCCTACGAATTTTTCAATAAAAACACTTGTTTTCCCCCCCACACTTAAACCAAACATTGTCCTCAATGTTTCAAACATAGACTCACACAAAAACAAGCAAACAACACAACTAGCAAACATGACAAATATGGCAAAATAAAAGCAATAAAGAGTAGGGTTTAGGAACGCAAATCTGGTTGTGATGTCGGAGCTTCCTAGGTTTTCTTTATTCGCATGGGTTGCCTCTCATGAAGCGCTTGCTTTATCGTCTTCCAGCCGGACGATGCCTCCAATCAAGCTTGAGTAATGCCCACGGCATGGAGGGAGACTTCCTCCACGACCTTCTCCTCAAAAGTTGTGTAATATGGCTTCAAACGATGTTCATTGACTTTGAATTCTTGTTGCGTCTTCAAACTTTGAATTTGAACTGCACCATGTGGAAAAACATTAGTAACAATAAAAAGACCAATCCACTTAGAACGCAACTTACCTGGAAACAACCGAAGGCGAGAATTGAAAAGTAACACTTTCTGCCCGATAGAGAACGTCTTGCTACGAATCATCTTGTCATGGAATGCCTTCGTTTTCTCCTTGTAAATGCGAGCATTCTCGTAAGCTTCATTCCTAACTTCCTCAAGCTCATTCAATTGAAGCTTTCTATGGAGTCCTGCGGCATCAATGTCCATATTGAACGTTTTGACGGCCCAATGTGCTTTGTGCTCCAATTCAACCGGAAGATGGCATGGTTTCCCATAGACTAGCCGTAATGGAGACATTCCAATTGGTGTTTTGTAGGCCGTACGATACGCCCACAATGCATCATTTAAGCGCAAGCTCCAATCTTTCCGGTTCGGCCCTACGGTCTTCTCCAAAATCTGCTTGATTTCTCTATTTGAAACCTCCGCTTGCCCACTTGTTTGAGGATCATAAGGTGTTGCCACCTTATGCGTGACATTATATTTCTTGAGTAGCGCCTCAATTGTTCTATTGCAGAAATGGGAGCCCCCATCACTTATAAGTATCCGCGGCATTCCAAATCACTTGAAAACTGACTCAAAAACTTAAAAACAAAGCTTAAAACACTAAACTAGACTCAAAGAACACAAATCTAAACTTTAAAACACGAAAACAAACCAAAAGACTCAAAACAGCAAACAAACACTCAAAACTGCCTTAAAACCACTTTCTGGGCAGTTTTGAGCACTAGGGAAGAATTTGGACGAAAATTGATTTTAACTTGACTCAAGACACCTAAAAACACAAACTAAATGGATTTCTAACTAATTTGACACTTGAAACTAAAGGGGGATTGATTTTGGACGAATTTTGAAAACAAAACAAAACTTTTTAAATTGAAAAGACTCTAAAACGAATTTGGTTTAAATGGATGGATGGAAGGCTAGCTAAGGGGTTCATCTCCACACATGTCACACTTGCATATAAAACGATTTCCAATTGCTTTTCAATAAACCATGAATTCCCAACGCCCCAAGTTAATTAGGTCCGCTTAAATTAACCTTCAGATTTTCCTAATGTTATTGAATTGGATGATTGCATACGACAACCCAAAGCATTCCCCACAAGTCCCCTACATGATTGCATAATAGAGATACAAGCAAGAATCATTAAGTTCTATGAAAATCATAAGCATTGACGAAGCACTTGTTACTATGATTGCATGAAACTTATGCCAAGAATTTACTTAACGCGATTGAGATCATCAACCTTTACTACTTGTGAATATAAGTTCATAACGATTAGGTGAAATTCCCTTATACTCTAGCATCAAATTCATGCATGCAAATTAAGTGTCGACCCTCAACTAACATACACAAATCAGTTTTAATTCTTATAGATAAGCAAATTGAATTCACAACTTATGAAACGCAATTAGAAGTTATCAAATCATATAGCAAGCATAAACATGGTTTTGAATCCCCCCTAGCCAAGGGGGGGTTTAGTTCCTCATGCGTACAAAACAAAGATAAATAAGTTTAAAACTGATTTGAAACCATGTTTATGCTTGCTATATGATTTGATTACTTTCAATTGCGTTTCATAAGTTGTGAATTCAATTTACTTATCTACATGAATTAAAACTGATTTGTGTATGTTTCTTGAGAGTGCACACTTAATTTTCATGCATAAGTTTGATGCTAGGATATAAGGGAATTTCACCTAATCGTTATGAACTTATATGCAAAAGTAGTAAAGGTTGTTTATCACAATCGTGTTAAGTAAATTCTTGGCAGAAGTTTCATGCAATTCATAGTAACGAGTGCCTCGCCATTGCTTATGATTTTCATAGAACTTAATGATCTTTGCTTGTATCTTTGTTATGCAATTCATGCAGGGAACTTGTGAGGAATGCTTTGGGTTGTCGTATGCAATTCATCCAATTCGATAACTTTAGGAAAATCTGAGGGTTAATTAGTGCAATTCACGGTTAATTTGGGGCGTTGGGAATTCATGGTTTATTGAGAAGCAATTGGAAATAGCTTTCCATCCATTCACTTTTATCAAATTCGTTTTAGAATCTGTTCAATTTACAAAGTTTGTTCTTGTTTTCAATTTTCGTCAAAACTCAATCCCCATTTATTTTGAAGTGTTAGATTAGTTAGAAATCAATTTAGTTTGTTTTTTTAAGTGTCTTGAGTCAAGTCATAACCCAATTTCGTCCAATTTAGTGTTAGGTGTTTTTAAGGCAGTTTTGAGTCTTTTGGTTTGTTTTGGTGTTTTATAGTTTAGTTTTGCATTCTTTGAGTCTAGTTTAGTGTTTTAAACTTTGTTTTTACGTTTTGAGTCAGTTTCAAGTGATTTGGCAATCCCTCCTAATCCCCGGCCTAGAACGATCCCTACTTACATACTGTGCTACAATTGATAAAAAGAGGGTTTAATTTGTGTGCTTATATATTTCGCATCAAATTTTTTGCGCCATTGCCGAGGATTGATATGATATTAACTAGCACTCAAATTAACCCTCTTTTTATCAATTGTAGTAAGTATGTAAGTAGGGATCGTTCTAGGCCGGGGATTAGGAGGGATTGCTAAATCACTTGAAAACTGACTCAAATACGTAAAAACAAGTTTAAAACACTAAACTAGACTCAAAGAATGAAAAACTAAACTTGGAAATACCAAAACAAACCAAAAGACTCAAAACAGCACCAAAACACTCAAAACTGCCTTAAAAACACAATCTGGGCAGTTTTGAACACTAGACACAAACTTGGACGAAATTAGGTTTTAACTTGACTCAAAACACTTAAAAACACAAACTAACTTGACTTCTAACTAATATATCTCAACAAAGAAAAGGGGGATTGAATTTGGACGAATTTAAAAACAAAACAAAACTTTGTAAACTAGAACAGATTTTAAAACGACTTTGGCTTAAATGAATGGATGGAAAGCTAGCTAAGGGGTTCATCTCCACACATGTTATACTTGCATTCAAAACGATTTCCAATTGCTTTTCAACAACCCATGAATTCTCAACGCCCCAAGTTAATTAGGTCCGCTTAAATTAACCTTCAGATTTTCCTAACGTTATTGAATTGGATGATTGCATACGACAACCCAAAGCATTCCCCACAAGTCCCCTACATGATTGCATAATAGAGATACAAGCAAGAATCATTAAGTTCTATGAAAACCATAAGCATTGACGAAGCACTTGTTACTATGATTGCATGAAACTTATGCCAAGAATTTACTTAACACGATTGTGATTAACAACCTTTACTACTTGATGTGAAAATTAACTAGAACTCAAATTAAACCCTCTTTTTATCAATTGTAGCAAGTATGTAAGTAGGGATCGTTCTAGGCCGGGGATTAGGAGGGATTGCCAAATCACTTGAAAACTGACTCAAAAACTTAAAAACAAAGTTTAAAACACTAACCTAGACTCAAAGAACACAAATCTAAACTTTAAAACACTAAAACAAACCAAAAGACTCAAAACAGCAAACAAACACTCAAAACTGCCTTAAAACCACTTTCTGGGCAGTTTTGAGCACTAGGGAAGAATTTGGACGAAAATTGATTTTAACTTGACTCAAGACACCTAAAAACACAAACTAAATGGATTTCTAACTAATTTGACACTTAAAACTAAAGGGGGATTGATTTTGGACGAATTTTGGAAACAAAACAAAACTTTGTAAATTGAAAAGACTCTAAAACGAATTTGGTTTAAATGGATGGATGGAAGGCTAGCTAAGGGGTTCATCTCCACACATGTCACACTTGCATATAAAACGATTCCCAATTGCTTTTCAATAAACCACGAATTCCCAACGCCCCAAGTTAATTAGGTCCGCTTAAATTAACCTTCAGATTTTCCTAATGTTATTGAATTGGATGATTGCATACGACAACCCAAAGCATTCCCCACAAGTCCCCTACATGATTGCATAATAGAGATACAAGCAAGAATCATTAAGTTCTATGAAAATCATAAGCATTGACGAAGCACTTGTTACTATGATTGCATGAAACTTATGCCAAGAATTTACTTAACGCGATTGAGATCATCAACCTTTACTACTTGTGAATATAAGTTCATAACGATTAGGTGAAACTCCCTTATATCCTAGCATCAAATTCATGCATGCAAATTAAGTGTCGACCCTCAACCAACATACACAAATCAGTTTTAATTCTTGTAGATAAGTAAATTGAATTCACAACTTATGAAACGCAATTAGAAGTAATCAAATCATATAGCAAGCATAAACATGGTTTCGAATCCCCCCCTAGCCAAGGGGGGGTTTAGTTCCTCATGCGTACAAAACAAAGATAAATAAGTTTAAAATCCAAAGAAAGAAAACACCTAGAATGCTCCAACTTGACAGCAAGTGCATCCAAGAATCCTCCTTCCTCCTTGCTGCGCAGAGAACTTGTGGACAGGTTTTTGGGGTTATTTGTGATGTAGAATGGATGGGGGATGTGTGGTGGTGTCTAGGGTTGATGGGTGGTGCGGCTAGGATGGTTTTTGGGCAGAAATTATGGAATATGGTGGTGCAAGGGTGCGGCAAAAGGTGAGTGTATGTTTCTGGCGTGAATGATGAATTGTGAGAGGTGGTCTGTATGAATGGGTGCGGCACATCCTTTATATAGGCTCTAAAAACCCTAGGGGAATCAGATATGGACTTCTAGAATCCAAATCCACAAGGAAAAAGGCCTAGAAATCAGAAATTCAATGGGAAAAAGGATAAAAGGTGCGGCACTAAAGGATAGGGTAAGATAAGGCTTCTAGAAAGCCTTGCAAGGCAAGGAAATAGGGCATCTAGAAGGCTAGGGTGCAGCACCTTCTTAGGAATTGGATAGGGCTTCTAGAAACCCTCTAATGCAAGGATAAGGTGTCCTAAAGTGTTTGGGAATCCTCCTTCTTCTTGGAAACCTTTTCCTTCTTCAACTTGGACTACTTCTTTCTTCTTGAAACTTGATGCCATTTGGATTTAACTTTCCTACTTCAAGTAGGAAACCTTGTTTGAGTAGGAAACTTCATTCGTCTAGGAATCCATCTTCAACTAGGAATCCCTTGTTGATTATGAATCCTTCTTCAATTATAACTCCTTCTTTGATTAGGATTACATCTTCATTTAGGCACTTTCCTACTTCGACTAGGAATCCTGGCTCAAGTAGGAATCATCTTCTTCAAATCTTCAATTTCGTCCATTCTCTTGGCTCCAAGTATGTGACATTCATTCCAAGCTTCATTATGCTCCAAAAGGCTCCAAAATGCATCATTTTGTGTAATACGCCCTTAAAACCTGAAAACACATAAAACTAGCTTAAAAGACTACTTTAACTCAGAAAACATAATGAAAATGCATAAGAACTAGCTAACTAAGGCGCATAAATATGCTCCTATCAAATTCCCCCACACTTAGCTTTTGGTAGTCCTCGAGCAAAACAAAACGGAACGAAGTAAAACAAAACGAGATAAAACGAATAAAACATAACCTAAACCTTCCAACGATTGCCTCAGGGATTTCCAATGCACATGACATGTTAAAAATCATCATTCCCACAGATTTTAGTCATCTTCACACTTAAGCACATACTTAATCATAGTCACCACGTACTAGTTCTCATTTAACCAATTAAAACATGATTTTGAATGTAGTAACATGCCTTAGAGAATTTGCTCAATTCCTTACTAGATATGCACTCAATTTTCACACAGATTTTCTGACTACACACCCCATACTAATTATATGTGAGAGAATTGATGTAAATATAAAAACGAATGCTCACATATATGTATAACAAAGTAAGCTTTTTCTGCAATTAATAAGCATGTATATGATCTCATGAAAGGAATGCTACTACTTAGACGCAAGAACCAGTGACACCATATGCTCATACCATTCCCAAACTCCACAAATTGAAATACACAACACTCAAGATAGAAGTTAAGGGTTGTAGCGTGGCTTGGGGTATTGGCTAACAAAGAAAGGTAAAGGATAAACAAACGTTCTTAAAACAATAGTAAGCTAAGCAATGAAATTGACACTTAGAATTCACTTTTGAATGCAAAATCAACTTTTAACTCAAAGGGGAGATTCATGTAACACTTAGGGTCAAATTCAATGTTTTGGACCCTTTCTTCAACAACCAACACCTTAGAGCTCATTTTCATGCTCTTTCAACTCTTTTTCACACTTTTCACAATTTTTTTCTTTTTTCTTCTTTTTTCCTACGAATTTTTTTCTTTTTCTTTTCTAACCCATGCCTCATTTAAGACTTTGGCACATAATACACAAGGCTCACTTTCCCCCACACTTATTTCCTGCACACCTTCGATCAAAAGGAATTCATTTTGAGTCATGCTCACTATGCTTCAAGAACAAGGGTAAGTATGGTCCTAATCTAGGCTAGGTAAGGATAATGTGGGTTAACAACAATATAGGCTAAACAAGGCTCAACGGGGTTAAACCTACAAAAACAAATGCATGGAATGAAGGCTTTTTGGCTATGGTGGTAACTACTAAACAACTTCATCTTGAATATGTGTTATGCAATTCAATAACATGTTTTGAATGAAATAGGCATGAGTTCTAGCATTTGGAACTAAATGATGAAACGCCTTCTAAGTAGCAACCAAGCAAAGAATAATGAGATCATGCAGCAACTTTAGAAAACAATAATGCACAGATTTTAACTCTCCAAATAAACGTTTAGGCTCAAGTCTCACAAGGTTGTAGCGTTAATTCGAGTTCCTTCCTTCAAGCATGTTACAAAAACTGATTTTTTCCCTTTATGATTACATGTGAATTCATAAGTTATAACCACAACCAAGCATAAACCAAGAATAAATCAAACTTCCATCCATGTTTATAACTCTCTTTAACAGTCACACAATTCAAAACCGAATCCTCATCATTGTGTTGGAAGGTACCCGAAGACACAAACAAACACACAAAGACACTTTAAAACGACTCTTTTTGGGTTTTTTAAAACAAATTTTCAAATTTTTATGGGATTTTCGGATTTTTATATCAAAACACATTAAAACACACCAAAACAGCCTAAAAACAACAAGAAACAACATTGGAAGTTATGAGTGAGAAAACCCTACGAATTTGCATCAAAACACTTTGGTTACCCCCCCCACACTTAAATCAAACATTGTCCTCAATGTTTCAAGCATAAACTCACACAAAAACACATAAACAAACAAACAAACAACTAACATAATAAACATGGCAGAAACGAAATAAGCAACAAAGAGAAGAGTTTAGGAACGCAAATCTGGAATTGGAGTGCTTTCTATGTCCTCCTGTGTTGAATGCATGGGTTGCCTCCCAAGTAGCGCTTGCTTTAACGTCTTCCAGCCGGACGATGCTTCATCGAAGGTTTATGGAACCCCACGGCATGGAGGGGTTTTTCCACAACCTGTCCTACGAAATTCTTTATTCTTTGGGTCCTTGAATGGGATGGGATAATGATCCTTTCTTATTGTCGTGTTTTGGTTCTCCGAATCAACACGAACTCTTCCACCACTTTGACTTCGATTAGGTACCTGCATCATACAAGGTAACAACCTATTAGTTGAAATGGGAATCGAATTTGGAATAGGTGGCTTACCTTTGTACGGCAAAGAAATGGTAACACTATGGACAAATGCACAAGGAGTGCACTCGGCCAGATTTGGTGACTTCAAGGGTGGGGCCGTGCTCCCCTTGTTGTTCACTCCAATTCCTTCCTCGATGGTAGTTCGAGGTACTTTCGTCTTGATGAGTGGTGAACATTCCTGCCCTATATTTGCAATTACATTAATGGCACAACAAGAACGAACAACATTAGGAGTCTCAATAAATTCAGAAACTTTAAAACAAATCATGTCACCACCAAATGCCATAGTGACTTCTCCTTTGGCCACGTCAATCTTGGTTTGAGCCGTTTTCATGAAAGGTCGGCCAAGCAACAGTGGTGGTGGTGGAGAGTGGCCTGTATCCTCTATATCGAGCACGTAGAAATCTGCAGGGAAAATCAAGTGATCTACCTGCACCAAAACATCTTCCAAAACTCCCTTTGGATAGGCATTAGATCGATCAGCCAATTGAATAATCACGCCATCATTTTTCAACTCGCCTAAATTCATAGATGCATAAACTGAATATGGCATGACATTTATAGATGCACCTAAATCTAACAGGGCGGAATCAAAGCGAGTGTTACCAATGACACAAGGAATTGTAAAACTACCCGGATCTTTGCATTTGGGGGGTAGTTTGCGTTGCAACATGGCGGAGACATTCTCACTTACATGTACCATTTCTTTCTCCCGAAAACGTTTCCTTGTTGTACAAAGCTTCTTTAAGAACTTGGCATACTTCGGGATTTGCTTGATTGCATCCAAAAGGGGTATGTTGATTTGAACTTTCCTAAATGTCTCTAGAACATCTTTTGCCTCCTCTTCGTTCTTGGATTGCAAAAATCTGCTAGGAAAGGGTACATCCGGAGGAATAACATTAGAATTAAATGGAATTGGACCTTTCTTACCTGTGTTGGCTGAATTGGAATGCTTGGGTGGTTGCGGCAAGGATTGCTCAATCCTTGCCGTGGCCTTTGCTTGGTCCTCCTCTTCAATTTTCAACTTCTCGTCCTCCTTGGGGCCAGATTTGGATGGTGTTGGCTCGATTCCTACTTCTTTCCCACTTCTTAGCGTAATAGCCTTTGCAGATTCGAATCCACCTTTCGGATTGACCACCGTTGAGCTAGGCAACCTTCCTTGCTCACGAAATTGCCCTATGAACTCGGCAATTTGTCCCACTTGCTTCACCAAGTTGTCCACCCTCTTGTCTTGGATTTGCCTCTCTTTGGCTTGATTTTGGACTTCCTGCGTCAAGGTCGTAAGTAATTGAAAAATCTTATCATTATCACTTGAATTACCTGCATTGCTTTGGGCAGGTTGTGCTTGGGCTTGTGATGGTGCCAACGGCTTTTGATAGAAACCCTGGGGTTGTTGCCTAAATCCGCTTTGTTGTTGGCCTTGTTGGGGGTCTCGCCAGTTGAAATTCGGATGATCATGCCAACCGGGATTGTAAGTATTGGAAAACGGATCACCAAGTGATTGGTATTGGTTGCCATATCCCACAGCATTGAGTGTCTCCCACCCTCCATTCTCTATCAATTGGGGGCACTTGTCCGTATGGTGGTTTTGCATGGAACATACGCCACAAGAAGCTACGGTTTTGACTTTTGAACCTTCCACCACCTGAGAAAGCAACGTAGTAAGGTTAGCCATTTGATTTTGAAGTTCGATTGTGGCACTTACCTCATTGACTTGATGTTGCTGTGGCATGCTCCTTTGTCCAACACCTTCGTATTGTTGAGCGTTCAACGCTCGATTAGCAATCAACATCTTTGCAGCCGTAGGGGTCTTGTCCACCAATGCTCCTCCCGCTGAGGCATCTAACATTTGCCGTTCGATTGGTAAAAGTCCCTCGTAGAAATATTGTAAAAGAAGCTCCTCCTTCATTTGATGCTGTGGACATGAGGCAACAAGAGATTTAAAACGTTCGTAATACGTAGGAAAAGACTCACCTTCATCTTGTTGAATTCCACTTATCCTTTTTCGTAGGAGGATGACTCGAGAAGTTGGAAAAAACTTCTCCAAGAAGGCCCGTTTCATGCTCTCCCAAGATGTGACAGTTCCGGGAGCCAATTCGTATAACCAATCTTTCGCCTTTTCCAAGAGAGAAAAGGGAAAGGCCTTCATCTTCAATATGCTCCCATCCACGTTGATTGGAGTCATGCTTGAACACACCACCTCGAATTCTTTCAAATGCTTGTTAGGATCCTCCATGGACAAACCATGGTACTTCGGAATGTGGTGTAGCAAACTTGACTTCAACTCGAATTCCTCAGTCTTTCCTTGGGCAGCCGCTGGGTATTGAATGCATAGGGGTGCGGCATTGTCCAATCCCGAAGCCGAAAGCTCCTTGATTGTACGATTGTCTTGTGCCATAACTTCCTCTTCTTCACCCACTCTTGCCGTGGGTTGGTCCTCTTCTTCAATGGGATGTTCCTCACGCTCAGGTTCAGGAACTTGATCTTGTTGATTCCTATTCCTTCTCAAAGTCCTCTCAAAATCGTCGTCAACATCCAAGATGTGTTCACGAATCGGATGAGAACTCTGAGTCATAAACTAGTACCTAAAACAAGAAACAAAACAAACTCAGAATCTGGAACGAATTAAAACAAACTAAAATAAACAATCCAAGGGATTAGCAATGTTGCTAATCCCCGGCAACGGCGCCAAAATTTGATGTGAAAATTAACTAGCACTCAAATTAAACCCTCTTTTATCAATTGTAGCAAGTATGTAAGTAGGGATCGTTCTAGGCCGGGGATTAGGAGGGATTGCCAAATCACTTGAAAACTGACTCAAAAACTTAAAACCAAAGTTTAAAACACTAAACTAGACTCAAAGAACACAAATCTAAACTTTAAAACACTAAAACAAACCAAAAGACTCAAAACAGCAAACAAACACTCAAAACTGCCTTAAAACCACTTTCTGGGCAGTTTTGAGCACTAGGGAAGAATTTGGACGAAAATTGATTTTAACTTGACTCAAGACACCTAAAAACACAAACTAAATGGATTTCTAACTAATTTGACACTTAAAACTAAAGGGGGATTGATTTTGGACGAATTTTGGAAACAAAACAAAACTTTGTAAATTGAAAAGACTCTAAAACGAATTTGGTTTAAATGGATGGATGGAAGGCTAGCTAAGGGGTTCATCTCCACACATGTCACACTTGCATATAAAACGATTCCCAATTGCTTTTCAATAAACCACGAATTCCCAACGCCCCAAGTTAATTAGGTCCGCTTAAATTAACCTTCAGATTTTCCTAATGTTATTGAATTGGATGATTGCATACGACAACCCAAAGCATTCCCCACAAGTCCCCTACATGATTGCATAATAGAGATACAAGCAAGAATCATTAAGTTCTATGAAAATCATAAGCATTGACGAAGCACTTGTTACTATGATTGCATGAAACTTATGCCAAGAATTTACTTAACGCGATTGAGATCATCAACCTTTACTACTTGTGAATATAAGTTCATAACGATTAGGTGAAACTCCCTTATATCCTAGCATCAAATTCATGCATGCAAATTAAGTGTCGACCCTCAACCAACATACACAAATCAGTTTTAATTCTTGTAGATAAGTAAATTGAATTCACAACTTATGAAACGCAATTAGAAGTAATCAAATCATATAGCAAGCATAAACATGGTTTCGAATCCCCCCCTAGCCAAGGGGGGGTTTAGTTCCTCATGCGTACAAAACAAAGATAAATAAGTTTAAAATCCAAAGAAAGAAAACACCTAAAATGCTCCAACTTGACAGCAAGTGCATCCAAGAATCCTCCTTCCTCCTTGCTGCGCAGAGAACTTGTGGACAGGTTTTTGGGGTTATTTGTGATGTAGAATGGATGGGGGATGTGTGGTGGTGTCTAGGGTTGATGGGTGGTGCGGCTAGGATGGTTTTTGGGCAGAAATTATGGAATATGGTGGTGCAAGGGTGCGGCAAAAGGTGAGTGTATGTTTCTGGCGTGAATGATGAATTGTGAGAGGTGGTCTGTATGAATGGGTGCGGCACATCCTTTATATAGGCTCTAACAACCCTAGGGGAATCAGATATGGACTTCTAGAATCCAAATCCACAAGGAAAAAGGCCTAGAAATCAGAAATTCAATGGGAAAAAGGATAAAAGGTGCGGCACTAAAGGATAGGGTAAGATAAGGCTTCTAGAAAGCCTTGCAAGGCAAGGAAATAGGGCATCTAGAAGGCTAGGGTGCGGCACCTTCTTAGGAATTGGATAGGGCTTCTAGAAACCCTCTAATGCAAGGATAAGGAGTCCTAAAGTGTTTGGGAATCCTCCTTCTTCTTGGAAACCTTTTCCTTCTTCAACTTGGACTACTTCTTTCTTCTTGAAACTTGATGCCATTTGGATTTAACTTTCCTACTTCAAGTTGGAAACCTTGTTTGAGTAGGAAACTTCATTCGTCTAGGAATCCATCTTCAACTAGGAATCCCTTGTTGATTAGGAATCCTTCTTCAATTAGAACTCCTTCTTTGATTAGGATTACATCTTCAATTAGGCACTTTCCTACTTCGACTAGGAATGCTCAAGTAGGAATCATCTTCTTCAAATCTTCAATTTCATCCATTCTCTTGGCTCCAAGTATGTGACATTCATTCCAAGCTTCATTATGCTCCAAAAGGCTCCAAAATGCATCATTTTGTGTAATACGCCCTTAAAACCTGAAAACACAGAAAACTAGCTTAAAAGACTACTTTAACTCAGAAAACATAATGAAAATGCATAAGAACTAGCTAACTAAGGCGCATAAATATGCTCCTATCACTACTTTTGAATATAAGTTTATAATGATTAGGTGAAATTCCCTTACATTCTAGTGATGTGAAAATTATGTTGACACTCAAATTAAACCCTCTTTTTATCAATTGTAGCAATGTATGTAAGTAGGGATCGTTCTAGACCGGGGATTAGGAGGGATTGCAAAATCACTTGGAATTGACTCAAAAACGTAAAAACAAGTTTAAAACACTCCAAAACAGCTTAAAAAGGCTTAAAAACAGCAAGAAACAACATTTGAAATTATGAGTGATAAACCCTACGAATTTGCATCAAAACACTTTGGTTACCCCCCCACACTTAAATCAAACATTGTCCTCAATGTTTCAAGCATAGACGCACACAAATAACAACCAAACAAACAAACCAATATCTAAACAACCTAACATAGCAGAAACGAATTGAACAACAAAGAGAAGAGTTTAGGAACGCAAATCTGGAATTGGAGTGCTCTCTATGTTCTCCTTTGTTGAATGCATGGGTTGCCTCCCAAGTAGCGCTTGCTTTAACGTCGTACAGCCGGACGTAGACCTCATTCACTCCTTACTAGGGCCCACGGCATCCAAGGGTATGTCATCCACGGCATGCTCCACAAAGGTGTCATAATAGGGTTTCAAACGATGCCCGTTCACCTTGAATTCTTGTCCCGTTTTCAAGCTTTGGATTTGGACTGCACCATGAACAAAAACATTAGTAATAACAAACGGTCCAATCCACTTAGAACGTAACTTACCGGGAAACAAACGTAAACGGGAATTGAACAATAGCACTTTCTGCCCAATTGAGAATGATTTCCCACGGATCATGTTGTCATGGAAAGCTTTGGTCTTTTGCTTGTAAATGCTTGCATTATCGTACGCCTCATGCCGTATCTCATCAAGCTCATTCAATTGCAATTTCCTTTGACTTCCCGCTTCATCGAGGTTCATGTTAAACTTCTTGATGGCCCAAAGTGCTTTGTGCTCCAATTCAACGGGAAGATGGCACGCCTTGCCATAGACAAGTCGGAAGGGGGACATCCCAATGGGGGTTTTGTACGCCGTACGATACGCCCAAAGTGCATCATCTAACCGTAAGCTCCAATCCTTCCTTGTTGGCCCAACTGTCTTCTCAAGTATTTGCTTGATCTCTCGGTTGGAAACCTCGGCTTGGCCATTCGTTTGAGGATGGTAAGGTGTAGAAACCTTATGGGTGACACTGTATTTCCTCAATAACGCTTCAATGGTCCGATTGCAAAAATGTGACCCTCCATCACTAATGATCACTCGTGGCATTCCAAACCTTGCAAAAATGTTAGTTCTAATAAAATCTGCAACCACTTTAGAATCATTAGTCCGGGTGGCCTTGGCTTCCACCCATTTCGACACATAATCAACTGCAAGCAAAATATACATGAAACCATACGAGGAAGGGAAGGGACCCATAAAATCAATACCCCAAACATCAAAAATTTCAACATTTAGGATAGAAACCTGCGGCATTTGGTCCCTTGCACTAATTCCACCCATTCGTTGGCATTTATCACATGTTAAGCAGAAAGTTTTAGCATCTTTAAAAATACTAGGCCAATAGAATCCACATTGTAACACTTTGAGGGCTGTGCGTTGTGTGCCAAAGTGCCCTCCACATGCATATGTGTGACAAAAACTCAAAATTGAATGACATTCAGAATCGTGCACACAACGACGTATAATCTGATCGGGGCAAAATTTCCATAAGTACGGATCATCCCACACATAAAACCGTGCATCATGCCTAAGTTTATCCCGTTGGTGCCTAGTGAACTCACTTGGAATACGTTTTGACACCAAAAAATTAACAATATCGGCATACCAGGGTGCACTAATCTTAATGGACAGGAATTGTTCATCGGGGAATGTCTCCAAAATCGGCAAAGACTCCTCATTGTGCACCATTCGGCTTAGGTGGTCAGCCACGACGTTTTCACTTCCCTTCTTGTCCCGAATCTCTATGTCGAACTCTTGAAGTAGCAACATCCATCGAATTAGCCGTGGCTTGGCCTCCTTTTTCGTGAGCAGGTACTTCAGAGCTGCATAATCAGTGAAAACAATTACTTTAGTACCAATTAGATATGATCGAAATTTATCTAAAGCAAAGACAACGGCAAGGAGTTCTTTTTCCGTAGTGGAATAGTTCAATTGTGCATCGTTCAACGTCCGTGAGGCGTAGTAGATGACATGCGGCTTCTTGTCCTTCCTTTGTCCCAAAACAGCCCCTAACGCGTAATCGGATGCATCGCACATAAGCTCGAAAGGTAGGCTCCAATCCGGTGGCACAATGATGGGTGCCGTGGTCAACAGCTCCTTGAGTTGGTTGAATGATGCCGTGCACTCCTTGGTGAATTCAAACGTCACGTCTTTTTGTAGGAGACGGCAAAGAGGTTGTGCAACCTTCGAGAAATCCTTGATAAACCTACGATAGAATCCTGCATGGCCAAGAAAAGAACGAACCTCTCTAACCGAAGTTGGAGAGGGTAAGTGACATACAAGATCTATTTTCGACTTATCAACCTCAATACCGTTTTCAGAGACTATATGACCTAAAACTATGCCTTGTTTAACCATGAAATGGCATTTTTCCCAATTAAGAACAAGGTTAGTTTCAACGCAACGTTTTAAGATTAGACTAAGATTATGTAAGCAACCGTCAAAAGAATCACCAAATACACTAAAATCATCCATAAACACTTCAATGATTTTCTCAACATAATCAGAAAATATGCTCATCATACATCTTTGAAATGTAGCCGGTGCATTACATAAACCAAAAGGCATGCGACGATATGCAAAAGTACCGAAGGGGCATGTAAAAGTGGTTTTTTCTTGATCTTCGGGTGTTATGACAATTTGATTATAACCAGAATAACCATCAAGAAAACAATAGAAAGCATACCCGGCTAATCTCTCAAGCATTTGGTCGATGAACGGCAATGGGAAGTGATCCTTCCTTGTTGCGGCGTTTAGCTTCCTATAATCGATGCACACCCTCCAACCGGTTTGAATGCGTTGAGGAACAAGTTCATTCTCGGCATTTGCAACCACAGTCACTCCAGATTTCTTCGGAACGCATTGAACGGGTGAGACCCACTTGCTATCCGAGATTGGATAGATTACGCCACAATCCAACAGCTTGATTACCTCCTTCTTCACAACTTCCATCATCGGAGGGTTGAGACGGCGTTGAGCCTCTCGGGATGTTTTGGACCCCTCCTCTAGAAGTATGCGATGCATGCATGTAGTAGGGCTAATTCCCTTGATGTCGGCCAATGTCCATCCAATTGCCGTTTTGTACTCCTTAAGCACTCGCACCAATTTGCTCTCTTCTTGTGCCGTGAGTGAGGATGAAATAATGACGGGCAACGTGTCATTCTCGCCCAAGAAAACGTACTTCAAATGACTAGGTAACGGCTTAAGTTCAAGTGTAGGTGGCTGTACCACTGAGGGAAGCATTTTATTAGCCGAAACTGAACTTAAAATAGGGTCCGAATACTTACCCGATTGTGATGGCAATGACTCAAGGGCAGCCACCATCTCAAAGACCTCTTCACTAGGGAGCACGGCAATGGACTCCAATTGCATGTCGTGGGCTTCCTTGGGGTTTGATTCCATGTCCTTCAACGTCTTTCCTTGTGCAATGCCAAATCAAGTGCATCATCCTTCAAATTGTCCAAATGGTCCTGCGACAAAGCATCAATTACATCAATAGCAAAACATGAATGGGTTTCATTAGGAAACTTCATAGAATCAGAGAGATTGAAATTAATAACTTCCCCATCAAATTCCATTGTTAGAGTGCCATTATAGACGTCAATCTTCGTCCTAGCAGTCTTCATGAATGGCCTTCCAAGGAGGATGGGTAATGAAGGGGCATGGTCCGATTCATCCATCTCAAGTACGTAGAAGTCCGCCGGGAAGATCAAATGATTAACCTGCACTAACACATCTTCCAAAACTCCCTTTGGATAGGCGTTAGATCTATCGGCTAATTGTATGATTACACCATCGTTTTTCAACGCTCCTAGGTTCATAGATGCATAAATTGAATATGGCATGACATTTATAGATGCACCTAGGTCTAACATGGCAGATTCAAACCTAGAATTACCAATAACACACGGAATTGTAAAACTACCTGGATCTTTGCATTTTGGGGGCAGCTTGCGTTGTAAGATGGCTGAGACGTTTTCACTTACTTTGACCACCTCCTTGGTCGAAATCCTCCTCCTATTGGTGCAAAGTTCCTTCAAGAACTTGGCGTACCTCGGGACTTGCTTGATTGCATCCAAAAGGGGGATATTGACTTGAACTTTCCGAAATGTCTCCAAAATGTCTTTTTCCGCTTCTTCTTTCTTTGTTTGCTTAAACCTACTAGGAAAAGGAATATTTGCAGGGAAATCATTAGTAGAAACTGAACTTGACACGTTTTTACCTTTCTTGGATGAATTGGACGAATTGGGATCACTTGGAACTTGCAGCACATTTGGTTCCACCTTGGCCGTGAGTGGCCTTTGTTCCTCCTCTTCAATTCTCAACTCTTCCTCCTCGTTGGAACGTGGCATGGATGGGTTGAGGTCAGATCCGACTTGCTTTCCACTTCGCAAATGCATAGCTTTTGCAGATTCAAATCCACCTTTCGGATTGACCACCGTTGAGCTAGGCAACCTTCCTTGCTCACGAAATTGCCCCATGAACTCGGCAATTTGTCCCACTTGCTTCTCCAAGTTGTCCACCCTCTTGTCTTGGATTTGCCTCTCTTTGTTTTGAGTTTGGACTTCCTGCGTCAAAGTAGTAAGTAATTGAAAAATCTTATCATTATCACTTGAATTACTTACATTGCTTTGGGCAGGTTGTGCTTGGACTTGTGGTGCTGCCAACGGCTTTTGATAGAACCCCGGGGGTTGTTGCCTAAATCCGCCTTGTTGTTGGCCTTGTTGGGGGTCTCGCCATTTGAAATTCGGATGATCACGCCAACCGGGATTGTAAGTATTGGAAAACGGGTCACCACGTGATTGATATTGGTTGCCATATCCCACGGCATTGAGTGTTTCCCATCCTCCATTCTCGATTAATTGTGGGCACTTGTCCGTAGGGTGTCCTTGCGTGGAGCATACGCCACAAGAAGCTACGGTTTTGACTTTTGGACCTTCCACCACCTGAGAAAGCAACGTAGTAAGGTTAGCCATTTGATTTTGAAGTTCAGTTATGGCACTTACCTCATTGACTTGTTGTTGCCGTGGCATGCTCCTTTGTCCAACACCTTCGTATTGTTGAGCGTTCAACGCTCGATTAGCAATCAACATCTTTGCAGCTGTAGGGGTCTTATCCACCAATGCTCCTCCCGCCGAGGCATCTAGCATTTGACGTTCAATTGGTAGAAGTCCCTCGTAGAAGTATTGTAGAAGTAGTTCCTCCTTCATTTGATGCTGTGGACATGAAGCAACAAGAGATTTAAAACGTTCATAATAAGTAGGAAAGGATTCACCTTCATCTTGTTGAATGCCACTTATCCTTTTACGTAGGAGGATGACTCGAGAAGTTGGGAAAAACTTCTCCAAGAAAGCTCGTTTCATGCTCTCCCATGACGTGACAGTTCCGGGAGCCAATTCGTACAACCAATCTTTCGCCTTCTCTAGGAGAGAAAAGGGAAAGGCCTTCATTTTCAAGATGCTCTCATCCACGTTCACCGGAGTCATGCTTGAGCAAACGACTTCAAACTCCTTCAAATGCTTGTTCGGATCTTCCATGGACAGCCCATGGTACTTCGGAATGTGATGTAACAAGCTTGACTTCAATTCAAACTCGGCAGTTTTGTCCTGAGCCGCCCTAGGGTATTGGATACATAGAGGTGCGGCATTATCCAATCCCGAAGCGGAAAGCTCCTTGATTGTTCGGTTGTCCACTGCCATGTCTTCCACTTCCTCTTCAAATTCAGAAACAGACTCGGAACTTGCACTTGATTCACTAGGTTCCGGGTTCTTCCTCTTTCGTCTCAACTCACGCTCAAAATCGTCGTCAAAGTCTAAAATATGTTCGTGAACCGGATTAGAACTCCGAGTCATAAACAAGTACCTAAAACAAGAAACAAAATAACATAAGAATCTGATCTAATAAGAAAAACGAAAATAACAATCCAAGGGATTAGCAAAGTTGCTAATCCCCGGCAACGGCGCCAAAATTTGATGTGAAAATTATGTTGACACTCAAATTAAACCCTCTTTTTATCAATTGTAGCAATGTATGTAAGTAGGGATCGTTCTAGACCGGGGATTAGGAGGGATTGCAAAATCACTTGGAATTGACTCAAAAACGTAAAAACAAGTTTAAAACACTAAACTAGACTCAAAGAATGCAAAATTAAACTTTAAAACACCAAAACAAGCCAAAAGACTCAAAACAGCACCAAAACACTCAAAACTGCCTTAAAAACACAATCTGGGCAGTTTTGGACACTAAGCACCAAATTGGACGAATTTGGGTTTTAACTTGAATCAAAATACTTAAAAACACAAAGTAAAGCACTTACTAACTAATTTGACACTTCAAAACAAAGGGGGATTGGTTTTGGACGAATTTAAAAACAAAACAAACTTTGTAAATTAGAACAGATTGTAAAAACGAATTTGATTTAAATGGGTGAATGGAAGGCTAGCTAAGGGGTTCATCTCCACACATGTTATACTTGCATACAAAACGATTTCCAATTGCTTTTCAATAAACCATGAATTCTCAATGCCCCAAGTTAATTAGGTTCGCTTAAATTAACCTTCAGATTTTCCTAACGTTATTGAATTGGATGATTGCATACGACAACCCAAACATTCCCCACAAGTCCCCTACATGATTGCATAATAGAGATACAAGCAAGAATTATTAAGTTCTATGAAAACCATAAGCATTGACGAAGCACTTGTTACTATGATTGCATGAAACTTATGCCAAGAATTTACTTAACGCGATTGAGATCATCAACCTTTACTACTTGTGAATATAATTCCATAACGATTAGGTGAAATTTCCTTATATCCTAGCATTCAATTTATGCATGATAATTAAGCGTGCACTCTCAACCAATACACATAAATCAATGTAATTCGCATAGATAAGTAAATTGAATTCACAACTTATGAAACGCAATTAGAAGTAATCAAATCATAACGCAAGCATAAACATGTATTTTGAATCCCCCCCTAGCCAAGGGGGGTTTAGTTCCTCATATGCACAAAACAAAGAGAATTGAATTTAAACATTGAAATCAAAGGAAAAGAAACACCTAGAAATTCCAGCGACGCGAACTTGAATTGCATGAACTTCCGAGCTTCCTTCTCCTCCTCCTTGGTGCGGCAAGGGTCTAGGGACAGGTTTAGGACCTTAGGTGTATGGATGCATGGTTATGGAGGGATGTAGTAGTGTTTAGGGGAAGGGAATGGTGCGGCAAAGGTGTGGAGAGAGTTTGGACGAATTTCTGGAGTGAATTCTGAATTGTGGTGAGTGGTCCTCTGATTTAGAGGTTAATAGGAGTATATATAGGCACTTAAA
Source organism: Malus sylvestris (assembly GCF_916048215.2). Lineage (NCBI taxonomy): Eukaryota > Viridiplantae > Streptophyta > Magnoliopsida > Rosales > Rosaceae > Malus > Malus sylvestris. The sequence goes on from NC_062267.1 coordinate 17,313,658, forward strand.
ACCCTAGGGTAATCAGATATGGACTTGGATAACCCAAATCCACAAGGAAATAGGTCTAAACAATCAGATTTTGCAAGGGAAAAGGGGTCCTAGGTGCGGCAGGGATAGGATAAGGTGGATAAGGCTTCTAGAAAGCCTTGCAAGGCAAGGAAATCAGATTTCTAGAAGCTAGGGTGCGGCACCAATGTAGGGATTAGGGATAGGGCTTCTAGAAAGCCCCAAAACTGATAGGAAATGTAGGAAACTCACGGCAAGGAGGGGAACACTATAGAAACTTCTCATTTGTGTCCTACAACACTTAGGAGTCCTTCTAGCATTAGGAAAACATGTCTCAATCCTCCCTTGACTTGGAATTCTTCTCCTTCTTCATCTTGGATTCCTTTTCCTTCTTGGACTTGGAAAACTTCTTTGTTGCTGAAACTTGATGCCATTTGGATTTAAGTTTCCTACTTCAAGTAGGAAACCTTGTTTGAGTAGGAATCTTCATCTTCAAGGAATCCTAATTCAACTAGGAAACCCATTTTGACTAGGAATCCTAATTCAACTAGGATTCCATCTTCACTTAGGCGCTTTCCTACTTCGACTAGGAAACCTTGTTCAAGTAGGAAACTGATGTGAAAATTATGTTGACACTCAAATTAACCCTCTTTTTATCAATTGTAGCAAGTATGTAAGTAGGGATCGTTCTAGGCCGGGGATTAGGAGGGATTGCAAAATCACTTGGAATTGACTCAACTACGTAAAAACAAGTTTGAAACACTAAACTAGACTCAAAGAATGCAAAACTAAACTTTAAAACACCAAAACAAACCAAAAGACTCAAAACTGCCTTAAAAACACAATCCGGGCAGTTTTGGACACTAAGCACCAAATTGGACGAATTTGGGTTTTAACTTGAATCAAAACACTTAAAAACACAAAGTAAAACACTTACTGACTAATTTGACACTTTAAAACAAAGGGGGATTGGTTTTGGACGAATTTAAAAACAAAACAAACTTTGTAAATTAGAACAGATTGTAAAAACGAATTTGATTTAAATGGGTGAATGGAAGGCTAGCTAAGGGGTTCATCTCCACACATGTCACACTTGCATATAAAACGATCTCTAATTGCTTTTCAATAAACCATGAATTCCCAACGCCCCAAGTTAATTAGGTCCGCTTAAATTAACCTTCAGATTTTCCTAATGTTATTGAATTGGATGATTGCATACGACAACCCAAAGCATTCCCCACAAGTCCCCTACATGATTGCATAATAGAGATACAAGCAAGAATCATTAAGTTCTATGAAAACCATAAGCATTGACGAAGCACTTGTTACTATGATTGCATGAAACTTATGCCAAGAATTTACTTAACACGATTGTGATCAACAACCTTTACTACTTGTGAATATAAGTTCATAACGATTAGGTGAAATTCCCTTATATCCTAGCATCAAATTCATGCATGCAAACTAAGTGTCGACCCTCAATCAACATACAAGAATAAGTTTTAATTCACATAGATAAGCAAATTGAAATCACAACTTATGAAACGCAATTAGAAGTAATCAAATCATATAGCAAGCATAATCATGGTTTCGAATCCCCCCCTAGCCAAGGGGGGTTTAGTTCCTCATACTCGCAAATAAACAAAGATAAATAAATTTAAACATTAAAACAAAGATAGAAAACACCTAGAAACGCTCCACAATCCAAGCTCCTTGAATGGCATGCACGGCTCCTAGTTGTCTTCCTTCTTCTCCTTGCAAACTCACGGCACACAAGGTATGTTTGGGTGAATGGTGTAGTGAAAATATGGTAGAGGATGGTGACTAAATGGTGCAGCAAAGGATGGTATTTATAGGCTGAAATTCGCAGCCCCTATGTAGCAAAGGAAAAGGATTTAAAAGCCTAATTTGTATAGGATAATAACACACAATCCTTGAAGGAAAAGGCTAAGGCTTTTAGAAACCAAGGGGGAAAGGAATAATCAGGTTTCTAGGAGTCCTAGAAAGGTTTGGGGCGTCACTTTTGTAGGAGAAGGGATAAGGCCTTCTAGAAAGGTTATTTTGTGGCTGATTTCTAGAAAAACAAGGGATAAGGTGTGGCACCTTTGTAGGAAAGGATTAGGTCTTCTAGAAATCCCATTTTAAGCATCCTAATCTAGTTAGAAACCCTCCTAAGTGGCTGGAATGTGGATAATTTAGGATTAGGATAAGATAAGATAGGATAAGGTTTGTTTGGATAAGATAAGCTAAGATAAGGTTATGGATGAGGTTTTGGATAAGATCCTTCTCTTGAGTTGATTCTTTGGCTTTAATTCTTCTTCTTCATGTAGGAATACTTGCTTGAGTAGGAAACTTCATTCGTCTAGGAATCCATCTTCAATTAGGACTCCTACATTGATTAGGAATCCTTCTTTATTTAGGAATCCTTCATTTAAGCCCTTTCCTACTTCAACTAGGAAACTTTGTATCTTCAATTCTTCAACTTCAAAACACATTCCTAGCTTCATCAATCCTTCAAATTCGTCCATCCCTTGTGCTACATATGCATGAACTCCATTCTAGCCCAATTTTGCTCCAAAATGCTCCAAATTGCTTCCTTTTGCTCACTTTGTCTCTAAAACCTGCAAAACACATGAAAATAGCTTAAAAGACTAATTTAACTAAGAAAACACAACATAAATGCATAAGAACTAACTAACTAAGGCGCATAAATATGCTCCTATCAGAAACATCATCTTCAAATCTTCAATTTCGTCCATCCTCTTGGTTCCAAGCATATGACATTCATTCCAAGCTCAACTTTGCTCCAAAAGGCTCCAAAATGCATCCTTTTTCATACTTTGCCCTTAGAACCTGAAAACACATAAAACTAGCTTAAAAGACTACTTTACTAAGCAAAAACACTATAAATGTACAAGAACAAGCTAAACTAAGGCGCAAAAATATGCTCCTATCATCTAGCATCAAACTCATGCATGAAAATTAAGCGTGCACTCTCAACCAACATACACAAATCAGTTTTAATTCATATAGATAAGTAAATTGAATCCACGACTTATGAAACGCAATTGAAAGTAATCAAATCATATAGCAAGCATAATCTTGGTTTCGAATCCCCCCCTAGCCAAGGGGGGGTTTAGTTCCTCATACTCGCAAAGCAACGATACATAAGTTTAGGAATTAAAATCAAAGGAAAGAAAACACCTAGAATGCTCCAACGTGGCAGCAAGTGCATCCAAGAATCTTCCTTCCTCCTTGCTGCGGCAGAGAACTTTAGACAGGTTTTTGGGGTTATTTGTGGTGTAGAATGGATGGGGAATGGTATGGAAGGCTTTAGGGTTGATGGGTGGTGCGGCTAGGGTTGTTTTTAGGCAGAAATTTGGGAGAATGGTGGTGGAAGGGTGCGGCAGAGAGCAAGGAATGATTTCTGGCGTGAATTGATGTGTATGAGAGGTGGTGATCTGATCTAGGGGTTAATATGAGTATATATAGGCACTTAAAACCCTAGGGTAATCAGATATGGACTTGGATAACCCAAATCCATAAGGAAATAGGTTTAAACAATCAGATTTTGCAAAGGAAAAGGCCTCCTAGGTGCGGCAAGTAAGAGATAAGGTGGATAAGGCTTCTAGAAAGCCTTGCAAGGCAAGGAAATCAGATTTCTAGAAGGGAATAGGTGCGGCACTAAGGGATAAGGCTGATTGTGAAGGGATAAGGTGTCCTAAAGTGTTTAGGACTCCTCTTTGCAGCTGAAATCTTTGTACATTAGGATTAGGAAAGTTTGCCTTTGTCAATCCTTCTTCAACTTGGATTCCTTTTCCTTCTTGGACTTGGAAAACTTCTTTGTTGCTGAAACTTGATGCCATTTGCATTTAACTTTCCTATTTCAAGTAGGAAACCTTGTTTGAGTAGGGAACTTCATCTTCTAGGAATCCCAATTTCACTAGGAAACCTATTTCAACTAGGAATCCTAATTCAACTAGGATTCCATCTTCAATTAGGGACTTTCCTACTTCCACTAGGAAACCTTGTTCAAGTAGGAAACATCATCTTCAAATCTTCAATTTCGTCCATCCTCATGGCTCCAAGCATATGATCTTCATTCCAAGCTCTAATTTGCTCCAACAGGCTCCAAAATGCACCCTTTTGCATACTTTGCCCTTAAAACCTGAAAACACATAAAACTAGCTTAAAAGACTACTTTAACTAAGGAAAAACAATGTAAATGCACAAGAACAAGCTAACTAAGGCGCATAAATATGCTCCTATCAAGGATTAGCAACATTGCTAGTCCCTTGGATTGTTTTATTTCAGTTTGTTTTAATTTGTTCCAGATTCTGACCTTGTTTTGGTTCTTGGTTTAGGTACTAGTTTATGACTCGGAGTTCTCATCCGATTCGTGAACACATCTTGGACTCGGAGTTCTCATCAGTTTGTTTTAATTTGTTCCAGGCTCGCGTAATCATTAACGCTCCACCCTCGACAACCAAAAGGAAATTCCAGTCTTTACTCAGCAAGATAAATTTTCTCCACCGTTTCATAGCTAATTTAGCTGGGAGAATGAAGGCATTCTCTACACTTTTGAAACTCAAGGATTCGGACAAGTTCGAGTAGCGTGAAGAACATCAAGCGGCTTTCACACAAATCAAGGTTTCCTTTACAACCCCACCTGTCCTCGTACCACCTTGGTGTGGTAAACCTCTTAAGCTATACATTTCAACGGTCGAGGAGTCTATCGGTTGCCTCTTTGCACTAGACAGCGATGTCAGGCGTGAACATGCCATCTTTTATCTCAATCGGAATCTTAACTCACCTGAAATCAATTATTCAGCCGTAGAAAAACTCTACATGGCTTTGTTTTTTGCCACTCCGGCATTACATGCTCCCTTCCGTCACTCAGGTCATTGTCCAGATTGACGTCGAAATTGGCATGGTGGAAACACATGATAATTATTGAACTATGTTGATGGCTCCAGTACTTTAACCTTGGCTAGCGTTGGGATCATCATCCAATCCCCAGATCAACACCGTTGGTATTTCTCTCTCAAGCTTGATTTTGATTGTACAAATAATCAGGACGAATACGAAGCCCTTATTATTGGCCTCAACATCTTTCACGACTTAAGAGCAGCTTGCGTACTCATCCTCAGCAATTTGGAACTTGTGATTAACCAGCTGAATGGAACTTTCTGTAGTATGAGTTGTACTCTGGCGCCCTATCACATGGTTGCCAACTATTTGGCTGAGTCATTCAATAATATCACATTTAAACACATCCCCTACGTATGAAACATCGACGTAGACGAACTGGCTCAAATAGCCTCCGGAGCATAACTCCTAGGGGGCACGCTAGGCTGGGCGATACCTGTAGTATGACAATCACACCCGACCTTGGTTAATCAACAGGACCACGTGATCCATACACGAATAATGTCTTTACCTTCGTTGTTCGAATGAGGAGATCCAGTAGACGTGTGTGTTGTCGAGACATTACCAGACGACTGGAAAAGGTTAATCATGCGATATCTCGATAACCCCTGTGACAAATACGACTGTAGGACAAGGGTCTATGCCATAAATTACGTGTTGTATCAGAATGAATTGTACCGGAAAGGTGAGGATGGTTTATTATTATTATGCCTCAGCCCGTAAAAGGCTGCCCAAGCAATTGCAGAAGTACACCAAGGAATTTGCATAGCCTATAAATCTGAACACAAGATGCATTGGCTACTTCGACGACACAACTATTTATGGTTGAGTATATTGAAGGATTGTATCGAGTACGCACAAGGATGTGTAGAATGTCAAATGCATGGGCATATACAAAGAGTCCTGCCCGAATTACTTCACTCGGTCACTAAACCTTGGCCGTTTAGAGGATGGGCCATAAACATAATCGGTAAAATTACGCCATCTTCCGGATCAACAAAGCATGCATGGATACTCATAGCAACCGATTATTTCACCAAATAGGTCGAGGCAAAGTCATATGTTGAGTTAACCTAGAGAGAGGTTTGTAGTTTCGTTGAGGAAAATATTGTGACAAGATTCGGCATGCTAGAATCAATCATAACTAACAACGGCACAATCTTCATAGCCTATAGGTTCAAAGAATATACGGTGAACTTGAAAATCCAACTCAAATAGTCCACGTTGTATTACCCACAAGTAAATGGACAGGCCGAAGCAAGTAACAAAGTTTTGATCGGCATTCTCAAAAAAAATGATAAAAGAAAAGCCTGGCATGTGGCATTTGAAGTTAAATGAGGCTTTATGGGCATATAGAACTTCACTCCGATCAGCAACGAGGACAACCCCATATGCATTGACCACGAGCACAACGCGATGTTACCAGTCGAACTAAGTATAAATGATGCGAAATGTATAAGCACACAAATTAAACCCTCTTTTTATCAATTGTAGCAAAGTATGTAAGTAGGGATCGTTCTAAACCGAGGATTATGAGGGATTGCTAACACTTGAAAACTGACTTAAAAACGTAAAAACAAAGTTTAAAACACTAAACTAGACTCAAAGAATGCAAAACTAAAATTTAAAACACTAAAACAAACCAAAGGACTCAAAACAGCAACCAAACACTCAAAACTGCCTTAAAAACACTTTCTGGACAGTTTTGAACACAAACACAAATTTGGACAAAATTGGGTTACAACTTGAATCAAAATACTTAAAGACACAAACTAAATGGATTTCTAACTAATCTAACACTTTAAAATAAAGGGGGATTTGGTTTTGATCAAATTGAAAACAAGACAAAACGTTGTAATTAAAACAGATTGTAAAACGAATTGGGAGTTTAAATGGATGATGGATTAGTTAGAGGCTCTTTCTCCACACATGAAATGTATGCAAACGACTCGATTTCCAGTTATTCCTTCATAGAATTATGAACGACATTGCCCCAAATTAACCGTGACATCACTAGCTAACTCTCAGATTTTCCTTGTATTATTGTATTGGATGGCATCATTCGACAACCCAAAGCATTCTTTAAAGGTCCCCTACATGACATCATAATAGAGATACGATCAAAGATCATTACGTTCAATGAAAACCATAAGCAATGACAAATCACTTGCAACTACGACATCATGTCACTCATGCTAGGAATTGAACTTAACGCGATTGTGACTAGCAACCTTCACTACATATGAATATAAGTTTGTAACGATTATGTGAAACATCCTTTGATAGGAGCATATTTATGCGCTTTAGTTAGCTAGTTCTTATGCATCTTTGTTATGTTTTCTTAGTTAAAGTAGTCTTTTAAGCTACTTTCATGTGTTTTCAGGTTTAAAGGACATATTACATGAAATGATGCAAGTTGGAGCTTTTGGAGCAAAATATGAGCTTGGATTGAAAAGGACATGCTTGGAACACAAGGTTGGGATGGAATTGAAGAGTTGAAGATTTGAGGTTTCCTACTTGAAGTAGGAAAGCTAAGCCTAAAAGTTTCCATTTTGGGTTGATCTTTCCTAAATCGGAATTGGCAACCAAAGTTTCTAAAGTTGGAAGTTTCTATTCTTGGAGGTTTCCATTTTCGTGAGTTTCTATTCTCGGCTTTGGGCTTTTGGATGACCCATCCTTACTTCTTGGACCTATGTCGCACCTAAACCCTAACCCTAGCCACTTAATCAGCCGCACCTAGGCCTTGTTCACATGCAAAAGAATCTGATTATTTACCCTAAGCCCATGCCGCACCTTTCCATCCTAGAAGCTCTATTTTACAAACCTTAACCCTAGCCCATTGTTTCAATCTGATTTCATTAGGGTTTTAGGTGCCTATATATATGTGTTTTACTCCTTTGGCCGAAGATCTCCCACTCTACAAATCAGAAATCGTCTAAACCCTATTCCCACACCTTGCCGCAGCCTTCATCCATTCCAGCCACACCCATACATCTTGCCGCAGCCATCCTTCTACTCCAGCCACCATTCTCCATCTCCATACACCATCCACACCTCTTGCCGCACCACCATACCATCCTAATTCCCTTCCTACACCAAAATCACATCCAAAAGTCCCCTTAACCATCTCTGCCGCAGCAAGGAGAAGAAGAAGAGGAGCTTGACGTGCAGAAATTCAAAGTGGAATTCTTGGGCATTTTAGGTGTAATCTTTCTTATGTCTTCGATGTTTCAATTCAATAAATTTTGTGTTGTGAGTATGAGAAACTAAACCCCCTTAGTTGGGGGGTAATTCGAAACCATGTACATGCTTGCAATATGATTTGATTACATTCAGTTGTTATTTCATAAGTTGTGGATTTAATTCGTTCATCTATTTGATTGATAATTTATTTGTGTATGTTGATTGAGAGTGCACGCTTAGTTTTCATGCATGAATATGATGCTAGATTATGAGGGAGTTTCACCTAATAGTTACAATCTTATAATCACAAGTAGTGAAGGTCGCTTGAAAACGATCGCGTTGAATGAATTCTTAGCATAAGTTTCATGCAATTCATAGTAACAAATGCTTCGTCAATGCTTATGTTTTTCATAGAACGTAATGATTCGTGCTTGTATCTCTATTATGCAATTCATGTAGGGAACTTGTAGGGAATGTTTTGGGTTGTCGTATGCAATCATCCAACCTAATAACTTGTGGAAAAACTGAGGGTTAATTAGTGCAATTCACGGTTAATTTGGGGCGTTGAGTATTCATAATTTATTGGAAGAACAACTGAAAATCGTTTTGTGTGCAAGTGTGACATGTGTGGAGAAGAACCTCCTAACTAGCCTTTTATCCATCCTTTTCATCCAAAAACGTTTTACAATCTGTTTAGTTTTAAGTCTCTGTTTTGTTTTCAATTTTCGTCCAAAACAAATCCCCCTTTATTTTGAAGTCTTAGATTAGTTAGAAAGTGTTTTGATTTGTGTTTCTAAGTGTTTTGATTCAAGTTTTCACCCAATTTCGTCCAAGTTCTTGTTAGGTTCTCAAAACTGCCCAGAAAGTGGTTTTTAGGCAGTTTTGAGTCATTAGGTTGCTGTTTTGACTTTTAGGTTTGTTTAAGTGTTTTAACCTTTAGTTTTGCATTCTTTAGTCTAGTTTAGTGTTTTAAACTTTGTTTTTGAGTTTTTAAGTCAGTTTCCAAGTGTTTAGCAATCCCTCCTAATCCCCGGTCTAGAACGATCCCTACTTACATACTTTACTACATTTGTCAAAAGAGGGTTTAATTTGTGTGCTTAATATATTTCGCATCAAATTTTTGGCGCCGTTGCCGGGGATTAGCGCAATTTTGCTAATCCCTTGGATTGTTTTTGTTTCTTTTATTTCACTTTGTTTCTGATTTTGTTTAAGTTTCTGACCTAATTTTGTTTCTTCTTTCTTAGGTACTAATGTATGACTAGAAGCTCTCAACCGATTCGTGCAAACATCTTGGATTTTGACGACGATTTTGAGAGGAAGTTAAGAAGAGCTAGAAACCAGCAAGAACATCATCCACCTAATTCCGAATCTGACCTTGAAGAAAACGTCCAAGAAGTGGAGGAGGAAGCCACGGCAGGGATATTTGAAGAAGTCCAAGGCATGGCGGTGGACAACCGTACACTCAAGGAGCTTTCCGCCTCAGGTTTGGATAATGCCGCACCCTTGTGCATTCAATACCCCATGGCTGCCCAAGGTAAGACGGACGAGTTTGAATTAAAGTCAAGTTTGCTTCATCATATTCCTAAATACCATGGCTTGTCCATGGAAGATCCTAACAAACATTTGAAAGAATTTGAAGTAGTTTGCTCTAGTATGACTCCCGTCAATGTTGACGGAAATATCTTGAAGATGAAGGCTTTTCCATTCTCTTTGATGGATAAAGCCAAGGATTGGTTATACGAGTTAGCTCCCGGCACTGTCACTTCTTGGGAGAGTATGAAGAGAGCGTACTTGGAGAAGTTCTTTCCAACTTCTCGCATCATCCTCTTACGCAAAAAGATAAGCGGAATTCAGCAAGAAGAAGGTGAGTCTTTTCCTACATATTATGAACGATTTAAATCACTTGTTGCTTCTTGTCCACAGCATCAGATGAAGGAGGAGTTGCTCTTGCAATATTTCTACGAGGGCCTCCTACCTCTAGAACGTCAAATGCTTGATGCTTCGGCGGGGGGAGCATTGGTGGATAAAACACCCATGGCTGCCAAGGTCTTGATTGCTAATAGAGCGTTGAACGCTCAACAGTACGAGGGTGTAAGCCAAAGAGGACCCTCACGGCACCAAGTACATGAGGTAAGTGCGACTTCCGATCTTCATTCACAATTGGCTAATCTTACTTCTATTGTTTCATAGATGGCCGAGGGAATGAAGATGCAAGGACCTGTGGTATGTGGCGTATGTTCTATCCAAGGACATGTCTCCGAAAAATGTCCTCAACTCATCGAGAATGGCGGATGGGAGAGTGCGAATGCCATGGGGTTTCAAAGCCAAAATCAGTCAAGACATGATGCGCTTCTTAAGATGATGGTGTAAGTGCCTCAGGTACGTCTCTTGACAATGATGCGCTTCTTAAGATACTAACTAAGTTGTCTAATGGGCAGGAAGATCAAGCTAGAGCTATGCAAAACCAAGACAAAAGGGTGGATCAACTTGAGAAACAAATTGGGCAGATTGCTGAGTTTGTAGGTAAGTTTCGAGATCCCGGACAACTCCCTAGTTCCACCATTCCAAATCCGAAGGGAGGTTTCGAAAGCGCAAATGCAATCATGCTAAGGAGTGGAAAAGAGATTGGGGCAGGTTCTACACAAACAGGTCCCCAAAGTGATGTAAATGTGCAAATTGAAGAGGAGGAATCAAGCATGCCCACGGCAAAGGAGGTTCCATCTTTGCCGCAAGCTTCTAATGTCCCCAATTTGTCCAAATCGGCCAATAAAGGTAAGAATGTGTCAAATTCGGTTCCTACTAATGTTTTTCCTTTGAATGTCCCCTTTCCTAGCAGATTTTTGCAATCAAAGAATGAAGAGGAGGAAAAAGATGTTCTAGAGACATTTAGAAAGGTGCATGTCAACATTCCCCTCCTTGATGCCATAAAGCAAATCCCGAAGTATGCCAAGTGTTTAAAGAAGCTTTGTACAACCAAGAAACGTGTCCGGGATAAAGAAGTGGTACATGTAAGCGAGAATGTCTCCGCCATCTTGCAACGCAAACTACCCCCCAAATGCAAAGATCCGGGGAGTTTTACAATTCCGTGTGTCATTGGTAATACCCGTTTCAAATCTGCCATGCTAGATTTAGGAGCATCTATTAATGTTATGCCATATTCTGTTTATGCATCTATGAATCTAGGAGCACTTAAACATGATGGTGTAATCATACAATTGGCCGATAGATCTAACGCTTATCCAAAGGGAGTTTTGGAAGACGTCTTAGTGCAGGTTGATCGTTTAGTCTTCCCAGCGGATTTCTATGTCCTCGAAATGGATGAATCGAACCATGCCCCTTCGTTGCCCATCCTCCTTGGAAGGCCATTTGATGTGAAAATTAACTTGACACACAAATTAAACCCTATGGATGACAATTGTAGTATATGAGCAAATAGGGTTTGCTTTTCCAAATCTGCCCAATTTGCTTCTCCAATTGATCTACCCTTATGTTCGTGCTTTGCATTGCTTGGGTTTGCTTTTCCTGCCCATGAGTCAACTTGGTTAGTATCTTAAGAAGTGCATCATTGTCTAGGGACGTACCTGAAGCATTTGGGTTAGATTGTGGTTGGTTTTGATTGGGTGTGTACGGCTTGGTGAAGAACCCCGGGGGTTGTTGCCTAAAGCCTCCTTGGTTTTGAGGTTGTTGGGGCTCCCTCCACTTGAAATTTGGGTGGTCTCTCCAACCGGGATTATATGTGTTTGAATATGGATCGTTCCTTGGTTGGTTGTGACCTTGAAACCCAATTGCATGGGCGCTTTCCCATCCACCATTTTCAATCAACTGTGGACACTTTTCAGAGACATGTCCTTGGATGGAACATACGCCACATACAATTGGTCCTTGCATCTTCACGCCCTCGGCCATCTGAGACACAAGAGAAGTAAGATTAGCCAATTGTGAATGAAGATCGGAAGTTGTACTTACCTCATGTACTTGGTGCCGTGGGGGTCCCCTTTGGCCTACTCCCTCATATTGTTGAGCGTTCAACGCTCGATTAGAGATCAAGATCTTGGCAGCCATGGGTGTTTTGTCCACCAATGCTCCCCCCGCCGAAGCATCAAGCATTTGACGTTCTAGAGGTAGGAGACCCTCGTAGAAATATTGCAAAAGCAACTCCTCCTTCATTTGATGCTGTGGACAAGAAGCAACAAGTGATTTAAATCGTTCATAATATGTAGGAAAAGACTCACCTTCTTCTTGCTGAATTCCGCTTATCTTTTTACGTAGGAGGATGATGCGAGAAGTTGGAAAGAACTTCTCCAAGAACGCTCTCTTCATACTCTCCCAAGAAGTGACAGTGCCGGGAGCTAACTCGTATAACCAATCCTTGGCTTTATCCATCAAAGAGAATGGAAAAGCCTTCATCTTCAAGATACATCCGTCAACATTGACGGGAGTCATACTAGAGCAAACCACTTCAAATTCTTTCAAATGTTTGTTAGGATCTTCCATGGACAAGCCATGGTATTTAGGAATATGATGAAGCAAACTTGACTTTAATTCAAACTCGTCCGTCTTACCTTGGGCAGCCGTGGGGTATTGGATGCACAAAGGTGCGGCATTATCCAAACCTGAGGCGGAAAGCTCTTTGAGTGTACGGTTGTCCACCGCCATGCCTTGGACTTCTTCAAATATCCCTGCCGTGACCTCCTCCTCTTCTTGTACGTTTTCTTCAAGGTCAGATTCGGAATTGGGTGGATGGTGTTCTTGCTGGTTTCTAGCTCTTCTCAATTTCCTCTCAAAGTCGTCGTCAAAATCCAAGATGTTCGCACGAATCGTTTGAGAGCTTCTAGTCATACACTAGTACCTAAGAAACAAGAAACAAAATTAGATCAGAAACTGAAACAAAATCAGAAACAAAGTGAAATAAAAGAAACAAAAACAATCCAAGGGATTAGCAAATTTGCTAATCCCCGGCAACGGCGCCAAAAATTTGATGCGAAATAGATAAGCACACAAATTAAACCCTCTTTTTGTCAAATTGTAGTAGAGATGTAAGTAGGGATCGTTCTAGACCGGGGATTAGGAGGGATTGCTAAACACTTGGAAATTGACTTAAAAACTCAAAAACAAAGTTTAAACCACTAAACTAGACTCAAAGAATGCAAAACTAAAGGTTAAAACACTTAAACAAACCTAAAACTCAAAACAGCAACCTAATGACTCAAAACTGCCTAAAAACCACTTTCTGGGCAGTTTTGAGAACCTAACAAGAACTTGGACGAATTTGAGTGAAAACTTGAATCAAAACACTTAGAAACACAAATCAAAACACTTTCTAACTAATCTAAGACTTCAAAATAAAGGGGGATTTGTTTTGGACGACAATTGAAAACAAAACAGAAACTTTAAACTAAACAGATTGTAGAACGTTTTTGAATAAAAGGATGGATAAAAGGCTAGTTAGGAGGTTCTTCTCCACACATGTCACACTTGTAAACAAAACGATTTTCAGTTGTTCTTCCAATAAATTATGAATACTCAACGCCCCAAATTAACCGTGAATTGCACTAATTAACCCTCAGTTTTTCCACGAGTTATTGAGTTGGATGATTGCATACGACAACCCAAAGCATTCCCTACAAGTTCCCTACATGAATTGCATAATAGAGATACAAGCAAGAATCATTAAGTTCTATGAAAAACATAAGCATTGACGAAGTATTCGTTACTATGAATTGCATGAATCTTATGCCAAGAATTCATTCAACGCGATCGTTTTCAAGTGACCTTCACTACTTGTGATTATAAGATTGTAACCATTAGGTGAAACTCCCTCATAATCTAGCATCATATTCATGCATGAAAACTAAGTGTGCACTCTCAATCAACATACACAAATAAGTTATCAATCAAATAGATGAACGAATTGAATCCACAACTTATGAAATAACAACTGAATGTAATCAAATCATATTGCAAGCATGTACATGGTTTCGAATCACCCCCTAACTAAGAGGGGTTTAGTTCCTCATACTCGCAAAGCAAAGATACATAAATTTAGAAATTAAAACCCAAAGAAAGAAAACACCTAGAAGACTCCAACTTGGCAGCAAGATCATCAATGATTTCCCTTTCCTCCTTGCTGCGGCAGAGAAGTTTAGAACAGGTTTTGGGTGGTATTTAGGGTGTAGAATGGATGGGGAATGGTAGGGAAAGGTTTAGGGTTGATGGGGATACGGCTAGGGATGATTTTTGGGCAGAATTTTGGGACTTTGGTGATGGGAAGGTGCGGCAGAATGCAAGGGCAGATTTCTGGCGTGAATGATTGTGTATGAGAGGTCGTCATCTGATCTAGGGGTTATGATGAGTATATATAGGCATCCAAAACCCTAGGGTAATCAGATTAGGGTTTCTAGAAGCCCAAATCCACCAGAAATTAGGTTAAAACAATCAGATTTTTAGTGGGAATAAGGCCTAAGGTGCGGCTAGGGTTAGGGTTTAGAGATGGGCCTATGGTGCGGCAATGTCCAAGAATGTAAGGATGGGTCATCTAGAAGCCCAAAGCCAAGAATAGAAACTCTCACAAATGGAAACCTCCAAGAATAGAAACTTCCAACTTTAGAAACTTCGGGTTCTAATTCTGAATTCTTTGTTCTTCACTTTCATTTCTTCATTTCTTAAGCTCCCTTTGACCTTCAACTCGTCCATTTCATCCCAACCTTGTGTTCCAAGCATGTCCTTTTCAATCCAAGCTCACTTTTTGCTCCAAAAGCTCCAAATTGCATCATTTCATGTAATATGTCCTTTAAACCTGAAAACACATGAAAGTAGCTTAAAAGACTACTTTAACGAAGAAAACATAACGAAAATGCATAAGAACTAGCTAACTAAGGCGCATAAATATGCTCCTATCAACAAGGCCTAGGTGCGGCTGATTAAGTGGGCTAGGGTTAGGGTTAGGTGCGGCATAGGTCCAAGAGGCAAAGATGGGTCATCCAAAAGCCCAAAGCCAAGAATAGAAACTCTCGAAAATGGAAACCTCCAAGAATAGAAACTTCCAAGTTTAGAAACTTTAGTTGCCAATTCCGACTTCTTTGTTCTTTACTTTCATTTCTTCATTTCTTAAGCTCCCTCGACCTTCAAACTCGTCCATTCCTTGTTCCAAGCATGTACTTTTCAATCCAAGCTCACTTTTGCTCTAAAATGCTCCATTTTGCCATCTTTTATGTCATATGCCCTTTGAACCTGAAAACACATGAAAGTAGCTCAAAAGACTACTTTAACTAAGAAAACATAACGAGAATGCATAAGAACTAGCTAACTAAGGCGCATAAATATGCTCCTATCAAATTCCCCCACACTTAGCTTTTGCTAGTCCTCGAGCAAAACAAAGAAACAAAAGAAAAACAAAACGAAACAAAACAAACAAAAACAACCTAAACCTTCCAACGTTTGCCTCAGGGATTTCCAATGCACATGACATATTAAAAATCATCATTCCCACAGATTTTAGCCATCTTTACACTTAAGCACACACTTAATCATAGTCACCACGTACTAGTTCACATTTAACCAATTAAAACATGATTTTGACTTTAGTAACATGCCTTAGAGAATTTGCTCAATTCCTCACTAGATATGCACTCAATTTTCAAACAGATTCTCTGACTACACACCCTATACTAGTTATATGTGAGAAGATTGATGTAAATATGAAAACGAATGCTCACATATGTTATAACAAGGAAAGCTTTTTCTGAATTAATAAGCATGCATATGATCTCATGAAAGGAATGCTACTACTTAGACGCGAGAACCAGTGACACCATATGCTCATACCAATCCCAAACTCCACAAATTGAAATACACAACACTCAAGATAGAAGTGAAGGGTTGTAACGGGGCGCGGGGATATTGGTTAACAAAGAAAGGTGACGGGTAAACAAACGTTCTTAAAACAATAATAAGCAAAGCAATGAAATTGACACTTAGAATTCACTTTTGGGTGCAAAAATCACTTTTTAAGCTCAAAGGGAAAATTCATGCAACACTTAGGGTCAAAGTCAATGTTTTGGACCCCTTCTTCAACAACCAACACCTTAGAGCTCATTTTCATGCTCTTTTACTCTTTTTCACACTTTTCACAAACATCTTTCTTTGTTTTTTTTTTCTTCTTTTTTTTCTACGAATTTCTTTTTCTTTTCTTTTTTTCTTTTCTCGTGCCTCATTTAAGACTTTGGTACATACTACACAAGGCTCACATTCCCCCACACTTGTTTTCTGCACACCCTCAATCAAAAGGAATTCATTTTAAGTCATGCTTATTATGCTTTAAGAACAAGGGTATAGATGGTCCTAATCTAGGCTAGGTAAGGATAATGTGGGTTAACAAACAATATAGGCTAAACAAGGCTCAACGGGGCTAAAACCTACAAAAACAAATGTATGGAATGAAGGCTTTTTGGCTATGGTGGTAACTACTAAACAACTTCATCTTGAATACGTGTTATGCAATTCAATGAAATGTTTTGAATGAAATTGGCATGAGTTCTAGCATTTGGAACTAAAGTGATGAAACGCATTCTAAGTAACAACCAAGCAAAGAATAATGAGATCATGCAACGACTTTAGAAAACAAGAATGCACAGATTTTAACTCTCCAAATAAAGTTTAGGCTCAAATCTCTCAGGGATGTAGCGTTAGTTTGAGTTCCTTCCTTCAAGCATGTTACAAAAACTAATTTTTTTCCTTTATGATTACATGTGAATTCATAAGTTATAACCACAACCAAGCATAAACCAAGAGTAAATCAAACTTTCATCCATGTTTATAACTCTCTTTAACAGTCATGCAATTAAAAACCGAATCCTCATCATTGTGTTGGAAGGTACCCTAAGACACAAAAAACCACAAAAACAACTCTTTTTGGGTTTTTTAAAACAAATTTTCAAATTTTTATGGGATTTTCGGATTTTTGAATCAAAACACATTAAAACACACCAAAACAGCTTAAAAACACCTAAAAACAGCAAGAAACAACATTGGGAAGTATGAGTGAGAAAACCCTACGAATTTGCATCAAAACACTTTGGTTACCCCCCCACACTTAAACCAAACATTGTCCTCAATGTTTCAAGCATAGACTCACACAAAAACACATAAACAAAACAAACAAACACTAAACAAACTAAACATGGCAGAAACGAAATAAACAACAAAGAGAAGGGTTTAGGAACGCAAATCTGGAATTGGAGTGCTCTCTAGGTCTTCCTTTGTCGAATGCATGGGTTGCCTCCCACGAAGCGCTTGCTTTAACGTCTTCCAGCCGGACGGTACCTCTGTTTAAGCTTGACTATGTGCCACGGCATGGAGGGGTACCTCCTCCACGACATGCTCCTCAAACATCTCGTAATAGGGCTTCAATCGATGCCCATTCACTTTGAATTCTTGTTGCGTCCTTGCACTCTTGATTTGCACTGCACCATGAGGGAAAACATTAGTGACAATAAAAGGACCAACCCATTTGGAACGCAACTTACCCGGAAACAACCGAAGGTGAGAATTGAACAACAACACTTTCTGCCCAATAGAGAACGTCTTGGCACGAATCATCTTGTCATGGAATGCCTTTGTCTTCTCCTTGTAAATCCGGGCGTTCTCATAAGCTTCATGTCGGATTTCCTCAAGCTCACACAATTGGAGCTTCCTATGTAAACCTGCGGCATCAAGGTCCATGTTAAACGTTTTGACGGCCCAGTGTGCACGATGCTCTAACTCGACGGGAAGATGGCATGGCTTCCCATAGATGAGCCGAAAAGGTGACATCCCAATGGGGGTTTTGTAGGCAGTGCGATACGCCCACAATGCATCGTTTAAGCGCAAACTCCAATCCTTCCTCGTAGGCCCCACGGTCTTCTCAAGAATCTGCTTGATTTCCCTATTCGAAACCTCGGCTTGCCCGCTCGTTTGAGGATGATAAGGTGTGGCCACCTTATGCGTGACATTGTATTTCTTGAGCAACGCCTCGATGGTTCGATTACAAAAATGGGAGCCTCCATCACTGATTAGCACTCGTGGCATTCCGAACCTTGCAAAAATGTTAGTTTTCACAAAATCTGCAACCACTCGAGAATCATTAGTTCGGGTGGCTTTTGCTTCCACCCATTTTGACACATAATCCACAGCAAGCAATATATAAAGAAACCCATGTGACGAAGGAAAGGGACCCATAAAATCAATACCCCAAACATCAAAGATTTCAACACTAAAAATGGGGGTTTGCGGCATTTGTTGTTTAGGGCCAATATTACCCGTTCTTTGGCATTTATCACAAGACATGCAAAATGTTCTAGCATCCCTAAAGATGGTAGGCCAATAGAAACCACATTCTAATACCTTAAGTGCTGTTCTATTAGTGCCAAAGTGTCCCCCACAAGCATAAGTGTGACAAAATATTATAATAACATTAAACTCAGAATCGTGCACACACCTACGTATAACTTGGTCAGGGCAATATTTCCATAAATACGGGTCATCCCACACATAAAACCGTGCCTCTTTCTTCAATTTATCACCTTGGTGTTTAAGTAATTCACTAGGAACATGTTTAGACACCAAATAATTCACCAAATCAGCATACCACGGTTCACTTACCTTGACGGACATCAGTTGCTCATCTGGGAATGTCTCCATGATAGGTACGGCATCCTCCTCATGCACCATACGGCTCAAGTGGTCAGCCACCACGTTTTCACTTCCCTTCTTGTCCCGGATTTCGATATCGAACTGTTGGAGAAGAAGCATCCAACGAATGAGTCGTGGTTTGGCCTCCTTCTTGGTGAACAAATACTTCAATGCTGCATGGTCAGTATTGGTAGGAGCATATTTATGCGCCTTAGTTAGCTAGTTCTTATGCATCTTTGTTATGTTTTCTTCGTTAAAGTAGTCTTTTAAGCTACTTTCTTGTGTTTTCAGGTTTAGCGGACGTATTACATGAAACGATGCAAATTGGAGCTTTTGGAGCAAAATGTGAGCTTGGATTGAAAAGGACATGCTTGGAACGCAAGGTTGGGATGGAATTGAAGAGTTGATGATTTGAGGTTTCCTACTTGAAGTAGGAAAGCTAAGCCTAAAAGTTTCCATTTTGGGTTGATCTTTCCTAAATCGGAATTGGCAACCAAAGTTTCTAAAGTTGGAAGTTTCTATTCTTGGAGGTTTCCATTTTCGAGAGTTTCTATTCTTGGCGTTGGGCTTTTAGATGACTTAAACCCAAATTTCCTTGTGGACCTTCAACCCATGCCGAACCCTAGGGCCTAATCATCTAAAATCTGCCATGTTAAACCCTAGCCCATGTTCACTTAAGTGCCGCACAAACCCTAGCCCATTGTGGTCTAATTTGATTTCATTAGGGTTTTAGGTGCTTATATATTTGTGTTTTACCACCCTAGCCGAACTTCTTCTTCCCTCTCCATAAAAATCAGAAAACTACATCCCTTTCCCCACCTTGCCGCAGCCACCATCACCCAAATCCCTTCCTTGCCGCAGCCATTCATCCATTCCAGCCACCATCCTCCACCTTTAGACACCATTCCACACCTCCATAACTCTTTCCCACACCTTGCCGCACCACCCTACCATCCTAACTCCCTTCTAAAAAACCAAAAACACATCCAGAAACTCCATTCACGCCAGAACCTGTCCCTCACCTTTGTCGAGCCCAACCTACACCCAAATCCATATTCTCTGACCCCAAACCTTCCTAGCCGTGCCCTACACCTATCCTAGATAGTTTTCCACCATTCTCCATCATCCAAAGTCATCCAAACCCATCCAAAAACCCCCTAAACCAACTCTGCCGCAACAAGGAGAAGAAGAAAGAGGAGCTTTCTGTGCAGAATTCAAAGTGGACTTCTTTGGCATTTTAGGTGTAATCTTTCTTATGTCTTCGATGTTTCAATTCAATAAACTTTGTGTTGTGAGTATGAGGAACTAAACCCCCTTAGTTGGGGGGTGATTCGAAACCATGTACATGCTTGCAATTTGATTCGATTACATTCAGTTGTTATTTCATAAGTTGTGGATTCAATTCGTTCATCTATTTGATTGATACTTATTTATGTATGTTGATTGAGAGTGCACGCTTAGTTTTCATGCATGAATATGATGCTAGATTATGAGGGAGTTTCACCTAATAGTTATAATCTTATAATCACAAGTAGTGAAGATCGCTTGAAAACGATCGCGTTGAATGAATTCTTAGCATAAGTTTCATGCAATTCATAGTAACAAATGCTTCGTCAATGCTTATGTTTTTCATAGAACGTAATGATTCTTGCTTGTATCTCTATTATGCAATTCATGTAGGGAACTTGTAGGGAATGTTTTGAGTTGTCGTATGCAATCATCCAACTTGATAAATTCTGGAAAAACTGAGGGTTAATTAGTGCAATTCACGGTTAACTTGGGGCGTTGAGTATTCATAGTTTATCGGAAGAACAACTGAAAATCGTTTTGTTTGCAAGTGTGACATGTGTGGAGAAGAACCTCCTAACTAGCCTTTTATCCATCTATTTCACCAAAAATCGTTTTTACAATCTGTTTAGTTTCAAGTTTCTGTTTTGTGTTAAATTTTCGTCCAAAACAAATCCCCCTTTTATTTGAAGTCTTAGATTAGTTAGAAAGTGTTTTGATTTGTGTTTCTAAGTATTTTGATTCAAGTTTTCATCAAATTTCGTCCAAATTAGTGTAGGTGCTCAAAACTGCCCAGAAAGTGGTTTTTAGGCAGTTTTGAGCCTTCTAGTTGCTGTTTTAAGTTTTAGGTTTGTTTAAGTGTTTTAACTTTTAGTTTTGCATTCTTTGAGTCTAGTTTAGTGTTTTTAACTTTGTTTTTGAGTGTTTAAGTCAGTTTCCAAGCGTTTAGCAATCCCTCCTAATCCCCGGTCTAGAACGATCCCTACTTACATCTTTGCTACAATTTGACAAAAAGAGGGTTTAATTTGTGTGCTTAATCTATTTCGCATCAAGTATAAATAATAACTTTAGTACCAAGCAAATAAGAACGGAATTTATCTAAAGCAAATACAACAGCTAGAAGTTCTTTTTTAGTGGTGGAATAATTCAATTGTGCATCATTTAAAGTCCGGGAGGCATAATAGATAGCATGCGGCCTCTTGTCCTTCCTTTGCCCCAAAACAGCTCCTAATGCATAATCAGAAGCGTCGCACATAAGCTCAAAAGGAAGGCTCCAATCCGGTGGAACTATGATAGGGGCCGAAGTTAGCATGTCCTTTAGGTGATTGAACGCCTTCTCACACTCCTTGTTGAAGTCAAACGCCACATCTTTCTGGAGGAGACGGCAAAGAGGGTTTGAGATCTTGGAGAAGTCCTTGATAAATCGCCTATAAAATCCTGCATGACCAAGAAACGAACGAACCTCTCGAACAGAAGTAGGAGAGGGTAAGTAGCGTACAAGATCTATTTTCGATTTATCCACTTCAATTCCTCTTTCTGAAACAATATGCCCTAAAACTATGCCTTGTCTAACCATAAAGTGACATTTTTCCCAATTAAGCACAAGGTTAGTTTCTACACATCGTTTCAAAATTAGTGTGAGATTTTCCAAACATCCATCAAATGAATCACCAAACACACTGAAATCATCCATAAATTCCTCAATAATCTTTTCCACAAAATCTGAAAAGATACTCACCATACACCTTTGAAATGTGGCCGGAGCATTGCATAACCCAAAAGGCATGCGACGATAAGCAAAAGTACCAAAGAGGCATGTGAAAGTTGTCTTTTCTTGGTCATCCGGCGCTATGACAATCTGATTATATCCAGAATAACCATCAAGGAAACAATAAAAAGAATGACCGGCTAACCTTTCAAGCATTTGATCAATGAATGGCAAAGGGAAGTGGTCCTTCCTTGTGGTGGCGTTGAGCTTCCTATAATCAATGCACACTCGCCAACCTGTTTGGATACGGGTTGGCACAAGCTCATTCTCGGCATTCTTCACCACGGTCACGGCGCTGAGCCTCTCGAGTTGGTTTAGCCCCCTCCTCTAGAAGTATGCGATGCATGCACGTAGTCGGGCTAATTCCCCTAATATCGGCCAAAGTCCACCCAATGGCCGTCTTGTGCTCTTTCAACACTCGGATCAACTTCTCCTCCTCTAGGGCCGTGAGTGATGAGGAGACAATGACGGGCAATGTCTCGTTGTCTCCCAGAAAGACGTACTTTAAATGATCGGGCAACGGTTTAAGCTCAAGTACGGGTGCCTGAATCACTGAGGGTAACAACTTATTAGTGGAAACTGGAATTGAAATTGGGTTAGAAGGCTTACCATGGTGTTGAGGGAGTGACTCAAGGGCAGCCACTATCTCGGCCTCATCCTCACTTCTAGGCACGGCAACACCATTTTTGTGCCCAATTCCTTGTGCAATTGTCGTTTCAAGTGTATCCCTCTCCAAACAATCAAGAAAATCCTACGCCAAATCATCAATTATATCAATAGAAAAGCAAGAATGATCGTCCTTAGGGAATTTAATACTTTCAGACAGATTAAAATCAATGACTTCCCCATCAAATTCCATCGTTAAAGTTCCTTTAAACACATCTATCTTGGTGCGGGCTGTTTTCATGAAGGGCCTCCCTAATAGAATAGGCAATGGGGTGGAATGGGGTGAATCCTCCATGTCAAGCACGTAAAAGTCCGCTGGAAAAATCAAATTACCAACCTGCACCAAAACATCTTCCAAAACACCCTTTGGGTATGCATTAGAACGATCGGCTAATTGAATTATCACACCATCATTTTTAAGCTCACCTAAGTTCATAGATGCATAAATCGAGTGTGGCATGACATTAATCGAAGCCCCTAAGTCTAACATGCATTGTTCAAACTTAGTATTACCAATAACGCACAGAATTGTAAAACTACCCGGATCTTTGCATTTAGGGGGTAATTTCCTTTGTAACACAGCAGAGACGTTTTCACTTACCTGGACCACCTCTTTGTTCGAAATCCTTCTCCTTGTTGAACAAAGTTCTTTTAAGAACTTAGCATACCTCGGGACTTGCTTAATCGCATCAAGGAGCGGGATATTGACTTGAACTTTCCGAAAGGTCTCTAGAATGTCCTTCTCGGCTTCTTCCTTCTTTGATTGCCTAAACCTGCCAGGAAAGGGCACATTCAGTGGAATAGAACTAGAAAAAGTCGAATTTGGACTTACCTTGGTGGTTGAGGACGGTTTAGGAGGGTTAGAGGGTGGCGGCAAGGATTGGTCATCCTTGGCCGCAGGTTTTGCTCTTTGTGCCTCCTCTTGCATCAACTTGTCCTCCTCGTCTTGACTTGATTTGGATGTATTTGAGTCCGCTCCAACCTGTTTACCACTTCTCAACATGATGGCCTTAGCGGTTTCAAATCCTCCTTTCGGGTTCACAACGGTTGAACTAGGCAATCTGCCTTGTTCTCTAATTTGCCCCATAAACTCGGCAATTTGACCCATCTGCTTCTCCAAGTTGTCCACCCGTTTGTCTTGGATTTGTCTCTCCTTATTTTGAGTTTGTACTTCCTGCGTCAAAGTAGTAAGTAACTTAACAACTTGATCATTATCCAAAGACGTACCTGAGGTTGGTGGGGCGGTTTGCACTTGGTTTTGATTGGGGACGAATGGCTTTGTATAAAAGCCCGGTGGTTGCTGCCTAAATCCTCCTTGTTGTTGGGGTTGTTGAGGATCCCGCCATTTGAAATTCGGATGGTCCCTCCACCCCGGATTGTAGGAATTAGAGTATGGATCATGGCGTGGTTGATTTTGGTTCCCAAAACCCACGGCATTGGCAGCTTCCCAACCCCCATTCTTAATCAATTGAGGGCATTGATCGTTGGCATGTCCTTGCATAGAACACACGCCACACACACTCGGTCCATGAATCTTCATTCCCTCGGCCAACTGAGAAACAATAGAAGTAAGGTTAGCTAATTGGGATTGAATCTCGGGCATAGAACTTACCTCATTCACTTGTGGCCGTGGGGGGTCCCTTTGTCCAACACCTTCGTATTGTTGTGCATTATGTGCTCGGTTGGCAATTAGAACTTTTGCAGCCCCCGGAGTTTTATCCACCAACGCACCTCCCGCCGAGGCATCAAGCATTTGGCGTTCCATGGGAAGGAGTCCTTCGTAGAAATATTGAATGAGCAGCTCCTCCTTCATTTGATGCTGTGGACAAGAAGCAACAAGTGATTTAAAACGTTCATAATAAGAAGGAAACGATTCACCTGGGTTTTGTTGGATGCCACTAATCCGTTTCCTCAAGAGAATGACTCTTGAAGTTGGGAAAAACTTCTCCAAGAACGCTCTTTTCATACTATCCCAAGATGTAACCGTCCCGGGTGCTAACTCGTAAAGCCAATCTTTCGCCTTTTCCAAAAGTGAGAATGGAAAGGCCTTCATCATCAGAATACTCCCGTCAACAGTGATGGGTGTCATGCTCGAACAAACAACCTCGAACTCCTTGAGATGCTTGTTGGGATCTTCCATGGAAAGCCCATGGTATTTCGGAATGTGGTGCAACAAGCTTGACTTTAACTCGAATTCGTCGGTTTTGCCTTGGGCAGCCGCGGGGTATTGAATGCATAATGGTGCGGCATTGGTCAACCCCGAGGCCGAAAGCTCTTTAATGGTCCGATTGTCCGCGGCCATAACTTCTTCTTCCTCTTCTTCAAACTCAGATTCGGCCTCTGAACTTGAACTAGGTTCACTAGGTTCGGGATGCCTCCTCTTTCTTCTCAAATCACGTTCAAAATCGTCGTTAAAGTCCAAGATATTTGCATGCACAGTTTGAGAGCTCCGCGTCATGCACTAGTACCTAAACCAAGAAAACAAAACAAAATAAGAAACTAAGTAATTTATACTAAAACACACGGCAATAACACAAGGGATTAGCAATTTTGCTAATCCCCGGCAGCGGCGCCAAAATTTGATGTGAAAATTAACTTGACACACAAATTAAACCCTATGGATGACAATTGTAGTATATGAGCAAATAGGGATCGTTCTAGACCGGAAATTAACTAGGGATGCTAATCAATGTAAATCTGACTCAAGAACATAAAATTATAATGTAGGACACTAAACTAAACTCAATTAATGCAAAACTAGAATTTAAAACACCTAAACAAACTAAAAACTCAAAACAGCAACTAGAAGGCTCAAAACTGCCTTAAAACCACTTTCTGGGCAGTTTTGAGTACCTAACACTAGTTTGGACGAATTTGGACTATGACTTGACTCAAAACACTTAAAAACACAACTAAATGGATTTCTAACTAATCTAACACTTTAAAATAAATGGGGGATTGATTTTGACGAAAATTGAAACTTTAAAACTTAAACTTTGAAAACAAACTTAAAGCAAAACAGATTGTGATGAAATAGAATGGTGAGAAGCTAGTTAGAGGGTTCCTTATCCACACATGAACATATGCATACAACTCAATCTCCAATTACTCTTCCAACAAACCATGAATGACAAATTAACTAGATTGCACCAATTAATTCTCAGATTTCCCTAGATTCATTGAATTGAATGGAATACGCATTACAACCAAATTATTCTTATCAAGGACCCTAACTATGGAATACGCATGATAGAGACACATATCAAAGATCATTAAGTTCAATGGAAATCATAAGCATTGACGAGGCATTCATAACTATGGGATACGCATGTTACTCTTGCCTAGGATTTACTTAACACAATCGTGACTAGCGACTTTCACTACTTATGAATATAAGTTAATAACGATTAGGTGAAATTCCCTTATACCCTAGCATCAAGTTTAGGCATGCAAATTAAGTGTCGACCCTCAACCCACATACATAAACAAGTTATCAATCAAATAGATAAGTAAATCACATTCACAATTTCTGAAATCATAATTGGAAGAAATCAAATCATATAAAACATATGTCCATGGCTTCAAATTCACCTCTAACTAAAAAGAAATTAGTTCCACATGTCTAACATAATTGAACAACAATTTAAATTAAACATGAAAACAGAAACAAAGAAAGAAAGAACTCCAAACACTCCACTAATGGCAGATTGCATGTGCAAGGCTTCTCCTTCCTTTGGACTGCACGGCACTCCTTCTTTCTCCTCCTTTAGTGGCTGCACAAGGTGGATGAATGGTTATGGAAGGATGTAGGAATGGTTTGGGGAAGAGGATGGTGCGGCAAGGTTGAATTTGGGCAGAAAGTTGGGAGTTTGGGGATGGAAGGCTGCGGCAAGGTGGGAAATAGGGTTTTGGACGAATTTCTGAATATGGAGAGGGTGTTCTTCGGCCAAGGGAGGTAAAACACATATATATAGGCAGCCAAACCCTAAAGAAATCAGGTTAGACAAATGGGCTAGGGTTAGGAAATCCACCAAAAACTAGGGTTTCTAGAACATTAGGTGCGGCATGGGCTTAGGGTAAGTAATCAGATTTTTTTCATGTGAACAAGGCCTAGGTGCGGCTGATTAAGTGGGCTAGGGTTAGGGTTAGGTGCGGCATAGGTCCAAGAGGCAAAGATGGGTCATCCAAAAGCCCAAAGCCAAGAATAGAAACTCTCGAAAATGGAAACCTCCAAGAATAGAAACTTCCAAGTTTAGAAACTTTAGTTGCCAATTCCAACTTCTTTGTTCTTTACTTTCATTTCTTCATTTCTTAAGCTCCCTCGACCTTCAAACTCGTCCATTCCTTGTTCCAAGCATGTACTTTTCAATCCAAGCTCACTTTTGCTCTAAAATGCTCCATTTTGCCATCTTTTATGTCATATGCCCTTTGAACCTGAAAACACATGAAAGTAGCTCAAAAGACTACTTTAACTAAGAAAACATAACGAGAATGCATAAGAACTAGCTAACTAAGGCGCATAAATATGCTCCTATCAAATTCCCCCACACTTAGCTTTTGCTAGTCCTCGAGCAAAACAAAGAAACAAAAGAAAAACAAAATGAAACAAAACAAACAAAAACAACCTAAACCATGTCATTGAACTGCATAACACATATGCAAGATGAAGTTGTGTAGTGACCACCACCTTAGCCAAAAAGCCGTGTGCCCTACTCCATTATATGTTTAAGTTTAACCCCGTTGAGCCTTGTTTAGCCTTTTCTTTGTTAACCCACATTACCCTCACCTAGCCTAGATTAGGACTATCCATACCCTTGTTCTTGAAGCATAGTAAAGCATGATTCAAATTGAATTCCTTTTTATTTATGTTGGCAGAAAATAAGTGTGGGGGAAGTGTTTTTCATGAGGAATTGTGTGCCAAAGGCACGGCAAAGAAAAGAAAAAAAAAAAAAAAAAAAAAAAGAAGAGTTGAAAAATTGAGAAAAAGACTTCCAAAGTATTGTTGGTTGAAGTAAGGGTCCAAAACAATGAATTTGACCCTAAGGAGTTGTTTAAGTATCCCCCTTGTGTGTTAAAGTTAATTTCTGCAATCTAAGTGAATTCTAAGTCTCAATTTCATTGCTTTGCTTACTATTGCTTGAAGAACGTTTGTTTTCCTTATCCTTTCCTTGTTAACCAATACCCCGAGCCCCATTACAACCCTTAACTTCTATCTTTAGTGTTATGTGTTTCAATTTGTGGAGTTTGAATTTGGTATGAGCATATGGTGTCACTGGTTCTCGCATCTAAGTAGTAGCATTCCATTCATGAGATCATATCTAAACATGCTTCTTAACTCTAGAAATTGCGTTCTTTGTGAAACATATATGTGAGCATTCGTTTTCATATCTACATCAATCTTCTCACATATGACTAGTGTAGGGTGTGGAGTTAGAAAATCTGAGTGAAAATAGAGTGTATATCTTGTAAGGAATTGAGGGAATTCTCTAAGGCATGTTACTACATTCAAAGCATTGTTTTAATTGATTACTTGTGAACTAGTGAGTAGTGGCTTTAATTAAGTATGTGCTTGTGTAAAGATGACTCAAATCTGTGGGGATAGCAATCTTTAACATGTCATGTGCATTGGAAATCCCTGAGGCAAACGTTGGAAGGTTTAGGTTTTGTTTTGGTTAGTTTGTTTCGTTTTGTTTTCTTTCTTTTGTTTGTTTTGCTCGAGGACTAGCAAAAGCTAAGTGTGGGGGAATTTGATAGGAGCATATTTATGCGCTTTAGTTAGCTAGTTCTTATGCATCTTTGTTATGTTTTCTTCGTTAAAGTAGTCTTTTAAGCTACTTTCATGTGTTTTCAGGTTTAAAGGACATATTACATGAAATGATGCAAGTTTGAGCTTTTGGAGCAAAATATGAGCTTGGATTGAAAAGGACATGCTTGGAACACAAGGTTGGGATGGAATTGAAGAGTTGAAGATTTGAGGTTTCCTACTTGAAGTAGGAAAGCTAAGCCTAAAAGTTTCCATTTTGGGTTGATCTTTCCTAAATCGGAATTGGCAACCAAAGTTTCTAAAGTTGGAAGTTTCTATTCTTGGAGGTTTCCATTTTCGTGAGTTTCTATTCTCGGCTTTGGGCTTTTGGATGACCCATCCTTACTTCTTGGACCTATGTCGCACCTAAACCCTAACCCTAGCCACTTAATCAGCCGCACCTAGGCCTTGTTCACATGCAAAAGAATCTGATTATTTACCCTAAGCCCATGCCGCACCTTTCCATCCTAGAAGCCCTATTTTACAAACCTTAACCCTAGCCCATTGTTTCAATCTGATTTCATTAGGGTTTTAGGTGCCTATATATATGTGTTTTACTCCTTTGGCCGAAGATCTCCCACTCTACAAATCAGAAATCGTCTAAACCCTATTCCCACACCTTGCCGCAGCCTTCATCCATTCCAGCCACACCCATACACCTTGCCGCAGCCATCCCTCTACTCCAGCCACCATTCTCCATCTCCATACACCATCCACACCTCTTGCCGCACCACCATACCATCCTAATTCCCTTCCTAAACCAAAATCACATCCAAAAGTCCCCTTAACCATCTCTGCCGCAACAAGGAGAAGAAGAAGAGGAGCTTGACGTGCAGAAATTCAAAGTGGAATTCTTAGGCGTTTTAGGTGTAATCTTTCTTATGTCTTCGATGTTTCAATTCAATAAATTTTGTGTTGTGAGTATGAGAAACTAAACCCCCTTAGTTGGGGGGTAATTCGAAACCATGTACATGCTTGCAATATGATTTGATTACATTCAGTTGTTATTTCATAAGTTGTGGATTTAATTCGTTCATCTATTTGATTGATAATTTATTTGTGTATGTTGATTGAGAGTGCACGCTTAGTTTTCATGCATGAATATGATGCTAGATTATGAGGGAGTTTCACCTAATAGTTTGATGTGAAAATTATGTTGACACTCAAATTAACCCTCTTTTTATCAATTGTAGCAAAGTATGTAAGTAGGGATCGTTCTAAACCGGGGATTAGGAGGGATTGCAAAATCACTTGAAAACAGACTCAAATACGTAAAAACAAGTTTAAAACACTAAACTAAACTCAAAGAATGCAAAACTAAACTTTAAAACACCAAAACAAACCAAAAGACTCAAAACAGCCCAAAAACACTCAAAACTGCCTTAAAACCACAATCTGGGCAGTTTTGAACACTAGACTCAATCTTGGACGAAAATTGGTTTTATCTTGACCTAAGACACTTAAAAACATAAACTAAAGTGATTTCTAACTACTATGACTCAACTAAGTAAATGGGGATTGATTTTGGACGAATTTAACTTTGAAAACAGAAACTTTAAAAACAAACTTTAATGAAAACGATTTTGATGAAATAGAATGGGGAAAGGCTAGCTAGAGGGTTCCTTCTCCACACATGAAACATATGCATACGACTCGATCTCCAATGACTCTTTCAACAAACCATGAATGACAATGCCCCAAATTAACTAGAATGACCAATTAATTCTCAGATTTCCCTAGATTCATTGAATTGAATGGGATACGCATTACAACCAAATTATTCTTATCAAGGACCCTAACTATGGAATACGCATGATAGAGACACATATCAAAGATCATTAAGTTCAATGGAAATCATAAGCATTGACAAGGCATTCATAACTATGGGATACGCATATTACTCTTGCCTAGGATTTACTTAACACAATCGTGACTAGCGACTTTTACTACTTATGAATATAAGTTAATAACGATTAGGTGAAATTCCCTTATACTCTAGCATCAAATTCATGCATGCAAACTAAGTGTCGACCCTCAATCAACATACATAAACATGTTATCAATCAAATAGATAAGTAAACCACATTCACGATTCATGAAATCATAATTGGAAGAAATCAAGTCATATAAAACATATGATCATGGCTTTGAATTCCCCTCTAACTATAAAGAAATTAGTTCCTCATGTTCGCAAATACACAAAGACAAATAAATTTAAACATTGACATAAAGATAGAAAACACCTAGAAACGCTCCACAATCCAAGCTCCTTGAATGGCATGCACGGCTCCAAGTTGTCTTCCTTCTTCTCCTTGCAAACTCACGGCACAAGAGGTATGAATGGTGAATGGTGTAGTGAAAATCTGGTAGAGGGTGGTGAATGAATAGGTGCGGCAATGGGTTGTATATATAGGCTGAAAATTCACATTCCTAGGTAGCAAAGGACAAGGTTTTAAAGGCCTAAATTGCATAGGATAATAACATCCAATCCTATAAGGAAAACAAGTCAAAAACCCAAAAGGGATTGGGAGATAAGATGCAGCACAAAGAGTGTGAAATGATAAGGCTTCTAGAAACCAAAATCCTAAAGGAAATAAGGTAGAAAATTCGGCACAAAGTTAGGGTTCTAGAAGGATAATACAAGGCAGATTTTTAGGGGTTTCTAGAAAGGTTCTAGGCGCCCTTTTGTGTAGGATAAGGTTAGGTCTTCTAGAAATCCCATTTTAAGCATCCTAATCTAGTTAGAAACCCCCCTAATTGGCTGAAATGTGGATAGTTTAGGATAAGGATAAGATAGGATAGGATGAGGTTTTGGATAAGATACCTTATCTTGAGCTGATTCTTTAGCTTTAATTCTTCTTCTTCATGTAGGAAACCTTGCTTGAGTAGGAAACTTCATACATCTAGGAATCCATCTTCAATTAGGACTCCTATATTGATTAGGAATCCCAATTCATTTAGGAATCCTTCATTCAAGCCATTTCCTTCTTCAACTAAGAAACTTTGTATCTTCAATTCTTCAACTTTGAAACGCCTTCCTAGCTTCACCAATTCCTCAAATTCGTCCATCCCTTGTGCCTCATGTGCATGAACTCCATTTTAGCCCAATTTTGCTCCAAAATGCTCCAAATTGCATCCTTTTGCTCACTTTGTCTCTAAAACCTGAAAACACATGAAAATAGCTTAAAAGACTAACTTAACTAAGAAAACACAACATAAATGCATAAGAACTAACTAACTAAGGCGCATAAATATGCTCCTATCAAATTCCCCCACACTTAGCTTTTGCTTGTCCTCGAGCAAAACAATGAAACAAAACATAACCTAAACCTTCCAACAATCGCCTCAGGGATTCCCAATGGTACATGATACGCCAAAGATTACTACTCTCATAGATTTTAGCCATCTTTACACTTAAGCACATACTTAATCATAGTCATCACTTACTAGCTCACATTTAATCAATTAAAACAATGTTTTGAATGTAGTAACATGCCTTAGAGAATCCCTCAATTTCTTACTAGATATGCACTCATTTTTCACTTAGATTTTCTGACTACACACCCTACACTAGTTATATGTGAGAAGATTGATGTAAATATGAAAACTAATGCTCACATATGTTATGACAATAAAAGCATTTTCTGGAATTATGAATGTATGTATACGATCTCATGAATGGAATGCTACTACTTAGATGCGAGATCCAGGGATATCATATGCTCATACCAATTCCAAACTCCACACATTGAAACACATAACAATCAAGATAGAAGCAAAGGGTTGTAACGGGGCTAAGGTATTGGCTAACAAAGAAAGGTAAGGATAAACAAACATTCTTAAAGAATAATAAGCAAAGTAATGAAATTGATACTTAGACTTCACTTTTGCATGCGAAAATCAATGTTTAAACTCAAGGGGAAGATTCATGCAACACTTAGGGTCTAGTTCAACTTTTTGGACCCTTGCTTCAACAACCAACAACTTAGAGCTCATTTTATGCTCTTTCAACTCCTTTTCATACTCTTCACACTTTTTTCTTTTTTTCTTTCTTTTTTTTCTTTTCTTTTGTTTTTCTTTGTCTAACCCGTGCCCTCCTTACTTCTTTTGGCACACAAACTTTCCCTTCCCCCACACTTAGTTTTCTGCACACATTGATCAAAAGGAATTCCCTCTAAGTCATGCTTTATTATCCTTTAAGAACAAGGGTATGGATAGTCCTACTCTAGGCTAGGTACGGATAATGTGGCTAACAACAAAAATAGGCTAAATAAGGCTCAAAGGGGTTAATCCTACAAAAAACAAATGCATGGGTTGAAGGCTTTTTGGCTCTGGTGATAACTACTAAACACTTCATCTTGTTATATGTTATGCACTCAATTTTAAGTTTTGAATGAAATGGGTATGAGTTCTAATATTTGGATCTATAATGATGACACGCCTTCTAAGTAGCAACCAAGCAAAGAATGATGAGATCATGCAACGACTTTAGAAAACAACAAATTCAAAGATTATTAACTCTCCAAAGAATGTTTAGGCTCAAGTCTCACAGGGTTATAGCGTTAGTTTGAGTTACTTCCTTCAAGCATGTTACAAAAACTGATTTTTTTCTTTCTTTGTGATTATATGTGAATTCGTAAACAACAACGATGACCAAGCATAAACAAAAGAGCATATCAAACTTCCATCCATGTTTGTAACTTTCTTTAACGGTCATGCAATTAAAAACCAAATCCTCATCATTGTGTTGGAAGGTACTCTAAGACACACATACACAAAAACAACTTTTAAAACGACTCTTTTTTTTGGGTTTTTTCAAAACTTTTTCTATTTTTTTCTTGAATTTTCGGATTTTCTGGTAAAGCCACATAAAAACACATCAAAACTTTCTAAAAACACTTAAAAACAATGAAAAACAACCTTTGAAATGCTAGGTGATAAAATCCTACGAATTTGACACAAAAACACTTTGTTTACCCCCCCACACTTAAACCAAACATTGTCCTCAATGTTTCAAACATAGACTCACACAAAAACAAGCAAATAACACAACTAGCAAACATGACAAATATGGTAAAGTAAAAGCAATAAAGAGTAAGGTTTAGAAACGCAAATCTGATTATGATGCCGGAGCTGCCTAGGTCCTCATTATTTGCATGGGTTGCCTCCCAAGAAGCGCTTGCTTTAACGTCTTCCAGCCGGACGATGCTTCCAATCAAGCTTGAATAGGGCCCACGGGTTGGAGATTGACTTCCTCCACGGTCTCCTCCTCAAAAGGTGTGAAATATGGCTTCAAACGATGTCCATTGATTTTGAACTCTTGTTGCGTCTTCAAACTTTGAATTTGAACTGCACCATGCGGAAAAACATTAGTAACAATAAAAGGTCCAATCCATTTAGAACGCAACTTACCTGGAAATAACCGAAGGCGAGAATTGAAAAGTAGCACTTTCTGCCCGATAGAGAACGTCTTGCTCCGAATCATCCTGTCATGGAAGGCCTTCGTTTTCTCCTTGTAAATACGAGAGTTCTCGTAAGCTTCATTCCTAACTTCCTCAAGCTCGTTCAATTGAAGTTTCCTATGAAGACCTGCGGCATCAATGTCCATATTAAAGGTTTTGATGGCCCAATGTGCTTTATGCTCCAATTCAACCGGAAGATGGCATGGTTTCCCATAAATGAGCCGAAATGGGGACATTCCAATTGGTGTTTTGTAGGCCGTGCGATACGCCCATAATGCATCATTCAAGCGCAAGCTCCAATCTTTCCGGTTTGGCCCTACGGTCTTCTCCAAAATCTGCTTGATTTCCCTATTTGACACCTCCGTTTGCCCACTTGTTTGAGGATGATAAGGTGTTGCCACCTTATGCGTGACACCATATTTCTTGAGTAGCGCTTCAATGGTACGATTGCAGAAATGAGAGCCCCCATCACTTATAAGTACCCGCGGCATTCCAAACCTTGCAAAAATGTTAGTCTTAACAAAATCTGCAACCACTTTAGAATCATTAGTACGGGTGGCTCTTGCTTCCACCCATTTCGACACATAATCAACCGCAAGTAGAATATAAACAAAACCATGAGATGAAGGAAAGGGACCCATGAAATCTATGCCCCACACATCAAAAATTTCAACCTTAAAGATGGGACTTTGCGGCATTTGGTCTTTTGGTCCTATATTTCCAGTTCGTTGACAACGATCACATGCAATGCAAAAAGTTCTAGCATCCTTAAAAATAGTAGGCCAATAAAAACCACATTCAAGTACTTTACGTGCAGTCCTTTGAGTGCCAAAGTGACCTCCACATGCATAAGTGTGACAAAAGTTTAAAATAGACTGAATTTCAGAATCATGCACACACCTACGAATGATTTGATCAGAGCAATATTTCCATAAATAAGGATCATCCCACACATAATTTCGTGCATCATACTTAAGTTTATCACGTTGGTTTTTATTGAACTCACTTGGAATGACTTTAGATGCTAAATAATTAACTAAATCCGCATACCATGGCATACTAACCTCAATGGACATCAATTGCTCGTCCGGGAATGTCTCTGGGATCGGCACAACCTCCTCTTCATGCACCAAACGGCTCAGGTGATCAGCCACAACGTTCTCACTTCCTTTCTTGTCTCGGATTTCAATATCGAACTCTTGGAGGAGAAGCATCCATCGAATAAGCCTTGGTTTAGCCTCCTTCTTCGTGAGCAAGTACTTCAACGCTGCATGATCAGTGTAAATTATTACTTTAGTGCCAAGTAAATAAGAACGAAACTTATCTAAAGCAAAAACAACGGCAAGAAGTTCTTTTTCCGTTGTGGAATAGTTCAATTGAGCATCGTTCAAGGTCCGAGAGGCATAATATATGACGTGTGGCTGTTTGTCCTTCCTTTGTCCCAAAACAGCGCCTAGAGCATAATCGGACGCATCGCACATAAGCTCGAAGGGAATGCTCCAATCTGGTGGCCGAATGATGGGGGCCAAAGTTAGCATCTCTTTGAGGTGTTTGAACGCCTTTTCACACTCCTCGTTGAATTCGAAGGACACATCCTTTTGGAGAAGTCGGCATAGGGGTGTGGAAATCTTTGAAAAGTCCTTGATGAATCGCCTATAAAATCCTGCGTGGCCAAGAAAAGAACGTACCTCTCTAACCGAAGTTGGAGAGGGTAAGTAGCGTACAAGATCTATTTTCGATTTATCAACTTCAATTCCCCTTTCAGAAACGATGTGCCCTAAAACGATGCCTTGTTTTACCATAAAGTGACACTTTTCCCAATTTAAAACAAGGTTCGTTTCCACGCATCGTTTTAAGATTAATGTGAGATTTTCCAAGCAACCATCAAACGAATCGCCAAAGACACTAAAATCATCCATGAATACCTCAATAATCTTCTCAATGAAATCGGAAAAGATACTTACCATGCATCTTTGGAACGTGGCCGGTGCATTGCATAATCCGAATGGCATGCGCCGGTACGCAAAAGTACCAAATGGGCACGTGAAGGTGGTCTTTTCTTGGTCGTCCGGAGCTATGACAATTTGATTGTATCCCGAATAACCGTCAAGAAAACAATAAAAAGAATGACCGGCTAACCTTTCTAACATTTGATCGATGAATGGTAGTGGAAAATGATCCTTCCTTGTGGTGTTGTTGAGCTTCCTATAGTCAATGCACACTCTCCAACCTGTTTGAATACGGGTTGGTACAAGCTCATCCTCGGCATTCTTCACCACAGTAACTCCGGACTTCTTCGGGACAACTTG
This sequence comes from Malus sylvestris, assembly GCF_916048215.2. Taxonomy (NCBI): domain Eukaryota; kingdom Viridiplantae; phylum Streptophyta; class Magnoliopsida; order Rosales; family Rosaceae; genus Malus; species Malus sylvestris. The sequence continues at coordinate 17,349,730 of NC_062267.1, forward strand.
AACCGGTGAGACCCAACGGCTATCCGAAATTGGATAAATCACTCCACAATCGAGAAGCTTTATAATCTCCTTTTTCACGACTTCCATCATCGGAGGGTTGAGCCGGCGTTGAGCCTCTCGAGTTGGTTTAGCCCCCTCCTCTAGAAATATGCGATGCATGCATGTTGTAGGGCTAATTCCCTTAATATCGGCCAATGTCCATCCAATGGCTGTTTTGTGCTCTTTCAACACCCGAATCAACTTTTCTTCCTCTAATGCCGTGAGTGATGAAGAGACAATGACGGGCAACGTCTCTTCATCTCCCAAGAATACATACTTTAAATGATCCGGCAACGGTTTAAGCTCAAGAACGGGGGCCTGAATCACAGAAGGTAGCAACGTATTAGTGGAAACGGGAATTGGAATTGGGTTAGAAGGCTTACCACGATGTTGGGGCAATGATTCCAAGGCAGCCACAAGCTCGGCATGCTCCTCCTTAGGTACGGCCAGATTGGGCTTCATGCCAAGTCCTTGTGCAATCGTTGTTTCAAGGGGATCGTCTTCCAACATATCAAGATAATCCTGCGCCAATTCATCCAATATATCAATAGAAAAACAAGAATGATCATCTATAGGAAATTTCATAGCTTCAGAAATGTTAAAGTTAATAATCTCCCCATCAAATTCCATTGTCAACGTCCCTTTGAACACATCGATCTTGGTGCGTGCTGTTTTCATGAAAGGCCTCCCAAGTAGAATCGGCAATGGGGTGACATTTGGTGAGTCCTCCATCTCTAAGACATAGAAATCCGCTGGAAATATCAAGTTATCCACCTGCACCAACACATCTTCCAAAACTCCTTTCGGATATGCATTAGAACGATCGGCTAATTGAATTATAACACCATCGTTTTTCAGTTCTCCTAAGTTCATGGATGCATAAATTGAGTATGGCATGACGTTAATTGAAGCTCCTAGATCTAACATAGCATGTTCAAATTTAGTATTGCCTATAACACATGGAATTGTAAAACTACCTGGATCTTTGCATTTAGGAGGTAGTTTTCTTTGCAAAACAGCGGAAACATTCTCACTTACCTGGACCACTTCTTTGTTCGAAATTCTCCTTCTTGTTGTGCATAGTTCCTTCAAAAACTTGGCGTACCTAGGTACTTGCTTAATTGCGTCAAGAAGAGGTATATTGACTTGCACTTTCCGAAACGTCTCCAAAATGTCTTTCTCGTTCTCCTCCTTCTTGGATTGCTTTAACCTGCCAGGAAAAGGCACGTTTAGTGGAATAGAACTAGGAGAAGTTGGAATTGAACTTACCTTGGCCGAATTATATGGATTGGAAGTGCAAGATGGCTGCGGCAAAGGTGGTTCCCTCCTTGCCGTGGGTGTTGCTTGTGTGTTCTCTTCAAACTGCAACTTTTCATCCTCTTCATGACTTGTTTTGGATGCTTGGGGTTCAGTTCCAACTTGTTTGCCACTTCTCAATGTAATTGCTTTGGCGGTTTCGAATCCCCCTTTTGGATTTGCAACGGTTGAACTAGGGAGTCTTCCTTGGTCTCGAAACTGTCCCATAAACTCGGCAATTTGCCCCACTTGCTTCTCCAACTCGTCCACCTTCTTGTCCCTAGTCTGCATGCCCTGCGCCATAGAAGTTAGTAAATTAAAAATTTGATCATTATCAATAGAAGAACCTGATTTTTGGGCGGGTTGTGCTTGGGTTTGATTTGGTGCAAACGGCTTTTGATAGAAACCCGGGGGTTGTTGCCTAAACGTGCTTTGTTGTTGGCCTTGTTGGGGTTCTCGCCATTTGAAATTCGGATGATCACGCCAACCGGGATTGTAGGTGTTAGAAAAGGGATCATTCCTTTGTTGGTATTGTTGCCCAAAGCCCACGGCATTGAGGGTCTCCCACCCTCCATTCTCAATCAATTGTGGGCACTTGTCCGTAGGATGTCCTTGCATGGAACATACGCCACATACACTTACATTTTGAACTTTTGGCCCTTCCACAACCTGAGAAAGCAAGGTAGTAAGGTTAGCCATTTGATTTTGAAGTTCGGTGATGGCACTTACCTCATTCACTTGGTGTTGCCGTGGGGTGCCTCTTTGTCCAACACCTTCGTATTGTTGAGCGTTCAACGCTCGATTAGCAATCAAAGTCTTTGCTGCCGTGGGGGTCTTGTCCACCAAGGCTCCTCCCGCCGAAGCATCTAGCATTTGTCGTTCGATTGGTAGAAGTCCCTCATAGAAGTATTGTAGAAGAAGCTCCTCCTTCATTTGATGCTGTGGACAAGAAGCAACAAGAGATTTAAAACGTTCATAATATGTAGGAAAAGACTCACCTTCTTCTTGTTGAATTCCACTTATCCTTTTTCGTAGGAGGATGACTCGAGAAGTTGGGAAAAACTTCTCCAAGAAAGCTCGCTTCATGCTCTCCCAAGATGTGACCGTTCCGGGAGCTAATTCATATAACCAATCTTTCGCCTTATCCATAAGAGAAAAGGGAAAGGCCTTCATCTTCAATATACTCCCGTCGACATTGATTGGAGTCATGCTTGAACACACCACCTCGAATTCTTTCAAGTGCTTGTTAGGATCCTCCATGGACAACCCATGGTACTTCGGAATATGGTGGAGCAAACTCGACTTTAACTCGAATTCCTCGGTCTTTCCTTGGGCAGCCGCCGAATATTGAATACATAGAGGTGCGGCATTGTCCAATCCCGAAGCCGAAAGCTCCTTGATTGTACGATTGTCTTGTGCCATGACTGTCTCAACTTCACCTACTTGAGCCGTGGGTTCCTCTTCCTCAATCTCAACTTCGCCTTCCGAATTTGAACTTGATTCACTAGGTTCTGGATTCTTCCTCTTTCGTCTCAACTCTCGTTCAAAATCGTCGTCAAAGTCCAAGATGTGTTCACGAACCGGATGAGAGCTCCGAGTCATAAACTAGTACCTAAAAACAAGAAACAAAAACAAAGTAAAAATCTGGACTCAATTAAAACAAATTGAAATAAAACAATCCAAGGGATTAGCAACTTTGCTAATCCCCGGCAACGGCGCCAAAATTTGATGTGAAAATTATGTTGACACTCAAATTAACCCTCTTTTTATCAATTGTAGCAAAGTATGTAAGTAGGGATCGTTCTAAACCGGGGATTAGGAGGGATTGCAAAATCACTTGAAAACAGACTCAAATACGTAAAAACAAGTTTAAAACACTAAACTAAACTCAAAGAATGCAAAACTAAACTTTAAAACACCAAAACAAACCAAAAGACTCAAAACAGCCCAAAAACACTCAAAACTGCCTTAAAACCACAATCTGGGCAGTTTTGAACACTAGACTCAATCTTGGACGAAAATTGGTTTTATCTTGACCTAAGACACTTAAAAACATAAACTAAAGTGATTTCTAACTACTATGACTCAACTAAGTAAATGGGGATTGATTTTGGACGAATTTAACTTTGAAAACAGAAACTTTAAAAACAAACTTTAATGAAAACGATTTTGATGAAATAGAATGGGGAAAGGCTAGCTAGAGGGTTCCTTCTCCACACATGAAACATATGCATACGACTCGATCTCCAATGACTCTTTCAACAAACCATGAATGACAATGCCCCAAATTAACTAGAATGACCAATTAATTCTCAGATTTCCCTAGATTCATTGAATTGAATGGGATACGCATTACAACCAAATTATTCTTATCAAGGACCCTAACTATGGAATACGCATGATAGAGACACATATCAAAGATCATTAAGTTCAATGGAAATCATAAGCATTGACAAGGCATTCATAACTATGGGATACGCATATTACTCTTGCCTAGGATTTACTTAACACAATCGTGACTAGCGACTTTTACTACTTATGAATATAAGTTAATAACGATTAGGTGAAATTCCCTTATACTCTAGCATCAAATTCATGCATGCAAACTAAGTGTCGACCCTCAATCAACATACATAAACATGTTATCAATCAAATAGATAAGTAAACCACATTCACGATTCATGAAATCATAATTGGAAGAAATCAAGTCATATAAAACATATGATCATGGCTTTGAATTCCCCTCTAACTATAAAGAAATTAGTTCCTCATGTTCGCAAATACACAAAGACAAATAAATTTAAACATTGACATAAAGATAGAAAACACCTAGAAACGCTCCACAATCCAAGCTCCTTGAATGGCATGCACGGCTCCAAGTTGTCTTCCTTCTTCTCCTTGCAAACTCACGGCACAAGAGGTATGAATGGTGAATGGTGTAGTGAAAATCTGGTAGAGGGTGGTGAATGAATAGGTGCGGCAATGGGTTGTATATATAGGCTGAAAATTCACATTCCTAGGTAGCAAAGGACAAGGTTTTAAAGGCCTAAATTGCATAGGATAATAACATCCAATCCTATAAGGAAAACAAGTCAAAAACCCAAAAGGGATTGGGAGATAAGATGCAGCACAAAGAGTGTGAAATGATAAGGCTTCTAGAAACCAAAATCCTAAAGGAAATAAGGTAGAAAATTCGGCACAAAGTTAGGGTTCTAGAAGGATAATACAAGGCAGATTTTTAGGGGTTTCTAGAAAGGTTCTAGGCGCCCTTTTGTGTAGGATAAGGTTAGGTCTTCTAGAAATCCCATTTTAAGCATCCTAATCTAGTTAGAAACCCCCCTAATTGGCTGAAATGTGGATAGTTTAGGATAAGGATAAGATAGGATAGGATGAGGTTTTGGATAAGATACCTTATCTTGAGCTGATTCTTTAGCTTTAATTCTTCTTCTTCATGTAGGAAACCTTGCTTGAGTAGGAAACTTCATACATCTAGGAATCCATCTTCAATTAGGACTCCTATATTGATTAGGAATCCCAATTCATTTAGGAATCCTTCATTCAAGCCATTTCCTTCTTCAACTAAGAAACTTTGTATCTTCAATTCTTCAACTTTGAAACGCCTTCCTAGCTTCACCAATTCCTCAAATTCGTCCATCCCTTGTGCCTCATGTGCATGAACTCCATTTTAGCCCAATTTTGCTCCAAAATGCTCCAAATTGCATCCTTTTGCTCACTTTGTCTCTAAAACCTGAAAACACATGAAAATAGCTTAAAAGACTAACTTAACTAAGAAAACACAACATAAATGCATAAGAACTAACTAACTAAGGCGCATAAATATGCTCCTATCAAATTCCCCCACACTTAGCTTTTGCTTGTCCTCGAGCAAAACAATGAAACAAAACATAACCTAAACCTTCCAACAATCGCCTCAGGGATTCCCAATGGTACATGATACGCCAAAGATTACTACTCTCATAGATTTTAGCCATCTTTACACTTAAGCACATACTTAATCATAGTCATCACTTACTAGCTCACATTTAATCAATTAAAACAATGTTTTGAATGTAGTAACATGCCTTAGAGAATCCCTCAATTTCTTACTAGATATGCACTCATTTTTCACTTAGATTTTCTGACTACACACCCTACACTAGTTATATGTGAGAAGATTGATGTAAATATGAAAACTAATGCTCACATATGTTATGACAATAAAAGCATTTTCTGGAATTATGAATGTATGTATACGATCTCATGAATGGAATGCTACTACTTAGATGCGAGATCCAGGGATATCATATGCTCATACCAATTCCAAACTCCACACATTGAAACACATAACAATCAAGATAGAAGCAAAGGGTTGTAACGGGGCTAAGGTATTGGCTAACAAAGAAAGGTAAGGATAAACAAACATTCTTAAAGAATAATAAGCAAAGTAATGAAATTGATACTTAGACTTCACTTTTGCATGCGAAAATCAATGTTTAAACTCAAGGGGAAGATTCATGCAACACTTAGGGTCTAGTTCAACTTTTTGGACCCTTGCTTCAACAACCAACAACTTAGAGCTCATTTTATGCTCTTTCAACTCCTTTTCATACTCTTCACACTTTTTTCTTTTTTTCTTTCTTTTTTTTCTTTTCTTTTGTTTTTCTTTGTCTAACCCGTGCCCTCCTTACTTCTTTTGGCACACAAACTTTCCCTTCCCCCACACTTAGTTTTCTGCACACATTGATCAAAAGGAATTCCCTCTAAGTCATGCTTTATTATCCTTTAAGAACAAGGGTATGGATAGTCCTACTCTAGGCTAGGTACGGATAATGTGGCTAACAACAAAAATAGGCTAAATAAGGCTCAAAGGGGTTAATCCTACAAAAAACAAATGCATGGGTTGAAGGCTTTTTGGCTCTGGTGATAACTACTAAACACTTCATCTTGTTATATGTTATGCACTCAATTTTAAGTTTTGAATGAAATGGGTATGAGTTCTAATATTTGGATCTATAATGATGACACGCCTTCTAAGTAGCAACCAAGCAAAGAATGATGAGATCATGCAACGACTTTAGAAAACAACAAATTCGTCCATCCCTTGTGCCTCATGTGCATGAACTCCATTTTAGCCCAATTTTGCTCCAAAATGCTCCAAATTGCATCCTTTTGCTCACTTTGTCTCTAAAACCTGAAAACACATGAAAATAGCTTAAAAGACTAACTTAACTAAGAAAACACAACATAAATGCATAAGAACTAACTAACTAAGGCGCATAAATATGCTCCTATCATAGTTACAATCTTATAATCACAAGTAGTGAAGGTCGCTTGAAAACGATCGCGTTGAATGAATTCTTAGCATAAGTTTCATGCAATTCATAGTAACAAATGCTTCGTCAATGCTTATGTTTTTCATAGAACGTAATGATTCGCGCTTGTATCTCTATTATGCAATTCATGTAGGGAACTTGTAGGGAATGTTTTGGGTTGTCGTATGCAATCATCCAACCTAATAACTTGTGGAAAAACTGAGGGTTAATTAGTGCAATTCACGGTTAATTTGGGGCGTTGAGTATTCATAATTTATTGGAAGAACAACTGAAAATCGTTTTGTGTGCAAGTGTGACATGTGTGGAGAAGAACCTCCTAACTAGCCTTTTATCCATCCTTTTCATCCAAAAACGTTTTACAATCTGTTTAGTTTTAAGTCTCTGTTTTGTTTTCAATTTTCGTCCAAAACAAATCCCCCTTTATTTTGAAGTCTTAGATTAGTTAGAAAGTGTTTTGATTTGTGTTTCTAAGTGTTTTGATTCAAGTTTTCACCCAATTTCGTCCAAGTTCTTGTTAGGTTCTCAAAACTGCCCAGAAAGTGGTTTTTAGGCAGTTTTGAGTCATTAGGTTGCTGTTTTGAGTTTTAGGTTTGTTTAAGTGTTTTAACCTTTAGTTTTGCATTCTTTGAGTCTAGTTTAGTGTTTTAAACTTTGTTTTTGAGTTTTTAAGTCAGTTTCCAAGTGTTTAGCAATCCCTCCTAATCCCCGGTCTAGAACGATCCCTACTTACATACTTTACTACATTTGTCAAAAGAGGGTTTAATTTGTGTGCTTAATATATTTCGCATCAAACACTCAAAACTGCCTTAAACCCACTTTCTGGGAAGTTTTGAACTCTAAACAAGATTTTGACGAAAATAGGTTTTAACTTGACTCAAAACACTTAAAAACACAAACTAACACACTTTCTAACTAATTTGACACTTGAAAACAAAGGGGGATTTGGTTTTTACGAAATTGAAAACAAAATATAAACTTGTAAATCAAAACAGATTTTAAAACGAATTTGGTTTAAATGAATGGATGGAAAGCTAGCTAAGGGGTTCATCTCCACACATGTTATACTTGCATTCAAAACGATTTCCAATTGCTTTTCAATAACCCATGAATTCTTAACGCCCCAAGTTAATTAGGTCCGCTTAAATTAACCTTCATATTTTCCTAACGTTATTGAATTGGATGATTGCATACGACAACCCAAAGCATTCCCCATAAGTCCCCTACATGATTGCATAATAGAGATACAAGCAAGAATCATTAAGTTCTATGAAAACCATAAGCATTGATGAAGCACTTGTTACTATGATTGCATGAAACTTATGCCAAGAATTTACTTAACGCGATTGAGATCATCAACCTTTACTACTTGTGAATATGAGTCCATAACGATTAGGTGAAATTTCCTTATATCCTAGCATTCAACTTATGCATGATAATTAAGCGTGCACTCTCAACCAACACACACAAATCAATGTAATTCACATAGATAAGTAAATTGAATTCACAACTTATGAAACGCAATTAGAAGTAATCAAATCATATCGCAAGCATAAACATGTATTTCGAATCCCCCCTAGCCAAGGGGGGGTTTAGTTCCTCATACACACAAAACAAAGAGAATTGAATTTAAACATTGAAATCAAAGGAAAAGAAACACCTAGAAATTCCAGCGACGCGAACTTGAATTGCATGAACTTCCAAGCTTCCTTCTCCTCCTCCTTGGTGCGGCAAAGGGTCTAGGGACAGGTTTAGGGCCTTAGGTGTATGGATAAATGGTTATGGAAGGATGTAGTAGTGTTTAGGGGAAGGGGAAGGTGCGGCAAGAACTTAAAAACTAGGGAGAAGGGTGTTTGGTGGCTGCGGCAAAGGTGTGGAGAGGTTTGGGCGAATTTCTGATTTTGTGGAGTGATTTATGAATGTGAGAGGTGGTGAATTCGGCCAAGGGGGTTTATGAGTATTTATAGGCACTTAAAACCCTAGGTAAATCAGATATGGACTTGAATAACCCAAATCCACAAGGAATTAGGCTTAGAAATCAGAATCCACAAGGGAAAAGGTCCACCAAGGTGCGGCTGGATAGGAAGAGGAAGGATAAGGCTTCTAGATAGCCTTGCAAGGCAAGGAACTAGGGGTTTCTAGAAGCTAGGAACTCACGGCAAGGAGGGCCACACTCTAGAAACTTCTCATTTGTGTCCTACAACACTTAGGAGTCCTTCTAGCATTAGGAAAACATGTCTCAATCCTCCCTTGACTTGGAATTCTTCTCCTTCTTCATCTTGGAAACCTTTCCTTCTTGGACTTGGAAATCTTTTCCTTGTAGCTGCAACTTGATGCCATTTGGGGTTTACATTTCCTACTCCAAGTAGGAAACCTTGTTTGAGTAGGAAACTTCATTCGTCTAGGAATCCATCTTCAATTAGGAATCCTTGATTGATTAGGACTCCTTCTCGGACTAGGATTGCTTCTTCAATTAGGCACTTTCCTACTTCAACTAGGAATACTTGCTCAAGTAGGAATCATCATCTTCAAATCTTCATTTTCGTCCAAACCCTTGGCTCCAAATATGTGATATCCAATCCAAGCTCCATTTTGCTCCAAAAGGCTCCAAATTGCTTCTTTTTATGTAATATGCCTTTAAAACCTGAAAACACAAGAAATTAGCTTAAAAGACTACTTTACTAAGGAAAAACACTATAAATGCACAAGAACAAGCTAAACTAAGACGCATAAATATGCTCCTATCACCTACCTTCTTCCTTCTTGCTGTGGCACACAAGTGGGTGAGTGTATGGATTGTGTTTAGGGTCAGAAGTTATGGAGATTGGTGAAGGATGGTCACGGCAAAGGGAGGTTGGATGGTTTCTACGTGAATGGGCGTGAATGAATCCTCCATGTGGCTGAAACAAGGAAGTTTATTTAAAGGGATTCAGGAAATAAAACCCTAGGTTAATTAGGTAAACAAAAATTAAGTCTAAAGCTTCTAGAACTAGGAAATCAAATCAGAAATTTAAAGGAAATAGGCTAAAAGGTGCGGCAAGGTGTTAAAATAGATTAGGAAAGTGTTTAAATGCAAGGAATCAGGAAACAACCCTCTCCCTTGCACGGCAAGGAAGAGGAATGGGCAAGGTGTGTGCGGCAAGGACTTTAGGAAGGTCTAAGTGTCCTAAAACTGATGGGAGAAGGGCTTCCTTGCACAGCAAGGGGATGGAAGATTGGGAAAGGTGCGGCAAAGGTCCCTATCCTCAAGTGCATATGAAGTCTTCAAAGTGGCTGGAACATAAGTGATGCGAAATATATTAAGCACACAAATTAAACCCTCTTTTGTCAAATTGTAGTAGAGATGTAAGTAGGGATCGTTCTAGACCGGGGATTAGGAGGGATTGCTAAACACTTGGAAACTGACTTAAAAACTCAAAAACAAAGTTTAAAACACTAAACTAGACTCAAAGAATGCAAAACTAAAGGTTAAAACGCTTAAACAAACCTAAAACTCAAAACAGCAACTAGAAGGCTCAAAACTGCCTAAAAACCACTTTCTGGGCAGTTTTGAGCACCTACACTAATTTGGACGAAATTTGATGAAAACTTGAATCAAAATACTTAGAAACACAAATCAAAATACTTTCTAACTAATCTAAGACTTCAAATGAGAGGGGGATTTGTTTTGGACGAAAATTTAACACAAAACAGAAACTTTAATTAGCACAGATTGTAAAAACGATTTTGGTGAAATAGATGGATAAAAGGCTAGTTAGGAGGTTCTTCTCCACACATGTCACACTTGCAAACAAAACGATTTTCAGTTGTTCTTCCAATAAATTATAAATACTCAACGCCCCAGATTAACCGTGAATTGCACTAATTAACCCTCAGTTTTTCCACAAGTTATTAAGTTGGATGATTGCATACGACAACCCAAAACATTCCCTACAAGTTCCCTACATGAATTGCATAATAGAGATACAAGCAAGAATCATTACGTTCTATGAAAAACATAAGCATTGACGAAGCATTTGTTACTATGAATTGCATGAAACTTATGCTAAGAATTCATTCAACGCGATCGTTTTCAAGCGATCTTCACTACTTGTGATTATAAGATTGTAACTATTAGGTGAAACTCCCTCATAATCTAGCATCATATTCATGCATGAAAACTAAGCGTGCACTCTCAATCAACATACATAAATAAGTATCAATCAAATAGATGAACGAATTGAATCCACAACTTATGAAATAACAACTGAATGTAATCGAATCAAATTGCAAGCATGTACATGGTTTCGAATTACCCCCCAACTAAGGGCGTTTAGTTCCTCATACTCACAACACAAAGTTTATTGAATTGAAACATTGAAACATAAGAAAGATCACACCTAAAATTTCCAGCAATCTAAATTGCACAGCAGGAACATCTAAGAACCTTCCTCCTCTTCCCTGGTTGCGGCACAGGGGTTTGTGATGGTTTTTGGGGGTTATGGATGGTGTAGAATGGTGGAAAGGTGTGTAGGATAGGTGTATGGGACGGCTAGGGTGGTTTTGGGTCAGAAAATATGGTGAATGATGAAGGATAGGTGCTGTTGAAGATGGGGAATGGTTTCTGGCGTGAAGGATTAATTTCTGGATTATGGAGAGGGTTGTGATTCGGCCAAGGGAGGTAAAACATATATATATAGGCAGCCAAACCCTAAAGAAATCAGATTAGACAAATGGGCTAGGGTTTAGGTGCGGCTAGGGTTAGGAAATCCACCAAAAACTAGGGTTTCTAGAACATTAGGTGCGGCATGGGCTTAGGGTAAGTAATCAGATTTTTTTCATGTGAACAAGGCCTAGGTGCGGCTGATTAAGTGGGCTAGGGTTAGGGTTAGGTGCGGCATAGGTCCAAGAGGCAAAGATGGGTCATCCAAAAGCCCAAAGCCGAGAATAGAAACTCTCGAAATTGGAAACCTCCAAAAATAGAAACTTCCAACTTTAGAAACTTTGGTTGCCAATTCCGATTTAGGAAAGATCAACCCAAAATGGAAACTTTTAGGCTTAGCTTTCCTACTTCAAGTAGGAAACCTCAAATCTCGGACTCTTCAATTTCAACCCAACCTCGTGTTCCAAGCATGTCCTTTTCATTCCAAGCTCACTTTTTGCTCCAAAAGCTCCAAATTGCATCATTTCATGTAATATGTCCTTTAAACCTGAAAACACATGAAAGTAGCTTAAAAGACTACTTTAACGAAGAAAACATAACAAAGATGCATAAGAACTAGCTAACTAAGGCGCATAAATATGCTCCTATCAATAAGGACTTTTAGAATTAGGAAAGATCAAACCAAAATAGGAAACCTTGGCTTAACTTTCCTACTTAGAGTAGGAATCCTTGTGGGAGTAGGAATCCTCATGTGAGTAGGAATCCATCTTCAATTAGGAATCCTTCGTTGATTAGAAATCGTTACTTCTTTAAATCTTCAATCACGTCCATTCCTTTTGCTCCAAAAGGCTCCAAAATGCTTCAAAATGCATCCTCTTGCATACTTTGGCCATAGAATCTGAAAACACACAAAAGTGACTTTAAACACTAAAATAACTAAGGAAACACAGCGTAAATGCACGAGAACAAGCCAATTAAGTCGCATAAATATGCTCCTATCAATAAACTCGCTGCGAGTAGTTGAGCAAAGCAGTTTAAGTAGTGCAAAATATAATCAGGCCATGAGGCAAGAGTTAGAGGATTTAAAGGAAGCTCGGCTTCATGCTTATAATTTATTGGTAGCACAGAAAAAGATCGCCGAACGAGCTTATAATCGACGGGTCCGACAAAAGGCGATTGGTGAAGTTAGTTTGGCAAACCATATTACCAGCAGAAATTAAAGAACCTAAATTTGGAAAATGGTCATCGAAATGGGAAGGACCGTTCATCATCTACAAAGTTCTCGGCAAGAGGGCATACCATCTTAAAGACCGAACCGATCTAATTCATAAACTACCAATCAATGGGAAATTTTTAAAGAAATATTGTCCAATCACTTGGGAGATACATGAATAAAAAGTTCATTTCATTAACTTTTCAAAAGGGCATACAAGTGAAGTTACAAAGAATTCCAACAGTTGATCACAAAAACCAAAATCCTAAGGAGATGAAGGAAGGAAGGCTTCTAGGGTTTGATAGGAGCATATTTATGCGACTTAGTTAGCTTGTTCTTGTGCATTTAGGTTGTTATTTCTTAGTTAAATTAGTATTTCAAGCCATTTCGTGTATTTGTAGGTCCAAAGGGTTAAAGAGGCAAAGAAGTGCATTTTGGAGCTTTTTGGAGCAGTTTTGAGCATGTAATGGATAACTTATGAATGGAGCAAGGGAGATGGATGAATTTGAAGATCAAAGGAGGCTTGGATTGAATAATGAGATGAAAGAAATGAAGAAATGAAAATGGAGAACAAAGAGTTCAGAATTGGAAGCCAAAGTGTCTAAAGTTGGAAGTTTCTATTCTTGACTTGGAAGTTTCCTCCTCACCTATGTTCTAGCCACAAAAGGGTTCCAAAATATGTTAGAACCTTTAATTACATGTTTTGGAAGTCCAAAACTTGCCCTAAAGTCGAAGCCGCACCACCCTAGGTCTTTTCCTTTTCTTGCCGCACAAAGGATCCTCTCCTTGCCTATTTTCTGACCTAAAACCATATTCCCTTTTCTTCAAACAAGAAGCCACACCTTCCTTCCCTTTTCTCTCTTAAATTCTGACCTTAAATACCTTTCCTATATTGTGCCGCATCTTTGTTACCTATTTCTCTATAATTTCTAATTCTTTCTTACCTATTCAATTGTGGGACAAATTAGTTAAGTATTTAAAACCCTTTTATGAACCCTAGCCGAGGGGGAGAACATTTTTATACCATCCTTAGCCGCATCATTCAACCATCCATCATTCTATACACTTAGCCGCACCCATACACAAGCAGAAACCATACACAAACATCCTTGTCGTAGCCCATCCACCCTAGACCACCTTCCTGACCCCTAAACACATCTCATACACTCCATCCACCTTTGTGCCGCAGCAAGAAGAAAGAACGAAGGACTCTTGGATGTTCAAGCTTGATTGTTGGAGCATTCTAGGTGTAATTCGTTCTATATTTACAATGTTTAATTTATTTTCCTTTCGTTTTGCTGTAAACATGAGTGGCTAAACCCCTCTTGGCTAGGAGTGATTACAAAACCATGATTATGTGTGCAATATGAGTTGATAAATTCCAGTTATGAATTCTTGATTCGTGAATGCAATTGGCTTAACTGTTTGATTGATAACTTATTTGTGTTTGTTGGTTGAAGGTCGACACTTAATTGGCATGCATAAATCTGAAGCTAGAATATAAGGGAGTTACACATAATCGTTACAAATTTATATTCATATGTAGTGAAGGTTGATAGTCACGATCGCGTTAAGTTTAATTCTTAGGATGAATGACATGATGTCATAGTTGCAAGTGCTTTGTCAATGCTTATGATTTTCATTTAACGTAATGATCTTTGATTGTATCTTTATTATGATGTCATGTATGGAACTTTTGAAGAATGCTTTGGGTTGTCAAATGATGTTATCCAATCCAATAATACAAGAAAAATCTGAGGGTTAACTAATGATGTCACGGTTAATTTAGGGCATTGTCGTTCATAATTCAATGAATAAGTAACTGGAAATTGATTCGTTTGAATACATGTCATGTGTGGAGAAAGAAACTCTAGCTAGCCTATCATCCATCTAATTCAACCAAATTCGTCCAAAATCTGTCTTAAGTTTTAGTTTCTTGTGTCAAAGTGTTTAAAATCTGTTTTGTTTGTGTTTTTGAGTGTTTTGAGTCAAGCCAAAACCCTAAATTAGTCCAAAGTTGTGTTTTGATAGGAGCATATTTATGCGACTTAGTTGGCTTGTTCTTAAGCATTTATGTTGTTTTTCTTTAGTTATTTTAGTGTTTAAAGTCATTTTCGTGCAATTTCAGGTTTAGAGACGAAGTATGCAAAGAAGTGCAAAATGGAGCATTTTAGAGCAAAATTGAGCTAGAATGGAGTGTATGCTAATGGAGCACAAGGAATGGACGAGTTTGAAGGTCAAAGAAGCTTAAGCAATGAAGAAATGAAAGTGAAGAACAAAGAATTCAGATTTGGAAACCAAAGTTTCTAAAGTTGGAAGTTTCTATTCTTGGAGGTTTCCATTTTCGAGAGTTTCTATTCTTGGTTTTGGGCTTTTAGATGACCTAAACCCTAATTCCTTGTGGACCCTAACCCTAGCCGCACCTAGGCCTCTAGAATATCTGATTTCCTTGCCTTGCAAGGCATTCTAGAAGGCCCATCTCTAAACCCTAACCCTAGCCGCACCTTAGGCCTTATTCCCACTAAAAATCTGATTGTTTTAACCTAATTTCTGGTGGATTTGGGCTTCTAGAAACCCTAATCTGATTGCTAGGGTTTTGAAGTGCCTATATATACTCATTAAACCCTTTTGGCCGGAGAGATCACCTCTCATACACAATCATTCACGCCAGAAATCTGCCCTTGCATTCTGCCGCACCTTCCCATCACCAAAATCCCAAAATTCTGCCCAAAAATCATCCCTAGCCGTACCCCCATCAACCCTAAACCTTTCCCTACCATTCCCCATCCATTCTACACCCTAAATACCACCCAAAACCTGTTCTAAACTTCTCTGCCGCAGCAAGGAGGAAAGGGAAATCATTGATGATCTTGCTGCCAAGTTGGAGCCTTCTAGGTGTTTTCTTTCTTTGGGTTTTAATTTCTGAATTTATGTATCTTTGCTTTGCGAGTATGAGGAACTAAACCCCCCTTGGCTAGGGGGGGGATTCGAAACCATGTTTATGCTTGCTATATGATTTGATTACTTCTAATTGCGTTTCATAAGTTGTGATTTCAATTTGCATATCTATGTGAATTAAAACTTATTCTTGTATGTTGATTGAGGGTCGACACTTAGTTTGCATGCATGAATTTGATGCTAGGATAAAAGGGAATTTCACCTAATCGTTATGAACTTATATTCACAAGTAGTAAAGGTTGTTGATCACAATCGTGTTAAGTAAATTCTTGGCATAAGTTTCATGCAATTCATAGTAACAAGTGCTTCGTCAATGCTTATGGTTTTCATAGAACTTAATGATTCTTGCTTGTATCTCTATTATGCAATCATGTAGGGGACTTGTGGGGAATGTGATGTGAAATATATAAGCACTCAAATTAAACCCTCTTTTTATCAATTGTAGCAATGTATGTAAGTAGGGATCGTTCTAGACCGGGGATTAGGAGGGATTGCAAAATCACTTGGAATTGACTCAAATACGTAAAAACAAGTTTAAAAATACTAAACTAGACTCAAAGAATGCAAAACTAAACCTTAAAACACCAAAACAAACCAAAAGACTCAAAACAGCCCCAAAACACTCAAAACTGCCTTAAAAACACAATCTGGGCAGTTTTGGACACTAAGCACCAAATTGGACGAATTTGGGTTTTAACTTGAATCAAAACACTTAAAAACACAAAGTAAAACACTTACTAACTAATTTGACACTTTAAAACAAAGGGGGATTGGTTTTGGACGAATTTAAAAACAAAACAAACTTTGTAAATTAGAACAGATTGTAAAAACGAAATTGATTTAAATGGGTGGATGGAAGGCTAGCTAAGGGGTTCATCTCCACACATATTATACTTGCACATAAAACGATTTCCAATTGCTTTTCAATAAACCATGAACTCTCAACGCCCCAAGTTAATTAGGTCCGCTTAAATTAACCTTCAGATTTTCCTAACGTTATTGAATTGGATGATTGCATACGACAACCCAAAACATTCCCCACAAGTCCCCTACATGATTGCATAATAGAGATACAAGCAAGAATCATTAAGTTCTATGAAAACCATAAGCATTGACGAAGCACTTGTTACTATGAGGTGCATGAAACTTATGCCAAGAATTTACTTAACGCGATTGAGATCATCAACCTTTACTACTTGTGAATATAAGTCCATAACGATTAGGTGAAATTTCCTTATATCCTAGCATTCAATTTATGCATGATAATTAAGCGTGCACTCTCAACCAACACACACAAATCAATGTAATTTACGTAGATAAGTAAATTGAATTCACAACTTATGAAACGCAATTAGACGTAATCAAATCATAACGCAAGCATAAACATGTATTTCGAATCCCCCCCTAGCCAAGGGGGGGTTTAGTTCCTCATACGCACAAAACAAAGAGTAATAAGTTTAAACATTGAAATTAAAGGAAAGGAAACACCTAGAAATTCCAACGGCGTGAACTTGAATTGCATGAACTTCCAAGCTTCTTTCTCCTCCTCCTTGGTGCGGCAAAGGACTTTGGACAGGTTCTTTGGGGTTATGGATGGTGGAGAAGGGTTATGGATGGATGTAGTAGTGTTTAGGGGAAGGGGATGGTGCGGCAAAGGTGTGGAGAAGTATTTGGACGAATTTGTAGAGTGAATGAATTTGTATGAGAGGTCGTTTCTTAAAGGGTGCAGCAATGAGTTGTATATATAGGCAGAAAATCCCTCTCCTAGGTAGCAAAGGACAAGGTTTAAAAGACCTAAACTGCATAGGATAATAACATACAATCCTACTAGGAAAACAAGTCAAAAACCCAAAAGGAATGGGAGATAAGGTGCAGCACAAAGAGTGTGAAATGATAAGGCTTCTAGAAACCAAAATCCCAAGGGAAATAGGGTAGAAAATTCGGCACAAAGGCTAGGGTTCTAGAAGATAATGCAAGGCAGATTTTTAGGGGCTTCTAGAAAGCTTCTAGGCGCCATTTATGTAGGATAAGATTAGGTCTTCTAGAAATCCCATTTTAAGCATCTTAATCTAGTTAGAAACCCTCCTAAGTGGCTGGAATGTGGATAGTTTAGGATTAGGATAAGGTTGGTTTGGATAAGATAAGCTAAGATAAGGTTATGGATGAGGTTTTGGATAAGGTTCCTTATCTTGAGCTGATTTTTGACTTTAACTCTTCTTCTTCACATAGGAACCCTTGCTTGAGTAGGAAACTTCATTCGTCTAGGAATCCATCTTCAATTAGGACTCCTACATTGATTAGGAATCCTTCTTCATTTAGGAATCCTTCGTTTAAGCCCTTTCCTACTTCAACTAGGAAACTTTGTATCTTCAATTCTTCAACTTTGAAATGCCTTCCTAGCTTCATCAATCCTTCAAATTCGTCCACCCCTTGTGCTTCGTATGCATGAACTCCATTTTAGCCCACTTTTGCTCCAAAAGGCTCCAAAATGCATCCTTTGTCCTTAGAACCTGAAAACACATAAAACTAGCTTAAAAGACTACTTTACTAAGGAAAAACACTATAAATGCACAAGAACAAGATAAACTAAGGCGCATAAATATGCTCCTATCAGAATGCTTTGGGTTGTCGTATGCAATCATCCAATTCAATAACGTTAGGAAAATCTGAAGGTTAATTTAAGCGGACCTAATTAACTTGGGGCATTGAGAATTCATGGGTTATTGAAAAGCAATTGGAAATCGTTTTGAATGCAAGTATAACATGTGTGGAGATGAACCCCTTAGCTAGCTTTCTATCCATTCAATTCAATCAAATTCGTTTTAAAATCTGTTTTGATTTACAAGTTTATGTTTTGTTTTCAATTTCGTAAAAACCAAATCCCCCTTTGTTTTCAAGTGTCAAATTAGTTAGAGAGTGTGTTAGTTTGTGTTTTTAAGTGTTTTGAGTCAAGTTAAAACCTATTTTCGTCAAAATCTTGTTTAGAGTTCAAAACTGCCCAGAAAGTGGTTTTAAGGCAGTTTTGAGTGTTTTTGTGTTATTTTGAGTCTTTTGGTTTGTTTTGGTGTTTTAAGTTATAGTTTTACATTCTTTGAGTCTAGTTTAGTGTTTTAAACTTTGTTTTTACGTTTTTGAGTCAGTTTTCAAGTGATTTAGCAATCCCTCCTAATCCCCGGCCTAGAACGATCCCTACTTACATACTTACTACAATTGATAAAAAGAGGGTTAATTTGAGTGCTAGTTAATATCATATCATGTTTAGAGTCAGAAACTGCCTAGTTGGTGTTTTTAGGCAGTTTTGAGTGTTTTTAAGTTGTTTTGAGTCTTGTGAACCTGTTTTGAGTCCTTTGAGTCTATTCAAACGTTTTTAACTTTGTTTTTATGTTTTTGAGTTAGTTAGAGGTTTTTAGCAAGCCCCTCATAATCCCTGGTTTAGAACGATCCTTACTTGCATTTATACTACAATTTGACAACAAAAGGGTTTACTTTGAGTGTGCTTAACTTTTATCACATCAGGATTGCCTTCAATTCTAACCACCTTACTTCGCCCATTGTAACCTTAGCTTACCAAGTCCTCTTATCCATCTTCAACTGCTCGATCCGCTTCCTCCCAGATTCATATTCTGTCAAACAAGGTTTGCTTGATTCAAAGTCCTTTGCAAGTTTAGAAGCAACTGCCGACCTTCAAACCCAGAGAACTTAGTGGCCGAGCCCAGTGTTTAAGAGAGCCTCTTAATTCACTTGGCCGATGAAGGCTATCTACATTTGATGGCCACTGAGGCGGCCAAGAAATATAAATAACACCCTTCGGGGCATAAAATTGTCAGTGAAATGAATGATCATGCACCTAGCATTTTAATGTTTACTCTTGGTTTAGAAATCAGAAAGTTATTGAAAGGATGATGAAGGTTCTTATGAAGGTCGAAGTAACCTTATGTGGAGGAATGCCAAGATTCTGGTCTTGTGGGTGAATTGGTGTCTCTGCCGTCGCTTTCGTTTTGACAAGAGGTACTGCTTTATGCCCTGCGTTTGTCTCAGCAGTAGTGATAGGAGCATATTTATGCGACTTAGTTAGCTTGGTTTCTGATAGGAGCATATTTATGCAACTTAGTTAGCTTGTTCTTGTGCATTTATGTTGTTTTTCTTTAGTTATTTTAGTGTTTAAAGTCATTTTAGTGCAATTTCAGGTTTATATGGCTAATATGGCAAAGAAGTGCATTTGGAGCCTTTTTGGAGCAAAATTGGGCTTGGAATGGATGACACATGCTTGGAGTTAAAGGAATGGACAAAATTGAAGATCAAAGGAGGCTAGGAATGAATAATGAATGAAGAAATGAAAATGAAGAACAAAGAGTTCAGAATTGAAAACCAAAGTTTCTAAAGTTGGAAGTTGCTATTCTTGGAGGTTTCCATTCTTGAAAGTTTCTATTCTTGAATTGGAAGTTTCCTAATCCCTTTTCAGCTTTGTTCTAAGCCCATGCCGTACCCTAGGGCCCTAATCCTTTATTTTCTACTAAGTTTAAACCCTAATCCATCTACCCTAGGGTTGTGCCGCACCTAGTGTTCTAAAAGCCTAAAAAATCTACATAAAACCCTAATTCTTTTCTCCCTTGGATGGGCCAAGCCTTTTATCTCCAAAACCCTAACCCTTTCCCATCAGATTTTGTGGAAACCCTAGCCTATAAATAGATGTTTTAAAGCCTAAATTCGGCACCACCTCCCTCCCATTCAGAAATACATCCAGCCGCATCCTCTCCACCATTCTACACCATTCTACATCCCTTTCCACCACCATACATCCTTGCCGCAACCCCCATTCAACCTAAACCTATTTCTGACTCTTTCATACGTCCATAACCATCCATAGACTCTTGTGCCGCAACAAGGTGGGGAAGAAGAAGGCCCTTGGCGTTTCATGCTTGCAGATTGGAGCGTTTTAGGTGTACTTCGTTCTTGTTTTCAATGTTTATTTTGTTATTACTTTCTGATTTTGCTGTAATCATGAGTGGCTAAACCTCTAATTAGTTAGGGGGAAGTTTGAAGCCATGAACATGCTTGAGATATGAATTGATTTCGTCCAACTGTGATTTGTTAAGTTGTGATTGCAATTCAATTATCTATTTCATTCATAACTGATTCTTGTATGTTTATTGAGGATGCATACTTAGTTTTCATATATGAATTAGATGCTAGAATATAAATGAGTTTCACCTAATCGTTACAAGTTTATATTCATTAGTAGTGAAGGCTGCTTATCACAATCGCGTTAATTGAATTCTTGGCAAACGTATCATGCATTCATAGTTACAATTGCCTCGTCAACACTTATGATTTTCATGAAACGTAATGATCTCTTATTGTATCTGATGCGAAATAGATAAGCACACAAATTAAACCCTCTTTTGTCAAATTGTAGTAGAGATGTAAGTAGGGATCGTTCTAGACCGGGGATTAGGAGGGATTGCTAAACACTTGGAAACTGACTTAAAAACTCAAAAACAAAGTTTAAAACACTAAACTAGACTTAAAGAATGCAAAACTAAAGTTTAAAACACGTAAACAACCCTAAAACTCAAAACAGCAACTAGAAGGCTCAAAACTGCCTAAAAACCACTTTCTGGGCAGTTTTGAGCACCTACACTAATTTGGACGAAATTTGATGAAAACTTGAATCAAAATACCTGGAAACACAAATCAAAACATATTCTAACTAATCTAAGACTTCAAAGTAAAAGGGGATTTAGTTTTGGACAGAAATTGAAAACAAAACAGAAACTTTAATTAACACAGATTGTAAAAACGACTTTGGTGAAAGGGATGGATAAAAGGCTAGTTAGGAGGTTCTTCTCCACACATGTCACACTTGCAAACAACACGATTTTCAGTTGTTCTTCCAATAAATTATAAATACTCAACGCCCCAGATTAACCGTGAATTGCACTAATTAACCCTCAGTTTTTCCACAAGTTATTAAGTTGGATGATTGCATACGACAACCCAAAACATTCCCTACAAGTTCCCTACATGAATTGCATAATAGAGATACAAGCAAGAATCATTACGTTCTATGAAAAACATAAGCATTGACGAAGCATTTGTTACAATGAATTGCATGAAACTTATGCTAAGAGTTCATTCAACGCGATCGTTTTCAAGCGATCTTCACTACTTGTGATTATAAGATTGTAACTATTAGGTGAAACTCCCTCATAATCTAGCATCATATTCATGCATGAAAGTTAAGCGTGCACTCTCAATCAACATACATAAATAAGTATCAATCAAATAGATGAACGAATTGAATCCATAACTCAAGAAATAACAACTGAATGTAATCGAATCAAATTGCAAGCATATACATGGTTTCGAATCACCCCCCAACTAAGGGGGTTTAGTTCCTCATACTCACAACACAAAGTTTATTGAATTGAAACATCGAAGACATAAGAAAGATTACACCTAAAATGCCAAAGAAGTCCACTTTGAAATCTGCACAGAAAGCTCCTCTTTCTTCTTCTCCTTGCTGCGGCAGTGAGGGTTTAGGGCTGTTTGGGTAGTTTTGGATGATTTTGAATGAGGAAGAATGGTGGAAAAATGTCTAGGCTGGGTGTAGGGCACGGCTAGGAAGGTTTGGGGTCAGAAAATATGGAGTTGGGTGAAGGTTGGGCTCGGCAAAGGTGAGGGACAGGTTCTGGCGTGAATGGAGTTTTCTGGATGTGTTTTTGGGTTTTTGAAAGGTAGATAGGATAGTATGGTGGTGCGGCAAGGTGTGGGAATGGTTTATGGAGGTGGAGAATGATGTATGGATGTGTGGAATGGTGCTGGAATCGATGGAAGCTGCGGCAAAAGGTGGGAAAGGTTGCTGGAATGGGTGGTGGCTGCGGCAAGGAAGGGATTAGGGTGATGGTGAATTTCTGATTTTTTGTAGAGGGGAAGAGTAATGCGGCTAGGTGTAGAAACTGAATATATATGCACTTAAAAACCCTAACAAATCAGATTAGGGTTTCTAGAAACCCAAATCCACCAGAAAAATAAGTTAAACAATCAGAAATTTGGTGAGAAAAAGGGCCTAGGGTGCGGCAAGGAGTGGGCTAGGGTTTAACATGGCAGATTTTAGATGATTAGGCCCTAGGGTTCGGCATGGGTTGAAGGTCCACAAGGAAATTTGGGTTTAGGTCAACTAAAAGCCCAACGCCAAGAATAGAAACTCTCGAAAATGGAAACCTCCAAGAATAGAAACTTCCAACTTTTAGAAACTTTGGTTGCCAATTCCGATTTAGGAAAGATCGACCCAAAATGGAAACTTTTAGGCTTAGCTTTCCTACTTCAAGTAGGAAACCTCAAATCATCAACTCTTCAATTCCATCCCAACCTTGCGTTCCAAGCATGTCCTTTTCAATTCAAGCTCACTTTTTGCTCCAAAAGCTCCAAATTGCATCATTTCATGTAATACGTCCGCTAAACCTGAAAACACAAGAAAGTAGCTTAAAAGACTACTTTAACGAAGAAAACATAACAAAGATGCATAAGAACTAGCTAACTAAGGCGCATAAATATGCTCCTATCAGTATCTCTATTATGCATTCATGTAGGGGACTTTTAGGGAATGATTTGGGTTGTTGCATGCATTCATCCAATCCAATGAGTAAAGGAAAATCTGAGGGTTAATTTGTGCATCACGGTTAATCTGGGTGTTGAGTATCATAATCTATTGAAAAGCAATTGGAGATCGATTCATGTTCAAGTGTGTCATGTGTGGAGAACGGACCTCTAACTAATCCATCCATCATCTTATTCATCAAATTTCATTTTATAATCTGCCTAACTTTATAACTTGTTTGTTTGTTTCAAATTCGTCCAATTCAAAACCCCCTCTTTTACTTTCTTGTTTCAAAGTGCTCAATTTAGGTTTTGTTTATGTTTTTGAGTGTTTTGGTTCAAACCAAAACACTAAATTCGTCCAAAATTGTGTTAAGGTCAAAATCTGCCCAGATTGTGTTTTTAGGCAGTTTTGAGTGTTTCTAAGCTGTTTTGAGTCTTTTGAACTTGTTTTGAGTCCCTTTAATCTATTCAAACGTTTTTAACTTTGTTTTTATGTTTTTGAGTCAGTTTAGAGGTTTTAGCAAGCCCTTCTAATCCCCGGTTTAGAACGATCCCTACTTGTATTTATACTATGATTTGACAACAAGAGGGTTTAATTTGTGTGCTTAACTTTTATCACACCAAATTTTGGCGCCGTTGCCGGGGATTAGCAACTTTGCTAATCCCTCGTTATTTCTTTTTGTTTATTTTCGTTTGTTTCTGTTTTTAGTTGCTGATTTGTTTTGTTTTCTTGTTTTTAGGTACTAGTGTATGACTCGAAGTTCTCAGCCTATTCGTGAGCACATCTTTGACTTTGACGACGATTTTGAGAGGACTTTGAGAAGGAAGAGGAATCAACAAGCATCTAATCCACCTAACCTTGAACCTGAGTTTGAAGAACGAGTAGTAGAGGAGGAAGAAACCCCCACGGCACAGGTTGTGGAGGAAGAGCCAAACATGGCTGTGGACAATCGAACGATCAAAGAACTTTTTGCCTCGGGTGTGGACAATGCCGCACCTCTATGCATCCAATACCCCGCGGCAGCCCAAGGAAAGATGGAAGAATTCGAATTAAAGTCAAGCTTGTTGCATCACATTCTGAAGTACCATGGACTGTCCATGGAGGATCCGAACAAGCACTTGAAGGAGTTTGAAGTAGTTTGTTTGAGCATGACCCCGGTGAATGTAGATGGCAACATCTTGAAGATGAAGGCTTTTCCATTCTCTTTAATGGACAAAGCTAAAGATTGGTTGGACGAACTAGCACCTGGGACGGTTACATCTTAGGAGAGTATGAAACGAGCGTTCTTGGAAAAGTTTTTCCCAACTTCAAGAGTCATTCTCTTGAGGAAACAGATTAGCGGGATCCAACAAAATCAAGGTGAATCGTTTCCCACTTATTATGAACGTTTTAAAACTCTTGTTGCTTCATGTCCACATCACCAAATGAAAGAGGAGCTGCTCATTCAATACTTCTACGAAGGACTCCTCCCCATTGAACGTCAAATGTTAGATGCCTCGGCGGGTGGTGCATTGGTTGACTGATAGGAGCATATTTATGCGACTTAATTGGCTTGTTCTCGTGCATTTACGTTGTGTTTCCTTAGTTATTTTAGTGTTTAAAGTCACTTTTCGTGTGTTTTCAGATTCTAAGGTCAAAGGATGCAAGAAGATGTAGTTTGGAGCCTTTTGAAGCAAAATTGAGCTTGGAATGGTTATCACATGTTTGGAGCAAAAGGAATGGACGTAATTGAAGATGTGAAGAAGTTAGGATTCTTAATCAACGAAGGATTCCTAATTGAAGATGGATTCCTAATCACATGAGGATTCCTAGAAGAGCAAGGATTCCTACTCCAACAAGGATTCCTACTTGAAGTAGGAAAGTTAAGCCAAGGTTTCCTACTTTGGTTTGATTTTTCCTAAATGTCCCTAAAGTTCCAGCAATTATGAAGACTCCCTAAGCATTCTAGGACACAAAAAAAAACCCTTGAACCCTTATTGACCCCTTGCCGCACTCCCTTGCCCTTCCCTCTTCCTTGCCGTGCAAGGGAGAGTGCTCTTTCCTATTTCCTTGCCTTAAATCACTTTCCTAATCCATTCTAATCCCATGCCGCACCCTTTACCTATTTTCTTTTAGTTTTCTGATTTATTTCCTTAATTCTAGAAGCTTTAAACTTAATTCCTGATTACCTAATTAACCTAGGGTTTGAATTCCTGAAATCCCCTTTAAATAAACATCCTTGTGCAGCCACAAATCATCCATAGACTCACCATTCACGCCAGAAATCACATACCACCTCTAGCCTCACCATTCTATCACCATTCACCCTAATTTCTGCCCAAAAACCACCCTAGCCGACCCTACATCTATCCTAACCTCAATTCCATCCTTCTACATCATCCACAACTCCCCAAATTCAACCCCAATCCCTGTGCCGCAGCAAAGGAGAGGAAGAAGAAGTACTTGAAGATTCTAGCTGTTTAACATCGAATCGTTGGAATATTTAGGTGTTCTCTTTCTTATATTTACAATGTATAAATCTGTTTTCCTTTGTTTTGTGAACATGAGGAACTAAGCCTTTTTAGCTAGGGGGTTATTCGATACCATGATTATGCTTGCAAGATGAATTGATTACGTCTAATTGTTATTTCATGAATTGTGAATGCAATTTGCTTAACTGTTTGATTGATGACTTATTTTGTGTGTTAATTAAGGTGGCCAACTTAGTTTTCATGCAGGAATTTGAAGCTAAAACATAAGGAAGTTTCACCTAATAGTTACAACCTTATGTTTGCAAGTAGTGGAGGTCGCTTATAAACGATCGTGTTAAGTGAATTCTTGGCAAACGTTTCATGATTTTCATAGTAACAATTGCCTCGTCAATGCTTATAGTTTTCATGAAGCTTAATGATCTTTGATTGTATCTTTATTGTGCTTTTCACGTAAGGAACTTTTAGAGAATGTTTTGAGTTGTTGCATGTGCATTCCCATCCAATTCAATATCGTAAGGAAGACTTGAAGGTTAAAAAAGTGCTCTCACAGTTAACCTAGGGCATTGAGATTCATAGTTTATTGAAAGAAGCAATTGGAAATCAATTTGAATGCAAGTGTTTCATGTGTGGAGAAGATCCCCCTAGTTACCCCATATCTCATCAAATCACCTAATTTTGTCTAAGAATCTGTTTTCATTGTTCTTGTCTTAATTTAATTATTTTCGTCCAAAATCAACCCCACCTTATTTCTTTGAGTCATATTAACTAGAACTTAGAATATGTTTTTAGGTGTTTTAGGTCATTAGAAAACCAAAATTCGTCCAAGTTGTGTTAGAGTCCCAAAACTGCCCAGAAAGTGGTTTTTAGGCAGTTTTGAGTGTTTGTTTACTGTTTTGAGTCTTTTGGTTTGTTTTAGTGTTTTAGAGTTTAGTTTTGCATTCTTTGAGTCTAGTTTAGTATTTTAAACTTTGTTTTACAGATTTGAGTCAGTTTAGAGTGTTTTAGCAATCCCTCCTAATCCCCGGTTTAAGAACGATCCCTACTTATCCATACTACAATTGTCAACAAGAGGGTTAATTTGTGTGTTTAGTTATTTTACGCATCATTGACATGACTCCGGTGGCTGCGAAGACTCTAATTGCAAACCGAGCACTCAATGCACAACAATATGAGGGTGTTGGACAAAGAGAAAGCCCACGGCAACAGAGTGTGAATGAGGTAAGTGCTATCTCTGAAATTCAATCACAATTAGCTAATCTTACCTCTCTTGTGTCTCAGGTTGTAATTGGGTCAAAACCACAAGAAAATCAAGTTTGCACCGTGTGCTCCATTCAAGGGCATCCATCCGAGAAGTGCCCTCAATTGGTTGAGAATGGAGGATGGGAAACCCTCAATGCCGTGGGTTTTTAAGGCCACAATCAGCAACATCCCCTACTCCAACACTTACAATCCGGGGTGGAGAGATAATCCGAATTTCAAGTGCAGAGAACCACAACAACCTGCCCAACAAGGGGGATTTCGGACACAACTCCCTGGAATGTATCAAAGGCCATACACACCCACTCAAGTCCAACCACAATCTGCCTAAACCAATTCAGGTACATCCATGGATAATGATCAAATTTTTCAATTACTAACTTCTTTGGTGCAAGGGTGATGCGGAATAGATAAGCACACAAATTAAACCCTCTTTTTGTCAAATTGTAGCAAAGATGTAAGTAGGGATCGTTCTAAACCGGGGATTAGGAGGGATTGCTAAACACGTGGAAACTGACTTAAAACTCAAAAACAAAGTTTAAAAACCCTAACTTAGACTCAAAGAATGCAAAAGTAAAGGTTAAAACACTTAAACGAACCTAAAACTCAAAACAGCAACTAGAAGGCTCAAAACTGCCTAAAAACCACTTTCTGGGCAGTTTTGAGCACCTACACTAATTTGGACGAAATTTGATGAAAACTTGAATCAAAATACTTAGAAACACAAATCAAAACACTTTCTAACTAATCTAAGACTTCAAATTAAAGGGGGATTTGTTTTGGACGAAAATTTAACACAAAACAGAAACTTTAATTAACACAGATTGTAAAAACGATTTTGGTGAAATAGATGGATAAAAGGCTAGTTAGGAGGTTCTTCTCCACACATGTCACACTTGCAAACAAAACGATTTTCAGTTGTTCTTCCGATAAACTATGAATACTCAACGCCCCAAGTTAACCGTGAATTGCACTAATTAACCCTCAGTTTTTCCACAAGTTATTAAGTTGGATGATTGCATACGACAACCCAAAACATTCCCTACAAGTTCCCTACATGAATTGCATAATAGAGATACAAGCAAGAATCATTACGTTCTATGAAAAACATAAGCATTGACGAAGCATTTGTTACTATGAATTGCATGAAACTTATGCTAAGAATTCATTCAACGCGATCGTTTTCAAGCGATCTTCTCTACTTGTGATTATAAGATTGTAACTATTAGGTGAAACTCCCTCATAATCTAGCATCATATTCATGCATGAAAACTAAGCGTGCACTCTCAATCAACATACACAAATAAGTTATCAATCAAATAGATGAACGAATTGAATCCATAACTCATGAAATAACAACTGAATGTAATCGAATCAAATTGCAAGCATGTACATGGTTTCGAATCACCCCCCAACTAAGGGGGTTTAGTTCCTCATACTCACAACACAAAGTTTATTGAATTGAAACATCGAAGACATAAGAAAGATTACACCTAAAATGCCAAAGAAGTCCACTTTGAAATCTGCACAGAAAGCTCCTCTTTCTTCTTCTCCTTGCTGCGGCAGTGAGGGTTTAGGGGCTGTTGGATGTAATTTTTGATGTAGGAAGGGAATTAGGATGGTATGGGGGTGCGGCAAGGTGTGTGGGTGGTGTATGGAGGTGTAGGATGGTGTATAGAGGTGGAGAATGGTGGCTGGAATGGATGAAGGCTGCGGCAAAGTGGGGAATAGGGTTTTGACGAATTTCTGAATATGGAGAGGGAGAGGATGTGCGGCTAGGTGTAAAATACATATATATAGACACCTAAAACCCTAAATAAATCAGATTAGACAACAATGGGCTAGGGTTAGGTGCGGCACTTAAGTGAACATGGGCTAGGGTTTGTAAAATAGGCTTCTAGGATGGAAAGGTGCGGCTTGGGTTTAGGAGGAATGGACTAGGGTTAACATGGCAGATTTTAGATGATTAGGCCCTAGGGTTCGGCATGGGTTGAAGGTCCACAAGGAAATTTGGGTTTAGGTCATCTAAAAGCCCAACGCCAAGAATAGAAACTCTCGAAAATGGAAACCTCCAAAAATAGAAACTTCCAACTTTTAGAAACTTTGGTTGCCAATTCCGATTTAGGAAAGATCGACCCAAAATGGAAACTTTTAGGCATAGCTTTCCTACTTCAAGTAGGAAACCTCAAATCTTCAACTCTTCAATTCCATCCCAACCTTGCGTTCCAAGCATGTCCTTTTCAATTCAAGCTCACTTTTTGCTCCAAAAGCTCCAAATTGCATCATTTCATGTAATACGTCCGCTAAACCTGAAAACACAAGAAAGTAGCTTAAAAGACTACTTTAACGAAGAAAACATAACAAAGATGCATAAGAACTAGCTAACTAAGGCGCATAAATATGCTCCTATCAAATTCCCCCACACTTAGCTTTTGCTAGTCCTCGAGCAAAACAAACAAAAGAAAGGAAACAGAACGAAACCAACTAACCAAAACAAAACCTAAACCTTCCAACGTTTGCCTCAGGGATTTCCAATGCACACGACATGTTAAAGATTGTTATCCCCACAAATGTGAGTCATCTTTACACAAGCACATACTTAATTAAAGCCACCACTTACTAATTCACAAGTAATCAATCAAAACAATGCTTTGAATGTAGTAACATGCCTTAGAGAATTCCCTCAATTCCTTACAAGATATACACTCTATTTTCACTCAGATTTTCTAACTCCACACCCTACACTAGTCATATGTGAGAAGATTGATGTAGAAATGAAAACGAATGCTCACATATATGTATCACAAAGAACGCAATTTCTAGAGTTAAGAAGCATGTTTAGATATGATCTCATGAATGGAATGCTACTACTTAGATGCGAGAACCAGTGACACCATATGCTCATACCAAATTCAAACTCCACAAATTGAAACACATAACATTCAAGATAGAAGTTAAGGGTTGTAATGGGGCTTGGGGTGTTGGTTAACAAGGAAAGGATAAGGAAAACAAACGTTCTTCAAGCAATAGTAAGCAAAGCAATGAAATTGAGACTTAGAATTCACTTAGAGTGCAGAAATTAACTTTAAAACACAAGGGAAAGATTTAAACAACTCCTTAGGGCCGAATTCATTGTTTTGGACCCTTACTTCAACAAACAATACTTTGGAACTCTTTTTCTCAACTTTTCTTCATTTTTTTTTTCTTTTTCCACAATTTTTTTTTCTTTTCTTTTCTTTGCCGTGCCTATGGCACACACTTCCTCATGAAAAACACTTCCCCCACACTTATTTTCTGCCAATATAAATCAAAAGGGAATTCAATTTGAATCATGCTTTACTATGCTTTAAGAACAAGGTATGGATGGTCCTAATCTAGGCTAGGTGAGGAGAACATGGGTTAACAATTAACGAAGGCTAACAAGGCTCAATGGGGTTAAAAACCTACAAAACATAATGACATAGGGGATTCATGGCTTTTTGGCTAGGGTGGTGGTCACTACACAACTTCATCTTGAATATGTGTTATGCACATCAATAACATGCTTTGAATGAAATGGGCATGAGTTCTAGCATTTGGAACTAAATGATGAAACGCCTTCTAAGTAGCACCCAAGCAAAGAATAATGAGATCATGCAACGACTTAGAAAACAAAGAATGCACAGATTTTAACTCTCCAAATAAACGTTTAGGCTCAAGTCTTACAAGGTTGTAGCGTTAGTTTGAGTTTCTTCCTTCAAGCATGTTACAAAAACTAATTTTTTTCTTTTATGATTGCATGTGAATTCATAAGTTATAACCACAACTAAGCATAACAAAGAGTAAATCAAACTTTCATCCATGTTAATCACTCTCTTTAACAGCCATGTAATTACAAACCGAATCCTCATCATTGTGTTGGAAGGTACCCTAAAACACAAACAAACACACAAAAACAACTCTTTTTGGGTTTTTAAAACAAATTTTTCAAATTTTTATGTATTTTTCGGATTTTTACTTCAAAACACACTAAAACACACCAAAACTGCTCAAAAACACTTAAAAACAGCAAGGAACAAGTCTTCAAGTTTAGGGTGATAAAATCCCACGAATTTGCATCTAAAACACTTAGTTACCCCCCCACACTTAAATCAAACATTGTCCTCAATGTTTCAAGCATAAAATCACACTAAACAAAAAGAAACACACAAACAGCAACTAAAACAACTAAATAGGCAGATTCGAAATAAATAACAAAGGGAAGAGTTTAGGAACGCAAATATGGAATTGGAGTGATTCCGTGGTCTTCCTTTGTTGCATTGCATGGGTTGCCTCCCAAGTAGCGCTTTCTTTAACGTCGTACAGCCGGACGAAAAGCCCATTCACTCTCCATTTGTGCCCACGGCACTCAAAGAAATATCCTCCACGGTTTGTTCAACAAAGTTCTCATAATATGGCTTCAAACGGTGTCCGTTCACTTGGAATTCGTGACCTGTTTTGAGACTTTGAATCTGGATGGCACCATAAGAAGATATGTTAGTAATAACAAACGGTCCAATCCACTTAGAACGTAACTTACCGGGAAACAAACGTAAACGGGAATTGAACAATAGCACTTTCTGCCCAATTGAGAATGATTTCCCACGGATCATGTTGTCATGGAAAGCTTTGGTCTTTTGCTTGTAAATTCTTGCATTATCGTACGCCTCAAGCCGTATCTCATCAAGCTCATTCAATTGCAATCTCCTTTGACTTCCTGCTTCCTCGAGGTTCATGTTAAACTTCTTAATGGCCCAAAATGCTTTGTGCTCCAATTCAACAGGAAGATGGCACGCCTTGCCATAGACAAGTTGGAAGGGGGACATCCCAATGGGTGTTTTGTACGCCGTACGATACGCCCAAAGTGCGTCATCAAGTCGTAGACTCCAATCCTTCCTTGTTGGCCCAACGGTCTTCTCTAGGATTTGCTTGATCTCACGGTTAGAAACCTCGGCTTGCCCATTAGTTTGAGGGTGGTAAGGTGTAGAAACCTTATGGGTGACACTGTATTTCCTCAATAACGCTTCAATAGTCCGATTGCAAAAGTGTGACCCTCCGTCACTAATGATCACTCGTGGCATTCCGAACCTTGCAAAAATGTTAGTTCTAATAAAATCTGCAACCACCTTAGAATCATTAGTCCGGGTGGCCTTGGCTTCCACCCACTTTGACACATAATCAACCACAAGCAAAATATATGTAAAACCATACGAAGAAGGAAAAGGACCCATAAAATCAATACCCCAAACATCAAAAATTTCAACATTTAGGATAGAAACCTGCGGCATTTGGTCCCTAGCACTAATACCACCCATTCGTTGGCATTTATCACATGTTAAGCAAAAAGTTTTAGCATCTTTAAAAATACTAGGCCAATAAAATCCACATTGTAACACCTTAAGGGCTGTGCGTTGTGTACCAAAGTGCCCTCCACATGCATATGTGTGACAAAAACTCAAAATTGAATGACATTCAGAATCGTGCACACAACGACGTATAATCTGATCGGGGCAAAATTTCCATAAGTACGGATCATCCCACACATAAAACCGTGCATCATGCCTAAGTTTATCACGTTGG
Organism: Malus sylvestris; assembly: GCF_916048215.2. Taxonomy (NCBI): domain Eukaryota; kingdom Viridiplantae; phylum Streptophyta; class Magnoliopsida; order Rosales; family Rosaceae; genus Malus; species Malus sylvestris. Next base: position 17,382,137 of record NC_062267.1, read on the forward strand.
TGCCTAGTGAACTCACTTGGAATACGTTTTGACACCAAAAAATTAACAATATCGGCATACCAAGGTGCACTAACCTTAATGGACAGCAATTGTTCATCGGGGAATGTCTCCAAAATCGGCACCAACTCCTCATTATGCACCATTCGGCTTAGGTGGTCAGCCACCACGTTCTCACTTCCCTTCTTGTCCCGAATCTCTATGTCGAACTCTTGAAGTAATAATATCCATCGAATTAGCCGTGGCTTGGCCTCCTTTTTGGTGAGCAAGTACTTCAGAGCTGCATGATCAGTGAAAACAATTACTTTAGTTCCAATTAAATATGATCGAAATTTATCTAAAGCAAAGACAACGGCAAGAAGTTCTTTTTCCGTAGTGGAGTAGTTCAATTGTGCATCGTTCAACGTCCGTGAGGCGTAGTAAATGACATGCGGCCTCTTGTCCTTTCTTTGTCCTAAAACAGCTCCTAAAGCATAGTCGGACGCATCACACATGAGCTCGAAAGGTAGACTCCAATCCGGTGGAACAATGATGGGTGCCGTGGTCAACAACTCCTTGAGTTGGTTGAATGATGCCGTGCACTCCTTGGTGAATTCAAACGCCACTTCTTTTTGTAGGAGTCGGCAAAGAGGTTGTGCTATCTTCGAGAAATCTTTAATAAACCTACGATAAAATCCTGCATGGCCAAGAAACGAACGAACCTCTCTAACCGAAGTCGGAGAGGGTAAGTGACGTACAAGATCTATTTTCGACTTATCAACCTCAATACCCTTTTCAGAGATTATATGACCTAAAACGATACCTTGTTTAACCATAAAATGACACTTTTCCCAATTAAGTACAAGGTTAGTTTCAACACAACGTTTTAGGATCACACTTAGATTATGCAAGCAACTATCAAACGAATCACCAAATACGCTAAAATCATCCATAAACACTTCAATTATCTTCTCTACATAATCAGAAAATATACTCATCATGCATCTTTGAAATGTAGCAGGTGCATTACATAAACCAAAAGGCATGTGACGATATGCAAACGTACCAAACGGGCATGTAAAAGTGGTTTTTTCTTGGTCCTCGGGTGAAATGACAATTTGATTATAACCAGAATAACCATCAAGAAAACAATAAAAAGCATAACCCGCTAACCTCTCAAGCATTTGGTCAATGAACGGCAATGGGAAGTGGTCCTTCCTCGTGGTGGTGTTTAGCTTCCTATAGTCAATGCACACCCTCCAACCTGTTTGAATACGTTGAGGGACAAGCTCATTCTCGGCATTAGCTATCACCGTCACTCCGGATTTCTTTGGTACGCATTGAACGGGCGAAACCCACTTACTATCCGAGATTGGATAGATAACCCCACAATCTAGAAGCTTTATGATCTCCTTTTTCACTACTTCCATCATCGGAGGGTTAAGACGGCGTTGAGCCTCTCTAGTTGGTTTGGCCCCCTCCTCAAGAAATATGTGATGCATACAAGTTGTAGGGCTTATACCTTTAATATCGGCCAATGTCCAACCTAGGGCAGATTTGAACTCCTTCAAAACTCGAAGCAACTTCTCCTCCTCTTGTGCCGTGAGGGAGGAGGAAATAATGGCAGGTAGTGTTTCATTTTCTCCCAAGAAAATGTACTTCAAATGGCTTGGCAAAGGCTTGAGTTCAAGGATAGGTGCCTGAATTATGGATGGAAGCAATTTGTTAGTCGAAATGGGAATGGACTCACGGGTAGTATACTTACCATCAAGCTTAGGTGAGGACTCAAGGGCAGCCACAACTTCAAGTAATTCCTCACTAGAGGGCACGGCATGGGATGACTCATGTATGCCGTGGGTATGCATGCAATCTGCCCCCCTTTGTTTTGAGTTCCATGCCTCGTGTAATGACTTTTTCAAGCGCATCGTCATTTAAATCGTCGAGATATCCCTGCGCCAAAGAGTCAATTATATCAATAGAAAAGCATGAATGATCCTCACTAGGGTATTTAATGGAATCAGAAAGATTAAAATTAACAACTTCCCCATCAAATTCCATGGACAAAGTTCCACTATACACGTCAATCTTCGTCCGGGCCGTCTTCATGAATGGTCTTCCAAGTAGAATGGGCAGCGAAGGAGCATGGTCCGATTCATCCATTTCAAGGACATAGAAATCCGCCGGGAAGACCAAATGATTAACCTGCACAAGAACATCTTCCAAAACTCCCTTTGGATAGGCGTTAGATCTATCGGCCAATTGTATTATTACCCCATCATTTTGCAGTGCTCCTAAGTTCATAGATGCATAAATGGAATATGGCATAACATTTATAGAAGCACCTAAATCAAGCATGGCAGATTCAAATCTAGTATTCCCAATAACACAAGGAATGGTAAAGCTACCTGGATCTTTACATTTGGGAGGTAATTTGCGTTGCAAAATGGCAGACACATTCTCACCTACCTTGACCACTTCCTTGGTCGACATCCTCTTCCTCGTGGTACACAACTCCTTCAAGAACTTAGCATACCTCGGAACTTGCTTGATTGCATCTAACAAAGGTATGTTAACTTGAACTTTCCTAAAGGTTTCAAGGATATCCTTTTCTGTCTCTTCTTTCTTCGTTTGCATGAACCTACTAGGAAAAGGCACATTTGAAGGGAAAACATTAGTATGAACTGAATTGGACACATTCTTACCTTTGTGGGACGAATTGGGCAGAATTGGAATATTAGGGACTTGCGGCAAAGGTGGAACCACCTTTGCCGTGGGCTGCTTTGATGCCTCCTCTTCCAATTCCAAAAGTTCATCCTCCTTATGACCTGTTTTTGGTGTAGAACCTGCCCCAACTTCCTTACCACTTCTTAGGGTGATTGCTTTGGCACTTTCGAACCCTCCCTTCGGATTTGGAATGGTGGAACTAGGGAGTTGTCCGGGATCTCGAAACTTACCTACAAACTCGGCAATCTGCCCAATTTGTTTCTCAAGTTGATCCACCCTTTTATCTTGGTTTTGCATAGCCTTAGCTTGATCTTCCTGCCCATTAGACAACTTAGTTAGTATCTTAAGAAGTGCATCATTGTCAAGAGACGTACCTGAGGCACTTGGGCCGGATTGGGCTTGATTTTGGGGTGGGCCGTAGGTTTTGGGAAAGAACCCCGGGGGTTGTTGCCTAAAGCCTCCTTGGTTCTGAGGTTGCTGGGGATCCCTCCACTTGAAATTTGGGTGGTCTCTCCAACCGGGATTATATGTGTTTGAATATGGATCGTTCCTTGGTTGGTTTTGACCTTGAAACCCAATTGCATGGGCGCTTTCCCATCCACCATTTTCAATCAACTGTGGACATTTTTCAGAGACATGTCCTTGGATGGAACATACGCCACATACAGCTGTTCCTTGCATCTTCATGCCCTCGGCCATCTGAGACACAAGAGAAGTAAGATTAGCCAATTGTGAATGAAGATCGGAAGTCGAACTTACCTCATGTACTTGGTGCCGTGGGGGTCCTCTTTGGCCTACACCCTCGTACTGTTGAGCATTCAACGCTCTATTAGCAATCAAGACCTTGGCAGCCATGGGTGTTTTATCCACCAATGCTCCCCCCGCCGAAGCATCAAGCATTTGACGTTCTAGAGGTAGGAGGCCCTCGTAGAAATATTGCAAGAGCAATTCCTCCTTCATCTGATGTTGTGGACAAGAAGCAACAAGTGATTTAAACCGTTCATAATATGTAGGAAAAGACTCACCTTCTTCTTGCTGAATTCCGCTTATCTTTTTGCGTAGGAGGATGATGCGAGAAGTTGGAAAGAACTTCTCCAAGAACGCTCTCTTCATACTCTCCCAAGAAGTGACAGTGCCGGGAGCTAACTCGTATAACCAATCCTTGGCTTTATCCATCAAAGAGAATGGAAAAGCCTTCATCTTCAAGATATTTCCGTCAACATTGACGGGAGTCATACTAGAGCAAACTACTTCAAATTCTTTCAAATGTTTGTTAGGATCTTCCATGGACAAGCCATGGTATTTAGGAATATGATGAAGCAAACTTGACTTTAATTCAAACTCATCCGTCTTACCTTGGGCAGCCATGGGGTATTGAATGCACAAGGGTGCGGCATTATCCAAACCCGAGGCGGAAAGCTCCTTGAGTGTACGATTGTCCATGGCCATGCCTTGGACTTCTTCAAATATCCCTGCCGTGGCTTCCTCCTCCTCTTCTTGTACGTTTTCTTCAAGGTCAGATTCGGAACTGGGTGGATGGTGTTCTTGCTGGTTTCTAGCTCTTCTTAACTTCCTCTCAAAATCGTCGTCAAAATCCAAGATGTTTGTACGAATCGGTTAAGAGCTTCTAGTCATACATTAGTACCTAAGAAACAAGAAACAAAATTAGGTCAGAAACTTAAACAAAGTCAGAAACAAAGTGAAATAAAAGAAACAAAAACAATCCAAGGGATTAGCAAATTTGCTAATCCCCGGCAACGGCGCCAAAAATTTGATGCGGAATAGATAAGCACACAAATTAAACCCTCTTTTTGTCAAATTGTAGCAAAGATGTAAGTAGGGATCGTTCTAAACCGGGGATTAGGAGGGATTGCTAAACACGTGGAAACTGACTTAAAACTCAAAAACAAAGTTTAAAAACACTAACTTAGACTCAAAGAATGCAAAAGTAAAGGTTAAAACACTTAAACGAACCTAAAACTCAAAACAGCAACTAGAAGGCTCAAAACTGCCTAAAAACCACTTTCTGGGCAGTTTTGAGCACCTACACTAATTTGGACGAAATTTGATGAAAACTTGAATCAAAATACTTAGAAACACAAATCAAAACACTTTCTAACTAATCTAAGACTTCAAATTAAAGGGGGATTTGTTTTGGACGAAAATTTAACACAAAACAGAAACTTTAATTAACACAGATTGTAAAAACGATTTTGGTGAAATAGATGGATAAAAGGCTAGTTAGGAGGTTCTTCTCCACACATGTCACACTTGCAAACAAAACGATTTTCAGTTGTTCTTCCGATAAACTATGAATACTCAACGCCCCAAGTTAACCGTGAATTGCACTAATTAACCCTCAGTTTTTCCACAAGTTATTAAGTTGGATGATTGCATACGACAACCCAAAACATTCCCTACAAGTTCCCTACATGAATTGCATAATAGAGATACAAGCAAGAATCATTACGTTCTATGAAAAACATAAGCATTGACGAAGCATTTGTTACTATGAATTGCATGAAACTTATGCTAAGAATTCATTCAACGCGATCGTTTTCAAGCGATCTTCTCTACTTGTGATTATAAGATTGTAACTATTAGGTGAAACTCCCTCATAATCTAGCATCATATTCATGCATGAAAACTAAGCGTGCACTCTCAATCAACATACACAAATAAGTTATCAATCAAATAGATGAACGAATTGAATCCATAACTCATGAAATAACAACTGAATGTAATCGAATCAAATTGCAAGCATGTACATGGTTTCGAATCACCCCCCAACTAAGGGGGTTTAGTTCCTCATACTCACAACACAAAGTTTATTGAATTGAAACATCGAAGACATAAGAAAGATTACACCTAAAATGCCAAAGAAGTCCACTTTGAAATCTGCACAGAAAGCTCCTCTTTCTTCTTCTCCTTGCTGCGGCAGAGATGGTTTTGGGGGTTTTGGATGTGATTTTTGATGTAGGAAGGGAATTAGGATGGTATGGGGGTGCGGCAAGGTGTGTGGGTGGTGTATGGAGGTGTAGGATGGTGTATAGAGGTGGAGAATGGTGGCTGGAATGGATGAAGGCTGCGGCAAAGTGGGGAATAGGGTTTTGACGAATTTCTGAATATGGAGAGGGAGAGGATGTGCGGCTAGGTGTAAAATACATATATATAGACACCTAAAACCCTAAATAAATCAGATTAGACAACAATGGGCTAGGGTTAGGTGCGGCACTTAAGTGAACATGGGCTAGGGTTTGTAAAATAGGCTTCTAGGATGGAAAGGTGCGGCTTGGGTTTAGGAGGAATGGACTAGGGTTAACATGGCAGATTTTAGATGATTAGGCCCTAGGGTTCGGCATGGGTTGAAGGTCCACAAGGAAATTTGGGTTTAGGTCATCTAAAAGCCCAACGCCAAGAATAGAAACTCTCGAAAATGGAAACCTCCAAAAATAGAAACTTCCAACTTTTAGAAACTTTGGTTGCCAATTCCGATTTAGGAAAGATCGACCCAAAATGGAAACTTTTAGGCATAGCTTTCCTACTTCAAGTAGGAAACCTCAAATCTTCAACTCTTCAATTCCATCCCAACCTTGCGTTCCAAGCATGTCCTTTTCAATTCAAGCTCACTTTTTGCTCCAAAAGCTCCAAATTGCATCATTTCATGTAATACGTCCGCTAAACCTGAAAACACAAGAAAGTAGCTTAAAAGACTACTTTAACGAAGAAAACATAACAAAGATGCATAAGAACTAGCTAACTAAGGCGCATAAATATGCTCCTATCAAAGGGCAGCAAAATCAAACCAAAACAATGCTTAATCAAGCTAAGGAGGTGGATGAGTTGAAGAAACAAATGGGCCAAATGGCGGAGTTCATATGGCAATTCAAAGAGCAAGGCAAATTGCCTAGCACAACTGTTGTGAATCCAAGGAGAGGATTTGAATCCGCCAAGGCGATTACGTTGAGAAGTGGAAAAGAAGTTGGAATGGACCCCCAACCATCAAAATCTGCCCAAACGGAGGACGAGAAGTTGCACTTCGAGGAGAAGAACCATGGCAATGCCACGGCAAGGAATGCACAACCCTTGCCGTGCACTCCTACACCCCTAATCCATCCAATCCGTCCACCATATGTAAGAAAGTTCAAATTCCAATTAATTCTAACGTTATTCCTTAAAATGTACCCTTTCCTAGCAGATATTTGCAAGCCAAGAACGAAGAGGAGGAAAAAGATGTTCTGGAGACGTGTAGAAAAGTGCATGTCAATATCCCACTCCTTGATGCTATTAAGCAAATCCTGAAGTATGCCAAGTTTTTGAAGAAGCTTTGTACAACAAGGAAACGTATTCGGGAGAAAGAAGTGGTACATGTAAGCGAGAATGTCTCTGCAATGTTGCAAAGGAAGCTGCCACCTAAATGCAAAGATCCGGGTAGTTTCACAATTCCTTGTGTAATTGGTAGTACAAGATTTGAGCATACTATGCTAGATTTAGGTGCATCAATTAATGTTATGCCATATTCTGTGTATGCATCTATGAATTCAGGAAAACTCAAAAAAGATGGTGTGATTATTCAATTAGCTGATCGATCTAACGCATATCCAAAAGGAGTATTGGAACATGTTTTGGTGCAAGTAGACCATTTGATTTTTCCTGCAAATTTCTATATGCTAGATATGGAGGATTCAGCCCACTCTCTACCATCACCACTCTTACTTGGATGACCTTTCATGAAAACGGCTCAAACCAAGATTGACGTGGCCAAGGGCGCAGTAACTATGGCATTTGGTGGTGATATGATTAACTTTAAGATTGCTGAATCTATTGAGAATACTAATGATGTCCGTTCTTGTTGTGCCACTGATGTACTTGAAAATATAGGGCAGGAATGTTCAACACTAATAAAAAAGGATGTTTCTCGCACCACAATCGATAAGGGACTTGGAGTAAAGCACAAAGAGCACGCCCTAACCTTCAAATCACCAAATCTGGCCGAGAGTATCCCTTGTGCATCTGTTCAATGCGCTGATAGGAGCATATTTATGCGCCTTAGTTAGCTAGTTCTTATGCATGTTTGTTATGTTTTCTTAGTTTAAAGTAGTCTTTTAAGCTAGTTTCATGTGTTTTCAGGTTTTAAGGGCATATTACATAAAATGATGCAATTTGGAGCCTTTTGGAGCAAAATGGAGCTTGGAATAGAAGTCACATACTTGGAGCCAAGGGAATGGACGAGAATGAAGATTTGAAGATTTGAGGAGTCTTGAAGAAGGATTCCTAATCAACGAAGGATTCCTAATTAAAGAAGGATTCCTAATCAATGGAGGAGTCCTAGCTAAGGATGGATTCGTAGTCAAAGATGGATTCCTAGAAGGATGAGGATTCCTACTCATGCAAGGTTTCCTACTTGACGAAGGAGAATTAAAGTCAAAGAATCAGCTCAAGTGAAGAAATCTTATCCAAAACATCATCCATAACCTTATCTTATCCAAACAAACCTTATCATATCCTATCTTATCCAGATTTGAATCCATTGATACTTTAGCTGAGAAGGGGGGTTCATAACTAGATTAGAATGCTTAAAACTAGATTTCTAGAAGCCCTATCCCTGCACATATAAGGTGCCGCACCTATCCCCTTTCTAGAACTTGTTTTCCTTGACTTGCAAGGCATTCTAGAAGGCCTATCCATATCCTATAATTCCTGCCGCACCTTGGTGAACCTTTTCCCTTGTGGATTCTGATTTCTAAGCCTAATTCCTTGTGGATTTGGGTTATTCAAGTCCATATCTGATTCCCTTAGGGTTTTAAGTGCCTATATATACTCATATAAACCCCTAGATCAGATCACCACCTCTCATACACAACCATTCACGCTGATGCGAAATAAATTAAGCACACAAATTAAACCCTCTTTTTGTCAAATTGTAGCAAAGATGTAAGTAGGGATCGTTCTAGACCGGGGATTAGGAGGGATTGCTAAACGCTTGGAAACTGACTTAAACACTCAAAAACAAAGTTAAAAACACTAAACTAGACTCAAAGAATGCAAAACTAAAAGTTAAAACACTTAAACAAACCTAAAACTTAAAACAGCAACTAGAAGGCTCAAAACTGCCTAAAAACCACTTTCTGGGCAGTTTTGAGCACCTACACTAATTTGGACGAAATTTGATGAAAACTTGAATCAAAATACTTAGAAACACAAATCAAAACACTTTCTAACTAATCTAAGACTTCAAATAAAAGGGGGATTTGTTTTGGACGAAAATTTAACACAAAACAGAAACTTGAAACTAAACAGATTGTAAAAACGATTTTGGTGAAATAGATGGATAAAAGGCTAGTTAGGAGGTTCTTCTCCACACATGTCACACTTGCAAACAAAACGATTTTCAGTTGTTCTTCCGATAAACTATGAATACTCAACGCCCCAAGTTAACCGTGAATTGCACTAATTAACCCTCAGTTTTTCCAGAATTTATCAAGTTGGATGATTGCATACGACAACTCAAAACATTCCCTACAAGTTCCCTACATGAATTGCATAATAGAGATACAAGCAAGAATCATTACGTTCTATGAAAAACATAAGCATTGACGAAGCATTTGTTACTATGAATTGCATGAAACTTATGCTAAGAATTCATTCAACGCGATCGTGTTCAAGCGATCTTCACTACTTGTGATTATAAGATTATAACTATTAGGTGAAACTCCCTCATAATCTAGCATCATATTCATGCATGAAAACTAAGCGTGCACTCTCAATCAACATACATAAATAAGTATCAATCAAATAGATGAACGAATTGAATCCACAACTTATGAAATAACAACTGAATGTAATCGAATCAAATTGCAAGCATGTACATGGTTTCGAATCACCCCCCAACTAAGGGGGTTTAGTTCCTCATACTCACAACACAAAGTTTATTGAATTGAAACATCGAAGACATAAGAAAGATTACACCTAAAATGCCAAAGAAGTCCACTTTGAATTCTGCACAGAAAGCTCCTCTTTCTTCTTCTCCTTGTTGCGGCAGAGTTGGTTTAGGGGGTTTTTGGATGGGTTTGGATGACTTTGGATGAGGGAGAATGGTGGAAAACTATCTAGGATAGGTGTAGGGCACGGCTAGGAAGGTTTGGGGTCAGAGAATATGGATTTGGGTGTAGGTTGGGCTCGGCAAAGGTGAGGGACAGGTTCTGGCGTGAATGGAGTTTCTGGATGTGTTTTTGGTTTTTTAGAAGGGAGTTAGGATGGTAGGGTGGTGCGGCAAGGTGTGGGAAAGAGTTATGGAGGTGTGGAATGGTGTCTAAAGGTGGAGGATGGTGGCTGGAATGGATGAATGGCTGCGGCAAGGAAGGGATTTGGGTGATGGTGGCTGCGGCAAGGTGGGGAAAGGGATGTAGTTTTCTGATTTTTATGGAGAGGGAAGAAGAAGTTCGGCTAGGGTGGTAAAACACAAATATATAAGCACCTAAAACCCTAATGAAATCAGATTAGACCACAATGGGCTAGGGTTTGTGCGGCACTTAAGTGAACATGGGCTAGGGTTTAACATAGCAGATTTTAGATGATTAGGCCCTAGGGTTCGGCATGGGTTGAAGGTCCACAAGGAAATTTGGGTTTAGGTCATCTAAAAGCCCAACGCCAAGAATAGAAACTCTCGAAAATGGAAACCTCCAAGAATAGAAACTTCCAACTTTAGAAACTTTGGTTGCCAATTCCGATTTAGGAAAGATCAACCCAAAATGGAAACTTTTAGGCTTAGCTTTCCTACTTCAAGTAGGAAACCTCAAATCATCAACTCTTCAATTCCATCCCAACCTTGCGTTCCAAGCATGTCCTTTTCAATCCAAGCTCACATTTTGCTCCAAAAGCTCCAATTTGCATCGTTTCATGTAATACGTCCGCTAAACCTGAAAACACAAGAAAGTAGCTTAAAAGACTACTTTAACGAAGAAAACATAACAAAGATGCATAAGAACTAGCTAACTAAGGCGCATAAATATGCTCCTATCACACGCCAGAATTCAATCTTGATTTCTGCCGCACCCTTCCATCACCATAGTCCCTAATTTCTGCCCAAAATCATCCCTAGCCGTACCCCCCATGAACCCTAAACACCATCACCCATTCCCCATCCATTCTCCACCATTTAAAGAACCCAAAGAACCTGTCCAAAGTCCAAATGCCGTGGCAAAGAGAAGGAGGAACCTTGGAACGTGCATGCCATTCAAGTCCGAGTTGCTGGGAGTTTTAGGTGTTTCCTTTCCTTTGATTTCAATGTTTAAATTCTATACTCTTTGTTTCGTACGTAAGAGGAACTAAACCCCCCTTGGCTAGGGGGGGATTCGAAACCATGATTATGCTTGCTATATGATTTGATTACTTCTAATTGCATTTCATAAGTTGTGGATTCAATTTACTTATCTATATGAATTAAAACTGATTTGTGTATGTTGGTTGAGAGTGCACGCTTAATTTTCATGCATAAGTTTGATGCTAGAATGTAAGGGAGTTTCACCTAATAGTTATGAACTTATATTCATAAGTAGTAAAAGTTGTTGATCACAATTGCGTTAAGTGAATTCTTGGCATAAGTTTCATGCGCTTTCATAGTTACGAGTGCCTCGTCAATGCTTATGACTTCCATTGAACGTAATGATCTTTGATTGTATCTCTATTATGCGCTTTCATGTAGGGAACTTTTGAGGAATAATTTGGTTGCGATGCGCCTTTTCCGTCCAATTCATTGATATAAGGGAAATCTGAAAGTTAATTTAAGCGGACCTAATTAACTTGGAGTGTTGAGTATTCATGGTTTATTGAATTGCAATTAGAAATCATTTTGTATGCGAGTATAACATGTGTGGAGAAGAACCCCTTACCTAGCTTTCCATCCATTCTCTTTCACCAAATTCGTTTTAAAATCTACTCTAGTTTACAAGTTTTTTTTTGTTTTTAATTCGTCCAAAATAAATTCCCCTTTATTTTGTTGAGTCATAGTAGTTAGAAATCACTTTAGTTTGTGTTTTTAAGTGTCTTAAGTCAAGTTAAAACCAATTTTCGTCCAAGTTGTGTTTATTGTTCAAAACTGCCCAGATTGTGGTTTTAAGGCAGTTTTGAGTGTTTCTGGGCTGTTTTGAGTCTTTAGTTTTGTTTTAGTGTTTTAGAGTTTAGTTTTGCTTTCTTTGAGTCTAGTTTAGTGTTTTAAACTTGTTTTTACGTATTTGAGTCAGTTTTCAAGTGATTTAGCAATCCCTCCTAATCCCCGGTCTAGAACGATCCCTACTTACATATTTTGCTACAATTGATAAAAAGAGGGTTTAATTTGAGTGCTAGTTAATATCATATCAAATTTTGGCGCCGTTGCCGGGGATTAGAAACTTTGCTAATCCTTTGGATTGTTTTATTTCAGTTTGTTTAATTTGTTACAGATTCTAACCATTGTTTTGTTTTCTTGTTCTTAGGTACTAGTTTATGACTCAGAGTTCTCATCCGATTCGTGAACACATCTTGGACTTTGACGACGACTTTGAGCGCGAATTGAGACGAAAGAGAAAGAATCCAGAGCCTAGTGAATCAAGTTCAAATCCAGAAGCCGAGTTTGAGTCTGAGGAAGAGCAACCCACGGCAAGAGTGGCTGAAGTGGAGGAAATCATGGCACAAGACGATCGTACGATCAAGGAGCTTTCGGCTTCGGGGTTGGACAATGCCGCACCTCTATGTATACAATATCCCGCGGCTGCTCAAGGAAAGACCGAGGAATTCGAGCTAAAGTCAAGTTTGTTACACCATATTCCGAAGTACCATGGGTTGTCCATGGAGGATCCTAACAAGCACTTGAAAGAGTTCGAGGTGGTGTGTTCACGCATGACTCCAATCAATGTTGACGGGAGTATATTGAAGATGAAGGCCTTCCCCTTTTCTCTTATGGAAAAGGCGAAAGATTGGTTATATGAATTAGCTCCCGGAACGGTCACATCTTGGGAGAGCATGAAATGGGCTTTCTTAGAGAAGTTTTTTCCAACCTCTCGAGTGATTCTCCTACGAAAAAGGATAAGTGGAATTCAACAAGAAGAAGGTGAGTCTTTTCCTACATATTATGAACGTTTTAAATCTCTTGTTGCTTCTTGTCCACAACATCAAATGAAGGAGGAGCTTCTTCTACAATACTTCTACGAGGGACTTCTACCAATCGAACGACAAATGCTAGATGCCTCGGCGGGAGGAGCATTCATGGACAAGACCCCCACGGCAGCAAAGACCTTGATTGCAAATCGAGCGTTGAACGCTCAACAATACGAAGGTGTTGGACAAAGAGGCACCCCACGGCAACACCAAGTGAATGAGGTAAGTGCCATAACCGAACTTCAAAATCAAATGGCTAACCTTACTGATATGATATTAACTAGCACTCAAATTAAACCCTCTTTTTATCAATTGTAGCAAAGTATGTAAGTAGGGATCGTTCTAGACCGGGGATTAGGAGGGATTGCTAAATCACTTGAAAACTGACTCAAATACGTAAAAACAAGTTTAAAACACTAAACTAGACTCAAAGAAAGCAAAACTAAACTCTAAAACACTAAAACAAACCTAAAGATTCAAAACAGCCCAGAAACACTCAAAACTGCCTTAAAACCACAATCTGGGCAGTTTTGAACAATAAACACAACTTGGACGAAAATTGGTTTTAACTTGACTTAAGACACTTGAAAACACAAACTAAAGTGATTTCTAACTACTATGACTCAACAAAATAAAGGGGGATTGATTTTGGACGAATTTAAAAACAAAACAAAACTTTGTAAACTAGAGCAGATTTTAAAACGAATTTGGTGAAAGAGAATGGATGGAAGGCTAGCTAAGGGGTTCTTCTCCACACATGTTATACTTGCATACAAAACGATTTCTAATTGCAATTCAATAAACCATGAATACTCAACACTCCAAGTTAATTAGGTCCGCTTAAATTAACTTTCAGATTTCCCTTATATCAATGAATTGGACAGAAAAAGCGCATCGCAACCAAATTATTCCTCAAAAGTTCCCTACATGAAAGCGCATAATAGAGATACAATCAAAAATCATTACGTTCAATGGAAATCATAAGTATTGACTAGGCACTCGTAACTATGAAAGCGCATGAAACTTATGCCAAGAATTCACTTAACGCAATTGTGATCAACAACTTTTACTACTTATGAATATAAGTTTATAACTATTAGGTGAAACTCCCTTACATTCTAGCATCAAACTTATGCATGAAAATTAAGCGTGCACTCTCAACTGATGCGTAAATAGATAAGCACTGATAGCAGCATATTTATGCGCCTTAGTTAGCTAGTTCTTATGCATTTTCGTTATGTTTTCTTCGTTAAAGTAGTCTTTTGAGCTACTTTCATGTGTTTTCAGGCTTAAAGGGCATATGACATAAAAGGATGCAAATTGGAGCCTTTTGGAGCAAAATGGAGCTTAGATTGGAAAGTACATGCTTGGAGCACAAGGAATGGACGAGTTTGAAGGGCAAAGGAGCTTAAGAAATGAAGAAATGAATGTGAAGAACAAAGAATTCAGAATTAGAAACCAAAGTTTCTAAAGATGGAAGTTTCTATTCTTGGAGGTTTCCATTTGTGAGAGTTTCTATTCTTGGCGTTGGGCTTTTGGATGACCTATCCTTACCTCTTGGACTTGAGCTGCACCTAAACCCTAGCCCATTTCCAAATCTGATCTCCCTAACCCTATGCCACACCTAGGGTTTTAAATATCTGATTTCCTTGCCTTGCAAGGCATTCTAGAAGCCTAAACCCTAGCCCATTAAACTAGCCGAACCCTAGGCCTTTTCCCATGCAAATTCTGATTGTTTTAACCTATTTTCTGGTGGATTTGGGTTTCTAGAAACCCTAATCTGATTGCTAGGGTTTTTAAGTGCCTATATATACTCTCTTAAACCTCTTGGCCGAACCTACCACCCCCCATATCATTCATTCACGCCAAAAACCCTAGTTCTCTCCTTGCCGCAACCTTCCACCCCCAAACTCCCATATTTCTGCCACAATTCACCCTTGCCGTGCCTTCCCACCACCATCACCACCTTGTGCAGCCACCATTGGAGGAGGAAGTAGGAGTGCCGTGTAGCCCAAAGGAGGAAGACACCTTGCACATGCAATCTGCCATTAGTGGAGTGTTTGGAGTTCTTTCTTTCTTTGTTTCTGTTTTCATGTTTAGTTTAACTTGCCTTTCAATTATGTTAGACATGTGGAACTAATTTCTTTTTAGTTAGAGGTGAATTTGAAGCCATGGACATATGCGTTATATGATTTGATTTCTTCCAATTATGATTTCAGAAATTGTGAATGTGATTTACTTATCTATTTGATTGATAACTTGTTTATGTATGTGGGTTGAGGGTCGACACTTAATTTGCATGCCTAAACTTGATGCTAGGATATAAGGGAATTTCACCTAATCGTTATTAACTTATATTCATAAGTAGTGAAAGTCGCTAGTCACGATTGCGTTAAGTAAATCCTAGGCAAGAGTAACATGCGTATCCCATAGTTATGAATGCCTCGTCAATGCTTATGATGTCCATTGAACTTAATGATCTTTGATATGTGTCTCTATCATGCGTATTCCATAGTTAGGGTCCTTGATAAGAATAATTTGGTTGTAATGTGTTGAAGTTATTCCTTAAACCTTCCTAATGCTAAAACATATTGAGTATAATAGCACAAGTAAGGGTGTCGAATCCACAGGGACTAATTAGACCTATATAACCACTTGTTTTGCAAGAACCCTAATAGAAAGTAGAACTAAACAATTTAGGCAGTTTTGAGGTTGTAACTTGAAATACACAGAAATGAAATGAATACAAGTAAATGAAAACACAAGTAATGTAATGAGGTAGAACTAAGGGAGTTGAGGTTAGGGATTGTAACAATATGGAGAAGGCTAGGGATTCGATTTCACCTTTTCTAATCAATTCCATGTTGTTAATTCAGATTATGCTCATCAATCTATCTATTTCTTGAGTTTGTTTCACTTAGATATGATCATCCATATGATGTGTGGTTTTGATCAAATATTCCTAGTCATGAACCTAATTGTGATGTGCAACTTTGGTTCCTAAACAAGAATGTATTAAGCATAAGAAACTTTCATAAAACCAAAGGACACACTTGGCATGATGTTTGCCAAACATTCCCTTCAATCATTCCCATATCTGCCAAGGTCATGCATGATGTGTGCTCTAAGATTGGCTAAACAACTTATGGTTAATTCAAATGGTGATCAAGCATTAGAATCAACACACAAAGTCACAATTAAATTAGAGAATGAAACAAGAAATAGAATGATAAACTGAGCATTCCAAATTAACTACATGGCAATCTTTCTAGGCTACATCGAATCCCTATAGAGAGATTAGTTACACTTCATGTTTACAAACGTTTTAACATAGAAATACATAACATGAATGAACATAGAATTGAGAAGAAGGAACCCTTGAAGCAAAACTGATGTTGAAATCCTTTAAGTGTAGCCTTCGGTCTTGATTCTCCAAATGTGATGCAACATGAAAGATGAGCAGCTTGTGGATGGGTGGTTTGTTTGAATGGGAGAGAGGGTGGTCAGAAATTTGGATGGCTAAGTGAGTGAATGGTGGTGTTGCGGATGGGATAGAGAATGGACACAAAATGGAGTTTCTTGGTGTGTGAATGAGAGTGTGACCGAGAGAGCTTGAAGTGAGATTGCATGGACTTTTTATTGAAGTCCCAAATGAGAACATGCAGCTGGAATTAGAGTAATGGATCTGCCAATCTGAAATGATGATGAATTGAAGTGATTTCTGAGGTGGTAAGGCACGGCATGTTGAAACACAAGCATGTGTAGGACTTATTTAATTCAAAAGGCATGTGCAATGGCTGCAATGTGCAGTGGACAACCAGAAATTGTTTTCCACATGCTGGAAAGGGAAAGAAAGGCACGGCATGGCTTGGTTTGGATGTGCAAAGGTGGCTGAATGACTTAGATTAATGAAGACACATGCATTGCTGCAAAAAGGGAGTTGGAAAGGGCAAGGCAATGCACGGCAAGGTGTGAACATGCATGTAATCACATGTTGTTGAGGTGTAAATGGAAGGGAAAGCATGGCAGGTTTGAACACATGCATGTGATTGCATGTTATGATGTTTAAAGGAAATGGAATGCACGGCACAAATTGTGAACATGCATGTGATTGCATGTTTTGGAACCACCTAAGTTAATTCCAATGTTTTTGCCTTGTCTTGTCTCACCCAATATGGCCGAATGCCACCTTACACTTCCAAATGTGATCCTGAAATTCCATGCAGCCAAGTAACTTCTAAAATCCTCATTTGAAACTTCAAATTGACTCCTCAAGAACCTTCTCCACGTTTGGGATAATGCTCAGCTACCAAAAAGGGGTGATTTTACTTCATTTGCAATCCAATTGATCCTAAAACACACTTGGCTGCACACTAGCACAAAATAATGTAAAAACACAACTAGTTTGATTCAAAAACATCACAAAAATGCCAATTAAAGATGATATAAATGTACACAAAGTGTGTACATCAAATACCCCCAAACCTGGTTTTTGCTAGTCCACGAGCAAACTTAAAACTAAAACACACACAACACACAAAACATTCATGTATGTTGGTTAAAACATGCTTTACACCAAATAATAAGAACCAACGAAAACTTTGTTTTACACTCAAACTCAAAAGCCTTGCCATTCCATAGAATCATATCAATTGTAATGTATAAAGATATTTCACCATGTCTTACAACTTCAAGGTCACCATACCCAAATGCTTAAGAATGAATTCGCCTCAACTCTATTCCTCACGGTTTTCACTCAAGTTCTCACTCAGATCCTAAGGTTTAGTCTCTCCACTAACATATGTGAGTGAAGTTATGTAAAGGAAATCAAAATTCTCACATATAAACTTGAAATGAAAGCACAATTCTGAGTAGATCTCATGAAATGAATCAAATGCTAAGAATATAGATAACACACACACTTACCATCACCCATGAATACATCCTCAATGATCAACTAGGTCTTTCTCAAGATTGTAATGTAAGGCTTAGGTTATAGGTTATGAAAGAAGGGATATGAAATACTAGAGCTTGGGGTATACCAAAGTGTCCTTGAGGATCATGCTCTTCACTTGCATTTGCCTTCTTTCTTCTTTTGGCGTCCAGGCCCTAAACCTTATAAAGAGGAGATTTGGAACTTGCATCCACTTTGATTCTTTCTTCTTTTTTTTTTTTTTATAACTTTTATGCTTAGAAACAACTTTCACATAGGTGCCCTCGGTACACGCCACAATCTTGATCTCTCACTCAATTTACCTTAAGCTTTCATCAAATTGGTATTCCCCAAACTATAAGGTATGGCTTATATTGAGCTAGAATGGGTAGAGTATGGTGCGGGTGATGAAAGAATTAGGCTAAAGTGTTTGGCTGCAACAATGGTGAATGGAGCACACAAAGGGATAGGATTTAAGCCTTTTAGTAGTTAAAACATGCATAGCCTAACATCATTTCATTGAGTTCATTCATGAATGATACCAAACACATGGTATCTGCAAAACAGAGTAATTCTTAGCATCCAAACAAAATAGAAGTAAAGAGATCATTTAAAGTGAAATTGAAAGAAAAAGATAGGAGTTGAAACACTTTAAACCCTCTAAAAGAAGCAATTAAGCTCAAAATAACTCACTAGGGTAGTCTCCACTATTCTTCTTCCAGAATTTGAGTAAGGTACCTCTATCATCATATCTCCAAGAATTACATCTTTATACAAGACACAAGATACAAAAATTTTTATAGCAACCCAAAAGTTTGTTTGCAAACATAGTCCTCATAAGCATTCGAATTAGTAAGCAAAAGCACACTTAACCAAAACAAACACAAAAACAAACCTTCCATCCCAAAATACCCCCAAACCTATGGTAAGCATTGTCCTCGATGCTTAAGATTGTATGCAATTCAAGTAGGTAAATAATATGGAATGGTAACAACATAAACACAACATGAAGATAGAATACAAACCACACTAGGTTGCCTCCTAGCAAGCGCTTTATTTAATGTCTAGGCAAGACATGGAACTTGTTCATGGTGTTGTAAACTCAAGAAAATCGACAATTTGATACACTTGCCCTTCCTCCTCTTGTTGCAAATATGGTTTCAATCTCTGTCCATTGACTTTGAAAGAGGTGCCATTCTTCATGTTCTCTATCTCCACAGCTCCGTGGGGAAATGTTTGCAACACTTTGAATGGTCCTACCCATCTAGACTTCAATTTACCTGGAAAAAGTCTCAAACGTGAGTCATACAAAAGTACTTTCATACCTTGGTGAAACTCCTTCCTTAGGATGGCTTTGTCATGATAGAGCTTAGTCCTTTCCTTGTAAATTTTGGCATTTTCATATGCCTCATTTCTGAGCTCTTCCAACTCATTAAGTTGGAGCTTCCTTGCTATTCCAGCATCCTTGTAATCAAAGTTGAACTTCTTAATGGCCCAATATGCTCGGTGTTCAAGCTCCATTGGCAAATGACAAGCTTTCCCAAACACAAGACGATAAGGACTCATGCCAATGGGGGTCTTGTACGCTGTTCTATACGCCCAAAGTGCATCATTCAACCTCAACGACCAATCCTTCCTTGTGGGGCTCACAGTCTTCATCAAAATGTTTTTGATCTCCCTATTGCTAATCTCCACTTGTCCTGAGGTTTGAGGATGGTACGGGGTTGCCACTTTGTGGTTGATGTTGTACTTCCTCATCAATGATTCAAAGGGTTTGTTGCAGAAATGGCTACCACCATCACTAATAATAGCTCTTGGCGTTCCAAACCTACAAAAAATCACATCTTTAATAAAGTGCAAAACAACCTTATGATCATTAGTTCTTGTAGCAATGGCTTCAACCCATTTGGATACATAATCAACTGCCACTAATATGTATAAGTAGCCAAAAGATGATGGAAATGGTCCCATGAAGTCGATTCCCCAAACATCAAAAAGCTCTACCACCAAAATGTTGTTCAATGGCATCTCATTTCTTCGGCTAATGTTCCCCATCTTTTGACACCTATCACAATTAGAACAAAAATCAAAAGCATCTTTGAATAAAGTAGGCCAAAAGAAACCAGATTGTAAAACTTTAAGAGATGTCTTTTTGGCACCAAAATGTCCGCCACATGCCAATGTATGACTGAACGTTAGAATGCTTTGTTGTTCACTCTCTGGGACACATCTCCTAATGATTTGGTCAGGACAATACTTAAACAAGTATGGTTCATCCCAAATGTAATGTTTTACCATAGCAAGGAACTTCTTTCTTTCCTGAAACGAAATGTCATCTCTCAATACACCACAAGCAAGGTAATTGACAAAATCAGCATACCATGGTTCTTTTTCTTGAACAACAAAGAGTTGTTCATCTGGAAATGATTCATTTAGAGGCAAGGGTGGTCCAACTCCATGGTTCTCATCAAGCCTAGACAAATGGTCAGCCACAACATTGTCACTTCCCTTCTTATCTCGGATTTCCAAATCAAACTCTTGTAATAAGAGTATCCATCTAATTAGGCGCGGTTTAGCATCCTTCTTTGTCATCAAATACCTAAGGGCTGCATGATCAGAAAACACAATAACTTTAGATCCCACAAGATATGACCTAAACTTTTCTAAAGCAAAGACAATAGCAAGCAACTCCTTTTCAGTTGTGGAGTAGTTGAGTTGAGCATCATTGAGTGTCCGGCTTGCATAATAGATCACATGTGGGAGTTTGTTAACCCTTTGTCCTAAAACTGCACCAATAGCATAATCAGAGGCATCACACATCAATTCAAAAGGTAGGGACCAATCTGGTGCCATAATGATTGGGGCCGAGGTTAATTCCTGTTTCAAAGTTTTGAATGCATCCATACAAGCTGTATCAAAATGAAATGCAACATCTTTAGCTAATAGATTGCATAATGGACGAGTGATCATTGAAAAGTTCTTAATGAAACGTCGATAAAAACCCGCATGTCCCAAAAAAACTTCTCACTCCCCTCACGGTTGTGGGAGGTGCCATCTTGGTGATTATGTCAATTTTGGCTTTGTCCACCTCCATTCCTTTGCTAGAGATTACATGTCCCAACACAATTCCTTGTTTCACCATGAATTGGCATTTTTCCCAATTGAGAACCAAATTTGTTTCCTGACATCTTTGAAGTACTAAAGAGAGATGGTTAAGACATTCATCAAAAGAAGAACCAAACACTGAAAAGTCATCCATAAATACCTCAATGAATCTTTCTACCATGTCAGAAAAGATGGCCAACATACATCTTTGGAAAGTTGCTGGAGCATTGCAAAGTCCAAATGGCATTCTCCTATATGCAAATGTGCCAAATGGGCATGTGAATGTAGTCTTCTCTTGATCCTCCGGGGCAATTGCAATTTGGTTGTAACCTGAGTAACCATCAAGAAAACAATAATGTGAGTAACCTGCCAATCTCTCAAGCATTTGATCTATGAAAGGCATGGGAAAGTAATCTTTTCTAGTGTTAGAATTCAACTTCCTGTAATCGGTGCAGACTCTCCAACTAGCCGTGGGTCTTGTGGGCACAAGTTCTTGGTTTTCATTTCTCATTACTGAGATTCCCACCTTCTTTGGTACCACTTGAATGGCACTCACCCATTTGCTATCAGAAATAGGATATATGATCCCCACATCTAACAACTTCAATACTTCATCCCTCACAACCTCTTTCATGTGTGGATTGAGCCTTCTTTGTGGCTCACGGGTTGTCTTTGCTCCATCCTCCAAAAGGATCCTATGCATGCACCTAGTAGGGCTTATTCCCTTAATATCTGCAATAGACCAACCAATAGCAGATTTGGACTCTTTTAACACCCTAAGTAGTTTATCTTCTTCATTCAGAGTGAGGTCCGAGGCTATGATAACTGGAAGAGTTTCAAATTCAGCTAGATATGCATATTTTAGATGTGGTGGAAGTGGTTTGAGTTCAAGTTTAGGTGCCTTAACAATGGAAGGGATTAAATGTGACCTTGAGGGTTCTAATGACTCTACAAGAGGTGAAACATTTAAAGGATATGGTGCGAATGCTTCCAAGGCAGCAACCACTTCCATGAATGCATCATCATCAAACTCATCTTGAGATTGAGTCAAAACAGTTTGTAATGGCTCATTAGATTGTGCCTGCAAAAACTTAGAGAAAACAATTGAATCAAGCACATCAATGGCATAGCACTCAAGAGATGAAGAAGGATGAGAAAGAGACTCAAACACTTTAAATTGCACGGTTTCTCCTAGCACTGTCATAGTGAGGAGTCCATTTTGCACGTCAATGATGGTTTTGGCCGTGGCCATGAATGGTCTTCCAAGCAAAATAGGCAACTCTCGGTCATGTATAGGTGCTTCTTCCATATCCAACACTACAAAATCCGCAGGCAAGATTAGTTTATCAATTTGAACTAGAATATCCTCTACTATACCTCTTGGATACTTCACGGATCTGTCTGCAAGTTGTAATGAAATGGTGGTGGTTTTCAATTCCCCCAAACCTAGTTGAAGGTACACAGAATAAGGCATTAAATTGATGCTAGCACCCAAATCAAGCATTGCTTTTTCAACTTTATTTTCTCCTATAGTAATGTTGATAGAGAAACTCCCTGGATCTTTGAGCTTTGGTGGAAGTTTTCTTTGTAACACTGCACTTACATTCTCAGACACCACTACCTTCTCATGTGGTCCATACTTCCTTTTGTAGTTGTTTAACTCTTTGAAGAACTTCCCATAAGCTGGCATGTTTCTAATGACATCAAGCAAAGGTAAGTTAACATTCACTTTACTTAGAATATCAAAAATGTCCTTAAATGACTTATCCTGCTTGCTTTTGGCAAGTCTTCCAGGGAATGGTATTGGTGGAGTATAAGGCTTCTCGGCCTTGTGAAGATTTGGTGCTTCAAATGAGGAATTGGCAGGGCTTGGTTCCTCATTTGGTTTCTCATTTTCTCCTTGAGTAACCCCTGCATTCACATGATCAAATTCATTAGTAACTTCATTACCAACTTTATTATTGATAACCTTACCACTTCTAAGTGTAGTGATTGCTTTGGCTTGCTCTTGGTTCCTTTGAAGTATCACGGGTTGGCTTGGAAACTTCCCAAC
Source organism: Malus sylvestris (assembly GCF_916048215.2). NCBI lineage: Eukaryota > Viridiplantae > Streptophyta > Magnoliopsida > Rosales > Rosaceae > Malus > Malus sylvestris. Next base: position 17,405,062 of record NC_062267.1, read on the forward strand.
TTCTCTTTGGTTCAAGGCATCCGCAATCTGTCCCAATTGTGTCTCCATTTTGGTTAGGGCAGCCGAATGTTGTTGGAAAGTGCTATTGGTAGCTTGTTGGAATTGCAAGGTGTTTTGAGCTAACAACTTAACCGTATCCTCAAGTGTAGTGGCCGGTTTTGGTTGGAAGTTTTGGAATTGATTTTGATTTTGATTGTTGTTCCTCCATGAAAGATTGGGATGATCTCTCCAACTTGGGTTATATGTGTTTGAATACACATCATTCCTTGGCCTTTGATTGTAAGAATTCATGAGGTTCACTTGTTCTTGGACAAATTCGGGGTAGGCTTCCCTAGATGGACATTGATGAGTAAGGTGGTTTGGTATGTTGCAAATGGCACACACCTCATTTGCTTTTGGCACCATGTTGAGCACGGCTTCAAGCTTCTTCTCTAGGTTAGCTACTGATAGGAGCATATTTATGCGCCTTAGTTAGCTAGTTCTTATGCATCTTTGTTATGTTTTCTTCGTTAAAGTAGTCTTTTAAGCTACTTTCTTGTGTTTTCAGGTTTAGCGGACGTATTACATGAAATGATGCAGTTTGGAGCTTTTGGAGCAGAAAGTGAGCTTGAAGTAAAAAGGACATGCTTGGAACGCAAGGTTGGGATGAAATTGAAGAGTTGAAGATTTGAGGTTTCCTACTTGAAGTAGGAAAGCTAAGCCTAAAAGTTTCCATTTTGGGTTGATCTTTCCTAAATCGGAATTGGCAACCAAAGTTTCTAAAGTTGGAAGTTTCTATTCTTGGAGGTTTCCATTTTCGTGAGTTTCTATTCTCTGTTTTGGGCTTTTGGATGACCCATCCTTAACTCTTGGACCTATGCCGTACCTAAACCCTAACCCTAGCCCATTGTTTCAGCCGCACCTAGGCCTTGTTCACATGCAAAAATCTGATTGGAAATCCCTAAGCCTATGCCGCACCTTTCCATCCAAAAAGCCCTATTTTACAAACCTTAACCCTAGCCCATTGTTCTAATCTGAATTGCTAGGGTTTTTAAGTGCCTATATATATATATTTCTACACCCTAGCCGCACATCTTCTTCCCTCTCCATAAAAATCAGAAAACTACATCCCTTTCCCCACCTTGCCGCAGCCACCATCACCCAAATCCCTACCTTGCCGCAGCCATTCATCCATTCCAGCCACCATCCTCCACCTTTAGACACCATTCCACACCTCCATAACTCTTTCCCACACCTTGCCGCACCACCCTACCATCCTAACTCCATTCTAAAAAAACCAAAAACACATCCAGAAACTCCATTCACGCCAGAACCTGTCCCTCACCCTTGCCGAGCCCAACCTTCACCCAACTCCATATTTTCTGACCCCAAACCTTCCTAGCCGTGCCCTACACCTATCCTAGATAGTTTTCCACCATTCTCCCTCATCCAAAACCATCCAAAAACCCCCTAACCCTCACTGCCGCAGCAAGGAGAAGAAGAAAGAGGAGCTTTCTGTGCAGATTTCAAAGTGGACTTCCTTGGCATTTTAGGTGTAATCTTTCTTATGTCTTCGATGTTTCAATTCAATAAACTTTGTGTTGTGAGTATGAGGAACTAAACCCCCTTAGTTGGGGGGTGATTCGAAACCATGTACATGCTTGCAATTTGATTCGATTACATTCAGTTGTTATTTCATAAGTTGTGGATTCAATTCGTTCATCTATTTGATTGATACTTATTTATGTATGTTGATTGAGAGTGCACACTTAGTTTTCATGCATGAATATGATGCTAGATTATGAGGGAGTTTCACCTAATAGTTATAATCTTATAATCACAAGTAGTGAAGATCAATTGAAAACGATCGCGTTGAATGAATTCTTAGCATAAGTTTCATGCAATTCATAGTAACAAATGCTTCGTCAATGCTTATGTTTTTCATAAAACGTAATGATTCTTGCTTGTATCTCTATTATGCAATTCATGTAGGGAACTTGTAGGGAATGTTTTGAGTTGTCGTATGCAATCATCCAACTTGATAAATTCTGGAAAAACTGAGGGTTAATTAGTGCAATTCACGGTTAACTTGGGGCGTTGAGTATTCATAGTTTATCGGAAGAACAACTGAAAATCGTTTTGTTTGCAAGTGTGACATGTGTGGAGAAGAACCTCCTAACTAGCCTTTTATCCATCCTTTTCACCAAAATCGTTTTTACAATCTGTGTTAATTAAAGTTTCTGTTTTGTTTTCAATTTCTGTCCAAAACTATTCCCCCTTTATTTTGAAGTCTTAGATTAGTTAGAAAGTGTTTTGATTTGTGTTTCTAGGTGTTTTGATTCAAGTTTTCAACCAATTTCGTCCAGATTAGTGTAAGTGCTCAAAACTGCCCAGAAAGTGGTTTTTAGGCAGTTTTGAGCCTTCTAGTTGCTGTTTTAAGTTTTAGGTTTGTTTAAGTGTTTTAACTTTTAGTTTTGCATTCTTTGAGTCTAGTTTAGTGTTTTTAACTTTGTTTTTGAGTGTTTAAGTCAGTTTCCAAGCGTTTAGCAATCCCTCCTAATCCCCGGTCTAGAACGATCCCTACTTACATCTTTACTACAATTTGACAAAAAGAGGGTTTAATTTGTGTGCTTAATATATTTCGCATCAAATTTTTGGCGCCGTTGCCGGGGATTAGCAATTTTGCTAATCCCTTGGATTGTTTTCGTTTCTTTTATTTCACTTTGTTTCTGACTTAATTTAAGTTCTGACCTAATTTTTGTTTCTTGTTTCTTAGGTACTAATGTATGACTAGAAGCTCTCAACCGATTCGTACAAACATCTTGGATTTTGACGACGATTTTGAGAGGAAGTTAAGGAGAGCTAGGAACCAGCAAGAGCATCATCCAACCAGTTCCGAATCTGACCTTGAAGAAAACGTACAACAAGAGGAGGAGGAAGCCACGGCAGGGATATTTGAAGAAGTCCAAGGCATGGCCATGGACAATCGTACACTCAAGGAGCTTTCCGCCTCGGGTTTGGATAATGCCGCGCCCTTGTGCATTCAATACCCCATGGCTGCCCAAGGTAAGACAGATGAGTTTGAATTAAAGTCAAGTTTACTTCATCATATTCCTAAATACCATGGCTTGTCCATGGAAGATCCTAACAAACATTTGAAAGAATTTGAAGTAGTTTGCTCTAGTATGACTCCCGTCAATGTTGACGGAAATATCTTGAAGATGAAGGCTTTTCCATTCTCTTTGATGGATAAAGCCAAGGATTGGTTATATGAGTTAGCTCCCGGAACTGTCACATCGTGGGAAAGTATGAAGAGAGCGTTCTTGGAGAAGTTCTTTCCAACTTCTCGCATCATCCTCCTCCGCAAAAAGATAAGCGGAATTCAGCAAGAAGAAGGTGAGTCTTTTCCTACATATTATGAACGGTTTAAATCACTTGTTGCTTCTTGTCCACAGCATCAGATGAAGGAGGAGTTACTGTTGCAATACTTCTACGAGGGTCTCCTACCTCTAGAACGTCAAATGCTTGATTGATGCTTCGGCGGGGGGAGCATTGGTGGACAAGACACCCATGGCTGCCAAGGTCTTGATTGCTAATAGAGCGTTGAACGCTCAACAGTACGAAGGTGTAGGCCAAAGAGGACCCCCACGGCACCAAGTACATGAGGTAAGTTCGACTTCCGATCTTCATTCACAATTGGCTAATCTTACTTCTCTTGTGTCTCAGATGGCCGAGGGCATGAAGATGCAAGGAACAACTGTATGTGGCGTATGTTCCATCCAAGGACATGTCTCTGAAAAATGTCCACAGTTGATTGAGAATGGCGGATGGGAGAGTGCGAATGCCATTGGGTTTCAAGGCAAAAATCAGTCAAGGCATGATCCATACTCCAACACGTATAATCCGGGGTGGCGAGACCATCCAAACTTCAAGTGGAGGGATCCCCAGCAACCTCAGAACCAAGGAGGCTTTAGGCAACAACCCCCGGGGTTCTTTCCCAAAACCTACGGCCCACCCCAAAATCAAGCCCAATCCGGCCCAAGTGCCTCAGGTACGTCTCTTGACAATGATGCACTTCTTAAGATACTAACTAAGTTGTCTAATGGGCAGGAAGATCAAGCTAAGGCTATGCAAAACCAAGATAAAAGGGTGGATCAACTTGAGAAACAAATTGGGCAGATTGCCGAGTTTGTAGGTAAGTTTCGAGATCCCGGACAACTCCCTAGTTCCACCATTCCAAATCCGAAGGGAGGTTTCGAAAGTGCCAAAGCTATCACCCTAAGAAGTGGTAAGGAAGTTGGGGCAGGTCCTACACCAAAAACAGGTCATAATGAGGATGAACTTTTGGAAATGGAAGAGGAGGCATCAAAGCAGCCCACGGCAAAGGTGGTTCCACCTTTGCCGCAAGTCCCTAATGTCCCAAATCTGCCCAATTCGTCCCACAAAGGTAAGAATGTGTCCAATTCAGTTCATACTAATGTTTTCCCGTCAAATGTGCCTTTTCCTAGTAGGTTCATGCAAACGAAGAAAGAAGAGGCAGAAAAGGATATCCTTGAAACCTTTAGGAAAGTTCAAGTTAACATACCTTTGTTAGATGCAATCAAGCAAGTTCCGAGGTATGCTAAGTTCTTGAAGGAGTTGTGTACCACGAGGAAGAGGATGGCGACCAAGGAAGTGGTCAAGGTAGGTGAGAATGTGTCCGCCATCTTGCAACGCAAATTACCTCCCAAATGTAAAGATCCAGGTAGCTTTACCATTCCTTGTGTTATTGGGAACAATAGGTTTGAATCTGCCATGCTTGATTTAGGTGCTTCTATAAATGTTATGCCATATTCCATTTATGCATCTATGAACTTAGGAGCGTTGAAAAATGATGGGGTAATAATACAATTGGCCGATAGATCTAACGCCTATCCAAAGGGAGTTTTGGAAGATGTTCTTGTGCAGGTTAATCATTTAGTCTTCCCGGCGGATTTCTATGTCCTTGAAATGGATGATTCAGACCATGCTCCTACGCTGCCCATTCTACTTGGAAGGCCATTCATGAAGACGGCCCGGACGAAGATTGACGTGTATAGTGGGACTTTGTCCATGGAATTTGATGGGGAAGTTGTTAATTTTAATCTTTCTGATTCCATTAAATACCCTAGTGAGGACCATTCATGTTTCTCTATTGATATAATTGACTCTTTGGCGCAGGGATATCTCGACGATTTGAATGACGATGCGCTTGAAAAAGTCATTACACGAGGAATGGAAATTACAACCAAGGGGGCAGATTCTAGTGTACCCCACGGCATGCTTGGACTAGGCTATGCCGTGCCCCCTAGTGAGGAATTACTTGAAGTTGTGGCTGCCCTTGAGTCCTCACCTAAGCTTGATGGTAAGTATATTACCCGTGAGTCCATTCCCATTTCGACTAACAAATTGCTTCCATCCATAATTCAGGCACCTATCCTTGAACTCAAGCCTTTGCCAAGCCATTTGAAGTACATTTTCTTGGGAGAAAATGAAACACTACCTGCCATTATTTCCTCTTCCCTCACGGCACAAGAGGAGGAGAAGTTGCGTCGCGTTTTGAAGGAGTTCAAATCTGCTCTAGGTTGGACATTGGCCGACATCAAAGGTATAAGCCCTACGACTTGTATGCATCACATATTTCTTGAGGAGGGGGCCAAACCAACTAGAGAGGCTCAACGCCGTCTCAACCCTCCGATGATGGAAGTAGTGAAAAAGGAGATCATAAAGCTTCTAGATTGTGGGGTTATCTATCCAATCTCGGATAGTAGGTGGGTTTCGCCGGTTCAGTGCGTACCAAAGAAATCAGGAGTGACGGTGGTAGCTAATGCTGAGAATGAGCTTGTCCCTCAACGGATTCAAACCGGTTGGAGGGTGTGCATTGACTATAGGAAGCTAAACACCACAACGAGGAAGGACCACTTCCCATTGCCGTTCATTGACCAAATGCTCGAGAGGTTAGCGGGTTATGCTTTTTATTGTTTTCTTGATGGTTATTCTGGTTATAATCAAATTGTCATTTCACCCGAGGACCAAGAAAAAACCACTTTTACATGCCCGTTTGGTACGTTTGCATATCGTCGCATGCCTTTTGGTTTATGTAATGCACCTGCTACATTTCAAAGATGTATGATGAGCATATTTTCTGATCATGTAGAAAAGATAATTGAAGTGTTTATGGATGATTTTAGCGTATTTGGTGATTCGTTTGATAGTTGTTTGCATAATCTAAGTGTGATCCTAAAACGTTGTGTGGAAACTAACCTTGTACTTAATTGGGAAAAGTGTCATTTTATGGTTAAACAAGGTATCGTTTTAGGTCATATAATCTCTGAAAAGGGTATTGAGGTTGATAAGGCGAAAATAGATCTTGTACGTCACTTACCCTCTCCGACTTCGGTTAGAGAGGTTCGTTCGTTTCTTGGCCATGCAGGATTTTATCGTAGGTTTATTAAAGATTTCTCGAAGATAGCACAACCTCTTTGCCGACTCCTACAAAAAGAAGTGGCGTTTGAATTCACCAAGGAGTGCATGGCATCATTCAACCAACTCAAGGAGTTGTTGACCACGGCACCCATCATTGTTCCACCGGATTGGAGTCTACCTTTCGAGCTCATGTGTGATGCGTCCGACTATGCTCTAGGAGCTGTTTTAGGACAAAGAAAGGACAAGAGGCCGCATGTCATTTACTACGCCTCACGGACGTTGAACGATGCACAATTGAACTACTCCACTACGGAAAAAGAACTTCTTGCCGTTGTCTTTGCTTTAGATAAATTTCGATCATATTTAATTGGAACTAAAGTAATTGTTTTCACTGATCATGCAGCTCTGAAGTACTTGCTCACCAAAAAGGAAGCCAAGCCACGGCTAATTCGATGGATATTATTACTTCAAGAGTTCGACATAGAGATTCGGGACAAGAAGGGAAGTGAGAACGTGGTGGCTGACCACCTAAGCCGAATGGTGCATAATGAGGAGTTGGTGCCGATTTTGGAGACATTCCCCGATGAACAATTGCTGTCCATTAAGGTTAGTGCACCTTGGTATGCCGATATTGTTAATTTTTTGGTGTCAAAACGTATTCCAAGTGAGTTCACTAGGCACCAACGTGATAAACTTAGGCATGATGCACGGTTTTATGTGTGGGATGATCCGTACTTATGGAAATTTTGCCCCGATCAGATTATACGTCGTTGTGTGCACGATTCTGAATGTCATTCAATTTTGAGTTTTTGTCACACATATGCATGTGGAGGGCACTTTGGTACACAACGCACAGCCCTTAAGGTGTTACAATGTGGATTTTATTGGCCTAGTATTTTTAAAGATGCTAAAACTTTTTGCTTAACATGTGATAAATGCCAACGAATGGGTGGTATTAGTGCTAGGGACCAAATGCCGCAGGTTTCTATCCTAAATGTTGAAATTTTTGATGTTTGGGGTATTGATTTTATGGGTCCTTTTCCTTCTTCGTATGGTTTTACATATATTTTGCTTGCGGTTGATTATGTGTCGAAGTGGGTGGAAGCAAAGGCCACCCGAACTAATGATTCTAAAGTGGTTGCAGATTTTATTAGAACTAACATTTTTGCAAGGTTCGGAATGCCACGAGTGATCATTAGTGACGGAGGGTCACACTTTTGCAATCGGACTATTGAAGCGTTATTGAGGAAATACAGTGTCACCCATAAGGTTTCTACACCTTACCATCCTCAAACTAATGGGCAAGCCGAGGTTTCTAACCGTGAGATCAAGCAAATCCTAGAGAAGACCGTTGGGCCAACAAGGAAGGATTGGAGCTTACGGTTAGATGATGCACTTTGGGCGTATCGTACGGCGTACAAAACCCCCATTGGGATGTCCCCCTTCCGACTTGTCTATGGCAAGGCGTGCCATCTTCCTGTTGAATTGGAGCACAAAGCACTTTGGGCCATTAAGAAGTTTAACATGAACCTCGAGGAAGCAGGAAGTCAAAGGAGATTGCAATTGAATGAGCTTGATGAGATACGGCTTGAGGCGTACGATAATGCAAGCATTTACAAGCAAAAGACCAAAGCTTTCCATGACAACATGATCCGTGGGAAATCATTCTCAATTGGGCAGAAAGTGCTATTGTTCAATTCCCGTTTACGGTTGTTTCCCGGTAAGTTACGTTCTAAGTGGATTGGACCGTTTGTTATTACTAACATATCTTCTTATGGTGCCATCCAGATTCAAAGTCTCAAAACAGGTCATGAATTCCAAGTGAACGGACATCGTTTGAAGCCATATTTTGAGAACTTTGTCGAACAAACCGTGGATGATATTTCTTTGGGTGCCGTGGGCACAAATGGAGAATGAATGGGTTTTTCGTCCGGCTGTACGACGTTAAAGAAAGCGCTACTTGGGAGGCAACCCATGCAATTCAACAAAGGAAGCCCAAGGAATCACTCCAATTCCAGATTTGCGTTCCTAAACCCTTCCCTTTGTTGTTTATTTCTAATCTGCCTATTTAGTTGTTTTAGTTGCTGTTTGTGTGTTCTTGTTGTTTAGTGCGATTTTATGCTTGAAACATTGAGGACAATGTTTGATTTAAGTGTGGGGGGGTAACTAAGTGTTTTAGATGCAAATTCGTGGGATTTTATCACCCTAAACTTGAAGACTTGTTCCTTGCTGTTTTTAAGTGTTTTTGAGAAGTTTTGAGGTGTTTTAGTGTGTTTTGAAGTAAAAATCCGAAAATTACATAAAAATTTGAAAAATTTGTTTTAAAAACCCAAAAAGAGTTGTTTTTGTGTGTTTGTTTGTGTCTTAGGGTACCTTCCAACACAATGATGAGGATTCGGTTTGTAATTACATGGCTGTTAAAGAGAGTGATTAACATGGATGAAAGTTTGATTTACTCTTTGTTATGCTTAGTTGTGGTTATAACTTATGAATTCACATGCAATCATAAAAGAAAAAAAATTAGTTTTTGTAACATGCTTGAAGGAAGAAACTCAAACTAACGCTACAACCTTGTAAGACTTGAGCCTAAACGTTTATTTGGAGAGTTAAAATCTGTGCATTCTTTGTTTTCTAAGTCGTTGCATGATCTCATTATTCTTTGCTTGGGTGCTACTTAGAAGGCGTTTCATCATTTAGTTCCAAATGCTAGAACTCATGCCCATTTCATTCAAAGCATGTTATTGATTTGCATAACACATATTCAAGATGAAGTTGTGTAGTTACCACCACCTTAGCCAAATGCCGTGTGCCCTATGTCATTGTGATTTGTAGGTTTTAACCCCATTGAGCCTTGTTAGCCTTCGTTATTTGTTAACCCATGTTTTCCTCACCTAGCCTAGTTTAGGACCATCCAAACCCTTGTTCTTAAAGCATAGTAAAGCATGATTCAAATTGAATTCCTTTTGATTTATGTTGGCAGAAAACTAGTGTGGGGGAAGTATTTCTTTTGTGATTTTGTGTGCCATAGGCACGTGTGGAAAGAGAAAAGAAAATAAAAAATTCGTGGAAAAAGAAAAAATGAAGAAAAAAAAAAAATATGAAAAGTGTGAAAAAGAGTTGAAAAGTTGAGAAAAAGAGTTCCAAAGTATTGTTTGTTGAAGTAAGGGTCCAAAACAATGAATTCGGCCCTAAGGAGTTGTTTAAATCTTTCCCTTGTGTTTTAAAGTTAATTTCTGCACTCTAAGTGAATTCTAAGTCTCAATTTCATTGCTTTGCTTACTATTGCTTGAAGAACGTTTGTTTTCCTTATCCTTTCCTTGTTAACCAACACCCCAAGCCCCATTACAACCCTTAACTTCTATCTTGAGTGTTATGTGTTTCAATTTGTGGAGTTTGAATTTGGTATGAGCATATGGTGTCACTGGTTCTCGCATCTAAGTAGTAGCATTCCATTCATGAGATCATATCTAAACATGCTTCATAACTCTAGAAATTGCGTTCTTTGTGATACATTTATGTGAGCATTCGTTTTCATTTCTACATCAATCTTCTCACATATGACTAGTGTAGGGTGTGGAGTTAGAAAATCTGAGTGAAAATAGAGTGTATATCTTGTAAGGAATTGAGGGAATTCTCTAAGGCATGTTACTACATTCAAAGCATTGTTTTGATTGATTACTTGTGAATTAGTAAGTGGTGGCTTTAATTAAGTATGTGCTTGTGTAAAGATGACTCAAATTTGTGGGGATAACAATCTTTAACATGTCATGTGCATTGGAAATCCCTGAGGCAATTGTTGGAAGGTTTAGGTTTTGTTTTGGTTAGTTTGTTTCATTTTGTTTTCTTTCTTTTGTTTGTTTTGCTCGAGGACTAGCAAAAGCTAAGTGTGGGGGAATTTGATAGGAGCATATTTATGCGCCTTAGTTAGCTAGTTCTTATGCATCTTTGTTATGTTTTCTTCGTTAAAGTAGTCTTTTAAGCTACTTTCTTGTGTTTTCAGGTTTAGCGGACGTATTACATGAAATGATGCAGTTTGGAGCTTTTGGAGCAGAAAGTGAGCTTGAAGTAAAAAGGACATGCTTGGAACGCAAGGTTGGGATGAAATTGAAGAGTTGAAGATTTGAGGTTTCCTACTTGAAGTAGGAAAGCTAAGCCTAAAAGTTTCCATTTTGGGTTGATCTTTCCTAAATCGGAATTGGCAACCAAAGTTTCTAAAGTTGGAAGTTTCTATTCTTGGAGGTTTCCATTTTCGTGAGTTTCTATTCTCGGTTTTGGGCTTTTGGATGACCCATCCTTAACTCTTGGACCTATGCCGTACCTAAACCCTAACCCTAGCCCATTGTTTCAGCCGCACCTAGGCCTTGTTCACATGCAAAAATCTGATTGGAAATCCCTAAGCCTATGCCGCACCTTTCCATCCAAAAAGCCCTATTTTACAAACCTTAACCCTAGCCCATTGTTCTAATCTGAATTGCTAGGGTTTTTAAGTGCCTATATATATATATTTCTACACCCTAGCCGCACATCTTCTTCCCTCTCCATAAAAATCAGAAAACTACATCCCTTTCCCCACCTTGCCGCAGCCACCATCACCCAAATCCCTACCTTGCCGCAGCCATTCATCCATTCCAGCCACCATCCTCCACCTTTAGACACCATTCCACACCTCCATAACTCTTTCCCACACCTTGCCGCACCACCCTACCATCCTAACTCCATTCTAAAAAAACCAAAAACACATCCAGAAACTCCATTCACGCCAGAACCTGTCCCTCACCCTTGCCGAGCCCAACCTTCACCCAACTCCATATTTTCTGACCCCAAACCTTCCTAGCCGTGCCCTACACCTATCCTAGATAGTTTTCCACCATTCTCCCTCATCCAAAACCATCCAAAAACCCCCTAACCCTCACTGCCGCAGCAAGGAGAAGAAGAAAGAGGAGCTTTCTGTGCAGATTTCAAAGTGGACTTCCTTGGCATTTTAGGTGTAATCTTTCTTATGTCTTCGATGTTTCAATTCAATAAACTTTGTGTTGTGAGTATGAGGAACTAAACCCCCTTAGTTGGGGGGTGATTCGAAACCATGTACATGCTTGCAATTTGATTCGATTACATTCAGTTGTTATTTCATAAGTTGTGGATTCAATTCGTTCATCTATTTGATTGATACTTATTTATGTATGTTGATTGAGAGTGCACACTTAGTTTTCATGCATGAATATGATGCTAGATTATGAGGGAGTTTCACCTAATAGTTATAATCTTATAATCACAAGTAGTGAAGATCAATTGAAAACGATCGCGTTGAATGAATTCTTAGCATAAGTTTCATGCAATTCATAGTAACAAATGCTTCGTCAATGCTTATGTTTTTCATAAAACGTAATGATTCTTGCTTGTATCTCTATTATGCAATTCATGTAGGGAACTTGTAGGGAATGTTTTGAGTTGTCGTATGCAATCATCCAACTTGATAAATTCTGGAAAAACTGAGGGTTAATTAGTGCAATTCACGGTTAACTTGGGGCGTTGAGTATTCATAGTTTATCGGAAGAACAACTGAAAATCGTTTTGTTTGCAAGTGTGACATGTGTGGAGAAGAACCTCCTAACTAGCCTTTTATCCATCCTTTTCACCAAAATCGTTTTTACAATCTGTGTTAATTAAAGTTTCTGTTTTGTTTTCAATTTCTGTCCAAAACTATTCCCCCTTTATTTTGAAGTCTTAGATTAGTTAGAAAGTGTTTTGATTTGTGTTTCTAGGTGTTTTGATTCAAGTTTTCAACCAATTTCGTCCAGATTAGTGTAAGTGCTCAAAACTGCCCAGAAAGTGGTTTTTAGGCAGTTTTGAGCCTTCTAGTTGCTGTTTTAAGTTTTAGGTTTGTTTAAGTGTTTTAACTTTTAGTTTTGCATTCTTTGAGTCTAGTTTAGTGTTTTTAACTTTGTTTTTGAGTGTTTAAGTCAGTTTCCAAGCGTTTAGCAATCCCTCCTAATCCCCGGTCTAGAACGATCCCTACTTACATCTTTACTACAATTTGACAAAAAGAGGGTTTAATTTGTGTGCTTAATATATTTCGCATCAGCTACCTGCAAGGAAAGTTCATGATTAGAATTTGTTTCATACACTCCAACTTTCTTACCCCTTAGATCTTTGTGTTGAGCATTAGACCCCAACATCTCATAAATGTTATATGACTCTTGAGCATTCTTTTTCTTCAAAGCTCCACCTGCTGCATTATCAACAGTTGATTGACATGTTTGGGTTAGTCCATCATAGAAAATTTGCATTTGTAAATGAAAAGGTAACCCATGGTGTGGACATTGCAACAAAAGGCCTTTAAAACGCTCCCAACACTCATTGAAAGGTTCTCCATCATCTTGTTTGAAATTGAAGATTTGTCCCCTTAATGTGGCTGTCTTTTGAGTGGAGAAGAACTTCTCCAAGAACTTCTTAGCCACGGCATCCCAAGTGATGAGGGAACCCGGTGCTAGAGTCATCAACCAACTCTTGGCCCTATCTTTCAATGTGTAAGGAAACACTCTCATCCTCAAATTTGCTTCACTTACTCCCTGCAAAGGTAAACCACTTACAACGTTATAAAATTCCTTAACATGAGCTAAAGGATCTTCATTAGGTAAGCCATAAAAAGAGGGAAGCATATGGAAATGTGAAGATTTAAGATCATAGTTTCTAGCTTCGGTGGGCAGCAAGATGCATGAAGGAGAATTTGGTATGATTGGTTGAGCAAAGTCTTCCAAAGCTCGAAGCTCATCTTGGTTGACCGCCATCTCTTCTTCTCTTTCCCAATTAATGTGCTTAGATCCTTCACTTGTTGAACTAGGCGAATTCCCTTCCTCTTCTTCACGGAAATTGGGTGAATTTGTTGGCACAAAGTTGTCAAAAGTATTGCTCTTTAACCGTTCAATTCTTTGGCCTAACTCAACAAGTCTATTTGACATAAACTTCCTGAAAACAAAACAAACAAGTTTGAATATAAATTAGCACTCTACTTAAAATAAAAATAACAAGGGTTCATAACTAAACAAGCAATTACAAGGGACTGAAATCAGTCCCCGGCAACGGCGCCATTTTTGTTGAAGTTATTCCTTAAACCTTCCTAATGCTAAAACATATTGAGTATAATAGCACAAGTAAGGGTGTCGAATCCACAGGGACTAATTAGACCTATATAACCACTTGTTTTGCAAGAACCCTAATAGAAAGTAGAACTAAACAATTTAGGCAGTTTTGAGGTTGTAACTTGAAATACACGGAAATGAAATGAATACAAGTAAATGAAAACACAAGTAATGTAATGAGGTAGAACTAAGGGAGTTGAGGTTAGGGATTGTAACAATATGGAGAAGGCTAGGGATTCGATTTCACCTTTTCTAATCAATTCCATGTTGTTAATTCAGATTATGCTCATCAATCTATCTATTTCTTGAGTTTGTTTCACTTAGATATGATCATCCATATGATGTGTGGTTTTGATCAAATATTCCTAGTCATGAACCTAATTGTGATGTGCAACTTTGGTTCCTAAACAAGAATGTATTAAGCATAAGAAACTTTCATAAAACCAAAGGACACACTTGGCATGATGTTTGCCAAACATTCCCTTCAATCATTCCCATATCTGCCAAGGTCATGCATGATGTGTGCTCTAAGATTGGCTAAACAACTTATGGTTAATTCAAATGGTGATCAAGCATTAGAATCAACACACAAAGTCACAATTAAATTAGAGAATGAAACAAGAAATAGAATGATAAACTGAGCATTCCAAATTAACTACATGGCAATCTTTCTAGGCTACATCGAATCCCTATAGAGAGATTAGTTACACTTCATGTTTACAAACGTTTTAACATAGAAATACATAACATGAATGAACATAGAATTGAGAAGAAGGAACCCTTGAAGCAAAACTGATGTTGAAATCCTTTAAGTGTAGCCTTCGGTCTTGATTCTCCAAATGTGATGCAACATGAAAGATGAGCAGCTTGTGGATGGGTGGTTTGTTTGAATGGGAGAGAGGGTGGTCAGAAATTTGGATGGCTAAGTGAGTGAATGGTGGTGTTGCGGATGGGATAGAGAATGGACACAAAATGGAGTTTCTTGGTGTGTGAATGAGAGTGTGACCGAGAGAGCTTGAAGTGAGATTGCATGGACTTTTTATTGAAGTCCCAAATGAGAACATGCAGCTGGAATTAGAGTAATGGATCTGCCAATCTGAAATGATGATGAATTGAAGTGATTTCTGAGGTGGTAAGGCACGGCATGTTGAAACACAAGCATGTGTAGGACTTATTTAATTCAAAAGGCATGTGCAATGGCTGCAATGTGCAGTGGACAACCAGAAATTGTTTTCCACATGCTGGAAAGGGAAAGAAAGGCACGGCATGGCTTGGTTTGGATGTGCAAAGGTGGCTGAATGACTTAGATTAATGAAGACACATGCATTGCTGCAAAAAGGGAGTTGGAAAGGGCAAGGCAATGCACGGCAAGGTGTGAACATGCATGTAATCACATGTTGTTGAGGTGTAAATGGAAGGGAAAGCATGGCAGGTTTGAACACATGCATGTGATTGCATGTTATGATGTTTAAAGGAAATGGAATGCACGGCACAAATTGTGAACATGCATGTGATTGCATGTTTTGGAACCACCTAAGTTAATTCCAATGTTTTTGCCTTGTCTTGTCTCACCCAATATGGCCGAATGCCACCTTACACTTCCAAATGTGATCCTGAAATTCCATGCAGCCAAGTAACTTCTAAAATCCTCATTTGAAACTTCAAATTGACTCCTCAAGAACCTTCTCCACGTTTGGGATAATGCTCAGCTACCAAAAAGGGGTGATTTTACTTCATTTGCAATCCAATTGATCCTAAAACACACTTGGCTGCACACTAGCACAAAATAATGTAAAAACACAACTAGTTTGATTCAAAAACATCACAAAAATGCCAATTAAAGATGATATAAATGTACACAAAGTGTGTACATCATAATGCGTATTCCATTCAATTCAATGAACCTAGGGAAATCTGAGAATTAATTGGTGCAATCTAGTTAATTTGGGGCATTGTCATTCATGGTTTGTTGAAAGAGTAATTGGAGATCGAGTTGTAAGCATATGTTCATGTGTGGATAAGGAATCCTCTAACTAGCTTCTCACCATTCTATTTAATCACAATCTGTTTTACTTTACATTTGTTTTTAAAGTTTGAGTTTTAAAGTTTTAATTTTGTCAAAATCAATCCCCCATCTATTTTAAAGTGTTAGATTAGTTAGAAATCCATTTAGTTGTATTTTTAAGTGTTTTGAGTCAAGTCATAGTCCAAATTCGTCCAAACTAGTGTTAGGTACTCAAAACTGCCCAGAAAGTGGTTTTAAGGCAGTTTTGAGCCTTTTAGTTGCTGTTTTGAGTTTTTAGTTTGTTTAGGTGTTTAAACTCTAGTTTTGCATTAATTGAGTCTAGTTTAGTGTTCTACATTATGTTTTTATGTTCTTGAGTCAGTTTCACATTGATTAGCATCCCTAGTTAATCCCCGGTTTAGAACGATCCCTATTTGCTCATATACTACAATTGTCATCCATAGGGTTTAATTTGTGTGTCAAGTTAATTTTCACATCAAGCACACAAATTAAACCCTCTTTTGTCAAATTGTAGTAAAGATGTAAGTAGGGATCGTTCTAAACCGGGGATTAGGAGGGATTGCTAAACTCCTGAAAACTAACTCAATAATGTAAAAACAAAGTTTAAAACACTAAACTAGACTCAAAGAATGTAAAATTAAAAGTTAAAACACTTAAACAAACATAAAACTCAAAACAGCAACCTAATGACTCAAAACTGCCTAAAAACCACTTTCTGGGCAGTTTTGAGAACCTAACAAGAACTTGGACGAAGTTGGATGAAAACTTGGATCAAAACACTTAGAAACACAAATCAAAACACTTTCTAACTAATCTAAGACTTCAAAATAAAGGGGGATTTGTTTTGGACGAAAATTGAAAACAAAACAGATTGTAGAACGTTTTTGGATGAAAAGGATGGATAAAAGGCTAGTTAGGAGGTTCTTCTCCACACATGTCACACTTGCAAACAAAACGATTTTCAGTTGTTCTTCCAATAAATTATGAAACTCAACAACCCAAGTTAATTAGATACGCTTAAATTAACCTTCAAGTTCTCCTTAAGTTAATGAATTGGATGGGAAAGCGCATACAACAATTCAAAGCATTCCTCAAAGGTTCCTTACGTGATGAGCACAATAAAGATACAATCAAGAATCATGAAGCACAATGAGAACTATATTGTTGACGAGGCATTCGTTACTATGATGAGCATGAAACTAGTGCCAAGAATTCATTCAACGCGATCGTTTTCAAGCGACCTTCACTACTTGTGATTATAAGATTGTAACTATTAGGTGAAACTCCCTCATAATCTAGCATCATATTCATGCATGAAAACTAAGCGTGCACTCTCAATCAACATACACAAATAAGTTATCAATCAAGTAGATGAACGAATTGAATCCACCACTTATGAAATAACAACTGAATGTAATCAAATCATATTGCAAGCATGTACATGGTTTCGAATCACCCCCCAACTAAGAGGGTTTAGTTCCTCATACTCACAACACAAAGTTTATTGAATTGAAATATTGAAAACATAAGAAGATTACACCTAAAAGTTCCAGCAATCTGCAATAGACTAGCAAGCACATTCAAGAGCACTCCTTCTTCCTTCTTGCTGCGGCACAAGGTATGGAGATGGTTTGGATGGGTTTTGGATGATGGAGAATGGTGGGAAGGTGTCTAGGATGGGTGTATGGCACGGCTAGGAAGGTTTGGGGTCAGAAAATATGGATTTGGGTGAAGGTTGGGCACGGCAAGAGGTAGGGGAAAGGTTTCTGGCGTGAATGTGAATGGGTGTGTGTGGAATGTTTTGTGGCTGCAACAAGGAGGTTTATTTAAAGGAAAACAGAAATTAAAACCCTAGGTTGATTAGGAAATCCGAAATTAAGTCTAAGGATTCTAGAATTAGGAAATAAAATCAGAAACTTAAAGGAAACCCACCAAAAGTTGCGGCAATTACTTAAAACACAAAAGGAATGTGTTTTAAGTCAGATTTTGGGAAAGAAACCCTCTCCCTTGCACGGCAAGGAAGAGGAAAGGATGAGGGAGGTGCGGCAAAGGTCCTAGAGAGGTTTAGGGCCTTTGTTTGGTGTCCCAAAGTGCTTAAAAGGTATTCAAAGTGGCTGGAAATTAAGGACATTTAGGAATAGGGAAGGTCAACCAAAATAGGAAACCTTGGCTTAACTTTCCTACTTCAAGTAGGAATCCTTGTTGGAGTAGGAATCCTTGTTCTTCTAGGAATCCTCAAATGAGTAGGATTCCTTCTTCAATTAGGAATCCTTTGTTGATTAGGAATCCTTCTTGGATTAGGATACCAACTTTCTTCAAGACTTCAATTCATCCATTCCTTTTGCTCCAAAAGGCTCCAATTTGCTTCTTTTTGCACACTTTGACCTTAGAACCTGAAAACACACAAAAGTGACTTTAAACACTAAAATAGCTAAGTAAACACAACCTAAATGCACGAGAACAAGCCAATTAAGTAGAATAAATATGCTCCTATCAAATTCCCCCACACTTAGCTTTTGCTAGTTGATATGATATTAACTAGCACTCAAATTAACCCTCTTTTTATCAATTGTAGTAAGTATGTAAGTAGGGATCGTTCTAGGCCGGAGATTAGGAGGGATTGCTAAATCACTTGAAAACTGACTCAAAAACGTAAAAACAAAGTTTAAAACACTAAACTAGACTCAAAGAATGTAAAACTATAACTTAAAACACCAAAACAAACCAAAAGACTCAAAATAACACAAAAACACTCAAAACTGCCTTAAAACCACTTTCTGGGCAGTTTTGAACTCTAAACAAGATTTTGACGAAAATAGGTTTTAACTTGACTCAAAACACTTAAAAACACAAACTAACACACTCTCTAACTAATTTGACACTTGAAAACAAAGGGGGATTTGGTTTTTACGAAATTGAAAACAAAACATAAACTTGTAAATCAAAACAGATTTTCAAACGAATTTGATTGAATTGAATGGATAGAAAGCTAGCTAAGGGGTTCATCTCCACACATGTTATACTTGCATTCAAAACGATTTCCAATTGCTTTTCAATAACCCATGAATTCTCAACGCCCCAAGTTAATTAGGTCCGCTTAAATTAACCTTCAGATTTTCCTAACGTTATTGAATTGGATGATTGCATACGACAACCCAAAGCATTCCCCACAAGTCCCCTACATGATTGCATAATAGAGATACAAGCAAGAATCATTAAGTTCTATGAAAACCATAAGCATTGACGAAGCACTTGTTACTATGATTGCATGAAACTTATGCCAAGAATTTACTTAACGCGATTGAGATCATCAACCTTTACTACTTATGAATATAAGTCCATAACGATTAGGTGAAATTTCCTTATATCCTAGCATCAAATTCATGCATGCAAATTAAGTGTCGACCCTCAACCAACATACACAAATCAGTTTTAATTCTTGTAGATAAGTAAATTGAATTCACAACTTATGAAACGCAATTAGAAGTAATCAAATCATATAGCAATGATAGGAGCATATTTATGCGCCTTAGTTAGCTAGTTCTTATGCATCTTTGTTATGTTTTCTTCGTTAAAGTAGTCTTTTAAGCTACTTTCATGTGTTTTCAGGTTTAAAGGACATATTACATGAAATGATGCAAGTTGGAGCTTTTGGAGCAAAATATGAGCTTGGATTGAAAGGGACATGCTTGGAACACAAGGTTGGGATGGAATTGAAGAAGTTGAAGATTTGAGGTTTCCAACTTCAAGTAGGAAAGCTAAGCCTAAAAGTTTCCATTTTGGGTTGATCTTTCCTAAATCGGAATTGGCAACCAAAGTTTCTAAAAGTTGGAAGTTTCTATTCTTGGAGGTTTCCATTTTCGTGAGTTTCTATTCTCGGCTTTGGGCTTTTGGATGACCCATCCTTACTTCTTGGACCTATGTCGCACCTAAACCCTAACCCTAGCCACTTAATCAGCCGCACCTAGGCCTTGTTCACATGCAAAAATCTGATTAGTAACCCTAAGCCCATGCCGCACCTTTCCATCCTAGAAGCCCTATTTTACAAACCTTAACCCTAGTCCACTTATGTAGCCGCACCTAACCCTAGCCCAATCTGATTTCTTAGGGTTTTAGGTGCCTATATATATGTGTTTTATCCCTTTGCCGCAGATAATCTCCCTCTCCACAAATCAGAAACCATCCAACCCTTATTTCCCCACCTTGCCGCAGCCACCATCCACCTCCATACACCATTCTACACTTCCCTACACCATCCACACACCTTGCCGCACCACCATATCATCCTAACTCCATTCTTAAACCAAAACCACATCCAAAAACCCCCAAAACCATCTCTGCCACAGCAAGGAGAAGAGAAGAGGAGCTTGACGTGCAGAAATTCAAAGTGGAATTCTTGGGCGTTTTAGGTGTAATCTTTCTTATGTCTTCGATGTTTCAATTCAATAAACTTTATGTTGTGAGTATGAGGAACTAAACCCCCTTGGTTGGGGGGTAATTCGAAACCATGTACATGCTTGCAATTTGATTCGATTACATTCAGTTGTTATTTCATAAGTTGTGGATTCAATTTGTTCATCTATTTGATTGATAACTTATTTGTGTATGTTGATTGAGAGTGCACGCTTAGTTTTCATGCATGAATATTGATAGGAGCATATTTGTGCGCCTTAGTTGGCTAGTTCGTATGCATTTTCTTTATGTTTTCTTCGTTAAAGTAGTCTTTTAAGCTACTTTCATGTGTTTTCAGGTTTAAAGGACATATTACATGAAATGATGCAATTTGGAGCTTTTGGAGCAAAAAGTGAGCTTGGAATGAAAAGAACATGCTTGGAACACAAGGTTGGGATGAAATTGAAGAATTGAAGATTTGAGGTTTCCTACTTGAAGTAGGAAAGCTAAGCCTAAAAGTTTCCATTTTGGGTTGATCTTTCCTAAATCGGAATTGGCAACCAAAGTTTCTAAAAGTTTGAAGTTTCTATTCTTGGAGGTTTCCATTTTCGTGAGTTTCTATTCTTGGCTTTGGGCTTTTGGATGACCCATCCTTACTTCTTGGACCTATGTCGCACCTAAACCCTAACCCTAGCCACTTAATCAGCCGCACCTAGGCCTTGTTCACATGCAAAAATCTGATTAGTAACCCTAAGCCCATGCCGCACCTTTCCATCCTAGAAGCCTTATTTTACAAACCCTAACCCTAGTCCACTTATGTAGCCGCACCTAACCCTAGCCCAATCTGATTTCTTAGGGTTTTAGGTGCCTATATATATATGTTTTACCCCTTTGCCGCAGATCATCTCCCTCTCCACAAATCAGAAACCATCCAACCCTTATTTCCCCACCTTGCCGTGGCCACCTTCATCCATTCCAGCCACTTCCCAACCTTGCCGCAGCCACCATCCACCTCCATACACCATTCTACACTTCCATACACCACCCACACACCTTGCCGCACCACCATATCATCCTAACTCCATTCTTAAACCAAAACCACATCCAAAAACCCCCAAACCATCTCTGCCGCAGCAAGGAGAAGAGAAGAGGAGCTTGACGTGCAGAAATTCAAAGTGGAATTCTTGGGCGTTTTAGGTGTAATCTTTCTTATGTCTTCGATGTTTCAATTCAATAAACTTTATGTTGTGAGTATGAGGAACTAAACCCCCTTGGTTGGGGGGTAATTCGAAACCATGTACATGCTTGCAATTTGATTCGATTACATTCAGTTGTTATTTCATAAGTTGTGGATTCAATTCGTTCATCTATTTGATTGATAACTTATTTGTGTATGTTGATTGAGAGTGCACGCTTAGTTTTCATGCATGAATATGATGCTAGATTATGAGGGAGTTTCACCTAATAGTTACAATCTTATAATCACAAGTAGTGAAGATCGCTTGAAAACGATCGCGTTGAATGAATTCTTAGCATAAGTTTCATGCAATTCATAGTAACGAATGCTTCGTCAATGCTTATGTTTTTCATAGAACGTAATGATTCTTGCTTGTTTCTCTATTATGCAATTCATGTAGGGAACTCGTAGGGAATGTTTTAGGTTGTCGTATGCAATCATCCAACTTAATAACTTGTGGAAAAACTGAGAGTTAATTAGTGCAATTCACGGTTAATTTGGGGCGTTGAGTATTCATAATTTATTGGAAGAACAACTGAAAATCGTTTTGTTGCAAGTGTGTCATGTGTGGAGAAGAACCTCCTAACTAGCCTTCTACCCATCTCTTTCACTAAAATCGTTTTTACAATCTGCCCTATTTCCAATCTGTTTTCTTTATTTTAATTTTCGTCAAAACAAAATCCCCCTTTAATCTGAAGTCTTAGATTAGTTAGAAAGGGTTTTGATTTGTGTTTCTAAGTATTTTGATTCAAGTTTTTCATCAAATTTCGTCCAAATTAGTGTAGGTGCTCAAAACTGCCCAGAAAGTGGTTTTTAGGCAGTTTTGAGCCTTCTAGTTGCTGTTTTGAGTTTTAGGTTTGTTTAAGTGTTTTAACCTTTACTTTTGCATTCTTTGAGTCTAGTTTAGTGTTTTAAACTTTGTTTTTGAGTTTTTAAGTCAGTTTCCAAGTGTTTAGCAATCCCTCCTAATCCCCGGTTTAGAACGATCCCTACTTACATCTTTGCTACAATTTGACAAAAAGAGGGTTTAATTTGAGTTTTTAAGTCAGTTTCCAAAATTTGATGTGAAAATTATGTTGACACACAAATTAAACCCTATTTGTGACAATTGTAGTAATGATGTAAGTAGGGATCGTTCTAACCGGGGATTAACTAGGGGCACTAATCACTTGAAAACTGAATTAGAAACGCAAAAACAAAGTTTAAAACACTAGATTAGACTCAAAGAATGCAAAACTAACGTTTAAAATACTAAAACAAACCAAAAACTCAAAACAGCAACTAAAAGACTCAAAACTGCCTTAAAAACACTTTCTGGGCAGTTTTGAACACAAAGCGCCAAATTGGACGAATTTGGGTTTTAACTTGTACCAAAACACTTAAAAACATAAACCAACACACTTTTTAACTAATCTAGGACTTCAAAATAAATGGGGATTTGATTTGGACGAAAATAAACTAAATGGACAGATTGTAAAGAAAACAGATTGTAAGACAAAATTGTGATGAATCAATGGATGATGGAATAGCTAAGGGGTTCTTCTCCACACATGAAATATATGCAATCTAAATCGATTTCCAGTTATCAATTTAACAAGTTATGAACCTCGACACTCCAAGTTAATTAGGTCCGCTTAAATTAACCTTCAGATTTCCCTAGAATCATTGAATTGGATGAATATGCATCGCAAACAAATTATTCCTAACAAGTTCTCTATATGAATAGCATGATAAAGATACAAGTTAGAATCATTACGTTCTTTGGAAATCATAAGCATTGACAAGGCATTCGTAACTATGAAAAGCATGATACTCTTGCCAGGACTCTACTTAACACGATCGTGACTAGCGACCTTCACTACTTGCGAATATAAATTCATAACGATTAGGTGAAACAAACTTATATCCTAGCACCAAATTGAAGCATGTGATAGGAGCATATTTATGCGCCTTAGTTAGCTAGTTCTTATGCATTTTCGTTATGTTTTCTTCGTTAAAGTAGTCTTTTGAGCTACTTTCATGTGTTTTCAGGCTTAAAGGGCATATGACATAAAAGGATGCAAATTGGAGCCTTTTGGAGCAAAATGGAGCTTAGATTGGAAAGTACATGCTTGGAGCACAAGGAATGGACGAGTTTGAAGGTCAATGGAGCTTAAGAAATGAAGAATTGAAAGTGAAGAACAAAGAATTCAGAATTAGAAACCAAAGTTTCTAAAGTTGGAAGTTTCTATTCTCGGAGGGTTCCATTTGTGAGAATTTTTATTCTTGGCTTTGGGCTTTTAGATGACCCATCCTTACCTCTTGGACAAGGCCGCACCTTCCTAGCCCAATTCATCTTGGATCCTCACTTAATGCCGCACCTAAACCCTAGCCCATTGCATATTTCTGACTTCTAAGCCTTTGCCGCACCTAGGGTTCTAGAATCTTTGATTACCTTGCCTTGCAAGGCATTCTAGAAGGCTCATATTAAACCCTAGCAAACCAGCCGCACCCTAGGCCTCATTCCCATTAAAAATCTAATTGTTTAACCTAATTTATGATGGATTTGGGCTTCTAAAAAACCCTAACCTGATTTACTAGGGTTTTTGGGTGCCTATATATACTTGTTACACCTTTTGGCCGAAGTATCACCCCCCATATCATTCATTCACGCCAAAAACCCTAGTTCTCTCCTTGCCGCAACCTTCCACCCCCAAACTCCCATATTTCTGCCACAATTCACCCTTGCCGTGCCTTCCCACCACCATCACCACCTTGTGCAGCCACCATTGGAGGAGGAAGAAGTAGTGCCGTGCAGTCCAAAGGAGGGAGAAGCCTTGCACATGCAATCTGCCATTAGTGGAGTGTTTGGAGTTCTTTCTTTCTTTGTTTCTGTTTTCATGTTTAATTTAACTTCCTTTTCAATTATGTTAAAAATGTGGAACTAATTTCTTTTTAGTTAGAGGTGAATTTGAAGCCATGGACATATGTTTTATATGATTTGATTTCTTCCAATTATGATTTCAGAAATTGTGAATGTGATTTACTTATCTATTTGATTGATAACTTGTTTATGTATGTGGGTTGAGGGTCGACACTTAATTTGCATGCCTAAACTTGATGCTAGGATATAAGGGAATTTCACCTAATCGTTATTAACTCATATTCATAAGTAGTGAAAGTCGCTAGTCACGATTGCGTTAAGTAAATCCTAGGCAAGAGTAACATGCGTATCCCATAGTTATGAATGCCTCGTCAATGCTTATGATGTCCATTGAACTTAATGATCTTTGATATGTGTCTCTATCATGCGTATTCCATAGTTAGGGTCCTTGATAAGAATAATTTGGTTGTAATGCGTATTCCATTCAATTCAATGAATCTAGGGAAATCTGAGAATTAATTGGTGCAATCTAGTTAATTTGGGGCATTGTCATCCATGGTTTGTTGGAAGAGTAATTGGAGATTGAGTTGTATGCATATGTTCATGTGTGGATAAGGAACCCTCTAACTAGCTTCTCACCATTCTATTTAATCACAATCTGTTTTGCTTTACATTTGTTTTTAAAGTTTGAGTTTTAAAGTTTTAATTTCGTCAAAATCATTCCCCCATTTATTTTAAAGTGTTAGATTAGTTAGAAATCCATTTAGTTGTGTTTTTAAGTGTTTTGAGTCAAGTCATAGTCCAAATTCGTCCAAATTAGTGTAGGTACTCAAAACTGCCCAGAAAGTGGTTTTAAGGCAGTTTTGAGTCTTTTAGTTGCTGTTTTGAGTTTTTAGTTTGTTTAGGTGTTTTAAACCCTAGTTTTGCATTAATTGAGTCTAGTTTAGTGTTCTACATTATATTTTTATGTTCTTGAGTCAGTTTTACATTGATTAGCATCCCTAGTTAATCCCCGGTTAGAACGATCCCTATTTGCTCATATACTACAATTGTCATCCATAGGGTTTAATTTGTGTGTCAAGTTAATTTTCACATCAGCATGCAAATTAAGCGTGCACTCTCAATCAACATACAAGAATATGTTCTAAATCAAACGGTTAAGCGAATTGTATTCACGACTTATGCAACGATAACTGGAAGTAATCAACTTCTTTCACATATATAATCATGGTTTTGAATCCACCCTTAGCGAAAACGAATTTAGCCAATCATACTTAAAAGCAAAACAAAGATTACATGAATTAGACATTGAAATATAAGATAGAAAACACCTAAAATCGTTCAACAACTCAGATTGAAAAGCCAAACAATTGTAGAGAATCTGTCCCCTTTGTTGCTTGCGGCAGATTGTATGGTGATGCTTCTTGGATTGTTTTGATGACGTAGAATGGAATTTGGGGGGTGTAGAGGCACAGCAAGGGTTGTAGGATGAGTGTGGATGAGTGGTGGATGGATGGAAGATGGTGGGAAGCTCGGCAAGAATGGTGGAGGGGTGCGGCAGGTTGTAGAACTAGGTTTTCTGGAAAGTAGAATGAATATGGCAGATGGTTTGGGATGGTATTGGATGAGGTTGAATGGTGGAAAAGTGTCTAGGATGGGTGTATGGCACGGCTAGGGGGGTTTGGGGTCAGAAACTATGGAGTTTTGTGAAGGATAGGTGCGGTTAGGGATGGTGGATGAATTCTGGCGTGAATGGAGTTGTATGGATGTGTGTGGAATGTTTTGTGGCTGCAACAAGGAGGTTTATTTAAAGGAAAACAGAAATTAAAACCCTAGGTTGATTAGGAAATCAGAAATTAAGTCTAAGGATTCTAGAATTAGGAAATAAATCAGAAAATTAAAGGAAAGGGCAAGGGAAATTTGGCTAGGGTTTAAAACACAAAAGGAAGGTGTTTTAAAGCATAAAAACAGGAAATAAGGAAGAGGAAATGCAAAGGGGGGTGCGGCAAGGGTTCAAAAGGGTTCTAGGCTTTTGTTTTGTGTCCTAGAATGCTTAGAAAGTCTTCATAATTGCTGGAACTTTTAGGGACAATTAGGAAAAATCAAACCAAAGTAGGAAACCTTGGCTTAACTTTCCTACTTCAAGTAGGAATCCTTGTTGGAGGAGGAATCCTTGTTCTTCTAGGAATCCTCATGTGATTAGGAATCCATCTTCAATTAGGAAACCTTCGTTGATTAGGAATCCTTCGTCGATTAGGAATCCTTCGTCGATTAGGAATCCTCCTTCATGTAAGCACTTTCCTACTTCAACTAGGAAACCTTGTTCAAGTAGGAATCATCATCTTCAAGTCTTCAAATTCGTCCAAACCTTGGCTCCAATTATGTGATAATCATTCCAAGCCCAATTTTGCTCCAAAAAGCTCCAAAATGCATCTTCTTGCATCCTTTGGCCTTAAAACCTGAAAACACATAAAACTAGCTTAAAAGACTACTTTAACTAAGAAAACACCATGGAAATGCCTAAGAACTAGCTAACTAAGGCGCATAAATATGCTCCTATCAAATTCCCCCACACTTAGCTTTTGCTAGTCCTCGAGCAAAACAAACAAAAGAAAGGAAACAAAACGAAACAAACTAACCAAAACAAAACCTAAACCTTCCAACGTTTGCCTCAGGGATTTCCAATGCACATGACATGTTAAAGATTGTTATCCCCACAGATTTGAGTCATCTTTACACAAGCACATACTAAATTAAAGCCACCACTTACTAGTTCACAAGTAATCAATTAAAACAATGCTTTGAATGTAGTAACATGCCTTAGAGAATCCCCTCAATTCCTTACAAGATATACACTCTATTTTCACTCAGATTTTCTAACTCCACACCCTACACTAGTCATATGTGAGAAGATTGAAGTAGATATGAAAACGAATGCTCACATATATGTTTCACAAAGAACGCAATTTCTAGAGTTAAGAAGCATGTTTAGATATGATCTCATGAATGGAATGCTACTACTTAGATGCGAGAACCAGTGACACCATATGCTCATACCAAATTCAAACTCCACAAATTGAAACACATAACACTCTAGATAGAAGTTAAGGGTTGTAATGGGGCTTGGGGTGTTGGTTAACAAGGAAAGGATAGGGAAAACAAACGTTCTTCAAGCAATAGTAAGCAAAGCAATGAAATTGAGACTTAGAATTCACTTATATTGCAGAAATTAACTTTAAAACACAAGGGGAAGACTTAAACAACTCCTTAGGGCCGAATTCATTGTTTTGGACCCTTACTTCAACAAACAATACTTTAGAACTCTTTTTCTCAACTTTTCAACTCTTTTTTCAAACTTTTCATATTTTTTTCTTCAATTTTTCTTTTTCCACGAATTTTTTTTTTCTTCTTTTTTTTTTCTTTTGCCGTGCCTATGGCACACAATTCCTCATGAAAAACACTTCCCCTACACTTATTTTCTGCCAACATAAATCAAAAGGAATTCAATTTGAATCATGCTGTACTATGCTTCAAGAACAAGGGTATGGATGGTCCTAATCTAGGCTAGGTGAGGGTAATGTGGGTTAACAAAGAAAAGGCTAAACAAGGCTCAACGGGGTTAAACTTAAACATAAAATGATATGGGATACACGGCATTTGGCTAAAGTGGTGGTCACTACACAACTTTATCTTGAATACGTGTTATGCAAATCAATAACATGCTTTGAATGAAATGGGCATGAGTTCTAGCATTTGGAACTAAATGATGAAACGCCTTCTAAGTAGCAACCAAGCAAGGAATAATGAGATCATGCAACGACTTAGAAAACAAAGAATGCACAGATTTTAACTCTCCAAATAAACGTTTAGGCTCAAGTCTCACAAGGTTGTAGCGTTAATTCGAGTTCCTTCCTTCAAGCATGTTACAAAAACTGATTTTTCCTTTATGATTGCATGTGAATTCATAAGTTATAACCACAACCAAGCATAAACAAAGAGTAAATCAAACTTTCATCCATGTTAATCACTCTCTTTAACAGTCATGCAATTAAAAACCAAATCCTCATCACTGTGTTGGAAGGTACCCTAAGACACAAACAAACACACAAAAACAACTCTTTTTGGATTTTTTAAAACAAATTTTTCAAATTTTTATGTGATTTTCGGATTTTTGCATCAAAACACACTAAAACACACCAAAACTGCTCAAAAACACTTAAAAACAGCAAGGAACAACATTTGAAATTATGGGTGATAAAACCCTACGAATTTGTATCAAAACACTTTGGTTACCCCCCCCACACTTAAATCAAACATTGTCCTCAATGTTTCAAGCATAAACTGACACGAATAACCAACAAGCAAAGAAAACAGCAACTAAACAATCTAAATGACAGAAACGAAATAGCAACAAAGAGAAGGGTTTTAGGAACGCAAATCTGGAATTGGAGTGATTCCTAGGGCTTCTTTTGTTGAATTGCATGGGTTGCCTCCCAAGTAGTGCTTTCTTTTACGTCTTGAAGCCGGACGACGAACACAATCATGCCCCATTGGAGCCCAAGGCATGGAGTGGGATCTCCTCCACAACCTGCCCCACAAAGTTCTTGTACATTGCATCCTTGAACGGAAATGGATAGTGATGTTTGTTGATGGGTGCGTTGTGTTGCCTAAGGTTCATGTTCATGCGCCCACCATCGGGGATTTGCTTGGGTACCTGCACCAAAGAAGGGAACCACCTATAAACTTTAATGGGAATTGGATTTGGACTAGGTGCCTTACCTTGGTGTTGTGATGAAGTGGCAGCAACATGAACTTTTTTCCTCATGGTGTTCTCGGCCACATTGGGTATCTTAAGGGCAGTGGCCGTGGGGTCCTTATGCTCTACTCCAATTCCCTCGTCGTGCACGGCTCTTGATGCAACCTTTGTGTTAGGGGCTGAATGGTCCGCCCCTATCTTTTCTATTGTATCAATAACACAACAAGAACGAACAACGTTAGGAGTCTCAATGGATTCAGAAATTTTAAAACAAATCATATCACCACCCAATGCCATAGTTACTTCTCCTTTGGCTACATCAATCTTGGTTTGAGCCGTTTTCATGAAAGGCCGTCCAAGGAGAATGGGCAATGAAGGAGCATGATCCGATTCATCCATCTCAAGAACATAGAAATCCGCCGGAAAGATTGATATGAAAATTAACTTCACACACAAATTAAACCCTATTTGTGACAATTGTAGTAATGATGTAAGTAGGGATCGTTCTAACCGGGGATTAACTAGGGGTGCTAATCTAATACAAATCGACTTAGAAACACAAAAACTAAACTTAAAGACTCTAATTAGACTACAAAGATTCAAAACAGATTTGAAACACTCAAATCTGCCCAAAACTGATTAAAACAAGTTAATTGACTCAAACAGCAACTAAGACAAGATTTGGACGAATTTGACAAAACTTATGACTCAAAATACTTAAAAACACCAAAGAGGACAGATTATGAAGACTCAAACTTAACAAAATATGGGGGAATTGTGTTTGGACGAATTTGAACTAAATGCACAGATTGTAAATTAAAACAGATTGTAAACTAAATGTGATGAATCAATGGGTGATGGAATGGCTAAGGGGTTCTTCTCCACACATGAAATATATGCAATGTAAATCAATTTCCAGTTATCAATTTAATAAGTTGTGAACCTCGACACTCCAAGTTAATTAGGTCCGCTTAAATTAACCTTCAGATTTCCCTAGAATCATTGAATTGGATGAATATGCATCGCAAACAAATTATTCCTAACAAGTTCTCTATATGAACAGCATGATAAAGATACAAGTTAGAATCATTACGTTCTTTGGAAATCATAAGCATCGACAAGGCATTTGTAACTATGAAAAGCATGATACTCTTGCCAGGAATCTACTTAACACGATCGTGACTAGCGACCTTCACTACTTGCGAATATAAATTCATAACAATTAGGTGAAACAAACTTATATCCTAGCATCAAATTCAAGCATGCAAATTAAGCGTGCACTCTCAATCAACATACAAGAATAAGTTCTAAATCAAACGGTTAAGCAAATTGTATTCACGACTTATGCAACGATAACTGAAAGTAATCAACTTATTTCACATAAATAAACATGGTTTCGAATACACCCTTAGCCAAAACGAATTTAGCCAATCATACTCAATGAAAAACAAAGATTACAAGAAGTAGACATTGAAATATAAGATAGAATACACCTAAAATTGTTCAACAACTCAGATTGAAGAGCCAAACAATTTTCATGAACTGTCTCCTTCTCTTCTCCTTGCGGCAGATTGGGTGAGGATGATTTCTGGGGGGTTTGTGTGATGTAGAATGGATTATGGATGGTGTAGGGGCACGGCAAGGCTTGGGGGTAGTGTATGGGTGTTGTGTGGAAGGTGTGGAGATGAAGAATGGTGGTGGAAATCGGCAGAGATGGAGGAGGAATGGTTTCTGAGGTTGTGGATGGGGTTTGACGAATTTTGGGAGAGTGTGTGGCTGAATGGCGATGTTTGTGGCTGCACAAACCTGTTTATTTAAAGGGATTAGGAAATTAAAAACCCTAGGCTAATTAGGTAATCAGGAATTAAGTTTAAAGCTTCTAGAATTAAGGAAACAAATCAGAAAATTAAAAGGAAAGGTCAAGGAAATTCGGCCAGGGTTTAAAGCAATAAAAGGAAGGTGTTTTAATGCTCCAAAACAGGAAAGAGCCCTCTCCCTTGCACGGCAAGGAAGAGGAAAGGGCAAGGGAGTGTGGCAAGGGGTCCATAAGGGTTCTAGGCTTTTGTTTTGTGTCCTAGAATGCTTAGAAAATCTTCATAATTGCTGGAACTTTTAGGGACAATTAGGAAAAATCAAACCAAAGTAGGAAACCTTGGCTTAACTTTCCTACTTCAAGTAGGAATCCTTGTTGGAGTAGGAATCCTTGTTCTTCTAGGAATCCTCATGTGATTAGGAATCCATCTTCAATTAGGAATCCTTCGTCAATTAGGAATCCTTCGTTGATTAGGAATCCTTCTTCATGTAAGCACTTTCCTACTTCAACTAGGAAACCTTGTTCAAGTAGGAATCATCATCTTCAAGCCTTCAAATTCGTCCAAACCTTGGCTCCAAATATGTGACATGCATTCCAAACTCCATTTTGCTTCTTTTTGCACACTTTGACCTTAGAACCTGAAAACACACAAAAGTGACTTTAAACACTAAAATAGCTAAGTAAACACAACCTAAATGCATGAGAACAAGCCAATTAAGTAGCATAAATATGCTCCTATCAAAGATCAAATGATTAACCTGCACCAAAACATCTTCCACAACTCCCTTTGGGTATGCATTAGATCTATCGGCCAATTGTATGATTACACCATCATTTTTTAACTTGCCTAGGTTCATAGATGCATAGATTGAATATGGCATAACATTTATGGATGCACCTAAGTCTAACATGGCAGATTTGAACCTAGTATTACCAATGACACAAGGAATGGTGAAACTACCCGGATCTTTGCATTTAGGAGGTAGTTTACGTTGTATCATGGCAGACACATTCTCACTTACCTGTACCACTTCTTTCTCCCGAAAACGTTTCTTTGTCGTACAAAGCTTCTTCAAACACTTGGCGTACTTCGGGATTTGCTTGATTGCATCCAAGAGAGGTATGTTAACTTGAACCTTCCTAAATGTCTCTAGAACATCTTTTTCCTCCTCTTCATTCTTGAATTGCAAAAATCTGCTAGGAAAGGGCACATTGGGTGGAATAATGTTAGAATTAACCAAACTTGGACTCATCTTACCTAGGGTGGACGGATTGGATGGCTTAGGGGCCATGGGTGCTTGGGGCAAAGGTGGTGCTACCTTTGCCGTGAGTGGACTTGGTGTCTCCTCTTCAGATTTCAACGTTTCATCCTCTTTGGGACCTTATTTTGGTGGTGTAGGACCTGCCCCAACTTCTTTTCCACTCCTTAGCATGATTGCATTTGCGGATTCGAAACCACCCTTGGGATTGACCACCGTAGTGCTTGGTAACTTACCATTTTCACGGAATTGTCCCAAAAATTCGGCCATTTGGCCCATTTGCTTCTTTAGCTCATTAACCTCCTTTGCTTGGTTCTGCATTCCCTACGCCATTGTGGTTAGTAACTGATATGTTTTATCATCATTCATAGACGTATGATAGGAGCATATTTATGCGCTTTAGTTAGCTAGTTCTTATGCATCTTTGTTATGTTTTCTTCGTTAAAGTAGTCTTTTAAGCTACTTTCATGTGTTTTCAGGTTTAAAGGACATATTACATGAAATGATGCAAGTTGGAGCTTTTGGAGCAAAATATGAGCTTGGATTGAAAAGGACATGCTTGGAACACAAGGTTGGGATGGAATTGAAGAGTTGAAGATTTGAGGTTTCCTACTTGAAGTAGGAAAGCTAAGCTTAAAAGTTTCCATTTTGGGTTGATCTTTCCTAAATCGGAATTGGCAACCAAAGTTTCTAAAGTTGGAAGTTTCTATTCTTGGAGGTTTCCATTTTCGTGAGTTTCTATTTTCGGCTTTGGGCTTTTGGATGACCCATCCTTACTTCTTGGACCTATGTCGCACCTAAACCCTAACCCTAGCCACTTAATCAGCCGCACCTAGGCCTTGTTCACATGCAAAAGAATCTGATTATTTACCCTAAGCCCATGCCGCACCTTTCCATCCTAGAAGCCCTATTTTACAAACCTTAACCCTAGCCCATTGTTTCAATCTGATTTCATTAGGGTTTTAGGTGCCTATATATATGTGTTTTACTCCTTTGGCCGAAGATCTCCCACTCTACAAATCAGAAATCGTCTAAACCCTATTCCCACACCTTGCCGCAGCCTTCATCCATTCCAGCCACACCCATACACCTTGCCGCAGCCATCCCTCTACTCCAGCCACCATTCTCCATCTCCATACACCATCCACACCTCTTGCCGCACCACCATACCATCCTAATTCCCTTCCTAAACCAAAATCACATCCAAAAGTCCCCTTAACCATCTCTGCCGTAGCAAGGAGAAGAAGAAGAGGAGCTTGACGTGCAGAAATTCAAAGTGGAATTCTTGGGCGTTTTAGGTGTACTCTTTCTTATGTCTTCGATGTTTCAATTAAATAAATTTGGTGTTGTGAGTATGAGAAACTAAACCCCCTTAGTTGGGGGGTAATTCGAAACCATGTACATGCTTGCAATATGATTTGATTACATTCAGTTGTTATTTCATAAGTTGTGGATTTAATTCGTTCATCTATTTGATTGATAATTTATTTGTGTATGTTGATTGAGAGTGCACGCTTAGTTTTCATGCATGAATATGATGCTAGATTATGAGGGAGTTTCACCTAATAGTTACAATCTTATAATCACAAGTAGTGAAGGTCGCTTGAAAACGATCGCGTTGAATGAATTCTTAGCATAAGTTTCATGCAATTCATAGTAACAAATGCTTCGTCAATGCTTATGTTTTTCATAGAACGTAATGATTCGTGCTTGTATCTCTATTATGCAATTCATGTAGGGAACTTGTAGGGAATGTTTTGGGTTGTCGTATGCAATCATCCAACCTAATAACTTGTGGAAAAACTGAGGGTTAATTAGTGCAATTCACGGTTAATTTGGGGCGTTGAGTATTCATAATTTATTGGAAGAACAACTGAAAATCGTTTTGTTTGCAAGTGTGACATGTGTGGAGAAGAACCTCCTAACTAGCCTTTTATCCATCCTTTTCATCTAAAAACGTTTTACAATCTGTTTTGTTTTAAAGTTTCTGTTTTGTTTTCAATTTTCGTCCAAAACAAATCCCCCTTTATTTTGAAGTCTTAGATTAGTTAGAAAGTGTTTTGATTCAAGTCTTCACCCAATTTCGTCCAAGTTCTTGTTAGGTTCTCAAAACTGCCCAGAAAGTGGTTTTAGGCAGTTTTGAGTCATTAGGTTGCTGTTTTGAGTTTTGTGTTTGTTCAAGTGTTTTAAACTTTAGTTTTGCATTCTTTGAGTCTAGTTTAGTGTTTTAAACTTTGTTTTTATGTTTTTAAGTCAGTTTTCAAGTGTTTAGCAATCCCTCCTAATCCCCGGTCTAGAACGATCCCTACTTACATCTTTACTACAATTTGACAAAAAGAGGGTTTAATTTGTGTGCTTATCTATTTCGCATCAACGTACCTGGGTTGGTTTGGGATGATTGTGCCTGAGGAGGTGGTTGTGGTGCCATTGGCCTTGGAAAGAAACCCAGGGGTTGTCGGAATCCACTTTGTTGGCCATATGGTGGTGCATCTCTCCATCTGAAATTGGGGTGGTCACGCCATCCTGGATTGTATGTATTGGAGAAAGGATCCCCCCTTGGTTGGTTTTGATTCCCATAACCCACAACATTGGCCGATTCCCACCCTCCATTCTCAATTAATTGAGGGCATTGATCAGATTGGTGTCCTTGAATGGAGCATACACCACAAATTGTAGCTCCTTGCGTTTTGGGGCCTTCAACCAACTGCGATAACATAGACGTAAGGTTAGCCATTTGGGATTGTAACTCAGAAATAGAACTTACCTCATTTACATGATGTGGCCGTGGGGTGTCTCTTTGCCCAACACCTTCATATTGTTGTGCATTGAGTGCTCGATTAGCAATGAGAGTTTTGGCATCCCTAGGTGTCTTGTCCACTAGAGCTCCTCCCGCGGATGCATCCAACATTTGCCGTTCAAGTGGTAAAAGACCTTCGTAAAAGTATTGAAGAAGTAGCTCCTCCTTCATCTGATGCTGTGGACAAGAAGAAACAAGTGATTTAAATCGTTCATAATAAGATGGAAAAGATTCACCTGGGCTTTGCTGAATTCCACTAATCTTCTTGCGAAGAAGAATGACTCGTGATGTCGGAAAGAACTT
Organism: Malus sylvestris; assembly: GCF_916048215.2. Classification (NCBI taxonomy): domain Eukaryota; kingdom Viridiplantae; phylum Streptophyta; class Magnoliopsida; order Rosales; family Rosaceae; genus Malus; species Malus sylvestris. The sequence continues at coordinate 17,440,070 of NC_062267.1, forward strand.
CTCTAAGAAAGCTCGCTGCATACTCTCCCACGATGTGACAGTTCCGGGAGCTAACTCATACAACCAATCCTTGGCCTTTTCCAACAAAGAAAAAGGAAAAGCCTTCATCTTCAATATGTTTCCATCCACGTTCACCGGTGTCATACTCGAGCATACTACTTCGAACTCCTTTAAATGCTTATTGGGGTCCTCCATTGATAACCCATGGAACTTGGGTATATGATGTAGCAAACTTGACTTCAACTCAAATTCATCGGTCTTCTCAGGGGCTGCCCTAGGGTATTGGATGCAAAGAGGGGCTGCATTGGCCAAACCCGAGGCAGAAAGCTCCTTGATGGTTCGATTGTCGACTGCCATGGTTGGTACTTCCTCTTCAAACCTTGCCGTGGCCTCCTCTTCAACCTCAACTTCTTGCTCTTCTAATTCAGGTTCGGGACTAGGAGGATTAGACTCTTGCACTTTCTTTTTCCTTCTCAAAGTCCTCTCGAAATCACCGTCAAAGTCGAAGATATGCTCACGAACAGGTTGTGAGCTACGGGTCATAAACTAGTACCTGCACACAAGAGCAAACAAGGTTAGTAACCAACTTAATAGACTCGGCACAAGTAAGGAAATAAGGTGCCTATACACGGCACAAAGACAAAACACACACACACGGTGCAAAATTCAAAAACAAAACAGAATTGAAACAATTTAAACAAGAATCAAGACAAGGGATTAGCAACTTTGCTAATCCCCGGCAACGGCGCCAAAATTTGATGTGAAAATTATGTTGACACACAAATTAAACCCTATTTGTGACAATTGTAGTAATGATGTAAGTAGGGATCGTTCTAACCGGGGATTAACTAGGGGCACTAATCACTTGAAAACTGAATTAGAAACGCAAAAACAAAGTTTAAAACACTAGATTAGACTCAAAGAATGCAAAACTAACGTTTAAAATACTAAAACAAACCAAAAACTCAAAACAGCAACTAAAAGACTCAAAACTGCCTTAAAAACACTTTCTGGGCAGTTTTGAACACAAAGCACCAAATTGGACGAATTTGGGTTTTAACTTGTACCAAAACACTTAAAAACATAAACCAACACACTTTTTAACTAATCTAGGACTTCAAAATAAATGGGGATTTGATTTGGACGAAAATAAACTAAATGGACAGATTGTAAAGAAAACAGATTGTAAGACAAAATTGTGATGAATCAATGGATGATGGAATAGCTAAGGGGTTCTTCTCCACACATGAAATATATGCAATCTAAATCGATTTCCAGTTATCAATTTAACAAGTTATGAACCTCGACACTCCAAGTTAATTAGGTCCGCTTAAATTAACCTTCAGATTTCCCTAGAATCATTGAATTGGATGAATATGCATCGCAAACAAATTATTCCTAACAAGTTCTCTATATGAATAGCATGATAAAGATACAAGTTAGAATCATTACGTTCTTTGGAAATCATAAGCATTGACAAGGCATTCGTAACTATGAAAAGCATGATACTCTTGCCAGGAATCTACTTAACACGATCGTGACTAGCGACCTTCACTACTTGCGAATATAAATTCATAACGATTAGGTGAAACAAACTTATATCCTAGCACCAAATTCAAGCATGCAAATTAAGCGTGCACTCTCAATCAACATACAAGAATAAGTTCTAAATCAAACGGTTAAGCGAATTGTATTCACGACTTATGCAACGATAACTGGAAGTAATCAACTTATTTCACATATATAATCATGGTTTTGAATCCACCCTTAGCCAAAACGAATTTAGCCAATCATACTTAAAGCAAAACAAAGATTACATGAATTAGACATTGAAATATAAGATAGAAAACACCTAAAATCGTTCAACAACTCAGATTGAAAAGCCAAACAATTGTAGAGAATCTGTCCCCTTTGTTGCTTGCGGCAGATTGTATGGTGATGCTTCTTGGATTGTTTTGATGACGTAGAATGGAATTTGGGGGGTGTAGAGGCACGGCAAGGGTTGTAGGATGAGTGTGGATGAGTGGTGGATGGATGGAAGATGGTGGAAAGCTCGGCAAGAATGGTGGAGGGGTGCGGCAGGTTGTAGAACTAGGTTTTCTGGAAAGTAGAATGAATATGGCAGATGGTTTGGGATGGTATTGGATGAGGTTGAATGGTGGAAAAGTGTCTAGGATGGGTGTATGGCACGGCTAGGGGGGTTTGGGGTCAGAAACTATGGAGTTTTGTGAAGGATAGGTGCGGTTAGGGATGGTGGATGAATTCTGGCGTGAATGGAGTTGTCTGGATGTGTGTGGAATGTTTTGTGGCTGCAACAAGGAGGTTTATTTAAAGGAAAACAGAAATTAAAACCCTAGGTTGATTAGGAAATCAGAAATTAAGTCTAAGGATTCTAGAATTAGGAAATAAATCAGAAAATTAAAGGAAAGGGCAAGGGAAATTTGGCTAGGGTTTAAAACACAAAAGGAAGGTGTTTTAAAGCATAAAAACAGGAAATAAGGAAGAGGAAATGCAAAGGGGGGTGCGGCAAGGGTTCAAAAGGGTTCTAGGCTTTTGTTTTGTGTCCTAGAATGCTTAGAAAGTCTTCATAATTGCTGGAACTTTTAGGGACAATTAGGAAAAATCAAACCAAAGTAGGAAACCTTGGCTTAACTTTCCTACTTCAAGTAGGAATCCTTGTTGGAGGAGGAATCCTTGTTCTTCTAGGAATCCTCATGTGATTAGGAATCCATCTTCAATTAGGAATCCTTCGTTGATGATGTGAAAATTAACTTGACACACAAATTAAACCCTATTTGTGACAATTGTAGTAATGATGTAAGTAGGGATCGTTCTAACCGGGGATTAACTAGGGGTGCTAATCTAATACAAATCGACTTAGAAACACAAAAACTAAACTTAAAGACTCTAATTAGACTACTAAGATTCAAAACAGATTTGAAACACTCAAATCTGCCCAAAACTGACTAAAACAAGTTAATTGACTCAAACAGCAACTAAGACAAGATTTGGACGAATTTGACAAAACTTATGACTCAAAATACTTAAAAACACCAAAGAGGACAGATTATGAAGACTCAAACTTAACAAAATATGGGGGAATTGTGTTTGGACGAATTTGAACTAAATGCACAGATTGTAAATTAAAACAGATTGTAAACTAAATGTGATGAATCAATGGGTGATGGAATTGGATGAATATGCATCGCAAACAAATTATTCCTAACAAATTCTCTATATGAACAGCATGATAAAGATACAAGTTAGAATCATTAAGTTCTTTGGAAATCATAAGCATCGACAAGGCAATTGTAACTATGAAAAGCATGATACTCCTGCCATGAATCTACTTAACACGATCGTGACTAGCGATCTTCACTACTTGCGAATATAAATTCATAACGATTAGGTGTAACAAACTTATATTCTAGCACCAAATTCCAGCATGCAAATCAAGCGTGCACTCTCAATCAACATACAAGAATAAGTTTTGAATTAAACGGTTAAGCAAATTGTATTCACGACTTATGCAACGATAACTGGAAGTAATCAACTTATTTCACATAAATAAACATGGTTTCGAATACACCCTTAGCCAAAACGAATTTAGCCAATCATACTCAATGAAAAACAAAGATTACAAGAAGTAGACAATTGAAATATAAGATAGAATACACCTAAAATTGTTCAACAACTCAGATTGAAGAGCCAAACAATTTTCATGAACTGTCTCCTTCTCTTCTCCTTGCGGCAGATTGGGTGAGGATGATTTCTGGGGGGTTTGTGTGATGTAGAATGGATTATGGATGGTGTAGGGGCACGGCAAGGCTTGGGGGTAGTGTATGGGTGTTGTGTGGAAGGTGTGGAGATGAAGAATGGTGGTGGAAATCGGCAGAGATGGAGGAGGAATGGTTTCTGAGGTTGTGGATGGGGTTTGACGAATTTGGGAGAGTGTGTGGCTGAATGGTCATGTTTGTGGCTGCACAAACCTGTTTATTTAAAGGGATTAGGAAATTAAAAACCCTAGGCTAATTAGGTAATCAGGAATTAAGTTTAAAGCTTCTAGAATTAAGGAAACAAATCAGAAAATTAAAAGGAAAGGTCAAGGAAATTCGACCAGGGTTTAAAGCAATAAAAGGAAGGTGTTTTAATGCTCCAAAACTGGAAAGAGCCCTCTCCCTTGCACGGCAAGGAAGAGGAAAGGGCAAGGGAGTGTGGCAAGGGGTCCATAAGGGTTCTAGGCTTTTGTTTTGTGTCCTAGAATGCTTAGAAAATCTTCATAATTGCTGGAACTTTTAGGGACAATTAGGAAAAATCAAACCAAAGTAGGAAACCTTGGCTTAACTTTCCTACTTCAAGTAGGAATCCTTGTTCTTCTAGGAATCCTCATGTGATTAGGAATCCATCTTCAATTAGGAATCCTTCGTCAATTAGGAATCCTTCGTTGATTAGGAATCCTCCTTCATGTAAGCACTTTCCTACTTCAACTAGGAAACCTTGTTCAAGTAGGAATCATCATCTTCAAGCCTTCAAATTCGTCCAAACCTTGGCTCCAAATATGTGACATGCATTCCAAACTCCATTTTGCTTCTTTTTGCACACTTTGACCTTAGAACCTGAAAACACACAAAAGTGACTTTAAACACTAAAATAGCTAAGTAAACACAACCTAATTGCATGAGAACAAACCAATTAAGTAGCATAAATATGCTCCTATCAGTTGATTAGGAATCCTTCGTCGATTAGGAATCCTCCTTTATGTAAGCACTTTCCTACTTCAACTAGGAAACCTTGTTCAAGTAGGAATCATCATCTTCAAGTCTTCAAATTCGTCCAAACCTTGGCTCCAATTATGTGATAATCATTCCAAGCCCAATTTTGCTCCAAAAAGCTCCAAAATGCATCTTCTTGCATCCTTTGGCCTTAAAACCTGAAAACACATAAAACTAGCTTAAAAGACTACTTTAACTAAGAAAACACCATGGAAATGCATAAGAACTAGCTAACTAAGGCGCATAAATATGCTCCTATCAGAAAGGTGCGGCAAAGAGAGCCTCTTTGTTTCTGACGTGAATGATGTATATGAGAGGTGATATCTCCGGCCAAAAGGGTTTAATGAGTATATATAGGCACTTCAAAACCCTAGCAATTAGATTAGGGTTTCTAGAAGCCCAAATCCACCAGAAATTAGGTTAAAACAATCAGATTTTTAGTGGGAATAAGGCCTAAGGTGCGGCTAGGGTTAGGGTTTAAAGATGGGCCTTCTAGAATGCCTTGCAAGGCAAGGAAATCAGATATTCTAGAGGCCTAGGTGCGGCTAGGGTTAGGGTCCACAAGGAATTAGGGTTTAGGTCATCTGAAAGCCCAAAGCCAAGAATAGAAACTCTCGAAAATGGAAACCTCCAAGAATAGAAACTTCCAACTTTAGAAACTTTGGTTTCCAAATCTGAATTCTTTGTTCTTCACTTTCATTTCTTCATTTCTTAAGCTCCTTTGACCTTCAAACTCGTCCATTCCGTGTGCTCCATTAGCATACACTCCATTCCAGCTCAATTTTTTGCTCTAAAATGCTCCATTTTGCACTTCTTTGCATACTTCGTCTTTAAACCTGAAATTGCACGAAAATGACTTTAAACACTAAAATAACTAAAGAAAAACAACATAAATGCTTAAGAACAAGCCAACTAAGTCGCATAAATATGCTCCTATCAAATTCCCCCACACTTAGCTTTTGCTAGTCCTCGAGCAAAACAAAGAAACAAAACAAAACAAAAACACAATCTAAACCTTCCAACATTTGCCTCAGGGATTTCCAATGCACATGACATGTTAAAAATCATCACTCCCACAGATTTTAGTCATCTTCACACTTAAGCACATACTTAATCATAGTCACCACGTACTAGTTCACATTTAACCAATGAAAACATGATTTTTAATGTAGTAACATGCCTTAGAGAATGTGCTCAATTCCTTACTAGATATGCACTCAATTTTCACTCAGATTTTCTGACTACACACCCTATACTAGTTATATGTGAGAAGATTGATGTAAATATGAAAACGAATGCTCACATATATGTATAACAAAGAAAGCACTTTTCGGAGTTAATAAGCATGTTTAGATATAATCTCATGAATGGAATACTACTACTTAGATGCGAGAACCAGTGACACCATATGCTCATACCAATTTTAAACTCCACAAATTGAAACACATAACACTCAAGATTAAAGTCAAGGGTTGTAACGGGGCTAGGGGAGTTGGCTAACAACGAAAGGATAGGGAAAACAAACGTTCTTTAAGCAATAGTAAGCAAAACAATGAAATCGTACTCAGAATTCCCATTAGCATGCATAAATTAACTTTTAAACACAAAGGGAAGATTCAACAACAATTAGGGCCGAATTCATTGTTTTGGACCCTTCCTTCAACAAACAACACTTAAGAACTCTTTTTCACATCTTTTCAACTCCTTTTCATTCTTTTCACAACTTTTTCGGTTTTTTTTTCTTTTTATTTCCCACGAAATTTTTCTTTTTCTTTTCTTTTTCGTGCCTCATTCAAGACTTTGGCACACCCACAACAAAACTCACTTCCCCCACACTTGTTTTCTGCCAACAATGACCAAAAGGAATTCATTTTGAGTCATTCATTACTATGCTTCAAGAACGAAGGTATGGATGGTCCTAATCTAGGCTAGGTGAGGATAATGTGGGTTAACGAAGAAAACATAGGCTAAACAAGGCTCAACGGGGTTAAAACCTACAAAAACGACTGCATGGAATGAAGGCTTTTTGGCTATGGTGGTAACTACTAACTTCATCTTGAATATGTGTTATGTAATTCAATAACATGTTTTGAATGAAATTGGCATGAGTTCTAGCATTTGGAACTAAATGATGAAACGCCTTCTAAGTAATAACCAAGCAAAGAATAATGAGATCATGCAACGACTTTAGAAAACAACAATGCACAGATTTTAACTCTCCAAATAAACGTTTAGGCTCAAGTCTCACAAGGTTGTAGCGTTTGTTTGAGTTCCTTCCTTCAAGCATGTTACAAAAACTAATTTTTTTCTTTATTATTACATGTGAATTCATAAGTTATAACCACAACCAAGCATAAACCAAAGAGTAAATCAAACTTTTATCCATGTTTATAACTCGCTTTAACAATCATGCAATTACAAACCGAATCCTCATCATTGTGTTGGAAGGTACCCTAAGACACAAACAAACACACAAAAACAACTCTTTTTGGGTTTTTAAAACAATTTTTTCAAATTTTTATGGGATTTTCGGATTTTTGAATCAAAACACACTAACACAGCTTAAAAACACTTAAAAACAGCAAGGAACAACATTTAGAAGTTATGAGTGATAAACCCTACGAATTTGCATCAAAACACTTTGGTTACCCCCCCACACTTAAATCAAACATTGTCCTCAATGTTTCAAGCATAGACTCACACAAATAACAAATAAACAAACAAACAGCAACTAACACACTAATCATGGCAGAAACGAAATAAACAACAAAGAGAAGAGTTAGGAACGCAAATCTGGAATTGGAGTGCTTTCTCGGTCTTCCTTTGTTGAATGCATGGGTTGCCTCCCAAGTAGCGCTTTCTTTAACGTCTTGCAGCCGGACGATGCTCCATTGAAGGTTTATGGAACCCCAAGGCATGGAGGGGTTTTTCCACAACCTGTCCTACGAAATACTTCATTCTTTGGATCCTTGAATGGGATGGGATAATGATCCTTTCTTATTGTCATGTTTTGCTTCTCTAAATCAACACGAACTCTCCCACCACGTTGTCTTCGATTAGGTACCTGCACCATACAAGGTAGCAACCTATTAGTTGAAATGGTAATCGAAATTGGAATAGGTGGCTTACCTTTGTACGGCAAAGAAGTGGTAGCACTATGGACATATGCACAAGGGTTGCACTCGGGCAGATTTGATGATTTCAAGGTTGGGGCCGTGCACTCTTTGTTGTTCACTCCAATTCCTTCCTCGATGGTGTGTTGTGGTACATTCTTCTTGACTAGTGTTGAACATTCCGGCCCTATATTTTCAATTACATTAATAGCACAACAAGAATGAACATCATTAGTATTCTCTACCGATTCAGAAATCTTAAAGTTAATCATATCACCACCAAAGGTCATAGTTACTGCTCCCTTGGCCACGTCAATCTTGGTTTGAGCCGTTTTCATGAATGGTCGTCCAAGCAAGAGTGGTGATGGTGGAGAGTGGGTTGAGTCCTCCATATCAAGCACATAGAAATCTGCAGGAAAAATCAAGTGGTCTACCTGCACCAAAACATCTTCCAACACTCCTTTGGGATATGCATTAGATCGATTGGCTAATTGAATAATAACTCCATCATTTTTAAGCTTTCCTAGATTCATAGATGCATAAACAGAATATGGCATGACATTTATAGATGCACCTAAATCTAACATAGCATGATCAAACCTCGTATTGCCAATAACACAAGGGATAGTGAAACTACCTGGATCTTTGCATAGGTGGTAACTTTCTTTGCAACAATGCAGATACATTCTCACTTACGTGTACCACCTCTTTCTCCCGAATCCGTTTCCTTGTTGTACAAAGCTTCTTAAAAAACTTGGCATACTTCGGGATTTGCTTTATAGCATCGAGGAGAGGGATATTGACATGCACCTTTCTAAACGTCTCAAGAACGTCTTGTTCCTCTTCTTCGTTCTTGGCTTGCAAATCTGCTAGGAAAGGGTACATCCGGAGGAATAACATTAGAATTAACTTGAATTGTACCTGCCTTACCTTTATTGGCCGAATTGGATGGCCTGGGTGGTTGCGGCAAGGATTGCTCAATCCTTGCCGTGGCTTTTGCCTGCTCCTCCTCTTCTATTTGCAACTTCTCGTCCTCCTTGAGGGCATATTTGGATGGTTTTGGCTCGGTTCCTACTTCTTTTCCGCTTCTTAGCATGATGGCCTTGGCAGTTTCGACTCCTCCCCTCAGATTGACAACAGTTGAACTTGGCAACTTGCCTTGCTCTCGAAATTGGCCCATGAACTCCGCAATCTGCCCTACTTGCTTCTCCAACTCATCCATCCGTTTGTCTCTATTTTGCATACCCTGGGACATAGAAGTTAGTAATTGAAAAATCTGATCATTATCAATGGATGAACCTGAATTGGTTTGGGTAGGTTGTGCTTGAGGTTGTGTGGGTGCCAACGGCTTTTGATAGAAACCCGGGGGTTGTTGCCTAAATGCAATTTGTTGTTGGCAATGTTGGGGTTCTCGCCATTTGAAATTCGGATGATCACGCCAACCGGGATTGTAGGTGTTAGAAAAGGGATCATTCCTTTGTTGGTATTGATGCCCAAAACCCACGGCATTGAGGATCTCCCACCCTCCGTTCTCGATCAATTGTGGGCATTTGTCCGTAGGGTGTCCTTGCATGGAACATACGCCACACGCACTTACATTTTGAACTTTTGGCCCTTCCACAACTTGAGAAAGCAAAGTAGTAAGGTTAGCCATTTGATTTTGAAGTTCGGTTATGGCACTTACCTCATTCACTTGGTGTTGCCATGGGGTGCCTCTTTGTCCAACACCTTCGTATTGTTGAGCGTTCAAAGCTCGATTTGCAATCAAGGTCTTTGCTACCGTGGGGGTCTTGTCCACCAATGCTCCTCCCGCTGAGGCATCTAGCATTTGTCGTTCGATTGGTAGAAATCCCTCGTAGAAGTATTGTAGAAGAAGCTCCTCCTTCATTTGATGCTGTGGACAAGAAGCAACAAGAGATTTTGATAGGAGCATATTTATACGCCTTAGTTTAGCTTGTTCTTGTACATTTATAGTGTTTTTGCTTAGTAAAGTAGTCTTTTAAGCTAGTTTTATGTGTTTTCAGGTTCTAAGGGCAAAATATGAAAAAGGATGCATTTTGGAGCCTTTTGGAGCAAAGTTGAGCTTGGAATGGATGTCATATGCTTGGAGCCAAGAGGATGGACGAAATTGAAGATTTGAAGATGATGTTTCTTACTTGAACAAGGTTTCCTAGTCGAAGTAGGAAAGCGCCTAAGTGAAGATGGAATCCTAGTTGAATTAGGATTCCTATTCAAAATGGGTTTCCTAGTTGAATTAGGATTCCTTGAAGATGAAGATTCCTACTCAAACAAGGTTTCCTACTCGAAGTAGGAAAGTTAAATCCAAATGGCATCAAGTTTCAGCAACAAAGAAGATTTCCAAGTCCAAGAAGGAAAGGTTTCCAAGATGAAGTAGGAGAAGAATTCCAAGTCAAGGGAGGATTGAGACATGTTTTCCTAATGCTAGAAGGACTCCTAAGTGTTGTAGGACACAAATGAGAAGTTTCTAGAAGAATTCCCCTCCTTGCCGTGAGTTTCTACATTTCCTATCAGTTTTGGGGCTTTCTAGAAGCCCTATCCCTAATCCCTACATTGGTGCCGAACCCTAGCTTCTAGATGCCCTAGTTCCTTGCCTTGCACGGCATTCTAGAAGGCCTATCCATATCCTATAAACCTGCCGCACCTAGGACCCCTTTTCCCTTGCAAAATCTGATTGTTTAGACCTATTTCCTTGTGGATTTGGGTTATCCAAGTCCATATCTGATTACCCTAGGGTTTTAAGTGCCTATATATACTCCTATTAACCCCTAAATCAGATTACCACTCACCATAATTCACAATTCACGCCAGAAATCATTCCTTGCTCTTTGCCGCACCCTTCCACCACCATATGCCATAATTTCTGCCCAAAAACAACCCTAGCCGCACCACCCATCAACCCTAAACACCATCACACATCCTCCATCCATTCTACACCATCCATAACCCCAAAGAACCTGTCCAAAGTCCTTACCGCACCAAGGTGGGGGAGAAGGAAGCTCGGAAGATTCATACAATTCAAGTTCGCGTCGCTGGAATTTCTAGGTGTTTCTTTTCCTTTGATTTCAATGTTTAAATTCAATTCTCTTTGTTTTGTGCGTATGAGGAACTAAACCCCCCCTTGGCTAGGGGGGGATTCGAAATACATGTTTATGCTTGCGTTATGATTTGATTACTTCTAATTGCGTTTCATAAGTTGTGAATTCAATTTACTTATCTATGTGAATTACATTGATTTATGTGTGTTGGTTGAGAGTGCACGCTTAATTATTATGCATAAATTGAATGCTAGGATATAAGGAAATTTCACCTAATCGTTATGGACTTATATTCACAAGTAGTAAAGGTTGATGATCTCAATCGCGTTAAGTAAATTCTTGGCATAAGTTTTATGCAATCATAGTAACAAGTGCTTCGTCAATGCTTATGGTTTTCATAGAACTTAATGATTCTTGCTTGTATCTCTATTATGCAATCATGTAGGGGACTTGTGGGGAATGTTTGGGTTGTCGTATGCAATCATCCAATTCAATAACGTTAGGAAAATCTGAGGGTTAATTTAAGCGGACCTAATTAACTTGGGGCATTGAGAATTCATGGTTTATTGAAAAGCAATTGGAAATCGTTTTGTATGCAAGTATAACATGTGTGGAGATGAACCCCTTAGCTAGCCTTCCATTCACCCATTTAAATCAAATTCGTTTTTATAATCTGTTCTAATTTACAAAGTTTGTTTTGTTTAAATTCGTCCAAAACCAATCCCCCTTTGTTTTAAAGTGTCAAATTAGTTAGTAAGTGTTTTACTTTGTGTTTTTAAGTGTTTTGATTCAAGTTAAAACCCAAATTCGTCCAATTTGGTGCTTAGTGTCCAAAACTGCCCAGATTGTGTTTTTAAGGCAGCTTTGAGTGTTTTGGTGCTGTTTTGAGTCTTTTGGTGTTTTAAAGTTTAGTTTTGCATTCTTTGAGTCTATTTTAGTGTTTTAAACTTGTTTTTACGTTTTTGAGTCAATTCTAAGTGATTTTGCAATCCCTCCTAATCCCCGGTCTAGAACGATCCCTACTTACATACATTGCTACAATTGATAAAAAGAGGGTTTAATTTGAGTGCTAGTTAATTTTCACATCAAATTTTGGCGCCGTTGCCGGGGATTAGCAACTTTGCTAATCCCTTGGATTGTTATTTTCGTTTTTCTTATTAGATCAGATTCTTATGTTATTTTGTTTCTTGTTTTAGGTACTTGTTTATGACTCGGAGTTCTAATCCGGTTCACGAACATATTTTAGACTTTGACGACGATTTTGAGCGTGAGTTGAGACGAAAGAGGAAGAACCCGGAACCTAGTGAATCAAGTAAAAGTTCCGAGTCCGTTTCTGAATTTGAAGAGGAAGTGGAAGACATGGCAGCGGACAACCGAACGATCAAGGAGCTTTCCGCTTCGGGATTGGATAATGCCGCACCTCTATGTATCCAATACCCTAGGGCAGCTCCGGACAAAACTGCCAAGTTCGAATTGAAGTCAAGCTTGTTACATCACATTCCGAAGTACCATGGGCTGTCCATGGAAGATCCGAACAAGCACTTGAAGGAGTTTGAAGTCGTTTGCTCAAGCATGACTCCGGTGAACGTGGATGAGAGCATCTTGAAGATGAAGGCCTTTCCCTTTTCTCTCCTAGAGAAGGCGAAAGATTGGTTGTACGAATTGGCTCCCGGAACTGTCACGTCATGGGAGAGCATGAAACGAGCTTTCTTGGAGAAGTTTTTCCCAACTTCTCGAGTCATCCTCCTACGTAAAAGGATAAGTGGCATTCAACAAGATGAAGGTGAATCCTTTCCTACTTATTATGAACGTTTTAAATCTCTTGTTGCTTCATGTCCACAGCATCAAATGAAGGAGGAACTACTTCTACAATACTTCTACGAGGGACTTCTACCAATTGAACGTCAAATGCTAGATGCCTCGGCGGGAGGAGCATTGGTGGATAAGACCCCTACAGCTGCAAAGATGTTGATTGCTAATCGAGCGTTGAACGCTCAACAATACGAAGGTGTTGGACAAAGGAGCATGCCACAGCAACAACAAGTCAATGAGGTAAGTGCCATAACTGAACTTCAAAATCAAATGGCTAACCTTACTACGTTGCTTTCTCAGGTGGTGGAAGGTCCAAAAGTCAAAACTGTAGCTTCTTGTGGCGTATGCTCCATGCAAGGACACCCTACGGACAAGTGCCCACAATTAATCGAGAATGGAGGATGGGAAACACTCAATGCCGTGGGATATGGCAACCAATATCAATCACGTGGTGATCCGTTTTCCAATACTTACAATCCCGGTTGGCGTGATCATCTGAATTTCAAATGGCGAGACCCCCAACAAGGCCAACAACAAGGCGGATTTAGGCAACAACCCCCGGGGTTCTATCAAAAGCCGTTGGCACCACCACAAGTCCAAGCACAACCTGCCCAAAGCAATGTAGGTAATTCAAGTGATAATGATAAGATTTTTCAATTACTTACTACTTTGACGCAGGAAGTCCAAACTCAAAACAAAGAGAGGCAAATCCAAGACAAGAGGGTGGACAACTTGGAGAAGCAAGTGGGACAAATTGCCGAGTTCATGGGGCAATTTCGTGAGCAAGGAAGGTTGCCTAGCTCAACGGTGGTCAATCCGAAAGGTGGATTTGAATCTGCAAAAGCTATGCATTTGCGAAGTGGAAAGCAAGTTGGATCTGACCTCAACCCATCCAAGCCACGTTCCAACGAGGAGGAAGAGTTGAGAATTGAAGAGGAGGAACAAAGGCCACTCACGGCCAAGGTGGAACCAAATGTGCCGCAAGTTCCAAGTGATCCCAATTCGTCCAATTCATCCAATAAAGGTAAAAACGTGTCAAGTTCAGTTTCTACTAATGATTTCCCTGCAAATGTTCCTTTTCCTAGTAGGTTTAAGCAAACAAAGAAAGAAGAAGCGGAAAAAGACATTTTGGTGACGTTTCGGAAAGTTTAAGTCAATATCCCCCTTTTGGATGCAATCAAGCAAGTCCCGAGGTACGCCAAGTTCTTGAAGGAACTTTGCACCAATAGGAGGAGGATTTCAACCAAGGAGGTGGTCAAAGTAAGTGAAAACGTCTCAGCCATCTTACAACGCAAGCTGCCCCCAAAATGCAAAGATCCGGGTAGTTTTACAATTTCGTGTGTTATTGGTAATTCTAGGTTTGAATATGCCATGTTAGACCTAGGTGCATCTATAAATGTCATGCTGATAGGAGCATATTTATGCGCCTTAGTTAGCTAGTTCTTATGCATCTTTGTTATGTTTTCTTCGTTAAAGTAGTCTTTTAAGCTACTTTCATGTGTTTTCAGGTTTAAAGGACATATTACATGAAATGATGCAAGTTGGAGCTTTTGGAGCAAAATATGAGCTTGGATTGAAAAGGACATGCTTGGAACACAAGGTTGGGATGGAATTGAAGAGTTGAAGATTTGAGGTTTCCTACTTGAAGTAGGAAAGCTAAGCCTAAAAGTTTCCATTTTGGGTTGATCTTTCCTAAATTGGAATTGGCAACCAAAGTTTCTAAAGTTGGAAGTTTCTATTCTTGGAGGTTTCCATTTTCGTGAGTTTCTATTCTCGGCTTTGGGCTTTTGGATGACCCATCCTTACTTCTTGGACCTATGTCGCACCTAAACCCTAACCCTAGCCACTTAATCAGCCGCACCTAGGCCTTGTTCACATGCGAAAATCTAATTATTTACCCTAAGCCCATGCCGCACCTTTCCATCCTAGAAGCCCTATTTTACAAACCTTAACCCTAGCCCATTGTTTCAATCTGATTTCATTAGGGTTTTAGGTGCCTATATATATGTGTTTTACTCCTTTGGCCGAACCTCTCCCATTCTACAAATCAGAAATCGTCTAAACCCTATTCCCACACCTTGCCGCAGCCTTCATCCATTCCAGCCACACCCATACACCTTGCCGCAGCCATCCCTCTACTCCAGCCACCATTCTCCATCTCCATACACCATCCATACCTCTTGCCGCACCACCATACCATCCTAATTCCCTTCCTAAACCAAAATCACATCCAAAAGTCCCCTTAACCATCTCTGCCGCAGCAAGGAGAAGAAGAAGAGGAGCTTGACGTGCAGAAATTCAAAGTGGAATTCTTGGGCGTTTTAGGTGTAATCTTTCTTATGTCTTCGATGTTTCAATTCAATAAACTTTATGTTGTGAGTATGAGGAACTAAACCCCCTTAGTTGGGGGGTAATTCGAAACCATGTACATGCTTGCAATTTGATTCGATTTCATTCAGTTGTTATTTCATAAGTTGTGAATTCAATTCGTTCATCTACTTGATTGATAACTTAATTGTGTATGTTGATTGAGAGTGCACGCTTAGTTTTCATGCATGAATATGATGCTTGATAGGAGCATATTTATGCGCCTTAGTTAGCTAGTTCTTATGCATCTTTGTTATGTTTTCTTCGTTAAAGTAGTCTTTTAAGCTACTTTCTTGTGTTTTCAAGTTTAGCGGACGTATTACATGAAATGATGCAATTTGGAGCTTTTGGAGCAAAAAGTGAGCTTGAATTGAAAAGGACATGCTTGGAACGCAAGGTTGGGATGGAATTGAAGAGTTGAAGATTTGAGGTTTCCTACTTGAAGTAGGAAAGCTATGCCTAAAAGTTTCCATTTTGGGTCGATCTTTCCTAAATCGGAATTGGCAACCAAAGTTTCTAAAAGTTGGAAGTTTCTATTTTTGGAGGTTTCCATTTTCGAGAGTTTCTATTCTTGGCGTTGGGCTTTTAGATGACCTAAACCCAAATTTCCTTGTGGACCTTCAACCCATGCCGAACCCTAGGGCCTAATCATCTAAAATCTGCCATGTTAACCCTAGTCCATTCCTCCTAAACCCAAGCCGCACCTTTCCATCCTAGAAGCCTATTTTACAAACCCTAGCCCATGTTCACTTAAGTGCCGCACCTAACCCTAGCCCATTGTTGTCTAATCTGATTTATTTAGGGTTTTAGGTGTCTATATATATGTATTTTACACCTAGCCGCACATCTTCTTCCCTCTACACAAATCAGAAATTCACCATCACCCTAATCCCCTCTTTGCCGCAGCCACCACCCATTCCAGCAACCTTTCCCACCTTTTGCCGCAGCCTTTGATCCATTCCAGCCACCATCCTCCACCTTTAGACACCATTCCACACCTCCATAACTCTTTCCCACACCTTGCCGCACCACCCTACCATCCTAATTCCCTTCTAAAAAACCAAAAACACATCCAGCAAACTCCATTCACGCCAGAACCTGTCCCTCACCTTTGCCGAGCCCAACCTACACCCAAATCCATATTCTCTGACCCCAAACCTTCCTAGCCGTGCCCTACACCTATCCTAGATAGTTTTCCACCATTCTCCCTCATCCAAAGTCATCCAAAACCATCCAAAAACCCCCTAAACCAACTCTGCCGCAACAAGGAGAAGAAGAAAGAGGAGCTTTCTGTGCAGAATTCAAAGTGGACTTCTTTGGCATTTTAGGTGTAATCTTTCTTATGTCTTCGATGTTTCAATTCAATAAACTTTGTGTTGTGAGTATGAGGAACTAAACCCCCTTAGTTGGGGGGTGATTCGAAACCATGTACATGCTTGCAATTTGATTCGATTACATTCAGTTGTTATTTCATGAGTTATGAATTCAATTCGTTCATCTATTTGATTGATAACTTATTTGTGTATGTTGATTGAGAGTGCACGCTTAATTTTCATGCATGAATATGATGCTAGATTATGAGGGAGTTTCACCTAATAGTTACAATCTTATAATCACAAGTAGTGAAGATCGCTTGAAACGATCGCGTTGAATGAATTCTTAGCATAAGTTTCATGCAATTCATAGTAACAAATGCTTCGTCAATGCTTATGTTTTTCATAGAACGTAATGATTCTTGCTTGTATCTTTATTATGCAATTCATGTAGGGAACTTGTAGGGAATGTTTTGAGTTGTCGTATGCAATCATCCAACTTGATAAATTCTGGAAAAACTGAGGGTTAATTAGTGCAATTCACGGTTAACTTGGGGCGTTGAGTATTCATAGTTTATCGGAAGAACAACTGAAAATCGTTTTGTTTGCAAGTGTGACATGTGTGGAGAAGAACCTCCTAACTAGCCTTTTAACCATCTATTTCACCAAAATCGTTTTTACAATCTGTGTTAATTAAAGTTTCTGTTTTGTTTTCAATTTTCGTCCAAAACAATTCCCCCTTTATTTTGAAGTCTTAGATTAGTTAGAAAGTGTTTTGATTTGTGTTTCTAGGTGTTTTGATTCAAGTTTTCAACCAATTTCGTCCAGATTAGTGTAAGTGCTCAAAACTGCCCAGAAAGTGGTTTTTAGGCAGTTTTGAGTCTTCTAGTTGCTGTTTTGGTTTTTAGGTTTGTTTAAGTGTTTTATCTTTTAGTTTTGCATTCTTTGAGTCTAGTTTAGTGTTTTAAACTTTGTTTTTTAGTGTTTAAGTCAGTTTCCAAGTGTTTAGCAATCCCTCCTAATCCCCGGTCTAGAACGATCCCTACTTACATCTTTGCTACAATTTGACAAAAAGAGGGTTTAATTTTTGTGCTTATTTATTTCGCATCAATGCTAGATTATGAGGGAGTTTCACCTAATAGTTACAATCTTATAATCACAAGTAGTGAAGGTCGCTTGAAAACGATCGCGTTGAATGAATTCTTAGCATAAGTTTCATGCAATTCATAGTAACGAATGCTTCGTCAATGCTTATGTTTTTCATAGAACTTAATGATTCGTGCTTGTATCTCTATTATGCAATTCAAGTAGGGAACTTGTAGGGAATGTTTTGGGTTGTCGTATGCAATCATCCAACTTGATAACTTATGGAAAAACTGAGGGTTAATTAGTGCAATTCACGGTTAATTTTGGGCATTGAGTATTTATAATTTATTGGAAGAACAACTGAAAATTGTTTTGTTTGCAAGTGTGACATGTGTGGAGAAGAACCTCCTAACTAGCCTTTTAACCATCTATTTCACCAAAATCGTTTTTACAATCTGTGTTAGTTAAAATTCTGTTTTTGTGTTAAATTTTCGTCCAAAACAAATCCCCCTTTAATTTGAAGTCTTAGATTAGTTAGAAAGTGTTTTGATTTGTGTTTCTAAGTATTTTGATTCAAGTTTTCATCAAATTTCGTCCAAATTAGTGTAGGTGCTCAAAACTGCCCAGAAAGTGGTTTTTAGGCAGTTTTGAGCCTTCTAGTTGCTGTTTTGAATTTTAGGTTTGTTTAAGTGTTTTAACCTTTACTTTTGCATTCTTTGAGTCAAGTTTAGTGTTTTAAACTTTGTTTTTGAGTTTTTAAGTCAGTTTCCAAGTGTTTAGCAATCCCTCCTAATCCCCGGTTTAGAACGATCCCTACTTACATCTTTGCTACAATTTGACAAAAAGAGGGTTTAATTTGTGTGGTTATCTATTTCGCATCAAAATTTTTGGCGTCGTTGCCGGGGATTAGCAATTTTGCTAATCCCTTGGATTGTTTTTGTTTCTTTTATTTCACTTTGTTTCTGACTTTGTTTAAGTTTCTGACCTAATTTTGTTTCTTGTTTCTTAGGTACTAATGTATGACTAGAAGCTCTCAACCGATTTGTGCAAACATCTTGGATTTTGACGACGATTTTGAGAGGAAGTTAAGAAGAGCTAGAAACCAGCAAGAACATCATCCACCCAATTCCGAATCTGACCTTGAAGAAAACGTCCAATAAGAGGAGGAGGAAGCCACGGCAGGGATATTTGAAGAAGTCCAAGGCATGGCGGTGGACAACCGTACACTCAAGGAGCTTTCCGCCTCAGGTTTGGATAATGCCGCACCCTTGTGCATTCAATACCCCATGGCTGCCCAAGGTAAGACGGACGAGTTTGAATTAAAGTCAAGTTTGCTTCATCATATTCCTAAATACCATGGCTTGTCCATGGAAGATCCTAACAAACATTTGAAAGAATTTGAAGTAGTTTGCTCTAGTATGACTCCCGTCAATGTTGACGGAAATATCTTGAAGATGAAGGCTTTTCCATTCTCTTTGATGGATAAAGCCAAGGATTGGTTATACGAGTTAGCTCCCGGCACTGTCACTTCTTGGGAGAGTATGAAGAGAGCGTACTTGGAGAAGTTCTTTCCAACTTCTCGCATCATCCTCCTACGCAAAAAGATAAGCAGAATTCAGCAAGAAGAAGGTGAGTCTTTTCCTACATATTATGAATGATTTAAATCACTTGTTGCTTCTTGTCCACAGCATCAGATGAAGGAGGAGTTGCTCTTGCAATATTTCTACGAGGGCCTCCTACCTCTAGAACGTCAAATGCTTGATGCTTCGGCGGGGGGAGCATTGGTGGACAAAACACCCATGGCTGCCAAGGTCTTGATTGCTAATAGAGCGTTGAACGCTCAACAGTACGAGGGTGTAGGCCAAAGAGGACCCTCACGGCACCAAGTACATGAGGTAAGTGCGACTTCCGATCTTCATTCACAATTGGCTAATCTTACTTCTATTGTTTCACAGATGGCCGAGGGAATGAAGATGCAAGGACCTGTGGTATGTGGCGTATGTTCTATCCAAGGACATGTCTCCGAAAAATGTCCTCAACTCATCGAGAATGGCGGATGGGAGAGTGCGAATGCCATTGGGTTTCAAAGCCAAAATCAGTCAAGACACGATCCATACTCCAACACATATAATCCGGGGTGGCGAGACCACCCAAATTTCAAGTGGAGGGATCCCCAACAACCTCAAAACCAAGGAGGCTTTAGGCAACAACCCCCGGGATTCTTTCCCAAAACCTACGGCCCACCCCAAAATCAAGCCCAATCCGGCCCAAGTGCCTCAGGTACGTCTCTTGACAATGATGCACTTCTTAAGATACTAACTAAGTTGTCTAATGGGAAGGAAGACCAAGCTAAGGCTATGCAAAACCAAGATAAAAGGGTGGATCAACTTGAGAAACAAATTGGGCAGATTGCCGAGTTTGTAGGTAAGTTTCGAGATCCCGGACAACTTCCTAGTTCCACCATTCCAAATCCGAAGGGAGGTTTCGAAAGTGCAAAAGCAATCACCCTAAGAAGTGGTAAGGAAGTTGGGGCAGGTCCTACATCAAAAACAGGTCATAACGAGGATGAAATTTTGCAAATGGAAGAGGAGGAATCTAGGTTGCCCACGGCAAAGGTGGTTCCACCTTTGCCGCAAGTCCCTAAGGCCCCAAATCTGCCCAATTTGTCCCACAAAGGTAAGAATGTGTCAAATTCGGTTCATACTAATGTTTTCCCTTCAATTGTGCCTTTTCCTAGTAGGTTTATGCAAACGAAGAAAGAAGAGGCAGAAAAGGATATCCTTGAAACCTTTCGGAAAGTTCAAGTTAACATACCTTTGTTAGATGCAATCAAGCAAGTTCCAAGGTATGCTAAGTTCTTGAAAGAGTTGTGTACCACTAGGAAGAGGATGTCGACTAAGGAAGTGGTAAAGGTAGGTGAGAATGTGTCCGCCATCTTGCAACGCAAACTACCTCCCAAATGCAAAGATCCAGGTAGCTTTAGCATTCCTTGTGTCATTGGGAACACTAGATTTGAATCTGCCATGCTTGATTTAGGTGCTTCTATAAATGTTATGCCATATTCCATTTATGCATCTATGAACTTAGGAGCGTGATAGGAGCATATTTATGCGCCTTAGTTAGCTAGTTCTTATGCATCTTTGTTATGTTTTCTTCGTTAAAGTAGTCTTTTAAGCTACTTTCTTGTGTTTTCAGGTTTAGCGGACGTATTACATGAAATGATGCAATTTGGAGCTTTTGGAGCAAAAAGTGAGCTTGAATTGAAAAGGACATGCTTGGAACGCAAGGTTGGGATGGAATTGAAGAGTTGAAGATTTGAGGTTTCCTACTTGAAGTAGGAAAGCTAAGCCTAAAAGTTTCCATTTTGGGTCGATCTTTCCTAAATCAGAATTGCCAACCAAAGTTTCTAAAAGTTGGAAGTTTCTATTCTTGGAGGTTTCCATTTTCGAGAGTTTCTATTCTTGGCGTTGGGCTTTTAGATGACCTAAATCCAAATTTCCTTGTGGACCTTCAACCCATGCCGAACCCTAGGGCCTAATCATCTAAAATCTGCCATGTTAAACCCTAGTCCATTCCTCCTAAACCCAAGCCGCACCTTTCCACCTAGAAGCCCTATTTTACAAACCCTTTGCCGGCTCCTACAAAAAGAAGTGGCGTTTGAATTCACCAAGGAGTGCACGGCATCATTCAACCAACTCAAGGAGTTGTTAACCACGGCACCCATCATTGTTCCACCGGATTGGAGTCTACCGTTCGAGCTCATGTGTGATGCGTCCGACTATGCTTTAGGAGCTGTTTTAGGACAAAGAAAGGACAAGAGGCCGCATGTCATTTACTACGCCTCACGGACGTTGAACGATGCACAATTGAACTACTCCACTACGGAAAAAGAACTCCTTGCCGTTGTCTTTGCTTTAGATAAATTTCGATCATATCTAATTGGAACTAAAGTAATTGTTTTCACTGATCATGCAGCTCTGAAGTACTTGCTCACCAAAAAGGAGGCCAAGCCACGGCTAATTCGATGGATATTGCTACTTCAAGAGTTCGACATAGAGATTCGGGACAAGAAGGGAAGTGAAAACGTGGTGGCTGACCACTGATGTGAAAATTATGTTGACACTCAAATTAACCCTCTTTTTATCAATTGTAGCAAAGTATGTAAGTAGGGATCGTTCTAAACCGGGGATTAGGAGGGATTGCAAAATCACTTGAAAACAGACTCAAATAGGTAAAAACAAGTTTAAAACACTAAACTAAACTCACAGAATGCAAAACTAAACTTTAAAACACCAAAACAAACCAAAAGACTCAAAACAGCCCAAAAACACTCTAAACTGCCTTAAAACCACAATCTGGGCAGTTTTGAACACTAGACTCAATCTTGGACGAAAATTGGTTTTATCTTGACCTAAGACACTTAAAAACACAAACTAAAGTGATTTCTAACTACTATGACTCAACTAAGTAAAGGGGGATTGAGTTTGGACGAATTTAACTTTGAAAACAGAAACTTTGAAAATAAACTTTGACAAAAACGTTTTGATGAAAACTAAGATGGTGAAAAGCTAGTTAGAAGGTTCCTTCTCCACACATGAAACATATGCATACGACTCGATTTCCAATTACTCTTTCAACAAACCTTGAATGACAATGCCCCAAATTAACTAGATTGACCAATTAATTCTCAGATTTCCCTAGATTCATTGAATTGAATGGGATACGCATTACAACCAAATTATTCTTATCAAGGACCCTAACTATGGAATACGCATGATAGAGACACATATCAAAGATCATTAAGTTCAATGGAGATCATAAGCATTGACGAGGCATTCATAACTATGGGATACGCATGTTACTCTTGCCTAGGATTTACTTAACACAATCGTGACTAGCGACTTTTACTACTTATGAATATAAGTTAATAATGATTAGGTGAAATTCCCTTATACTCTAGCATCAAATTCATGCATGCAAACTAAGTGTCGACCCTCAATCAACATACATAAACATGTTATCAATCAAATAGATAAGTAAACCACATTCGCGATTCATGAAATCATAATTGGAAGAAATCAAGTCATATAAAACATATGATCATGGCTTTGAATTCCCCTCTAACTATAAAGAAATTAGTTCCTCATGTTCGCAAATACACAAAGACAAATAAATTTAAACATTGACATAAAGATAGAAAACACCTAGAAACGCTCCACAATCCAAGCTCCTTGAATGGCATGCACGGCTCCAAGTTGTCTTCCTTCTTCTCCTTGCAAACTCACGGCACAAGAGGTATGAATGGTGAATGGTGTAGTGAAAATCTGGTAGAGGGTGGTGAATGAATAGGTGCGGCAATGGGTTGTATATATAGGCTGAAAATTCACATTCCTAGGTAGCAAAGGACAAGGTTTTAAAGGCCTAAATTGCATAGGATAATAACATCCAATCCTATAAGGAAAACAAGTCAAAAACCCAAAAGGGATTGGGAGATAAGATGCAGCACAAAGAGTGTGAAATGATAAGGCTTCTAGAAA
Source organism: Malus sylvestris (assembly GCF_916048215.2). Classification (NCBI taxonomy): domain Eukaryota; kingdom Viridiplantae; phylum Streptophyta; class Magnoliopsida; order Rosales; family Rosaceae; genus Malus; species Malus sylvestris. Next base: position 17,463,126 of record NC_062267.1, read on the forward strand.
CCACAATCCTAAAGGAAATAAGGTAGAAAATTCGGCACAAAGTTAGGGTTCTAGAAGGATAATACAAGGCAGATTTTTAGGGGTTTCTAGAAAGGTTCTAGGCGCCCTTTTGTGTAGGATAAGGTTAGGTCTTCTAGAAATCCCATTTTAAGCATCCTAATCTAGTTAGAAACCCCCCTAATTGGCTGAAATGTGGATAGTTTAGGATAAGGATAAGATAGGATAGGATGAGGTTTTGGATAAGATACCTTATCTTGAGCTGATTCTTTAGCTTTAATTCTTCTTCTTCATGTAGGAAACCTTGCTTGAGTAGGAAACTTCATACATCTAGGAATCCATCTTCAATTAGGACTCCTATATTGATTAGGAATCCCAATTCATTTAGGAATCCTTCATTCAAGCCATTTCCTTCTTCAACTAAGAAACTTTGTATCTTCAATTCTTCAACTTTGAAACGCCTTCCTAGCTTCACCAATTCCTCAAATTCGTCCATCCCTTGTGCCTCATGTGCATGAACTCCATTTTAGCCCAATTTTGCTCCAAAATGCTCCAAATTGCATCCTTTTGCTCACTTTGTCTCTAAAACCTGAAAACACATGAAAATAGCTTAAAAGACTAACTTAACTAAGAAAACACAACATAAATGCATAAGAACTAACTAACTAAGGCGCATAAATATGCTCCTATCAACCACCTAAGCCGAATGGTGCATAATGAGGAGTCTTTGCCGATTTTGGAGACATTCCCCGATGAACAATTGCTGTCCATTAAGGTTAGTGCACCTTGGTATGCCGATATTGTTAATTTTTTGGTGTCAAAACGTATTCCAAGTGAGTTCACTAGGCACCAACGTGATAAACTTAGGCATGATGCACGGTTTTATGTGTGGGATGATCCGTACTTATGGAAATTTTGCCCCGATCAGATTATACGTCGTTGTGTGCACGATTCTGAATGTCATTCAATTTTGAGTTTTTGTCACACATATGCATGTGGAGGGCACTTTGGCACACAACGCACAGCCCTTAAGGTGTTACAATGTGGATTTTATTGGCCTAGTATTTTCAAAGATGCTAAAACTTTTTGCTTAACATGTGATAAATGCCAACGAATGGGTGGTATTAGTGCTAGGGACCAAATGCCGCAGGTTTCTATCCTAAATGTTGAAATTTTTGATGTTTGGGGTATTGATTTTATGGGTCCTTTTCCTTCTTCGTATGGTTTTACATATATTTTGCTTGCGGTTGATTATGTGTCGAAGTGGGTGGAAGCAAAGGCCACCCGAACTAATGATTCTAAAGTGGTTGCAGATTTTATTAGAACTAACATTTTTGCAAGGTTCGGAATGCCACGAGTGATCATTAGTGACGGAGGGTCACACTTTTGCAATCGGACCATTGAAGCGTTATTGAGGAAATACAGTGTCACCCATAAGGTTTCTACACCTTACCATCCTCAAACTAATGGGCAAGCCGAGGTTTCCAACCGTGAGATCAAGCAAATCTTAGAGAAGACCGTTGGGCCAACGAGGAAGGATTGGAGCTTACGGTTAGATGATGCACTTTGGGCGTATCGTACGGCGTACAAAACCCCCATTGGGATGTCCCCCTTCCGACTTGTCTATGGCAAGGCGTGCCATCTTCCTGTTGAATTGGAGCACAAAGCACTTTGGGCCATCAAGAAGTTTAACATGAACCTCGAGGAAGCAGGAAGTCAAAGGAGATTGCAATTGAATGAGCTTGATGAGATACGGCACGAGGCGTACGATAATGCAAGCATTTACAAGCAAAAGACCAAAGCTTTCCATGACAACATGATCCGTGGGAAATCATTCTCAATGGGGCAGAAAGTGCTATTGTTCAATTCCCGTTTACGTTTGTTTCCCGGTAAGTTACGTTCTAAGTGGATTGGACCGTTTGTTATTACTAACATATCTTCTTATGGTGCCATCCAGATTCAAAGTCTCAAAACAGGTCATGAATTCCAAGTGAACGGACACCGTTTGAAGCCATATTATGAGAACTTTGTTCAACAAACCGTGGATGATATTTCTTTGGGTGCCGTGGGCACAAATGGAGAATGAATGGGCTTTTCGTCCGGCTGTACGACGTTAAAGAAAGCGCTACTTGGGAGGCAACCCATGCAATTCAACAAAGGAAGACCAAGGAATTACTCCAATTCCAGATTTGCGTTCCTAAACTCTTCACTTTGTTATTTATTTCGAATCTGCCTATTTAGTTGTTTTAGTTGCTGTTTGTGTGTTTCTTTTTGTTTAGTGTGATTTTATGCTTGAAACATTGAGGACAATGTTTGATTTAAGTGTGGGGGGGTAACTAAGTGTTTTAGATGCAAATTCGTGGGATTTTATCACCCTTAACTTGGATACTTGTTCCTTGCTGTTTTTAAGTGTTTTTGAGCAGTTTTGATGTGTTTTAGTGTGTTTTGATGCAAAAATCCGAAAATCACATAAACATTTGAAAAAATTTGTTTTAAAAAACCCAAAAAGAGTTGTTTTTATGTGTTTGTTTGTGTCTTAGGGTACCTTCCAACACAATGATGAGGATTTGGTTTTTAATTGCATGACTGTTGATGCGAAATAGATAAGCACACAAATTAAACCCTCTTTTTGTCAAATTGTAGCAAAGATGTAAGTAGGGATCGTTCTAAACCGGGGATTAGGAGGGATTGCTAAACACTTGGAGACTGACTTAAAAACTCAAAAACAAAGTTTAAAACACTAAACTAGACTCAAAGAATGCAAAAGTAAAGGTTAAAACACTTAAACAAACCTAAAACTCAAAACAGCAACTAGAAGGCTCAAAACTGCCTAAAAACCACTTTCTGGGCAGTTTTGAGCACCTACACTAATTTGGACGAAATTTGATGAAAACTTGAATCAAAATACTTAGAAACACAAATCAAAACACTTTCTAACTAATCTAAGACTTCAAATTAAAGGGGGATTTGTTTTGGACGAAAATTTAACACAAAACAGAAACTTGAAACTAAACAGATTGTAAAAACGATTTTGGTGAAATCAATGGTTAAAAGGCTAGTTAGGAGGTTCTTCTCCACACATGTCACACTTGCAAACAAAACGATTTTCAGTTGTTCTTCCGATAAACTATGAATACTCAACGCCCCAAATTAACCGTGAATTGCACTAATTAACCCTCAGTTTTTCCACAAGTTATTAAGTTGGATGATTGCATACGACAACCCAAAACATTCCCTACAAGTTCCCTACATGAATTGCATAATAGAGATACAAGCAAGAATCATTACGTTCTATGAAAAACATAAGCATTGACGAAGCATTTGTTACTATGAATTGCATGAAACTTATGCTAAGAATTCATTCAACGCGATCGTTTTCAAGCGATCTTCACTACTTGTGATTATAAGATTGTAACTATTAGGTGAAACTCCCTCATAATCTAGCATCATATTCACGCATGAAAACTAAGCGTGCACTCTCAATCAACATACATAAATAAGTATCAATCAAATAGATGAACGAATTGAATCCACAACTTATGAAATAACAACTGAATGTAATCGAATCAAATTGCAAGCATGTACATGGTTTCGAATTACCCCCCAACTAAGGGGGTTTAGTTCCTCATACTCACAACACAAAGTTTATTGAATTGAAACATCGAAGACATAAGAAAGATTACACCTAAAATGCCAAAGAAGTCCACTTTGAAATCTGCACAGAAAGCTCCTCTTTCTTCTTCTCCTTGCTGCGGCAGTGAGGGTTTAGGGGCTGTTTGGATGTGATTTCGGTTTAGGGATGGATTTGGGATGATATGGTGGTTCGGCAAAGTGTAAGGGAGGTGTATGGTGGTGCGGCAAAGGGTAAGGGAGGTGTATGGTGGTGCGGCAAAGGGTGGTAGTTGCTGGAATGGATGAATGGCTGCGGCAAGGAAGGAATTTGGGTGATGGTGGCTGCGGCAAGGTGGGGAAAGGGATATGATTTTCTGATTTTGTGTAGAGGGGGTATATATAGGCATTTAGAAACCCTAATGCAATCAGATTTTTAACAATGGGCTAGGGTTAGGTGCGGCACTTAAGTGGACTAGGGTTTAGGGTTTGTAAAATAGGGCTTCTAGGTGGAAAGGTGCGGCTTGGGTTTAGGAGGAATGGACTAGGGTTTAACATGGCAGATTTTAGATGATTAGGCCCTAGGGTTCGGCATGGGTTGAAGGTCCACAAGGAAATTTGGGTTTAGGTCATCTAAAAGCCCAACGCCAAGAATAGAAACTCTCGAAAATGGAAACCTCCAAGAATAGAAACTTCCAACTTTTAGAAACTTTGGTTGCCAATTCCGATTTAGGAAAGATCGACCCAAAATGGAAACTTTTAGGCTTAGCTTTCCTACTTCAAGTAGGAAACCTCAAATCTTCAACTCTTCAATTCCATCCCAACCTTGCGTTCCAAGCATGTCCTTTTCAATTCAAGCTCACTTTTTGCTCCAAAAGCTCCAAATTGCATCATTTCATGTAATACGTCCGCTAAACCTGAAAACACAAGAAAGTAGCTTAAAAGACTACTTTAACGAAGAAAACATAACAAAGATGCATAAGAACTAGCTAACTAAGGCGCATAAATATGCTCCTATCAAATTCCCCCACACTTAGCTTTTGCTAGTCCTCGAGCAAAACAAACAAAAGAAAGGAAACAGAACGAAACCAACTAACCAAAACAAAACCTAAACCTTCCAACGTTTGCCTCAGGGATTTCCAATGCACATGACATGTTAAAGATTGCTATCCCCACAGATTTGAGTCATCTTTACACAAGCACATACTTAATTAAAGCCACTACTCACTAGTTCACAAGTAATCAATTAAAACAATGCTTTGAATGTAGTAACATGCCTTAGAGAATTCCCTCAATTCCTTACAAGATATACACTCTATTTTCACTCAGATTTTCTAACTCCACACCCTACACTAGTCATATGTGAGAAGATTGATGTAGATATGAAAACGAATGCTCACATATATGTTTCACAAAGAACGCAATTTCTAGAGTTAAGAAGCATGTTTAGATATGATCTCATGAATGGAATGCTACTACTTAGATGCGAGAACCAGTGACACCATATGCTCATACCAAATTCAAACTCCACAAATTGAAACACATAACACTCAAGATAGAAGTTAAGGGTTGTAATGGGGCTTGGGGTATTGGTTAACAAAGAAAGGATAGGGAAAACAAACGTTCTTCAAGCAATAGTAAGCAAAGCAATGAAATTGAGACTTAGAATTCACTTAGATTGCAGAAATTAACTTTAACACACAAGGGGGATACTTAAACAACTTCTTAGGGCCGAATTCATTGTTTTGGACCCTTACTTCAACAAACAATACTTTGGAACTCTTTTTCTCAATTTTTCAACTCTTTTTTTTTTCAAACTTTTCATATTTTTTTCTTCAACTTTTCTTTGCCGTGCCTTTGGCACACAATTCCTCATGAAAAACACTTCCCCCACACTTATTTTCTGCCAACATAAATCAAAAGGAATTCAATTTGAATCATGCTTTACTATGCTTCAAGAACAAGGGTATGGATAGTCCTAATCTAGGCTAGGTGAGGAGAACATGGGTTAACAAATAACGAAGGCTAACAAGGCTCAATGGGGTTAAAAACCTACAAAACATAATGACATAGGGCACACGGCTTTTTGGCTAAGGTGGTGGTCACTACACAACTTCATCTTGAATGTGTGTTATGCAAATCAATAACATGCTTTGAATGAAATGGGCATGAGTTCTAGCATTTGGAACTAAATGATGAAACGCCTTCTCAGTAGCAACCAAGCAAAGAATAATGAGATCATGCAACGACTTTAGACAAAAAAGAATGCACAGATTTTAACTCTCCAAATAAACGTTTAAGCTCAAGTCTCACAAGGTTGTAGCGTTAGTTTGAGTTCCTTCCTTCAAGCATGTTACAAAAACTGATTTTTTTCTTTTATGATTGCATGTGAATTCATAAGTTATAACCACAACTAAGCATAACAAAGAGTAAATCAAACTTTCATCCATGTTAATCACTCTCTTTATCAGCCATGTAATTACAAACCGAATCCTCATCATTGTGTTGGAAGGTACCCTAAGACACAAACAAACACACAAAAACAACTCTTTTTGGGTTTTTAAAACAAATTTTTCAAATTTTTATGTGATTTTCGGATTTTTACTTCAAAACACACTAAAACACAACAAAACTGCTCAAAAACACTTAAAAACAGCAAGGAACAAGTCTTCAAGTTTAGGGTGATAAAATCCCACGAATTTGCATCTAAAACATTTAGTTACCCCCCCACACTTAAATCAAACATTGTCCTCAATGTTTCAAGCATGAAATCACACTAAACAAAAAGAAACACACAAACAGCAACTAAAACAACTAAATAGGCAGATTCAAAATAAATGACAAAGGGAAGAGTTTAGGAACGCAAATCTGGAATTGGAGTGATTCCTTGGGCTTCCTTTGTTGACTTGCATGGGTTGCCTCCCAAGTAGCGCTTTCTTTTACGTCTTGCAGCCGGACGAAGCTCCTTTGAAGGTTATTGAACCCCACGGCATGGAGGGGTGTTTCCTCTACACCTTGTCCTTCGAACCACTTCATGCATTGGGTCCTTGAATGGAATGGGATAATGATCCTTTCGTAGTGTGGTGTTGTGCTTCTCTAAATCAACACGAACTCTCCCACCATATTGACTTTGATTAGGTACCTGCACCATACAAGGTAACAACCGATTAGTTGAAATGGAAATTGAAATTGGATCAGGTGGCTTACCTAGGTGCGGCATAGGAGTGGGAGTACAATGGACAGATGCACAAAGGTTACACTCGGCCAAATTTGGTGATTTCAAGGTTGAGGCCGTGCATTCTTTGTTGCTCACTCCAATTCCCTCCGCGATGGTAGTTCGAGGTGCATTCTTCTTGACTAGTGTTGAACATTCCTGCCCTATATTTTCAATTACATTAATGGCACAACAAGAACGAACATCATTAGTATTCTCAATTGATTCAGGAATCTTAAAGTTAATCATATCACCACCAAAGGCCATAGTTACGGCTCCCTTGGCCACATCAATCTTGGTTTGAGCCGTTTTCATGAATGGTCGTCCAAGCAAGAGTGGTGATGGTGGAGAGTGGGTTGAGTCCTCCATATCAAGCACATAGAAATCTGGATCTTTGCATTTAGGTGGTAGCTTCCTTTGCAACATTGCAGAGACATTCTCGCTTACATGTACCACCTCCTTCTCTCTAATCCGCTTCCTCGTTGTACAAAGCTTCTTCAAGAACTTGGCATACTTCGGGATTTGCTTGATTGCATCCAAAAGAGGTATGTTAACTTGAACTTTCCTAAATGTCTCTAGAACATCTTTTTCCTCCTCTTCATTCTTGGATTGCAAAAATCTGCTAGGAAAGGGCACATTGGGTGGAATAATGTTAGAATTAACTGAACTTGGACCTTTCTTACCTAGGGTGGACGGATTGGAGGACTTAGGATCAATGGTTGCTTGCGGCAAAGGTTGCTCCACCTTTGCCGTGGGTTGCTTTGGGTTCTCCTCTCCAGATTTCAAAGTTTCATCTTCTTTGGGACCTGATTTTGGTGGTGTAGGACCTGCCCCAACTTCTTTTCCACTCCTTAGCATGATTGCATTTGCGGTTTCAAAGCCTCCCTTTGGATTTGGATTGGTGGAACTAGGGAGTTGTCCGGGATCTCGAAACTTACCTACAAACTCGGCAATCTGCCCAATTTGTTTCTCAAGTTGATCCACCCTTCTGTCTTGGTTTTGCATAGCTTTAGCTTGATCTTCCTGCCCATTAGACAACTTAGTTAGTATCTTAAGAAGTGCATCATTGTCAAGAGACGTACCTGAGGCACTTGGGCCGGATTGGGCTTGATTTTGGGGTGGGCCGTAGGTTTTGGGAAAGAACCCCGGGGGTTGTTGCCTAAAGCCTCCTTGGTTTTGAGGTTGTTGGGGATCCCTCCACTTGAAATTTGGGTGGTCTCGCCACCCCGGATTATACGTGTTGGAGTATGGATCGTGCCTTGACTGATTTTGGCCTTGAAACCCAATGGCATTCGCACTCTCCCATCCGCCATTCTCGATGAGTTGAGGACATTTTTCGGAGACATGTCCTTGGATAGAACATACGCCACATACCACAGGTCCTTGCATCTTCATTCCCTCGGCCATCTGTGAAACAATAGAAGTAAGATTAGCCAATTGTGAATGAAGATCGGAAGTCGCACTTACCTCATGTACTTGGTGCCGTGGGGGTCCTCTTTGGCCTACACCCTCGTACTGTTGAGCGTTCAACGCTCTATTAGCAATCAAGACCTTGGCAGCCATGGGTGTCTTGTCCACCAATGCTCCCCCCGCCGAAGCATCAAGCATTTGACGTTCTAGAGGTAGGAGACCCTCGTAGAAGTATTGCAACAGTAACTCCTCCTTCATCTGATGCTGTGGACAAGAAGCAACAAGTGATTTAAATCGTTCATAATATGTAGGAAAAGACTCACCTTCTTCTTGCTGAATTCCGCTTATCTTTTTGCGGAGGAGGATGATGCGAGAAGTTGGAAAGAACTTTTCCAAGAACGCTCTCTTCATACTTTCCCACGATGTGACAGTTCCGGGAGCTAACTCATATAACCAATCCTTGGCTTTATCCATCAAAGAGAATGGAAAAGCCTTCATCTTCAAAATATTTCCGTCAACATTGACGGGAGTCATACTAGAGCAAACTACTTCAAATTCTTTCAAATGTTTGTTAGGATCTTCCATGGACAAGCCATGGTATTTAGGAATATGATGAAGCAAACTTGACTTTAATTCAAACTCATCCGTCTTACCTTGGGCAGCCCTGGGGTATTGAATGCACAAGGGTGCGGCATTATCCAAACCCGAGGCGGAAAGCTCCTTGAGTGTACGATTGTCCATGGCCATGCCTTGGACTTCTTCAAATATCCCTGCCGTGGCTTCTTCCTCCTCTTCTTGGACGTTTTCTTCAAGGTCAGATTCGGAATTGGGTGGATGGTGTTCTTGCTGGTTTCTAGCTCTTCTTAACTTCCTCTCAAAATCGTCGTCAAAATCCAAGATGTTTGCACGAATCGGTTGAGAGCTTCTAGTCATACATTAGTACCTAAGAAACAAGAAAGAAAATTAGGTCAGAAACTTAAACAAAGTCAGAAACAAAGTGAAATAAAAGAAACAAAAACAATCCAAGGGATTAGCAAATTTGCTAATCCCCGGCAACGGCGCCAAAAATTTGATGCGAAATAGATAAAGCACACAAATTAAACCCTCTTTTTGTCAAATTGTAGCAAAGATGTAAGTAGGGATCGTTCTAGACCGGGGATTAGGAGGGATTGCTAAACGCTTGGAAACTGACTTAAACACTCAAAAACAAAGTTAAAAACACTAAACTAGACTCAAAGAATGCAAAACTAAAAGTTAAAACACTTAAACAAACCTAAAACTTAAAACAGCAAATAGAAGGCTCAAAACTGCCTAAAAACCGCTTTCTGGGCAGTTTTGAGCACCTACACTAATTTGGACGAAATTTGATGAAAACTTGAATCAAAATACTTAGAAACACAAATCAAAACACTTTCTAACTAATCTAAGACTTCAAATTAAAGGGGGATTTGTTTTGGACGAAAATTTAACACAAAACAGAAACTTGAAACTAAACAGATTTTAAAAACGATTTTGGTGAAATCAATGGTTAAAAGGCTAGTTAGGAGGTTCTTCTCCACACATGTCACACTTGCAAACAAAACGATTTTCAGTTGTTCTTCCGATAAACTATGAATACTCAACGCCCCAAATTAACCGTGAATTGCACTAATTAACCCTCAGTTTTTCCACAAGTTATTAAGTTGGATGATTGCATACGACAACCCAAAACATTCCCTACAAGTTCCCTACATGAATTGCATAATAGAGATACAAGCAAGAATCATTACGTTCTATGAAAAACATAAGCATTGACGAAGCATTTGTTACTATGAATTGCATGAAACTTATGCTAAGAATTCATTCAACGCGATCGTTTTCAAGCGATCTTCACTACTTGTGATTATAAGATTGTAACTATTAGGTGAAACTCCCTCATAATCTAGCATCATATTCATGCATGAAAACTAAGCGTGCACTCTCAATCAACATACATAAATAAGTATCAATCAAATAGATGAACGAATTGAATCCACAACTTATGAAATAACAACTGAATGTAATCGAATCAAATTGCAAGCATGTACATGGTTTCGAATTACCCCCCAACTAAGGGGGTTTAGTTCCTCATACTCACAACACAAAGTTTATTGAATTGAAACATCGAAGACATAAGAAAGATTACACCTAAAATGCCAAAGAAGTCCACTTTGAAATCTGCACAGAAAGCTCCTCTTTCTTCTTCTCCTTGCTGCGGCAGTGAGGGTTTAGGGGCTGTTTGGATGTGATTTCGGTTTAGGGATGGATTTGGGATGATATGGTGGTGCGGCAAAGGGTAAGGGAGGTGTATGGTGGTGCGGCAAAGGGTAAGGGAGGTGTATGGTGGTGCGGCAAAGGGTGGTAGTTGCTGGAATGGATGAATGGCTGCGGCAAGGAAGGAATTTGGGTGATGGTGGCTGCGGCAAGGTGGGGAAAGGGATATGGTTTTCTGATTTTTAGTGAGAGGGAAGATGTGTGCGGCTAGGGTGTAAGGGTGGTATATATAGGCACTTAGAAACCCTAATGAAATCAGATTTTTAATAATGGGCTAGGGTTAGGTGCGGCACTTAAGTGGACTAGGGTTTAGGGTTTGTAAAATAGGGCTTCTAGGTGGAAAGGTGCGGCTTGGGTTTAGGAGGAATGGACTAGGGTTTAACATGGCAGATTTTAGATGATTAGGCCCTAGGGTTCGGCATGGGTTGAAGGTCCACAAGGAAATTTGGGTTTAGGTCATCTAAAAGCCCAACGCCAAGAATAGAAACTCTCGAAAATGGAAACCTCCAAGAATAGAAACTTCCAACTTTTAGAAACTTTGGTTGCCAATTCCGATTTAGGAAAGATCGACCCAAAATGGAAACTTTTAGGCTTAGCTTTCCTACTTCAAGTAGGAAACCTCAAATCTTCAACTCTTCAATTCCATCCCAACCTTGCGTTCCAAGCATGTCCTTTTCAATTCAAGCTCACTTTTTGCTCCAAAAGCTCCAAATTGCATCATTTCATGTAATACGTCCGCTAAACCTGAAAACACAAGAAAGTAGCTTAAAAGACTACTTTAACGAAGAAAACATAACAAAGATGCATAAGAACTAGCTAACTAAGGCGCATAAATATGCTCCTATCAGCTAAACGAGGCTCAACGGGGTTAACACCTACAAAACATAATGGAATAGGGATATACGGCTTTTGGGCTACGGTGGACACTACACAACTTAATCTTGAATATGTGTTATGCAAATCAATGACATGTTTTGAATGAAATGGGCATGAGTTCTAGTGTTGGTTCTAAGTGATGAAACGCCTTCTAAGTAGCAACCAAGCAAAGAATAATGAGATCATGCAACGACTTTAGAAAACAAAGAATGCACAGATTTTAACTCTCCAAATAAACGTTTAGGCTCAAGTCTCACAAGGTTGTAGCGTTAGGTTGAGTTACTTCCTTCAAGCATGTTACAAAAACGGATTTTTTTTTTTTTTATGATTACATGTGAATTCATAAGTTATAACCACAACCAAGCATAAACCAAAGAGTAAATCAAACTTTTATCCATGTTTATAACTCACTTTAACCGTCATGCAATTACAAACCGAATCCTCATCATTGTGTTGGAAGGTACCCTAAGACACAAACAAACACACAAAAACGACTCTTTTTGGGTTTTTAAAACAAATTTTTCAAATTTTTATGGGATTTTCGGATTTTTGACTCAAAACACATTAAAACACACCAAAACAGCTTAAAAAGGCTTAAAAACAGCAAGAAACAACATTTTAAATTATGGGGGACAAAACCCTACGAATTTGCATAAAACACTTTGGTTACCCCCCCCACACTTAAATCAAACATTGTCCTCAATGTTTCAAGCATAGACTCACACAAATAACAAACAAACAAACAAAACAACATCTAAACAACCTAACATAGCAGAAACGAATTTCAACAACAAAGAGAAGAGTTTAGGAACGCAAATCTGGAATTGGAGTGCTCTCTATGTCCTCCTTTGTTGAATGCATGGGTTGCCTCCCAAGTAGCGCTTGCTTTAACGTCGTACAGCCGGACGAAGACCTCATTCACTCCTTACTAGGGCCCACGGCATCCAAGGGTAAGTTATCGACGGTATGCTCCACAAAGGTGTCATAATAGGGCTTCAGACGATGCTCGTTCACCTTGAATTCTTGTCCTGTTTTCAAGCTTTGGATTTGGACTGCACCATGAACAAAAACATTAGTAATAAAAAACGGTCCAATCCACTTAGAACGTAACTTACCGGGAAACAAACGTAAACGGGAATTGAACAATAGCACTTTCTGCCCAATTGAGAATGATTTCTCATGGATCATGTTGTCATGGAAAGCTTTGGTCTTTTGCTTGTAAATGCTTGCATTATCGTATGCCTCGTGCCGTATCTCATCAAGCTCATTCAATTGCAATCTCCTTTGACTTCCCGCTTCATCGAGGTTCATGTTAAACTTCTTGATGGCCCAAAGTGCTTTGTGCTCCAATTCAACGGGAAGATGGCACGCCTTGCCATAGACAAGTCGGAAGGGGGACTTCCCAATGGGGGTTTTGTATGCCGTATGATACGCCCAAAGTGCATCATCTAACCGTAAGCTCCAATCCTTCCGTGTTGGCCCAACGGTCTTCTCAAGTATTTGCTTGATCTCTCAGTTGGAAACCTCGGCTTGGCCATTCGTTTGAGGATGGTAAGGTGTAAAAACCTTATGGGTGACACTGTATTTCCTCAATAACGCTTCAATGGTCCGATTGCAAAAGTGTGACCCTCCATCACTAATGATCACCCGTGGCATTCCGAACCTTGCAAAAATGTTAGTTCTAATAAAATCTGCAACCACTTTAGAATCATTAGTCCGGGTGGCCTTGGCTTCCACCCATTTCGACACATAATCAACCGTAAGCAAAATATACATGAAACCATACGATGAAGGGAAGGGACCCATAAAATCAATACCCCAAACATCAAAAATTTCAACATTTAGGATAGAAACCTGCGGCATTTGGTCCCTTGCACTAATTCCACCCATTCGTTGGCATTTATCACATGTTAAGCAGAAAGTTTTAGCATCTTTAAAAATACTAGGCCAATAGAATCCACATTGTAACACTTTGAGGGCTGTGCGTTGTGTGCCAAAGTGCCCTCCACATGCATATGTGTGACAAAAACTCAAAATTGAATGACATTCAGAATCGTGCACACAACGACGTATAATCTGATCGGGGCAAAATTTCCATAAGTACGGATCATCCCACACATAAAACCGTGGATCATGCCTAAGTTTATCACGTTGCTGCCTAGTGAACTCACTTGGAATACGTTTTGACACCAAAAAATTAACAATGTCGGCATACCAAGGTGCACTAACCTTAATGGACAGCAATTGTTCATCGGGGAATGTCTCCAAAATCGGCAAAGACTCCTCATTATGCACCATTCGGCTTAGGTGGTCAGCCACCACGTTTTCACTTCCCTTCTTGTCCCGAATCTCTATGTCGAACTCTTGAAGTAGCAACATCCATCGAATTAGCCGTGGCTTGGCCTCCTTTTTAGTGAGCAAGTACTTCAGAGCTGCATGATCAGTGAAAACAATTACTTTAGTACCAATTAGATATGATCGAAATTTATCTAAAGCAAAGACAACGGCAAGGAGTTATTTTTCCGTAGTGGAGTAGTTCAATTGTGCATCGTTCAACGTCCGTGAGGCGTAGTAGATGACATGCGGCTTCTTGTCCTTCCTTTGTCCCAAAACAGCCCCTAACGCGTAATCGGATGCATCGCACATAAGCTCGAAAGGTAGGCTCCAATCCGGTGGCACAATGATGGGTGCCGTGGTCAACAACTCCTTGAGTTGGTTGAATGATGCCGTGCACTCCTTGGTGAATTCAAACGCCACGTCTTTTTGTAGGAGACGGCAAAGAGGTTGTGCATACTTCGAAAAATCCTTGATAAACCTACGATAGAATCCTGCATGGCCAAGAAAAGAACGAACCTCTCTAACCGAAGTTGGAAAGGGTAAGTGACGTACAAGATCTATTTTCGACTTATCAACCTCAATACCGTTTTCAGAGACTATATGACCTAAAACTATGCCTTGTTTAACCATGAAATGGCATTTTTCCCAATTAAGAACAAGGTTAGTTTCAACGCAACGTTTTAAGATTAAACTAAGATTATGCAAGCAACCGTCAAAAGAATCACCAAATACACTAAAATCATCCATAAACACTTCAATGATTTTCTCAACATAATCAGAAAATATGCTCATCATACATCTTTGAAATGTAAAAGTGGTTTTTTCTTGATCTTCGGGTGTTATGACAATTTGATTATAACCAGAATAACCATCAAGAAAACAATAGAAAGCATACCCGGCTAATCTCTCAAGCATTTGGTCGATGAACGGTAATGGGAAGTGATCTTTCCTTGTTGCGGCGTTTAGCTTCCTATAATCGATGCACACCCTCCAACCGGTTTGAATGCGTTGAGGAACAAGTTCATTCTCGGCATTTGCAACCACAGTCACTCCAGATTTCTTCGGAACGCATTGAACGGGTGAGACCCACTTGCTATCTGAGATTGGATAGATTACGCCACAATCCAACAGCTTGATTACCTCCTTCTTCACAACTTCCATCATCGGAGGGTTGAGACGGCGTTGAGCCTCTCGGGATGTTTTGGACCCCTCCTCTAGAAGTATGCGATGCATGCATGTAGTAGGGCTAATTCCCTTGATGTCGGCCAATGTCCATCCAATTGCCGTTTTGTACTACTTAAGCACTCGCACCAATTTGCTCTCTTCTTGTGCCGTGAGTGAGGATGAAATAATGACGGGCAACGTGTCATTCTCGCCCAAGAAAACGTACTTCAAATGACTAGGTAACGGCTTAAGTTCAAGTGTAGGTGGTTGTACCACTGAGGGAAGCATTTTATTAGCCGAAACTGAACTTAAAATAGGGTCTGAATACTTACCCGATTGTGATGGCAATGACTCAAGGGCAGCCACCATCTCAAAGACGTCTTCACTAGGGAGCACGGCAATGGACTCCAATTGCATGCCGTGGGCTTCCTTGGGGTTTGATTCCATGTCCTTCAACGTCTTTCCTTGTGCAATGGCCAAATCAAGTGCGTCATCCTTCAAATTGTCCAAATGGTCCTGCGACAAAGCATCAATTACATCAATAGCAAAACATGAATGGTTTTCATTAGGAAACTTCATAGAATCAGAGAGATTGAAATTAATAACTTCCCCATCAAATTCCATCGTCAGAGTGCCATTATAGACGTCAATCTTCGTCCTAGCAGTCTTCATGAATGGCCTTCCAAGGAGGATGGGTAATGAAGGGGCATGGTCCGATTCATCCATCTCAAGTACGTAGAAGTCCGCCGGGAAGATCAAATGATTAACCTGCACTAACACATCTTCCAAAACTCCCTTTGGATAGGCGTTAGATCTATCGGCTAATTGTATGATTACACCATCGTTTTTCAACGCTCCTAGGTTCATAGATGCATAAATTGAATATGACATGACATTTATAGATGCACCTAGGTCTAACATGGCAGATTCAAACCTAGAATTACCAATAACACACGAAATTGTAAAACTACCCGGATCTTTGCATTTTGGGGGCAGCTTGCGTTGTAAGATGGCTGAGACGTTTTCACTTACTTTGACCACCTCCTTGGTCGAAATCCTCCTCCTATTGGTGCAAAGTTCCTTCAAGAACTTGGCGTACCTCGGGACTTGCTTGATTGCATCCAAAAGGGGGATATTGACTTGAACTTTCCGAAACGTCTCCAAAATGTCTTTTTCCGCTTCTTCTTTCTTTGTTTGCTTAAACCTACTAGGAAAAGGAACATTTGCAGGGAAATCATTAGTAGAAACTGAACTTGACACGTTTTTACCTTTATTGGATGAATTGGACGAATTGGGATCACTTGGAACTTGCGGCACATTTGGTTCCACCTTGGCCGTGAGTGGCCTTTGTTCCTCCTCTTCAATTCTCAACTTTACCTTAATCGTTTTTGTCAAATTGTAGCAAAGATGTAAGTAGGGATCGTTCTAAACCGGGGATTAGGAGGGATTGCTAAACACTTGGAAACTGACTTAAAAACTCAAAAACAAAGTTTAAAACACTAAACTTGACTCAAAGAATGCAAAAGTAAAGGTTAAAACACTTAAACAAACCTAAAACTCAAAACAGCAACCAGAAGGCTCAAAACTGCCTAAAAACCACTTTCTGGGCAGTTTTGAGCCCCTACACTAATTTGGACGAAATTTGATGAAAACTTGAATCAAAATACTTAGAAACACAAATCAAAACACTTTCTAACTAATCTAAGACTTCAAATTAAAGGGGATTGTTTTGGACGAAAATTTAACACAAAAACAGAACTTTAACTAACACAGATTGTAAAAACGATTTTGGTGAAATAGATGGTTAAAAGGCTAGTTAGGAGGTTCTTCTCCACACATGTCACACTTGCAAACAAAACAATTTTCAGTTGTTCTTCCAATAAATTATAAATACTCAATGCCCCAAATTAACCGTGAATTGCACTAATTAACCCTCAGTTTTTCCATAAGTTATCAAGTTGGATGATTGCATACGACAACCCAAAACATTCCCTACAAGTTCCCTACATGAATTGCATAATAGAGGTACAAGCACGAATCATTAAGTTCTATGAAAAACATAAGCATTGACGAAGCATTTGTTACTATGAATTGCATGAAACTTATGCTAAGAATTCATTCAACGCGATCGTTTTCAAGCGACCTTCACTACTTGTGATTATAAGATTGTAACTATTAGGTGAAACTCCCTCATAATCTAGCATCATATTCATGCATGAAAACTAAGCGTGCACTCTCAATCAACATACACAATTAAGTTATCAATCAAGTAGATGAACGAATTGAATTCACAACTTATGAAATAACAACTGAATGAAATCGAATCAAATTGCAAGCATGTACATGGTTTCGAATTACCCCCCAACTAAGGGGGTTTAGTTCCTCATACTCACAACATAAAGTTTATTGAATTGAAACATCGAAGACATAAGAAAGATTACACCTAAAACGCCCAAGAATTCCACTTTGAATTTCTGCACGTCAAGCTCCTCTTCTTCTTCTCCTTGCTGCGGCAGAGATGGTTAAGGGGACTTTTGGATGTGATTTTGGTTTAGGAAGGGAATTAGGATGGTATGGTGGTGCGGCAAGAGGTATGGATGGTGTATGGAGATGGAGAATGGTGGCTGGAGTAGAGGGATGGCTGCGGCAAGGTGTATGGGTGTGGCTGGAATGGATGAAGGCTGCGGCAAGGTGTGGGAATAGGGTTTAGACGATTTCTGATTTGTAGAATGGGAGAGGTTCGGCCAAAGGAGTAAAACACATATAAATAGGCACCTAAAACCCTAATGAAATCAGATTGAAACAATGGGCTAGGGTTAAGGTTTGTAAAATAGGGCTTCTAGGATGGAAAGGTGCGGCATGGGCTTAGGGTAAATAATCAGATTTTCGCATGTGAACAAGGCCTAGGTGCGGCTGATTAAGTGGCTAGGGTTAGGGTTTAGGTGCGACATAGGTCCAAGAAGTAAGGATGGGTCATCCAAAAGCCCAAAGCCGAGAATAGAAACTCACGAAAATGGAAACCTCCAAGAATAGAAACTTCCAACTTTAGAAACTTTGGTTGCCAATTCCAATTTAGGAAAGATCAACCCAAAATGGAAACTTTTAGGCTTAGCTTTCCTACTTCAAGTAGGAAACCTCAAATCTTCAACTCTTCAATTCCATCCCAACCTTGTGTTCCAAGCATGTCCTTTTCAATCCAAGCTCATATTTTGCTCCAAAAGCTCCAACTTGCATCATTTCATATAATATGTCCTTTAAACCTGAAAACACATGAAAGTAGCTTAAAAGACTACTTTAACGAAGAAAACATAACAAAGATGCATAAGAACTAGCTAACTAAGGCGCATAAATATGCTCCTATCAAATTCCCCCACACTTAGCTTTTGCTAGTCCTCGAGCAAAACAAACAAAAGAAAGGAAACAAAACGAAACCAACTAACCAAAACAAAACCAACTAACCAAAACAAAACCTAAACCTTCCAACGTTTGCCTCAGGGATTTCCAATGCACATGACATGTTAAAGATTGTTATCCCCACAGATTTGAGTCATCTTTACACAAGCACATACTTAATTAAAGCCACCACTTACTAATTCACAAGTAATCAATCAAAACAATGCTTTGAATGTAGTAACATGCCTTAGAGAATTCCCTCAATTCCTTACAAGATATACACTCTATTTTCACTCAGATTTTCTAACTCCACACCCTACACTAGTCATATGTGAGAAGATTGATGTAGATATGAAAACGAATGCTCACATATATGTATCACAAAGAACACAATTTCTAGAGTTAAGAAGCATGTTTAGATATGATCTCATGAATGGAATGCTACTACTTAGATGCGAGAACCAGTGACACCATATGCTCATACCAAATTCAAACTCCACAAATTGATACACATAACACTCAAGATAGAAGTTAAGGGTTGTAATGGGGCTCGGGGTATTGGTTAACAAGGAAAGGATAAGGAAAACAAACGTTCTTCAAGCAATAGTAAGCAAAGTAATGAAATTGAGACTTAGAATTCACTTAGATTGCAGAAATTAACTTTAACACACAAGGGGGATACTTAAACAACTCCTTAGGGTCAAATTCATTGTTTTGGACCCTTACTTCAACCAACAATACTTTGGAAGTCTTTTTCTCAATTTTTCAACTCTTCTTTTTTCATACTTTTCACACTTTTTTCTTCATTTTTTCTTTTTCCACGAATTTTTTTCTTTTCTTTTCTTTCCACACGTGCCTATGGCACACAAAATCACCAAAAGAAATACTTCCCCCACACTTGTTTTCTGCCAACATAAATCAAAAGGAATTCAATTCGAATCATGCATTACTAGGCTTTAAGAACAAGGGTATGGATAGTCCTAATCTAGGCTAGGTGAGGGTAATGTGGGTTAACAAAGAAAAGGCTAAACAAGGCTCAACGGGGTTAAACTTAAACATATAATAGAGTAGGGCACACGGCTTTTTGGCTAAGGTGGTGGTCACTACACAACTTCATCTTGCATATGTGTTATGCAATTCAATGACATGCTTTGAATGAAATGGGCATGAGTTCTAGCATTTGGAACTAAATGATGAAACGCCTTCTAAGTAGCAACCAAGCAAGGAATAATGAGATCATGCAACGACTTAGAAAACAAAGAATGCACAGATTTTAACTCTCCAAATAAACGTTTAGGCTCAAGTCTAACAAGGTTGTAGCGTTAGTTTGAGTTCCTTCCTTCAAGCATGTTGATGTGAAAATTATGTTGACACCCAAATTAACCCTCTTTTTATCAATTGTAGCAAAGTATGTAAGTAGGGATCGTTCTAAACCGGGGATTAGGAGGGATTGCAAAATCACTTGAAAACTGACTCAAATACTTAAAAACAAGTTTAAAACACTAAACTAAACTCAAAGAATGCAAAACTAAACTTTAAAACACCAAAACAAACCAAAAGACTCAAAACAGCCCAAAAACACTCAAAACTGGCTTAAAACCACAATCTGGGCAGTTTTGAACACTAGACTCAATCTTGGACGAAAATTGGTTTTATCTTGACCTAAGACACTTAAAAACATAAACTAAAGTGATTTCTAACTACTATGACTCAACTAAGTAAATGGGGATTGATTTTGGACGAATTTAACTTTTAAAACAAAAACTTTAAAAACAAACTTTAATGAAAACGATTTTGATGAAATAGAATGGGGAAAGGCTAGTTAGAGGGTTCCTTCTCCACACATGAAACATATGCATACGACTCGATCTCCAATTACTCTTTCAATGAACCATGAATGACAATGCCCCAAATTAACTAGATTGACCAATTAACTCTCAGATTTCCCTAGATTCATTGAATTGAATGGGATACGCATTACAACCAAATTATTCTTATCAAGGACCCTAACTATGGAATACGCATGATAGAGACACATATCAAAGATCATTAAGTTCAATAGAAATCATAAGCATTGACGAGACATTCATAACTATGGGATACGCTTGTTACTCTTGCCTAGGATTCACTTAACACAATCGTGACTAGCGACTTTTACTACTTATGAATATAAGTTAATAACGATTAGGTGAAATTCCCTTATACTCTAGCATCAAATTCATGCATGCAAACTAAGTGTCGACCCTCAATCAACATACATAAACATGTTATCAATCAAATAGATAAGTAAACCACATTCGCGATTCATGAAATCATAATTGGAAGAAATCAAGTCATATAAAACATATGATCATGGCTTTGAATTCCCCTCTAACTATAAAGAAATTAGTTCCTCATGTTCGCAAATACACAAAGACAAATAAATTTAAACATTGACATAAAGATAGAAAACACCTAGAAACGCTCCACAATCCAAGCTCCTTGAATGGCATGCACGGCTCCAAGTTGTCTTCCTTCTTCTCCTTGCAAACTCACGGCACAAGAGGTATGAATGGTGAATGGTGTAGTGAAAATCTGGTAGAGGGTGGTGAATGAATAGGTGCGGCAAGGCCTTGTATTTATAGGCTGAAAATTCACATTCCTAGGTAGCAAAGGACAAGTCTTTAAAGGCCTAAATTGGATAGGATAATAACATCCAATCCTATAAGGAAAACAAGTCAAAAACCCAAAGGGATTGGGAGATAATGTGCAGCAGAAAGAGTGTGAAAAGATAAGGCTTCTAGAACCCAAAAATCCCAAGGGAAATAGGAATTAGGTGCGGCAAGAATCTAGGGTTCTAGAAGGATAATGCAAGGCAGATTTTTAGGCTTCTAGAAAGGTTCTTAGGTGTCATCTTGATAGGATAAGATAAGGTCATCTAGAAATCCCATTTTAAGCATCCTAATCTAATTAGAAACCCTCCTAAGTGGCTGGAATGTGGATAGTTTAGGATAAGGATAAGATAGGATAGGATAAGGTTTGATTGGATAAGATAAGCTAAGATAAGGTTATGGATGAGGTTTTGGATAATACTCCTTATCTTGAGCTGATTCTTTGGCTTTAATTCTTCTTCTTCATGTAGGAAACCTTGCTTGAGTAGGAAACTTCATATATCTAGGAATCCATCTTCAATTAGGACTCCTTTAGTGATTAGGAATCCCAATTCATTTAGGAATCCTTCATTCAAGTCATTTCCTTCTTCAACTAAGAAACTTTGTATCTTCAATTCTTCAACTTTGAAACGCCTTCCTAGCTTCACCAATTCCTCAAATTCGTCCATCCCTTGTGCTTCATGTGCATGAACTCCATTTTAGCCCAATTTTGCTCCAAAATGCTCCAAATTGCATCCTTTTGCTCACTTTATCTCTAAAACCTGAAAACACATGAAAATAGCTTAAAAGACTAACTTAACTAAGAAAACACAACATAAATGCATAAGAACTAACTAATTAAGGCGCATAAATATGCTCCTATCAAATTCCCCCACACTTAGCTTTTGCTAGTCCTCGAGCAAAACAACGAAACAAAACATAACCTAAACCTTCCAACAATCGTCTCAGGGATTTCCAATGGTACATGACACGCCAAAGATTACTACTCTCATAGATTTTAGCCATCTTTACACTTAAGCACATACTTAATCATAGTCATCACTTACTAGCTCACATTTAATCAATTAAAACAATGTTTTGAATGTAGTAACATGCCTTAGAGAATCCCTCAATTTCTTACTAGATATGCACTCATTTTTCACTTAGATTTTCTGACTACACACCCTACACTAGTTATATGTGAGAAGATTGATGTAAATATGAAAACTAATGCTCACATATGTTATGACAATAAAAGCACTTTCTGGAATTATGAATGTATGTATACGATCTCATGAATGAAATGCTACTACTTAGATGCAAGATCCAGGGATATCATATGCTCATACCAACTCCAAACTCCACATATTGAAACACATAACAATCAAGATAGAAGCAAAGGGTTGTAACGGGGCTAAGGTATTGGCTAACAAAGAAAGGTAAGGATAAACAAACATTCTTAAAGAATAATAAGCAAAGTAATGAAATTGATACTTAGAATTCACTTTTGCATGCGAAAATCAATGTTTAAACTCAAGGGGAAGATTCATGCAACACTTAGGGTCTAATTCAACTTTTTGGACCCTTGCTTCAACAACCAACAACTTAGGAGCTCATTTTATGCTCTTTCAACTCCTTTTCATACTTTTCACATTTTTTTTCTTTTGTTTCTTTCTTTTTCTACGAATTTTCTTTCTTTTTTTTTTCTTTTCTTTTGTTTTTCTTTGTCTAACCCGCGCCCTCCTGATGTGAAAATTATGTTGACACTCAAATTAAACCCTCTTTTTATCAATTGTAGCAATGTATGTAAGTAGGGATCGTTCTAGACCGGGGATTAGGAGGGATTGCAAAATCACTTGGAATTGACTCAAAAACGTAAAAACAAGTTTAAAACACTAAACTAGACTCAAAGAATGCAAAATTAAACTTTAAAGCACCAAAACAAGCCAAAAGACTCAAAACAGCACCAAAACACTCAAAACTGCCTTAAAAACACAATCTGGGCAGTTTTGGACACTAAGCACCAAATTGGACGAATTTGGGTTTTAACTTGAATCAAAATACTTAAAAACACAAAGTAAAACACTTACTAACTAATTTGACACTTTAAAACAAAGGGGGATTGGTTTTGGACGAATTTAAAAACAAAACAAACTTTGTAAATTAGAACAGATTGTAAAAACGAATTTGATTTAAATGGGTGAATGGAAGGCTAGCTAAGGGGTTCATCTCCACACATGTTATACTTGCATACAAAACGATTTCCAATTGCTTTTCAATAAACCATGAATTCTCAATGCCCCAAGTTAATTAGGTTCGCTTAAATTAACCTTCAGATTTTCCTAACGTTATTGAATTGGATGATTGCATACGACAACCCAAACATTCCCCACAAGTCCCCTACATGATTGCATAATAGAGATACAAGCAAGAATCATTAAGTTCTATGAAAACCATAAGCATTGACGAAGCACTTGTTACTATGATTGCATGAAACTTATGCCAAGAATTTACTTAACGCGATTGAGATCATCAACCTTTACTACTTGTGAATATAATTCCATAACGATTAGGTGAAATTTCCTTATATCCTAGCATTCAATTTATGCATGATAATTAAGCGTGCACTCTCAACCAATACACATAAATCAATGTAATTCGCATAGATAAGTAAATTGAATTCACAACTTATGAAACGCAATTAGAAGTAATCAAATCATAACGCAAGCATAAACATGTATTTGGAATCCCCCCCTAGCCAAGGGGGGTTTAGTTCCTCATATGCACAAAACAAAGAGAATTGAATTTAAACATTGAAATCAAAGGAAAAGAAACACCTAGAAATTCCAGCGACGCGAACTTGAATTGCATGAACTTCCGAGCTTCCTTCTCCTCCTCCTTGGTGCGGCAAGGGTCTAGGGACAGGTTTAGGACCTTAGGTGTATGGATGCATGGTTATGGAGGGATGTAGTAGTGTTTAGGGGAAGGGAATGGTGCGGCAAAGGTGTGGAGAGAGTTTGGACGAATTTCTGGAGTGAATTCTGAATTGTGGTGAGTGGTGATCTGATTTAGAGGTTAATAGGAGTATATATAGGCACTTAAAACCCTAGGGTAATCAGATATGGACTTGGATAACCCAAATCCACAAGGAAATAGGTCTAAACAATCAGATTTTGCAAGGGAAAAGGGGTCCTAGGTGCGGCAGGGATAGGATAAGGTGGATAAGGCTTCTAGAAAGCCTTGCAAGGCAAGGAAATCAGATTTCTAGAAGCTAGGGTGCGGCACCAATGTAGGGATTAGGGATAGGGCTTCTAGAAAGCCCCAAAACTGATAGGAAATGTAGGAAACTCACGGCAAGGAGGGGAACACTCTAGAAACTTCTCATTTGTGTCCTACAACACTTAGGAGTCCTTCTAGCATTAGGAAAACATGTCTCAATCCTCCCTTGACTTGGAATTCTTCTCCTTCTTCATCTTGGATTCCTTTTCCTTCTTGGACTTGGAAAACTTCTTTGTTGCTGAAACTTGATGCCATTTGGATTTAAGTTTCCTACTTCAAGTAGGAAACCTTGTTTGAGTAGGAATCTTCATCTTCAAGGAATCCTAATTCAACTAGGAAACCCATTTTGACTAGGAATCCTAATTCAACTAGGATTCCATCTTCACTTAGGCGCTTTCCTACTTCGACTAGGAAACCTTGTTCAAGTAGGAAACATCATCTTCAAATCTTCAATTTCGTCCATCCTCTTGGTTCCAAGCATATGACATTCATTCCAAGCTCAACTTTGCTCCAAAAGGCTCCAAAATGCATCCTTTTTCATACTTTGCCCTTAGAACCTGAAAACACATAAAACTAGCTTAAAAGACTACTTTACTAAGCAAAAACACTATAAATGTACAAGAACAAGCTAAACTAAGGCGCAAAAATATGCTCCTATCACCTCCTTACTTCTTTTGGCACACAAACTTTCCCTTCCCCCACACTTAGTTTTCTGCCCACATTGATCAAAAGGAATTCCCTCTAAGTCATGCTTTATTATCCTTTAAGAACAAGGGTATGGATAGTCCTACTCTAGGCTAGGTACGGATAATATGGCTAACAACAAAAATAGGCTAAATAAGGCTCAAAGGGGTTAATCCTACAAAAACAAATGCATGGGTTGAAGGCTTTTTGGCTCTGGTGATAACTACTAAACACTTCATCTTGTTATATGTTATGCACTCAATTTTAAGTTTTGAATGAAATGGGTATGAGTTCTAATATTTGGATCTATAATGATGACACGCCTTCTAAGTAGCAACCAAGCAAAGAATGATGAGATCATGCAACGACTTTAGAAAACAACAAATTCAAAGATTATTAACTCTCCAAATAAACGTTTAGGCTCAAGTCTCACAAGGTTGTAGCGTTAGTTTGAGTTACTTCCTTCAAGCATGTTACAAAAACTGATTTTTTCTTTCTTTGTGATTATATGTGAATTCGTAAACAACAACGATGACCAAGCATAAACAAAAGAGCATATCAAACTTCCATCCATGTTTGTAACTTTCTTTAACGGTCATGCAATTAAAAACCAAATCCTCATCATTGTGTTGGAAGGTACTCTACGACACAAACACACAAAAACAACTTTTAAAACGACTCTTTTTGGGTTTTTTCAAAACTTTTTCTATTTTTTTTTTTTTGAATTTTCGGATTTTCTGGTAAAGCCACCTAAAAACACATCAAAACTTTCTAAAAACACTTAAAAACAATGAAAAACAACCTTTGAAATGTTAGGTGATAAAATCCTACGAATTTGACACAAAAACACTTTGTTTACCCCCCCACACTTAAACCAAACATTGTCCTCAATGTTTCAAACATAGAATCACACAAAAACAAGCAAATAACACAACTAGCAAACAAGACAAATATGGCAAAGTAAAAGCAATAAAGAGTAGGGTTTAGAAACGCAAATCTGATTATGATGCCGGAGCTGCCTAGGTCCTCTTTATTTGCATGGGTTGCCTCCCAAGAAGCGCTTGCTTTAACGTCTTCCAGCCGGACGATGCTTCCAATCAAGCTTGAATAGGGCCCACGGGTTGGAGATTGACTTCCTCCACAGTCTCCTCCTCAAAAGGTGTGAAATATGGCTTCAAACGATGTCCATTGACTTTGAACTCTTGTTGCGTCTTCAAACTTTGAATTTGAACTGCACCATGCGGAAAAATATTAGTAACAATAAAAGGTCCAATCCATTTAGAACGCAACTTACCTGGAAATAACCGAAGGCGAGAATTGAAAAGTAGCACTTTCTGCCTGATAGAGAACGTCTTGCTCCGAATCATCCTGTCATGGAAGGCCTTCGTTTTCTCCTTGTAAATACGAGAGTTCTCGTAAGCTTCATTCCTAACTTCCTCAAGCTCGTTCAATTGAAGTTTCCTATGAAGACCTGCGGCATCAATGTCCATATTAAAGGTTTTGATGGCCCAATGTGCTTTATGCTCCAATTCAACCGGAAGATGGCATGGTTTCCCCTAAATGAGCCGAAATGGGGACATTCCAATTGGTGTTTTGTAGGCCGTACGATACGCCCATAATGCATCATTCAAGCGCAAGCTCCAATCTTTCCGGTTTGGCCCTACGGTCTTCTCCAAAATCTGCTTGATTTCTCTATTTGACACCTCCGCTTGCCCACTTGTTTGAGGATGATAAGGTGTTGCCACCTTATGCGTGACACCATATTTCTTGAGTAGCGCTTCAATGGTACGATTGCAGAAATGAGAGCCCCCATCACTTATAAGTACCCGCGGCATTCCAAACCTTGCAAAAATGTTAGTCTTAACAAAATCTGCAACCACTTTAGAATCATTAGTACGGGTGGCTCTTGCTTCCACCCATTTCGAAACATAATCAACCGCAAGTAGAATATAAACAAAACCATGAGATGAAGGAAAGGGACCCATGAAATCTATGCCCCACACATCAAAAATTTCAACATTAAAGATGGGACTTTGCGGCATTTGGTCTTTTGGTCCTATATTTCCAGTTCGTTGATAACGATCACATGCAATGCAAAAAGTTCTAGCATCCTTAAAAATAGTAGGCCAATAAAAACCACATTCAAGTACTTTAAATGCAGTCCTTTGAGTGCCAAAGTGACCTCCACATGCATAAGTGTGACAAAAGTTTAAAATAGACTGAATTTCAGAATCATGCACACACCTACGAATGATTTGATCAGAGCAATATTTCCATAAATAAGGATCATCCCACACATAATTTCGTGCATCATACTTAAGTTTATCACGTTGGTTTTTATTGAACTCACTTGGAATGATTTTTGAAGTCTTAGATTAGTTAGAAAGTGTTTTGATTTGTGTTTCTAAGTATTTTGATTCAAGTTTTCATCAAATTTCGTCCAAATTAGTGTAGGTGCTCAAAACTGCCCAGAAAGTGGTTTTTAGGCAGTTTTGAGCCTTCTAGTTGCTGTTTTAAGTTTTAGGTTTGTTTAAGTGTTTTAACTTTTAGTTTTGCATTCTTTGAGTCTAGTTTAGTGTTTTTAACTTTGTTTTTGAGTGTTTAAGTCAGTTTCCAAGCGTTTAGCAATCCCTCCTAATCCCCGGTCTAGAACGATCCCTACTTACATCTTTGCTACAATTTGACAAAAAGAGGGTTTAATTTGTGTGCTTTATCTATTTCGCATCATTAGCCTATTTCCCTTGTTAACCACATTATCCTCACCTAGCCTAGATTAGGACCATCCACACCCTTGTTCTTAAAACGTAGTAAAGCATAACGCAAGATGAATTCCTTTTGATCAATGTGTGCGGGAAACAAGTGTGGGGGAAGGATTAGTGATATAGGGATGTGTCAAAGTCTTGAATGAGGCACGGCAAAGAAGAGAAAAAAAATGAGAAAAGAAAGAAAAAAAAAGAAAAGTTGTGAAAAACATGCAAAATAGTTGAAATGCATGTGAAAAAGAGTTCCAAAGTGTTGTTTGTTGAAGAAAGGGTCCAAAGAGTTGCATTCGGCCCTAATTGATTGTTTGAGTCTTCCCTTCTGTTTTGAAATTGATTTCGGCATGCTAAAGTGAATTCTAAGTTTCGATTTCCATACTTTGCTTACTATTGTTTTAAAGAACGTTTGTTTTCCATATCCGTTTTTGTTAGCCAATACCTTAAGCCCCGTTACAATCCTTGACTTTAATCTTGAGTGTTGTGTATTTCAATTTGTGGAGTTTGAAATTGGTTTGAGCATATGGTGTCATTGGTTCTCGCATCTAAGTAGTAGCATTCCATTCATGAGATCATATTTATAAACATGTTATTAACTCCGGAAATTGCTTTCTTTGTTATACATATATGTGAGCATTCATTTTTATTTTTACATCAATCTTCTCACATATAACTAGTGTAGGGTGTGTAGTTAGAAAATCTGAGTGAAAATAGAGTGCATATCTAGTAAGGAATTGAGGGATTCTCTAAGGCATGTTACTACATTCAAAACATTGTTTTAATTGGTTAAATGTGAACTAGTAAGTAGTGACTATGATTAAGTATGGGCTTAAGTGTAAAGATGGCTAAAATCTGTGGGAATGATGATTTTTAACATGTCATGTGCATTGGAAATCCCTGAGGCAATTGTTGGAAGGTTTAGGTTGTTTTACTTGTTTTATTTCGTTTTGTTCTTTTGTTTCGTTTTGTTTTGCTCGAGGACTAGCAAAAGCTAAGTGTGGGGGAATTTGATAGGAGCATATTTATGCGCCTTAGTTTAGCTTGTTCTTGTACATTTATAGTGTTTTTGCTTAGTAAAGTAGTCTTTTAAGCTAGTTTTATGTGTTTTCAGGTTCTAAGGGCAAAATATGAAAAAGGATGCATTTTGGAGCAAAGTTGAGCTTGGAATGGATGTCATATGCTTGGAGCCAAGAGGATGGACGAAATTGAAGATTTGAAGATGATGTTTCCTACTTGAACAAGGTTTCCTAGTCGAAGTAGGAAAGCGCCTAAGTGAAGATGGAATCCTAGTTGAATTAGGATTCCTAGTCAAAATGGGTTTCCTAGTTGAATTAGGATTCCTTGAAGATGAAGATTCCTACTCAAACAAGGTTTCCTACTCGAAGTAGGAAAGTTAAATCCAAATGGCATCAAGTTTCAGCAACAAAGAAGATTTCCAAGTCCAAGAAGGAAAGGTTTCCAAGATGAAGTAGGAGAAGAATTCCAAGTCAAGGGAGGATTGAGACATGTTTTCCTAATGCTAGAAGGACTCCTAAGTGTTGTAGGACACAAATGAGAAGTTTCTAGAAGAATTCCCCTCCTTGCCGTGAGTTTCTACATTTCCTATCAGTTTTGGGGCTTTCTAGAAGCCCTATCCCTAATCCCTACATTGGTGCCGCACCCTAGCTTCTAGATGCCCTAGTTCCTTGCCTTGCAAGGCATTCTAGAAGGCCTATCCATATCCTACAAACCTGCCGCACCTAGGACCCCTTTTCCCTTGCAAAATCTGATTGTTTAGACCTATTTCCTTGTGGATTTGGGTTATCCAAGTCCATATCTGATTACCCTAGGGTTTTAAGTGCCTATAACCCCTAAATCAGATTACCACTCACCATAATTCACAATTCACGCCAGAAATCATTCCTTGCTCTTTGCCGCACCCTTCCACCACCATATGCCATAATTTCTGCCCAAAAACAACCCTAGCCGCACCACCGATCAACCCTAAACACCATCACACATCCTCCATCCATTCTACACCATCCATAACCCCAAAGAACCTGTCCAAAGTCCTTGCCGCACCAAGGAGGGGGAGAAGGAAGCTCGGAAGATTCATGCAATTCAAGTTCGCGTCGCTGGAATTTCTAGGTGTTTCTTTTCCTTTGATTTCAATGTTTAAATTCAATTCTCTTTGTTTTGTGCATATGAGGAACTAAACCCCCCCTTGGCTAGGGGGGGATTCGAAATACATGTTTATGCTTGCGTTATGATTTGATTACTTCTAATTGCGTTTCATAAGTTGTGAATTCAATTTACTTATCTATGTGAATTACATTTATTTATGTGTGTTGGTTGAGAGTGCACGCTTAATTATTATGCATAAATTGAATGCTAGGATATAAGGAAATTTCACCTAATCGTTATGGAATTATATTCACAAGTAGTAAAGGTTGATGATCTCAATCGCGTTAAGTAAATTCTTGGCATAAGTTTCATGCAATCATAGTAACAAGTGCTTCGTCAATGCTTATGGTTTTCATATTACTTAATGATTCTTGCTTGTATCTCTATTATGCAATCATGTAGGGGACTTGTGGGGAATGTTTGGGTTGTCGTATGCAATCATCCAATTCAATAACGTTAGGAAAATCTGAGGGTTAATTTAAGCGGACCTAATTAACTTGGGGCATTGAGAATTCATGGTTTATTGAAAAGCAATTGGAAATCGTTTTGTATGCAAGTATAACATGTGTGGAGATGAATCCCTTAGCTAGCCTTCCATTCACCCATTTAAATCAAATTCGTTTTTATAATCTGTTCTAATTTACAAAGTTTGTTTTGTTTTAAATTCGTCCAAAACCAATCCCCCTTTGTTTTAAAGTGTCAAATTAGTTAGTAAGTGTTTTACTTTGTGTTTTTAAGTGTTTTGATTCAAGTTAAAACCCAAATTCGTCCAATTTGGTGCTTAGTGTCCAAAACTGCCCAGATTGTGTTTTTAAGGCAGTTTTGAGTGTTTTGGTGCTGTTTTGAGTCTTTTGGGTTGTTTTGGTGTTTTAAAGTTTAGTTTTGCATTCTTTGAGTCTATTTTAGTGTTTTAAACTTGTTTTTACGTTTTTGAGTCAATTCTAAGTGATTTTGCAATCCCTCCTAATCCCCGGTCTAGAACGATCCCTACTTACATACATTGCTACAATTGATAAAAAGAGGGTTTAATTTGAGTGCTAGTTAATTTTCACATCAGATTTAAAACGTTCATAATATGTTGGAAAAGACTCACCTTCTTTTTGTTGAATTCCACTTATCCTTTTTCGTAGGAGAATGACTCGAGAGGTTGGAAAAAACTTCTCTAAGAAAGCCCGTTTAATGCTCTCCCAAGATGTGACCGTTCCGGGAGCTAATTCATATAACCAATCTTTCGCCTTTTCCATAAGAGAAAAGGGGAAGGCCTTCATCTTCAATATACTCCCGTCAACATTGATTGGAGTCATGCTTGAACACACCACCTCGAACTCTTTGAAGTGCTTGTTAGGATCCTCCATGGACAACCCATGGTACTTCGGAATATGGTGTAACAAACTTGACTTTAGCTCGAATTCCTCGGTCTTTCCTTGAGCAGCCGTGGGATATTGAATACATAGAGGTGCGGCATTGTCCAATCCCGAAGCCGAAAGCTCCTTGATTGTACGATTGTCTTGTGCCATGACTGCCTCTACTTCACCCACTCTTTCCGTGGGTTCCTCTTCTTCAAACTCAACTTCGGCTTCTGAATTTGAACTTGATTCACTAGGTTCGGGATTCTTCCTTTTTCGTCTCAAATCTCGCTCGAAATCGTCGTCAAAGTCCAAGATGTGTTCACGAATCGGATGAGAACTCCGAGTCATAAACTAGTACCTAAAACAAGAAAACAAAACAAATTCAGAATCTGGAACGAATTAAAACAGAATTAAAACAATCCAAGGGATTAGCAAAGTTGCTAATCCCCGGCAACGGCGCCAAAATTTGATATGATATTAACTAGCACTCAAATTAAACCCTCTTTTTATCAATTGTAGCAAAGTATGTAAGTAGGGATCGTTCTAGACCGGGGATTAGGAGGGATTGCTAAATCACTTGAAAACTGACTCAAATACGTAAAAACAAGTTTAAAACACTAAACTAGACTCAAAGAAAGCAAAACTAAACTCTAAAACACTAAAACAAACCTAAAGACTCAAAACAGCCCAGAAACACTCAAAACTGCCTTAAAACCACAATCTGGGCAGTTTTGAACAATAAACACAACTTGGACGAAAATTGGTTTTAACTTGACTTAAGACACTTGAAAACACAAACTAAAGTGATTTCTAACTACTATGACTCAACAAAATAAAGGGGGATTGATTTTGGACGAATTTAAAAACAAAACAAAACTTTGTAAACTAGAGCAGATTTTAAAACGAATTTGGTGAAAGAGAATGGATGGAAGGCTAGCTAAGGGGTTCTTCTCCACACATGTTATACTTGCATACAAAACGATTTCTGATTGCAATTCAATAAACCATGAATACTCAACACTCCAAGTTAATTAGGTCCGCTTAAATTAACTTTCAGATTTCCCTTATATCAATGAATTGGAAGGAAAAAGCGCATCGCAACCAAATTATTCCTCAAAAGTTCCCTACATGAAAGCGCATAATAGAGATACAATCAAAGATCATTACGTTCAATGGAAATCATAAGTATTGACGAGGCACTCGTAACTATGAAAGCGCATGAAACTTATGCCAAGAATTCACGTAACGCAATTGTGATCAACAACTTTTACTACTTATGAATATAAGTTCATAACTATTAGGTGAAACTCCCTTACATTCTAGCATCAAACTTATGCATGAAAATTAAGCGTGCACTCTCAACCAACATACACAAATCAGTTTTAATTCATATAGATAAGTAAATTGAATCCACAACTTATGAAACGCAATTAGAAGTAATCAAATCATATAGCAAGCATAATCATGGTTTCGAATCCCCCCTAGCCAAGGGGGGGTTTAGTTCCTCATACTCGCAAAGCAAAGATACATAAATTTAGACATTAAAAACCAAGGAAAGAAAACACCTAGACGATCCAATTTGGACAGCAGGTGCATCCACGAGTCTCCATTCCTCCTTGCTGCGGCACTGGGACTTTGGACAGGTTCTTTGGGGTTATGGATGGCTTAGAATGGATGGGGGATGTGTGATGGTGTTTAGGGTTGATGGGTGGTGCGGCTAGGGATGATTTAGGGCAGAAAATATGGAATATGGTGGTGGAAGGGTGCGGCAGAGAGCAAGGAATGATTTCTGGCGTGAATTGATGTGTATGAGAGGTGGTGGTCTGATCTAGGGGTTTATATGAGTATATATAGGCACTTAAAATCCTAGGTGAATCAGATATGGACTTGTATAATTAAAACCCATCAGGAAAAGGCTTAAAACAATCAGATTTTGAATGGGAAAAGGCCTCCTAGGTGCGGCAGGTAAGGGATAGGGTGGATAAGGCTTCTAGAAAGCCTTGCAAGGCAAGGAAAACAAGTTCTAGAAAGGGGATAGGTGCGGCACCTTATGTGTGCAGGGATAGGGCTTCTAGAAATCTGATTTTAAGCATTCTAATCTAATTAGGAACCCCCCTTTGCAGCTAAAATATCAATGAATTCAGATTTGGATAAGATAGGATAGGATAAGGTTTGTTTGGATAAGATAAGCTAAGTTAAAGTTATGGATGATGTTTTGGATAAGATTTCTTCATTTGAGCTGATTCTTTGACTTTAATTCTCCTTCGTCAAGTAGGAAACCTTGCTTGAGTAGGAATCCTCATCCATCTTTAGCTACGAATCCATCCTTAGCTAGGACTCCTCCGTTGATTAGGAATCCTTCTTCAATTAGGAATCCTCAAATCTTCAAATCTTCATTCTCGTCCATTCCCTTGGCTCCAAGTATGTGACTTCCATTCCAAGCTCTATTTTGCTCCAAAAGGCTCCAAATTGCATCATTTTATGTAATATGCCCTTAAAACCTGAAAACACATGAAACTAGCTTAAAAGACTACTTTAAACTAAGAAAACATAACAAACATGCATAAGAACTAGCTAACTAAGGCGCATAAATATGCTCCTATCACTTACTACTTTGCTTTCTCAGGTTGTGGAAGGGCCAAAAGTTCAAAATGTAAGTGCGTGTGGCGTATGTTCCATGCAAGGACACCCTGATGCGAAATATATTAAGCACACAAATTAAACCCTCTTTTGACAAATGTAGTAAAGTATGTAAGTAGGGATCGTTCTAGACCGGGGATTAGGAGGGATTGCTAAACACTTGGAAACTGACTTAAAAACTCAAAAACAAAGTTTAAAACACTAAACTAGACTCAACGAATGCAAAACTAAAGGTTAAAACACTTAAACAAACCTAAAACTCAAAACAGCAACCTAATGACTCAAAACTGCCTAAAAACCACTTTCTGGGCAGTTTTGAGAACCTAACAAGAACTTGGACGAATTTGGGTGAAAACTTGAATCAAAACACTTAGAAACACAAATCAAAACACCTTCTAACTAATCTAAGACTTCAAAATAAAGGGGGATTTGTTTTGGCCGAAAATTGAAAACAAAACAGAAACTTTAAAACAAAACAGATTGTAAAACGTTTTGGATGAAAAGGATGGATAAAAGGCTAGTTAGGAGGTTCTTCTCCACACATGACACACTTGCAAACAAAACGATTTTCAGTTGTTCTTCCAATAAATTATGAATACTCAACGCCCCAAATTAACCGTGAATTGCACTAATTAACCCTCAGTTTTTCCACAAGTTATTGAGTTGGATGATTGCATACGACAACCCAAAACATTCCCTACAAGTTCCCAACATGAATTGCATAATAGAGATACAAGCAAGAATCATTAAGTTCTATGAAAAACATAAGCATTGACGAGGCATTCGTTACTATGAATTGCATGAAACTTATGCCAAGAATTCATTCAACGCGATCGTTTTCAAGCGACCTTCACTACTTGTGATTATAAGATTGTAACTATTAGGTGAAACTCCCTCATAATCTAGCATCATATTCATGCATGAAAACTAAGCGTGCACTCTAAATCAACATACACAAATAAGTTATCAATCAAGTAGATGAACGAATTGAATCCACAACTTATGAAATAACAACTGAATGTAATCAAATCATATTGCAAGCATGTACATGGTTTCGAATCACCCCCCAACTAAGGGGGTTTAGTTCCTCATACTCACAACACAAAGTTTATTGAATTGAAACATTGAAAACATAAGAAAGATTACACCTAAAAGTTCCAGCAATCTGCAATAGACTAGCAAGCACATTCAAGAGCACTCCTTCTTCCTTCTTGCTGCGGCACAAGGTATGGAGATGGTTTGGGATGGTTTTGGATGAGGTAGAATGGTGGAAAAGTGTCTAGGATGGGTGTATGGCACGGCTAGGAAGGTTTGGGTTCAGAAAATATGGATTTGGGTGAAGGATGGGCACGGCAAGGGGTGAGGACAGGTTTTGGGCGTGAATGGAGTTGTATGGATGTGTGTGGAATGTTTTGTGGCTGCAACAAGGAGGTTTATTTAAAGGAAAACAGAAATTAAAACCCTAGGTTGATTAGGAAATCAGAAATTAAGTCTAAGGATTCTAGAATTAGGAAATAAATCAGAAAATTAAAGGAAAGAGCAAGGGAAATTCGGCTAGGGTTTAAAACACAAAAAGGAAGGTGTTTTAAAGCATAAAAACAGGAAATAAGGAAGAGGAAATGCAAAGGGGGGTGCGGCAAGGGTTCAAAAGGGTTCTAGGCTTTTGTTTTGTGTCCTAGAATGCTTAGAAAGTCTTCATAATTGCTGGAACTTTTAGGGACAATTAGGAAAAATCAAACCAAAGTAGGAAACCTTGGTTTAACTTTCCTACTTCAAGTAGGAATCCTTGTTGGAGGAGGAATCCTTGTTCTTCTAGGAATCCTCATGTGATTAGGAATCCATCTTCAATTAGGAATCCTCATGTGATTAGGAATCCATCTTCAATTAGGAATCCTTCGTCGATTAGGAATCCTCCTTCATGTAAGCACTTTCCTACTTCAACTAGGAAACCTTGTTCAAGTAGGAATCATCATC
The DNA here is from genome assembly GCF_916048215.2 of Malus sylvestris. Lineage (NCBI taxonomy): Eukaryota > Viridiplantae > Streptophyta > Magnoliopsida > Rosales > Rosaceae > Malus > Malus sylvestris. The sequence continues at coordinate 17,498,893 of NC_062267.1, forward strand.
TTCAAGTCTTCAAATTCGTCCAAACCTTGGCTCCAATTATGTGATAATCATTCCAAACCCAATGCCGTGGGTTTTGGGCATAAATATGCTCCTATCACACCCTACAGACAAATGCCCACAATTGATAGAGAACGGAGGGTGGGAGACCCTCAATGCCGTGGGTTTTGGGCAGCAATACCAACAAAGGAATGATCCCTTTTCTAACACCTACAATCCCGGTTGGCGCGATCATCCAAATTTCAAATGGCGAGAACTCCAACAAGGCCAACAACAAAGCACATTTAGGCAACAACCCCCGGGTTTCTATCAAAAGCCATTTGCACCAACTCAACCCCAAGCACAACTCGCCCAAAAATCAGGTTCGTCTATTGATAATGATCAAATTTTTAATTTACTAACTTCTATGGCGCAGGGAATGCAAAATAGGGACAAAAGGGTGGACGAGTTGGAGAAACAAGTAGGGCAAATTGCCGAGTTCATGGGGCAGTTTCGAGAGCAAGGCAAGTTGCCTAGCTCAACCATTGCAAATCCGAAAGGAGGCTTTGAATCTGCCAAGGCAATCATGTTAAGAAGTGGGAAACAAGTAGGAACAGCCCCACCACCATCCAAATCAGCCCCAAACAAGGTGGAAGAAGTGATAATTGAAGAGGAGGAACAAGGGTTGGCCACGGCAAGGAAAGAGGTTCCTTTGCCGCAAGTCTCCATGGCTCCTAAGCCATCCAATCTGCCAAATAAAGGTACAACCGTGTCCAATTCCAGTCCTACTAATGATTTTCCTTTGAATGTCCCATTTCCTAGTAGGTTGAAGCAAACAAAGAAAGAAGAAGATGAAAAGGACATTCTAGAGACGTTCCGGAAAGTGCAAGTCAATATACCTCTCCTTGACGCAATTAAGCAAGTGCCAATGTACGCCAAGTTTTTTAAAGAACTATGTACAACAAGAAGGAGAATTTCAAACAAAGAGGTTGTCCAGGTAAGTGAGAATGTTTCCGCTGTTTTGCAAAGAAAATTACCTCCTAAATGCAAAGATCCGGGAAGTTTTACAATTCCATGTGTTATAGGCAATACTAAATTTGAACATGCTATGTTAGATCTAGGAGCTTCAATTAATGTCATGCCATACTCAATATATGCATCCATGAACTTAGGAGAGCTTAAAAACGATGGTGTTATAATTGAATTAGCCGATCGTTCTAATGCATATCCGAAAGGAGTTTTGGAAGATGTGTTGGTGCAGGTGGATAACTTGATATTTCCAGCGGATTTCTACGTTTTAGAGATGGAGGACTCACCAAATGTCACCCCATTGCCGACTCTACTTGGGAGGCCTTTCATGAAAACAGCACGCACCAAGATCGATGTGTTCAAAGGGACGTTGACAATGGAATTTGATGGGGAGATTATTAACTTTAACATTTCTGAAGCTATGAAATTTCCTAAAGATGATCATTCTTGTTTTTCTATTGATATATTGGATGAATTGGCGCAGGATTATCTTGATATGTTGGAGGACGATCCACTCGAAACAACAATTGCACAAGGATTTGGCACAGAACCCAACATGGCCATACCAAAGGATGAACATGCCGAGCTTGTGGCTGCCTTGGAATCATTGCCAAAACATCATGGTAAGCTTTCTAACCCAATTCCAATTCCCGTTTCCACTAATACGTTGTTACCTTCTGTGATTCAGGCCCCCGTTCTTGAGCTTAAACCGTTGCCGGACCATTTAAAGTATGCATTCTTGGGAGAGGAAGAGACGTTGCCCATCATCGTCTCTTCATCACTCACGGCATTAGAGGAAGAAAAGTTGATTCGGGTGTTGAAAGAGCACAAAACAGCCATCGGATGGACATTGGCCGATATTAAGGGAATTAGCCCTACAACATGCATGCATCGCATATTTCTAGAGGAGGGGGCTAAACCAACTCGAGAGGCTCAACGCCGGCTCAACCCTCCGATGATGGAAGTCGTGAAAAAGGAGATTATAAAGCTTCTCGACTGTGGAGTGATCTATCCAATCTCGGATAGCCGTTGGGTCTCACCGGTTCAAGTTGTCCCAAAGAAGTCCGGAGTCACTGTGGTGAAGAATGCGGAGGATGAGCTTGTGCCAACCCGTATTCAAACAGGTTGGAGAGTATGCATTGACTATATGAAGCTCAACAACACCACAAGGAAGGACCACTTTCCACTACCATTCATCGATCAAATGCTAGAAAGGTTAGCCGGTCATTCTTTTTATTGTTTTCTTGACGGTTATTCGGGATATAATCAAATTGTCATAGCTCCGGAAGACCAAGAAAAGACCACCTTCACGTGCCCATTTGGTACTTTTGCTTACCGCCGCATGCCATTCGGTTTATGCAATGCACCGGCCACGTTCCAAAGATGCATGGTAAGTATCTTTTCCGATTTTATTGAGAAGATTATTGAGGTATTCATGGATGATTTTAGTGTCTTTGGCGATTCGTTTGATGGTTGCTTAGAAAATCTCACATTAATCTTAAAACGATGCGTGGAAACGAACCTTGTTTTAAATTGGGAAAAGTGTCACTTTATGGTAAAACAAGGCATAGTTTTAGGGCATATTGTTTCTAAAAGGGGAATTGAGGTTGATAAATCGAAAATAGATCTTGTACGCTACTTACCCTCTCCAACTTCGGTTAGAGAGGTTCGTTCGTTTCTAGGACATGCAGGATTCTATAGGCGATTCATCAAGGATTTTTCAAGGATTTCCACACCCCTTTGCCGATTTCTCCAAAAGGATGTGCCCTTCGAGTTCAACGAGGAGTGTGAAAAGGCGTTCAAACACCTTAAAGAGATGCTAATGATGGGAGCATATTTATGCGCCTTAGTTAGTTAGTTCAGATGCATTTAACAATGTTTTGATAGGAGCATATTTATGCGACTTTGTTATCTTGTTTTCTTGCATTTACGTTGTTAGTTATTGTTTATTATAGTGATTTAAGCTAGTTTCGTGTGTTTGTAGGTTCATATGGCAATTGAAGCAAGAAAGTGCATTTTGGTGCATTTTAGAGCAAAATTGAGCTGGAATGTTGTGTATGCTAATGGAGCACAAGAAATGGACGAGTTTGAAGGTCAAAGAAGCTTAAGAAATGAAAGTGAAGAACAAAGAATTCAGAATTGGAAACCAAAGTTTCTAATGTTGGAAGTTTCTATTCTTGGCGTTGGGCTTTTGGATAACCTATCCTTACCTCTTGGACTTGAGCCGCACTTCCTAGCCCATTCTCTCTTAAATTCTGACTTATTAGGGCCTTTAGTTGTGGATTTGGGTTATACAAATCCCTGTCTAAAACTAAGTGGACCTAAGCCCTAATTCTTTGTGGATATTCACCCTATGCCGCACCTAAACCCTAGCCCATTTCCAAATCTGATCTCCCTAATCCTATGCCGCACCTAGGGTTTTAAATACCTGATTTCCTTGCCTTGCAAGGCATTCTAGAAGGCCCATCTCTAACCCTAACAAACCAGCCGCACCCTAGACCTTTTCCCACTAAAAATTCTCATTGTTTTAACCTATTTTCTGGTGAATTTGGGTTTCTAGAAACCCTAATCTGATTGCTAGGGTTTGAAGTGCCTATATATACTCCTTAAAACCCTTTTGGCCGAACCATCACCTCCCATATTCATTCTACACGCCAAAACCCTAGTTCTAGTTCTTGCCGCAGCATTCCACCCCCAAACTCCCAACTTTCTACCCAAATTCAACCTTGCCGCAACCCTCCATTCAAATAACCATTCATCCACCATAGCCGCACCTTCCCACCACCATCACCACCTTGTGCAGCCACCATTGAAGGAGAAAAGGAGTAGTGCCGTGCAGTCCAAAGGAGGGAGAAACCTTGCACATGCAATCTGCCATTAGTGGAGTGTTTGGAGTTCTTTCTTCTCTTGTTTCTGTTTTCATGTTTAATTTAACTTGCTTTTCAATTATGTTAAACATGTGGAACTAATTTCTTTTTAGTTAGAGGCGAATTTGAAGCCATGGACATATGTTGGTTATGATTTGATTTACTCCAGTTATGAATTCATGAACTTTAGATGTGGTTTACTTTTCTGTTTTGATTAAGAACTTGTTTATGTATGTGGGTTGAGGGTCGACACTTAATTTGCATGCAAACTTGATGCTAGGATATAAGGGAATTTCACCTAATCGTTATGAACTTATATTCATGAGTAGTAAAGATCGCTAGTCACGATTGTGTTTAAGTAAACCCTAGGTTGGATTAACATGCGTATTCCATAGTTATGAATGCCTAGTCGATGTTTATGATTTCCGTTGAACTTAATGATCTTTGTTGAATGTCTCTATCATGCTGGTGCGAAAATATATAAGCACACAAATTAAACCCTCTTTTTGTCAATTGTAGTAAAGTATGTAAGTAGGGATCGTTCTGGACCGGGGATTAGGAGGGATTGCTAAACACTTGAAAAATGACTTAGAAACGTAAAAACAAAGTTTAAAACACTAGATTAGACTCAAAGAATGCAAAACTAAAGTTTAAAACACTAAAACAAACCAAAAACTCAAAACAGCAACCAAAAGACTCAAAACTGCCTTAAAAACACTTTCTGGGCAGTTTTGAACACAAAGCACCAAATTGGACGAATTTGGGTTTTAACTTGTACCAAAACACTTAAAAACATAAACCAAAACACTTTCTAACTAATCTAGGACTCCAAAATAAATGGGGGTTTGATTTGGACGAAAATAACTAACAAAACAGATTGCAAAGTAAAAACAGAATTGAAAACGATTTTGGGGTTTTAAATGGATGATGGATTAGTTAGAGGCTCTTTCTCCACACATGACAAGTATGTAAACGACTCGATTTCCAGTTATTCCTTCGTTGAATTATGAATGACAATGCCCCAAATTAACCGTGACATCACTAGTTAATTCTCAAGTTTTCCTTGTGTTATTGGATTGGATGACATCATTCGACAACCCAAAGCATTCCTCAAAAGTTCCCTACATGACATCATAATAAAGATACAATCAAAGATCATTACGTTCAATGAAAACTATAAGCATTGACAAAACACTTGCAACTATGACATCATGTCACTCATGCTAGGAATTGGACTTAACGCGATCGTGATTAGCGACCTTCACTACACATGAATATAAGTGTGTGACGATTATATGAAACAACCTTATATTCTAGCAACATATTCATGCAAGCCAATTAAGTGTCGACCCCTAATTAACAAACACAAATAAGTTATTACTCGCACAGTTAAGCCAATTGCATTCACGATTCAAGAACTCATAACTGGAATTTATCAAATCAAATTGCACACATAGTCATGGCTTCGAAATCACCCCTAACCAATAGGGGTTTAGCCACTCATGTTCGTAGCAAAACGAAAGGAAAAGAAATTAAACATTGAAATCATAAAACGAATTACACCTAGAATGCACCAACGATGAAGCTTAAGCATCCAAGAGTCCTTCCTTCTTTCTCCTTGCTGCTGCACACGAATGGGTGAGTTTTGGGGGTTATGAATGGTGTAGAACGATGGGTTTATGGCTGGGATAGGTGTATGGGACGGCTAGGGTGGTTTTTGGTCAGAAAATATGGTGAATGGTGAAGGATAGGTGCTGTTGAAGATGGATAATGGTTTCTGGCGTGAAGGATTATTTTCTGGATGAAGGGCTATGTTTGTGGCTGCACAAACATGTTTATTTAAAGGGATTAGGAAATTAAAAACCCTAGGCTAATTAGGTAATCAGGAATTAAGTTTAAAGCTTCTAGAATTAAGGAAACAAATCAGAAAATTAAGGGAAAGGGCAAGGGAAATTCGGCTAGGGTTTAAAACACAAAAGGAAGGTGTTTTAAAGCATAAAAACAGGAAATAGGGAAGAGGAAATGCAAAGGGGGGTGTGGCAAGGGTTCAAAAGGGTTCTAGGCTTTTGTTTTGTGTCCTAGAATGCTTAGAAAGTCTTCATAATTGCTGAAACTTTTAGGGACAATTAGGAAAAATCAAACCAAAGTAGGAAACCTTGGCTTAACTTTCCTACTTCAAGTAGGAATCCTTGTTGGAGTAGGAATCCTTGTTCTTCTAGGAATCCTCATGTGATTAGGAATCCATCTTCAATTAGGAATCCTTCGTCGATTAGGAATCCTCCTTCATGTAAGCACTTTCCTACTTCAACTAGGAAACCTTGTTCAAGTAGGAATCATCATCTTCAAGTCTTCAAATTCGTCCAAACCTTGGCTCCAATTATCTGATAATCATTCCAAGCCCAATTTTGCTCCAAAAAGCTCCAAAATGCATCTTCTTGCATCCTTTGGCCTTAAAACCTGAAAACACATAAAACTAGCTTAAAAGACTACTTTAACTAAGAAAACACCATGGAAATGCATAAGAACTAGCTAACTAAGGCGCATAAATATGCTCCTATCACATGCGTATTCCATAGTTAGGGGCTTTGATGAGGAATAATTTGGTTGTAATGCGTATCCCATTCAATCCAATGAATCTAGGGAAATCTGAAAGTTAATTTAAGCGAACCTAATTAACTTGAAGCATTGTCATTCATTGTTTGTTGAAGTCATAACTGGGAATCAAATTTTATGCATATGTTCATGTGTGGATAAGGAACCCTCTAACTAGTTTCTCATCATTCTATTTCATCACAATCTGTTTTGCTTTAAGTTTGTTTTCAAAGTTTAAGTTTTAAAGTTTTAAGTTCGTCAAAATCAATCCCCCATTTATTTTAAAGTGTTAGATTAGTTAGAAATCAATTTAGTTTGTGTTTTTAAGTGTCTTGAGTCAAGTTTTAGTCCAATTTCGTCCAAATTAGTGTTGGTACTCAAAACTGCCCAGAAAGTGGTTTTAAGGCAGTTTTGAGTCTTTTAGTTGCTGTTTTGAGTTTTTGGTTGATTTAAGTGTTTGAAACTTTAGTTTTGCATTAATTGAGTCTAGTTTAGTGTTCTACATTATGTTTTTATGTTCTTGAGTCAGTTTCACATTGATTAGCATCCCTAGTTAATCCCCGGTTTAGAACGATCCCTATTTGCTCATATACTACAATTGTCATCCATAGGGTTTAATTTGTGTGTCAAGTCAATTTTCACATCATGTTTTCTTAGTTAAGTTAGTCTTTTTAAGGTATTTTCATGTGTTTTCAGGTTTTAGAGACAAAGTGAGCAAAATGATGCAATTTGGAGCATTTTGGAGCAAAATTGGACGAATTTGAAGGATTGATGAAGCTAGGAATGTGTTTCAAAGTTGAAGAATTGAAGATACAAAGTTTCCTCCTGGTTGAAGTAGGAAAGGGCTTAAAGTGAAGGATTCCTAATCAATGTAGGAGTCCTAATTGAAGATGGATTCCTAGACGAATGAAGTTTCCTACTCAAGCAAGTATTCCTACATGAAGAAGAAGAGTTAAAGTCAAAGAATCAGCTCAAGAGAAGGATCTTATCCAAAACATTATCCATAACCTTATCTTAGCTTATCTTATCCAAACAAACCTTATCCTATCCTATCTTATCCTAATCCTAAACTATCCACATTTCAGCCACTTAGGAGGGTTTCTAACTAGATTAGGATGTTTAAAATGAGATTTCTAGAAGACCTAATCTTATCCTACAAAGATGGCGCCTAGGAACCTTTCTAGAAGCCTAAAAATCTGCCTTGCATTGTCTTTCTAGAACCCTAGCTATGTGCCGCACCATATACCTTATTTCCCTTAGAATTTCAGATTTCTAGAAGCCTTATCATCTCCTATCTTTGTGCCGCACATTATTTCCCATTCCTTTTGGGCTTTTGACTTGTTTTCCTTATAGGATTGTATGTTATTATCCTATGCAGATTAGGCCTTTAAAACCTTGTCCTTTGCTATCTAGGAGTGGGGATTTTCAGCCTATAAATACAAGCCCTTGCCGCACCTTGGTGTGTAAATTAACTAGCACTCAAATTAACCCTCTTTTTTATCAATTGTAGTAAGTATGTAAGTAGGGATCGTTCTAGGCCGGGGATTAGGAGGGATTGCAAAATCACTTGAAAACTGACTCAATTACGTAAAAACAAGTTTAAAACACTAAACTAGACTCAAAGAATGCAAAACTAAACTTTAAAATACCAAAACAAACCAAAAGACTCAAAACAGCACCAAAACACTCAAAACTGCCTTAAAAACACAATCTGGGCAGTTTTGAACACTAGACACAAACTTGGACGAAATTAGGTTTTAACTTAACTCAAAACACTTAAAAACACAAACTAACTTGACTTCTAACTAATATGACTCAACAAAGAAGAGGGGGATTGATTTTGGACGAATTTGAAAACAAAACAAAACTTTGTAAAACGAACAGATTTTAAAACGAATTTGGTTTAAATGAATGGATGGAAAGCTAGCTAAGGGGTTCATCTCCACACATGTTATACTTGCATACAAAACGATTTCCAATTGCTTTTCAATAACCCATGAATTCTCAACGCCCCAAGTTAATTAGGTCCGCTTAAATTAACCTTCAGATTTTCCTAACGTTATTGAATTAGATGATTGCATACGACAACCCAAAGCATTCCCCACAAGTCCCCTACATGATTGCATAATAGAGATACAAGCAAGAATCATTAAGTTCTATGAAAACCATAAGCATTGACGAAGCACTTGTTACTATGATTGCATGAAACTTATGCCAAGAATTTACTTAACGCGATTGAGATCATCAACCTTGACTTGGAATTCTTCTCCTACTTCATCTTGGAAACCTTTCCTTCTTGGACTTGGAAATCTTCTTTGTAGCTGCAACTTGATGCCATTTGGATTTAACTTTCCTACTTCGAGTAGGAAACCTTGTTTGAGTAGGAATCTTCATTCTTCTAGGAATCCATCTTCAACTAGGAATCCCTCGTTGATTAGAAATCCTTCTTCAATTAGGAATCCTTTGTTGATTAGGATTTCATCTTTAATTAGGTGCTTTCCTACTTCGACTAGGAAACCTTGTTCAAGTAGGAAACATCATCTTCAACTTTTCAATTTCGTCCATCCTCTTGGCTTCAAGCATATGATGTCCATTCCAAGCTCTCATATGCTCCAAAATGCATCCTTTTGCATACTTTGCCCTTAGAACCTGAAAACACATAAAACTAGCTTAAAAGACTACTTTACTAAAGAAAAACACTATAAATGCACAAGAACAAGCTAAACTAAGGCGCATAAATATGCTCCTATCACACCTTTTCACTCACCATCCTCTACCATATTTTCACTACATCATTCACCCAAAACCCCTCATTGTGCCGTGAGTTTGCAAGGAGAAGAAGGGAGGAATCTGGAGCCGTGCATGCCATTCAAGGAGCTTGGATTGTTTGAGCGATTCTATCTTTATGTTAATGTTTAGATTTATTTATCTTTGTTTATTTGCGAACATGAGGAACTAATTTCTTTATAGTTAGAGGGGAATTCAAAGCCATGATCATATGTTTTATATGACTTGATTACCTCCAGTTATGATTTCATGAATCGTGAATGTGGTTTACTTATCTATTTGATTGATAACATGTTTATGTATGTTAATTAAGGATGCATACTTAGTTCGCATGCATGAATTTGATGCTAGAGTATAAGGAAATGTCACCTAATCGTTATTAACTTATATTCATAAGTAGTAAAAGTCGCTAGTCACGATTGTGTTAAGTAAATCCTTGGCAAGGGCAACATGCGTATTCCATAGTTATGAATGCCTCGTCAATGTTTATGATTTCCATTGAACTTAATGATCTTTGATATGTGTCTCTATCATGCGTATTCCATAGTTAGGGTCCTTGATAAGAATAATTTGGTTGTAATGCGTATTCCATTCAATTCAATGAATCTAGGGAAATCTGAGAATTAATTGGTGCAATCTAGTTAATTTGGGACATTGTCATTCATGGTTTGTTGAAAGAGTAACTGGAAATCGAGTCGTATGCATATGTTTCATGTGTGGAGAAGGAACCTTCTAACTAGCCTTTCACCATCTTAATCTACATCAAAATCGTTTTTGTCAAGTTTGTTTTCAAAGTTTTTGTTTTAAAAGTTAAATTCGTCCAAATCAACCCCCTTGCTTTTAAATCTTGTTTTTAGAGTCAAAACGTGTTTTCTTTAAGTCTTTTGAGTCTTTGAAGTTCTATTTTCGTCCAAATCACTTGCTAGGTCTAGAATTGAGTCTTTTTTATTGTTTCTTGCTGTTTTTAGTGTTCTAAATTAGTTTTGAGTCTATAGAGTCTAGTTTAGTGTTTTTGAGTCTTATTTGTGTTGATTAGCATCCCTAGTTAATCCCCGGTTTAGAACGATCCCTACTTGCATCATTACTACAATTGTCATCAATAGGGTTTAATTTGTGTGTCAACATAATTTTCACATCAGCTAACTTCGGCCCCCATCATTCGGCCACCAGATTGGAGCATTCCCTTCGAGCTTATGTGCGATGCATCCGATTATGCTCTAGGCGCTGTTTTGGGACAAAGGAAGGACAAACAGCCACACGTCATATATTATGCCTCTCGGACCTTGAACGATGCTCAATTGAACTACTCCACAACGGAAAAAGAACTCCTTGCCGTTGTTTTTGCTTTAGATAAGTTTCGTTCTTATTTACTTGGTACTAAAGTAATAATTTACACTGATCATGCAGCGTTGAAGTACTTGCTCACGAAGAAGGAGGCTAAACCAAGGCTTATTCGATGGATGCTTCTTCTCGAAGAGTTCGATATCGAAATCTGAGACAAGAAAGGAAGTGAGAACGTTGTGGCTGATCACTTGAGCCGTTTGGTGCATGAAGAAGATGTCGTCCCTATTCCAGAGACATTCTCGGATGAGCAATTGATGTCCATAAAGGTTAGTGAGCCTTGGTATGCCGATTTAGTGAACTTTTTAGTGTCAAAACGAATTCCAAGCACTTACACTAAGCACCAACGTGATAAATTAAGGCATGAGGCACGGTTTTATGTGTGGGATGATCCATATTTATGGAAATATTGTTCGGATCAGGTTATACGGAGGTGTGTGCATGATATGGAGTTTATTTCGATTTTAAAGTTTTTGTCACACTTATGCATGTGGGGGACACTTTGGGACACAACGCACTGCCCTTAAGGTTTTAGAATGTGGATTTTATTGGTCAACTCTATTTAAAGATGCTAGAACCTTTTGTATGTCTTGTGATCGTTGTCAATGAATGGGTAATATAAGTGCTAAAGACCAAATGCCGCAAAACATCATACTCCCTGTCGAAATTTTTGATGTTTGGGGCATTGATTTCATGGGCCCATTTCCTTTATCACATGGTTTTCTTTACATATTACTTGCGGTGGATTATGTCTCAAAATGGGTGGAAGCAAAGGCCACCCGGACTAATGATTCTAAAGTGGTTGCAGATTTTATTAGAACTAACATTTTTGCAAGGTTTGGCATGCCAAGAGTGATCATTAGTGATGGCGGTTCTCACTTTTGTAACCGGACAATAGAGGCGTTGATGAGGAAGTACAATGTCAACCATAAGGTTTCTACACCTTACCATCCTCAAACGAATGGCCAAGCCAAGGTTTCTAACCGAGAGATCAAACAAATCCTAGAGAAAACCGTGGGGCCTACAAGGAAGGATTGGAGCTTACGTTTGAACGATGCGTTGTGGGCCTATCGTACGGCTTACAAAACACCTCTTGGCATGTCACCATTTCGGCTAATATATGGCAAACCATGTCACCTCCCGGTGGAACTCGAGCACAAGGCACATTGGGCCGTGAAGGCATTCAATTTTGAGTTAGATGCGGCTGGAGTGCATAGGAAGCTCCAATTGAATGAGCTTGAGGAAATAAGGAATGAAGCATTTGAGAATGCCCGGATTTACAAAGCGAAGACAAAGGCTTTCCATGACAAAATGATTCGGGGCAAATCATTCTCCGTTGGGTAGCGAGTGTTGCTATTCAATTCGCGCCTTCGGTTATTTCCTGGTAAGTTACGTTCCAAGTGGGTTGGCCCATTTGTTATTACTAATGTTTTTGTCCATGGTGCAATACAAATCCAAAGCTTGAAAACCGGACAAGAGTTCAAGGTGAATGGGCACCGCTTGAAGCCATACTATGATAACTTTGAGGAGCATGCCGTGGATGATATCACCCTGCATGTCGTGGGCCCTAGTGAGGAGTGAATGAGGTCTCCGTCCGGCTGTACGACGATAAAGCAAGCACTACTTGGGAGGCAACCCATGCATTCAACAAAGGAAGACCTAGAGAGCAGTCCAATTCCAGATTTCCGTTCCTCTACTCTTCTCTTTGTTGTTTATTTCGTTTCTGCCATGTTTAGTGTGTTAGTTGCTGTTTGTTTGTTTTACTTGTTATGTGTGTACGTCTATGCTTGAAACATTGAGGACAATGTTTGATTTAAGTGTGGGGGGGTAACCAAAGTGTTTTGATACAAATTCGTAGGGTTTTATTGATGTGAAAATTAACTTGACACACAAATTAAACCCTATTTGTGACAATTGTAGTAATGATGTAAGTAGGGATCGTTCTAACCGGGGATTAACTAGGGGTGCTAATCTAATACAAATCGACTAAGAAACACAAAAACTAAACTTAAAGACTCTAATTAGACTACTAAGATTCAAAACAGATTTGAAACACTCAAATCTGCCCAAAACTGATTAAAACAAGTTAATTGACTCAAACAGCAACTAAGACAAGATTTGGACGAATTTGACAAAACTTATGACTCAAAATACTTAAAAACACCAAAGAGGACAGATTATGAAGACTCAAACTTAACAAAATATGGGGGAATTGTGTTTGGACGAATTTGAACTAAATGCACAGATATGTGACATGCATTCCAAACCTTCACATTCGTCCAAACCTTGGCTCCAAATATGTGACATGCATTCCAAACTCCATTTTGCTTCTTTTTGCACACTTTGACCTTAGAACCTGAAAACACACAAAAGTGACTTTAAACACTAAAATAGCTAAGTAAACACAACCTAAATGCATGAGAACAAGCCAATTAAGTAGCATAAATATGCTCCTATCATTTATCACCCATAATTTCAAATGTTGTTCCTTGCGGTTTTTAGGTGTTTTTAGGCTGTTTTGGTGTGTTTTAGTGTGTTTTGACATAAAAATTCGACAATCCCATTAAATTTTGAAAAACTGTTTTGAAAAACCCAAAAAGAGTCGTTTTAAAGTTGTTTTGTGTGTTTGTTTGTGTCTTAGGGTACCTTCCAACACAATGATGAGGATTCGGTTTGTAATTGCATGACTGTTAAAGAGAGTTATAAACATGGATGACAGTTTGATTTACTCTTTGGTTTATGCTTGGTTGTGGTTATAACTTATGAATTCACATGTAATCATAAAGAAAAATTAGTTTTTGTAACATGCTTGAAGGAAGGAACTCAAACAAACGCTACAACCTTGTGAGACTTGAGCCTAAATGTTTATTTGGAGAGTTAAAATCTGTGCATTCTTGTTTTCTAAAGTCGTTGCATGATCTCATTATTCTTTGCTTGGTTACTAATTAGAAGGCGTTTCATCATTTAGTTCCAAATGCTAGAACTCATGCCAATTTCATTCAAAACATGTTATTGAATTGCATAACACATATTCAAGATGAAGTTAGTAGTTACCACCATAGCCAAAAAGCCATCATTCCATGCATTTGTTTTTATAGGTTTAACATCGTTGAGCCTTCTTTAGCCTATGTTGTTTGTTAACTCACATTATCCTTACCTAGCCTAGTTTAGGATTATCCATACCCTTGTTCTTAAAACATAGTTAAGCATGACTCAAGATGAATTCCTTTTGATCATGGTATTGCAGAAACATAAGTGTGGGGGAAGGAACTTTTGTGTGCCAAAAGAAATATTGAGGCACGGCAAAAAAAAAAAAAAAAAAAAAAAAAGTTGTGAAAAGTATGAAAAGGAGTTGGAAGAGCATAAAAATGAGCTCTAAGTTGTTGGTTGTTGAAGAAAGGGTCCAAAACGTTGCATTTGACCCTAAGTATGCATGCGTATTCCCCTTTGTGTTTAAAGTTGTTTTCTGCACTCTAAAGTGAATTCTAAGTGTCAATTTCATTGCTTTGCTTATTATTGTTTTAAGAACGTTTGTTTATCCTTTACCCTTCTTTGTTAGCCAATACCCCAAGCCCCGTTACAACCCTTGATATGATATTAACTAGCACTCAAATTAAACCCTCTTTTTATCAATTGTAGCAAAATATGTAAGTAGGTATCGTTCTAGACCGGGGATTAGGAGGGATTGCTAAATCACTTGAAAACTGACTCAAATACGTAAAAACAAGTTTAAAACACTAAACTAGACTCAAAGAAAGCAAAACTAAACTCTAAAACACTAAACTAGTTTAGTGTTTTAAACTTGTTTTTACGTATTTGAGTCAGTTTTCAAGTGATTTAGCAATCCCTCCTAATCCCCGGTCTAGAACGATACCTACTTACATATTTTGCTACAATTGATAAAAAGAGGGTTTAATTTGAGTGCTAGTTAATATCATATCATGCGCTGCCACTTCACTGCAGTACATGGGTGAGCCATCTACTCCAAATTCAATTCCCATTTCGAATAATAGGTTGTTACCTTGTTTGGTGCAGGTACCTAGGTGCATTCAACGTGGTGGGAGAGTTCATGTTGATTTAGGGAAGCAAAACACCAAAATCAGAAAGGATCATTATTGATAGGAGCATTTTTATGCGACTTAATTGGCTTGTTCTCATGCATTTATGTTGTTTTTCCTTAGTTAGTTTAGTGTTTAAAGTCATTTTCGTGCAATTTCAGGTTTTATGGTCAAAGTGTGCAAAAAGGTGCATTTTGGAGCTTTTAGGAGCAAAAATGGGCTTGGAATGGATTGCATATGCATGGAGCAAGGAGGATGGACGAAATTGAAGATCAAATGAGGCTAGAAAGGTGTTAGAAGACATAAGAAATCAGTTTGGAAGCTTGGAAGACAAAGAAAGACACAAATTGAAGCATCCCTACAAAGGTGGCGCCTTGTCCCCTTTGTGTTCCCTCCTTGTCTCCCTTGTTGCAACAAATCCCCTTGCTATGTTTCCCTATCCTTAAACCATGTAAAAACCTTTCCTTTTCCCCTTAGGACTTTGAAAAACCCTTTCCCTTAGTCCTTAGGATTCAGCCGCACCTTTCCCACCAATTTCCTTGCCTTGCCGCACAAGGAATCACCTTTCCCTTTAGTTTTAGGACACTTACCCCTTTCCTAAGCCTTTGCCGCACCTTTGAGAGGAATCCCTGACCTTTACTCTTCCTTGCCGTGCAAGGGAGAGCATTCTTTCCTATTTCCTTGCATTCAAATCAGATTCCCTTGCCTTTTTCCTCATTGCCGCACCCTTTAACCTATTTCCCTTAGTATTTTGGTACTAATTTCCTATTTCCTTTAAGTTTTAGTTTAATTTCTTATTACCTAATAAATACCAAGCTTTGCCACAGCCTTAGGGGGACCATTCACCAATTCACACAACCTTACACAATTCTACAAACTTTCAGCCATCACTACTACACCTTTGCCGTGCCCATCCTTCACCCAATTTCATAATCAGAAAGGATCATTATCCCCTTCCATTCAAAGATCTAAAGCATGAAGTGGTTTTTAGGACAGGTTGTAGAGGAAGCACCCCTCCATGCCGTGGGGTCCAATAAAGCTTCAAAAGGAGTATCGTCCGGCTGCAAGACGTTAAAGCTTCAATGAAGGAATAACTGGAAATCGAGTCGTTTGCATACTTGTCATGTGTGGAGAAAGAGCCTCTAACTAATCCATCATCCATTGAAAACCCCAAAATCGTTTTCAAATCTGTTTTTACTTTGCAATCTGTTTTGTTAGTTTATTTTCGTCCAAATGAAATCCCCATTTATTTTGTTAGTTTATTCACCACAAATCATCACCAAACACCCTTGTGTCGCAACAAAGAAGAAAGAAGGAGACCCTTGGACGTGCTTGCAATTCAAGACGTTGGATTGTTGGAGCGTTTCTAGGTGTAACTTTCTTTTGTTTTCAATGTTTAAGTTTAATAATCTTTGTGTTGCGATTATGAGGAACTAAACCCTATTTGGTTAGGGGGGTGATTTCGAAGCCATGACTATGTGTTCAATTTGATTTGATAAATTCCAGTTATGAGTTCTTGAATCGTGAATGCAATTGGCTTAACTATGCGAGTAATAACTTATTTGTGTTTGTTAATTAGGGGTCGACACTTAATTGGCTTGCATGAATATGATGCTAGAATATATGGTTGTTTCACATAATCGTCACACACTTATATTCATATGTAGTGAAGGTCGCTAGTCACGATCGCGTTAAGTCCAATTCCTAGCATGAGTGACATGATGTCATAGTTGCAAGTGCTTTGTCAATGCTTATAGTTTTCATTGAACGTAATGATCTTTGATTGTATCTTTATTATGATGTCATGTAGGGAACTTTTGAGGAATGTTTTGGGTTGTCGAATGATGTCATCCAATCCAATAACACAAGGAAAACTTGAGAATTAACTAGTGATGTCACAGTTAATTTGGGGCATTGTCATTCATAATTCAATGAAGGAATAACTGGAAATCAAGTCGTTTGCATACTTGTCATGTGTGGAGAAAGAGCCTCTAACTAATCCATCATCCATTTAAAACCCTGATAGGAGCATATTTATGCGACTTAGTATGCTTGTTTTCGTGCATTTATGTTCTTAGTTCTTAGTTATTTTAGTAGTTTAAGCTATTTTTGTGTGTTTGTAGGTTCTAAGGGCTAATATGGCAAGAAAGTGCATTTTGGAGCAATTTTGGGCCAAAGATGGATAGCATATGTTTGGAGCAAGAGTGATGGACGAAATTGAAGGTTTGAAGGGTTAGGATTCCTAATTCAAGAAGGATTCCTAATTCAAGAAGGATTCCTAATTCAATAAGGATTCCTACTCAAAGAAGGATTCCTACTTGAAGAAGGAAAGTTAAGCCTAGGGTTTCCTACTTTGGGTTTGACCTTTCCTAATCCAAATGTTCCAGCAACAAAGTGAGGCTCCTAAGCACATTAGGACACCAAACAAGAACTTCTAGAGCATTACACCCTTGTGCCGCACCTTCCCCACTTTCTTTCCTATTTTCCTTACTTGTTTTCCTATTTTCTGTTTTCCTACTTTGATTTTTCCCTATTTCCTCTTCTCTTTTCCTTATTCCTGAAATAAAAAGACCTTTCCTTTAGTTCTAGGGCCTTGCCGCACCACATCTGACCTTTCCTCTTCCTTGCCGTGCAAGGGAGATGGTTATTTCCTGTTTCCATGCATTGAAACACATTCCTTTTGTGTTTCACACCTTTGCCGCAACTTTTGGTTAATTTCCCTTAAGTTTCTGATTTGTTTGCCTAGTTTAGGAAGCTTTGGACTTAATTTCTGTTTACCAAATAGAACTTAGGGTTTTTAATTCCTGAAATCCTATAAGTAAACCTTGTTGCCGCAGCCTAAGGGGGGGGCATTCAGCCACACACTCTCCCAAATTCGTCAAAACCCATCCACAACCTCAGAAACCATTCCTCCTCCATCTCTGCCGATTTTCACCACCATTCTTCATCTCCACACCTTCCACATAACACCCATACACTACCCCCAAGCCTTGCCGTGCCCCTACACCATCCATAATCCATTCTACATCACACAAACCCCCCAGAAATCATCCTCCCCCAATCTGCCGCAAGGAGAAGAGAAGGAGACAGGTCATGAAAATTGTTTGGCTCTTCAATCTGAGTTGTTGAACAATTTTAGGTGTATTCTATCTTATATTTCAATGTCTACTTCTTGTAATCTTTGTTTTTCATTGAGTATGATTGGCTAAATTCGTTTTGGCTAAGGGTGTATTCGAAACCATGTTTATTTATGTGAAATAAGTTGATTACTTCCAGTTATCGTTGCATAAGTCGTGAATACAATTTGCTTAACCGTTTAATTCAAAACTTATTCTTGTATGTTGATTGAGAGTGCACGCTTGATTTGCATGCTGGAATTTGGTGCTAGAATATAAGTTTGTTACACCTAATCGTTATGAATTTATATTCGCAAGTAGTGAAGATCGCTAGTCACGATCGTGTTAAGTAGATTCATGGCAGGAGTATCATGCTTTTCATAGTTACAATTGCCTTGTCGATGCTTATGATTTCCAAAGAACTTAATGATTCTAACTTGTATCTTGATCATGCTGTTCATATAGAGAACTTGTTAGGAATAATTTGTTTGCGATGCATAGTCATCCAATTCAATGATTCTAGGGAAATCTGAAAGTTAATTTAAGCGGACCTAATTAACTTGGAGTGTCGAGGTTCATAACTTATTGAATTGATAACTGGAAATCGATTACGTTGCATAAATTTCATGTGTGGAGAAGAACCCCTTAGCCATTCCATCACCCATTGATTCATCACATTTAGTTTACAATCTGTTTTAATTTACAATCTGTGCATTTAGTTCAAATTCGTCCAAACACAATTCCCCCATTTTTTGTTAAGTTTGAGTCTTCATAATCTGTCCTCTTTGGTGTTTTTAAGTATTTTGAGTCATAAGTTTTGTCAAATACGTCCAAATCTTGTCTTAGTTGCTGTTTGAGTCAATTAACTTGTTTTAGTCAGTTTTGGGCAGATTTGAGTGTTTCAAATCTGTTTTGAATCTTAGTAGTCTAATTAGAGTCTTTAAGTTTAGTTTTTGTGTTTCTAAGTCGATTTGTATTAGATTAGCACCCCTAGTTAATCCCCGGTTAGAACGATCCCTACTTACATCATTACTACAATTGTCACAAATAGGGTTTAATTTGTGTGTCAAGTTAATTTTCACATCAAACCCCAAAATCGTTTTCAAATCTGTTTTTACTTTGCAATCTGTTTTGTTAGTTTATTTTCGTCCAAATCAAATCCCCATTTATTTTGAAGTCCTAGATTAGTTAGAAAGTGTTTTGGTTTATGTTTTTAAGTGTTTTGGTACAAGTTAAAACCCAAATTCGTCCAATTTGGTGCTTTGTGCTCAAAACTGCCCAGAAAGTGTTTTTAAGGCAGTTTTGAGTCTTTTGGTTGCTGTTTTGAGGTTTTGGTTTGTTTTAGTGTTTTAAACTTTAGTTTTGCATTCTTTGAGTCTAATCTAGTGTTTTAAACTTTGTTTTTACGTTTCTAAGTCAGTTTTCAAGTGTTTAGCAATCCCTCCTAATCCCCGGTCTAGAACGATCCCTACTTACATACTTTACTACAATTGACAAAAAGAGGGTTTAATTTGTGTGTTTAGTTATTTTACGCACCAGATTTCGTGCAACTGTGATTTGTGATAGGAGCATATTTATGCGCCTTAGTTAGCTAGTTCTTATGCATTTTTGTTATGTTTTCTTCGTCAAAGTAGTCTTTTAAGCTACTTTCATGTGTTTTCAGGGTTAAAAGACATATTACACGAAATGATGCAATTTGGAGCTTTTGGAGCAAAAAGTGAGCTGGAATGTGGTGTATGCAAATGGAGCACGAGGAATGGACGAGTTTGAAGGTCAAAGAAGCTTAAGAATGAAGAAATGAAAGTGATGAACTAAGAATTCGGAATTGGAAACCAAAGTTTCTAAAGTTGGAAGTTTCTATTCTTGGAGGTTTCCAATTTCGAGAGTTTCTATTCTCGGCTTTGGGCTTTTGGATGACCCATCTTTGCCTCTTGGACCTATGCCGCACCTAACCCTAACCCTAGCCCACTTAATCAGCCGCACCTAGGCCTTGTTCACATGAAAAAAATCTGATTACTTACCCTAAGCCCATGCCGCACCTAATGTTCTAGAAACCCTAGTTTTTGGTGGATTTCCTAACCCTAGCCGCACCTAAACCCTAGCCCATTTGTCTAACCTGATTTCTTTAGGGTTTGGCTGCCTATATATATGTGTTTTACCTCCCTTGGCCGAATAACACCCTCTCCATATTCAGAAATTCGTCCAAAACCCTATTTCCCATCTTGCCGCACCTTTCCTTCATTCCAGCCGATTTCTACCACCATTCTTCATCTCCACACCTTCCACACAACACCCATACACCATCCCCAAGCCTTGCCGTGACCCTACACCCTCCATAACCCATTCTACGTCATCAAAACAATCCAAGAAGCATCACCATACAATCTGCCGCAAGCAACAAGGAGGACAGATTCTCTACAAATTGTTTGGCACTTCAATCTGAGTTGTTGAACAATTTTAGGTGTTTTCTATCTTATATTTCAATGTCTAATTCATGTAATCTTTGTTTGGCTTTAAGGATGATTGGCTAAATTCGTTTTGGCGAAGGGTGTATTCGAAACCATGTTTATTTATGTGAAATAAGTTGATTACTTCCAGTTATCGTTTCCTAAGTCGTGAATACAATTTGCTTAACCGTTGGATTTATAACTTATTCTTGTATGTTGATTGAGAGTGCACGCTTAATTTGCATGCTTGAATTTGGTGCTAGGATATAAGTTTGTCTCACCTAATCGTTATGAATTTATATTCGCAAGTAGTGAAGGTCGCTAGTCACGATCGTGTTAAGTAGATTCCTGGCAAGAGTATCATGCTTTTCATAGTTACGAATGCCTTGTCGATGCTTATGATTTCCAAGGAACATAATGATTCTAACTTGTATCTTTATCATGCTGTTCATATAGAGAACTTGTTAGGAATAATTTGTTTGCGATGCATATTCATCCAATTCAATGATTCTAGGGAAATCTGAAAGTTAATTTAAGCGGACCTAATTAACTTGGAGTGTCGAGGTTCATAACTTATTGAATTGATAACTGGAAATCGATTTACGTTGCATAAATTTCATGTGTGGAGAAGAACCCCTTAGCCATCCCATCACCCATTGATTCATCACATTTAGTTTACAATCTGTTTTAAATTACAATCTGCCCATTTAGTTATTTTCGTCCAAATCAAATCCCACCTTATTTCTTTGAGTCATTTTACTTAGAACTTGTCTTAGAATATGTTTTTAGGTATTTTAGATCATTAGGAAACCAAAATTCGTCCAAATCTTGTCTTAGTTGCTGTTTGAGTCAATTAACTTGTTTTAGTCAGTTTGGGCAGATTTGAGTGTTTCAAATCTGTTTTGAATCTTAGTAGTCTAATTAGAGTCTTTAAGTTTAGTTTTTGTGTTTCTAAGTTGATTTGTATTAGATTAGCACCCCTAGTTAATCCCCGGTTAGAACGATCCCTACTTACATCATTACTACAATTGTCACAAATAGGGTTTAATTTGTGTGTCAAGTTAATTTTCACACCAATTGGTTAAGTTGTGATTGCAATTCAATTATCTATTTCATTCATAACTGATTCTTGTATGTTTATTGAGGATGCATACTTAGTTTTCATATATGAATTAGATGCTAGAATATAAATGAGTTTCACCTAATCGTTACAAGTTTATATTCATTAGTAGTGAAGGTTGCTTATCACAATCGCATTAATTGAATTCTTGGCAAACGTATCATGCATTCATAGTTACAATTGCCTCGTCAACACTTATGATTTTCATGAAACGTAATGATCTCTTATTGTATCTCTATTATGCATTCATGTAGGGGACTTTTAGAGAATGATTTGGGTTGTTGCATGCATTCATCCAATCCAATGAGTAAAGGAAAATCTGAGGGTTAATTTGTGCATCACGGTTAATCTGGGGTGTTGAGCATCATAATCTATTGAAAAGCAATTGGAGATTGATTCATGTTCAAGTGTGTCATGTGTGGAGAACGGACCTCTAACTAATCCATCCATCATCTTATTCATCAAATTTCGTTTTATAATCTGCCTAACTTTATAACTTGTTTGTTTGTTTCAAATTCGTCCAATTCAAAACCCCCTCTTTTACTTTCTTGTTTCAAAGTGCTCAATTTAGGTTTTGTTTGTGTTTTTGAGTGTTTTGGTTCAAACCAAAACACTAAATTTGTCCAAAATTGTGTTAAGGTCAGAATCTGCCCAGATTGTGTTTTTAGGCAGTTTTGAGTGTTTTTAAGCTGTTTTGAGTGTTTTGAACCTGTTTTGAGTCCCTTGAATCTATTCAAACGTTTTTAACTTTGTTTTTATGTTTTTGAGTCAGTTTAGAGGTTTTAGCAAGCCCTCCTAATCCCCGGTTTAGAACGATCCCTACTTGCATTTATACTACTATTTGACAATAAGAGGGTTTAATTTGTGTGCTTAACTTTTATCACATCAGTTTCTTGCATTTTCATAGTTAGTTTGTTTTTATTATAGTGTTTTAAGCTATTTTCGTGTGTTTGTAGGTCCAAATGACATAGTTGGCGAGAAAGTGCAATTTGGAGCATTTTGAGGTAGTTTTGGGCATCAAATGGATAGCTTATGAATGGAGCAAGATGGATGGACGAATTTGAAGTTCAAGAGGCTAGGAATATGCTGAAAAGATGAAGAAAATAAATCCAAGACAAAGAAGATAGGGAATTAGCTCAAAAGAGGAAACATTATCCAAAACCTTATCCAACCTTATCTTATCCAAACAAACCTTATCTTATCTTATCCTTGTCTAATCTAGCTTTATCCTATCTTATCTTATCTAAATCAGTTTGTGCCTTAAATCCAGCTAGAAGAAGACCTAAAAACCTTATTTCTAGGCGGCCTATCCTTTCCCTACATTCATGTCGCACCCTTAGGTTCTAGAACCTCTAAATTGGTGCCGTGACCACCCTTTCTAGAAGGTCCTATAAATCTGGCGTTTTTCCTTGTTCTAGAAGCCTTAGAATCTGCTAGAAACCTTAATCCTTTTCCTTTTGGATTTCTGCCAAACCCTAGTTCTATTCCTCAAGGATTGTGCAATCCAAATCCTTAGGGATTGTGCCATGTATATCAGCCGATAAATACAAATCCTTGCCGCATAAATAACCACCCATGCCCTCATACATTCAGATATAATTGAGAGATTTCAGATAGTTCAAAAGGTGCAATTGCATGGAGGAAGGAGGAAGGAGGAGCTTGTGCCGTGGCTTGCAATCCAAGGGAAAGTTCGAAATCTGCCATTGGAGCTGCTGGGACGTTCTTGGTTCTTTCTATCGTTAGATTTGTTTCAATGTTGCTTTTAATTTGGTTTTATGTTTTTAAAGACATGAGGAACTAATTTCTTTATAGTTAGAGGTGAATTCGAAGCCATAATCATATGTTTTATATGAATTGATTTCCTCCAGTTATTGTTTTATGAATCATGGATGTGGTTTACTTATCTGTTTTATTAAGAACTTGTTCTTGTGTGTTGATTAGGGATGCATACTTAGTTTGCATGCATGAATTTGATGCTAGAGTATAAGGAAATTTCACCTAATTATTATGAACTTATATTCATGAGTAGTAAAAGTCGCTAGTCACGATTGTGTTAAGTAAATCCTAGCCAAAAGTAACATGCTTTTCATAGTTATGAATGCCTCATCAATGCTTACGGTTTTCATTGAACTTAATGATCTTTGGCATGTGTCTCTATCATGCGTATTCCATAGTTAGGGGACTTGATAAGAATAATTTGGTTGTGTTGCGTTATCCATTCAATTCAATGAATCTAGGGAAACCTGAGAATCAATTTGGTTGTGTTGCGTTATCCATTCAATTTAATTTGGGGCATTGTCATTCATGGTTTATCGAAAGAATAACTGGAAATCTATTTGTATGCATATGTTTTATGTGTGGAGAAGGAACCCTCTAACTAGCCTTTCACCCATTCTATTTCATTCAATTTCGAGTTTTTAAAGTTTGTTTTACAAGTTTCTGTTTCTAAGTTTTAATTTCGTCAAAACAAAATCCCTTTTTCTTAAGTCTTGTTTTTAGAGTCAAAACTTGTTTTCTTTTAGTTTTTTGAGTCGAGTTAAGTCTTATTTTCGTCCAAATCACTTGTTAGGTCTAGAATTGAGTCTTTTTTATTGTTTGTTGCTGTTTTAAGTGTTTTGAGTCAGTTTTGAGTCATAAGAGTCTAATTTAGTATTTTTTAGTCTTAGTTAGCTATTTCCTCTTGGTTTTGGGCTTCTAGAAGCCCTATCCTTTTTCCCCTAATCCTTGCCGCACCTATCCCTTTCTAGAACCTTTTTCCTTGCCTTACAAGGCTTTCTAGAAGCCTTATCTTACCCTATCCAAACCTACCGCACCTATTGGCCTTTTTCCCCTTTTAATTCTGATTTCTAAGCCTTTTTCCTTGTGGATTTGGGTTATTCAAGTCCATATCTAATTTCCCTAGGGTTTTAAGTGCCTATATATACTCATGTTAACCCCTTGGCCGAAATACCACCCATCATACACATAAATTCAAGCCAGAAACCTGACCCTCTTCTCTGCCATAGCTTTCCACCACCATTCTCCATAATTCCTGCCAAAAACCACCCCTTGTCGCACCACCAATCCATCCTAAACACCACCATACTACCCCCATCCATTCTACACCATTCATAACCCCAAGAACCTGTCCATAATCTCTGTGCCGCAGCAAGGAGGAAGGAGGAACTTCGTGGATGCACCTGCTGCCCAAGTTGAAGTGTCTAGGTGTTCTCTTTCTTTGAATTTCAATGTCTAAACTTATTTATCTTTGCTTTATGCATATGAGGAACTAAACCCCCCCTTGGCTAGGGGGGATTCGAAACCATGTTTATGCTTGCTATATGATTTGATTACTTTCAATTGCGTTTCATAAGTTGTGGATTCAATTTGCTTATCTATTTGAATTAAACTGATTTGTGTGTGTTGGTTGAGAGTGCACGCTTAATTTTCATGCATAAATCTATTGCTAGGATATAAGGGATTTTCACCTAATTGTTATGAACTTATATTCACAAGTAGTGAAGGTTGTTGATCACAATCGCGTTAAGTAAATTCTTGGCATAAGTTTCATGCGCTTTCATAGTTACGAGTGCTTCGTCAATACTTATGATTTTTATTGAACGTAATGATCTTTGATTGTATCTCTATTATGCGCTTTCATGTAGGGAACTTTTGAGGCATAATTTGGTTGCGATGCACTTTTTCCATCCAATTCATTGACTTAAGGGAAATCTGAAAGTTAATTTAAGCGTATCTAATTAACTTGGGGTGGTGAGAATTCATGTGTTATTGAAAAGCAATTGGAAATCGTTTTGTATGCAAGTATGACATGTGTGGAGAAGAACCCCTTAGCTAGCTTTCCATCCATTCACTTTAACCAAATTCGTTTTACAATCTGTTTTAGTTTACAAAGTTTTGTTTTTGTTTTAAATTTTCGTCAAAACCGAATCCCCATTTATTTTGAAGTGTTAGATTAGTTAGAAATCAATTAAGTTTGTGTTTTTAAGTGTGTTGAGTCAAGTTATAACCTATTTTCGTCCAAATTGTGTTTTGTGTTCAAAACTGACCAGATTGTGTTTTTAAGGCAGTTTTGAGTGTTTTTGTGCTGTTTTGAGGCTTTTGGTTTGTTTTAGTACTCTAGAGTTTAGTTTTGCATTCTTTGAGTCTAGTTTAGTGTTTTAAACTTTGGTTTTACGTTTTGAGTCAGTTTTCAAGTGATTTAGCAATCCCTCCTAATCCCCGGCTTAGAACGATCCCTACTTACATACTTTGCTACAATTGATAAAAAGAGGGTTTAATTTGTGTGCTTATATATTTCGCATCACGATCCCTACTTGCTTCATACTACAATTACATGTTTAATAGGGTTTAATTTATATGTCAAGTTAATTTTCACATCAAGTAGCATGGTTGACTTGGCCAGCCGCTTCGATCACCGGCCAAAGGATGATGGGTGGCAGCTCAGTTGGTTGGGAGCACTTCACCAACAAAGGTTCTTCTCTCTCGTCCTCCTAGACAGAAAAGTGTTGTTCATTAGTCGAGAGATCCAGTTAAGTAGTGATAGGAGCATATTTATGTGCCTTAGTTAGCTAATTCTTGTGCATTTCTATGGTGTTTTCTTAGTTAAAGTAGTCTTTTAAGCTAGTTTTATGTGTTTTCAAGTTTTAAGGGCAAAATATACAAAAAGATGCATTTTGGAGCCTTTTGGAGCAAAATGGAGCTTGGAATGGATGTCTGATGTGAAAATTATGTTGACACTCAAATTAAACCCTCTTTTTATCAATTGTAGCAATGTATGTAAGTAGGGATCGTTCTAGACCGGGGATTAGGAGGGATTGCAAAATCACTTGGAATTGACTCAAAAACGTAAAAACAAGTTTAAAACACTAAACTAGACTCAAAGAATGCAAAATTAAACTTTAAAACACCAAAACAAGCCAAAAGACTCAAAACAGCACCAAAACACTCAAAACTGCCTTAAAAACACAATCTGGGCAGTTTTGGACACTAAGCACCAAATTGGACGAATTTGGGTTTTAACTTGAATCAAAATACTTAAAAACACAAAGTAAAACACTTACTAACTAATTTGACACTTTAAAACAAAGGGGGATTGGTTTTGGACGAATTTAAAAACAAAACAAACTTTGTAAATTAGAACAGATTGTAAAAACGAATTTGATTTAAATGGGTGAATGGAAGGCTAGCTAAGGGGTTCATCTCCACACATGTTATACTTGCATACAAAACGATTTCCAATTGCTTTTCAATAAACCATGAATTCTCAATGCCCCAAGTTAATTAGGTTCGCTTAAATTAACCTTCAGATTTTCCTAACGTTATTGAATTGGATGATTGCATACGACAACCCAAACATTCCCCACAAGTCCCCTACATGATTGCATAATAGAGATACAAGCAAGAATCATTAAGTTCTATGAAAACCATAAGCATTGACGAAGCACTTGTTACTATGATTGCATGAAACTTATGCCAAGAATTTACTTAACGCGATTGAGATCATCAACCTTTACTACTTGTGAATATAATTCCATAACGATTAGGTGAAATTTCCTTATATCCTAGCATTCAATTTATGCATGATAATTAAGCGTGCACTCTCAACCAATACACATAAATCAATGTAATTCACATAGATAAGTAAATTGAATTCACAACTTATGAAACGCAATTAGAAGTAATCAAATCATAACGCAAGCATAAACATGTATTTCGAATCCCCCCCTAGCCAAGGGGGGTTTAGTTCCTCATATGCACAAAACAAAGAGAATTGAATTTAAACATTGAAATCAAAGGAAAAGAAACACCTAGAAATTCCAGCGACGCGAACTTGAATTGCATGAACTTCCGAGCTTCCTTCTCCTCCTCCTTGGTGCGGCAAGGGTCTAGGGACAGGTTTAGGACCTTAGGTGTATGGATGCATGGTTATGGAGGGATGTAGTAGTGTTTAGGGGAAGGGAATGGTGCGGCAAAGGTGTGGAGAGAGTTTGGACGAATTTCTGGAGTGAATTCTGAATTGTGGTGAGTGGTGATCTGATTTAGAGGTTAATAGGAGTATATATAGGCACTTAAAACCCTAGGGTAATCAGATATGGACTTGGATAACCCAAATCCACAAGGAAATAGGTCTAAACAATCAGATTTTGCAAGGGAAAAGGGGTCCTAGGTGCGGCAGGGATAGGATAAGGTGGATAAGGCTTCTAGAAAGCCTTGCAAGGCAAGGAAATCAGATTTCTAGAAGCTAGGGTGCGGCACCAATGTAGGGATTAGGGATAGGGCTTCTAGAAAGCCCCAAAACTGATAGGAAATGTAGGAAACTCACGGCAAGGAGGGGAACACTCTAGAAACTTCTCATTTGTGTCCTACAACACTTAGGAGTCCTTCTAGCATTAGGAAAACATGTCTCAATCCTCCCTTGACTTGGAATTCTTCTCCTTCTTCATCTTGGATTCCTTTTCCTTCTTGGACTTGGAAAACTTCTTTGTTGCTGAAACTTGATGCCATTTGGATTTAAGTTTCCTACTTCAAGTAGGAAACCTTGTTTGAGTAGGAATCTTCATCTTCAAGGAATCCTAATTCAACTAGGAAACCCATTTTGACTAGGAATCCTAATTCAACTAGGATTCCATCTTCACTTAGGCGCTTTCCTACTTCGACTAGGAAACCTTGTTCAAGTAGGAAACATCATCTTCAAATCTTCAATTTCGTCCATCCTCTTGGTTCCAAGCATATGACATTCATTCCAAGCTCAACTTTGCTCCAAAAGGCTCCAAAATGCATCCTTTTTCATACTTTGCCCTTAGAACCTGAAAACACATAAAACTAGCTTAAAAGACTACTTTACTAAGCAAAAACACTATAAATGTACAAGAACAAGCTAAACTAAGGCGCAAAAATATGCTCCTATCAATGTCACAGACTTGGAGCCAAGGGAATGGACGAAAATGAAGATTTGAAGATTTGAGGAGTCCTAGTTGAAGAAGGATTCCTAGTCACAGTAGGAGTCCTAATTGAAGAAGGATTCCTAATCAACGAAGGATTCCTAGTTGAAGATGGATTCCTAGAAGAATGAAGATTCCTACTCAAACAAGGTTTCCTACTTGAAGTAGGAAAGTTAAACCTAATTGGCCTTGAGTTTCAGCAACAAATAAGTTTTCCAAGTCAAAGAAAGAAAAGGAATCCAAAAAGAAGAAGGATTGATCAAGACAAGCTTTCCTATTCCTAATGTGCAAAGGTTTCAGTTACAAAGAGGAGTCCTAAACATTTTAGGACACCTTAATCCTTGTTCTAGAAAGATGTCAAACCAATTTCAGCAAGGAACCCTCCCATGCTGTCCATAACCTTATCTAGAACCTGTTTTCTTGCCTTGCAAGGCTTTCTAAAAGCCTTATCCTACCCTATCCTTATCTGCCGCACCCTTTAGCCTATTCCCTTGTGAATTCTGATTTCCAAGCCTTTTTCCTTATGGATTTGGGTTATCCAAGTCCATATCTGATTACCCTAGGGTTTTAGGTGCCTATATATACTCATATCTTAGCCCTAGCCGAACCACCATCCCTCATATTCATTCTATACATCAGAACATTCATTCCACCCTCAAAACTGCTTTAAAAACACTAAAACAAACCAAAAGACTTAAAACAGCACAAAAACACTCAAAACTGCTTTAAAAACACTTTCTGAGCAGTTTTGAACTCTAACACTAATTTGGACGAAATTGAGTTATAACTTGAACCAAAACACTTAAAAACACAAGGAAAGACCGAGGAATTCAAGTTGAAGTCAAGTTTGCTACACCACATTCCGAAGTACCATGGGTTGTCCATGGAGGATCCTAACAAGCACTTGAAAGAGTTCGAGGTGGTGTGTTCAAGCATGACTCCAATCAATGTTGACGGGAGCATATTGAAGATGAAGGCCTTTCCCTTTTCTCTCTTGGAAAAGGCGAAAGATTGGTTGTATGAATTAGCTCCCGGAACGGTCACATCTTGGGAGAGCATGAAACGGGCTTTCTTGGAGAAGTTTTTCCCAACTTCTCGAGTCATTCTCCTACGAAAAAGGATAAGTGGAATTCAACAAGATGAAGGTGAGTCTTTTCCTACGTATTATGAACGTTTTAAATCTCTTGTTGCTTCTTGTCCACAGCATCAAATGAAGGAAGAGCTTTTTCTACAATACTTCTACGAGGGGCTTTTACCAATTGAACGTCAAATGCTAGATGCCTCAGCGGGAAGAGCTTTGGTGGACAAGACCCCCATAGCTGCAAAGACATTGATTGCTAATCGAGCGTTGAATGCTCAACAGTACGAGGGTGTTGGACAAAGGAGCACCCCACGGCAACTGATGCGTAAATTAACTTAACACACAAATTAAACCCTCTTGTTGACAATTGTAGTATGGATAAGTAGGGATCGTTCTTAAACCGGGGATTAGGAGGGATTGCTAAAACACTTCTAAACTAACTCAAATAACTAAAAACAAGTTACAAACACTTAACAAGACTCAAAGAATGCAAAACTAAATTTTAAAACACTATAACAAACCAAAAGACTCAAAACAGCACAAAAACACTCAAAACTGCTTTAAAAACACTTTCTGGGCAGTTTTGAACTCTAACACTAAGTTGGACGAAATTGAGTTATAACTTGAACCAAAACACTTAAAAACACAAACTAAAGTACTTTCTATCTAATATGACTCAATAAAGTCAAGGGAGTTTTGATTTTGGACGAAATTAAACTTGCAAAACAGATTGTAAATTGAAAACAGATTCTAGACGAATTTGGATCAAAATATGGATGATGGGCTAGCTAGAGGGTTCTTCTCCACACATGACACACTTGCATACAAACCAATTTTCAGTTGTTCGTTCAATAAATCATGAAACTCAACACCCCAGGTTAATTAGGTCCGCTTAAATTAACCTTCAAGTTCTCCTTAAGTTATTGAATTGGATGGGAAAGCGCATACAACAACTCAACACATTCTTCAAAAGTCCCTTACGTGAAAAGCACAATAAAGATACAATCAAAGATCATTAAGCAACATGAGAACTATAAGTATTGACGAGGCATTCGTTACTATGATGAGCATGAAACTTATGCCAAGAATTCATTTAACGCGATCGTTTATAAGCGACCTCCACTACTTGTGAATATAAGTTTGTAACTATTAGGTGAAACTCCCTTATATTCTAGCATTATATTCATGCATGAAAACTAAGCGTGCACTCTTAACAAACATACACGAATACGTTATCAATCAAGCAGTTAAACGAATTGAATTCACAACTTATGAAATCACAACAAAAAATAATCAATTCATGTTGCAAGCATGAACATGGTTTCGAATTACCCCCTAACTAAGAAGGGCTTAGTTCCTCATAAACGCAAAACAAAGATACATAAATTTAGACATTGAAAACAAAGAATGAAAACACCTGGAAACGCTCCAACAATCCAACGTCTTGAATGGCAAGCACGTCCAAGGGTCTCCTTCTTTCTTCTCTGCTGCGACACAAGGGTGTTTGGTGATGATTTGTGGTGAATTGTGGTGGTGGATGGATGTAGGTAGGTTATGGTGAAGGGTGGAATCCCTAGAATGGTCAGATAAGGGTTTTATTTATAGGGGAAAGAAGGGCTACGAATTTATTAGATTTTGAATAAGAAATCAATGGAAAATAGGCAAGTAAGGTGTAGGAATTAAAGAGAATAGGAAAGGGAATTTCGGCAGAAATTGTAGGAAAAATTTAGGAATGTGTTTTGAGGCACAAAATAGGTAAGAATCCTCTCCCCTTGTGCAACAAGAATTGAAACAAAAGGGAATGTAATTTTGGGTCAGAAATAGGTAAGAAAGAATCAGAAATTAAAGAGAAATAGGTAACAAAGATGTGGCACAATATAGGAAAGGTACTTAAGGTCAGAAATTAAAAGGGAAAGAGGATGTATGGTGCGGCAAGGGACAAGGGAGAAAGGGAAAGGTGTTTTTGGTTCAGAAAT
This sequence comes from Malus sylvestris, assembly GCF_916048215.2. NCBI lineage: Eukaryota > Viridiplantae > Streptophyta > Magnoliopsida > Rosales > Rosaceae > Malus > Malus sylvestris. The sequence continues at coordinate 17,530,224 of NC_062267.1, forward strand.
TAGGGAAACATGGTGATAGGAGCATATTTATGCGCCTTAGTTAGTTAGTTCTTATGCATTTTCGTTATGTTTTCTTCGTTAAAGTAGTCTTTTAAGCTACTTTCATGTGTTTTCAGGTTTAAAGGACATATTACATGAAATGATGCAATTTGGAGCTTTTGGAGCAAAAAGTGAGCTTGGATTGAAAAGGACATGCTTGGAACACAAGGTTGGGATGAAATGGACGAGTTGAAGGTCAAAGGGAGCTTAAGAAATGAAGAAATGAAAGTGGAGAACAAAGAATTCAGAATTAGAACCCGAAGTTTCTAAAGTTCGAAGTTTCTATTCTTGGAGGTTTCCATTTGTGAGAGTTTCTATTCTTGGCTTTGGGCTTCTAGATGACCCATCCTTACATTCTTGGACATTGCCGCACCATAGGCCCATCTCTAAACCCTAACCCTAGCCGCACCTTAGGCCTTATTCCCACTAAAAATCTGATTGTTTTAACCTAATTTCTGGTGGATTTGGGCTTCTAGAAACCCTAATCTGATTACCCTAGGGTTTTGGATGCCTATATATACTCATTATAACCCCTAGATCAGATCACCACCTCTCATACACAATCATTCACGCCAGAAATCTGCCCTTGCATTCTGCCGCACCTTCCCATCACCAAAGTCCCAAAATTCTGCCCAAAAATCATCCCTAGCCGTACCCCCATCAACCCTAAACCTTTCCCTACCATTCCCCATCCATTCTACACCCTAAATACCACCCAAAACCTGTTCTAAACTTCTCTGCCGCAGCAAGGAGGAAAGGGAAATCATTGATGATCTTGCTGCCAAGTTGGAGCCTTCTAGGTGTTTTCTTTCTTTGGGTTTTAATTTCTAAATTTATGTATCTTTGCTTTGCGAGTATGAGGAACTAAACCCCTCTTAGTTAGGGGGTGATTCGAAACCATGTACATGCTTGCAATATGATTTGATTACATTCAGTTGTTATTTCATAAGTTGTGGATTCAATTCGTTCATCTATTTGATTGATAACTTATTTGTGTTTGTTGATTGAGAGTGCACGCTTAGTCTTCATGCATGAATATGATGCTAGATTATGAGGGAGTTTCACCTAATAGTTACAATCTTATAATCACAAGTAGTGAAGGTCGCTTGAAAACGATCGCGTTGAATGAATTCTTGGCATAAGTTTCATGCAATTCATAGTAACGAATGCTTCGTCAATGCTTATGTTTTTCATAGAACTTAATGATTCTTGCTTGTATCTCTATTATGCAATTCATGTAGGGAACTTGTAGGGAATGCTTTGGGTTGTCGTATGCAATCATCCAACTCAATAACTTGTGGAAAAACTGAGGGTTAATTAGTGCAATTCACGGTTAATTTGGGGCGTTGAGTATTCATAATTTATTGGAAGAACAACTGAAAATCGTTTTGTTTGCAAGTGTGACATGTGTGGAGAAGAACCTCCTAACTAGCCTTTTATCCATCCTTTTCATCCAAAAACGTTTTACAATCTGTTTTGTTTTAAAGTTTCTGTTTTGTTTTCAATTTTCGTCCAAAACAAGTCCCCCTTTATTTTGAAGTCTTAGATTAGTTAGAATATGTTTTGATTTGTGTTTCTAAGTGTTTTGATTCAAGTTTTCACTCAAATTCGTCCAAGTTCTTGTTAGGTTCTCAAAACTGCCCAGAAAGTGGTTTTTAGGCAGTTTTGAGTCATTAGGTTGCTGTTTTGAGTTTTAGGTTTGTTTAAGTGTTTTAACCTTTAGTTTTGCATTCTTTGAGTCTAGTTTAGTGGTTTAAACTTTGTTTTTGAGTTTTTAAGTCAGTTTCCAAGTGTTTAGCAATCCCTCCTAATCCCCAGTCTAGAACGATCCCTACTTACATCTCTACTATAATTTGACAAAAGAGGGTTTAATTTGTGTGCTTATCTATTTCGCATCACATGGCAAGGGAAATTGTTGCACAAGAGGAGACAAGGAGGAAACACAAAGGGGACAAGGCGCCACCTTTGTAAGAGGTGCTAAAATTATGTCTTCTAAGCTTCCAAACTGACTTCTAACATCCTTTAGGCCTTCAATTTCGTCAGTCAATATTACTCCAAGCATAAGATGAATATTCATGCCCAAAACTGCTCCAAAAGGCGCCAAAATGCACCTTTTTGCAAACTTTGTCCTTAGAACCTAAAAACACACAAAAATGGCTTAAAAGACTAAAATAACTATGAAATAACAATGTAAATGCACAAGAACAAGCCAACTAAGTCGCATAAATATGCTCCTATCAGCAACACCAAGTGAATGAGGTAAGTGCCATCTCCGAACTTCAAAATCAAATGGCTAACCTTACTACTCTTCTTTCTCAGGTTGTGGAAGGACCAAAAGTACAAAATGTAAGTACTTGTGGCGTGTGCTCCATGCAAGGACACCTTACGGACAAGTGCCCAAAATTGATAGAGAATGGAGGGTGGGAGACCCTCAATGCCGTGGGTTTTGGGCAGCCATACCAACAAAGAAATGATCCATTTTCTAATACATATAATCCGGGGTTGAGGGATCATCCAAATTTCAAATGGCGAGAACCCCAAAAAGGCCAACAACAAAGCACGTTTAGGCAACAACCCCCGAGTTTCTATCAAAAGTCGTTTGCACCAACTCAAAATCAAGCACAACCTACCCAAAACAAATCACGTTCTTCTATTGATAATGATCAGATTTTTCAATTATTAACTTCTATGGCGCAGAGTATGCAAATTAAGGACAAGAAGGTGGACGAGTTGGAGAAGCAAGTAGGGCAGATTGCGGAGTTTGTGGGACAATTTCGAGAGTAAGGCAAGTTGCCTAGTTCAACCATTGTGAATCCGAAAGAAGGCTTTGAATCTGCCAAGGCAATCATGTTGGGAAGTGGGAAACAAGTGGGAACATCACCCCAACCATCTAAATCAGCCCCAAACGAGGTGGAAGAGTTGATAATTGAAGAGGAGGAGCAAAGCATGCCCACGGCAAAGGAGGAAGTCTCTTTGCCGCAAGCCCCCATGGCTCCTAAATCATCCAATATGTCCAATAAAGGTAAGAACGTGTCCAATTCAATTCCTACTAATGCTTTTCCTTTGAATGTTCCTTTTCCTAGTAGGTTCAAGCAAAGAAAGAAAGAGGAAGCCGAAAAGGACATTCTAGAGACGTTTAGAAAAGTTCAAGTCAATATCCCTCTTTTGGATGCAATTAAGCAAGTACCAAGGTATGCTAAATTTTTTAAAGAACTTTGCACCACTAGGAAAAGGATTTCGACCAAGGAAGTTGTAAAGGTAATTAAAAATGTTTCAGCCATCTTGCAACGCAAACTACCCCCTAAATGCAAAGATCCGGGTAGTTTTACAATTCCTTATGTCTGATATGATATTAACTAGCACTCAAATTAACCCTCTTTTTATCAATTGTAGTAAGTATGTAAGTAGGGATCGTTCTAGGCCGGGGATTAGGAGGGATTGCTAAATCACTTGAAAACTGACTCAAAAACGTAAAAACAAAGTTTAAAACACTAAACTAGACTCAAAGAATGTAAAACTATAACTTAAAACACCAAAACAAACCAAAAGACTCAAAATAACACAAAAACACTCAAAACTGCCTTAAAACCACTTTCTGGGCAGTTTTGAACTCTAAACAAGATTTTGACGAAAATAGGTTTTAACTTGACTCAAAACACTTAAAAACACAAACTAACACACTCTCTAACTAATTTGACACTTGAAAACAAAGGGGGATTTAGTTTTTAAGAAATTGAAAACAAAACATAAACTTGTAAATCAAAACAGATTTTAAAACGAATTTGATTGAATTGAATGGATAGAAAGCTAGCTAAGGGGTTCATCTCCACACATGTTATACTTGCATTCAAAACGATTTCCAATTGCTTTTCAATAACCCATGAATTCTCAACGCCCCAAGTTAATTAGGTCCGCTTAAATTAACCTTCAGATTTTCCTAACGTTATTGAATTGGATGATTGCATACGACAACCCAAAGCATTCCCCACAAGTCCCCTACATGATTGCATAATAGAGATACAAGCAAGAATCATTAAGTTCTATGAAAACCATAAGCATTGACGAGGCACTCGTAACTATGAATTGCATGAAACTTATGCCAAGAATTTACTTAACACGATTGTGATCAACAACCTTTACTACTTGTGAATATAAGTCCATAACGATTAGGTAAATTTCCTTATATCCTAGCATCAAATTCATGCATGCAAATTAAGTGTCGACCCTCAATCAACATACAAGAATAAGTTTTAATTCACATAGATAAGCAAATTGAAATCACAACTTATGAAACGCAATTAGAAGTAATCAAATCATATAGCAAGCATAAACATGGTTTCGAATCCCCCCCTAGCCAAGGGGGGTTTAGTTCCTCATACTCGCAAAGCAAAGATACATAAATTTAGAAATTAAAACCCAAAGAAAGAAAACACCTAGAAGGCTCCAACTTGGCAGCAAGCGCATCCAACGAATTCTCCTTCCTCCTTGCTGCGGCAGAGAACTTTAGAACAGGTTTTTGGGGTTATTTGTGGTGTAGAATGGATGGGGAATGGTATGGAAAGGTTTAGGGTTGATGGGTGGTGAGGCTAGGGATGATTTTGGGCAGAAAATATGGAATATGGTGATGGGAAGGTGCGGCAGGAATCAAGGTTTAATTTCTGGCGTGAATGGTTATGTATGAGAGGTGGTGATCTGATCTAGGGGTTATAATGAGTATATATAGGCATCCAAAACCCTAGGGTAATCAGATTAGGGTTTCTAGAAGCCCAAATCCACCAGAAATTAGGTTAAAACAATCAGATTTTTAGTGGGAATAAGGCCTAAGGTGCGGCTAGGGTTAGGGTTTAGAGATGGGCCTTCTAGAATGCCTTGCAAGGCAAGGAAATCAGATATTCTAGAGGCCTAGGTGCGGCTAGGGTTAGGGTCCACAAGGAATTAGGGTTTAGGTCATCTAAAAGCCCAAAACCAAGAATAGAAACTCTCGAAAATGGAAACCTCCAAGAATAGAAACTTCCAACTTTAGAAACTTTGGTTTCCAAATCTGAATTCTTTGTTCTTCACTTTCATTTCTTCATTTCTTAAGCTCCTTTGACCTTCAAACTCGTCCATTCCTTGTGCTCCATTAGCATACACTCCATTCTAGCTCAATTTTGCTCTAAAATGCTCCATTTTGCACTTCTTTGCATACTTCGTCTCTAAACCTGAAATTGCACGAAAATGACTTTAAACACTAAAATAACTAAAGAAAAACAACATAAATGCTTAAGAACAAGCCAACTAAGTAGCATAAATATGCTCCTATCAATGTCATTGGTAATACTAGGTTTGAATCTGCCATGTTAGACTTAGGTGCATCCATAAATGTCCCATATTCGATTTATGCATCTATCAACCTAGGAGAGTTGAAAAATGATGGTGTGATTATACAATTAGCCAATAGATCTAATGCCTATCCAAAGGGAGTTTTGGAAGATGTTTTAGTGTAGGTTAATCATTTGATGTTTCCGGCGGATTTCTACGTGCTTGAGATGGATGAATCAGACCATGCCCCTTCATTGCCCATCCTCCTTGGAAGGCCATTCATGAAAACGGCTCAGACAAAGATTGATGTGTTTAATGGAACATTGACGATGGAGTTTGATGGGGAAGTTATTAATTTCAATCTTTCTGATTCTATGAAGTATCCTAGTGAGAATCATTCATGTTTTGCTATTGATGTAATTGACTCTTTGGCGTAGGACCATTTTGACAAATTGAACGACGATGCACTTGAATTGGTCATTGCACAAGGAATGGACAAGCAAAACATTGAAGCAACAACCCTTGGTACCCACAGCATGCATGGAAACTCCTTTGCCGTGCCCCCTAGTGATGAGGTCATTGAGATGGTGGCTGCCCTTGAGTCATTGCCATCACAAACTGGTAAGTTTTTTGACCCAATTTTAAGTTCAGTTTCGGCTCATAAGATGCTTCCATCAGTTGTGCAGCCACCTACACTTGAACTTAAGCCATTGCCTAGTCATTTGAAGTACGTTTTTTATGCTTAAAATTTAACTAAACACACAAATTAACCCTCTTGTTGACAATTGTAGTATGGATAAGTAGGGATCGTTCTTAAACCGGGGATTAGGAGAGATTGCTAAAACACTCTAAACTGACTCAAATCTGTAAAACAAAGTTTAAAATACTAAACTAGACTCAAAGAATGCAAAACTAAACTCTAAAACACTAAAACAAACCAAAAGACTCAAAACAGCAAACAAACACTCAAAACTTCCTAAAAACCACTTTCTGGGCAGTTTTGGGACTCTAACACAACTTGGACGAATTTTGATTTTCTAATGACCTAAAACACCTAAAAACATATTCTAAGACAAGTTCTAGTTAATATGACTCAAAGAAATAAGGTGGGATTGATTTTGGACGAAAATAATTAAATTAAAACAAGAACAATGAAAACAGATTCTTAGATAAGATTAGGTGATTTGATGAGATATGGGGTAACTAGGGGGATCTTCTCCACACATGAAACACTTGCATTCAAATTGATTTCCAATTGCTTCTTTCAATAAACTATGAATCTCAATGCCCTAGGTTAACTGTGATAGCACTTTTTTAACCTTCAAGTCTTCCTTACGTTATTGAATTGGATGGGAATGCACATGCAACAACTCAAAACATTCTCTAAAAGTTCCTTACGTGAAAAGCACAATAAAGATACAATCAAAGATCATTAAGCTTCATGAAAACTATAAGCATTGACGAGGCAATTGTTACTATGAAAAGCATGAAACGTTTGCCAAGAATTTACTTAACACGATCGTTTATAGGCGACCTCCACTACTTGCAAACATAAGGTTGTAACTATTAGGTGAAACTTCCTTATGTTTTAGCTTCAAACTCCTGCATGAAAACTAAGTTGGCCACCTTAATTAACACACAAAAATAAGTCATCAATCAAATGGTTAAGCAAATTGCATTCACAATTCATGAAATAACAATTAGACGTAATCAATTCATCTTGCAAGCATAATCATGGTTTCGAATAACCCCCTAGCAAAAAAGGCTTAGTTCCTCATGTTCACAAAACAAAGGAAAACAGATTTATACATTGTAAATATAAGAAAGAGAACACCTAATTATTCCAACGATTCGATGTTGAACAGCTAGAATCTTCAAGTACTTCTTCTTCCTCTCCTTTGCCGCGGCACAGGGATTGGGGTTGAATTTGGGGAGTTGTGGATGATGTAGAAGGATGGAATTGAGGTTAGGATAGATGTAGGGTCGGCTAGGGTGGTTTCTGGGCAGAAACTAGGGTGAATGGTGATAGAATAGTGCGGCTAGAGGTGGTATGTGATTTCTGGCGTGAATGGTGAGTCTATGGATGTTTTGTGGCTGCAAAGGAGGAGTTTATTTAAAGGATTTCAGGAATTAAAACCCTAGGTTATTTAGTTAATCAGAAATTAAGTCTAAGGCTTCTAGAAATAGGAAACAAAATCAGAAAATTAAAGGAAAGGGCAAGGGATATGCGGCACAACCTTAAAACACATTACATTAGGAATGTGTTTTAATGCATAAAATCAGGAAACAACCCTCTCCCTTGCACGGCAAGGAAGAGGAAATGTCAAGGGGGTGCGGCAAAGGTTCATAATGTGCAAGGGATGTGTATTTGATGTCCTAGAATGCTTAGGATGCCTTCAAAGTTGATAAAACTTAGGAACATTTAGGAAAGGTCAAACCAAAGTAGGAAACCTTGGCTTAACTTTCCTATTTCAAGTAGGAATCCTTCTTGGTGTAGGAATCCTTGTTCTTCTAGGAATCCTCATGTGATTAGGAATCCATCTTCAATTAGGAATCCTTCTTCAATTAGGAATCCTTCGTTGATTAGGAATCCTTCTTGGATTAGGAATCCTAACTTCTTCACATCTTCAATTACGTCCATTCCTTTTGCTCCAAACATGTGATAACCATTCCAAGCTCAATTTTGCTTCAAAAGGCTCCAAAATACATCTTCTTGCATCCTTTGACCTTAGAATCTGAAAACACACGAAAAGTGACTTTAAACACTAAAATAACTAAGGAAACACAACGTAAATGCACGAGAACAAGCCAATTAAGTCGCATAAATATGCTCCTATCAGTTTTCTTAGGAGAAGATAAGACATTGCCCGTCATTATTTCATGCTCACTCACGGCACAAGAAGAAGGTAAGTTAGTAAGGGTGTTAAAGGAGTACAAAACAGCAATTGGGTGGACGTTGGCCGACATCAAAGGAATTAGCCCCACAACTTGCATGCATCGCATACTTTTGGAGGAGGGGTCCAAAACATCTCGAGAGGCTCAACGCCGACTAAACCCTCCTATGATGGAAGTTGTGAAGAAAGAAGTCATCAAGCTTTTAGATTGTGGAGTTATCTATCCAATCTCAGATAGTAGGTGGGTTTCGCCCGTTCAATGCGTTCCGAAGAAATCCGGAGTGACGGTGGTAGCAAATGCAGAGAATGAACTTGTGCCTACTCACATTCAAACCGGTTGGAGAGTGTGTATCGACTATAGAAAGCTAAACGCCACTACAAGGAAGGATCACTTTCCCTTGCCATTCATTGATCAAATGCTTGAGAGGTTAGCCGGTTACGCTTTTTATTGTTTTCTTGATGGTTATTCTGGTTATAATCAAATTGTCATAGCACCCGAGGACCAAGAAAAAACCTCTTTTACATGCCCTTTTGGTACATTTGCTTATCATCACATGCCTTTTGGTTTATGTAATGCACCTGCCACATTTCAAAGATGCATGATGAGCATATTTTCTGATTATGTTGAGAAAATAATTGAAGTTTTTATGGATGATTTTAGTGTCTTTGGTGATTCTTTTGATGGTTGTTTGCATAATCTTAGCTTGATTTTAAAACGTTGCGTTGAAACTAACCTTGTGCTTAATTGGGAAAAATGTCATTTCATGGTTAAACAAGGAATAGTTTTAGGTCATATTATCTCTAAAAACGGTATTGAGGTTGATAAGTCAAAGATAGATCTTGTACGTCACTTACCCTCTCCTACTTCGATTAGAGAGGTTCTTTCTTTTCTTGGCCATGCAGGTTTCTATTATAGGTTCATCAAAGACTTCTCAAAGGTTGCCCAACCTCTTTGCCGACTCCTACAAAAAGATGTGACGTTTGAGTTTAATGAGGCGTGCACGGCATCATTCAATCAACTCAAGGAGTTGTTGACCATGGCACCAATCATTGTCCCATCGGATTGGAGCCTACCTTTCGAGCTTATGTGTGATGCGTCCGATTATGCGTTAGGAGCTGTTTTAGGACAAAGGAAGGACAAGAAGCCGCATGTCATCTACTATGTCTCACGGACGTTGAATGATGCGCAGTTGAACTATTCCACTACGGAAAAAGAACTTCTTGCCGTTGTTTTTGCTTTAGATAAGTTTAGATCATATCTAATTGGTGCTAAAGTAATTGTTTTCACTGACCATGCAGCTTTGAAGTACTTGCTCACTAAAAAGGAAGCCAAGCCACGGCTAATTCGTTGGATGTTGTTACTTCAAGAGTTCGATATTGAAATTTGTGACAATAAGGGAAGTGAAAACGTGATGGCTGACCACCTAAGCCGAATGGTGCATAATGAGGAGTCCCTACCCATTGCCGAGACATTTCCCGATGAACAATTGCTGTCCATAAAGGTAAGTGAGCCTTGGTATGCCGATTTGGTCAATTTTTTTGTGTCAAAACGAATTCCTAGCACTTTCACTAGGCACCAATGTGATAAGTTAAAGCATGATGCACGGTTTTATGTGTGGGATGATCCATATTTATGGAAATTTTTCCCGGATCAGATTGTACGTCGATGTGTGCATAATTCTGAATTTCATTATATTCTAAGCTTTTGTCATACATATGCATGTGGTGGGCACTTTGGCACACAAAGAACAGCCCTCAAGGTATTACAATGTGGATTCTATTGGCCTAGTATATTTAAGGATGGTAGAACTTTTTGCTTAACATGTGATAAATGCCAAAGAATGGGTAACATAGGTGCTAGGGATCAAATGCCGCAAGTTTCTATCCTTAATGTTGAAATTTTTGATGTTTGGGGAATTGATTTTATGGGTCCCTTTCCTTCCTCGTATGGTTTCATGTATATTTTGCTTGCGGTTGATTATGTGTCGAAGTGGGTGGAAGCTAAAGCCACCCGGACTAATGATTCTAAAGTGGTTGCAGATTTTATTAGAACTAACATATTTGCAAGGTTTGGCATGCCACGTGTGATCATTAGTGATGGAGGGTCTCACTTTTGCAACCGGACCATTGAGGCGTTATTGAGGAAATACAATGTCAACCATAAGGTTTCTACACCTTACCATCCTCAAACAAATGGCCAAGCCGAGGTTTCCAACCGAGAGATCAAACAAATTCTAGAGAAGACCGTTGGGCCTACAAGGAAGGATTGGAGCTTACGGTTAGATGATGCACTTTGGGCATATCGTACGGCGTACAAGACACCCATTGTAATGTCCCCATTTAGGCTCATCTATGGCAAGCCGTGCCATCTCCCCGTTGAATTGGAGCACAAAGCTCATTGGGCCGTCAAGAAGTTCAATATGGACCTAAATGCCGCAGGAAATCATAGGAAGTTCCAATTACATGAACTTGATGAGATAAGGCATGAGGCGTACGAGAATGCTAGCATTTACAAGGAGAATACCAAAGCCTTCCATGATAAGATGATTCGAGGCAAAACATTCTCCATAGGGCAGAAAGTGTTATTGTTCAACTCCCGTTTACGGTTGTTTCCCGGTAAGTTACGTTCTAAGTGGATTGGACCATTTGTTGTTACTAATGTTTTTGTTCATGGTGCAGTCCAAATCCAAAGCTTGAAAACGGGACACGAATTCAAGGTGAATGGGCACCGATTGAAACCTTATTATGAGCACTTTGAGGAGCATGCCGTGGAGGACATCTCCCTGCATGCCGTGGGCTCCAATGAGGAGTGAATGAGTTCTTCGTCCGGCTGGAAGACGTTATAGCAAGCACTACTTGGGAGGCAACCCATGCATGCAACAGAGGAAGACCAAGGAATCACTCCAATTCCAGATTTGCGTTCCTAAACCTTTCTCTTTGTTGTTTATTTCGTTTCTGCCATGTTTATTATGTTAGTTGCTATTTGGTTGTTGGTTTGTTATTTGTGTTAGTTTATGCTTGAAACATTGAGGACAATGTTTGATTTAAGTGTTGGGGGGGGGGGTAACCAAAGTGTTTTGATGCAAATTCGTAGGGTTTTATCACCCATAACTTCCAATGTCGTTCCTTGCTGTTTTTAGGTGTTTTTAGGCTGTTTTGATGCATTTTAGTGTGTTTTACATAAAAAACCGAAAATCCCAGAAAAAATCTGAAAAATTGTTTTGAAAAAACCAAAAAGAGTCATTTTAAAGTTGTTTTGTGTGTTTGTTTGTGTCTTAGGGTACCTTCCAACACAACGATGAGGATTCGGTTTTTAATTGCATGACTGTTAAAGAGAGTGATGTGAAAATTAACTTGACACACAAATTAAACCCTATGGATGACAATTGTAGTATATGAGCAAATAGGGATCGTTCTAACCGGGGATTAACTAGGGATGCTAATCAATGTAAAACTGACTCAAGAACATAAAAATATAATGTAGAACACTAAACTAGACTCAATTAATGCAAAACTAGGGTTTAAAACACCTAAACAAACTAAAAACTCAAAACAGCAACTAGAAGGCTCAAAACTGCCTAAAAACCACTTTCTGGGCAGTTTTGAGCACCTACACTACTTTGGACGAATTTGGACTATGACTTGACTCAAAACACTTAGAAACACAACTAAATGGATTTCTAACTAATCTAACACTTTAAAATAGATGGGGGAATGATTTTGACGAAATTAAAACTTTAAAACTCAAACTTTAAAAACAAATGTAAAGCAAAACAGATTGTGATTAAATAGAATGGTGAGAAGCTAGTTAGAGGGTTCCTTATCCACACATGAACATATGCATACAACTCAATCTCCAATTACTCTTTCAACAAATCATGAATGACAATGCCCCAAATTAACTAGATTGCACCAATTAATTCTCAGATTTCCCTAGATTCATTGAATTGAATGGAATACGCATTACAACCAAATTATTCTTATCAAGGACCCTAACTATGGAATACGCATGATAGAGACACATATCAAAGATCATTAAGTTCAATGGACATCATAAGCATTGACGAGGCATTCATAACTATGGGATACGCATGTTACTCTTGCCTAGGATTTACTTAACACAATCGTGACTAGCGACTTTCACTACTTATGAATATAAGTTAATAACGATTAGGTGAAATTCCCTTATACCCTAGCATCAAGTTTAAGCATGCAAATTAAGTGTCGACCCTCAACCCACATACATAAACAAGTTATCAATCAAATAGATAAGTAAATCACATTCACAATTTCTGAAATCATAATTGGAAGAAATCAAATCATATAAAACATATGTCCATGGCTTCAAATTCACCTCTAACTAAAAAGAAATTAGTTCCACATGTCTAACATAATTGAACAACAATTTAAATTAAACATGAAAACAGAAACAAAGAAAGAAAGAACTCCAAACACTCCACTAATGGCAGATTGCATGTGTAAGGCTTCTCCTTCCTTTGGACTGCACGGCACTCCTTCTTTCTCCTCCTTTAGTGGCTGCACAAGGTGGATGAATGGTTATGGAAGGATGTAGGAATGGTTTGGGGAAGAGGATGGTGCGGCAAGGTTGAATTTGGGCAGAAAGTTGGGAGTTTGGGGATGGAAGGCTGCGGCAAGGTGGGAAATAGGGTTTTGGACGAATTTCTAAATATGGAGAGGGTGTGTTCGGCCAAAGGGTTTAAAGGAGTATATATAGGCACTTCAAACCCTAGCAATCAGATTAGGGTTAGAGATGGGCCTTCTAGAATGCCTTGCAAGGCAAGGAAATCAGGTATTTTGGGGCCCTAGGTGCGGCAGAGATTAGGGAAATCAGATTTGGAAATGGGCTAGGGTTTAGGTGCGGCATTAAGTGAGGATCCAAGATGAATTGGGCTAGGAGGATGCGGCCTTGTCCAAGAGGTAGGGATGGGTCGTCTAGAAGCCCAAAGCCAAGAATAGAAACTCTCGAAAATGGAAACCTCCAAGAATAGAAACTTCCAACTTTAGAAACTTTAGTTGCCAATTCCGACTTCTTTGTTCTTCACTTTCATTTCTTCATTTCTTACGCTCCCTTGACCTTCAAACTCGTCCATTCCTTGTTCCAAGCATGTACTTTTCAATCCAAGCTCACTTTTGCTCTAAAATGCTCCATTTTGCCATCTTTTATGTCATATGCCCTTTGAACCTGAAAACACATGAAAGTAGCTCAAAAGACTACTTTAACTAAGAAAACATAACGAAAATGCATAAGAACTAGCTAACTAAGGCGCATAAATATGCTCCTATCAAATTCCCCCACACTTAGCTTTTGCTAGTCCTCGAGCAAAACAAAGAAACAAAAGAAAAACAAAACGAAACAAAACAAACAAAAACAACCTAAACCTTCCAACGTTTGCCTCAGGGATTTCCAATGCACATGACATATTAAAAATCATCATTCCCACAGATTTTAGCCATCTTTACACTTAAGCACATACTTAATTATAGTTACCACGTACTAGTTCGCATTTAACCAAGTAAAACATGATTTTGAATGTAGTAACATGCCTTAGAGAATTTGCTCAAATCCTCACTAGATATGCACTCAATTTTCACACAGATTTTCTGACTACACACCCTATACTAGTTATATGTGAGAAGATTGATGTAAATATGAAAACGAATGCTCACATATGTTATAACAAGGAAAGCTTTTTCTGAATTTAATAAGCATGTATATGATCTCATGAAAGGAATGCTACTACTTAGACGCGAGAACCAGTGACACCATATGCTCATACCAATCCCAAACTCCACAAATTGAAATACACAACACTCAAGATAGAAGTTAAGGGTTGTAACGGGGCTTGGGGTATTGGCTAACAAAGAAAGGTGAAGGGTAAACAAACGTTCTTAAAACAATAGTAAGCAAAGCAATGAAATTGACACTTAGAATTCACTTTTGAATGCAAAACTCAACTTTTAAACTCAAAGGGGAAATTCATGCAACACTTAGGGTCAAATTCACTGTTTTGGACCCATTCTTCAACCACCAACACCTTAGAGCTCATTTTCATGCTCTTTCAACTCTTTTTCACACTTTTCACATTTTTTTTTTTCTTTTCTTTTCTTTTCTACCCCATGCCTCATTTAAGACTTTGGCACACAATACACAAGGCTCACTTTCCCCCACACTTGTTTTCTGCACACCCTTGATCAAAAGGAATTCATTTTAAGTCATGCTTACTATGCTTTAAGAACAAGGGTATGGATGGTCCTAATCTAGGCTAGGTAAGGATAACGTGGGTTAACAAACAATATAGGCTAAACAAGGCTCAACGGGGCTAAAACCTACAAAAACAAATGTATGGAATGAAGGCTTTTTGGCTATGGTGGTAACTACTAAACAACTTCATCTTGAATACGTGTTATGCAATTCAATGAAATGTTTTGAATGAAATTGGCATGAGTTCTAGCATTTGGAACTAAAGTGATGAAACGCCTTCTAAGTAATAACCAAGCAAAGAATAGTGAGATCATGCAACGACTTTAGAAAACAAGAATGCACAGATTTTAACTCTCCAAATAATGTTTAGGCTCAAGTCTCACAAGGTTGTAGCGTTAGTTTGAGTTCCTTCCTTCAAACATGTTACAAAAACTAATTTTTTTCTTTATGATTACATGTGAATTCATAAGTTATAACCACAACCAAGCATAAACCAAGGGTAAATCAAACTTTCATCCATGTTTATAACTCTCTTTAACAGTCATGCAATTAAAAACCGAATCCTCATCATTGTGTTGGAAGGTACCCTAAGACACAAACAAACACACAAAAACAACTTAAAAACGACTCTTTTTGGGTTTTTTAAAACAAATTTTCAAATTTTTATGGTATTTTCGGATTTTTGAATCAAAACACATTAAAACACACCAAAACAGCTTAAAAACACCTAAAAACAGCAAGAAACAACATTGGAAATTATGAGTGAGAAAACCCTACGAATTTGTATCAAAACACTTTGGTTACCCCCCCCACACTTAAACCAAACATTGTCCTCAATGTTTCAAGCATAGACTCATACAAAAACACATAAACAAACAAACCAATACTAACAAACTAAACATGGCAGAAACGAAAGAAACAACAAAGAGAAGGGTTTAGAAATGCAAATCTGGAATTCGAGTGCTCTCTAGGTCTTCCTTTGTCAAATGCATGGGTTGCCTCCCACGAAGCGCTTGCTTTAACGTCTTCCAGCCGGACGGTACCTCCGTTTAAGCTTGACTATGTGCCACGGCATGGAGGGGTACCTCCTCCACGACATGCTCCTCAAACATCTCGTAATAGGGCTTCAATCGATGCCCATTCACTTTGAATTCTTGTTGCGTCCTTGCACTCTTGATTTGCACTGCACCATGAGGGAAAACATTAGTGACAATAAAAGGACCAACCCATTTGGAACGCAACTTACCCGGAAACAACCGAAGGCGAGAATTGAACAACAACACTTTCTGTCCAATAGAGAACGTCTTGGCACGAATCATCTTGTCATGGAATGCCTTCGTCTTCTCCTTGTAAATCCGGGCATTCTCATAAGCTTCATGTCGGATTTCCTCAAGCTCACACAATTGAAGCTTCCTATGTAAACCTGCGGCATCAAGGTCCATGTTAAACGTTTTGACGGCCCAGTGTGCACGATGCTCTAACTCGACGGGAAGATGGCATGGCTTCCCATAGATGAGCCGAAAAGGTGACATCCCAATGGGGGTTTTGTAGGCAATGCGATACGCCCACAATGCATCGTTTAAGCGCAAACTCCAATCCTTCCTCGTAGGCCCCACGGTCTTCTCAATAATTTGCTTGATTTCCCTATTCGAAACCTCGGCTTGCCCGCTCGTTTGAGGATGATAAGGTGTGGCCACCTTATGCGTGACATTGTATTTCTTGAGCAACGCCTCGATGGTTCGATTACAAAAATGGGAACCTCCATCACTGATGAGCACGCGTGGCATTCCGAACCTTGCAAAAATGTTAGTTTTCACAAAATCTACAACCACTCGAGAATCGTTAGTTCGGGTGGCTTTTGCTTCCACCCACTTCGACACATAATCCACATCAAGTAATATATAAAGAAATCCATGTGACGAAGGAAAGGGACCCATAAAATCAATACCCCAAACATCAAATATTTCAACACTAAAAATGGGGGTTTGCGGCATTTGTTGTTTAGGACCTATATTGCCCGTTCTTTGGCATCTATCACAAGACATGCAAAATGTTCTAGCATCCCTAAAGATGGTAGGCCAATAGAAACCACATTCTAATACCTTAAGTGCTGTTCTATTAGTGCCAAAGTGTCCCCCACAAGCATAAGTGTGACAAAATGTTAGAATAGCATTAAACTCAGAATCGTGCACACACCTACGTATAACTTGGTCAGGGCAATATTTCCATAAATACGGGTCATCCCACACATAAAACCGTGCCTCTTTCTTCAATTTATCACCTTGGTGTTTAAGTAATTCCCTAGGAACATGTTTAGACACCAAATAATTCACCAAATCAGCATACCACGGTTCACTTACCTTGACGGACATCAGTTGCTCATCTGGGAATGTCTCCATGATAGGTACGGCATCCTCCTCATGTACCATACGGCTCAAGTGGTCAGCCACCACGTTTTCACTTCCCTTCTTGTCCCGGATTTCGATATCGAACTCTTGGAGAAGAAGCATCCAACGAATGAGTCGTGGTTTGGCCTCCTTCTTGGTGAACAAATACTTCAATGCTGCATGGTCAGTATAAATAATAACTTTAGTACCAAGCAAATAAGAACGGAATTTATCTAAAGCAAATACAACAGCTAGAAGTTCTTTTTCAGTGGTGGAATAATTCAATTGTGCATCATTTAAAGTCCGAGAGGCATAATAGATAGCATGCGGCCTCTTGTCCTTCCTTTGCCCCAAAACAGCTCCTAATGCATAATCGGAAGCGTCGCACATAAGCTCAAAAGGAAGGCTCCAATCCGGTGGAACTATGATAGGGGCCGAAGTTAGCATGTCCTTTAGGTGATTGAACGCCTTCTCACACTCCTTGTTGAAGTCGAACGCCACATCTTTCTGGAGGAGACGGCAAAGAGGGTTTGAGATCTTGGAGAAGTCCTTGATAAATCGCCTATAAAATCCTGCATGACCAAGAAACGAACGAACCTCTCGAACCGAAGTAGGAGAGGGTAAGTAGCGTACAAGATCTATTTTCGATTTATCCACTTCAATTCCTCTTTCTGAAACAATATGCCCTAGAACTATGCCTTGTCTAACCATAAAGTGACATTTTTCCCAATTAAGCACTAGGTTAGTTTCTACACATCGTTTCAAAATTATTGTGAGATTTTCCAAACATCCATCAAATGAATCACCAAACACACTGAAATCATCCATAAATACCTCAATAATCTTTTCCACAAAATCTGAAAAGATACTTACCATACACCTTTGAAATGTGGCCGGAGCATTGCATAAACCAAAAGGCATGCGACGGTAAGCAAAAGTACCAAAGGGGCATGTGAAAGTTGTCTTTTCTTGGTCATCCGGCGCTATGACAATCTGATTATATCCAGAATAACCATCAAGGAAACAATAAAAAGAATGACCGGCTAACCTTTCAAGCATTTGATCAATGAACGGCAAAGGGAAGTGGTCCTTCCTTGTGGTGGCGTTGAGCTTCCTATAATCAATGCACACTCGCCAACCTGTATGGATACGGGTTGGCACAAGCTCATTCTCGGCATTCTTCACCACGGTCACTCCGGACTTCTTTGGAACACATTGCACCGGTGACACCCAACGACTATCAGAGATCGGATAAATCACTCCACAATCAAGAAGTTTGATAATCTCCTTTTTCACAACTTCCATCATTGGAGGGTTGAGACGGCGCTGAGCCTCTCGAGTTGGTTTAGCCCCCTCCTCTAGAAGTATGCGATGCATGCACGTAGTTGGGCTAATTCCCCTAATATCGGCCAAAGTCCACCCAATGGCCGTCTTGTGCTCTTTCAACACTCGGATCAACTTCTCCTCCTCTAGGGCCGTGAGTGATGAGGAGACAATGACGGGCAATGTCTCGTTGTCTCCCAGAAAGACGTACTTTAAATGATCGGGTAACGGTTTAAGCTCAAGTACGGGTGCCTGAATCACTGAGGGTAACATCTTATTAGTGGAAACTGGAATTGAAATTGGGTTAGAAGGCTTACCATGGTGTTGAGGGAGTGACTCAAGGGCAGCCACTATCTCGGCCTCATCCTCACTTCTAGGCACGGCAACACCATTTTTGTGCCCAATTCCTTGTGCAATTGTCGTTTCAAGTGTATCCCTCTCCAAACAATCGAGAAAATCCTGCACCAAATCATCAATTATATCAATAGAAAAGCAAGAATGATCGTCCTTAGGAAATTTAATACTTTCAGAAAGATTAAAATCAATGACTTCCCCATCAAATTCCATCGTTAAAGTTCCTTTAAAAACATCTATCTTGGTGCGGGCTGTTTTCATGAAGGGCCTCCCTAATAGAATCGGCAATGGGGTAGAATGGGGTGAATCCTCCATGTCAAGCACGTAAAAGTCCGCTGGAAAAATCAAATTACCAACCTGCACCAAAACATCTTCCAAAACACCCTTTGGGTATGCATTAGAACGATCGGCTAATTGAATTATCACACCATCATTTTTAAGCTCACCTAAGTTCATAGATGCATAAATCGAGTATGGCATGACATTAATCGAAGCCCCTAAGTCTAACATGCATTGTTCAAACTTAGTATTACCAATAACGCACGGAATTGTAAAACTACCCGGATCTTTGCATTTAGGGGGTAATTTCCTTTGTAACACAGCAGAGACGTTTTCACTTACTTGGACCACCTCTTTGTTCGAAATCCTTCTCCTTGTTGTACAAAGTTCTTTTAAGAACTTAGCATACCTCGGGACTTGCTTAATCGCATCAAGGAGCGGGATATTGACTTGAACTTTCCGAAAGGTCTCTAGAATATCCTTCTCGGCTTCTTCCTTCTTTGATTGCCTAAACCTGCCAGGAAAGGGCACATTTAGTGGAATAGAACTAGAAAGAGTCGAATTGGGACTTACCTTGGTGGTTGGGGACGGTTTAGGAGGGTTAGAGGGTGGCGGCAAGGATTGGTCATCCTTGGCCGTGGCTTTTGCTCTTTGTGCCTCCTCTTTCAGCATCTTGTCCTCCTCGTCTTGACTTGATTTGGATGTATTTGAGTCCGCTCCAACCTGTTTACCACTTCTCAACATGATGGCCTTAGCGGTTTCAAATCCTCCCTTCGGGTTCACAACGGTTGAACTAGGCAATCTACCTTGCTCTCTAATTTGCCCCATAAACTCGGCAATTTGACCCATTTGCTTCTCCAAATTATCCACCCGTTTGTCTTGGATTTGTCTCTCCTTATTTTGAGTTTGTACTTCCTGCGTCAAAGTAGTAAGTAACTTAACAACTTGATCATTATCCAAAGACGTACCTGAGGTTGGTGGGGCGGTTTGCACTTGGTTTTGATTGGGGACAAATGGCTTTGTATAAAAGCCCGGTGGTTGCTGCCTAAATCCTCCTTGTTGTTGGGGTTGTTGAGGATCCCGCCATTTGAAATTCGGATGGTCCCTCCACCCCGGATTGTAGGAATTAGAGTATGGATCATGGCGTGGTTGATTTTGGTTCCCAAAACCCACGGCATTGGCAGCTTCCCAACCCCCATTCTCAATCAATTGAGGGCATTGATCATTGGCATGTCCTTGCATCGAGCACACGCCACACACACTTGGTCCATGAATCTTCATTCCCTCGGCTAACTGAGAAACAATAGAAGTAAGGTTAGCTAATTGGGATTGAATCTCGGGCATAGAACTTACCTCATTCACTTGTGGCCGTGGGGGGTCCCTTTGTCCAACACCTTCGTATTGTTGTGCATTATGTGCTCGGTTGGCAATTAGAACTTTTGCAGCCCCCGGAGTCTTATCCACCAACGCTCCTCCCGCCGAGGCATCAAGCATTTGGCGTTCCATGGGAAGGAGTCCTTCGTAGAAATATTGAATGAGTAGCTCCTCCTTCATTTGATGCTGTGGACAAGAAGCAACAAGTGATTTAAAACGTTCATAATAAGAAGGAAACGATTCACCTGGGTTTTGTTGGATGCCACTAATCCGTTTCCTCAAGAGAATGACTCTTGAAGTTGGGAAAAACTTCTCCAAGAACGCTCTTTTCATACTATCCCAAGATGTAACCGTTCCGGGTGCTAACTCGTAAAGCCAATCTTTCGCCTTTTCCAAAAGTGAGAATGGAAAGGCCTTCATCATCAGAATACTCCCGTCAACATTGATGGGTGTCATGCTCGAACAAACAACCTCGAACTCCTTGAGATGCTTGTTGGGATCTTCCATGGAAAGCCCATGGTATTTCGGAATGTGGTGCAACAAGCTTGACTTCAACTCAAATTCGTCGGTCTTGCCTTGGGCAGCCGCGGGGTATTGAATGCATAATGGTGCGGCATTGGTCAACCCCGAGGCCGAAAGCTCTTTGATGGTCCGATTATCCGCGGCCATAACTTCTTCTTCCTCTTCTTCAAACTCAGATTCGGCCTCTGAACTTGAACTAGGTTCACTAGGTTCGGGATGCCTCCTCTTTCTTCTCAAATCACGTTCAAAATCGTCGTTAAAGTCCAAGATGTTTGCATGCACAGTTTGAGAACTCCGCGTCATGCACTAGTACCTACACCAAGAAAACAAAACAAAATCAGAAAACTAGGTAAATTAAATCAAGACACACGGCAACAACACAAGGGATTAGCAATTTTGCTAATCCCCGGCAACGGCGCCAAAATTTGATGTGAAAATTAACTTGACACACAAATTAAACCCTATGGATGACAATTGTAGTATATGAGCAAATAGGGATCGTTCTAACCGGGGATTAACTAGGGATGCTAATCAATGTAAAACTGACTCAAGAACATAAAAATATAATGTAGAACACTAAACTAGACTCAATTAATGCAAAACTAGGGTTTAAAACACCTAAACAAACTAAAAACTCAAAACAGCAACTAGAAGGCTCAAAACTGCCTAAAAACCACTTTCTGGGCAGTTTTGAGCACCTACACTACTTTGGACGAATTTGGACTATGACTTGACTCAAAACACTTAGAAACACAACTAAATGGATTTCTAACTAATCTAACACTTTAAAATAGATGGGGGAATGATTTTGACGAAATTAAAACTTTAAAACTCAAACTTTAAAAACAAATGTAAAGCAAAACAGATTGTGATTAAATAGAATGGTGAGAAGCTAGTTAGAGGGTTCCTTATCCACACATGAACATATGCATACAACTCAATCTCCAATTACTCTTTCAACAAATCATGAATGACAATGCCCCAAATTAACTAGATTGCACCAATTAATTCTCAGATTTCCCTAGATTCATTGAATTGAATGGAATACGCATTACAACCAAATTATTCTTATCAAGGACCCTAACTATGGAATACGCATGATAGAGACACATATCAAAGATCATTAAGTTCAATGGACATCATAAGCATTGACGAGGCATTCATAACTATGGGATACGCATGTTACTCTTGCCTAGGATTTACTTAACACAATCGTGACTAGCGACTTTCACTACTTATGAATATAAGTTAATAACGATTAGGTGAAATTCCCTTATACCCTAGCATCAAGTTTAAGCATGCAAATTAAGTGTCGACCCTCAACCCACATACATAAACAAGTTATCAATCAAATAGATAAGTAAATCACATTCACAATTTCTGAAATCATAATTGGAAGAAATCAAATCATATAAAACATATGTCCATGGCTTCAAATTCACCTCTAACTAAAAAGAAATTAGTTCCACATGTCTAACATAATTGAACAACAATTTAAATTAAACATGAAAACAGAAACAAAGAAAGAAAGAACTCCAAACACTCCACTAATGGCAGATTGCATGTGTAAGGCTTCTCCTTCCTTTGGACTGCACGGCACTCCTTCTTTCTCCTCCTTTAGTGGCTGCACAAGGTGGATGAATGGTTATGGAAGGATGTAGGAATGGTTTGGGGAAGAGGATGGTGCGGCAAGGTTGAATTTGGGCAGAAAGTTGGGAGTTTGGGGATGGAAGGCTGCGGCAAGGTGGGAAATAGGGTTTTGGACGAATTTCTGAATATGGAGAGGGTGTGTTCGGCCAAAGGGTTTAAAGGAGTATATATAGGCACTTCAAACCCTAGCAATCAGATTAGGGTTAGAGATGGGCCTTCTAGAATGCCTTGCAAGGCAAGGAAATCAGGTATTTTGGGGCCCTAGGTGCGGCAGAGATTAGGGAAATCAGATTTGGAAATGGGCTAGGGTTTAGGTGCGGCATTAAGTGAGGATCCAAGATGAATTGGGCTAGGAGGATGCGGCCTTGTCCAAGAGGTAGGGATGGGTCGTCTAGAAGCCCAAAGCCAAGAATAGAAACTCTCGAAAATGGAAACCTCCAAGAATAGAAACTTCCAACTTTAGAAACTTTAGTTGCCAATTCCGACTTCTTTGTTCTTCACTTTCATTTCTTCATTTCTTACGCTCCCTTGACCTTCAAACTCGTCCATTCCTTGTTCCAAGCATGTACTTTTCAATCCAAGCTCACTTTTGCTCTAAAATGCTCCATTTTGCCATCTTTTATGTCATATGCCCTTTGAACCTGAAAACACATGAAAGTAGCTCAAAAGACTACTTTAACTAAGAAAACATAACGAAAATGCATAAGAACTAGCTAACTAAGGCGCATAAATATGCTCCTATCAGAGAGTTATAAACATAGATGGAAGTTTGATTTACTCTTTGGTTTATGCTTGGTGGTGGTTATAACTTATGAATTGATGTGAAAATTACTTGACACACAAATTAAACCGTATTGATGACAATTGTAGTAATGATGTAAGTAGGGATCGTTCTAGACCGGGGATTAACTAGGGATGCTAATCAACAAATATAAGACTCAAAAACACTAAACTAGACTCTATAAACTCAAAACTAACTTAAAATACTCAAAACAGCAAATAACAATAAAAAAAGATTCAATTCTAGACCTAACAAGTGATTTGGACGAAAATATAACTTTAAAAGACTCAAAAGATTTAAAGGAAACAAGTTTTGACTCTAAAAGCAAGACTTAAAAGCAAGGGGTTTTGTTTTGACGAAAATTGAACTTTAAAACTTTAAACTTTGAAAATAAACTTAAAACAAAACAGATTGTGATGAAATAGAATGATGAGAAACTAGTTAGAGGGTTCCTTATCCACACATGAACATATGCATATAATTTGATTCCCAGTTATGACTTCAACAAACGATGAATGACAATGTTCCAAGTTAATTAGGTCCGCTTAAATTAACTCTTAGATTTCCCTAGATTCATTGGATTGAATGGAATACGCATTACAACCAAATTATTCCTCATCAAAGTCCCTAACTATGGAATACGCATGATAGAGACATTCAACAAAGATCATTAAGTTCAACGGAAATCATAAACATTGTCTAGGCATTCATAACTATGGAATACGCATGTTAATCCAGCCTAGGGTTTACTTAAACACAATCCTGACTAGCGATCTTTACTACTCATGAATATAAGTTCATAACGATTAGGTGAAATTCCCTTATATCCTAGCATCAAGTTTAGGCATGCAAATTAAGTGTCGACCCTCAACCCACATACATAAACAAGTTCTTAATCAAAACAGAAAAGTAAACCACATCTAAAGTTCATGAATTCATAACTGGAGTAAAACAAATCATAACCAACATATGTCCATGGCTTCAAATTTGCCTCTAACTAAAAAGAAATTAGTTCCACATGTTTAACATAATTGAACAGCAAGTTAAATTAAACATGAACATAGAATTAAAAGAAGAAAGAATTCCAAACACTCTAATAGTTGCAGATTGCATAAGCACGGCACTACTCCTCCTCTCCTTCAATGGTGGCGGCACAAGGTGGTTATGGTGGTTGAATGGTTGGTTATATGGAGGAATGGATGGGGAAGGTTTAGATATGTAGGGAGAGGCAAGGGAAGGCTTGGAGAATGGTTAATTTCTGGATGATTTGAATGAGGTTGCTGCCATGGTATTTATAGGAAAAGGATGGACTTGTTTAACACAAAATTCTGGTGGAATTGAGTAGGTGAGCAAGGCAAAGAGTGGGAATTGTTGGTGGGTTAGGTATTGAGTCATCCATTCACATGTCATGGTGAGTTAAGCATTGCATCATCCACTCACATGTCATGGTGATTTAAGCATTGCATCATCCACTCACATGTCATGGTGATTTAAGCATTGCATCATCACTCAAATTTCTGGTGAAAGTGAATCAATGCCCACGGCATTGAAGAATTTCTTGGTTTTGAGTGAAGTTTTGGTCAATCCTTCTAGAAATTTATCCCTTCTTGCAACTTGTATTTGTTTCACCAGATTTTTAGCATGTTCATAGCCTCTTTTGTCTTCAAATTCGTCCATCCTCATGCCTCCATGCTTGCACAATCCAATCTTGGCCCAAAAATGCTCTAGAATGTTCCAAATTGCTTCTTTTTGCATACTTTGACACTAAAACCTGAAATTGCACGAAAATAACTTTAAACACTATAATTATCATAGTTTAGCTAATTAAAAGCAAGAAAACAAGCTAACTAAGTCGTATAAATATGCTCCTATCATGAATTCACATATAATCATAAAGAAAAAAAATTAGTTTTTGTAATATGCTTGAAGGAAGGAACTCAAACTAACGCTATAACCTTGTGAGACTTGAGCCTAAACGTTTATTTGGAGAGTTAATAATCTGTGCATTGTTGTTTTCTAAAGTCGTTGCATGATCTCATTATTCTTTGCCTGGTTACTACTTAGAAGGCGTTTCATCATTTAGTTCCAAACATTAGAACTCATGCCCATTTCATTCAAAGCATGCTATTGATTTGCATAACACATATTTAAGATGAAGTTGTATAGTGACCACCATTTAAGCCAAATTGCCGTGTCCCCCATGTTCATTTGTTTCGTAAGATTTAACCCCGTTGAGCCTTGTTTAGCCTATATTGTTTGTTAACCCACATTATCCTCACCTAGCCTAGATTAGGACCATCCATACCCTTGTTCTTGCAGCATAGTAAAGCATGACTCAAGATGAATTCCTTTTGATCAATGTTTTGCAGAAAACAAGTGTGGGGGAAAGGATGTATGTGTGTGCCAAAGTCTTTAATGTGGCACGAGTAGAAAAAAAAAAGAAACAAAAAAGAAAAGAAAAGTTGTGCAAAGTATGGAAAAGAGTGAAAAGGATGGGAAAACAAGCTCTAAAGTATGGTTGTTGAAGAAAGGGTCCAAAATGCTTGAAGTTGACCCTAAGTGTTGCATAAATCTTCCCTTTATGTTTAGAGGTTGATTTCTGCATTCTAAAGTGAATTCTCAGTCTCCATTGCATTACTTTGCTTGCTATTGCTTTAAAAACGTTTGTTATCCCTATCTCTCTTTGTTAGCCAATACCCTAAGCCCCGTTACAACCCTTGATTTCAATCTTGAGTGTTGTGTGTTTCAATTTGTGGAGTTTAAAATTGGTATGAGCATATGGTGTCACTGGTTCTCGCATCTAAGTAGTAGCATTCCTTTCATGAGATCATATCTAAATGCTTATTAACTCCAGAAAATGCTTTCTCTGTTATACATATATGTGAGCATTCGTTTTCATATTTACATCAATCTTCTCACATATAACTAGTATAGGGTGTGTAGTTAGAAAATCGGTGTGAAAATTGAGTGCATATCTAGTAAGGAATTGAGCAAATTCTCTAAGGCATGTTACTACATTCAAAACATCGTTTTAATTGGTTAAATGTGAACTAGTAAGTGGGGACTATGATTAAGTATGTGCTTAAGTGTGAAGTTGACTAAAATCTGTAGGAATGATGATTTTTAATATGTCATGTGCATTGGAAATCCCTGAGGCAAACGTTGGAAGGTTTAGGTTATGTTTTGATTATTTTGTTCCGTTTCGTTTTTCTTTTGTTTCTTTGTTTTGCTCGAGGACTAGCAAAAGCTAAGTGTGGGGGAATTTGATAGGAGCATATTTATGCGCCTTAGTTAGCTAGTTCTTGTGCATTTCCATGGTGTTTTCTTAGTTAAAGTAGTCTTTTAAGCTAGTTTTATGTGTTTTCAGGTTTTAAGGGCAAAATATACAAAAGGATGCATTTTGGAGCCTTTTGGAGCAAAATGGAGCTTGGAATGGATGTCACAGACTTGAAGCCAAGGGAATGGACGAAAATGAAGATTTGAAGATTTGAGGAGTCCTAGTTGAAGAAGGATTCCTAGTCACAGTAGGAGTCCTAATTGAAGAAGGATTCCTAGTTGAAGATGGATTCCTAGAAGAATGAAGATTCCTATTCAAACAAGGTTTCCTACTTAAAGTAGGAAAGTTAAACCTAATTGGCCTTGAGTTTCAGCAACAAATAAGTTTTCCAAATCAAAGAAGGAAAAGGAATCCAAAAAGAAGAAGGATTGATGAAGACAAGCTATCCTATTCCTAATGTGCAAAGGTTTCAGTTACAAAGAGGAGTCCTAAACATTTTAGGACACCTTAATCCTTGTTCTAGAAAGATGTCAAACCAATTTCAGCAAGGAATCCTCCCATGCCGTGCATAACCTTATCTAGAACCTGTTTTCTTGCCTTGCAAGGCTTTCTAGAAGCCTTATCTTACCCTCCTTATCTGCCGCACCCTTTAGCCTATTCCCTTGTGAATTCTGCTTTTTAAGCCTTTTTCCTTATGGATTTGGGTTATCCAAGTCCATATCTGATTACCCTAGGGTTTTAGGTGCCTATATATACTCATATCTCAGCCCTAGCCAAACCACCATCTCTCATATTTATTCTACACATCAGAACATTCATTCCACCCTTTGCCGCAGCCATCACTCACCATACTCCATAATTCCTGACCTAAACACCTTTGCCGCACCCCTCACCCATCCTAAACACTACTAGCCCATTCCATATCCATTCCTCCATACAACCACCATACAAAACCTGTCCCTAGACCTTGTGCCGCAACAAAGAGGAGGAGGAGAAGCTTGGACGTGCATGTCATTCAATTGAGGATTGCTGGATGTTTTAGGTGTTGTCTTTCCTTGGATTTCAATGTTTAAATTTCTTTATCTTTGCTTTGTGCATATGAGGAACTAAACCCCCCCCTTGGCTAGGGGGGGATTCAAAACCATGTTTATGCTTGCTATATGATTTGATTACTTCTAATTGCGTTTCATAAGTTGTGAATTCAATTTACTTATCTATATGAATTAAAACTGATTTGTGTGTGTTGGTTGAGAGTGCACGCTTAATTTTCATGCATAAGTTTGATGCTAGGGTATAAGGGAATTTCACCTAATCGTTATGAACTTATATTCAAAAGTAGTAAAGGTTGTTGATCACAATTGTGTTAAGTAAATTCTTGGCATAAGTTTCATGCAATTCATAGTAACAAGTGCCTCGCCAATGCTTATGACTTTCATAGAACTTAATGATCTTTGCTTGTATCTTTGTTATGCAATTCATGCAGGGAACTTGTGAGGAATGCTTTGGGTTGTCGTATGCAATTCATCCAATTCGATAACTTTAGGAAAATCTGAGGGTTAATTAGTGCAATTCAGGATTAATCTGGGGTGTTGGGAATTCATGGTTTATTGAGAAGCAATTGGAATCGTTTTGTATGCAAGTGTGACATGTGTGGAGAAGAACCCCTTAGCTAGCTTTCCATCCATTCACTTTAACCAACTTCGGTTTTAAAATCTGTTTAAGTTACAAAGTTTCTGTTTTGTTTTTAATTTCGTCAAAACCAAATCCCCATTTATTTTGAAGTGTTAGATTAGTTAGAAATCAATTTAGTTTGTGTTTTTAAGTGTCTTGAGTCAAGTTATAACCTATTTTCGTCCAAATTGTGTTTTGTGTTCAAAACTGCCCAGATTGTGTTTTAAGGCAGTTTGGAGTGTTTCTGGGCTGTTTTGAGTCTTTTGGTATGTTTTAGTGTTTTAGAGTTTAGTTTTGCATTCTTTGAGTCTAGTTTAGTGTTTTAAACTTTGTTTTTAAGTTTTGAGTCAGTTCTCAAGTGATTGAGCAATCCCTCTGATGTGAAAATTAACTTGACACACAAATTAAACCCTATGGATGACAATTGTAGTATATGAGCAAATAGGGATCGTTCTAACCGGGGATTAACTAGGGATGCTAATCAATGTAAAACTGACTCAAGAACATAAAAATATAATGTAGAACACTAAACTAGACTCAATTAATGCAAAACTAGGGTTTAAAACACCTAAACAAACTAAAAACTCAAAACAGCAACTAAAAGGCTCAAAACTGCCTTAAAACCACTTTCTGGGCAGTTTTGAGTACCTAACACTAGTTTGGACGAATTTGGACTATGACTTGACTCAAAACACTTAAAAACACAACTAAATGGATTTCTAACTAATCTAACACTTTAAAATAAATGGGGGAATGATTTTGACGAAATTAAAACTTTAAAACTCACACTTTAAAAACAAATGTAAAGCAAAACAGATTGTGATTAAATAGAATGGTGAGAAGCTAGTTAGAGGATTCCTTATCCACACATGAACATATGCATACAACTCAATCTCCAATTACTCTTTCAACAAACCATGAATGACAATGCCCCAAATTAACTAGATTGCACCAATTAATTCTCAGATTTCCCTAGGTTCATTGAATTGAATGGAATACGCATTACAACCAAATTATTCTTATCAAGGACCCTAACTATGGAATACGCATGATAGAGACACATATCAAAGATCATTAAGTTTAATGGAAATCATAAGCATTGACGAGGCATTCATAACTATGGGATACGCATGTTACTCTTGCCTAGGATTTACTTAACACAATCGTGACTAGCGACTTTCACTACTTATGAATACAAGTTAATAACGATTAGGTGAAATTCCCTTATATCCTAGCATCAAGTTTAGGCATGCAAATTAAGTGTCGACCCTCAACCCACATACATAAACAAGTTATCAATCAAATAGATAAGTAAATCACATTCACAATTTCTGAAATCATAATTGGAAGAAATCAAATCATATAAAACATATGTCCATGGCTTCAAATTCACCTCTGACTATAAAGAAATTAGTTCCACATGTCTAACATAATTGAACAACAATTTAAATTAAACATGAAGACAGAAACAAAGAAAGAACTCCAAACACTCCACTAATGGCAGATTGCATGTGCAAGGTGTCTTCCTCCTTTGGGCTGCACGGCACTCCTTCTTCCTCCTCCAATGGTGGCTGCACAAGGTGGTGATGGTGGTGGGAAGGCACGGCAAGGGTGAATTGTGGCAGAAATATGGGAGTTTGGGGGTGGAAGGTTGCGGCAAGGAGAGAACTAGGGTTTTTGGCGTGAATGAATGATATGGGGGGTGGTAGTTCGGCCAAAAGGGTTTTAAGGAGTATATATAGGCACTTCAAACCCTAGCAATCAGATTAGGGTTTCTAGAAACCCAAATCCACCAGAAAATAGGTTAAAACAATGAGAATTTTTAGTGGGAAAAGGCCTAGGGTGCGGCTGGTTTGTTAGGGTTAGAGATGGGCCTTCTAGAATGCCTTGCAAGGCAAGGAAATCAGGTATTTAAAACCCTAGGTGTGGCATAGGATTAGGGAGATCAGATTTGGACAATGGGCTAGGGTTTAGGTGCGGCAAAGGGTCCAAATCTGAAAGGGATTGGGCCTATGGTGCGGCATTGTCCAAGAAGGTAAAGATGGGTCATCTAGAAGCCCAAAGCCAAGAATAGAAACTCTCACAAATGGAAACCTCCAAGAATAGAAACTTCCAACTTTAGAAACTTTGGTTTCTAATTCTGAATTCTTTGTTCTTCACTTTCATTTCTTCATTTCTTAAGCTCCTTTGACCTTCAAACCCGTCCATTCCTTGTGCTCCAAGCAAGTACTTTCCAATCTAAGCTCCATTTTGCTCCAAAAGGCTCCAATTTGCATCCTTTTATGTCATATGCCCTTTAAGCTTGAAAACACATGAAAGTAGCTCAAAAGACTACTTTAACGAAGAAAACATAACGAAAATGCATAAGAACTAGCTAACTAAGGCGCATAAATATGCTCCTATCAAATTCCCCCACACTTAGCTTTTGCTAGTCCTCGAGCAAAACAAAGAAACAAAAGAAAAACAAAACGAAACAAAACAAACGAAACATAACCTAAACCTTCCAACGATCGCCTCAGGGACTTCCAATGAACATGACAAATTAAAAATCATCATTCCCACAGATTTTAGCCATCTTTACACTTAAGCACATACTTAATTATAGTCACCACGTACTAGTTCACATTTAACCAATTAAAACATGATTTTGAACTTAGTAACATGCCTTAGAGAATTTGCTCAATTCCTCACTAGATATGCACTCAATTTTCACACAGATTTTCTGACTACACACCCTATACTAGTTATATGTGAGAAGATTGATGTAAATATAAAAACGAATGCTCACATATGTTATAACAAGGAAAGCTTTTTTCTGAATTTAATAAGCATGTATATGATCTCATGAAAGGAATGCTACTATTTAGACGCGAGAACCAGTGACACCATATGCTCATACCAATCCCAAACTCCACAAATTGAAATACACAACACTCAAGATAGAAGTTAAGGGTTATAATGGGGCTTGGGGTATTGGCTAACAAAGAAAGGTGAAGGGTAAACAAACGTTCTTAAAACAATAGTAAGCAAAGCAATGAAATTGACACTTAGAATTCATTTTTGAATGCAAAAATCAACTTTTAACCTCAAAGGGGAAATTCATGCAACACTTAGGGTCAAATTCAATGTTTTGGACCCTTTCTTCAACAACCAACACCTTAGAGCTCCTTTTCATGTTTTTTTTTTTCAACTCTTTTTCACACTTTTCACAACTTTTTTTCTTTTTCTTTTCTAACCCATGCCTCATTTAAGACTTTGGCACACAATACACAAGGCTCACTTTCCCCACACTTGTTTTCTGCACACCCTTGATCAAAAGGAATTCATTTTAAGTCATGCTTACTATGCTTTAAGAACAAGGGTATGGATGGTCCTAATCTAGGCTAGGTAAGGATAACGTGGGTTACCAAACAATATAGGCTAAACAAGGCTCAACGGGGCTAAAACCTACAAAAACAAATGTATGGAATGAAGGCTTTTTTGGCTATGGTGGTAACTACTAAACAACTTCATCTTGAATACGTGTTATGCAATTCAATGAAATGTTTTGAATGAAATTGGCATGAGTTCTAGCATTTGGAACTAAAGTGATGAAACGCCTTCTAAGTAATAACCAAGCAAAGAATAGTGAGATCATGCAACGACTTTAGAAAACAAGAATGCACAGATTTTAACTCTCCAAATAATGTTTAGGCTCAAGTCTCACAAGGTTGTAGCGTTAGTTTGAGTTCCTTCCTTCAAACATGTTACAAAAACTAATTTTTTTTCTTTATGATTACATGTGAATTCATAAGTTATAACCACAACCAAGCATAAACCAAGAGTAAATCAAACTTTCATCCATGTTTATAACTCTCTTTAACAGTCATGCAATTAAAAACCGAATCCTCATCATTGTGTTGGAAGGTACCCTAAGACACAAACAAACACACAAAAACAACTCTTTTTGGGTTTTTTAAAACAATTTTTCAAATTTTTATGGTATTTTCGGATTTTTGAATCAAAACACATTAAAACACACCAAAACAGCCTAAAAACACCTAAAAACAGCAAGAAACAACATTGGGAAATATGAGTGAGAAAACCCTACGAATTTGCATCAAAACACTTTGGTTACCCCCCCACACTTAAATCAAACATTGTCCTCAATGTTTCAAAGCATAAACTAACACATAAACAAACAAACAAACGCTAACAAACTAAACATGGCAGAAACTAAATAAGCAACAAAGAGAAGGGTTTAGGAACGCAAATCTGGAATTGGAATGCTCTCTAGGTCTTCCTTTGTCGAATGCATGGGTTGCCTCCCACGAAGCGCTTGCTTTAACGTCTTCCAGCCGGACGGTACCTCCGTTTAAGCTTGACTATGTGCCACGGCATGGAGGGGTACCTCCTCCACGACATGCTCCTCAAACATCTCGTAATAGGGCTTCAATCGATGCCCATTCACTTTGAATTCTTGTTGCGTCCTTGCACTCTTGATTTGCACTGCACCATGAGGGAAAACATTAGTGACAATAAAAGGACCAACCCATTTGGAACGCAACTTACCCGGAAACAACCGAAGGTGAGAATTGAACAACAACACTTTCTGCCCAATAGAGAACGTCTTGGCACGAATCATCTTGTCATGGAATGCCTTCGTTTTCTCCTTTTAAATCCGGGCATTCTCATATGCTTCATTTCGGATTTCCTCAAGCTCACACAATTGGAGCTTCCTATGTAAACCTGCGACATCAAGGTCCATGTTAAACGTTTTGACGGCCCAGTGTGCATGATGCTCTAACTCGACGGGAAGATGTCATGGCTTCCCATAGATGAGCCGAAAAGGTGACATCCCAATGGGGGTTTTGTAGGCAGTGCGATACGCCCACAATGCATCGTTTAAGCGCAAACTCCAATCCTTCCTTGTAGGCCCCACGGTCTTCTCAAGAATTTGCTTGATTTCCCTATTCGAAACCTCGGCTTGCCCGCTCGTTTGAGGATGATAAGGTGTGGCCACCTTATGCGTGACATTGTATTTCTTGAGCAACGCCTCGATGGTTCGATTACAAAAATGGGAACCTCCATCACTGATGAGCACGTGTGGCATTCCGAACCTTGCAAAAATGTTAGTTTTCACAAAATCTGCAACCACTCGAGAATCATTAGTTCGGGTGGCTTTTGCTTCCACCCACTTCGACACATAATCCACAGCAAGTAATATATAAAGAAATCCATGTGACGAAGGAAAGGGACCCATAAAATCAATACCCCAAACATCAAATATTTCAACACTAAAAATGGGGGTTTGCGGAATTTGTTGTTTAGGACCTATATTGCCCGTTCTTTGGCATCTATCACAAGACATGCAAAATGTTCTAGCATCCCTAAAGATGGTAGGCCAATAGAAACCACATTCTAATACCTTAAGTGCTGTTCTATTAGTGCCAAAGTGTCCCCCACAAGCATAAGTGTGACAAAATGTTAGAATAGCATTAAACTCAGAATCGTGCACACACCTACGTATAACTTGGTCAGGGCAATATTTCCATAAATACGGGTCATCCCACACATAAAATCGTGCCTCTTTCTTCAATTTATCACCTTGGTGTTTAAGTAATTCACTAGGAACATGTTTAGACACCAAATAATTCACCAAATCAGCATACCATGGTTCACTTACCTTGACGGACATCAGTTGCTCATCTGGGAATGTCTCTATGATAGGCACGGCATCCTCCTCATGCACCATAGGGCTCAAGTGGTCAGCCACCACGTTTTCACTTCCCTTCTTGTCCCGGATTTCGATATCGAACTCTTGGAGAAGAAGCATCCAACGAATGAGTCGTGGTTTGGCCTCCTTCTTGGTGAACAAGTACTTCAATGCTGCATGGTCAGTATAAATAATAACTTTAGTACCAAGCAAATAAGAACGGAATTTATCTAAAGCAAATACAACAGCAAGAAGTTCTTTCTCAGTGGTAGAATAATTCAATTGTGCATCATTTAAAGTCCGAGAGGCATAATAGATAGCATGCGGCCTCTTGTCCTTCCTTTGCCCCAAAACAGCTCCTAATGCATAATCGGAAGCGTCGCACATAAGCTCAAAAGGAAGGCTCCAATCCGGTGGAACTATGATAGGGGCCGAAGTTAGCATGTCCTTTAGGTGATTGAACGCCTTCTCACACTCCTTGTTGAAGTCAAACGCCACATCTTTCTGGAGGAGACGGCAAAGAGGGTTTGAGATCTTGGAGAAGTCCTTGATAAATCGCCTATAAAATCCTGCATGACCAAGAAACGAACGAACCTCTCGAACCGAAGTAGGAGAGGGTAAGTAACGTACAAGATCTATTTTCGATTTATCCACTTCAATTCCTCTTTCTGAAACAATATGCCCTAGAACTATGCCTTGTCTAACCATAAAGTGACATTTTTCCCAATTAAGCACAAGGTTAGTTTCTACACATCGTTTCAGAATTATTGTGAGATTTTCCAAACATCCATCAAATGAATCACCAAACACACTGAAATCATCCATAAATACCTCAATAATCTTTTCCACAAAATCTGAAAAGATACTTACCATACACCTTTGAAATGTGGCCGGAGCATTGCATAAACCGAAAGGCATGCGACGATAAGCAAAAGTACCAAAGGGGCATGTGAAAGTTGTCTTTTCTTGGTCATCCGGCGCTATGACAATCTGATTATATCCAGAATAACCATCAAGGAAACAATAAAAAGAATGACCGGCTAACCTTTCAAGCATTTGATCAATGAACGGCAAAGGGAAGTGGTCATTCCTTGTGGTGGCGTTGAGCTTCCTATAATCAATGCACACTCGCCAACCTGTTTGGATACGGGTTGGCACAAGCTCATTCTCGGCATTCTTCACCACGGTCACTCCGGACTTCTTTGGAACACATTGCACCGGTGACACCCAACGACTATCAGAGATCGGATAAATCACTCCACAATCAAGAAGTTTGATAATCTCCTTTTTCACAACTTCCATCATTGGAGGGTTGAGACGGCGCTGAGCCTCTCGAGTTGGTTTAGCCCCCTCCTCTAGAAGTATGCGATGCATGCACGTAGTTGGGCTAATTCCCCTAATATCGGCCAAAGTCCACCCAATGGCCGTCTTGTGCTCTTTCAACACTCGGATCAACTTCTCCTCCTCTAGGGCCGTGAGTGATGAGGAGACAATGACGGGCAATGTCTCGTTGTCTCCCAGAAAGACGTACTTTAAATGATCGGGTAACGGTTTAAGCTCAAGTACGGGTGCCTGAATCACTGAGGGTAACATCTTATTAGTGGAAACTGGAATTGAAATTGGGTTAGAAGGCTTACCATGGTGTTGAGGGAGTGACTCAAGGGCAGCCACTATCTCGGCCTCCTCCTCACTTCTGGGCACGGCAAAACCAGATGTTTGCCCAATTCCTTGTGCAATTGTCGTTTCAAGTGTATCCCTCTCCAAACAATCGAGAAAATCCTGCGCCAAATCATCAATTATATCAATAGAAAAGCAAGAATGATCGTCCTTAGGAAATTTAATACTTTCAGAAAGATTAAAATCAATGACTTCCCATCAAATTCCATCGTTAAAGTTCCTTTCAACACATCTATCTTGGTGCGGGCTGTTTTCATGAAGGGCCTCCCTAATAGAATCGGAAATGGGGTAGAATGGGGTGAATCCTCCATGTCAAGCACGTAAAAGTCCGCTGGAAAAATCAAATTACCAACCTGTACCAAAACATCTTCCAAAACACCCTTTGGGTATGCATTAGAACGATCGGCTAGTTGAATTATCACACCATCATTTTTAAGCTCACCTAAGTTCATAGATGCATAAATCGAGTATGGCATGACATTAATCGAAGCCCCTAAGTCTAACATGCATTGTTCAAACTTAGTATTACCAATAACGCACGGAATTGTAAAACTACCCGGATCTTTGCATTTAGGGGGTAATTTCCTTTGTAACACAGCAGAGACGTTTTCACTTACCTGGACCACCTCTTTGTTTGAAATCCTTCTCCTTGTTGTACAAAGTTCTTTTAAGAACTTAGCATACCTCGGGACTTGCTTAATCGCATCAAGGAGCGGGATATTGACTTGAACTTTCCGAAAGGTCTCTAGAATGTCCTTCTCGGCTTCTTCCTTCTTTGATTGCCTAAACCTGCCAGGAAAGGGCACATTCAGTGGAATAGAACTAGAAAAAGTCGAATTTGGACTTACCTTGGTGGTTGAGGACGATTTAGGAGGGTTAGAGCATGGCGGCAAGGATTGGTCATCCTTGGCCGTGGGTTTTGCTCTTTGTGCCTCCTCTTGCATCAACTTGTCCTCCTCGTCTTGACTTGATTTGGATGTATTTGAGTCCGCTCCAACCTGTTTACCACTTCTCAACATGATGGCCTTAGCGGTTTCAAATCCTCCCTTCGGGTTCACAACGGTTGAACTAGGCAATCTGCCTTGTTCTCTAATTTTCCCCATAAACTCTGCAATTTGACCCATCTGCTTCTCCATGTTGTCCACCCGTTTGTCTTGGATTTGTCTCTCCTTATTTTGAGTTTGTACTTCCTGCGTCAAAGTAGTAAGTAACTTAACAACTTGATCATTATCCAAAGACGTACCTGAGGTTGGTGGGGCGGTTTGCACTTGGTTTTGATTGGGGACGAATGGCTTTGTATAAAAGCCCGATGGTTGCTGCCTAAATCCTCCTTGTTGTTGGGGTTGTTGAGGATCCCGCCATTTGAAATTCGGATGGTCCCTCCACCCCGGATTGTAGGAATTAGAGTATGGATCATGGCGTGGTTGATTTTGGTTCCCAAAACCCACGGCATTGGCAGCTTCCCAACCCCCATTCTCAATCAATTGAGGGCATTGATCATTGGCATGTCCTTGCATCGAGCACACGCCACACACACTTGGTCCATGAATCTTCATTCTCTCGGCTAACTGAGAAACAATAGAAGTAAGGTTAGCTAATTGGGATTGAATCTCGGGCATAGAACTTACCTCATTCACTTGTGGCCGTGGGGGGTCTCTTTGTCCAACACCTTCGTATTGTTGTGCATTATGTGCTCGGTTGGCAATTAGAACTTTTGCAGCCCCCGGAGTTTTATCCACCAATGCACCTCCCGCCGAGGCATCAAGCATTTGGCGTTCCATGGGAAGGAGTCCTTCGTAGAA
Source organism: Malus sylvestris (assembly GCF_916048215.2). Classification (NCBI taxonomy): domain Eukaryota; kingdom Viridiplantae; phylum Streptophyta; class Magnoliopsida; order Rosales; family Rosaceae; genus Malus; species Malus sylvestris. Next base: position 17,567,473 of record NC_062267.1, read on the forward strand.
ATATTGAATGAGCAGCTCCTCCTTCATTTGATGCTGTGGACAAGAAGCAACAAGTGATTTAAAACGTTCATAATACGAAGGAAACGATTCACCTGGGTTTTGTTGGATGCCACTAATCCGTTTCCTCAAGAGAATGACTCTTGAAGTTGGGAAAAACTTCTCCAAGAACGCTCTTTTCATACTATCCCAAGATGTAACCGTTCCGGGTGCTAACTCGTAAAGCCAATCTTTCGCCTTTTCCAAAAGTGAGAATGGAAAGGCCTTCATCATCAGAATACTCCCGTCAACATTGATGGGTGTCATGCTCGAACAAACAACCTCGAACTCCTTGAGATGCTTGTTGGGATCTTCCATGGAAAGCCCATGGTATTTCGGAATGTGGTGCAACAAGCTTGACTTCAACTCGAATTCGTCGGTCTTGCCTTGGGCAGCCGCGGGGTATTGAATGCATAATGGTGCGGCATTGGTCAACCCCGAGGCCGAAAGCTCTTTAATGGTCCGATTATCCGCGGCCATAACTTCTTCTTCCACTTCTTCAAACTCAGATTCGGCCTCTGAACTTGAACTAGGTTCACTAGGTTCGGGATGCCTATATATTTCACATCAATTAGAGACAGAAAACTGCTAACAAAATGGTTGTACCACTTCTTCTACTATGAATATTGATTTCTTTTTTGGATTTGGGGGAAGGTTTTTCTCGGCTAGAGTGGCCACCTCCCCCACAACAGCAACAATTGGACCAACAGCAGGAGAAACGCCCCTGGAACTGTAAAACCCTCGACCAATGGAGGGACGGCTAGCTCCACCACGCCCGGTGAGCGGGGTTCAATGTTAGTCGCATAATCCAAGCGAGGATTTTGCAGTCCTTTCACTGAAGCTTCAACGACAGGAAGAGAGAGACAAACGCTAGGAGCAATCGCTCCTATGGTTTGACTTCAGATCATAAGAATCTCTCGCTCCCCCTTCTTTGCCTTTTTTTTTATGCTTTTTTGGGGCGGGGCAACATTACTGGCCGTTCCAATCTCTGGACGAGGCCGTTTGCTCTGTGTGACTGGCACAGTAGTGGCCGCCACTGGAGTAAGAGAGGTTACATGAGTTTGAACAGTTATAGCTTTCTTTGTATGAGCATGTTTCTTTTTTCCTACAGCCGTCCCAGCAGTGTCGACTCATTTTATTGAACCATTCGCTGAATATAAACCCAAGTCAAGATGATAGTTTTGAGCGAGAAATAGAAATAAATAAATAAAAAAACATATACCTTGGGCCGCTTCTTTGGATTTTGGGGAGGGAGTTTTCCTTGGACAATCGTCGAAAAGTTTTTTGACAACATCCTCGGCTGGTGTGCCAAAGAATTCTTGGATATTTGTGTCCCACCAATCAGCAAAGGTGTTGGTACTGTGAGTTTTAGGGACGTTTAGCCGAAGACAAAATTTTGTGCCCCTCCCTTGAAATTCTCGCTCAACCTCTCTACACTTGATAGAAGCACATTTATGCGACTTAGTTAGCTTGTTTTCTTACATTTTCATAATTAGTTTGTGCTTATTTTAGTGTTTTAAGCTATTTTCGTGTGTGATAGGAGCATATTTATGCGCCTTAGTTAGCTAGTTCTTATGCATTTTCATTATGTTTTCTGAGTTTAAAGTAGTCTTTTAAGCTAGTTTCATGTGTTTTCAGGTTTTAAGGGCATATTACATAAAATGATGCAAATTGGAGCATTTTAGAGCAAAATTGAGCTGGAATGGAGTGTATGCATATGGAGCACAAGGAATGGACGAGTTTGAAGGTCAAAGGAGCCTAAGGGATGAAGAAATGAAAGTGAAGAACAAAGAATGCAGAAGTGGAAACCAAAGTTTCTAAAGTTGGAAGTTTCTATTCTTGGAGGTTTCCATTTTTTTTTAGAGTTTCTATTCTTGGCTTTGGGCTTTTAGATGACCTATCCTCATCCTCTTAGACTTGGGCCGCACCTTTCCCCTTTCTAGAAACCCTTTGCCTTGCCTTGCAAGGCATTCTAGAAGGCCCATCCTTTACCCTATCCATCCAGCCGCACCCTAGGCCTTTTCCCATTAAAAATCTGATTGTTTTAACCTAGTTTCTGATGGATTTGGGCTTCTTGAAACCCTAATCTGATTTGCTAGGGTTTTTAAGTGCCTATATATACTCATTAAACCTTTTGGCCGAAGGTACCACCTCCCATATTCATCATTCATCACAGAAATTCGTCCATACACAACCTAGGCAGTAAAACACCCCAGAAACACCAATCTAGCGCCCAGAAAATACAACAGCCACTCCACCTTCTCCCACCCTCTTTGCCGAGTTCTCCACCACCTTCCAACCATCAAACACTCTTCCACACTCACCCTACACCCCTTGCCGTGCCTCTACACCCCCCAAAATCCATTCTACATCATCAAAACAGCCCAAAAACCTTCAACAACCAATCTGCCACAAGCAAGGAAAAGGGACAAATTCACTCAATTGTTTGGCTCTTCATTCTGAGTTGTTGAACAATTTTAGGTGTATTCTATCTTATATTTCAATGTCTAATTCATGTAATCTTTGTTTTGCTTTAAGTATGATTGGCTAAATTCGTTTTGGCTAAGGGTGTATTCAAAACCATGATTATATATGTGAATTAAGTTGATTACTTCCAGTTATCGTTGCATAAGTCGTGAATACAATTTGCTTAACCGTTTGATTTAGAACTTATTCTTGTATGTTGATTGAGAGTGCACGCTTAATTTGCATGCTTGAATTTGGTGCTAGGATATAAGTTTGTTTCACCTAATCGTTATGAATTTATATTCGCAAGTAGTGAAGGTCGCTAGTCACGATCGTGTTAAGTAGATTCCTGGCAAGAGTATCATGCTTTTCATAGTTACAAATGCCTTGTCGATGCTTATGATTTCCACGGAACGTAATGATTCTAACTTGTGTCTTTATCATGCTGTTCATATAGAGAACTTGTTAGGAATAATTTGTTTGCGATGCATATTCATCCAATTCAATGATTCTAGGGAAATCTGAAGGTTAATTTAAGCGGACCTAATTAACTTGGAGTATCGAGGTTCATAACTTATTAAATTGATAACTGGAAATCGATTTACGTTGCATATATTTCATGTGTGGAGAAGAACCCCTTAGCTATTCCATCATCCATTGATTCATCACAATTTTGTCTTACAATCTGTTTTCTTTACAATCTGCCCATTTAATTTAATTTCGTCCAAACACAATCCCCCCATATTTTGTTGAGTCTTAGTCATTCAAATCTGTTTTATTTTGTGTTTTTAAGCAATTGGAGTCATAAACACTTTCAAATTCATCCAAATCAAGTTCTAGTTTCTGTTTGAGTCAATTTGATTGTTTTAGGCAGTTTTGAGTGTTTCAAATCTGTTTTGAGTCATAGTAGTCTTTGTTAGAGTCTTTAAGTTTAGTTTTTGTGTTTTTAAATCAATTTATATTAGATTAGCACCCCTAGTTAATCCCCGGTTAGAACGATCCCTACTTACATCATTACTACAATTGTCACAAATAGGGTTTAATTTGTGTGTCAACATAATTTTCACATCAGTGTGTTTATAGGTCCAAATGACAAAGTTGGCAAGAAAGTGCAATTTGGAGCATTTTGAAGCAATTTTGGGCATCAAATGGATAGCACATGCATGGAGCAAGATGGATGGACAAATTTGGAGACAAAGAAGATAAGGAATCAGCTAAAATGAAAGAACATTATCCAAAACCTTATCCAACCTTATCTCATCCAAACTAACCTTATCTTATCTTATCTTATCCTAATCTTATCCTACCTTAATTCTAGCTGCAAAGGGGACTCCTTATCACATTAGAATACCTAATATCTAATTCTAAAAGCCCTGAAACAATGCAAATAACTTGATCCTTTTCCCCCTAGAAATCTGACGAATTTAGTCCCTTTCTAGAAGCTTTGTGTTGAATTTCCTAATCTTATTCCTCTAGGATTGTGTAATTCTTCTCCTCCACTACTTTGCGCAAAACCCTAGCTTATAAATACATATATTCTGCCACAATTCAAACCACCACCCTCTCCCATATTTTTCTACACCACACACCCACATATTCAGATACAATTGAGAGAATTCTTTGGAGCCCTTTGCTGTGCCTTGCCATTCAACATTGGATTGCTGGAGCGCTCTTAGGTGTTTTCTATCTTTTATTTTCAATGTCTAATTTAAGTTATCTTCGTTTAATTGTGAACATGAGGAAATAATTTCTTTTTAGTTAGAGGTGAATTCGAAGCCATGATTATATACTTTATATGAATTGATTATCCAGTTATTGTTTCTTGAGTCTTGAATGTGATTTGCTTATCTGAGTTATTAAAACTTGTTTGTGTATGTTGATTGAGGATGCATACTGATGTGAAAATTAACTTAACATACAAATTAAACCCTCTTATTGACAATTGTAGTAAAGATGTAAGTAGAGATCGTTCTGGACCGGGGATTAGAATGAATTGCTAACCTACTATAAACTAACTCAAAAACACAAAAATAAACTTAAAAACACTTAACTAGACTCTAATGACTCAAAACAAACTTAAGGACTCAAAACAGCTTAAAACAACTAAATAGACTCAAACTAGACACTAGGAATGACTTTGGACGAAAATTAATTTTAACTTGACTCAAAACACTTAAAAACACAAACTAAGACAGATTCTAACTAATTTGGCACACTAAAGTAAAGGGGATTGGGTTTTGGACGAAATTAAAGTAAAAACAAGTAATTTAAAGACTGAAACAAAGTTGCACAAATTTGGGGAAAAGTATGGGTGATTGGCTAGCTAGAGGGTCCTTCTCCACACATGACACACTTGCATACAAATCAATCTCCAGTTGCTTTTCCGATAAACCATGAATGACAATGCCCCAGATTAACCATGCCATCACTAATTAACCCTCAAATTTTCCTTAAGTCATTGAATTGGATGGGATACGCATCATCAACCCAAATCATTCTTTAATAGCCCCCTACATGCACATCATAATAGAGATACAATCAAAGATCATTAAGCTCTATGAAAATCATAAGCATTGACAAAGCATTCGTAACTATGACATCATGATACTCATGCTAGGAATTTAACTTCACATGATCATGACCAGTGACCTTCACTACTTGTGAATATAAGTTTGTAACGATTATGTGATACTCCCTTATATTCTAGCATCAGATTCAAGCATGTAAGCTAAGTAGGCCTCCTTAATCAACATACTAGATTAAGTTTTGAATAAAACAGTTAAGCAAATTGCATTTACACTTTATGAAATCACAATTGGAATTAATCAATTCATAACACAAGTATGTTCATGGTTTCGAAATTCCCCCTAGCAAAAAAGGGTTTAGCTCCTCATGTTCACAGAACAAAGATACATAAACTTAGACATTGAAATCAAAAGATAGATTACACCTAAGAATGACCTAGCAATCCAAACTTGAATAGCAAGCACTCCAAGGGTCTTCCTTCTTCTCTTTGTTGCAGCACAAGGGCGTGAAGGTTTTATTGGTGATTTGTATGAAATAATGGCTGGAATTGTGAATGGTAGTGATTGGATGGATTGTAGGTTGCGGCAAGGATGTTTCTAAGTGTATTTTTGATGCTGAATGGTAAATGGTATGATCCTCCCCCAAAGCTGCGGCAAAGCCTTAAATAACTCCCCAAAATATGTCAAAACCCTAGGTAATTAAGGCTAAGTGTGGCAAAAATTAAGGGGAAAATGAAAGAAAGTTTGTATTAATGTTTAAGATTTATTACTCTAAATCTATTAGGAAAAAGGCTAAGTCCAAGTCAAAGTCCAAGGGGAATAAGGATATGACATGCGACAAGGATCTTTAGAGAAAGGGAAAGTGGTTTATGGCAGAAAATAGGAAAGGGAATGGTCTCCCTTGCACGGCAAGGAAGAGGAATGGTCTAGGGAGGTACGGCAAGGACTCAAGGGTTTCTAGGAGTCTTTGTTGAGTGTCCTAATGTAACTTGGAGCCTTCTTTGTTGCTTGAACTTAGGGAATTTTAAGGATTAGGAAAGGTCAAAACCAAAGTAGGAAACCTTGGCTAACATTCCTTCTTTGAGTAGGAATCCTCATTCTTCTAGGAATCCTTCTTCAACTAGGAATCCTTGCATCTTTAGGTCTTCAATTTCGTCCATCTCCTTTGCTCCAACCATATGCTATCCATTCCATGCCCAAAACTGCTCCCAAAGGCTCCAAAATGCACTTCTTTGCCACGTTAACCCTTTGGACCTACAAACAAACGAAAATAGCTTAAAATACTAAAATAACTAGGAAATAACATCATAAATGCACAAGAACAAGCTAACTAAGTCGCATAAATATGCTCCTATCAAATTCCCCCACACTTAGCTTTTGCTAGTCCTCGAGCAAAACAAACAAAACAACCAAAACAAAACCTAGACCTTCCAACATTTGTCTTAGGGATTTCCAATGAAGCATGACATGCCAAAGGTCACCACTCACATGAATTTTAGCAATCCTTACCCTCGAGCATACACTTAATCATAGTCACCATTCACTAGCTCGCATTTGATCAATTAAAACAACATTTTAAATGTAGTAACATGCCTTAGAGAATTTTCTCAATTCCTTACCAGATATACTCTCTATTTTCACACAGATTTTCTGACTACACTCCCTATACTAGGTATATGTGAGAAGATTGATGTAAACATCAAAACTAGTACTCACATATGCTTTTAAACAAAGAAGGCAATTTCTGGAATTATTAATGCATGTATATAAATATGATCTCCTGAATGGAATGCCACTACTTAGAAGCGAGAACCATGCTCATACCAATTCCAAACTCCACATATTGAAACACATAACACCCAAGATAGAAGTCAAAGGGTTGTAACGGGGCTAAGGGTATTGGCTAACAAAGAAAGGTTAGGATAGACAAACGTTCTTAAAGCAATAGTGAGCAAAGTAATGAGATTGACACTTAGAATTCACTTTTGAATGCAAAAATCAACTTTAAACACAAAAGGAAGGTTAACAAAAACACTTAGGGTCAGATTCAATCTTTTGGACCCTTTCTTCAACAACCAACACTTGTGAGCTCATTCTCACTTATTTTCGACTCTTTTCTTTCTTTTCTACACCCTTTTTCTTTTCTTTTTCTTTTTCCACGTTTTTTTTTCCTTTTATTTTTCTTTCTTTCAAACATGTGCCTGTTGGAAATGTGCCTTAAAACCAATCATATGATGATACTTTACGGACATTTCACATGTTAAACTAATCTAGTTTAATATCAAGGGCAAAGATTATTGTTTGAGCCGTCTCATATAAATGTTATACACTTAAACGATAAGTCCAAGGAATATGTGATTGGGAGAATGCGATCTAAAGAAGTTAGATTTATGAGACCATTCTTTCGTAGACACATCCTAAACGTTCCTGATCATACGATTGCCAATTGGGCATTGACAGTCCGTTAAGATCAGTACGTGCTGTGTCTTCTCTCAGGGAGAGTGACTAGTCTCGAGTCATTGGTGTGTGTGACATCAAGACAAGTACGTAGGTGCTCAATAGAGAATGAGTTCACTGAACACGATCAACGAAAAGTTCTCATACTCATGTCACATGAGAACTCATGGTTGGGATAATGCAAAGTAGTCATTTGACCTGAGGCATCATAGTTGTCTTGTGGTTAGGTCCTTGATCTTTGATTATGTCAAAGTCACCCCATCCGCGAGTGTCCACGGCATCGTCGGGGTTAAGCCACTTAGCCATGGAGGCAAGTGAATGCGCAACAAGGGATCTCTAACCTTCAAACCGTTTGGGGGAGAATACTCTATGATATGATTAAGAATCTCTGGCCAGAGTATGAATGAGATTTAGGAAGTCATTCCAAATCACATTCAAGGTAATCATATAAGCACACGAATCACATTGGATAGTAGACATGAATAAACTATCAAACCACACAATGTGGTCAAGAGTATTGTATTAGAGAAAGACCGTATTGCATTTGTAATCCTAAACTGAATAGGTTCTCCACCTCTTCTGATTAGCTTGGGTAACCATGATATGCTGCTAGGTGTCACTCATGGTTTGTGGAAGCCCTAAACGTGTATAATCACTAAAGGGAGAATTGAAAGTAAGTTTCAATTCACAATCGATTTGAAATGGTTTTAATCGCCCACTGCCTCGCTAAAAGGAACCTAATGGATCGTACACCGTGTAAGGTGGAGATTGAAGAAACAATTGAGATGAGTAAGAATAATTAAATGGTTTAATTATTTATGGCAAGGATTAATTAATATGTTGATTAATCAAACGAATAAGTTCGTTAAAGACCTCGGGATAGTTTTGGACCTTAAGGCCCAATGGGCTTCGAACGTCAAGCCCATTGACTTAAGTTGTATGACAACTTACTGAATAATGATTCACAAAGGCCCAATTAGCCCAATAATACCCTACGACAGGCCATTTAGTGATGGAGTGAGTTTTGGACTTATTTACAAGTTTGCCACTCCAATGAATTATGGTATAAATATGACTTTATAGCCAAAATTCATTTAGGGTTTTTCTTTTGGGGAAAGGATGAGAACATAAGCTCTCCTTTCTCTCTAAAGTGGCCGGCCTCCTTGGAGGGTTTAGCTAGCAATCCTACTACTCCAAGGTCACTCATTTCTTCTCCAATCAAACCTTGGTGAAGAGACTTAGAGGTTCCCAATTTTGGGAACTTGGAGAACCATTTCATCCATCCAAATCCATAGATCTAAGATGCAAGGAATGAAGGCCCTCTCTTTGGGTGATTAGCCTTTGCTTATGCAAAGAGGAATCTACAAAGGTATAATTTCTCAACTAACAAATGTTGTTTTAAGTTGAGTCAAGGTTCACCAATCTACTAGGCTTTGAATTTCATGGGTAATGTTTTGTTTTTGAGTGCATACAAGCATGATTCCGCCTTTTAATTGTTAATTGCATGCTGTAGATGTTATTCAAATGAACATGTTTTCACCAAAATTTCGTTCAAGTGGTATCAGAGCCTAGGTCTAGTAGTTGGTGAATCCTTTTGGGTTTTGTAGTTCATAGTCTTTGATTTAAATGTTGTAATATGTTACAAGCTTTATTCTTGCTTTTTTGAATGTAAATTTTGTTAGAAAATTTGCCATCTCAAATGTTGTAGATGTAGTTCATATGAGCATGAATTTTGGAGCTAAAATTTGGTGCCATGTTTTTGGGGATTTTCGGCCAAATCCAAAGGGTGGTTTTTTTTGGGTTCATGTTTGACTTGTTAAAAGTGTTTTCAAGTAACTTTTGGAACCCTTATGTACCCTAGTTTGGTTATATGTTATTTCCCTTAAGTTTGAGTGTTTTTTTTGGGATGTCTTTGGATGAAAAATGTTCATGAAGCTTTTATGGGTTTTTCATGAATGTTCTTCATTGTTCTTGACATTTTAGCCAAGAACAAAAAGTTTGGTGTTTTGATTCAAAGTTTTGATTTATTTCATAAAGTCTTTGTTTTGTGCTTTATCAAATGTTTTAATGTGATTTGATGCGAAATAGATAAGCACACAAATTAAACCCTCTTTTTGTCAAATTGTAGTAAAGATGTAAGGAGGGATCGTTCTAGACCGGGGATTAGGAGGGATTGCTAAACACTTGAAAACTGACTTAAAAACATAAAAACAAAGTTTAAAACACTAAACTAGACTCAAAGAATGCAAAACTAAAGTTTAAAACACTTGAACAAACACAAAAATCAAAACAGCAACCTAATGACTCAAAACTGCCTAAAACCACTTTCTGGGCAGTTTTGAGAACCTAACAAGAACTTGGACGAAATTGGGTGAAGACTTGAATCAAAACACTTAGAAACACAAATCAAAACATATTCTAACTAATCTAAGACTTCAAAATAAAGGGGGACTTGTTTTGGACGAAAATTGAAAACAAAACAGAAACTTTAAAACAAAACAGATTGTAAAACGTTTTGGATGAAAAGGATGGATAAAAGGCTAGTTAGGAGGTTCTTCTCCACACATGTCACACTTGCAAACAAAACGATTTTCAGTTGTTCTTCCAATAAATTATGAATACTCAACGCCCCAAATTAACCGTGAATTGCACTAATTAACCCTCAGTTTTTCCACGAGTTATTGAGTTGGATGATTGCATACGACAACCCAAAGCATTCCCTACAAGTTCCCTACATGAATTGCATAATAGAGATACAAGCAAGAATCATTAAGTTCTATGAAAAACATAAGCATTGACGAAGCATTCGTTACTATGAATTGCATGAAACTTATGCCAAGAATTCATTCAACGCGATCGTTTTCAAGCGACCTTCACTACTTGTGATTATAAGATTGTAACTATTAGGTGAAACTCCCTCATAATCTAGCATCATATTCATGCATGAAAACTAAGCGTGCACTCTCAATCAACATACACAATTAAGTTATCAATCAAATAGATGAACGAATTGAATCCACAACTTATGAAATAACAACTGAATGTAATCAAATCATATTGCAAGCATGTACATGGTTTCGAATCACCCCCTAACTAAGAGGGGTTTAGTTCCTCATACTCGCAAAGCAAAGATACATAAATTTAGAAATTAAAACCCAAAGAAAGAAAACACCTAGAAGGCTCCAACTTGGCAGCAAGATCATCAATGATTTCCCTTTCCTCCTTGCTGCGGCAGAGAAGTTTAGAACAGGTTTTGGGTGGTATTTAGGGTGTAGAATGGATGGGGAATGGTAGGGAAAGGTTTAGGGTTGATGGGGGTACGGCTAGGGATGATTTTTGGGCAGAATTTTGGGACTTTGGTGATGGGAAGGTGCGGCAGAATGCAAGGGCAGATTTCTGGCGTGAATGATTGTGTATGAGAGGTGGTGATCTGATCTAGGGGTTATAATGAGTATATATAGGCATCCAAAACCCTAGGGTAATCAGATTAGGGTTTCTAGAAGCCCAAATCCACCAGAAATTAGGTTAAAACAATCAGATTTTTAGTGGGAATAAGGCCTACGGTGCGGCTAGGGTTAGGGTTTAGAGATGGGCCTATGGTGCGGCAATGTCCAAGAATGTAAGGATGGGTCATCTAGAAGCCCAAAGCCAAGAATAGAAACTCTCACAAATGGAAACCTCCAAGAATAGAAACTTCCAACTTTAGAAACTTTGGGTTCTAATTCTGAATTCTTTGTTCTTCACTTTCATTTCTTCATTTCTTTGTGATACATATATGTGAGCATTCGTTTTCATATCTACATCAATCTTCTCACATATGACTAGTGTAGGGTGTGTAGTTAGAAAATCTGAGTGAAAATAGAGTGTATATCTTGTAAGGAATTGAGGGAATTCTCTAAGGCATGTTACTACATTCAAAGCATTGTTTTAATTGATTACTTGTGAACTAGTAAGTAGTGACTTTAATTAAGTACATGCTTGTGTAAAGACAACTCAAATCGGTGGGGATAACAATCTTTAACATGTCATGTGCATTGGAAATCCCTGAAGCAAACGTTGGAAGGTTTAGGTTTGTTTTGGTTAATTTGTTTCGTTTTGTTTCCTTTCTTTTGTTTGTTTTGCTCGAGGACTAGCAAAAGCTAAGTGTGGGGGAATTTGATAGGAGCATATTTATGCGCCTTAGTTAGCTAGTTCTTATGCATTTCCATGGTGTTTTCTTAGTTAACGTAGTCTTTTAAGCTAGTTTTATGTGTTTTCAGGTTTTAGAGACAACGTATGCAAGGAAGTGCAAAATGGAGCATAATTGAGCTAAAATGGCGTTTTTACTTATGGAGCACAAGGAATGGACGAGTTGAAGGTCAAAGGGAGCTTAAGAAATGAAGAAATGAAAGTGAAGAACAAAGAATTCAGAATTAGAACCCAAAGTTTCTAAAGTTGGAAGTTTCTATTCTTGGAGGTTTCCATTTGTGAGAGTTTCTATTCTTGGCTTTGGGCTTCTAGATGACCCATCCTTACATTCTTGGACATTGCCGCACCATAGGCCCATCTCTAAACCCTAACCCTAGCCGCACCTTAGGCCTTATTCCCACTAAAAATCTGATTGTTTTAACCTAATTTCTGGTGGATTTGGGCTTCTAGAAACCCTAATCTAATTACCCTAGGGCTTTGGATGCCTATATATACTCATTATAACCCCTAGATCAGATCACCACCTCTCATACACAATCATTCACGCCAGAAATCTGCCCTTGCATTCTGCCGCACCTTCCCATCACCAAAGTCCCAAAATTCTGCCCAAAAATCATCCCTAGCCGTACCCCCATCAACCCTAAACCTTTCCCTACCATTCCCCATCCATTCTACACCCTAAATACCACCCAAAACCTGTTCTAAACTTCTCTGCCGCAGCAAGGAGGAAAGGGAAATCATTGATGATCTTGCTGCCAAGTTGGAGTCTTCTAGGTGTTTTCTTTCTTTGGGTTTTAATTTCTAAATTTATGTATCTTTGCTTTGCGAGTATGAGGAACTAAACCCCTCTTAGTTAGGGGGTGATTCGAAACCATGTACATGCTTGCAATATGATTTGATTACATTCAGTTGTTATTTCATAAGTTGTGGATTCAATTCGTTCATCTATTTGATTGATAACTTATTTGTGTATGTTGATTGAGAGTGCACGCTTAGTTTTCATGCATGAATATGATGCTAGATTATGAGGGAGTTTCACCTAATAGTTACAATCTTATAATCACAAGTAGTGAAGGTCGCTTGAAAACGATCGTGTTGAATGAATTCTTGGCATAAGTTTCATGCAATTCATGGTAACGAATGCTTCGTCAATGCTTATGTTTTTCATAGAACTTAATGATTCTTGCTTGTATCTCTATTATGCAATTCATGTAGGGAACTCGTAGGGAATGCTTTGGGTTGTCGTAAGCAATCATCCAACTCAAAACTCGTGGAAAAACTGAGGGTTAATTAGTGCAATTCACGATTAATTTGGGGCGTTGAGTATTCATAATTTATTGGAAGAACAACTGAAAATCGTTTTGTTTGCAAGTGTGACATGTGTGGAGAAGAACCTCCTAACTAGCCTTTTATCCATCCTTTTCATCCAAAAACGTTTTACAATCTGTTTTGTTTAGAGTTTCTGTTTTGTTTTCAATTTTCGTCCAAAACAAATCCCCCTTTATTTTGAAGTCTTAGATTAATTATAATATGTTTTGATTTGTGTTTCTAAGTGTTTTGATTCAAGTTTTCACCCAAATTCGTCCAAGTTCTTGTTAGGTTCTCAAAACTGCCCAGAAAGTGGTTTTAGGCAGTTTTGAGTCATTAGGTTGCTGTTTTGAGTTTTAGGTTTGTTTAAGTGTTTTTAACTTTAGTTTTGCATTCTTTGAGTCTAGCTTAGTGTTTTAAACTTTGTTTTTATGTTTTGAAGTCAGTTTTCAAGTGTTTAGCAATCCCTCCTAATCCCCGGTCTAGAACGATCCCTACTTACATCTTTACTACGATTTGACAAAAAGAGGGTTTAATTTGTGTGCTTATCTATTTCGCACCAGCTAGTCCTCGAGCAAAACAAACAAAAGAAAGGAAACAAAACGAAACAAATTAACCAAAACAAAACCTAAACCTTCCAACGTTTGCCTCAGGGATTTCCAATGCACATGACATGTTAAAGATTGCTATCCCCACCGATTTGAGTCGTCTTTACACAAGCACGTACTTAATTAAAGCCACTACTTACTAGTTCACAAGTAATCAATTAAAACAATGCTTTGAATGTAGTAACATGCCTTAGAGAATTCCCTCAATTCCTTACAAGATATACACTCTATTTTTACTCAGATTTTCTAACTACACACCCTACACTAGTCATATGTGAGAAGATTGATGTAGATATGAAAACGAATGCTCACATATATGTATCACAAAGAACGCAATTTCTAGAGTTAAGAAGCATGTTTAGATATGATCTCAGGAATGGAATGCTACTACTTAGATGCGAGAACCAGTGACACCATATGCTCATACCAAATTCAAAGTCCACAAATTGAAACACATAACACTCAAGATAGAAGTTACGGGTTGTAATGGGGCTTAAGGTATTGGCTAACAAAAACGGATATGGAAAACAAACGTTCTTCAAGCAATAGTAAGCAAAGCAATGAAATTGAGACTTAGAATTCACTTAGATTGCAGAAATTAACTTTAACACACAAGGGGGAGACTTAAACAACTCCTTAGGGCCGAATTCATTGTTTTGGACCCTTACTTCAACAAACAATACTTTGGAACTCTTTTTCTCAATTTTTCAACTCTCTTTTCTTTTTTTTCAAACTTTTCATATTTTTTTCTTCAACTTTTCTTTTTCCACGAAATTTTTTTTTTCTTTTCTTTTCTTTGCCGTGCCTTTGGCACACAATTCCTCATGAAAAACACTTCCCCCACACTTATTTTCTGCCAACATAAATCAAAAGGAATTAAATTTGAATCATGCTTTACTATGCTTCAAGAACAAGGGTATGGATAGTCCTAATCTAGGCTAGGTGAGGGTAATGTGGGTTAACAAAGAAAAGGCTAAACAAGGCTCAACAGGGTTAAACTTAAACATATAATGGAGTAGGGCACACGGCTTTTTGGCTAAGGTGGTGGTCACTACACAACTTCATCTTGAATATGTGTTATGCAATTCAATGACATGCTTTGAATGAAATGGGCATGAGTTCTAGCATTTGGAACTAAATGATGAAACGCCTTCTAAGTAGCAACCAAGCAAGGAATAATGAGATCATGCAATGACTTAGAAAACAAAGAATGCACAGATTTTAACTCTCCAAATAAACGTTTAGGCTCAAGTCTAACAAGGTTGTAGCGTTAGTTTGAGTTCCTTCCTTCAAGCATGTTACAAAAACTGATTTTTCCTTTACGATTGCATGTGAATTCATGAGTTATAACCACAACTAAGCATAAACAAAGAGTACATCAAACTTTCATCCATGTTAATCACTCTCTTTAGCAGCCATGTAATTACAAACCGAATCCTCATCATTGTGTTGGAAGGTACCCTAAGACACAAACAAACACACAAAAACAACTCTTTTTGGGTTTTTTAAAACAAATTTTTCAAATTTTTATGTGATTTTCGGATTTTTGCATCAAAACACACTAAAACACATCAAAACTGCTCAAAAACACTTAAAAACAGCAAGGAACAAGTCTCCAAGTTAAGGGTGATAAAATCCCACGAATTTGCATTTAAAACACTTAGTTACCCCCCCACACTTAAATCAAACATTGTCCTCAATGTTTCAAGCATAAAATCACACTAAACAAAAAGAAACACACAAACAGCAACTAAAACAACTAAATAGGCAGATTCGAAATAAATAACAAAGTGAAGAGTTTAGGAACGCAAATCTGGAATTGAAGTAATTCCTTGGTCTTCCTTTGTTGAATTGCATGGGTTGCCTCCCAAGTAGCGCTTTCCTTAACGTCGTACAGCCGGACGAAAAACACAATCATGCCCCATTGGAGCCCACGACATGGAGTGGGATCTCCTCCACAACCTGCCCCACAAAGTTCTTGTACATTGCATCCTTGAACGGAAATGGATAGTGATGTTTGTTGATGGGTGCGTTGTGTTGCCTAAGGTTCATGTTCATGCGCCCACCATCGGAGATTTGCTTGGGTGCCTGCACCAAAGAAGGAAACCACCTATCAACTTTAATGGGAATTGGATTTGGACTAGGTGCCTTACCTTGGTGTTGTGATGAAGTGGCAGCAACATGAACTTTTTTTCTCATGGTGTTCTCGGCCACATTGGGTATCTTAAGGGCAGTGGCCGTGGGGTCCTTATGCTCTACTCCAATTCCCTCGTCTTGCATGGCTCTTGATGCAACCTTTGTGTTAGGGGCTGAATGGTCTGTCCCTATCTTTTCTATTGTATCCATAACACAACAAGAACGAACAACGTTAGGAGTTTCAATGGATTCAGAAATTTTAAAACAAATCATATCACCACCAAATGCCATAGTTACTTCTCCTTTGGCTACATCAATCTTGGTTTGAGCCGTTTTCATGAAAGGCCGTCCAAGTGATGTGAAAATTATGTTGACACTCAAATTAAACCCTCTTTTTATCAATTGTAGCAATGTATGTAAGTAGGGATCGTTCTAGACCGGGGATTAGGAGGGATTGCAAAATCACTTGGAATTGACTCAAAAACGTAAAAACAAGTTTAAAACACTAAACTAGACTCAAAGAATGCAAAATTAAACTTTAAAACAACAAAACAAGCCAAAAGACTCAAAACAGCACCAAAACACTCAAAACTGCCTTAAAAACACAATCTGGGCAGTTTTGGACACTAAGCACCAAATTGGACGAATTTGGGTTTTAACTTGAATCAAAATACTTAAAAACACAAAGTAAAGCACTTACTAACTAATTTGACACTTCAAAACAAAGGGGGATTGGTTTTGGACGAATTTAAAAACAAAACAAACTTTGTAAATTAGAACAGATTGTAAAAACGAATTTGATTTAAATGGGTGAATGGAAGGCTAGCTAAGGGGTTCATCTCCACACATGTTATACTTGCATACAAAACGATTTCCAATTGCTTTTCAATAAACCATGAATTCTCAATGCCCCAAGTTAATTAGGTTCGCTTAAATTAACCTTCAGATTTTCCTAACGTTATTGAATTGGATGATTGCATACGACAACCCAAACATTCCCCACAAGTCCCCTACATGATTGCATAATAGAGATACAAGCAAGAATCATTAAGTTCTATGAAAACCATAAGCATTGACGAAGCACTTGTTACTATGATTGCATGAAACTTATGCCAAGAATTTACTTAACGCGATTGAGATCATCAACCTTTACTACTTGTGAATATAATTCCATAACGATTAGGTGAAATTTCCTTATATCCTAGCATTCAATTTATGCATGATAATTAAGCGTGCACTCTCAACCAATACACATAAATCAATGTAATTCGCATAGATAAGTAAATTGAATTCACAACTTATGAAACGCAATTAGAAGTAATCAAATCATAACGCAAGCATAAACATGTATTTCGAATCCCCCCCTAGCCAAGGGGGGTTTAGTTCCTCATATGCACAAAACAAAGAGAATTGAATTTAAACATTGAAATCAAAGGAAAAGAAACACCTAGAAATTCCAGCGACGCGAACTTGAATTGCATGAACTTCCGAGCTTCCTTCTCCTCCTCCTTGGTGCGGCAAGGGTCTAGGGACAGGTTTAGGACCTTAGGTGTATGGATGCATGGTTATGGAGGGATGTAGTAGTGTTTAGGGGAAGGGAATGGTGCGGCAAAGGTGTGGAGAGAGTTTGGACGAATTTCTGGAGTGAATTCTGAATTGTGGTGAGTGGTCCTCTGATTTAGAGGTTAATAGGAGTATATATAGGCACTTAAAACCCTAGGGTAATCAGATATGGACTTGGATAACCCAAATCCACAAGGAAATAGGTCTAAACAATCAGATTTTGCAAGGGAAAAGGGGTCCTAGGTGCGGCAGGGATAGGATAAGGTGGATAAGGCTTCTAGAAAGCCTTGCAAGGCAAGGAAATCAGATTTCTAGAAGCTAGGGTGCGGCACCAATGTAGGGATTAGGGATAGGGCTTCTAGAAAGCCCCAAAACTGATAGGAAATGTAGGAAACTCACGGCAAGGAGGGGAACACTCTAGAAACTTCTCATTTGTGTCCTACAACACTTAGGAGTCCTTCTAGCATTAGGAAAACATGTCTCAATCCTCCCTTGACTTGGAATTCTTCTCCTTCTTCATCTTGGATTCCTTTTCCTTCTTGGACTTGGAAAACTTCTTTGTTGCTGAAACTTGATGCCATTTGGATTTAAGTTTCCTACTTCAAGTAGGAAACCTTGTTTGAGTAGGAATCTTCATCTTCAAGGAATCCTAATTCAACTAGGAAACCCATTTTGACTAGGAATCCTAATTCAACTAGGATTCCATCTTCACTTAGGCGCTTTCCTACTTCGACTAGGAAACCTTGTTCAAGTAGGAAACATCATCTTCAAATCTTCAATTTCGTCCATCCTCTTGGTTCCAAGCATATGACATTCATTCCAAGCTCAACTTTGCTCCAAAAGGCTCCAAAATGCATCCTTTTTCATACTTTGCCCTTAGAACCTGAAAACACATAAAACTAGCTTAAAAGACTACTTTACTAAGCAAAAACACTATAAATGTACAAGAACAAGCTAAACTAAGGCGCAAAAATATGCTCCTATCAAATTCCCCCACACTTAGCTTTTGCTAGTCCTCGAGCAAAACAAAACGAAACGAAAGAACAAAATAAAACAAGTACAACAACCTAAACCTTCCAACAATCGCCTCAGAGATTTCTAATGCACATGACATGTTAAAAATCATCTTTCCCACAGATTTTAGCCATCTTTACGCTTAAGCACATACTTAATCATAGTCACTACTTAATAGTTCACAAATAACCAATTAAAACGATGTTTTGAATGTAGTAACATGCCTTAGAGAACTTGCTCAATTCCTTACTAGATATGCACTCTATTTTCACTCAGCTTTTCTAACTACACACCCTACACTAGTGATATGTGAGAAGATTGATGTAAAAATAAAAACGAATGCTCACATATATGTATAACAAAGAAGCAATTTCCGGAGTTAATAACATGTTTATAAATATGATCTCATGAATGGAATGCTACTACTTAGATGCGAGAACCAATGACACCATATGCTCAAACCAATTTCAAACTCCACAAATTGAAATACACAACACTCAAGATTAAAGTTAAGGGTTGTAACGGCGCTTAAGGTATTGGCTAACAAAAACGGATATGGAAAACAAACGTTCTTTAAAACAATAGTAAGCAAAATATGGAAATCGAAACTTAGAATTCACTTTAGCATGCCGAAACAAATTCACAACAGAAGGGAAGACTCAAACAATCAATTAGGGCCGAATGCAACTCTTTGGACCCTTTCTTCAACAAACAACACTTTGGAACTCTTTTTCACATGCATTTCAACTATTTTGCATGTTTTTCACAACTTTTCTTTTTTTCTTTCTATTTTTCACGAATTTTTTTCTTTCTTTTCTCATTTTTTTTCTCTTCTTTTCTCATTTTTTTCTCTTCTTTTCCGTGCCTCATTCAAGACTTTGGCACATCCCTATATCACTAATCCTTCCCCCACACTTGTTTCCCGCACACATTGATCAAAAGGAATTCATCTTGCGTTATGCTTTACTACGTTTTAAGAACAAGGGTGTGGATGGTCCTAATCTAAGCTAGGTGAGGATAATGTGGTTAACAAGGGAAATAGGCTAAACGAGGCTCAACGGGGTTAAAACCTACAAAACATAATGGAATAGGGATATACGGCTTTTGGGCTATGGTGGACACTACACAACTTAATCTTGAATATGTGTTATGCAAATCAATGACATGTTTTGAATGAAATGGGCATGAGTTCTAGTGTTTGGTTCTAAGTGATGAAACGCCTTCTAAGTAGCAACCAAGCAAAGAATAATGAGATCATGCAACGACTTTAGAAAACAAAGAATGCACAGATTTTACTCTCCAAATAAACGTTTAGGCTCAAGTCTCACATGGTTGTAGCGTTAGTTTGAGTTACTTCCTTCAAGCATGTTACAAAAACGGATTTTTACTTTATGATTACATGTGAATTCATAAGTTATAACCACAACCAAGCATAAACCAAAGAGTAAATCAAACTTTCATCCATGTTTATAACTCTTTTTAACCGTCATGCAATTACAAACCGAATCCTCATCATTGTGTTGGAAGGTACCCTAAGACACAAACAAACACACAAAAACGACTCTTTTTGGGTTTTTAAAACAAAATTTTTATATTTTTATGGGATTTTCGGATTTTTGACTCAAAACACATTAAAACACACCAAAACAGCTTAAAAAGGCTTAAAAACAGCAAGAAACAACATTTGAAATTATGAGTGATAAACCCTACGAATTTGCATCAAAACACTTTGGTTACCCCCCCACACTTAAATCAAACATTGTCCTCAATGTTTCAAGCATAGACGCACACAAATAACAACCAAACAAACAAACCAATATCTAAACAACCTAACATAGCAGAAACGAATTGAACAACAAAGAGAAGAGTTTAGGAACGCAAATCTGGAATTGGAGTGCTCTCTATGTTCTCCTTTGTTGAATGCATGGGTTGCCTCCCAAGTAGCGCTTGCTTTAACGTCGTACAGCCGGACGTAGACCTCATTCACTCCTTACTAGGGCCCACGGCATCCAAGGGTATGTCATCCACGGCATGCTCCACAAAGGTGTCATAATAGGGTTTCAAACGATGCCCGTTCACCTTGAATTCTTGTCCCGTTTTCAAGCTTTGGATTTGGACTGCACCATGAACAAAAACATTAGTAATAACAAACGGTCCAATCCACTTAGAACGTAACTTACCGGGAAACAAACGTAAACGGGAATTGAACAATAGCACTTTCTGCCCAATTGAGAATGATTTCCCACGGATCATGTTGTCATGGAAAGCTTTGGTCTTTTGCTTGTAAATGCTTGCATTATCGTACGCCTCATGCCGTATCTCATGAAGCTCATTCAATTGCAATTTCCTTTGACTTCCCGCTTCATCGAGGTTCATGTTAAACTTCTTGATGGCTCAAAGTGCTTTGTGCTCCAATTCAACGGGAAGATGGCACGCCTTGCCATAGACAAGTCGGAAGGGGGACATCCCAATGGGGGTTTTGTACGCCGTACGATACGCCCAAAGTGCATCATCTAACCGTAAGCTCCAATCCTTCCTTGTTGGCCCAACTGTCTTCTCAAGTATTTGCTTGATCTCTCGGTTGGAAACCTCGGCTTGGCCATTCGTTTGAGGATGGTAAGGTGTAGAAACCTTATGGGTGACACTGTATTTCCTCAATAACGCTTCAATGGTCCGATTGCAAAAATGTGACCCTCCATCACTAATGATCACTCGTGGCATTCCAAACCTTGCAAAAATGTTAGTTCTAATAAAATCTGCAACCACTTTAGAATCATTAGTCCGGGTGGCCTTGGCTTCCACCCATTTCGACACATAATCAACTGCAAGCAAAATATACATGAAACCATACGAGGAAGGGAAGGGACCCATAAAATCAATACCCCAAACATCAAAAATTTCAACATTTAGGATAGAAACCTGCGGCATTTGGTCCCTTGCACTAATTCCACCCATTCGTTGGCATTTATCACATGTTAAGCAGAAAGTTTTAGCATCTTTAAAAATACTAGGCCAATAGAATCCACATTGTAACACTTTGAGGGCTGTGCGTTGTGTGCCAAAGTGCCCTCCACATGCATATGTGTGACAAAAACTCAAAATTGAATGACATTCAGAATCGTGCACACAACGACGTATAATCTGATCGGGGCAAAATTTCCATAAGTACGGATCATCCCACACATAAAACCGTGCATCATGCCTAAGTTTATCCCGTTGGTGCCTAGTGAACTCACTTGGAATACGTTTTGACACCAAAAAATTAACAATATCGGCATACCAGGGTGCACTAATCTTAATGGACAGCAATTGTTCATCGGGGAATGTCTCCAAAATCGGCAAAGACTCCTCATTGTGCACCATTCGGCTTAGGTGGTCAGCCACGACGTTTTCACTTCCCTTCTTGTCCCGAATCTCTATGTCGAACTCTTGAAGTAGCAACATCCATCGAATTAGCCGTGGCTTGGCCTCCTTTTTCGTGAGCAAGTACTTCAGAGCTGCATGATCAGTGAAAACAATTACTTTAGTACCAATTAGATATGATCGAAATTTATCTAAAGCAAAGACAACGGCAAGGAGTTCTTTTTCCGTAGTGGAATAGTTCAATTGTGCATCGTTCAACGTCCGTGAGGCGTAGTAGATGACATGCGGCTTCTTGTCCTTCCTTTGTCCCAAAACAGCCCCTAACGCGTAATCGGATGCATCGCACATAAGCTCGAAAGGTAGGCTCCAATCCGGTGGCACAATGATGGGTGCCGTGGTCAACAGCTCCTTGAGTTGGTTGAATGATGCCGTGCACTCCTTGGTGAATTCAAACGTCACGTCTTTTTGTAGGAGACGGCAAAGAGGTTGTGCAACCTTCGAGAAATCCTTGATAAACCTACGATAGAATCCTGCATGGCCAAGAAAAGAACGAACCTCTCTAACCGAAGTTGGAGAGGGTAAGTGACGTACAAGATCTATTTTCGACTTATCAACCTCAATACCGTTTTCAGAGACTATATGACCTAAAACTATGCCTTGTTTAACCATGAAATGGCATTTTTCCCAATTAAGAACAAGGTTAGTTTCAACGCAACGTTTTAAGATTAGACTAAGATTATGTAAGCAACCGTCAAAAGAATCACCAAATACACTAAAATCATCCATAAACACTTCAATGATTTTCTCAACATAATCAGAAAATATGCTCATCATACATCTTTGAAATGTAGCCGGTGCATTACATAAACCAAAAGGCATGCGACGATATGCAAAAGTACCGAAGGGGCATGTAAAAGTGGTTTTTTCTTGATCTTCGGGTGTTATGACAATTTGATTATAACCAGAATAACCATCAAGAAAACAATAGAAAGCATACCCGGCTAATCTCTCAAGCATTTGGTCGATGAACGGCAATGGGAAGTGATCCTTCCTTGTTGCGGCGTTTAGCTTCCTATAATCGATGCACACCCTCCAACCGGTTTGAATGCGTTGAGGAACAAGTTCATTCTCGGCATTTGCAACCACAGTCACTCCAGATTTCTTCGGAACGCATTGAACGGGTGAGACCCACTTGCTATCCGAGATTGGATAGATTACGCCACAATCCAACAGCTTGATTACCTCCTTCTTCACAACTTCCATCATCGGAGGGTTGAGACGGCGTTGAGCCTCTCGGGATGTTTTGGACCCCTCCTCTAGAAGTATGCGATGCATGCATGTAGTAGGGCTAATTCCCTTGATGTCGGCCAATGTCCATCCAATTGCCGTTTTGTACTCCTTAAGCACTCGCACCAATTTGCTCTCTTCTTGTGCCGTGAGTGAGGATGAAATAATGACGGGCAACGTGTCATTCTCGCCCAAGAAAACGTACTTCAAATGACTAGGTAACGGCTTAAGTTCAAGTGTAGGTGGCTGTACCACTGAGGGAAGCATTTTATTAGCCGAAACTGAACTTAAAATAGGGTCCGAATACTTACCCGATTGTGATGGCAATGACTCAAGGGCAGCCACCATCTCAAAGACCTCTTCACTAGGGAGCACGGCAATGGACTCCAATTGCATGCCGTGGGCTTCCTTGGGGTTTGATTCCATGTCCTTCAACGTCTTTCCTTGTGCAATGCCAAATCAAGTGCATCATCCTTCAAATTGTCCAAATGGTCCTGCGACAAAGCATCAATTACATCAATAGCAAAACATGAATGGGTTTCATTAGGAAACTTCATAGAATCAGAGAGATTGAAATTAATAACTTCCCCATCAAATTCCATTGTTAGAGTGCCATTATAGACGTCAATCTTCGTCCTAGCAGTCTTCATGAATGGCCTTCCAAGGAGGATGGGTAATGAAGGGGCATGGTCCGATTCATCCATCTCAAGTACGTAGAAGTCCGCCGGGAAGATCAAATGATTAACCTGCACTAACACATCTTCCAAAACTCCCTTTGGATAGGCGTTAGATCTATCGGCTAATTGTATGATTACACCATCGTTTTTCAACGCTCCTAGGTTCATAGATGCATAAATTGAATATGGCATGACATTTATAGATGCACCTAGGTCTAACATGGCAGATTCAAACCTAGAATTACCAATAACACACGGAATTGTAAAACTACCTGGATCTTTGCATTTTGGGGGCAGCTTGCGTTGTAAGATGGCTGAGACGTTTTCACTTACTTTGACCACCTCCTTGGTCGAAATCCTCCTCCTATTGGTGCAAAGTTCCTTCAAGAACTTGGCGTACCTCGGGACTTGCTTGATTGCATCCAAAAGGGGGATATTGACTTGAACTTTCCGAAATGTCTCCAAAATGTCTTTTTCCGCTTCTTCTTTCTTTGTTTGCTTAAACCTACTAGGAAAAGGAATATTTGCAGGGAAATCATTAGTAGAAACTGAACTTGACACGTTTTTACCTTTCTTGGATGAATTGGACGAATTGGGATCACTTGGAACTTGCAGCACATTTGGTTCCACCTTGGCCGTGAGTGGCCTTTGTTCCTCCTCTTCAATTCTCAACTCTTCCTCCTCGTTGGAACGTGGCATGGATGGGTTGAGGTCAGATCCGACTTGCTTTCCACTTCGCAAATGCATAGCTTTTGCAGATTCAAATCCACCTTTCGGATTGACCACCGTTGAGCTAGGCAACCTTCCTTGCTCACGAAATTGCCCCATGAACTCGGCAATTTGTCCCACTTGCTTCTCCAAGTTGTCCACCCTCTTGTCTTGGATTTGCCTCTCTTTGTTTTGAGTTTGGACTTCCTGCGTCAAAGTAGTAAGTAATTGAAAAATCTTATCATTATCACTTGAATTACTTACATTGCTTTGGGCAGGTTGTGCTTGGACTTGTGGTGCTGCCAACGGCTTTTGATAGAACCCCGGGGGTTGTTGCCTAAATCCGCCTTGTTGTTGGCCTTGTTGGGGGTCTCGCCATTTGAAATTCGGATGATCACGCCAACCGGGATTGTAAGTATTGGAAAACGGGTCACCACGTGATTGATATTGGTTGCCATATCCCACGGCATTGAGTGTTTCCCATCCTCCATTCTCGATTAATTGTGGGCACTTGTCCGTAGGGTGTCCTTGCGTGGAGCATACGCCACAAGAAGCTACGGTTTTGACTTTTGGACCTTCCACCACCTGAGAAAGCAACGTAGTAAGGTTAGCCATTTGATTTTGAAGTTCAGTTATGGCACTTACCTCATTGACTTGTTGTTGCCGTGGCATGCTCCTTTGTCCAACACCTTCGTATTGTTGAGCGTTCAACGCTCGATTAGCAATCAACATCTTTGCAGCTGTAGGGGTCTTATCCACCAATGCTCCTCCCGCCGAGGCATCTAGCATTTGACGTTCAATTGGTAGAAGTCCCTCGTAGAAGTATTGTAGAAGTAGTTCCTCCTTCATTTGATGCTGTGGACATGAAGCAACAAGAGATTTAAAACGTTCATAATAAGTAGGAAAGGATTCACCTTCATCTTGTTGAATGCCACTTATCCTTTTACGTAGGAGGATGACTCGAGAAGTTGGGAAAAACTTCTCCAAGAAAGCTCGTTTCATGCTCTCCCATGACGTGACAGTTCCGGGAGCCAATTCGTACAACCAATCTTTCGCCTTCTCTAGGAGAGAAAAGGGAAAGGCCTTCATTTTCAAGATGCTCTCATCCACGTTCACCGGAGTCATGCTTGAGCAAACGACTTCAAACTCCTTCAAATGCTTGTTCGGATCTTCCATGGACAGCCCATGGTACTTCGGAATGTGATGTAACAAGCTTGACTTCAATTCAAACTCGGCAGTTTTGTCCTGAGCCGCCCTAGGATATTGGATACATAGAGGTGCGGCATTATCCAATCCCGAAGCGGAAAGCTCCTTGATTGTTCGGTTGTCCACTGCCATGTCTTCCACTTCCTCTTCAAATTCAGAAACAGACTCGGAACTTGCACTTGATTCACTAGGTTCCGGGTTCTTCCTCTTTCGTCTCAACTCACGCTCAAAATCGTCGTCAAAGTCTAAAATATGTTCGTGAACCGGATTAGAACTCCGAGTCATAAACAAGTACCTAAAACAAGAAACAAAATAACATAAGAATCTGATCTAATAAGAAAAACGAAAATAACAATCCAAGGGATTAGCAAAGTTGCTAATCCCCGGCAACGGCGCCAAAATTTGATGTGAAAATTATGTTGACACTCAAATTAAACCCTCTTTTTATCAATTGTAGCAATGTATGTAAGTAGGGATCGTTCTAGACCGGGGATTAGGAGGGATTGCAAAATCACTTGGAATTGACTCAAAAACGTAAAAACAAGTTTAAAACACTAAACTAGACTCAAAGAATGCAAAATTAAACTTTAAAACACCAAAACAAGCCAAAAGACTCAAAACAGCACCAAAACACTCAAAACTGCCTTAAAAACAAAATCTGGGCAGTTTTGGACACTAAGCACCAAATTGGACGAATTTGGGTTTTAACTTGAATCAAAATACTTAAAAACACAAAGTAAAGCACTTACTAACTAATTTGACACTTCAAAACAAAGGGGGATTGGTTTTGGACGAATTTAAAAACAAAACAAACTTTGTAAATTAGAACAGATTGTAAAAACGAATTTGATTTAAATGGGTGAATGGAAGGCTAGCTAAGGGGTTCATCTCCACACATGTTATACTTGCATACAAAACGATTTCCAATTGCTTTTCAATAAACCATGAATTCTCAATGCCCCAAGTTAATTAGGTTCGCTTAAATTAACCTTCAGATTTTCCTAACGTTATTGAATTGGATGATTGCATACGACAACCCAAACATTCCCCACAAGTCCCCTACATGATTGCATAATAGAGATACAAGCAAGAATCATTAAGTTCTATGAAAACCATAAGCATTGACGAAGCACTTGTTACTATGATTGCATGAAACTTATGCCAAGAATTTACTTAACGCGATTGAGATCATCAACCTTTACTACTTGTGAATATAATTCCATAACGATTAGGTGAAATTTCCTTATATCCTAGCATTCAATTTATGCATGATAATTAAGCGTGCACTCTCAACCAATACACATAAATCAATGTAATTCGCATAGATAAGTAAATTGAATTCACAACTTATGAAACGCAATTAGAAGTAATCAAATCATAACGCAAGCATAAACATGTATTTCGAATCCCCCCCTAGCCAAGGGGGGTTTAGTTCCTCATATGCACAAAACAAAGAGAATTGAATTTAAACATTGAAATCAAAGGAAAAGAAACACCTAGAAATTCCAGCGACGCGAACTTGAATTGCATGAACTTCCGAGCTTCCTTCTCCTCCTCCTTGGTGCGGCAAGGGTCTAGGGACAGGTTTAGGACCTTAGGTGTATGGATGCATGGTTATGGAGGGATGTAGTAGTGTTTAGGGGAAGGGAATGGTGCGGCAAAGGTGTGGAGAGAGTTTGGACGAATTTCTGGAGTGAATTCTGAATTGTGGTGAGTGGTCCTCTGATTTAGAGGTTAATAGGAGTATATATAGGCACTTAAAACCCTAGGGTAATCAGATATGGACTTGGATAACCCAAATCCACAAGGAAATAGGTCTAAACAATCAGATTTTGCAAGGGAAAAGGGGTCCTAGGTGCGGCAGGGATAGGATAAGGTGGATAAGGCTTCTAGAAAGCCTTGCAAGGCAAGGAAATCAGATTTCTAGAAGCTAGGGTGCGGCACCAATGTAGGGATTAGGGATAGGGTTTCTAGAAAGCCCCAAAACTGATAGGAAATGTAGGAAACTCACGGCAAGGAGGGGAACACTCTAGAAACTTCTCATTTGTGTCCTACAACACTTAGGAGTCCTTCTAGCATTAGGAGGTAGTTTACGTTGTATCATGGCAGACACATTCTCACTTACCTGTACCACTTCTTTCTCCCGAAAACGTTTCTTTGTTGTACAAAGCTTCTTCAAACACTTGGCGTACTTCGGGATTTGCTTGATTGCATCCAAGAGAGGTATGTTAACTTGAACCTTCCTAAATGTCTCTAGAACATCTTTTTCCTCCTCTTCATTCTTGAATTGCAAAAACCTGCTAGGAAAGGGCACATTGGGTGGAATAATGTTAGAATTAACCAAACTTGGACTCATCTTACCTAGGGTGGACGGATTGGATGGCTTAGGGGCCATGGGTGCTTGCGGCAAAGGTGGTGCTACCTTTGCCGTGAGTGGACTTGGTGTCTCCTCTTCAGATTTCAACGTTTCATCCTCTTTGGGACCTGATTTTGGTGGTGTAGGACCTGCCCCAACTTCTTTTCCACTCCTTAGCATGATTGCATTGGCGGTTTCAAAACCTCCTTTTGGATTCGCAATGGTTGAACTAGGAAGCTTTCCTTGTTCTCTAAACTGCCCAACAAACTCCGCAATCTGCCCAATTTGCTTCTCCAATTGATCTACCCTAATGTTCGTACTTTGCATTGCTTGGGTTTGCTTTTCCTGCCCATGAGTCAACTTGGTTAGTATCTTAAGAAGTGCATCATTGTCTAGGGACGTACCTGAAGCATTTGGGTTAGATTGTGGTTGGTTTTGATTGGGTGTGTACGGCTTGGTGAAGAACCCCGGGGGTTGTTGCCTAAAGCCTCCTTGGTTTTGAGGTTGTTGGGGCTCCCTCCACTTGAAAATTGGGTGGTCCCTCCAACCGGGATTATATGTGTTTGAATATGGATCGTTCCTTGGTTGGTTGTGACTTTGAAACCCAATTGCATGGGCGCTTTCCCATCCACCATTTTCAATCAACTGTGGACACTTTTCAGAGACATGTCTTTGGATGGAACATACGCCACATACAATTGGTCCTTGCATCTTCATGCCCTCGGCCATCTGAGACACAAGAGAAGTAAGATTAGCCAATTGTGAATGAAGATCGGAAGTTGTACTTACCTCATGTACTTGGTGCCGTGGGGGTCCCATTTGGCCTACTCCCTCATATTGTTGAGCGTTCAACGCTCGATTAGAGATCAAGATCTTGGCAGCCATGGGTGTTTTGTCCACCAATGCTCCCCCCGCCGAAGCATCAAGCATTTGACGTTCTAGAGGTAGGAGACCCTCGTAGAAATATTGCAAAAGCAACTCCTCCTTCATCTGATGCTGTGGACAAGAAGCAACAAGTGATTTAAATCGTTCATAATATGTAGGAAAAGACTCACCTTCTTCTTGCTGAATTCCGCTTATCTTTTTGCGTAGGAGGATGATGCGAGAAGTTGGAAAGAACTTCTCCAAGAACGCTCTCTTCATACTCTCCCAAGAAGTGACAGTGCCGGGAGCTAACTCGTATAACCAATCCTTGGCTTTATCCATCAAAGAGAATGGAAAAGCCTTCATCTTCAAGATATTTCCGTCAACATTGACGGAAGTCATACTAGAGCAAACTACTTCAAATTCTTTCAAATGTTTGTTAGGATCTTCCATGGACAAGCCATGGTATTTAGGAATATGATGAAGCAAACTTGACTTTAATTCAAACTCGTCCGTCTTACCTTGGGCAGCCATGGGGTATTAAATGCACAAGGGTGCGGCATTATCCAAACCTGAGGCGGAAAGCTCCTTGAGTGTACGGTTGTCCACCGCCATGCCTTGGACTTCTTCAAATATCCTTGCCGTGGCTTCTTCCTCCTCTTCTTGTACGTTTTCTTCAAGGTCAGATTCGAAATTGGGTGGATGGTGCTCCTGCTGGTTTCTAGCTCTTCTTAACTTCCTCTCAAAATCGTCGTCAAAATCCAAGATGTTTGCACGAATTGGTTGAGAGCTTCTAGTCATACATTAGTACCTAAGAAACAAGAAACAAAATTAGGTCAGAAACTTAAACAAAGTCAGAAACAAAGTGAAATAAAAGAAACAAAAACAATCCAAGGGATTAGCAAATTTGCTAATCCCCGGCAACGGCGCCAAAAATTTTGATGCAAAATAGATAAGCACACAAATTAAACCCTCTTTTTGTCAAATTGTAGTACAGATGTAAGTAGGGATCGTTCTAGACCAGGGGATTAGGAGGGATTGCTAAACACTTGAAAACTGACTTTAAAACATAAAAACAAAGTTTAAAACACTAAACTAGACTCAAAGAATGCAAAACTAAAGTTTAAAACACTTGAACAAACACAAAACTCAAAACAGCAACCTAATGACTCAAAACTGCCTAAAACCACTTTCTGGGCAGTTTTGAGAACCTAACAAGAACTTGGACGAAATTGGGTGAAGACTTGAATCAAAACACTTAGAAACACAAATCAAAACATATTCTAACTAATCTAAGACTTCAAAATAAAGGGGGACTTGTTTTGGACGAAAATTGAAAACAAAACAGAAACTTTAAAACAAAACAGATTGTAAAACGTTTTTGGATGAAAAGGATGGATAAAAGGCTAGTTAGGAGGTTCTTCTCCACACATGTCACACTTGCAAACAAAACGATTTTCAGTTGTTCTTCCAATAAATTATGAATACTCAACGCCCCAAATTAACCGTGAATTGCACTAATTAACCCTCAGTTTTTCCACGAGTTATTGAGTTGGATGATTGCATACGACAACCCAAAGCATTCCCTACAAGTTCCCTACATGAATTGCATAATAGAGATACAAGCAAGAATCATTAAGTTCTATGAAAAACATAAGCATTGATGAAGCATTCGTTACTATGAATTGCATGAAACTTATGCCAAGAATTCATTCAACGCGATCGTTTTCAAGCGACCTTCACTACTTGTGATTATAAGATTGTAACTATTAGGTGAAACTCCCTCATAATCTAGCATCATATTCATGCATGAAAACTAAGCGTGCACTCTCAATCAACATACACAAATAAGTTATCAATCAAATAGATGAACGAATTGAATCCACAACTTATGAAATAACAACTGAATGTAATCAAATCATATTGCAAGCATG
The DNA here is from genome assembly GCF_916048215.2 of Malus sylvestris. Classification (NCBI taxonomy): domain Eukaryota; kingdom Viridiplantae; phylum Streptophyta; class Magnoliopsida; order Rosales; family Rosaceae; genus Malus; species Malus sylvestris. Next base: position 17,598,169 of record NC_062267.1, read on the forward strand.
TACATGGTTTCGAATCACCCCGTAACTAAGAGGGGTTTAGTTCCTCATACTCGCAAAGCAAAGATACATAAATTTAGAAATTAAAACCCAAAGAAAGAAAACACCTAGAAGGCTCCAACTTGGCAGCAAGATCATCAATGATTTCCCTTTCCTCCTTGCTGCGGCAGAGAAGTTTAGAACAGGTTTTGGGTGGTATTTAGGGTGTAGAATGGATGGGGAATGGTAGGGAAAGGTTTAGGGTTGATGGGGGTACGGCTAGGGATGATTTTTGGGCAGAATTTTGGGACTTTGGTGATGGGAAGGTGCGGCAGAATGCAAGGGCAGATTTCTGGCGTGAATGATTGTGTATGAGAGGTGGTGATCTGATCTAGGGGTTATAATGAGTATATATAGGCATCCAAAACCCTAGGGTAATCAGATTAGGGTTTCTAGAAGCCCAAATCCACCAGAAATTAGGTTAAAACAATCAGATTTTTAGTGGGAATAAGGCCTAAGGTGCGGCTAGGGTTAGGGTTTAGAGATGGGCCTATGGTGCGGCAATGTCCAAGAATGTAAGGATGGGTCATCTAGAAGCCCAAAGCCAAGAATAGAAACTCTCACAAATGGAAACCTCCAAGAATAGAAACTTCCAACTTTAGAAACTTTGGGTTCTAATTCTGAATTCTTTGTTCTTCACTTTCATTTCTTCATTTCTTAAGCTCCCTTTGACCTTCAACTCGTCCATTCCTTGTGCTCCATAAGTAAAAACGCCATTTTAGCTCAATTATGCTCCATTTTGCACTTCCTTGCATACTTTGTCTCTAAAACCTGAAAACACATAAAACTAGCTTAAAAGACTACGTTAACTAAGAAAACACCATGGAAATGCATAAGAACTAGCTAACTAAGGCGCATAAATATGCTGCTATCATGATTGAAATTTTGAAAGGTGATAGAAATGGTGATGGGTGTGTAAGAAGTACTTCTCTTACACACACACCACTTGCATGAATTTATGTCACACACACCACTTGCATGGCTTTATGACTTTGTTGAAAAATTTCAAAATTTTGCATTCCTCACTCTCTAAAACCGGCCACCCTACAAGTGGGGTGCTTTTAGGGCTTTTATACAATTACATAAAGTTTTGGTACTTTTGTGTAATTTGTAGTTTGACCCAAAAGTTTACGTATTTACGTAAAGGCCCAAAATCATTAAAGGACAAATTGTTTTGTTCCTTTAATGATGTTTTTCAATTTGTTGAATTTTTGGGTTCTAGTTGTAATCAAGGAAGAAAATATCGGTAATATCAGAAATATCGGTAGTCCGAAAACACGGAAATATCGATGGAAATATCGGGATAATATCGATATCGATAAAAATTACATGGAAACCACGGAAATTGTAAGAAAAACTTGGAAATTTTTATTGAAACTTTGCAGGATGTTTATTTAGTCAATTATCTATTAGTTTATCACAAAAAATTGGAAGGAAATACATTGCATGATGGATTTAACATTATCAAGTTGATTATATAGCGAGCTGACAAACATTGTGAGTGTAGAAAATATGTAGTGATTAATGAAAGAAGTCTAAACACACCATAATCATTTATATATAATGAATTAGTACAATATTTTACACTTTATACATTGCATGGTAAGATACATGAGTGACTTAGTACCACATAGAGTTCCTATGAGGTTCAAAATTTTGACTATCTTCATCATCTCTATGTGTAGAGTGAGTGTATTGTGAAGAGTAGTTATCAAATGATAAATCCCCAAAATAATTTTGCATGTAATTGTTAACATGCCACCCATATGGATCTGAGATTGGTTGACCTTGTCCATAAGCAAAATCATTTGAAGATTAAGTCTCGGATTGTTTCCATGAGTCGCTCGATTCCATCCCAAAAGGAATGGGATATGAAGGGTAGGGAAATGGTTGGTTATGAGTATTACCATAATTACTACTTCCCACTCCAACAGAGTCCTAAGTTCTAGATAACGAGTCATCTTCTTGACTTGACAAAATCCCCTTGCCTCTTTCTCTGCGAGTATAGTCCTTCCCTATGGCACCAATTCCTGGTCCTGCCCGCCTACTGCCAGTGTCATCATCCTGTGTTGCATGCGTGAAGTTTGCCTCACCAGTGAAGGGGCTTATAAATCCGGGAGGTGGTCCATAATAGTTTCCATATCCACCACCACTACCTCAAGCTCCACTATGTCCTTCATCATTCCCACCTCCGGTGGTAGGTGAGTCTCCTGATCTTGTACTAGAGCTATCATTAGTATCAGCATGATGTTGTGGTTGTGTAGGATTGGAAGAAGGTGGAATTCCAGTGTTTCTTGGTCTTGGGCACAAAAGTTCTTCCAAAGAGTCAGCGCTGCTAGATCCCACCTCCTCCTCTAATACTCTTTCTACATTTATCCCTTCATTACGTGCTTCTTCAGCAACTCTGGGAGCTGGGTTACCTTCATCATCATCTAAATGAAGAGGTCTAATCCATTGAAAAAGTTGGTTACCCTTTGTATCATCATCTTCACCAACAATATCAAACACATCTAGTGGGTCACCACAGTCGACATGATCTATTTCTGCTTCCTTATCTCGAATTTGAAGCTTCATGTTGTAGTAGCAATAAACTAATTTTTCCAAGCTACTATGAGCCAACTTATTTCTTTGCTTTGTGTGTATGAGTGCAAATGTGCTCCAATTTCTTTCACAAGCAGATGAGGAAGCTGTTTGTGATAATACTTTGATTGCTAACTTTCTCACAGTTGGTGCATCGGTCCCATACATGATCCACCATTTAGCTACAATGAAAAACAATGTTGATAAGCTTAATAACTCCAACAAATTCTATTATAAACTTATAGTGAAATATGTTTATACTCACTAGGAGACATATTTGTTCGAGCAGCAACTGATGTTGGTTCTCCAAAAGTTCTTCTTGCATCTTTAAACCATGTTAGCTAAATTCAATAAATTGTGTTAGTTTAATCCAACAAAGTAATTATTATAATTTAAGTAATTGTGTACCTCATTTCCAAATTGGCCAACTGCTGGTGATGCAGGGTCTAATTTAGAGTATACATTATGTACAGCACGTATAAGGTTACCATCATCTCCAACACCGGGTCTGTATTGGTATCGGGGATTCAAATAATATGCTGTTCAAAGAAACACATACTCTAATAAGAGAAATAATACTTATGCAACTAAAGAAATGAATTGCAAATTATGACATAATTTATACCTGCTGCATGCAAATCATGGTATAATGTTTTATACCATCAGTCTTCAATTATCTTTATGACCCACCTTGCACCATGTTTCCTTTCCAATTCATCCTTCACTACACGCATCAACTCATATACTGACGTGAAATTTATGTTGACACTCAAATTAACCCTCTTTTTATCAATTGTAGCAAAGTATGTAAGTAGGGAACGTTCTAAACCGGGGATTAGGAGGGATTGCAAAATCACTTGAAAACGGACTCAAATACGTAAAAACAAGTTTAAAACACTAAACTAAACTCAAAGAATGCAAAACTAAACTTTAAAACACCAAAACAAACCAAAAGACTCAAAACAGCAAGTAAACACTCAAAACTGGCTTAAAACCACAATCTGGGCAGTTTTGAACACTAGACTCAATCTTGGACGAAAATTGGTTTTATCTTGACCTAAGACATTTAAAAACATAAACTAAAGTGATTTCTAACTACTATGACTCAACTAAGTAAATGGGGATTGATTTTGGACGAATTTAACTTTTAAAACAAAAACTTTAAAAACAAACTTTAATGAAAACGATTTTGATGAAATAGAGTGGGGAAAGGCTAGTTAGAAGGTTCCTTCTCCACACATGAAACATATGCATACGACTCGATTTCCAATTACTCTTTCAACAAACCATGAATGACAATGCCCCAAATTAACTAGATTGACCAATTAACTCTCAGATTTCCCTATATTCATTGAATTGAATGGGATACGCATTACAACCAAATTATTCTTATCAAGGACCCTAACTATGGAATACGCATGATAGAGACACATATCAAAGATCATTAAGTTCAATGGAAATCATAAGCATTGACGAGGCATTCATAACTATGGGATACGCATGTTACTCTTGCCTAGGATTTACTTAACACAATCGTGACTAGCGACTTTTACCACTTATGAATATAAGTTAATAACGATTAGGTGAAATTCCCTTATACTCTAGCATCAAATTCATGCATGCAAACTAAGTGTCGACCCTCAATCAACATACATAAACATGTTATCAATCAAATAGATAAGTAAACCACATTCACGATTCATGAAATCATAATTGGAAGAAATCAAGTCATATAAAACATATGATCATGGCTTTGAATTCCCCTCTAACTATAAAGAAATTAGTTCCTCATGTTCGCAAATACAGAAAGACAAATAAATTTAAACATTGACATAAAGATAGAAAACACCTAGAAACGCTCCACAATCCAAGCTCCTTGAATGGCATGCACGGCTCCAAGTTGTCTTCCTTCTTCTCCTTGCAAACTCACGGCACAAGAGGTATGAATGGTGAATGATGTAGTGAAAATCTGGTAGAGGGTGGGTGAATGAATAGGTGCGGCAAGGCCTTGTATTTATAGGCTGAAAATTCACATTCCTAGGTAGCAAAGGACAAGGTTTTAAAGGCCTAAATTGCATAGGATAATAACATCCAATCCTATAAGGAAAACAAGTCAAAAACCCAAAGGGATTGGGAGATAATGTGCAGCAGAAAGAGTGTGAAAAGATAAGGCTTCTAGACACCAAAAATCCCAAGGGAAATAGGAATTAGGTGCGGCAAGGATCTAGGGTTCTAGAAGGATAATGCAAGGCAGATTTTTAGGCTTCTAGAAAGGTTCTTAGGTGTCATCTTGATAGGATAAGATAAGGTCATCTAGAAATCCCATTTTAAGCATCCTAATCTAATTAGAAACCCTCCTAAGTGGCTGGAATGTGGATAGTTTAGGATAAGGATAAGATAGGATAGGATAAGGTTTGATTGGATAAGATAAGCTAAGATAAGGTTATGGATGAGGTTTTGGATAATACTCCTTATCTTGAGCTGATTCTTTGGCTTTAATTCTTCTTCTTCATGTAGGAAACCTTGCTTGAGTAGGAAACTTCATATATCTAGGAATCCATCTTCAATTAGGACTCCTTTAGTGATTAGGAATCCCAATTCATTTAGGAATCCTTCATTCAAGTCATTTCCTTCTTCAACTAAGAAACTTTGTATCTTCAATTCTTCAACTTTGAAACGCCTTCCTAGCTTCACCAATTCCTCAAATTCGTCCATCCCTTGTGCTTCATGTGCATGAACTCCATTTTAGCCCAATTTTGCTCCAAAATGCTCCAAATTGCATCCTTTTGCTCACTTTGTCTCTAAAACCTGAAAACACATGAAAATAGCTTAAAAGACTAACTTAACTAAGAAAACACAACATAAATGCATAAGAACTAACTAACTAAGGCGCATAAATATGCTCCTATCATATACTGCCCCCATAGTAGGATACACTTCTGTGTCAACGATCCGTAAAACTTTGTAAATAGGTTCAAACACTTGACACACATGTTCTGATTGAGTCCAAAAAGCATGATCAAGCACTATACTTTCCACCATACGACCTGTATTTGAGCGGCTCAAATTGTGGTTGGCCTAATCGTCACTAGTGAATAGTTGTTTCAACCCTGCTTTCTTCTTGAGTAGGCTGTCTAATGCAATATAGTTGGTGGCGAATCGAGTGGTAGCTGGACGAATAATTTCTCCTTTGCAAAATTCACGCATCTTTGCCAACAACCAACCGTGATTGTAAATATAATTTGTGATCGTTCTAGCTTTTTTGACCACAGTAGCAACATTCTCTCTCTTCCCCATTGCCTCAAACATGAGATCAATACAATGTGCTGCACATGATGTCCAAAACACATTATGATGCTTCATTAACTTTTTTCCAGCTTTGACAAATGCAGAACCGTTGTCGGTCACGACTTGGACAACATTATGCTCTCCCACCTCCATGATTACATCCCTCAATAATTTGTAAATATACTTGTAATTCTTTATATGGTTTGAAGCATCAACAGACTTCAAAAAAATTGTCTTTCCCTTGGAGTATACCATGAAGTTTATGATAGACAATCTGGTCGGGCCGGTCCATCCGTCACACATGATTGTGCAACCATTAGTTTCCCACTTTGACCTCAACTTGTTAACATACTCGCCAATGTCTTTATACTCCATATCCAAATATTTGTTTCTTATCTCATAGGGAGTGGGAGGTTGTACTCCAACACCGGCTTGTTGACATCCCACTACCATATTTTTGAAATGATGTGATGATGCCTTCGCAGTAGGGACATTTTCATAGATAAAAAACTTGCTAATTAGACGCCCCATTCCCTCCTTCACATTACCTCCAGTGAAATAACTCCAAACACTCTTTTGACGTGCTTTGGATGACTTATATAAACTTGGGGCTATTGGTGGTGTTGGTTGTGATTCTCTAAGACTGCCTCCCCATCACATTTGTGCACCACCACTTGTCCCGGAACCTTGTGCTCTATTAGGAATTTTATGAAGGTGTTCTCTTTCCCATGCTGACTGTTTGGAGGCACGTAATGCTTGTTTCAAACTGCGTCGTTCTTCAGGTCCCATGTCATCATCACATTCGTCCTCATCGTCATCATCATCACTGTCAATCGCTTGGCCATAGACTTCTCCCCGTAGCCCAGCTCGAATATTTTCCATTCCCTATGTTATCTTTTCCTTCTGCTGTTTTTTATTTTTTAATAATGTGCTGATGAATGCCTTCACTTCTGGGGGGACATTATCGCATCGTTGGACATTTTTTGCTGGATCTAATCCACTAAGATGGTACTTAAGTCGTGTCACTCTACCACTCTTCATTACCCGACCACAATATTTGCAAATTGTGCCATGTTTGTTTCCGTCTATTGGGTATCCATGTTCCCAAGCTGGATTACGTTTAGTAGCTCCATTGGACATTGTAAATGTACCTACATTTATTTTTCATGAAAATTAGACAAATATTTTTTAGCCAAAAAATATAGTAGTGATGACGATTATATAAGAGAACCTAAATAATAAAGTTATTCCACAGAAGAATTAATTATGAAGTAAAGAAAATGATTGTAAAAATTTAAGTAATTAAAAAAATAATATGGAATAATAAAACCTAATATTAATGAATAATAATCCAATTTGATAAAAAAATAATCCTAATATAAATGATGAATAATATTCATTTTTGATAATAATCCTAATATAAATGATGATAATTATTTTTCATGAAAATAATCCTAATATAAAACATAGTGATGATGAATAAATTCCTTTTTGATAATAATCCAATTTAATAATAATCCACTTTAATAATAATCCAATTTAATGAATAATCCAATTTGATAATAAAAAAACCTAATATTAATGAATAATAATCCTATTTGATAAAAAAATAATCCTAATATAAAACATAGTGATGAATAATAATCCAATTTGATAATAAAACCTAATATTAATAAAATAATAAATAACATTAAACATATTAAAATTATCCTAGGGAATAATTATACAACATTACTTAATTACTTAAAAAAATTAACATGTAATTGTTAACATTACTTAATTACTTACAAAAATTAACATGCAAGTATTAATTACTTTAAAAAATTAACATACGAGTCCACACAAATTTTTTTGTTGTTGTATAAATTACAATAATATAAATATAAGTTTGTAAACTTACCTTAAATATGGAACCCTTTGTGTTCAGGCTTTGGAATGGATCTGGAATGGCTTTGAAAATGGTAAGGGAAATAAAATAATAAATAACATTAAACGTATTAAAATTATCCTAGGGAATAATTATACAACATTACTTAATTACTTAAAAAAAATTAACATGTAATTGTTAACATTACTTAATTACTTACAAAAATTAACATGCAAGTATTAATTACTTAAAAAAATTAACATGTAATTGTTAACATTACTTAATTACTTACAAAAACTAACATGCAAGTATTAATTACTTAAAAAAATTAACATACGAGTCCACACAAATTTTTTTGTTGTTGTATAAATTACAAGAATATAAATATAAGTTTGTAAACTTACTTTAAATATGGAACCCTTTGTGTTCAAGCTCTGGAATGGATCTGGAATGACTTTGAAAGGGGTAAGGGAAGAAGAAGAAACGAAAATGCTCTGAATGACTCTGATACTCCACCTCTTGAAAGAATATCACAATGGCAACTTTGAAAGAATATCACAATGGCTCTGATACTCCACCTTTTAAAATAATATCTGCACACGGTTTTGAATGAAACCACCATCCATGGTCTAAAAAGAATACAAGTTATAATTGTAAAAGTGGTCTGAAATTGTCAAAATAATTGTAAAACTTGTCGGGAATCCTGAGTGAGTCATGTGTCCCCCTGATAGGAGGAACCCACACACACATACAACGCATGCAACCACACACGCACACAACGCACGCACAGAAACATCACACACGCAGACACGACCTCTGTCTCTCTCTCTCTCGATCCTTCTCGATCTCTCTTCTCCCTTCTCCCCCACACACACACACACAGAGATCTCCGATCTCTCTTCTCCCTTCTCCCAAACACACACACACACACACACACACACACAGATCTCCGATCTCTCTTCTCCCCTCTCCGATCTCTCTTCTCCCTTCTCCCAAACACACACACACACACACACAGATCTCTCGATCTCTCTTCTCTATTCTCCGATCTCTCTCATCTCTCTCCTTTCTCTCTGCACCGAGACCCACACACACACCACGGCCTTCTGCTCCTCCTTCTCCTTTCTCTCTGCACCGAGACCCACACGCACACCATCGCACCTGCTCCAGCGAGTTCCTTCAATTTCTCCGGTTAGGTAAGCTTTGGGTTTTTCATTTTATGTTCTAGATCGAAGCTTAGATATGAAATTGAAGTTCTATCTCGTCTTTTTGCAAGGATTTTGGGATGAAATCGACTCGGCAAACCCATCTCCGGCGAGGCCGTGGGTGTCGAAGAACTTTCCGAACCCCTCCGGCCGTTTCACGGTAAACGGACGTTATAAAAACGTTCCTCTCATCTTCTATTTCATGTTCATACCTAGATCGAAGTCTAGGGGGTTGTTTTACAGTCGGCCGGAGCTGTAGAAGCTCCGGCGTTCGTCTCCGACTTGCACAGTTCCGATATTTCGTGATAATATCAATAATATCGCGATATTATCGATATTATCGCGATATTTGTCCGAAAACCCCTTGGATACCAGTTAAAATATCGGCTTGGGCAAAATTCGATAATATCAGCGATATATCGCCGATATTATCGATATTTTCTTCCATGGTTGTAATTACATGAAGTAGTGGACTTTTGTGTTTTTACAAAATGAGCTCAAAAGTTTAAGTTTTGCAACATAGCCCAAAAAGTTGAGGTTATTGCATTTTGGCCCAAATGAGGTTGAGAACAAAATGGTTTTGTCTCTTTAAATGAGAATTGGATTTTCATCTCATTTAGCTCCATTTAAATCAATTCTATGGATCCAAAAACCAAATGAAAATGTTGCATTCAAGTTTAATTAGTTAAAGTGTTAATTAATTAAAGGGTGATTATAAACCTAAGCCTACGATAATTGAGCTATGTGAAGGGCCGTTTCAAATTTGTTTGAACCATGGGAATGTGTAGATTAGATTTTGGTTGTAATTTGATTTGATCAAATGTTGTAAAAGAGCATAAGCTCTTATTTACTTTAAAGTAATTTGTTTATTCAAATGTTGTAAAGAGCATTTTCTCATCTTTACTTTGAAGTACTCCTTTCTTGTATTATTTGATATGCATGAAAATGGAGTAAAGGGTCCAACGCCCTAAGACAACACGCCTTAATGTGATTAAACGCGTAACTAAAATCAATCACCATCCCTAGACCGAGATTCAACACTAGGCTCGTGTTGAATCTAAACAAAGGTTCATAGTCATCCTAAGGCCCTAAGGCAACTATATAGTCCATCAAATGAATGCAAAGTTTATGTTAGTAGTATCATATACTCTTGCTTTAAAAACCGTTTTATAAGCATAGTGGGAGTATTATATACAACTAAATTCAATCAAATGGACCAATAGTTGTAATAGGACCAAAATTGTTTTAATAAAGATTAAAATGAATATTTATATGTGATGAGACCTAAAAACCCTCAACCAAACCATTATTAAGTTGAGAAGTGTGAGAGTTCTTTGAACACTCTTTCGTGGCCTTCCACCGTGGTAGGCTCCGATCGTTTGTGACTCGTACACCGGCTTCACCCTATCATGGGGGAGTACAAAGTGCGTGCTTACACTCAAGAGGAGTCTATATGCATACTTGATGTTGTGAAAGGTAGGCAACGAGAATAGCCAACATCATATCATTGTGAGGTTGTTCTTGAACCCCTACCCGAACTTGCATGGTGGGAATGACTTAACTAAGTGCAATGGAGCCAACATCATATCATTGTGAGGCTACATTCTCTAGAGGCCAAATAAGATGGGTACTTGCAAGAGATGCAAATGAGTAATTGTACTCTCTCATTATTATTAATGCTAGCCAACATCATATCATTGTGAGGTGGGCTTGGTAATAGTGAGTCTCCCATACCCTACTAAGAGTTACCTCCAAAACTCTCGAATTCCAATGAGGGATATGGAATTTGCCAAAAATAGTGGGTGGTGCTATTTGATTTAAAGACCCGAATCAAATGGCTTAAAATCAATCAATTTATATTCGTTACGTATTTGTTTACCAATATATTTGCAAACGCTATCCAAAACTTGACAAAGAAAAGCCAAACGCTTTAGTTTCCGGACTTGGTACCACAATCCCAAAGTGTTGGAAATGTGCCCTAAAACCAATCATATGATGATACTTTACGGACATTTCACAAAGTTAAACTAATGTAGTTTAAATATAAAGGGCAAAGATTATTGTTTGAGCCGTCTCATATAAATGTTATATGCTTAAACGATAAGTCCAAGGAATATGTGATTGGGAGAATGTGATCTAAAGAAGTTAGATTCATGAGACCATTCTTTCGTAGACACATCCTAAACGTTCCTGATCATAGGATTGCCAATTGGGCATTGACAATCCGTTAAGATCAGTACGTGCTATGTCTTCTCTTAGGGAGAGTGACTAGTCTCGAGTCATTGGTGTGTGTGACATCAAGACAAGTACGTAGGTGCTCAATAGAGAATGAGTTCACTGAACACGATCAACGAAGAGTTCTCATATTCATGTCACATGAGAACTCATGGTTGGGATAATGCAAAGTAGTCCTTTGACCTGAGGCATCACAGTTGTCTTGTGGTTAAGTCCTTGATCTTTGATTATGTCAAAGTCACCCCATCCGCGGGTGTCCACGGCATTGTTGGGGTTAAGCCACTTAGCCATGTAGGCAATTGAATGCGCAACAAGGGATCTCTAACCTTCAAACCGTTTGGGGGAGAATACTCTATGATATGATTGAAAATCTCTGATCAGTGTATGAATGAGATTTAGGAAGGCGTTCCAAATCATATTCAAGGTAATCATATAAGTAAACGAATCACATTGGATAGTAGACATGAATAAACTATCAAACCAAACAATGTGGTCAAGAGTATTGTATTAGAGAAAGACCGTATTGCATTTGTAATCCTAAACTGAATAGGTTCTCCACCTCTTCTGATTAGCTTAGGTAACCATGATATGCTGCTAGGTGTCACTCATGGTTTGTGGAAGCCCTAAACGTGTATAATCACTAAAGGGAGAGTTGAAAGTAAGTTTCAATTCACAATCGGTTTGAAAGAGTTCTAATTGCCCACTGCCTCGCTAAAAGGAACCTAATGGATCGTACACCGTGTAAGGTAAAGATTGAAGAAACAACGGAGATGAGTAAGAATAATTTAATGGTTTAATTATTTATGGCAAGGATTAATTAATATGTTAATTAATCAAACGAATAAGTTCGTTAAAAGACCACGGGTTAGTTTTGGGCCTCAAGGCCCAATGGGCTTCGAACGTCAAACTCATTGACTTAAGTTGTATGACAACTTAATGACTAATAATTCACAAAGGCCCTAAAAGCCCAATGAAACCCAATGGCCGACCATTTAGAGATGGAGTGGGTTTTGGACTTATTTACAAGTTTGCCACTCCAATGAATTAAGGTATAAATATGACTTTATAGCCAAAATTCATTTAGGAAAGAAAGACAAATCTTAATCTTGTTAAGATTTGGGGTTGTGTGCTAATAAGCAATATTTGTTTAAAAATTATCTTATGGGTATCCTTAAATTAACATTTGGATATCACTTCTATAAACCAACTAACAAATGTTGTTTGTTGGGTAGTTCATTGTAATCCTACACTAGGATTTGCCTAAGATAGCGCAAATGAACGAGAGATAGAACTCAAAGAATGGGTTCTTTGAGAAACAAGATAGTGATCAACAAATATAACAACCTAGTTCCTTCACCACAAGCTCCTAGGTAGTCGAGAAGGATTTATAAACCGTCTCGGTTGAATGGTTTGAACTTTATGACTATGTCATAGAGTTGCAACTCTTAATTCGAAAGAAATAAGAATGATAAATCCTTATGACTACATTGAGTGTATATAGGATATATACTCAAGGAAATGGTAAAGTACCATTTGACACGAAATAAGTGAAACCTTTAATAGCTAATTGGTAGCTTAAGGTGACTACAATCAAAGATATTGGTTGACTTGGAAGAAACCATCTTTGACGTAGTCTTGGTTTCAATTAATTCGAAGATTGCTAGCTACAACTAAATGGTGATTCAATGTTTGGACATTATATGGGTTTCCGAAACCATTATTAAGATAGTCTTGATAATATATGTCTAAAACTATGAATCACAAGACATGTAAGTTTTAGAGATCCATCCATCATGAATCTTAGCAAACTAGTGGGAGCTATAAGCGTCTTATGAGAGAAAAGATCAAATCGTTTGATTTCTCATAAAGATGTAAATGAATCTTTTATTTATTAGGTTTACAAAAGATTAGTGGGAGTTAACCATGTTCCTAAATTAGAATATATATATATATATATACACATATATGATATATTAATTTTGGAAATGAAAAAGAATACTTCTTCATTAAAGTTATGACTCTAAACATTCTATAACGATAGAATGTATATGGGAGACATAGTCTATAAACATGGGAAGTAAATCTATAATGATAGATTTCAAGATATAATTTGATTATATCAATCCCTAATAATAGACAATAGATGCTAGGAAGTTTCTTGATGTGAAAATTAACTTGACACACAAATTAAACCCTATGGATGACAATTGTAGTATATGAGCAAATAGGGATCGTTCTAACCGGGGATTAACTAGGGATGCTAATCAATGTAAAACTGACTCAAAAACATAAAAATATAATGTAGAACACTAAACTAGACTCAATTAATGCAAAACTAGGGTTTAAAACACCTAAACAAACTAAAAACTCAAAACAGCAACTAGAAGGCTCAAAACTGCCTAAAAACCACTTTCTGGGCAGTTTTGAGCACCTACACTACTTTGGACGAATTTGGACTATGACTTGACTCAAAACACTTAGAAACACAACTAAATGGATTTCTAACTAATCTAACACTTTAAAATAGATGGGGGAATGATTTTGACGAAATTAAAACTTTAAAACTCAAACTTTAAAAACAAATGTAAAGCAAAACAGATTGTGATTAAATAGAATGGTGAGAAGCTAGTTAGAGGGTTCCTTATCCACACATGAGCATATGCATACAACTCAATCTCCAATTACTCTTTCAACAAATCATGAATGACAATGCCCCAAATTAACTAGATTGCACCAATTAATTCTCAGATTTCCCTAGATTCATTGAATCGAATGGAATACGCATTACAACCAAATTAGTCTTATCAAGGACCCTAACTATGGAATACGCATGATAGAGACACATATCAAAGATCATTAAGTTCAATGGACATCATAAGCATTGACGAGGCATTCATAACTATGGGATACGCATGTTACTCTTGCCTAGGATTTACTTAACACAATCGTGACTAGCGACTTTCACTACTTATGAATATAAGTTAATAACGATTAGGTGAAATTCCCTTATACCCTAGCATCAAGTTTAAGCATGCAAATTAAGTGTCGACCCTCAACCCACATACATAAACAAGTTATCAATCAAATAGATAAGTAAATCACATTCACAATTTCTGAAATCATAATTGGAAGAAATCAAATCATATAAAACATATGTCCATGGCTTCAAATTCACCTCTAACTAAAAAGAAATTAGTTCCACATGTCTAACATAATTGAACAACAATTTAAATTAAACATGAAAACAGAAACAAAGAAAGAAAGAACTCCAAACACTCCACTAATGGCAGATTGCATGTGCAAGGCTTCTCCTTCCTTTGGACTGCACGGCACTCCTTCTTTCTCCTCCTTTAGTGGCTGCACAAGGTGGATGAATGGTTATGGAAGGATGTAGGAATGGGTTGGGGAAGAGGATGGTGCGGCAAGGTTGAATTTGGGCAGAAAGTTGGGAGTTTGGGGATGGAAGGCTGCGGCAAGGTGGATGATAGGGTTTTGGACGAATTTCTGAATATGGAGAGGGTATCCTCGGCCAAGTGAGATAAAACACATATATATAGGCAGCCAAACCCTAAAGAAATCAGGTTAGACAAATGGGCTAGGGTTTAGGTGCGGCTAGGGTTAAGAAATCCACCAAAAACTAGGGTTTCTAGAACATTAGGTGCGGCATGGGCTTAGGGTAAGTAATCAGATTTTTTTCATGTGAACAAGGCCTAGGTGCGGCTGATTAAGTGGGCTAGGGTTAGGGTTAGGTGCGGCATAGGTCCAAGAGGCAAAGATGGGTCATCCAAAAGCCCAAAGCCAAGAATAGAAACTCTCGAAAATGGAAACCTCCAAGAATAGAAACTTCCAACTTTAGAAACTTTAGTTGCCAATTCCGACTTCTTTGTTCTTTACTTTCATTTCTTCATTTCTTAAGCTCCCTCGACCTTCAAACTCGTCCATTCCTTGTTCCAAGCATGTACTTTTCAATCCAAGCTCACTTTTGCTCTAAAATGCTCCATTTTGCCATCTTTTATGTCATATGCCCTTTGAACCTGAAAACACATGAAAGTAGCTCAAAAGACTACTTTAACTAAGAAAACATAACGAAAATACATAAGAACTAGCTAACTAAGGCGCATAAATATGCTCCTATCATTTCTCATATAATGATAAACTTCAATTAGAAGGACGACTCTAGTGAGACTAGCAAGTTGCCTTTCTCAAAGGGAACGTGCCCTTTAACTCCCAAAGAAATAATGCGTAAATAGAATCCTTTATGCATACGCAGAAAGGTGATTTATGAATTTCATATTGTATGAAAACATTGATATGAGTTGTACCTAGATAGGTACAACTCGATATCAGTGCAAGCCCAGGATCAGAACCACGACAACTGTCAAGTGAATCCTTAAGTATTTAAGAAATACTAAAGGATAAATTCCTCAAAGAATGAGGAAGAATAAGAGTAACGTAAAGGAAGCGTAAATGTATTAGATTATGAATCTAATCCATCATTGGATGTTTCTTCATTATGAATGAAGAGATAATCAGATATCTCTTTATTATGACTAAAGAGATATTTGGATGGAAACATTAAAAGCAATGACTTTAGTGTGTTCCATTATGAATGCAAATATTTTGCCATATAGAAGCTTACAAACAATGTTGTTTCGATTGGAAAGTTCATTCATGAACTCTCTATTCGGTTCCAACCAGAAAGTGGCTCTAGTGTACTGACACTACGACACTACGACACTAATGGGGCGATAGCTCAAGCCAGGGAATCAAGGTCTCATCAAGATCCGAACTCAAATGAGAGACTGAACCACATGATTAAGAATCATGTATAATGGTGACGTCGTTATTCTCAAGGTTGCTTCTATGGATAACATATAGATATCCATTGTCTAGGCCTACTACTCAGCCATTTATGAAATGACTACAGAAGAGGTATTATCACTAATGACCAAGCTGATTGGCTCTAGTGCAAATGGGAGATTGTTGGAAATGTGCCCTAAAACCAATCATATGATGATACTTTACGGACATTTCACATGTTAAACTAATCTAGTTTAATATCAAGGGCAAAGATTATTGTTTGAGCCGTCTCATATAAATGTTATACGCTTAAACGATAAGTCCAAGGAATATGTGATTGGGAGAATGCGATCTAAAGAAGTTAGATTCATGAGACCATTCTTTCGTAGACACATCCTAAACGTTCCTGATCATAGGATTGCCAATTGGGCATTGACAATCCGTTAAGATCAGTACGTGCTGTGTCTTCTCTCAGGGAGAGTGACTAGTCTCGAGTCATTGGTGTGTGTGACATCAAGACAAGTACGTAGGTGCTCAATAGAGAATGAGTTCACTGAACACGATCAACGAAGAGTTCTCATACTCATGTCACATGAGAACTCATGGTTGGGATAATGCAAAGTAGTCCTTTGACCTGAGGCATCATAGTTATCTTGTGGTTAGGTCCTTGATCTTTGATTATGTCAAAGTCACCCCATCCGCGGGTGTCCACGGCATCGTCGGGGTTAAGCCACTTAGCCATGGAGGCAAGTGAATGCGCAACAAGGGATCTCTAACCTTCAAACCGTTTGGGGGAGAATACTCTATGATATGATTAAGAATCTCTGGCCAGAGTATGAATGAGATTTAGGAAGTCGTTCCAAATCACATTCAAGGTAATCATATAAGCACACGAATCACATTGGATAGTAGACATGAATAAACTATCAAACCAAACAATATGGTCAAGAGTATTGTATTAGAGAAAGACCGTATTGCATTTGTAATCCTAAACTGAATAGGTTCTCCACCTTTTCTGATTAGCTTGGATAACCATGATATGCTGCTAGGTGTCACTCATGGTTTGTGGAAGCCCTAAACATGTATAATCACTAAAGGGAGAATTGAAAGTAAGTTTCAATTCACAATCGATTTGAAATGGTTTTAATCACCCACTGCCTCGCTAAAAGGAACCTAATGGATTGTACACCGTGTAAGGTGGAGATTGAAGAAACAATGGAGATGAGTAAGAATAATTAAATGGTTTAATTATTTATGGCAAGGATTAATTAATATGTTGATTAATCAAACGAATAAGTTCGTTAAAGACCTCGGGATAGTTTTGGACCTTAAGGCCCAATAGGCTTCGAACGTCAAGCCCATTGACTTAAGTTGTATGACAACTTAATGAATAATGATTCACAAAGGCCCAATTAGCCCAATAATACCCTAAGGCTGGCCATTTAGAGATGGAGTGAGTTTTGGACTTATTTACAAGTTTGCCACTCCAATGAATTAAGGTATAAATATGACTTTATAGCCAAAATTCATTTAGGGTTTTTCTTTTGGGGAAAGGATGAGAACATAAGCTCTCATTTCTCTCTAAAGTCGCCGGCCTCCTTGGAGGGTTTAGCTAGCAATCCTACTACTCCAAGGTCACTCATTTCTTCTCCAATCTAACCTTGGTGAAGAGACTTAGAGGTTCTCAATTTTGGGAACTTGGAGAACCATTTCATCCATCCAAATCCATAGATCTAAGATGCAAGGAATGAAGGCCCTCTCATCTACAAAGGTATAATTTCTCAACTAACAAATGTTGTTTTAAGTTGAGTCAAGGTTGACCAATCTACTAGGCTTTGAATTTCATGGGTAATGTTTTGTTTTTGAGTGCATACAAGCATGATTCCGCCTTTTAATTGTTAATTGCATGCTATAGATGTTATTCAAATGAACATGTTTTCACAAAATTTCGTTCAAGTGTGCCCTATTTCTTTGGCACACAAAACACACACTTTGAAAACCCTTCCCCCACACTTGTTGTTCTGCATAATGTTCATCAAAAGGAATTCCTTCTAAGTTATGCTCCACTACACTTTAAGAACAAGGGTATGGATAGTCCTATCCTAGGCTAGGTGGGGATAATGTGGCTAACAAAGAAAATAGGCTAAACAAAGCTCAAAGGGGTTAAACCTACAAAACAAATGCATAGGATGAAGGCTTTTTGGCTCTGGTGGTAACTACTAAAGAACTTCATCTTGTTATGTGTTATGCACTCAATTTTAAGCTTTGAATGAAATGGACATGAGTTCTAGTATTTGGAACTATAATGATGAAAACGCATTCTAAGTAGCAACCAATCAAAGAATATTGAGATCATACAACGACTTAGAAAACAAGAATCCAATAAAAGAATATTGAGATCATGCAACGACTTAGAAAACAAGAATGCATAGATTAATAACTCTCCAAATAAAGTTTAGGCTCAAGTCTCTCAAGGATGTAGCGTTAGTTTGAGTTCATTCCTTCAAGCATGTTACAAAAACTGATTTTTTTTCCTTTGTGATTACATGTGAATTCGTAAACATCAACTACAACCAATTATTAACCAAAGAGCATATCAAACTTCCACCCATGTTTGTAACTTTCTTTAACAGTCATGTAATTAAAAACCAAATCCTCATCATTGTGTTGGAAGGTACCCTAAGACACAAACACACAAAAACGACTCATTTTGGTTTATTTTTCAAAACTTTTCTAATTTTTTCTTCAAATTTTCGTATTTCTTTTCAAAACACATTAAAACAGCTCAAAACACACTGAAAACAGTAAAGAGAAGGGTTTAGGATCCCAAATCTGGTTTTAGAGTGAAAAGTCCATCGTTCCCTAGTTGAATGCATGGGTTGCCTCCCAAGAAGCACTTGCTTTAACATCGTGCAGCCGGATGAATACCTCCATTCAAGCTTCATTAGAGCCCACGGCATGGAAGGGAATGTCTTCCACAACCTACCCCACAACATTCTCGTAATATAGCTTCAAACGATGCCCATTCACCTTGAATTCTACGCCATTTCTTAAGCTTTGAATGTGGACTGCACCATAAGGATAAACATTAGTAACAAAAAACGGGCCAATCCATTTAGAACATAACTTATCGGGGAACAAACGTAGGCGAGAGTTGAAAAGCAACACTTTTTGCCCTATTGAGAAGGTTTTGCCACGAATCATCTTGTCATGGAATGCCTTTGTCTTCTCTTGGTAAATTCGGGCATTCTCATATGCTTCATTCCTAATGTTTTCAAGTTCATTCAATTGGAGCTTTCTATGCATTCCAGTCGCATCTAGGTCCATGTTGAATGTTTTGATAGCCCAATGTGCCTTGTGCTCTAATTCCACAGGGAGATGGCATGGTTTGCCATAGATTAGCTGAAATGGAGACATCCCAAGTGGTGCTTTGTAGGCTGTACGATATGCCCATAGTGCATCATCCAAACGCAAACTCCAATCTTTCCTAGTGGCTCTAACAGTCTTCTCCAAAATCTGCTTGATTTCTCTATTCGAAACCTCGGCTTGGCCATTTGTTTGGGGGTGATAAGGTGTCGAAACCCTATGCTTGACATTATACTTCTTGAACAACGCCTCAATGGTCCGATTGCAAAAATGAGAGCCTCCATCACTTATGAAAACCCTTGGCATTCCAAATCTGGAGAAGATGTTAGTTTTGATAAAATCTGCAACCACTCTAGAATCATTAGTACGGGTGGCTTTTGCTTCCACCCATTTCGATACATAATCAACCGCAAGCAAAATATAAGTGAAACCATAAGAAGAAGGAAAATGACCCATGAAATCAATGCCCCAAACATAAAAAATTTCATCATTGAATATGGCAATTTGCGGCATTTGGTCTCTTGCACCTATATTCGCTATTCTTTGGCAACGATCACATGTTATGCAAAAAGCTCTAGCATCTTTAAATAGAGTAGGCCAATAAAATCCACATTCTAAAACCTTAAGTGTTGTTTTTTTTGTGTGCCAAAGTGACCACCACATGCATATGTGTGACAAAAACTCAAAATTGAATGAAACTCAGATTTGTGCACAGACCTACGTACAATCTGATCAGGGCAATATTTCCACAAATATGGGTCATTCCAAACATAAAAACGTGCATCTTTTTTGAGTTTATCATATTGGTGCTTGGTTAGGTTACTGGGAACTTGTTGAGACACCAAATAATTCACCAAATCAGCATACCAAGGTTCACTTACCTCAATGGCCAGCAATTGTTCATCAAGGAATGTGTCTTGGATAGGCATGGCATTGGCATCCTCTTCATGCATCATTATGCTCAAATGGTCAGCCACTACGTTTTCACTTCCTTTCTTGTCCCTTATTTCAATATCAAACTCTTTGAAAAGAAGCATCCATCGAATAAGCCTTGGTTTAGCTTCTTTCTTTGTAAGCAAATACTTCAAAGCTACATGATCAATGAAAACAATAACTTTAGTGCCAATTAAATAAAAACGAAACTTATCCAAAGCAAACACAATAGCAAGAAGTTCTTTTTTAGTGGTTGATATGATATTAACTAGCACTCAAATTAACCCTCTTTTTATCAATTGTAGTAAGTATGTAAGTAGGGATCGTTCTAGGCCGGGGATTAGGAGGGATTGCTAAATCACTTGAAAACTGACTCAAAAACGTAAAAACAAAGTTTAAAACACTAAACTAGACTCAAAGAATGTAAAACTATAACTTAAAACACCAAAACAAACCAAAAGACTCAAAATAACACAAAAACACTCAAAACTGCCTTAAAACCACTTTCTGGGCAGTTTTGAACTCTAAACAAGATTTTGACGAAAATAGGTTTTAACTTGACTCAAAACACTTAAAAACACAAACTAACACACTCTCTAACTAATTTGACACTTGAAAACAAAGGGGGATTTGGTTTTTACGAAATTGAAGAGGTGTTTGAAAGCCTTCTCACATTCCTTGTTGAACTCAAAGGCCACTTCTTTTTGGAGGAGACGGCATAGGAGTTGTGCAATCCTTGATAAATCGCCTATAGAATCCTGCATGACCAAGAAAAGAACGAACCTCTCTCACCGAAGTAGGAGAAGGTAAGTAGCGTACAAGATCTATTTTGGACTTATCAACCTCAATTCCTTTTTCAGAGATTATGTAACCTAAAACTATGCCTTGTTTGACCATGAAATGACATTTTTCCCAATTCAAAACAAGGTTAGTTTCAACATATCGTTTCAAGACTAAGGTCAGATTATCCAAGCAATCATCGACTGACTTACCAAACACACTAAAATTATCCATAAATACCTCAATGATCTTTTCAACATAATTTGAAAATATACTTACCATGCATCTTTGGAATATGGCTGGTGCATTGCATAAACCAAATGGCATGCGACGATAAGCAAAGGTACCAAATGGGCATGTGAAAGTGGTATTTTCTTGATCTTCCGGGGCTATGAAAATCTAATTATAACTGGAATAACCATGAAGAAAACAATAAAATGCATAACCAGCTAACCTTTCAAGCATTTGGTCAATGAACGGCAAAGGGAAGTGATCCTTCCTTGTGGTGGCGTTGAGCTTCCTATAATCAATGCAAACTCTCAAACCGGTTTGGATACGGGTAGGCACAAGCTCATTCTCTTCATTCTTCACCACGGTGACTCTAGATTTCTTTGGAACCACTTAGACCGGTGAAACCCATTTACTATCAGAGATTGGATAGATCACTCCACAATTAAGTAGCTTGGTGTCTCATTTTTCACAACTTCCATCATTGGAAGGTTGAGTTGGTGTTGAGCTTCACGTGATGGTTTAGCCCCCTCCTTCAAGAGTATACGATGCATGCAAGTTGTAGGACTTATACCCTTGATGTTGGCCAAGGTCCACCCAATGGCTGTTTTGTATTCCTTTAACACCCTTACCAACTTCTCTTCCTCTTGTGCCGTGAGTGTGGAAGACACTATTACGGGCAAAGTCTCTTGTTTTCCCAAGAAAACATACTTCAAATGGCTTGGTAATGGTTTAAGTTCAAGGGAAGGTGGTTGCACAACTGAAGGTAGCATTTTATTAGTAGAAATAGGAATTGAAATTGGTTCGGAAGGCTTACCATTTTGTAGTGGCAATGAATCTAGGGCAACCACTATCTTAACTACTTCTTCACTAGGATGCATGGCATGGACATATTCATGCTTGCTGTGGGTAAGCATAGGTGCTGCTCCATTGTTTTTTAGGCCTATCCCTTTCGTAATGGTTGTTTTAAGCACATCCTCATTCAAATCTTCAAAGTATTTCTACGCCAAAGAATCAATGATATCAATAGAAAAACAAGAATGATCATCACTAGGATACTTTATAGTTTCAGAAAGATTGAAATCAATAACTTCCCCATCAAATTCCATGGATAACATCACTTTGAACACATCTATCTTGGTGCAGGCTATTTTCATGAATGGTCGTCGAAGTAGAATAGGCAAGGAGGAAGAATAAGCCGAATCTTCCATCTCAAGCACATAGAAATCAACCAAAAAGATCAAGTGATTAACCTGCACTAAAACATCCTCCAAAACTCCTTTTGGATAGGCATTAGATCTATCGGCTAATTGAATAATTACCCCATCATTTTTCAGCTCACCTAAGTTCATAGATGTATAAATTGAATAGGGCATGACGTTAATAGATGCACCTAAGTCTAACATGGCATGTTCAAAGCGAGTATTGCCTATAACACAATGAATTGTAAAACTACCCGGATCTTTACATTTAGGGGGCAGTTTACGTTTGATGTGAAAATTAAATTAACACACAAATTAAACCCTCTTGTTGTCAAATTGTAGTATAAATGCAAGTAGGGATCGTTCTAAGCCGGGGATTAGGAGGGATTGCTAACACACTTGAAATTGACTTAAATATGTGAAAAAAAACTTAAAAGTATGAAATTAAACTTACAAGACTCAAAACAAAGTCACAAGATGATGCGAAATATATTAAGCACACAAATTAAACCCTCTTTTTGTCAAATTGTAGCGAAGATGTAAGTAGGGATCGTTCTAGACCGGGGATTAGGAGGGATTGCTAAACGCTTGGAAACTGACTTAAACACTCAAAAACAAAGTTAAAAACACTAAACTAGACTCAAAGAATGCAAAACTAAAAGTTAAAACACTTAAACAAACCTAAAACTTAAAACAGCAACTAGAAGGCTCAAAACTGCCTAAAAACCACTTTCTGGGCAGTTTTGGGCACCTACACTAATTTGGACGAAATTTGATGAAAACTTGAATCAAAATACTTAGAAACACAAATCAAAACACTTTCTAACTAATCTAAGACTTCAAATTAAAAGGGGATTTGTTTTGGACGAAAATTTAACACAAAACAGAAACTTGAACTAAACAGATTGTAAAAACGATTTTGGTGAAATAGATGGATAAAAGGCTAGTTAGGAGGTTCTTCTCCACACATGTCACACTTGCAAACAAAACGATTTTCAGTTGTTCTTCCAATAAATTATAAATACTCAACGCCCCAGATTAACCGTGAATTGCACTAATTAACCCTCAGTTTTTCCACAAGTTATTAAGTTGGATGATTGCATACGACAACCCAAAACATTCCCTACAAGTTCCCTACATGAATTGCATAATAGAGATACAAGCAAGAATCATTACGTTCTATGAAAAACATAAGCATTGACGAAGCATTTGTTACTATGAATTGCATGAAACTTATGCTAAGAATTCATTCAACGCGATCGTTTTCAAGCGATCTTCACTACTTGTGATTATAAGATTGTAACTATTAGGTGAAACTCCCTCATAATCTAGCATCATATTCATGCATGAAAACTAAGCGTGCACTCTCAATCAACATACATAAATAAGTATCAATCAAATAGATGAACGAATTGAATCCACAACTTATGAAATAACAACTGAATGTAATCGAATCAAATTGCAAGCATGTACATGGTTTCGAATCACCCCCCAACTAAGGGGGTTTAGTTCCTCATACTCACAACACAAAGTTTATTGAATTGAAACATCGAAGACATAAGAAAGATTACACCTAAAATGCCAAGGAAGTCCACTTTGAAATCTGCACAGAAAGCTCCTCTTTCTTCTTCTCCTTGCTGCGGCAGTGAGGGTTAGGGGGTTTTTGGATGGTTTTGGATGACTTTGGATGAGGGAGAATGGTGGAAAACTATCTAGGATAGGTGTAGGGCACGGCTAGGAAGGTTTGGGGTCAGAGAATATGGATTTGGGTGTAGGTTGGGCTCGGCAAAGGTGAGGGACAGGTTCTGGCGTGAATGGAGTTTCTGGATGTGTTTTTGGTTTTTTAGAAGGGAGTTAGGATGGTAGGGTGGTGCGGCAAGGTGTGGGAAAGAGTTATGGAGGTGTGGAATGGTGTCTAAAGGTGGAGGATGGTGGCTGGAATGGATGAATGGCTGCGGCAAGGAAGGAATTTGGGTGATGGTGGCTGCGGCAAGGTGGGGAAAGGGATATGGTTTTCTGATTTTTATGGAGAGGGAAGAAAAATGTGCGGCTAGGTGTAAAGTACATATATATAGACACCTAAAACCCTAAATAAATCAGATTGGGCTAGGGTTAGGTGCGGCTACTTAAGTGGACTAGGGTTTAGGGTTTGGAAAATCGGGCTTCTAGGTGGAAAGGTGCGGCTTGGGTTTAGGAGGAATGGGCTAGGGTTTAACATGGCAGATTTTAGATGATTAGGCCCTAGGGTTCGGCATGGGTTGAAGGTCCACAAGGAAATTTGGGTTTAGGTCATCTAAAAGCCCAACGCCAAGAATAGAAACTCTCGAAAATGGAAACCTCCAAGAATAGAAACTTCCAACTTTTAGAAACTTTGGTTGCCAATTCCGATTTAGGAAAGATCGACCCAAAATGGAAACTTTTAGGCTTAGCTTTCCTACTTCAAGTAGGAAACCTCAAATCTTCAATTCTTCAATTCCATCCCAACCTTGCGTTCCAAGCATGTCCTTTTCAATTCAAGCTCACTTTTTGCTCCAAAAGCTCCCAATTGCATCATTTCATGTAATACGTCCGCTAAACCTGAAAACACAAGAAAGTAGCTTAAAAGACTACTTTAACAAAGAAAACATAACAAAAGTGCATAAGAACTAGCTAACTAAGGCGCATAAATATGCTCCTGTCACAAGACTCAAAACAGATTATAGAGACTCAAAACTGCCTAAAAACAACTCTAAGGCAGTTTCTGCCACTAACACAAAGTTTGGACGAAAATTGATTTTATCTTGACTTAAAACACTTAAAAACACAATCTAAAACAAGTACTAACTAATATGACTTAATAAAATAAAGGGGATTTTGGTTTTGGACGAAAGTAAGGAAAACAAAGCAAGAACAATTTAAACAGATTCTTAGACAAATTTAGGTGAATTGATGGGTGATGGGTTAAACTATGGATGATGGGCTAGCTAGAGGGTTCTTCTCCACACATGACATACTTGCACATAAACCAATTTTCAGTTGTTCTTTCGATCAATCATGAAACTCAACACCCCAGGTTAATTAAGTCCGCTTAAATTAACCTTCAAGTTCTCCTTAAGTTATTGAATTGGATGGGAAAGCGCATACAACAATTCAAGCATTCTTCAAAAGTCCTTTACGTGAACAGCACAATAAAGATACAATCAAAGATCATTACGCATCATGAAAACTATAAGTATTGACGAGGCATTCGTTACTATGATGAGCATGAAACTCCTGCCAAGAATTCATTTAATGCGATCGTTTATAAGCGACCTCCACTACTTGTGAATATAAATTTGTAACTATTAGGTGAAACTCCTTTATACTCTAGCATCATATTCATGCATGCAAACTAAGTGTGCACTCAATCAAGTAGTTAAACAAATTGAATTCACAACTTATGAAATCACAATTGAAGGTAATCAAATCATATTGCAAGTATGAACACGGTTTCGAATTCCCCCCTAGCTAAGGGGGGTTTAGTTCCTCGTACTTACAAAGCAAAGATAAACAAATTTAGACATTGAAAAAGAAAGAAAACACCTAAACGCTCCAACGATCCAAGTTGGACAGCATGCACATCCAAGCACTTTCCTTCCCTTCCTTTGCTACGGCACAAAGTGTTGGTGAGTGTGTGAAGGTTTGGTTGTATGGAGGAATGGATGTGTTTGGATGAAAGTTGTATTGAATTAGGGATGAATTCTCAAGCAAAAACTGAATGTAATGGCTGCCACACACACTTCCTTTTATAGAGGAAGTGCATGGCATGGAGGGATGGATGGTGGTGTGAGCAATGATTCAAAGGTTCAAGTGAAGTAATGATGCAAAGCATGGGGGGTGAAATGGAGTGGTGTTGCAACTATGAATGCAAGTGGGGAACATGAATGATTGTGCACATGGTAGATAAAGGAAAGGGAGGTAGAATGGTGCAGAAATTAGTCATAGGTGCAGGTGGATTTATGATGCACGGCATGGGCAAGGAAAGTGAAGGAGTGGTGCATCAATGAGTGCATGTAGTGGAGGTGAAAGTGAATGAAATCTGATGGGTGAAGGGACAAGGGATGTGCACCACTTGAGTGCAATGATTAAATGTAATGGTGCATGAAAATAGAAATAATGAAGGGGACAAGGGTGAGTGTTGTGGTAATGAGTGAATGTAGTGGTGTATTTTATGCCCATGCCATGCCTTTCCTTTGCCCATGTGTGTGTGTTTCCTTTGCCCATTTGCACACACATGTTCCTCATCATTTCAACCACAAAACAAACACATTTTCTGTCCTCCAACCTGTCCATGCAGTTTGCATGTGTGTGAATGTCATCCTTGCATGTGTGTGAGCTGTTTGATGTCTTCTCTTTCTAGCTGTGCATTTCCACTTGCTCCAAAGCCAAATGAGTGCAATCATAACCCCATTTGTTGCTGAGTGTTGATGACAAAGCAAAACACAAAACAAGTGCCTTTACTTTCTCATTTTATTAGCCAAATCTGCTTAGCCCTTTTCTGAACCTTTTAGTGTTACAATGCCCATAACGTCTTCTAGAAAACAGACATTAACAATCTGTAAATTTCTCCAGAAAATAGACATCCGTAGCTTTCCAAGCATATAAGGCCCATTCTCTCATTCATTCGGAGTTTTTCGTAACATGCTTCCAAAGTCAGCTAATTTGCACAGGCAGTTTTGACGAATTTGTTACTTAATATCTCACTTGTGCTACTTTTTTTTTCTTTGCTTGATAAATCACACAAAACACAAAAACATAGTAAATAGCTCAAAAATATAAGGAACTAACTAAGAAAAGACAAGTGAATTTTATGTAAAATATATATAAATATGAGCTTATCAACGTTGCAAGACGGCTGAAACATTTTCACCTACCTTTACCACCTCTTTGTTTGAAATCATCTTTCTTGTGGTGCAAAGTTCTTTCAAGAATTTGGCGTACTTTGGGACTTGTTTGATAGCATCCAAGAGTGGGATATTGACTTGTACCTTCCTAAATGTCTCAAGAATGTCCTTGTCACTTTCTTCCTTCTTTGTTTGCATGAATCTGCGAAGGAATGGTACATTGGGTGGAATAGTGTTAGAATTAATTGAAATTGGACCCAACTTACCTGTGGTAGACGGATTAGATGGATTAGGGAGTGTAGGAGGTTGCGGCAAGGGTGCTTCATTCCTTGTTGATGAGAAATATATAAGCACACAAATTAAACCCTCTTTTTATCAATTGTAGCAAAGTATGTAAGTAGGGATCGTTCTAGGCCGGGGATTAGGAGGGATTGCTAAATCACTTAAAACTGACTCAAAAACGTAAACACAAAGTTTAAAACACTAAACTAGACTCAAAGAATGCAAAACTAAACTCTAAAACACTAAAACAAACCAAAAGACTCAAAACAGCCCAGAAACACTCAAAACTGCCTTAAAATCACGATCTGGGCAGTTTGAACACCTAACACTAATCTGGACGAAATTGGGTTATAACTTGACTCAAGACACTTAAAAACACAAACTAAATTGACTTCTAACTAAGATGACTCAACAAGATAAAGGGGGATTGATTTTAGACGAATTTAAAAACAAAACAGAAACTTTGTAACTTGAACAGATTTTAAAACGAAATTGGTTAAAGTGAATGGATGGAAAGCTAGCTAAGGGGTTCTTCTCCACACATGTCACACTTGCATACAAAACGATTTCCAATTGCTTCTCAATAAACCATGAATTCCCAACGCCCCAGATTAACCGTGAATTGCACTAATTAACCCCTCAGATTTTCCTAAAGTTATCGAATTGAATGAATTACGTACGGCAACACAAAGCATTCCTCACAAGTTCCCTGCATGAATTGCATAACAAAGATACAAGCAAAGATCATTAAGTTCTATGAAAATCATAAGCATTGGCGAGGCACTCGTTACTATGAATTGCATGAAACTTATGCCAAGAATTTACTTAACACGATTGTGATCAACAACCTTTACTACTTTTGAATATAAGTTCGTAACGATTAGGTGAAATTCCCTTATATCCTAGCATCAAACTTATGCATGAAAATTAAGCGTGCACTCTCAACCAACACACACAAATCAGTTTTAATTCATATAGATAAGCAAATTGAATTCACAACTTATGAAACGCAATTAGAAGTAATCAAATCATATAGCAAACATAAACATGGTTTCGAATCCCCCTAGCCAAGGGGGGTTTAGTTCCTCATAATCGCAATTACACAAAGATAACTTAAATTAAACATTGAAATCAAAGATAGAAAACACCTAGAAACGCTCCAACACTCCCAAGGCTTGGGCATAGGCACGGCACCAGGTTATTCCTTCTTTCTCCTTCCTTGCAATCTGCGGCACTAGAGGGAAGAGTGTGTTTGAGGGATGTATGAATGTAGAAAAATATGGTAGAGGATGGTGACTAAATGGTGCAGCAAAGGATTGTATTTATAGGCTGAAATTCGCAACCCCTATGTAGCAAAGGAAAAGGATTTAAAGGCCTAATTTGTATAGGATAATAACACACAATCCTTGTAGGAAAAGGCTAAGGCTTTTAGAAACCAAGGGGGAAAGGAATAATCAGGTTTCTAGAAGTTCTAGAAAGGTTTGGGGCGTCACTTTTGTAGGACAAGGGATAAGGCCTTCTAGAAAGGTTGTTTTGTGGCTGATTTCTAGCAAAACAAGGGATAAGGTGTGGCTTTGTAGGAAGGGATAAGGCTTCTAGAAATCAGGTTTTAAGTCTCCAAATAGGAAAAGAAATCCCTTTTGTAGCTGAAATCTTTATGCATTAGGATTAGGAAAGCTTGTCTTGGTCAATCCTTCTTCTTCTTGGATTCCTTTTCCTTCTTTGACTTGGATTACTTCTTTGTTGCTGGACCTTAAGGCCACTTAGGTTTAACTTTCCTACTTCAAGTAGGAAACCTTGTTTGAGTAGGAATCTTCATTCTTCTAGGAATCCATCTTCAACTAGGAATCCTTCGTCGATTAGGAATCCTTCTTCATTTAAGCACTTTCCTACTTCAACTAGGAAACCTTGTTCAAGTAGGAATCATCATCTTCAAATCTTCAAATTCGTCCAAACCTTTGGCTCCAAATATGTGACATTCATTCCAAGCTCCATTTTGCTCCAAAATGCATCTTTTTATATGCTTTGCCCTTAAAACCTGAAAACACATAAAACTAGCTTAAAAGACTACTTTAACTAAGAAAACATAACGAAAATGCATAAGAACTAGCTAACTACGGCGCATAAATATGCTCCTATCACTTGTCATGGCCTTGCTTTGTTCTTCCTCTTTAATGTGCAACTTGTTATCCTCTTTTTGGGTTAATTTAGATGGTTGGGGATCATTTTCTACTTCTTTTTCACTTCTCAATGTGATTGCTTTGGCAGATTCAAAGCCCCTTTTGGATTGATAATGGTGGAGCTAAGGAGTTTCCCTTATTCTCTAAACTGCCCCATGAACTCTTAAATCTGCCCAATTTGCTTTTTAATTTCATTCATCTCCTTAGCTTGATTTTCTTGGCCCTGAGTCAATGAAGTTAGTAATTTAAAAAATGTATCATTATCCAAAGACGAACCTGAATTGGTTTAGGCAGATTGTGATGGAAGTTGTGGTGGTGCATATGGCCTTGGAAACATCCCAGGGGGTGGTTGTCAAAATCCTCCTTGTTAGGCAGGTTGTTGTGGCTCTTTCCATTTGAAATTTGGATGATCTCTCCACCCCTGATTGTAAATCTTGGAGTATGGATCATTTCATGGCTGATTTAGTCTTTGATAGCCCATGGCATGGGCAGTTTCCCATCCTCCATTTTCAATCAATTGAGGGCATTGGTCATTAAGATGTCGTTGCATTGAACACACTCCACATATGGCTGTATTTTGCATTTTAGATCTATCCACAACCTGTGACACAAGGGTAGTGAAGTTAGCTAATTGAGATTGAATTTCAGAAATTGCACTTACCTCATTAACTTGGGGTTGTTGCAATAACCCTTTGTCCAACGCCTTCATATTGTTGTGCATTTAAGGCTCAGTTGGCAATTAGGGTCTTGGCAGCCACGGGTGTTTTGTCCACCAAAGCACCACCCGCTGAGGCATCTAGCATTTATCGTTTAATGGGAAGAAGTCTTTCGTAGAAGTATTTAATGAGAAGCTCTTCTTTCATTTGATGTTAAGGACATGATGCAACAAGAGCCTTGAAACGTTCGTAGTATGCCGGAAAGTATTATCTTTGATTTTGTTGAATACCACTAATCCGCTTCCTCAAAAGAATGATTCTTGAAAGAACTTCTCCAAGAACACTCTTTTCATGCTCTCCCAAGATGTAACAGTTCTGGGTGCTAATTCATACAACCAATCCTTAGCCTTGTCCATTAGAGAGAATGGAAAAGCTTTCATCTTCAATATGCTTCCATCGACGTTGACTGGAGTCATGCTTGAGCAAACCACTTCAAATTCCTTTAAATGCTTGTTTAGATCCTCTATGGACAGCCCATGATACTTTGGAATGTGATGTAGCAAACTGGACTTCAACTTGAACTCTTCGGTCTTGCCTTGAGCTGCCATGGGATATTGGATGCATAAGGGCACGACATTGTCCAATCCCGAAGTGGAAAGTTTCTTGATTGTTCGATTGTCTGCTGCCATGACTTGTGCTTCCTCTAAATTCTGAGTCGTGGGCTCATCTTCTTCTACTACTTCTTCTATTACTTCTTCTTCTTCAAGCATGAGGTCAGGGCTAGGTGGGTTATATTCTTGCTTATTCCTCTTCCTTCTCAAAGTCCACTCAAAATCGCCCTCAAAGTCAAAGATATGCTCACGAACTGGTTGAGAACTCCGAGTCATAAATGATAGGAGCATATTTATGCGACTTAGTTGGCTTGTTCCTAAGCATTTATGTTGTTTTTCTTTAGTTATTTTAGTGTTTAAAGTCATTTTCGTGCAATTTCAGGTTTAGAGACGAAGTATGCAAAGAAGTGCAAAATGGAGCATTTTAGAGCAAAATTGAGCTGGAATGGAGTGTATGCTAATGGAGCACACGGAATGGACGAGTTTGAAGGTCAAAGGAGCTTAAGAAATGAAGAAATGAAAGTGAAGAACAAAGAATTCAGATTTGGAAACCAAAGTTTCTAAAGTTGGAAGTTTCTATTCTTGGAGGTTTCCATTTTCGAAAGTTTCTATTCTTGGCTTTGGGCTTTTAGATGACCTAAACCCTAATTCCTTGTGGACCCTAACCCTAGCCGCACCTAGGCCTCTAGAATATCTGATTTCCTTGCCTTGCAAGGCATTCTAGAAGGCCCATCTCTAAACCCTAACCCTAGCCGCACCTTAGGCCTTATTCCCACTAAAAATCTGATTGTTTTAACCTAATTTCTGGTGGATTTGGGCTTCTAGAAACCCTAATCTGATTGCTAGGGTTTTGAAGTGCCTATATATACTCATTAAACCCTTTTGGCCGGAGATATCACCTCCCATATACATCATTCACGTCAGAAACAAAGAGGCTCTCTTTGCTGCACCTTTCCACCACCATATTCCATATTTTCTGCCCAAAATCATCCCTAGCCGCACCACCCATCAACCCTACACCTTTCCATACCATTCCCCATCCATTCTACACCATAAATACTACCCAAAACCTGTTCTAAAGTTCTCTGCAGTAGCAAGGAGGAAGGAGAATTCTTGGATGCGCTTGCTGCCAAGTTGGAGCGTTCTAGGTGTTTTCTTTCTTTGGATTTTAATTTCTAAATTTATGTATCTTTGCTTTGCGAGTATGAGGAACTAAACCCCCCCCTTGGCTAGGGGGGGATTCGAAACCATGTTTATGCTTGCTATATGATTTGATTACTTCTAATTGCGTTTCATAAGTTGTGAATTCAATTTACTTATCTACAAGAATTAAAACTGATTTGTGTATGTTGGTTGAGGGTCGACACTTAATTTGCATGCATGAATTTGATGCTAGGATATAAGGAAATTTCACCTAATCGTTATGGACTTATATTCATAAGTAGTAAAGGTTGATGATCTCAATCACGTTAAGTAAATTCTTGGCATAAGTTTCATGCAATCATAGTAACAAGTGCTTCGTCAATGCTTATGGTTTTCATAGAACTTAATGATTCTTGCTTGTATCTCTATTATGCAATCATGTAGGGGACTTGTGGGGAATGCTTTAGGTTGTCGTATGCAATCATCCAATTCAATAACGTTAGGAAAATCTGAAGGTTAATTTAAGCGGACCTAATTAACTTGGGGCGTTGAGAATTCATGGGTTATTGAAAAGCAATTGGAAATCGTTTTGAATGCAAGTATAACATGTGTGGAGATGAACCCCTTAGCTAGCTTTCTATCCATTCAATTCAATCAAATTCGTTTTAAAATCTGTTTTGATTTACAAGTTTATGTTTTGTTTTCAATTTCGTAAAAACCAAATCCCCCTTTGTTTTCAAGTGTCAAATTAGTTAGAGAGTGTGTTAGTTTGTGTTTTTAAGGTTTTGAGTCAAGTTAAAACCTATTTTCGTCAAAATCTTGTTTAGAGTTCAAAACTGCCCAGAAAGTGGTTTTAAGGCAGTTTTGAGTGTTTTTGTGTTATTTTGAGTCTTTTGGTTTGTTTTGGTGTTTTAAGTTATAGTTTTACATTCTTTGACTCTAGTTTAGTGTTTTAAACTTTGTTTTTACGTTTTTGAGTCAGTTTTCAAGTGATTTAGCAATCCCTCCTAATCCCCGGCCTAGAACGATCCCTACTTACATACTTACTACAATTGATAAAAAGAAGGTTAATTTGAGTGCTAGTTAATATCATATCAATAAACTAGTACCTAAAAACAAGAAAACAAAGCAAGGTCATAAACTAGTACTTAATCCCCGGCTACGGTGCCAAAATTTGATGCGAAAATGAACTTAACACACAAATTAAACCTTTTTATTGACAATTGTAATAAAGATGTAAGTAGGGATCGTTCTGGACCAGGGATTAGGAGGGATTGCCAACCTACTCTAAACTGACTCAAAAACACAAAAATAAACTTAAAACACTTGACTAGACTCTAATGACTCAAAATAGACTTAAAAGACTCAAAACAGCTTAAAACAACTAATTAGACTCAAACTAGAAACTAGGAATCACTTTGGACGAAAATTAATTTTAACTTGACTCAAAGCACTTAAAAACACAAACTAAGACATATTCTAATTAATTCAACACACTAAAGTAAAGGGGATTGGGCTTTGGACGAAATTAAAGTAAAAACAAGTAATTTAAAGACTGAAACAAAGTTGCACGAATTTGGGGAAAAGTATAGGTGATTGGCTAGCTAGAGGGTCCTTCTCCACACATGACACACTTGCATACAAATCAATCTCCAGTTGCTTTTCCGATAAACCATGAATGACAATGCCCCAGATTAACCATGCCATCACTAATTAACCCTCAGATTTTCCTTAAGTCATTGAATTGGATGGGATACGCATCATCAACCCAAATCATTCTTTAATAGTCCCCTACATGCACATCATAATAGAGATACAATCAAAGATCATTAAGCTCTATGAAAATCATAAGCATTGACAAAGCATTCGTAACTATGACATCATGATACTCATGCTAGGAATTTAACTTCACATGATAATGACCAGCGACCTTCACTACTTGTGAATATAAGTTTTTAACAATTATGTGAAACTCCCTTATATTCTAGCATCAGATTCAAGCATGCAAACTAAGTAGGCCTCCTTAATCAACATAGAAGAATAAGTTTTGAATAAAACAGTTAAGCAAATTGCATTCACACTTTATGAAATCACAACTGAAATTAATCAATTCATAACACAAGTATGTTCATGGTTTCGAAATTCCCCCTAGCAAAAAGGGGTTTAGCTCCTCATGTTCACAAAACAAAGAAACATAAACTGAGACATTGAAATCAAAAGATAGATTACACCTAAGAATGATCCAGCAATCCAAACTTGAATAGCAAGCACTCTAAGCGTCCTCCTTCTTCTCTTTGTTGCGGCACAAGGGTTGGGTGAAGGTTTTAGTGGTGATTTGTAGGAAAGAATGGATGGAATTATTGAAGGGATTATTTTGTAAAACATGTTCATTTGAGCAACATCATATAACATGCAATTAACAATTAAAGGCGGAATCATGCTTACATGCACTCAAAAACAAAACATTTACCCATGAAATTCAAAGCCTAGTAGATTGGTGAACCAATAATCAACTCAAAACATAAGTGAGTTGAAATTAATACCTTTGTAGATTCCTCTTTGCATAAGCAAAGGCTAATCACCCAAAGAGATAAGGGCCTTCATTCCTTGCTTCTTAGATCCATGGATTTGGATGGAAGAATAGGTTCTCCAAGTTCCCAAAATTGAGAACCTCTAATTCTCGACACCAAGGTTCGATTGTAGAAGAAATGAGTGACCTTGGAGTAGTAGGATTGCTAGATGTACCCTCCAAGGTGTTGGCCTCTTTAGAGAGAAAATGGAGAGACAATTCTCACCTATTTTCCCCAAAAATAAACCCATTTTTCACTTAATGAATATTTGGCTATAAAATCATTTATATAGTCACTTCTTTAAGTGACCTAAACAACCAAAACCCTAATTCATTTCATCATGGCTGGCCATTTAGGGGATTTTGGGCTTTTGGGCTTTAATGAATCTTCATTCATTAAATTGTCATACAACTTAAGTTAATGGGCTTGACGTTCGAAGCCCATTGGGCCTTAAGGTCCAAAACTATCCCGAAGTCTTTAACGAACTTATTCGTTTGATTAATTAACATATTAATTAATCCTTGCCATAAATAAATGATTAAACCATTTAATCATTCTTACTCATTTCCGTTTAATCTCCAATCTCCACCTTTCACGGTGTGCGATCCATTAGGTTCCTTTTAGCGAGGTAGTGGGCGATTAAAACCATTTTACATCGATTGTGAATTGAAACTATTTTCAATTCTCCCTTTAGTGATTATACACGTTTAGGGCTTCCACAAACCATGAGTGACACCTAGCAGCATATCATGGTTACCCAAGCTAATCAGAAGAGGTTAGAGAACCTATTCAGTTCGAGATTACAAATGCAATACGGTCCTTCTCTAATCTAATACTCTTGACCACATTGTTTGGTTTGATAGTTTATTTTCTCATGTCTACTATCCAATGTGTGTCTTGTGCTTATATGATTACCTTGAATGTGATTCGGAACGCATTCCCTAATCTCATTCATACTCTGGCCAGAGATTCAAATCATATCAGAGAGTATTCTCCCTCAAACGGTTTGAAGGTTAGAGATCCCTTGTTGCGCATTCATTTGTCTCCATAGCTAAGCGGCTTGACCCCAACGATGCCGTGGACACCCTCCTGGTGGGATGACTTTGACATAATCAAAGATCAAGGTCTTAACCACAAGACAACTATGATGCCTCAGGTCAAAGGACTACTTTGCATTATCCCAACCATGAGTTCTTATGTGACATGGAATATGAGAACTCTTCGTTGATCGCGTTTAGTGAACTCATTCTCTATTGAGCACCTACCGTACTTGTCTTGATGTCACACACACCAATGACTAGAGACTAATCACTCTCCCTGAGAGAAAACATAGTACGTACCGAACTTGACGGACTGTCAATGCCCAATTGGCAATCCTATGATCAGGAACGTTTAGGATGTGTCTACGAAAGAATGGTCTCAAGAATCTAACTTCATTAGATTACATTCTCCCAATCACATATTCCTTGGACTTTATCGTTTAAGCATATAACATTTATATGAGACGGCTCAAACAATAATCTATGCCCTTTATATGTTAAACTAGATTAGTTTAACATGTGAAATGTCCGTAAAGTATCATCACATGATTGGCTTTAGGGCACATTTCCAACAATCTCCCACTTGCACTAGAGCCAATCAGCTTGATCATCAATGATGATATCTCTTCTGTAGTCATTTCATAAATGGCTGAATAGTAGGCCTAGGCAGTGGATATCTATATGTGTTATCCACAGAAGCAACCTTGAGAATAACGACGTCACCATTATACATGATTCTCAATCATGTGGTTCAGTCTCTCATTTGTGTTCGGATCTTGATGAGACCTTGATTCCCAGGCTTGAGCTATCGCCCCATTAGTGTCAAACACTTTCTGGTTGGAACCGAATAGAGAGTTCATAAATGAACTTTCCCATCCAAACAACATTGTTGTAAACTTCTATATGGTAATATATCTTGCATTCATAATGGAACACACTAAA
This sequence comes from Malus sylvestris, assembly GCF_916048215.2. Lineage (NCBI taxonomy): Eukaryota > Viridiplantae > Streptophyta > Magnoliopsida > Rosales > Rosaceae > Malus > Malus sylvestris. The sequence continues at coordinate 17,634,975 of NC_062267.1, forward strand.
GTCATTACTTTAATGTTTCCATCCAAATATCTCTTTAGTCATAATAAAGAGATATTCGTTTATCTCTTCATTCATAATGAAGAAACATCCAATGATGGATTAGATTCATAATCTAATACATTTACGCTTCCCTTACGTTACTCTAATTCTTCCTCAATCTTTGAGGAATCTATCCTTTAGTATTTCTTAAATACTTAAGGACTCACTTGACAGTTGCCATGGTTCTGATCCTGGGCTTGCACTGATATCATCTTGTACCGTTCTAGGTACAACTCATATCAATGTTTTTCATACAATATGAAATACATAAATCACCTTTCTACGTATGCATAAAGGATTCAATTTACGCATTATTTCTTTGGGAGTCAAAGGGGTACATTCCCTTTGAGAAGGGCAACTTGCTAGTCTCACTAGAATCGTCCTTCTAATTGAAGTTTATCATCATATGAGAAACTTCCTAGCATCCATTGTCTATTATTAGGCATTGATATAATCCAATTATATCATGAAATATATCATTATAGATTTCCATCCCATGTATATAGACTATATCTCCCAAATACATTCTATCGATTATAGAATGCTTAAAGTCATAACTTTAACGAAGAAGTATTCTTTTCATTTCCAAAATTAATATATCATATATATTTAAATTTTTAGGAACATGATTAACTCCCACTAATCTTTTGTAAAACTAGTAAACAAAAGATTCATTTACATCTTTATGAGAAATCAAACGATTTGATCATTTTTCTCATAAAATGCAAATAGCTCCCACTAACTTGCTAAGATCCATGATGGATGGATCTCTACAACTTACATGTCTTGTGATTAGTAGTTTTACACATATATTATCAAGACTATCTTAATAATGGTTTCGGAAACCCATATTATGTCAAAACATTGAATCACCATTTAGTTGTAGCTAGCAATCTTCGAATTAATTGAAACTAAGACTACGTCAAAAATGGTTCCTTTAAAGTCAACCATTCTCTTTGATTGTAGTCACCTTAAGCTACCAATTAGCTTTGAAGGTTTCATTATTTCGAGTCAAATGGTACTTTACCATTTCCTTGAGTATATATCGTATATGCACTCAATGTAGTCATAAGGATTTTCATTCTTATTTCTTTCGAATTAAGAGGTGCAACTCTATGACATAGTCATAAAGTTCAAAACCATTCAACTGAGACGGTTTATAAATCCTTATCGACTACCTTGGAGCTTGTGGTATAGGAACTAGGTTGTTATATTTGTTGATTACTTTCTTGTCTCTCAAAGAACCCATTCTTTGAGTTCTATCTCTCGTTCATTTGCTTTTAGGCAAATCACATTGTAGAATTACAATGAACTACCCAACAAAACAACATTTGTTAGTTGGTTTATAGAAGCGATATCCAAAAGTTATTTTAAGGATATCCTACAAGATTATTATCAAACAAATATTGCTTGTTAGCACACAACCCCAAATCTTTAACATGCTTAAGATTTGTCTTTCTTTCCAACTACATCTTATGGAGTCATGAAAATATTGGAAGATCTTCTCATTGACAATCATATTGTTTTTAGAAGTATATATCCTATATATGGGTAATAGAAAACATCTAACGAACTAAATCTTATTCAAGTTCGTTCTTCTCCTAATGGAGAAATACATTATCTTATGATGCTATTTTCCTTGATATCTTTCAAGGAAACTTATCTAAAGTGTTACCTTTCCTTGGATCAAATCTAAGGAGGTAAATACTTTAGATGTCTTACTCATCAACTTACATTACTTGAATTCTTTGAAACATTTTGCAAAGTATTCGGACTTGTGTTTATTCAAAATAAACTATAGTCCAACCGAGAGTGATCTTCGGTGAATGTTATCCAACATGAGTAGTATTATGTTTGTGGACAAGTGCCACTAACATCTAAGTGAATTAACCTCAACAACTTTGTGATTCTTTCTTCTTCCAAAAGAATAAAGATTCGAACATTTCGCCTCCATACAATTTTAACAAGAAGGTATTGGATCCGGACCTTACGATCCAAAGCGTCCATCTATGACCAACTCGTAATTTATGTTTTAGAGGTATCACAACTTTAGTTGGGATTAGTCACTACCTTGCAACCTTTTGGGTTTTAAGCATCATTATTTTCTAAACAGTTAACACTACCATATCATCTCTACTATAGAGATAATTAATTAGATTACCATAATCCAATCATTGATTAATAAAGAACATTGTTTTGTCAAACAAAACATTTATCCATTTCACATAGTGACGGAATTTAGTTCCTTAAAATTGGAATATAAAGACAATCTATGTTTTTCCAATTTCTTTGGTAGTTCATATGAGGAAGTAAGTACCATATGCTTTCGCAGAGATCTACATTTGATTCACGCTTCGAATGTGAAGTACTTTCTCTTCTCTCATTAATCTTCTACTTCTTATTAGCCACACTTTTACAACGATTGTAAAACATAGTCACTAATACGGAATCATGCATTCAAGTAGAAGAACCAACTGTTTTGAACTATTCAAGAACAATTTACAACACCTTCGAAAGGTGTGTCCTTGACACTTGCAAGACATTTCTTGCAAATACCCCTTCCAATATCCATC